>NC_139603.1:9938652-11260668 GCF_964270895.1 Podarcis filfolensis
CGAAAGGGGCGAAGGAAACCGCCGCCCGTAGACATAGATAGGGGAGTGCGCGCGCGCGCGAGCGGCTTTTCCTCTCCACCCCCCTCCCCAAAAAAATAAAGCATGTGTGTGTGTGTATCTTCTCCCGCGCGCGCCCCGCGAGGCAAGACCCGCTCGTGTGTGCGCGAGACGCACGCGACGAGGGGGGGGGGTTTGTATTGCACAACGCGTGGAGACGCCGAGTTGCGCGCCCGGCGGAGGAGAAGGAATGAGGGGCTCGCGCTCTTGCGCGCGACGCTGCGACCAAATCGCACCAGTTCTGGTCTCCTAAGCGCTAACGCAAATGGTGTTGAAGTCCTCCTCCTCCTCTTCCTCTCCATCATCATCAGGCGTGCGCCTCTGAGGAGGCCTTTCCTTCACCTCTCCGCTTTCTTTCAGCCTCTTCCCATCTTCCTGATGCTTCTCAGTACAACAGGTGCCTAAAGCCCTGAGGCCTGATTTTTATTTTTATTTTTTGGCCTGGCTTCCCTGGCAGAGCCAAAAGATTGCAGTGAACTGGCACCCTCGACTCTCTCAGGCATACCTAGCAAGGGTGGATCTAGGGAAACGAGACTGGTTCAGTCGCACTGGACAGCGGAGCTTGTGAGGCGCCACAGCAGTTGCCACAACTATGAAGTCCAACACAAGGGGCGTGCATCGGATTATGGTATCGCACGGGGCATCACTGATATTTGAGGCGCCAAGGTCCGCCGCTGTACGTAGTGCCCCTTGCACCCTTGGCAAGGAGCTGTATTGGCACACACATATGAGGGGGGTCACTTTACCACAATAGCCGTATTAGAAATTACTACGTTTTACAACTACTCCAAGTGTCAAGTGAGGGCGGCGAGGCGAGGAGGAAGGGTGATAAAAAAATTTGCATGCCTTTGTGTGAGAAAGATAGGAAGCTTCTGTGTTCGATGACGCCATGACAGCAGCGGCACATCACCACAAACATATACAGTGGTACCTCTGGTTACATACTTAATTTCTTCCGGAGGTCCGTACTTAAACTGAAACTGTTCTTAACCTGAAGCACCACTTTAGCTAATGGGGCCTGCTGCGCTGCCGCACTGCCACTGCGCAATTTCTGTTCTCATCCTGAAGCAAAGTTCTTAACCCGAGGTACTGTTTCTGGGTTAGTGGAGTCTGTAACCTGAAGCGTATGTAAGCTGAAGCGTATGTAACCCGAGGTACCACTGTACTGCACATTGTACGCTCCATAGCGTGGCAGGTGATTTCTGCAGCCCCCCTGGGCCTGGGTCCCAGTGGGACCAGTTTCGCCAACCCCTGGGTACACCTCTGCCCCCTCTATAGGCAAGTGCTTCCAATGGCCTCTCATGGCTTTTTCCCAAGGAAGAGCTGGTAGGAAGTGCCTTAAGTTGTGGCTACTTCTTGAAGGTACCCAGAGTGCTTTCTTCCAGTGGCATCCAACCCTTCCTTGTCTGCCTTAATTGGTCTGGAGTGGGAAAGACAGATGGTGGGAAGTTTGCCTGTGTGGCTAGGCAATTCAGGCACCTTGGGCAATGCAGCTGCTGGTGCCAAATAAGCCCCAGACTCCCTCCAACCTTTGGAGCTGAAGAGGTGGGGCAGGGATTGGCATGGAGTTACTAAGACAGTGGCCCACCTTCGCAACTTCATGCCTTGGGAGGAAGACGGGCTGCTCACAGTCTCCATGCTTTCTCATAGTGAATGTGGGAAGTGGGAATTGCTGAAGCCTGCTAAAGATCACATCTAACCAAGGTTCTCAGAAATAAGGCTCATTCATTTTCAGCACAGCTGATTTGTAAGCATGCTTAGAATTGCAAAGTAGTCCAAAAGCAATCCTGGAGTTGGGACTCAAGAGAGGCTCTGGCGTTCTTCACACCTCCTATTCTTTATTTGTATGATGAGAAAGACCATCTCATGTCTTCTCATTTGTGTCAAGGAAATAAATAGCTATCGGACTTTTAGAAGACATCTGAAGGCAGCCCTGTTCAGGGAAGTTTTTAATGTTTGAAGTTTTATTCTGTTTTTAGTCCTCTGTTGGGAGCCGCCCAGAGTGGCTGGGGAAACCCAGCCAGATAGACAGGGTATAAATAGTGTTGTTGTTGTTGTTGTTGTTGTTGTTTGTAATAGGGACTGTATTAGTGTCCAGCCCCAGCCTCACTTTAGTGCCCTTAATTTTCCTGTCCTGTCCAAGAACAGAGACATGGGGTTTGATAAATTCTCCTCGCTTTATTGAGGTGCCCATATCAGAATCTTCCCTGGGCCACATATGGCTTTAAAATGAAATATGATATCTAGCCACTATAAATCATAGTCATATCTGATCTTAAAAGTTTTTGTTACATTGGAACAAATTGGCCTCGTTTAGATCCTAGTCTTCTGACCATAATACCTAGCACTAGATGTTCAGAGAATGTGCAAAATGAGCACAGGAGAAGTTATGGTATTCTACTGTGCCAGAACAATAGTAGAACACTATAAGGATAGCACCCAAACTTAATTTTTCTCACCTCATGGGACCAATATTTTGGCAGTCCTCAGCTGCTAGGCATCTCAAGGACTTGTTGGCATGGGGTTCCTCACCTCTCTTCTAATCAATGTTTGTGCTATGCACACTGATTCCCACTTTCTGCAAGCCAGTTGTGACTGCTGTTTCGACCCATACTCCACTTGCAGAAAGAGCAGCAAAGTCCATACAGTTATACTATGCAAACTTTCCTGCAACCTGGTACTTTTTCTTAGGCACTGTTTCCCACGCTTCCAGCTGAGTGATGAAAAATGGTAGTGCAGTATTGAACATGGAGAGGAAAGCATTTGCCTTCCTCTGACCAGAGGATGCACTTTTAAACTTTGGTAGTATGTTGCATCAGGCATCTTTCATAATCATGTCTAACTATGTTTTGGACACACACACACAGCGCAACCACTTTTTTTGGAAATAACCATGAGTGACACCTGGAGAGCACTATATAGACTTATTTTTTGATCTCTTGTGGCAGTGAATTTTGTACGCTAGCGTTGTATTGCATGAAAATGTAACTTCCCCCCA
This sequence comes from Podarcis filfolensis, assembly GCF_964270895.1. NCBI lineage: Eukaryota > Metazoa > Chordata > Lepidosauria > Squamata > Lacertidae > Podarcis > Podarcis filfolensis. The sequence continues at coordinate 9,941,708 of NC_139603.1, forward strand.
TCTTAACCTGCTTTAAGTTTCCTTAAGTATTCCTTAGTTTATTGTCGGATGGAGAAAACTTGAGCAATAGCCTTCTATTCACATTTTCCTTGATTCTTGGCTATACTTTTTTCATTAATGCTTTTTTCCATTGATTTGTTGTTTTTTTTAAAAAAAAAGCTTGTTTGAACGATACAAAATCTTATCTTTCTGTGTGCCCTTTTCTAATTCTGCTGGATGGCAGCAAGAATTACACATGAAATTTAAAGCTTTGTCACCAGTAGGAACACTCTGGCAATTGCTCTGACAACTTCTCATGTGGGCTAGGAAAGAGGTGACTAACCTGTATCCCTCCATATATTGCTAGGCTCAGGCTCCCATCAGCTCCAGCCAGCTTGCATGGTCAGACATAGGGGAAATTGTAGTTCTGCAACATCTGGAAGGAAGGCCAGAGATTAGTCACTCCTGGACTAGGGCAAGAAGAGGATGGCAATTAGCAGACTAAGTCACAACATAAATGAGTGAAGCCTCCCCACTCCCACCCCCCACATGTGCTGGAGGGCTGGGCCATGGGTGCAAGCAGCAACAAAAATATCTGGCTAATAAGCCAGGTAAAAACTTATGGACCTCTGTGAATGCCCCAGTTTTGGTTTCCAACAGGCATCCGTTTGGCCACCATGAAACCAACAGGCTGTTCTTATGTTCTTATAGAACCACTATATTTTCTGTATTACACCATAATCCACGCTAGAGAAGTGTAAGCAGAACTCTACTCATATAGCAGTGCCTTCTCCCATCTCCACCCCTACTGTAGCCTTCTGAGCCCCCTGAAAAGCTGCTCTTGAGGGTTAGGGGCACTCTCCCAAATTTCATGCAATGATGAGACCACAGTAACGGAGGGGGGGGAGGCAAGTGGAAATCAGGATCCCATCTTCTGCCCCCTTCGCAGTTGCCTAACCAATGTTTAAGAAAGATGCGTTTTGTAAACTAATTAATTGTTTACTGTGTATAATGTTTTTTAAACCATCCTGTCTTCAACTGAATTGATTGCCTGTTTGTAGAACAGGAATTCTCAGAATATCTATAGAGGCAGGATGCATTGATATAAATCACTAAGAAGAAGCATGGTTTAAACCAGGTTTCCCATTGCAACTTCATGTGGTTTCTAAAATGTTATGCATACTAATTGGTTAATAGATTTTGGCTGGCATGCATCTGTCTCAGGAGGTAATGGAGCAGTGCATCATTGATATTAAAGCATATTTGTGTACTACTCCACAAAGTGTTTATATTATCTGGGAATGTATGTTTTGTATATGTGCGCGCGCACAAACAAACAAACGTGGGGCCAGTTTTCTTGCAGCTGCCATAGTCTGAAACAAGCAGTGTACTGGTGCACGCTGCTCAGTCAAGCCCACTTGGCTGTTCAGTTTCTAGAGCTGGGAAGCTGGTTTAGTATTACATACAAACTAGCGTTCATGGTTTGTTCCTCTCAAGCAAACCATGAGTGGAGAATCCAGGGTCTAGAAGACAACTTTAAACCATGTTTTTACATTCTGACTTCCTTGGAAGCTATTAACCAGTTTCCCAGTTCAATATAAGCTATGGTTGACTTCTCCCACACTCATTCAAAGTGCACAAAGGTTGTGCACACATTTGCTTATTAAGTCAAGGTTTGATCAAATTCAAACCCGATCTCTCCTTACCTAATAGCTACCACCAGCCAAATCCTACCATGGCTTGGCGAGGGTATAGAAGAGAGAGGTTGAGGTGGAGCTGGACACAGGTTCATTAATGGAAGCTAGTGGCCAAGGCATAGAGAAAGTTACTGTAGATTAGACTCAGGTTAAGAGGTATGGTCAGTGGAACTAGTCTAGATATAAACCTTCTTTGTGTTGCTGTAATAAGAATGTATCAGATGGATGGCTATCTCAGATTTCTGTACTACATTTGCCAAATCTTATTCATCTTAAAAGATCTATTTGCGTTCCCATGGCTGAATCACTTTGGTTCATAGTCATCTTGTGACCAAGACCCAAGTACCATGTTTTTCATCTGTGGTTTCCAGCTGATGAATCCTCAGCAGACAGGAAAAGTAATCATTACCAGCTTCCAAATGCACGTTGGCATCGCTTATGGGGCATTATCCAGCAACAGTTAAGTATTCCTAAAACCTATACATTATAGTGGAATAGTTGACCTCCTTAATTTTAGGTGGAGTGTACTTGGAAGTTTCCATCTTAGCTTCATTGCTGCACCCTATACACATAACGGTTGGCAATGCTCACAACCTTCTGGTGCACTAACTGGTACCTGTTGGTTTCTGGAATTCTTGCAAAGAATGCTAGATAGCTAGATCTAGGGTCATGTGCTTAAGCAAGACTGTACTCCTTATCAAACATGATTCATTACACCTTAGCTAATAAGAGATCCCGAGCATGCTGCCTTGATTTGTAAATTTAGAATGCATTAGTGGACAGTTTGGAGTCTAGTGCGGGGGGGGGGGAACACAAATCACACGTTACTGAAATCCGCTCACCCCTATTCTAAAACTTCAGCCACTAATCCTCCATATTTCTGAAAAATACTGCATATAATAGATCCTAAAACTTGTGCTTGGTAGAGTATTTGTTAAGTCATTTATGTGGGTTATGATTTCTAAAAAAGAGATTTTCGTATCACAGTAGTCGCTCCCTCAGATAGTGTGTTCAGCTGCTGAGTGCTGACAAAATGGAGCCAACAGAGGGACGCTGAGAAACAAAAGGAAAGTATTAGGGGGACCAGAAAGTATCAAGAAATAACAACAGACAAAGCAAAATTTTGAAACAGCAGAGTATGGGGCAACCCTCCACCCTCCACAAGCCCAATAAGCAGATACTATGTCTCAGATTTTGTTATATTTTGCCTTTTGTATTGATAACTTGATTTTTATGTACAGAACTCAGGATTCACACTTTAGCTGAACATGCACTTCATAAATTTTCTAAATAAATAAAATTAAAATTAAAAACTGGGAAAGGGCTGCCTGCAAGAAGAGGTTGTGGCTGCCTGCATCCCTTTAACAGCTGGGAGGTGAGAATACATTGCAGAGGTATATGGGGAGGGGTAGTGTCTCTGGTGGGGGACACGTTGTGCTCCTTCTGGGGTGGTGTGTCCAGCTTTGTTCCCCACCCTGCACTAGTCTCTCACCTATGGCCCCTGGAAGCTGTCAGCATGCGACAGCGGCCACACCATGGGAACAGCTTTGACTGGCCAGCTAAACCAGGTGAGGGCAGCTGATGGATCTCAAACCCTCATTGAGTTAGGGACTTCCCTGCATGTGAAGACAAGCTCTGGCAGATTAAGCGGGTAAGACCAGTAGTGGGTCCAGTGGTGAAGAAGGCGGTTTCTGCACATGCAGAGGGAAGTGAGGGGTAGATGGGGCTTGTCAACCTGGGAAGGTAGCCCGTCTACGAGAAGGAAACCTCTGATCCTAAACCTCTGCTGCCTTGTGGGACATCTTTGGGAGAAGAAGGGGCTAAGGAGCAAACCCTGCACAAATCTGGAGTGGAGTCTTATACACCACCTTTCAGAAACTCCTGCAGCCAAGCTAGTGCCAAATGTATTACTCTGCTTTCCTTTGCACCGCACCAGAGAGGCTGAGAGGGGGTTTTGTCATCTGGGCAGCCCAGGACCTCCATACACACTGTCTAGGCTTGTGCCCCAAGTAGGTCGCTTAAGTGCTGCTAATGCAGCGGTTTGACTTCACCCACAGAGGAGCAATCCATTGTCTCTGAGACAGACAAATGGCAGCAATGCATTGCAGCACTTTGTTGCAAGTTCCACTTGTTCCTTCTTATGGCCAACTAAACCAGTTCATGAGCCCCCCCCCCCCGCCCCCCCAAAAAAATCAGGTAGTGTTTTTTTAACATACTCCTTAGATCTGTAATGGGGTGCCTCTAAGCACCATGGTGCCCTCAGATATGCCCCTTGGCCAAGACCTACTGCCCCTCCCCGTTCTTTTAAAATGAGTTTTCCTGGTTTCTTTTACCATGGGTGCTGCTGAACTGGCTGGAAAAGAAAGTGAAGGCATTCATCCACATCCATCCTCTTAACTTCTTTTCTTCCAGAATGCCCCATGTTGGGTTGCCTTGCTTCCATTTTTGTTCGTTTTGTAGCAGTTGTTGGCGTTATTATTTTCTTCTTCTTCTTTCCGTTTTTGTGGGTTTGCCTACTTTATTTTTTGAGAGGGAATGCATTTCAGCTGCTTTTTCTTTTGCTTGTTTGGAAGACACTTTGCCTGGTTTTTTTGCCCTTTATTGACAGTATTTTGTATGTTCTTGGAGTGTAGATGTGTTGCCTGTTTTGGAGTCTGAGTTTCACCCAGTTGTTTCCTGTTAAATGGGTATCTTGTGGTGCCCATTGCAGTTTCTTAGATTCCCATATATACTCCCAGGTGCAAAATTGACATAGGAGTTCATATATGCATGTAAATTAAAAGAGAAATATATTTGTTTCTCTGCTGCCAAATCATAAAATGACCATAGTGGTGTTCAATAGAAGCATTAAAACATTACATAATCCAGAACAAATGGTTAAGGCTGGATCAAATTAATTCTCTGAAAATACTTGTTGAAACAGAAACCTTTTCAGCAGGCGACAAAATATCAAAATTCTTTCTTAATTCATTAGAAGCAGTGTTCCAAAGTGCAAGTGCCACTATGCTAAAAGCAGGCATCCCCAACCTTCGGCCCTTCAGATGTTTTGAACTACAATTCCCATCATCCCTGACCACTAGTCCTGTTAGCTAGGGATCATGGGAGTTGTAGGTCAAAACATCTGGAGGGCCGCAGGTTGGGGATGCCTGGCTAAAAGCCTTAGTTTGCATAGAAACCAAACAATTATGTGATAACTGTGGAGCAGTTAGGAGGGTTTCTCTGGGTGATCAGTGATCTGGCCAGTGTATAAGGAACAAAGTGGTTCTTCAGGTAACCTGGTCCTAGGTCATTTAAAACCTAACAGTAATATCTTGAACTTAGCTCAGCAATGTATTGGCAGCCAGTGCAATGCAATATGTCTCTATTTCCCAGTTCGCAGATCATTTCTCATAACAGCCTCATATGTGAAGAACTCAGTTTCCCCATATATTTTCTTATCAGAGGCACACTCAATTGGCATTTATTGGTGCATGTAAAACAAGATCAAAGTATGTTGGTGTTCTGCCTACTTCTTTTCAGTTTTCCCTTTGTACTAGTAGTGGTGAATATCCCTTCCCAGCGCAGGTAATAATTTTTATCATGAAGTATTTGAATACTAAACTGATTAATCTGGCATTTATTTTGCCCAGAGAGCCAGCTGCCATTTTCAAAGTTATCCAATTAGTCTTGGCACCTTCTACATGTGATGAACCCATGCTGCAGTACAGTCTGTTTGTAATTTCCTGCCACATCATTAATTAATCTTTTCTCTTGATATCCATTCCAGGGCCTTGCATACTACCAAAGTTAGCTCGATTGGCCTCTGATCATTTGAATTGGTTCTATTTCTGGTTTTGGATGAGATTAAAGGTACAACGTTAGATATTTCCTAAGGTACTGTTGCTGACTTCTCTGAGAACCTGACTTTATGGGCAGGGTCATAATAAAATGTTTCTTTCTTTGGTTCCTCCCTCATAAGATGGGCTTTGCCAAGCAGGAAACAGGATATGGCCAATTTCCTTCGGTGTCAAAAGCACAAATAACATTTCTTACCCTTGCCTCTGCTGCATGGTCTCAGTAGATCCAATCCAGGCTATGGCCGTGGTTTCAGCATTTAAGAGCAGCCCTGCTCAACAAAATTTAATCTACTCTAGCATTTGTTTCCAACAGTGGCCGTCCAGATGCCCCCAGACAATGTAAGAACACATGCATCCTCTTCTATAGTAGCATCATAGAGGATCAAGCGCACAGAGCCAAGGGGTGTTGGCACCTTTCTGCACAGTCAACCTTGCTCTTAGCCGTTATTGGATGGCTGTGCTTTGAAAGGACCCCTGCTGTGCAGTTGAGTGGTGCAAAAGTCTTGTCCAAGGGGAGAAAAGCTTGCTTGAAAGGATAAGCGTGCTCTTCGTGATTCCTCCCATTGGTTTCTAGCAAAACAGTAGCTCAGGAACCCATCACGAAAGGTTCAGTGGGCTGGGCCTCTCCTGACTCATTCTCATTCAAGCTCTGGGTAGGATACTAATAGTTTATTGCGGAAAATTCTAAAAGCACGCCATAATGGTCTTCGGCACATAGTCATAACTGCACAATCCTATGTCAACTGTAGCAAAGGCAACCCATCTTAGTTCAAGGGAAGCTGGATAAGTCTACATGACTTGCTCCTTCACAATGTGGTCCTCAAACTGTTGCAACATAGGATTCTGTTTAGGACTATGGTGTGTAAGTGTGTAGTTTTTATGAGCCTGGTTTTTTAAAGGTAAAAAAAAGGGGGTGAACGTAATTTCTATACCTTCAGTTTTAAATGCTTAAATGATTTCCAGATCTTATATTTTACTCCAAGAAGACCCATTTATTGCTGCAGAAGCAATCACTCTGATCACTTTTAAAATAAAAGACTGTTAAGTATTTTGCAGTCTCTAAGTGTATCTAATCTCCCTGCCAGTTTTAATAGTGGCATGGTGACTTCTTGTTTTTGAATTGCTTCGCAATACACTATTTAAAATCTGCACTCAGGAAGTTTATTCCATGTCTAAAAACATAATGTGATCAGGGTTAATAGATGTGTATAATATGCTGAGAATCTGAGAGCAGGTCTAGTATACATGTGTGTAAATCTTTTCTTGTTTACATATTAAATGTGGGAGTGTTTTGTAGGAGCACTCGCCTGACTTTAAATTGTAAAGAAGGAAGTCTCCCTGAATATAACCCATGCCCTACAAGCAATAATTTCTCCAGTCAGAAGAATACTTGGCAAGGACAGAAAGTAAAAATATAAACTTTTTTTTTGGGGGGGGGATGACAACAAAAAGTTAGGGCTAGTGCAAAACCTTTTAACAGAATAAAGCATTGACATTAAATCTTACTCAGTAAGGACCTCTAGTATTTCTTCCATTAGCAGGAATTATTGGTAAAAAGCTGTTTTTTTTTTCTGCATCAGAGCTGTCTAGGAAGATTTAGGCGGTTAGACAACTTAAGTGGTTTTAAATAAAAGTTGTTAAGAAATGTACTCAGAATTTAGGGAATTTCGTTCATTGCACTGAAAAAAAGCTGTACTTTTGGTGAAAGGCTTAGTTTTCTAGTGTGAAAATCAAAGGTTTGTGTCGCAGTATTAGATACAGCAGCTGAGGCATATTGCTGATAGTTCTAAAGGTTCTCTGCAGGTCCCATATATCTTAAAGAACATACTTACTGCTTCAGAGTGAAGATGGTTGATTTATTTTTCTGGTTCCAAGCAACTGGACGTAATCCTATTTTTCACAACTTTCTATTGCTGCTATAAATAACTTCAGCATGCCATGTTACTTTTCTACAGAATATACGCTATACAAATTCTATTTTTTGTTGTATTATATGATGTGGTTTTTGACAGTGTGCATGGAGAAAGTAGAATTGTTTGGCGTTTCTTTTTTAACCTGCGAGAGCTTACATGCCCTCATCCTTTTGATAGCTGGTTTTGTCTGTTGTTCGACTGAGATAGCATTTTAATGCCACTTAATCAGTCAGGCAAACTGATCCTTCGGGTAGTTCTCTGGCATAAATATTGAAATGAATGGAGTTTGTTAACAGATTCCTTGACCTTGTTCGTTTCAGGTAACATAATTCTGAAGTCCAAATCAGTTTTGAAAGCTTAGTCAGATAATTCTTGTTAATGATCAGTATCTCATAATCTAAATTCTTTCTTGCGTATCTGAATAAGTCCAGGACCTGCAGTCCTGACCTCACTTATCTAATAGTAAGCCCCATTGAATTAAATAAGACTTAGACTGGAATAGATGTGGTTAGGATTGCACTGTTAGTGTGATGTTTCTTTAATGCAATCTTGTGTTGAACCGAGTACATATTTGTTGCCGAAGCAGTTCATATCAAGGTCTTTAATTGTAAAGTTTAATCCTGTGCAGCTGCAACTGCTTTCTTGTTGAATGTGTTTGTAAACATACATGCCATAACATTATTGGTAAGGTGCTTCACCTGTGGCTTTTAGTATCTGGGATCTGGTCTGTGTGAATTTCTTTACATCAACCCACCAGTGCATTTCTCTTGTGCGCTACCTCTTCTCCTATTGCAGAGAGCCAACAACAATGCAAGTGAATGAATGTTGTGCCCTCTGTTGTAAGAGAATAAGGCTGCATACACAATATTCATTTGAAGCACTTCTCTCTCTCTCTCTCTCTCTCTCTCTCTCTCCTGAATTCTGGACTCTGTAGTTTGCTAGGAGTTGCTGGGATTTGTAGCTGTGAGGAGTAAGCTATAATACCTAGAATTATTTGAGGGAAAGAATGTGCTTCAAATGTTCTTTAGAGATATATGTGGTGTGCTTGCAGCCTCAAAAACAGTCGACTGCATTTCTGTCACTTTGTCTAAGCTTGCAGCCTTGAATTGGAAGAAGTTAATATTAAAATTAATTGTGCTACCATTATGCAACTACATATGTAAAGTCGTTCAGCTGAATATGCTACAAAAATAGTTTGATGCATGCCAGGAGCCTCAGCCAGCAATCTTCTTCTGTTTGTTCTTTAATGGCCTATTGTCTTGGGTATTAACAGTCTTACGACTGGAGTGTACACTTCTGTGCTCAGCCTTTTACCACTGTTCCTAGTTATTGCAAGACACCACAGACTTGCTGGAGGAACTGCAGTCCAGAAACGCCATTCTGGCCACCACAGATATATGTAGAAGTCCCAAACACACATTTTCCACGCAAAGTTGGGCTATAAACCATCAGAAACACTAAGCGGTGGCATATCTAGCTACTGAGCTCACTTGCTTTGTTTCACAGTTGCAGGTAGTCTGCATCTTCAAGTTAGTGGTCTTGCTTCAGTGTTGCCCCATGGTATACTTGTTGCTGAATTAGAACAGTCTTTCCTTAGTTCCTGACCTCAGTTGCCTCTCTGATAACCTGAATTGCATCATTGATGACATCATAATCTAGTTCCATAAGCACACAAACACAATCTTATACCATATTGATGGCTACACGTACCTCTATGCTTCCAGCTGCCATCCATAGCACACAGCACAATTCATTGTCTATAACTAGCCCCTAAGACGGGGGCCACAAACTCATTAGGGCCTGTGGGACATTTGATAATCTTAAACTGTTAATGGGCACTAACAGAGTACCGGGTTTGCACAGAGGAAAGCTGCTGGTGCTCAGACGGCCACACCCCCCCCCAAAAAAATAGCCATCTCCCAAAACAAATCAAAGACAAGAAGCAAGCGCACACACAAAAAACCCCAACCACACAACCCCCCCAAAGCAACAATGACAACCCACAAACCTTTAAAATTAAAAATAATAATGGAAGGAGGCCTCGGCAGGCACCAAGGGGGGGGGGGTGGAAGATGCCATAATGGCCTAAGATACAGCTGCGCTTGCTGCAGTCCTTCAGGCAGAGACTGGCAGGATCTACATCAAGTATTATTGAAACTACAGTACTGGCTTGAGCTACAATACAGCAGCATCCACACACCCCAGCCACACTAAAGGGGGTTAGATTGGGCAGAAGCATCCGGTGTCACTCTGCCTGCACAGAACTGCCTGTTCTGCCTGCTGACTAGGTGAACGGAAATGGCACTATAGCAGGATCCTTGCTAGCAGCAATCTGCAGAGAATTGCAAAATTGGGCTTCCAGGGAGGGGCTGAGGCAGCCTGGGATCTGCTGGCTCCCAAGCTGCTCCATCTTGCAGTCACTAGATGGCAACACGCGCAATCCAGACTGGAACACCAATTTGTCTGCCTTCTTTCCAGGCCAGCATCAACACACTGCTCTCCAGCCAGGTTTGGAGTATAGTGTTGGTTTCCTCCATTGATTATTGAGTATTAACATTTCATATTGAACAGATTGGATGGCCATCTTTCATGGATGCTTTAGTTGAGATTCCTGCATTGCAGGGGGGTGGACTAGATGACCCACAGGGTCCCTTCCAACTCTATGGTTTTATGAAGTGTGTGATTTGTGTCTGTGTCTGTGTGCGGGTGGCGCTGTGGGTTAAACCTCAGAGCCTAGGACTTGCTGATCAGAAGGTCAGCAGTTCGAATCCCTGCAACAGGGTGAGCTCCCATTGCTCGGTCCCTGCTCCTGCCAACCTAGCAGTTCGAAAGCACGTCAAAGTGCAAGTAGATAAATAGGTACCACTCTGGCAGGAAGGTAAACGGCATTTCTGTGTGCTGCTCTGGTTCGCCAGAAGCGGCTTAGTCATGCTGGCCACATGACCCGGAAGCCAATAAATCTCGGCCAATAAAGTGAGATGAGCGCCGCAACCCCAGAGTCAGTCACGACCTAATGGTCAGGGGTCCCTTTACCTGTGCATTTATCCTTTTGCCCAGACGCAGTCTGGTTTGGTCTGTCAGAGTTTTCCTTTGTCCATTACTACTGGTAGTCTTCACCCTCTTCAAGATATACTTGTGAGTTGCTTGGTGTCCTCATATTCTATTTGATAAATAGGCAGTGATGTAACAGCTGTTTCTCAGTACATATATTACATGATGTGTCACAATGCAAGAGGTGGCTTTTCTTTCATTTCCTCATTCCATGCAGCTATTTCTCTTTTTAAAATTCTGTTTACTTAAAAACTTGACCAGGCTGCAGCCTAGCAGTTGTTACTGGTGTGGCATAGGTACAGAGAGCATAATCCTACAGATCTATAGGCAGACATCAGTAGAAATGATATTAAAGCTCACTTTTTTTGTATGACTGCATCATACAGTCTTTCCTTCCACTGCCAAAAATAGCTTACAATCTCTTTACTACATGTAGTTCCAAGTATTGTGATGTAAATAATATGGGGATGGACAGAGACAGGAAGGGTAACTGAATTGTAATGGGAAAACAGCCAATGCTTTTCTATTTGTATTAATTATATAACAGAGTTTTAAAAGATGCCATGTTCATGCCGCGTTTCATTAAGATCGCTCATAGTGGGTTGCTGCCGTATGTGTTCTCAAATTGTCAATCTTTTACTCAGCTAGAAACAAATTCAGGCTTCTTCCTGGATAGCAGACAAATAGCTTTCCAGGTCAATGAAGCATTAGTTCATCTGTGTTGTGTTTGAGCTTAGGATGCAATTAGGTGAAATTACAATGGCTTGTAATATCAGATTTCTGTTGGACTATGACTAACGTTGGATATCACCGTGCATGCCTTTGCTTGTTAAAAACTTGCAGAAGCTTACTGGAGCAGACTAGATGTGCAACTAGATGTGTTTGCAATCTATGTATTAGCTACAAGCACACTAATACCTTGTGTACCAAGGGATTTTTGGCAGGAAATTGAAAATTAAGATTTGGTCACTCCAGTGGGTTTCTCAAAGTTTACAGCAACTGTACCAAAAGTTCTAATAAATGTTGACTAGGAACATAAGAAAAGCCCCCCAATGCACAAACCAAAGACAGTAGAGGTAAAATATAGTCACTATCGCTAAGTAGCCATTTATAGCTTTATGATCCATGAATCTTAAGCCCTTTAAGCTTGTGGGATCACTTTAGCCCATACACGTCATACCCAACCACTTCAGTCTGCAGAACTGGCAACTGTAACAGGTGCCATGTAATATTTCCACAGTTGTAAGAAATCCGTATTTTAGTGTGGCAGGGCCTGCCCTGTGGAACTCCCTGTCTGTTGACATCAGGGAGGCGACTCTGTTGTACTACTGTCTATGCCTTCTTAAAACATTTTTTTATTTAGTCAATCCTATTGAGACCTGTAGGTGTTGATGTGCTTTCATCTATTTTACAGTTAATTTTAATTATCTTTATTTTTTATTGATACTTTTAATATTTCTTGTAAATCACTTAGAGCTTGGCAGTATATGCATTTTGTTAAGTAAAATGAATTTTGTCTAATCCTCTTTTAGAAGTCATCCTGTTTGGTGATCATCACTGTGTATTGGGAGAGCGAATTCCATAACTATGCACTGTGCAAAGTGATAATTCCTAGTGCAAATGAATGAAATCAGGGTCCTTAGTAATATGGAGTGGATCTACTCCAAGAAGCCATTATTAACATCACTATGCAAGGCGACAGAAGTCAGTCGTGTTAAAGGAAAGCTCTCAGTGCTCTTAACTCTGTGTGGACTGTGGCGCCAACCACTGTGGGGTTTATCTGATTCTAAAAATTTATTTCCCCACATGCAAACCCCATCTTGAAATCATTGCAAACCCCATCTTGAAATCATTGCAAACCCCATCTTGAAATCTGATAGCAGCCCTGTGTGCTTCATTTGAATATAATTGCGTTTCCTGGGATTTCTTCATTCCCAGTTTGGACAGGGATAGAGTCAGGGTGAATGGGTGCCATAAAAACTATGGTGTGAAAAGCATGGCTGTATAACTATTCAATCTAGGTGTTATTTCAGATTCTTTCTTCAACTTATTTTCCCTTACAACCTGTTCTGAACCTCTTGGAATGTGGGGGGTGGATGGGAGCGGGGTGGTGGTGGTGGAGAGGAAGAGTTCTTGTGTGATGCTCCCTGCTCACTCTTTTAGTCCACAGCTGGAGAAATGCTTTTGGCAGAGTGTTGTATGTGTGTTTGGCTGTGTATTCCTGCTTAACTAAATCAGGGATCAGCAAACATTTTCAGCAGGGGGCCGGTCCACTGTCCCTCAGACCTTGGGGGGGGCAGACTATATTTTTTTGGATGGGGAAGGAACGAATTCCTATGCCCCACAAATAACCCAGAGATGAATTTAAATAAAAGGACACATTCTACTCATGTAAAAACACGCTGATTCCCAGACCGTCCATGGGCCAGATTTAGAAGATGATTGGGCCGGATCTGGCCCTCGGGCCTTAGTTTGCCTACGCATGAACTAAATCATCCTAGGGAATACTACAGGCTTTTACTAAACCAGAATCGGGAATACATCCAGAACTGTCAATATCTTCTTGCTACTTACTTAAGAAGCATTTTTCCATATTTGGTAAGAAAACAAGTGTTTCAACCACAATTTTAAGCTGTGTCTATTTCATATAGGTACCGTTTTGGTGGCTGTCATCTCTGTTATAATGTGTTAGATTTACCTGATCATCAGCAAAAAGCAACCATGTTTACAAACATCGTTTGCCTTGTGTCTACAGTCCAATCTTAAAAGAACCAAATTCCTTGGATTTTTGCAGATTGCCTTCATGACGCTGACCCTGTTCCCCATCCGGCTGTTTTTTGCTGCTTTCATGATGTTGCTGGCCTGGCCTTTTGCATTCATCGCATCCATGGGACCTGTGGACAGAGAAATAGAAAAACCCCTCTCCTGGTGGCGAAAGTAAGTCACTGAGCCCATTTGGGTGTGCTAACATCTACTTGGAGTATAATGCAAGAAGTGAAATTGGCACGGGTTGCTAATTTGATATATTTCTCTTCATAGTGGTGAAACTGACATATTGCACAATAAAAACATCCTTTGCCCCTAACGATGAATCACGTGTATATTTAACGCCCAGTGGCAGCTGTCTGTACTGAAAAGCATCTTCAAGAGAGGCTGGCATTAAGCAGAGAAGTAAGCTGGTGGGGGAGGAGCCAGCATTAACCTTTTTGCAACCTTTTCCTTCTCTGCTGCCTAACCTTTCTCTGGAGGTTCTGGGCAAGCATTTTTAAGACGAAGCACATTTCTGGAACCTCGCAAGGAGAAATGGGTATGTGAGGTTTTGCAGGAGGGGAAAGGGTTAATCATTCATGCCTCTCTCACAGCTTCTGTGCTGAAGCTCGCCCCCCCCCCCTTGAAGCTGGTTTTCACTACAGAGAGCAGCTATCAGGATTTAAATAGCTGCAATGTGAATGTGAACAGTTTATTTCCCCCGGCTGATGTGCGTTAAGTTCAGTGTCTGCCCTGATTCTTTTTCGCTGCGTCCCCATTCGCATAAACTGCTTAACTGCTTTATTTGGTACCCGAAGATGAGTTGCCGGAAGTGTTTACAAGATCTTGAGGGTGCTGCTTCTTCTGGAAGATTTTCCATTATCTCTACGTGCTGTGCTGTGCAATGTTAATCCCAGGATTAACGGAGGGTACATCTGATTGGTTAAAAACACAAGAGAGTTGCTGAGCAATGTTTTCTTTCTGAATAGTCATGAGAAACAACAATATCGAAAACCGTGCCCTGTTATCTCCATGGGATGGTTTGTCAGCTTAGAAAAGTACCGTATTTTTTGCTCTATAAGACTCACTTTTTCCCTCCTAAAAAGTAAGGGGAAATGTGTGTGCGTCTTATGGAGCGAATGCAGGCTGCACAGCTATCCCAGAAACCAGAACAGCAAGAGGGATCGCTGCTTTCACTGCGCAGCGATCCCTCTTGCTGTTCTGGCTTCTGAGATACAGAATATTTTTTTTCTTGTTTTCCTCCTCCAAAAACTAGGTGCGTCTTGTGGTCTGTTGCGTCTTATAGAGCGAAAAATACGGTACCTGAAAGGGGAAGGGAACTGGTTAAATGTCTCGTCCTGACAGGTGCCTGTTGTGGTATTCCCTGGAGAGATATCCACACAGCGTTTGTAAATACTTCTTCAGCTGTGGCCAAAGAGGTTGCAAGCATTTCCCCAGCATGTTGTTCCCTTTTCTCTTAACCCAAGCCATGCTTTGTGGGGCAGGAAAGCTTGAAGGCATTGCAGCTCCAAGTTACAAATAAATGTAGCAAGGAGGTTATATAACAGCTCCCAGAATACTAAAATTTATATCTTTAGGCACCAGGAGAAAACATTTCTCTTTAACCAGAACTTTGGCTGATTAACATTCTATGTCCTTTTAAATGAAAGGGGGTTTTTGGTTTCTTTTGGTTTTTATTATGCATCCTTTGTTCTCTTTTTTGTGAACCGCTGGGAGAGAATGGGCAGATAGAAATAGTCACCCAGCTCTTTGCATGAGTGTGGATATATTTGTTTTGGGTTGTTGTTTTTGCTACTTTGGCCCACCCACTGATGAAGATAGACAGGTGACAGGCTGCCTTTCTAAAGAGACAGTTTGTACCTGTTCTGCAGTGATGCTCCCTTCGACCTTTTGGGGTAAGATGAAGTAAAATCTGCCATGGGGTTGCTGACGAAACTGGTTAAACTGATACTAAAAGGTAAAGGTAAAGGTACCCCTGCCCGTACGGGCTAGTCTTGACAGACTCTAGGGTTGTGCGCTCATCTCACTCTATAGGCCGGGAGCCAGCGTTGTCCGCAGACACTTCCGGGTCACGTGGCCAGCGTGACGAAGCTGCTCTGGCGAACCGGCACCAGAGCAGCACACGGAAACGCCGTTTACCTTCCCGCTATAAAGCGGTACCTATTTATCTACTTGCACTTAAGGGTGCTTTCGAACTGCTAGGTGGGCAGGAGCTGGGACCAAACGACGGGAGCTCACCCCGCCACGGGGATTTGAACCGCCAACCATGCGATCGGCAAGTCCTAGGCGCTGAGGTTTTACCCACAGCGCCACCCGCGTCCCCATAACTGATACTAGTTAACCACATTTGAACTCCCTGACATAACAAAACCGTGTTAAAACACTATCAGAAAATGAGGAAGCAAAGTGCTTTTTAAAAGAAACTCTTATTTCCCGGTTTTCTTGGAAATAGCTTATGTAGTTAATCGTGTTCAAAGGGCCAATGCTGCATTAACACTTCTGCATTTGTGCTATCTAATTATTTTCAGGTTTGTGGATGTTATGCTGAAGGCCATCATGAGGACCATGTGGCTTGCTGGGGGATTCCACTGGATCAATGTGAAGGGCAGGCAGGCCTTGCCCACTGAAGCAGCAATATTGACTCTGGCTCCACATTCCTCGTACTTTGATGCTATACCTGTAACAATGACCATGGCCTCCATTGTCATGAAAGCAGAAAGCAAAGATATTCCTGTTTGGGGAAGTAAGTCAAAGAAAGCTTTACTTTCAAATAAGGGCCACGGCGATTTATTTCTGGAACGGAACGTATTCTTGGAATGTGGGAACCACCGCAGAAAAGGGCCCCTTCCTGGTTGCTGGCAGAGGAATATTTGCAGCTTGTGAGAAAACTAGGAGAGCCTCTGGTAATGGCCGTAGGGGCCAGACAGATCCAAATGGGAGAAGCTGTTCCCTCGGGTAATCCACTCCTGAGTTGCTTGGATCAAAGCTGAAACCTGGCTTGGTAGCAGATGGCGGGCAGTTCAGTTCTTTCAACAAAGGTGCTACATGACAGCAGCTTGACACATCGCTCAACAACCTACCCATGGCACTCTTTGCTTGTGCCAGCTTCTAGGCCACGCATATGAGCAGCTAAACATAGAGTGCCTATCAGTATGCCCCTTTGCCACCCCACCAGGTGTTTTCGCAATGTTTCCATTTCTTAATTTTATGTTCCTTCCTTCAGGAAGCACTGCGTTCGCATACATTAGATTAGTCCATTTTATCTTTGGCAGTCATACAGTGAGGTGAACCAGATTGAAAGATAGCAACTTGCCCAGGTTATCCAGATGAGAATTTTGTGTGCGCACACTTTTAAAAGTCTCAAGGCAGTTTACAATTAAACATGCCAAAACGTTAAACAATCAAAAAAACGCACTAAAGCTCAGGTTGATGACACTTGTCATCAAAGTTGCTGATGTGTCTGCAAGAATAAAAAAATGTTTCTACATGGTGCCAAAATGGTAGCAAAGTTGGTGCCAGACAGATCTCCATTCTCGCACTATGCACAATGCCCCACTAACTCTTTCTTAAGGAGCCAGCACTTCTATTTCGATATCAGGAGTGTAATGGGGGAAGCTAAACATGATGTAGCCCTACATTTATTTCAGTAGCATCCAAGGGAGTTCAATAGCAAAAGGTTGAACTTTCATCACAACTCTGTACCTACAAAGTTTTTGTTAGTTCAAATGTAACTCCGTAGTTACAAAACAAGGAAGTGCAAAAATGAACCACAGATTTCCCCCTGATTGCGTTGTGTATTATGTAGCGTGATGTGGTATCTTAAAATGAAGAAAGCAAAACCTCTGTGGGAGAGAGTGGGTATGGAGTGAAAAGGTCACCCCACCCCCGTCCCTCACTAACTGTTTGCTCTTTATTTCCTTCTCCTGCTTCCAAAAAAAAAAGAATCAGGGCACACGTGCATATAATTAGTTCCTTGATTTTTTTACATTTGTGTTTTGAAAACATGGATAAGTTGAGGGGGGAAAGAAAATGATTTTTTGGTCACTTTGCCTGGTTGTAGTGCTTTTCATCTTGTAGCTATTGCATTTATGAATTTGTGTATGTATGATTTTTGTCTGGCTGTGCGTGTAAATGGGTGTATTTAACCTGCTTTTGCCCATTTATAAATGGATTGCTAGACATTCTTTACTCTGCTTGTGTTGCAGAATATCACTGTGGAGGATTATGCATTGGGTGAACTCTTGGTCGTCCTCTCTTCTAGATCTAAAATTCAGTGGGATGATTTTTGTTGTTAACATTTTGGCGTTCTATTGCTGCTTTTCTGTACCTCTGAGGGAGTTGCATACACAGCCCTTTAACCATGTGTACATGACCTACATAAATATAGGAATTCAGTCTGCTGGTCATCTGTCTTAAATAAACTTGGAAGTTTTCTGGAGATTCAGCTCAGCGGCAGATTGTGGGACTTGATTTTTTTACCACTGTTGGTGGTATATTTAATTCACTTGAATATTTAATTCACTTGAAACTTTGGGGGGCATGGAATCATTGAAAGCAGGGAGAGCACGTGCTATGAAATGTGACATGTATATTTTCACTAATGTTATTTAGGAGTGGGAGATGGACCCTTCAACAGGTGGCAAAGATCAGGCTGTCCAGAGAGGATTTAGCGGCTTCCCTCCAGCGTTTTCCAAAGTTTGCAATAGTTTCCATGAAGACTATTGCAATGCAGTAAGGCATTGCTGCTGCTGAGTGATAAATGTCAACAATAAATTTCAGCATACCACCAACCTGTCTAACATAGTATCTAATAATGAGCTCTAAATGGCTGAAACCTCAAATCTACAACATTCCCACCACTTTCCTTATCTGGAGTTGGATATGTGATTAAGGAGAACCTGTTTGTACCCTTAGGAGTGATCTGACAGAGGTAGAATTGCTCAAACCCCAACCTTTCCACCTAAAATGCAAGGGCTTCTCTTATGCCAACTGGTTTTTGTTAGTTGTGTGAATCGCACAACACAATTCAAGATTCTGTGGTACTATAGGAGTATAGTCAGACGCTCTTGTCAGATTATTCATGTGGCTGGGGAAAGAGTAATCTCACAACCATGTATATTTAGAACACTCAGGTGATGACACGCAGCTTGTCATATGCATTTGAGGTGATGAGCAGCGTTCACAATGACCCCAGGGAAAGTGAGCTAGAAATGCAGACTTCCTAGCAGACGTCTAGCAGTGTCTCCTTTGAAAAGACCCCTCCCATTATTTCAAGACTGTCAGTGGTGATGATAGTTATTGTTCTTAGGAGCTTTTCCTAAAAGGAACAAATGATTTGATTGGCTTTGAATGCAGGCCAAAATGGTTCTAGACTGGCTATAAAAGTTATAAATGTGATGTGTTGCATTGCATGGGTTTTATTATTCCTTATCGTTGTTTCAGTATTAGATATTCTGATTCTCTCTTTGTTTGAACTTTACACGAGTGTTAAACTCATATCCCATCCCTTTTGTAAGAAATAAACAACTGTCCTGTCTACCTTCAAACAGGATCAAGCTAACTGAGGCAATTTTAGAAATAAGAAAAAGCATGGCAGGTAGTTTTAGTTTATGTTTTAAAGGGGCACTTTCAGTTTAAAGTATTCATAAGTGGGTCACTGTATTTCTGAATAAATGCAGGGCTATATTTTATTTTAAAATGTTTCTTAATGTGTTCTGCTGGTTACTCCCCCCCCCCCCAATATGGCATATTTTGTTATGAAATGTGTTTGCTCATAAAACTGTTGATTGTTTCTCTATATAGCATGTCATACACTTATGCTAATCTAAAGAAAAATGAAGGAATATACTTAGGAATACGGACATTTCTGTTTCTTTCCAGCTCTAATCAAATACATTCGACCCGTGTTTGTATCTCGATCAGATCAGGATTCCCGCAGGAAAACTGTTGAGGAGATAAGACGGCGTGCTCAGTCAAATGGCAAATGGCCACAGGTACTGGTAGAACGTCTTGTGATTTAAAGGTATTTGTTTTCTGTAAAGGAATATCTATTTCCACCTAAAGAGATGCTATTTCTGTTCAAAAGCAGACACACACTCCTCAGGTTTCAGTTTCTACTATTTGTGGGGCTAACATTCACCTGAGTTCTGAATTCTTTCGAATTCTTCAGGTTTTCCTCCAGCTGTTCCTCTTGATTGGTACCACATCCAGGAAAAGGTGGGGGGAAATCCTTTGTTGGATGATACCATGGTTCATTTAATCCATTATTCTGTTTCTAACAGCCAAACATCTATAGGTCTTCACAAAGAAGGCATGAAGGTGACAGCCCCCCCTAGTTGTTGCCAAGGAGGATAAAATCCATGATGTTAAGTTGTGGGTAGACATATCAGACGACACAGTGATTCTTCAAACAGCTCTTGTTTATTCACAGGCCAGAACAGTAGTGAACTGAAGGGTTCAGTCAGCCTGCTTATATAGAGCTCCAGTACAACGTAACTGTAACAATATTCTAAAACTATCCAATCACTGAACGTCACTTTCGATCCCTTATTTGCATAACTATCTACAGTATCCCCCTGCTGGCCCAGGGTGAGAACTTCAATACATAACACATGACTTGCTGTTAATTTAATTATGTTTGACATGTGAAACAATCCTGATACATTAAGGAAGCAATCCTGTGGGAAGACCCTGTGCCACCTTAACTCCCTCACCGTCAGCTCAGCCAGAGAGAGGCTGCACATATCTCCCTCTTCCAGGCTCAGCTGTTAGCAGTACAGTTTCCTTTTCTCAGTCCTGATCCTAGTGTCAGTCATTCTCTTATAGAATTATGAAAGATGGGGGAGGGGGGAAGTACTTTCTCAAGACGAGTTTTGATTATATAAACATCCATCACGTTCCGCTTAATCACCTCTCCTTTCTTTCCTCAACTAAAAAACAAACAATTGCTTTACGAATAGTGAATTCACCTCTTGGCAATTTGCTTACCCCTTTGAAGCGTTTTCAAATTGTGCGATAGCACTTTTGAGAAGAGACAAGTACATAATATCGAAATGTCACCGCAGCATAAATTTGGGTAATGGTATTTTAGCGTTGAGTTCTGTTCCTAATAATTTTCCAGTGCTGAGTTCGTTGCCGCTTAGGAATATCTTAAGCTGTGCATAGATAAGTTTTCCACCTGCTATAGAGGAAATCATCTTAATCTTCACCTCTTCTTTGTTTGTGAGCGCCTTGCTGGTGAAGGAAGGTAGAATAACACCCTGTGCTGCCTCCTTCTGCCCTTTGCTGCTATGTGTGAGAAACTTTAGTGCCTTGATTTTAAAAGAACAGGGTTTCCTACTGCTAATATTGTTCAACTTTTATTGAGTACTGATGGTAAGTACAGTAAGAACATAGAACTTTAAAGTAATGTAAAGCTGGGGAAAAGCTAAATCTGGCAATTTCAATGTGGATTAGTTCCCCTTCTTTGAATATATGACCAGGGAGGTATCTTCCGGCTTCTCTTTCTTCATTAAGGTTGGTGTATTTAAATACCACCTGATATTTAGTGAAGTATCGTTGGAATTTGGTTATACAGTACTGCTTTGCTGTTTTTATTTTATTCCACAACCCTGTTACTTTCTTTTTCTCTTTTGCTTACTTGTTTTTCCCCCTGTATCTACACGTTTTCATAGTAAAATTCAGTAAAAAGTGTTTTAGAAAAAGAAAACAAGTGGTGTAACAAGACAGAAGTCTTGGAGCCTACATAATTTAAAAGGCAATGGATGAGGAGGTCATCGTTTGCTTCATGCGTGATTAAATGAGGAAAGAGTTACCCTCCTTGTGATGAACACAAGGGTGGGGGGGTGGAGGAACATTATATTATAACTTCTACCTCACTCATTGAGAGGGTATCTGGCTCTCAGTGTTTGCAGTTCCAAATGGGAGAGTGCTTCAAAGATTCCTGGGCTGCGTTCCATACATTCTTTCATAGATCACACTCCATTTGTAGAACACCTTAGGGAGCAACCTGAATGCCTTCTTGAAATCAGATACCTGTGGTGAATTATTTATTAAATGCTAGCAGCATTTAAAGCAAAGCGAATTTGAATGCTTCTAAATTCTGAGCTTGAAATGTACTTAAAGATGCAGAAGATGTACAAAAATAACTTGTAATAGAGGGGTTTTTTCTGTTTCTGTTTTAAGATTATGATATTCCCAGAAGGAACATGCACTAATCGATCCTGCCTAATTACCTTCAAGCCTGGTAGGTATGATGTACATTCTTCTTTACCTATGTAACATCAGTATAACTTCAGGATATTATGTGGTCTAGAATGTTTAAACCTAAAACCTCTCTATAGCAAAATAATCTCTCTCTTTTTTGAGGATTACTGCCATTAGCTCAGTTCTCTTACTGTTTCCTATGGAATTCAAAAAATGTTTCCAAGTAAGTTCAGAAAGACTTCCTTGTAGAAAAAGAAGGTGGAACTCTCATGGTTTTGCACCCTGATTTGGTAGGGGCATCGGAACGAGTTGTTTTTGTATTTCTAATGTAATAGTCAGAGACATCATTGGATTGTTCCTTCAATGCTTCAGTGGTCTTCATTTCATAGAATTGTAGAAATAGTAAATGGAAATTATTCTCTTTGCCAAATACAGAGCGTAGGGGTGTTTTGCTTGTACCACAAATTGCAGGAGATAAGGTTATCTTACCATGTTTTGCATTCTCTAAAGTTTAGTCAACATATTGGATAATGAGAGATTTATGGTAATACCTTGTGGCCTTTTCATTCCTGATTTGATGCCAGGACTTTCCCTCAGATATGTATTGGTATGGCTCTTGTGTTGTGCAGCACTTTGCAATCTCTTTCCTAGGATCTGTGTATTTGCATGACCTCTGGTTTTCTAATCAGATGGATATCATCCTGTTCTGTATCTGAATAATTTCATGTTGATGGCACATGTACGAATCCATGCATACAGCTGTGCAACAGAATAATGAGTAAAAGAATCCATGAGTGAAGATTTGAATCATGTGGAGAATACAACCTTCAGTCTGAGTCCAAACATATATTTTCCTAGCATTTAAGCATGTACTACTAATATTCAGTAGTATTGGAGCTTGGTTGTTTGTAGAATGGAGTTTCTAGTGCTAATCTGTCAGAGCCTTCTAGAAAAGATTGCTTCAGATTGTGTAAATGTCTAGTCCAGTTTTCCGTGACCAGGTGTATATGTTCGATAGCAGATCTTCATTTCAGAGATCTTCCCTAGAAAATACTGTGGTAGCTCTTGTTAAGAACTTAATTCATTCTGGAGGTCCATTCTTAACCTGAAAGTGTTCTTAACCTGAAGCATCACTTTAGCTAATGGGGCCTCCCGCTGCCACTGCGCCGCTGGAGCACGATTTCCCGTTCTCATCCTGAAGCAAAGTTCTTAACCCGAGGTACTATTTCTGGGTTAGTGGAGTCTGTAACCTGAAGCGTTTGTCACCCAAGGTACCACTATACAAGTTTGTGTCACCTTCCCTGATGTCAAGATAGAGAGAGCAAGGAATGTTAAAAAAATTACCAACACCTTGCGGGCTCCCTTAGTGAAAGAAGCCTTGACCTGGGTTTCTGGTTCAACAGGTTCCTCTAGTCCATGAGTAAACAATAGTTACTATCATCAGTACCTGTGGGAGATAGGGGTGGAATGAGAGGTTGCTGCTCAGGGCTTCAAACAAAAATCCCAAAGGCCTCTTTCCCTGGAGCCTTGGCAGAGTGCATCATCAGGCTTAGAGAGATTCATATGCCGGGCTGCAAAATCTAGACAGCACAATTGCTCAACCTTTTGGGAAAGAGAGACATCTAAATTTGTAAATGTTGGTGAAAATAGCCACAGACTGACCATAGAGTTGGGAAAGAACTGGGTGTCCAGGAAAGATTTTGATTTATTGCTATCTTCGGTAGTGGATGAAAGTGCAAACAAAGAAGACCAGAAGTGTTGATTGTTTTGGTTATCATTCCTTTCTTGTTCCTAGTTAGAGATTTGAGTTGATTCTAGAGTCTTCTTCCACTCCAGAAGAGTGGAAGAATTAGCATTAACAATGTAGATTGTTTTCACACACCTTATTATTGGTTGCTGTTCGTTGGCTTATAATATGAGAGAGAGGTTACAAGGCAGATTTTCCTGTTTAAAAAGAAAATGTTTGTCTTCATCAGGGAAGGCAGTCAAACCTTGTGGTGGAACATTTTTTCTATTTCTGTCAAATTCCTGGAAATAAATATATATAAGTTGCGTAGGATTTGACAGCCCTGAGATCTTTCCAATTAGGTACTTCTGAAAAATTGCTGGCTATTAGTTGTTTTGACTAACTATGCATTCTTCCTGTGTCATCTTACCTGGAATGAAATATCCTGCTTATCAAAGGATTTAAATTAAATTGAATGAATCATACTAATGCTTCCAATGTAATACAAAGTTTTCCAGGAAGTAAGCTGCTGGGAATAAGTCACAGTGGTATACCATAACAGTAAACCTCTGAAGATGGCACACTATGTTCACTTGCAGGGAAAAGCTTGGACTATTTATTATTTGGGCAGGGAATAATCAGAATCTATTAATCTTTAGATGCTTGGATTACTATGTTGCCGAGTGTTGTTGCTTAACCTTTAAAAATAAATTATAGTTGCATCTTTTTTGGCTACTTGGGAAGGTAGAACTTCAGAGCATATCATCCAGAAAAGCCAGCTGTTACATAACAGAAATGCGCAAGCAATACCTTCAATGCTCACAGTGTCATTAATAGGTGGTAATTAGAAAGTATTGTAATTATATGTATCCCATATATCTTGTAGGAGCATTTATCCCTGGAGTGCCTGTCCAACCTGTGATTTTACGTTATCCAAACAAACTGGTAAGCTCTGAGTAAGCTTTTATGCCAAATACATAAAGGTAAAGGGACCCCTGACCGTTAAGTCCAGTTGTGGACAACTCTGAGGTTGCGGCGCTCATCTCGCTTTATTGGCCGAGGGAGCCAG
Organism: Podarcis filfolensis; assembly: GCF_964270895.1. Lineage (NCBI taxonomy): Eukaryota > Metazoa > Chordata > Lepidosauria > Squamata > Lacertidae > Podarcis > Podarcis filfolensis. Next base: position 9,965,953 of record NC_139603.1, read on the forward strand.
CGTACAGCTTCCGGGTCATGTGGCCAGCATGACTAAGCCGCTTCTGGTGAACCAGACCCGCGCACGGAAACGCCATTTACCTTCCCGCTGGAGGTAACCTATTTATCTACTTGCACTTTGATGTGCTTTCGAACTGCTAGGTTGGCAGGAGCAGGGACCGAGCAATGGGAGCTCACCCCGTCGCGGGGATTCAAACCGCTGCCCTTCTGATCAGCAAGCCCTAGGCTCAGTGGTTTAGACCACAGCGCCATCCGCATCCCTATGCCAAATAGATATAGGAACCTTAAGTAGTTGTCTGAAATATATTCTGAAACTTTTTTTTGAAAAGCAGAATGGTAGTAAATCAGGTGGGAGGTGACATGGGCAACGATTGCCTTCTTGCTGTTTCTTAGATGTGTACATTTGTTTCAAGACAAATGCAGCGTGTGTTGACTTATTTCCCCCACAAACGGGAGAACATGAAGTATCCCCCAAAATAGTCAAGTTACTCCTATGCTAGCTAGAAAGATGTAAATTTGATATGTACACAGTCCATCTTTTCATCTAATAGCTGATCTGTTAATCTATCAATCTATTACTGCAGAATGCAAGATTTGTTTGCTAGTATCTCATTGTGGTAAACAAACTCAGTTCTACCTATGAGAAAGCAAAAGTGAGCTTGTGTCCCGTTATTCCTTTAACTGAAATGCTGCTTCTGTATCACTAGAGGGCACTGATAATTCCTTTGTCAGTATGCTGTAAACTGGAGGAATTCCTGAACCTACAATAAATTCATCGGCATTTCATTTAATGTATTTCCCCCTTCATGATTTACATATTGCCAAATGCAGTAGTAGACAAAACCCTTACAGGGATAATGAGATATAAATAGCCTACTGTCACATTTTTCAAAGCAGTGCTTTTTTTGTGAAGCCTATTAACATCATAGGACTGCTTAAATATTTGAATGCATTTCTTTTGCTGCATAGGATACAATTACGTGGACATGGCAGGGTCCAGGAGCGTAAGTCAGCTATGTATTATTTGACTTACTAATTGCTTTAATGAATTGCTTTTCTTTCTGAGGACTAGTATGTTAAATAATGGGCAATAATGGGCACACGTCAGATTATCTTCCTGGCCAATTATTATTTTTATGATCAAACAGGGTTTAATAAGTTCTTCAAACCCCAAATCACACTATTCCTGATTTGAATGAATAGATTAGCCTGCCAATAGGTAACTTTTGTCTATAGTGTTTGGAAGCATCTGAGCAATGGCCTTCTTGTTTCTCTTTAGCTTTTTCATACAATTTCAAATCGATTAAGTATTTGATAATGTTAAATCATATTTGATTTCAATATTATTCATAGCTAAGGTACTTAAGTTTACTGTGCATCAGTTTTGATATTTAATTGCCAAGTAGTGTTCGCTTCCCATATTTTACAGAGTGAGGCCCATCTGCTTACACAACATAAATCCATTTGTGCAATGGGACTTCTTTTTCTTCCTGCTCCTCCAACTCCCCCCCCCAGCTTCAGAGAGTCCCCCAACCCTTTAGAGCATATTTGGGGGTGCACAGTGGGGAGGAGAGGAATGAGAAGTCCCATTGCATGAGCAGATGCCAGTTTGTACAATGCTGGATCTCACCCAAAGTTCATTTTCGTTCCTCTTTCTCAGGATGCATTCGTGATGTTAATTACGGAACTAATAATCTTGTAAATTACAACGAGCTTTTCATTTCTCTTTCAGGTTGAAAATTCTGTGGCTAACTTTATGTCAGTTTCATAATTTTGTGGAAATAGAGGTTAGTACAAAGTTACCAGTGTTTTAGTCTGCAATCCTAGGCTTGACACAACTAAAAAAAACTACAACCCATTTTAACGGTATCCTTTAATATGTGTGAATAGTTCAGCTCTGGAACAGGGGAGAGCACAATAACTTCATAAGAGTACCCCAACAAAATAAAGACCCTGTACTGCAGAAGGAAAGCTTAACTTCATTTTATTTCTTTTTCATTTCCCCACTTTGCAATAAGGAATAGCCAATGCTATTTTTCTAGAAAAAGAGGTACCGGAACTCAGCCATGAACCCTGTTCTCTTACAATGGCAATGGCGCCTGTTAAGTTGTGGGTGAACATATCAGACGACACAGCGATTCTTCAAACAGCTCTTGTTTATTCACAGGCCAGAACTGAACTGAACTGAAGTGTTCGGCCAGCCTGCTTATATAGAGCTCCACTACAATGCAACAGTGGCACTTTCTGTAACTATCCAATCACTGAACGTCACTTTCAATCCCTTATTTGCATATGTGGACCTGAGTGAAAACTATCTACAGTATCCCCCTGCTGGCCCAGGGTGAGAACTTCAGTACATAACAGCGCCCACCTGAGAGGTGCCAGGACTGAGTTCTGGTGACTTCCAGCTGAACAAAAACCCTGGGAATAGAACAAGTGCTTCCACTGGTCTTCACAAGTCCATGCATTGTTGACCTCGAGTTAGGCTACTGTAATGTGCTCTACATGGGGCTGCCCTTGGGTCTGGTTCGGAAACTCCAGCTGGTGCAGAATGCAGCAGCCAGATTGCTGGGGCGAGCTTCTGGTCGAGAACATGTCATGGCTACCCATCTGCTACTTAGCCAAGCTTCTTATACTGATTTACAAAGCCCTGAGCAGCTTTGGGTCCAGGATACCTGAGGTATCACCTGAACCCTTATAATTCTGGCTCTGTTACTGAGATCATCTGCAGGAGTGGCTTGGGTGAGTTGCTGAGGCTCGTTTGACAGCAAAAAGAAATCAAGCTTTTTGTGTCACCAGTCCTGTGGAACACTCTGCTAAAAGAGATTCAGAGGGACCTTCTGTGCCAACTTTTAAATGTCCACTGAAAACAATTGAGAGTACACCTCCCACAATAGTCTATTGATGCTTGTTTTTTTTAATTTCTTTTTGCTTTCAACTTGCTTTTTTAAACTTTCTATTATTTCACTGTCTGGTTTTATGTTTTTTCTATGGTGATATAAAATAAATAAAAGAATAATAATAGAGGTCAATACGTTACGGGCATATTGGGAGGGGGAATTAATGTCACTGATCACCGATAATGCTACTGTCTGTATGCAGTGGTACTGACGCCATTTGCACAGCCACATTTCATACCTGTAGTCCATTCTTAATGAGAAAAATGCAGTTTTTAGACTTGCTGTTCTGAAGGGTGGGAAAATGAGATAATTGACGCAGTTGGAAGCACAACGTAGAAGAAAGATGCCTAATCTGTATCCCACACAGCTGCTCATTTGTTGCACTATAAATATCATTTAGTTCCTTTTTAAAAACCAAATTAATAAAGGGAGGGAGGTTGGAAACAAAAAAACCTGAAATGTTGCTACTCTTTAATGATGTGTGTAAAAATTCAGGGTTCTGTTTTTTGGTTTTGTATTTGAACATTTGATCCTGTTACTGTACTTAAAAGCAACATTATTAGTGTGTGCTTATACTTTTGCCTGTGAAATACAGTATCACGTTTGAGCTGAAACCATTTTTTCTACTTGCAGTTCCTGCCTGTGTATATACCCTCTGAAGAAGAAAAGAGAAACCCATCTCTGTATGCAAATAACGTGAGACGGATCATGGCACAGTAAGTGAACTGCTGTCCAAATAGCACTATGATGGTATCTGCTTATTTAGATGTTTGTACCAAAATATTCTACTTATTTTAATGTGTGTGCTAACATTGTGGACATTGCAGGGGGGAAAAAATCATATCAAACCTAACAAAAGCTGACTGCATCACAAGTGTGGACTGGAATCTGAACCTGTTTTTAGTGGAGAAATTACAACCCCGTCAATGACAAGAAAATCTGTTGCTTCTAAGATCTGACAAGTCCCTACTAGTGTCAACTTTGACTTGTCCGGGTTCATTTTCAGTCTATTAATCCTTAACTACCTGCCCACAGTGATTTTATGGCCAATAGGGTAGCTTGATGTTTGGGGAAAGTTCGTCACTCCAAAACAGTGGGCGATCTCTCTCAGTGGCTTTATGTAGATGATCAACAGGATTGGTGCCAATACTAATCCCTATGTAGTAGGACTACATAGACCAATTTCCAAGAGGTGAACAATCAACATCATTCCCAGCGACCATCCTCTATATCTGACTGGGAAAGAATACTAGAATTTCTAGGGAACCAAACCTATCATCCAAACTAAAAATCGAAGCAGATACGTTATGGTTGTAGATTAAGGTGCAGTTTAGATGTAGCAAGAAAACAATTTAAAGGGATTTGGCTTCTAGGTCCCCAGATATACCTAATGCACTGCCCACCAGAATGCACTGGCTGCTAATAACTGTAACTGAACATTTTAATTACAGGTAGGTAGCCGTGTTGGTCTGCCGTAGTCGAAACAAAATAAAAAAATTCCTTCCAGGAGCTCCTTAGAGACCAGCTAAGTTTGTTATTGGTATGAGCTTTCGTGTGCATGCACACTTCTTCAGATACCTTCAGATATCTTCTTCAGATATTCTTCAGGTATCTGAAGAAGTGTGGATGCACACGAAAGCTCAAACCAATAACAAACTTAGTTTGGTCTCTAAGGTGCTACTGAACATTTAAAATAACGTATTTTTCGTTCTATAAGACGCACCAGACCATAAGACAAACCTAGTTATTGGAGAAGGAAAACAATAAAAAAAAATATTCTGAATCTCAGAACCCAGAACAACAAGAGGGACCGCTGCGCAGTGAAAGCAGCGATCCCTCTTGCTCTACTGGCTTCTGGGATAGCTGTGCAGCCTGCATTCGCTCCATAAGACGCACACACATTTCCCCTTACTTTTTAGGAGGGAAAAAGTGAGTCTTATAGAGCGAAAAATACGGTACGTATCTGGGGAAAGTTTTTTATAGTGGTTTTAAGATGCATAAACACACAGAAATGTACACCAAACAGTTGAGAAATATGCAGGAGAGAAGATCTAGTGGTTTAATGGTTTTAGGCAGATTTAAATATACCCTCCCTTTTCTTTGTCTCTTCATCCCCATTTTTAAATTTGAAGTACTCTTGATGAAAGCTACTCTTTCCTTGACTTGCCAGACCACATCGTGAGCTTTGGCATAGTCAAAATGTGGCGTTTAGATTGCGTCTGCTATATAAGCCTGCCGTTATAAATAAAGTGTGATGCTGTTGTGTAAATTCCTGCTTTTCCCCCCCTCAAGGGCTTTGGGGGTTCCAGTAACGGACTACACTTTTGAAGATTGCCAGCTAGCTTTGGCTGAAGGACAACTTCGTCTCCCTTCAGACACCTGCCTCTTAGAATTTGCAAAGCTTGTGAGAAGCCTTGGGTGAGCAGGTTGATAAAAGTGTGGAACTGTACAACGGAATGTTTTAATCGCTTTGTAACTTTATAAATGGGACGCGGGTGGCTCTGTGGGTTAAACCAGAGAGCCTAGGACTTGCCGATCAGAAGGTCGGCGGTTCGAATCCCCGTGACGGAGTGAGCTCCCGTTGCTCGGTCCCTGCTCCTGCCAACCTAGCAGTTCGAAAGCACGTCAAAGTGCAAGTAGATAAATAGGTACCGCTCCGGCGGGAAGGTAAACGGCGTTTCGTGCACTGCTCTGGTTCACCAGAAGCGGCTTAGTCATGCTGGCCACATGACCCGGAAGCTGTACGCCGGCTCCCTTGGCCAATAAAGCGAGAAGAGCGCCACAACCCCATAGTCGGTCACGACTGGACCTAATGGTCAGGGGTCCCTTTACCTTTACTAACTTTATAAAAGCATTTTTTTAAAAAAAAATGTACTTTAATTATAGATTTTCTTGATTTACAAAGATATGTGCAATGTCTTGTCTCTCGTATTTTTTTCCTTTTTTTTACAAATCGGTTTAAAAGCAATTTTAAAAAAAAGTAAAGCATCTGGGAGGCTGTGGGGGCAATGTTTTGCAATCTTGCAGGAGCAGACCAGAATCACAGAGGTTTCAAAAGCTTAACAAATTTGACATCTGCCAGTGTTGTGCAAGATCTAGTTATAATAGGCTTCTTGCCACTTAATTCAGTTGAGCATTCCTGGCTTCAGTTGACTGTGGTTCTGATAATTAGGAAAGTCATAATTTGTATTCCTGGGTGAACCTAGCATATTACAACTTATGGTAGAGACAGAAAGGAAGAGCCATCTGTATATCACTTCCCCCTCACCACAACACAAGTTAGATGCTAGGGTTGTGGTTTGCAGAAATCGGAGTCCGCATTGCTTAAATTTATATTAAGTTAACCTAAAAAAAATAAAACCTTTCAGCTTATATTGGACACTTCCTATGTTCACTCACATTTCAAAATGTCAAGAAGTTACAGCTGTCACCGTATTTTTCGCCCCATAGGACGCACTTTTTCCCCTCCAAAAATGAAGGGGAAACCTGGGTGCGTCCTATGGGGCGAATGCAGGCTTTCGCTGAAGCTTGGAGAGCGAGAGGGGTCGGTGCACACCGACCCCTCTCCCTCTCCAGGCTTCAGGAAGACATCCGCAGCCTAGGCAGCCCTGCGGGACCTCCCGGAGCGCCGGGCGCGCTGAAAGCAGAGCGCCCGCCGCTTCGGGAACACATCCGCAGCCTAGGCAGCCCTGCGGGAGGTCCCGCAGGGCTCCCTATGCTGCGGATAGCAGCCTGCCGCCGGCGCGAGGGGCGCCCTGAAGCAGAGCGCCCTGCACGCCGGACAGACATCGCCCAGCCCCACAAGCTCGGGGGACAGCAAGGAGGCGCAGCGCCGCCATCCCGCTGTTCCTCGACCTGGTTCGGTTTCCCCGACCTGGTTTTGGGGGGGAAATAAAGGGGAAAAAAATTTCCTTTATTTCCCCCCCAAAAAACTAGGTGCGTCCTATGGGATGGAGCGTCCTATGGGACGAAAAATACGGTAAGTCCCCACATCCTTAACAGATGCATTGTTTATGCAGTATTGTTATGGTATTCAATCTTACCTTGTTAGATCCAGTTTCCTCACGGCCTTGAAGCTTGGTGGTTGTCAGTGGTAGATGAGAATCTGAGATGATGATGATGATGATGATAGTAATAGTAATATTTTTAAAGGAGGGCTTTTTCTATAACTGCAAATATAAAGTGGGAGCAACTTTTTCCAGTTCGGGATATTGCATTAGAACTTTCCTCTTCTGAAAACTGAATTTATCCAATGCTCTCCCACGTTGTTTTAGAGCAAAACTGTATATTCAGATTGCGTGCTACAGAATTCCTGGAACTCTGTCATTCAGAATGAAGAGTGAAGAGATGCATGTCTGAATGATCCACCACAGGAAGAACAGGTGTAGATTCATTGAATTGTAGAGTTGGAAAGGAAGCTGAGAGTTATCTAATCCAGCCCCCTGTAATGCAGGAATCACAACTAAAGCATCTATGACAGATGGCCATCCAGCCTCTGCTTAAAATCCTCCAAGGGAGGAGAGTCGAACTCCTCTCTTGGGAATCATTCCACTGTCAAACAGCTCTTAGTGTCAGGAAGTTCTTCCTTTCTTGTAACTTGAATCCATTGGTTTGGGTCCTAGCCTCTGGAGGAGGAGAAAACAAGCTTGCTCTGTCCTCCATGCCCTTTAGATATTTAAAGGGACATGGGTGGCTCTGTGGGTTAAACCACTGAGCCTAAGACTTGCTGATCAGAAGGTTGGCGGTTCAAATCCCTGCGACGGGGTGAGCTCCCGTTGCTCGGTCCCTGCTTCTGCCAACCTAGCAGTTCGAAAGCACGTCAAAGTGCAAGTAGATAAATAGGTACCGCTCCGGTGGGAAGATAAACGGCGTTTCCGTGTGCTGCTCTGGTTCGCCAGAAGCGGCTTAGCCATGCTGGCCACATGACCCAGAAGCTGTCTGCAGACAGACGCCGGCTCCCTCGGCCTGTAGAGTGAGATGAGCGCCACAACCCCAGAGTCGGTCACGACTGGACCTAATGGTCAGGGGTCCCTTTACCTTTACCTGTTGTCAGATGGCTTAGGTGGTTGTTCACGAGTAACCAGGCAGGACTCCGATCTGTCTTTTACAGTTTTTATTTAGGTGCAAAACTATTTACAGTGCAGAATCCCAAAGTTCATGTCTGCCTCAATCGCTAGCAGAATCCGGGAGTGCTTGTTTCCTGGACCTCCCCCAGCATAAGAGTCTCGTTACGCCCAGCCTTTTCCTTCCCTCTTTGCGCTTTAGACTTCTGTGCAGGGTGGGCGACGGAATGGGTGTGCTTCCCTCCTGGCCAGCTTTTGCCAGGAGCGTTGCTGAGGCTCCTACCAGCATCCTCTGGTCCTTTCATTTCTTCCCCACCAGAGGTTCTTCTTCACCGGAAGAAGAACTGCTTCGCAAGATTTTCGGAGGCTCCCTGTAACACAACTGCCCCTCTGTTTCCCGCCACTGTTCTGATGGCAGTTCCTGACAGCTATCATATCTCCTCTCAATCTCCTCTTTACCAGGCTAAACACATCACACATCAGGGATAAGCTTTTAGCATTAATCTTCTGTTAGTGGATTGCTAGGAAATTACAAACTGCCTGGTTTGTCCTCCTCAACACTCCTGTAAGAAAAAGAGAGAGAGGGTTGTCTACAATTTCAGCCTTGGTTTGTTTTTCTCCCATGTTTAGATTAAAGCCAGAGAAGCTTGAAAGAGAGCTTGATGCATATTCAGGAAATACCAAGAGAATGAAAGACAAAAGGGTCAGTCTCAAGGAGTTTGCAGAATACCTAGAAGTCCCAGTTTCTGACACATTAGAAAACATGTTTGCACTTTTTGATGAGGTAAGAAAGATGACAGTCTTGAAATTTCTAAATAACCACTTTAATTATTTGAATTAAGGCCTTGGGCGTTCTTTCGTTAGGAATGCAGTTTTCATTTGTGAGTATGGTTAATATAGCTGTAACATAGAAAGTACTTGTTTATGTTATGAACGATAGTTTCGAAAAAGTGATTACTAAATTCAGAAAATCTTGTGTGCATGCCTTTTGCCTGCTGTGCGAACATTTGTAGTCTGAAATTATGCATCCTATTGGCTGCCGATCATCATTTTTACCATGGAGAAATGTAGCACAAGAGATACAGGGTGACTATGACTTATTTTACAAATTAGACTACAGCTTTCTATATACATACACATATATAGCAAGCATAACGTAGTGTTGCATCAAAGCTCTCTATAAACAGCCACATGCGAGAACTATTTGAAAGCCCACAAAGGGCTGTTTGAAAGCCTCATGTTTCTTTTTGAGGTTTTGACAATCAAGGGCTCAAAGGGTTACATTAACTGATAGCACTATGATGCCAGGTGATTGGCAGGTGGGCTCCCTGCCCACCAGGGTTTGGGGAGAGAAAGATCTGGCCAGAAAGGGTTCCTTGCTGTAAAACAACTGAGAAATATAAAATGTTTCAAACGTTCAGAGGAGTTAGTCCCTTAGTTAATTGCAGATGAGCTGGTATTTTAACACTAGTTTCTTCGTTTAAAAATCTTTGTGCTGGAACCTCCATGTGAGCTCTTTTTATGTGTACTTTTCTGAATTTTCTTTTCTTCAGTGGGTATTTTCTATGAAACTGGTAATACAGATTTGTTTCTTTCTTTTTTTACAGAAGGAAGGTGGTCTGATTGACCTAAGAGAATATGTAATCGCTTTGTCAGTAGTCTGTCGGCCATCCAAAACCTTGCAAACGATACAGCTGGCTTTTAAGGCAAGTAGCAGCTTTTATTAAGACGGTTTGTTGAAAGCCATTTTAAAAAACAAAGCCCTGGACCTCAGTGTCTGGGCAGAACGATGGGGGTGGAGACGCTCCTTGATTTATCTAGAGGCCAATCCCCCAGCTTTGCAATACCAGGATGGCTGTTGTTGTTACTATTATCGTTATTGTTTATTCAGTTTACATCCCGCCCTTCCTCCCAAACGAGCACTACACTTGCACCGCTCGAAACAGCTTACAGCAATTAAAATACTGCATCCACAAAAGCAATAATATTGAACAAAGCAATTTAAAAATAAAAACAGGCACAGCAGATAAAACCCCAAAGAGAGCTTGCCATATAAAGCATCCTATGTTGGCAAGAAGGGGCTCCAAACAAACCTCAGAGGGCAAGGTATTCCATAGCCTGGGTGTGGCCACTAAGTGTGGCCCTTTTTCTCTTTCTTTATCTGTTTCTGAATAAACCAGAGGTAGGTCACAGTGAATGCCCTCTCTGCCAGATCTTAGACATTGGGCAGGCTGGTACAGGAATAGGCGGCCCCTAAGGTATCTAATAGGGACACGGGTGGCGCTGTGGGTTAAACCACAGAGCCTAGGGCTTGCCGATCAGAAGGTCGGCAGTTCGAATCCCCGTGGCGGGGTGAGCTCCTGTTGCTCGTTCCCTGCTCCTGCCAACCTAACAGTTCGAAAGCACATCAAAAGTGCAAGTAGATAAATAGGTACCGCTCCAGCGGGAAGGTAAACAGCGTTTCCGTGCAGTGCTCTGGTTCGCCAGAAACGACTTAGTCATGCTGGCCACATGACCCAGAAGCTGTACGCCGGCTCCCTCGGCCACTAAAGCAAGATGAGCGCCGCAACCCCAGAGTCGTCCGTGACGGGACCTAACAGTCAGGGGTCCCTTTACCTTTAATGTATCTAATTAACTGTATCAATAAATGTATTTGCTCTTGGGCTTCAGCAAAATTTGCAAACTCTAAATGGAAAATAAAAGGTGGCATATCAATCAGCGTTGGGAAGTTGGAAGATTTATTTGGCTGGGAGGAAAGTGTCAAACAGAGGCCCTGGGAATGTGTTTCTTTGCTGCTGCTGCAACAACAAATCATACGTTTTAATTTTTCACAGATGTATCAGTCAGAAACTGGAGCTCTAACAGAAGAAGATTTAACTTGCATTTTAAAGACTGCCATGGGTGTTTCAGATCTTAATGTGTCAAACCTATTCAGAGCTATAGATGTCGACGAAAGGGGGGAAATTACATACGGTGAGTTCCGTGCTATGATTTTAGAAAGCCGCAGACAATGGGGAACTTTTGTGTGGTGGCCAGGCATGTCCCACGGAAAAGAGCAGCTGCCTGGGGGCAAGTGTGACAGGTTCCTGGCCATTGTGTTGCATGGGAAGGGCTGTAGCTCAGAGTTTAAGTCCCAGCTTCAAACCCGAACATCTTCAGGTAGCGCTGGGAATGCCTCTGTCAGAATCCCTGAAAAGCCAGTCAGTACTAGATAGTCTGGCTCAATATAAAACAGCTTCCTGTGTTCATTAATGGGCTTTCTGGAATCTCTGTGTATGGAGCATTGTTATTTCTTGTTTATGTGCTATACTTTTTCCTCCAGCTTGTATGGTTGGCACCCTCTTCACCCCTTTGATCCCTACAGCAATTCTGAGAGATAGTGGATGGCCCAAAGTAATCCAGAGAGCTTCCAAGCCAAATGGAAATTTGAACTTGGAGCAGTCCAGGCCTAGTGCAGCACACTAATGCGGTCCATGCTATGGTTACCAGTAGCTAAAGGTTCCATTCTGTTCTGTGATCAGTGACCTTATGCTGCAGTGTTGGGCGCTGTGGTCTAAACCACTGAGCTTCTTGGGCTTGCCGATCGGAAGGTTGGCGGTTCGAATCTGCGTGACAGGGTGAGCTCCCATTGCTCTGTCCCAGCTCCTGCCAGTTTGAAAGCACACCAGTGCAAGTAGATAAATAGCTACAGCTGTGGCAAGAAGCTAAACGGCGTTTCCTTGCTCTCTGGCTTCCGTCACGGTGTCCCATTGCACCAGAAGCAAGTTTAGTCCTTCTGGCCACATGACCCGGAAAGCTGTCTGCGGACAAACGCTGGCTCCCTTGGCCTGAAAGCGAGATGAGCGTCGCAACCCCATAGTGGCCTTTGACTGGACTTAACCGTCCAGGGGTCCTTTACCTTTTACCTTTACCTAATGTAATAAACCGACCTGTCAAGAAAAGGCCAACACGAACAAACAAACTATTGCTTAAAGCTCAAGGAGGTGGGGAGGGGAGGAACATAGTGTAGTTCTGCAAATCATTTTGAGTTGTTAGCAAATGTTAGTGTTACTCAGGGAAAACCCATTGAAGCTAATGAAAATGACTATCCTGGGTCAGTGGGTCTACTCTAAATATAATTTAATTGGGTTCAACCCTTTGGAAAATGCTCTTAAAGTTTGGCATGGGAGACTTAGTAACTAGTAGTCTACTTAGTACTTTTATTGTCTTGCAGTCTTTCTTGATTTTGTAAGTAAAACGCTTAAAATGTATGCTTGCTTTTATTAATTTCTAGAGGATTTCCACAAGCTTGCCGAAATGTATCCAAACTTTGCTGAGGAGTATTTATATCCCGATCAAATGGAGACTGATAGCTGTCCAGCTCCTAACGGTTTCTGTACAGACTTCAGCCCAGAAACTACTGAAGACAGAAGAAATCACCTGCAGAAGAAACTGAATTAATGTTAACAATTCCAGCGTCCTCTTCTGGTGAGAGGAGCGTGTCCTGTCTTGGGCTCATCATAGTCACACAACTATGTAATCTGAAGTATGTGAGGGGTGTGTAAGACAGAGAGGAGTGTGTGTGTGTGTGTGTGTGTGTGTGTGTGTTTGTGAGAGACAGAGAGAGAGAGAAGATTTTGCTGCATTAATGAGCATCTTCAGACTTCCTCTTTGGAAGATCTTGGTTTTTTCCATCAGCATCTTGGAAAGTAAAGAATGTAAATGAACTTTTAATTTGTGTACTTAAAAAGAAGATGCTTGCATATTTATATTCCATTGTTTAGTTCCATGTACAAAGTGTCCTACAAAGTGTGCATGTGTAAAGAATACTGTAGCTCCTATGGTGTTAAGTGCACTTCGGTGATTAGTGTTATTCCTGTTTAGGGAATTGTTGGGTTCAAGTTCCGCTTTCCTTCTTCATGTGAAGACACAACTATTTACTGCTGACTGTGGTCACTGGTCTTCTGAACAAGGCTAGCTCAATTTAGCCCTTTTGTTTTCATTTCAGCAAACAGTTCAAGGAAGAAAAGTATGCAAAAATATTTTTAACTAAGGAATTTTTAAAATTATTTTTCTTGTAAGAGGACTTTTTTGCCATTCAGTTCATGGTAGTATTAAAAATTGGAAGGGTGTGGTTGTTCCCTGGGTTGTGTGCATTCTGTGCTAAAAGCATGAAAAAATCTGTACCAAGTAACATAAATTCAAAGAAAACTGAATTCCAAGGTTTATATAAACTAGATAAACTTCCACATTATATATAGTTCTGCTTTTCCTGAATGTGGGCAATGACCAAAACAACTAAATAAATGAGGCAGGTGTGAGAGAGACTGAGGCCCAGTGTGATGTAGTACTTGAGAGTGTTAGCCTAGCGCCAGGAAGACCTGAGTTTGAATCCTGGGTCAAGTCACAAAGCTCACCAGTTTACCTAGGGCCAGTCACACTCTCAGCCACACCTGCCTCACAAGGTTGTTGTGAGAATGAAATGGACCGGAAGGAGCCCTTGAGTTCCTTGGAGGAATGGTGGGATACAAATTGCCCCTGATCTCTGGAAAGTCATATTATTCCCACTATAAAAAGCTGCTGAGATTTCAGAGCCCACATACTGTCACATTTATCTTCACATCTTAAGGGCCAGAAATGTTCATTTAAAAAAAATGAAAGCTAAAATTCTCAGGATGCTGAATACTGCCCTAAATTCAAATTTATTTAATTATTGGGTATGAACACAGAACACACACAGCCCTGGCCATATTCCTGCCTTTTCTGTTGTATTTCACTTAGGGTTTTCTAGCAGGGGATAATTAAACAAGGTATATTTTAAACAGCTTCAATGGATTTGGCTTTTTGCACAGAAGCAACACAATGCATAATGGAGACTGAACAGGCATAAAATAAACCATTTTTAACACCAGAAAGCCATCAGTTCTTGTGAACTGCCCTGAGACCTGTGGGTATAGGGAAGTATACAGATTTAATAAATAATAATAAAATAGTCCCTCATAATCACCCACAGATATCATAAGATTTGGTTGTACACGTTTTCAGAAAGAACGCTTGGTAACATCCGACTCCATATTTTTTTACTATCCCTGCCTTAGTGACTTTTGCATTGCAAGATGCTTTTCAAATCAATGTATTGCCTCAAATGGTCACAAAACCTCATTGTTAAAAACTGGACGTTAAAAAAAAAGATATGGTATAAATTACTGTATTACATCAGCTTTCTAACCCCCTTTTAATGTATACAGAGATCAAAAAGAAGAGGACAAGTGCACTTGGAGGCGCTTTATCTATGAATCTGCTTCCTTCCAAAATGCTGTTGGGATCACATAATTTTGAGCAGCTATTTAGGTTGTTATAGGTTTGGAAGAGAATTTTTTCCTCCTCAAATCAAGAAGTTGCACACATAGTTTCAATGAGACTTGCCATTATGTCAGTAAACGTTCCACTGGTATTCATCTGAACGGTGATTCTCCGTGGCCTGAGAATGGTCATTGGTTGGGCAATGGCTCCATCTTGGGAACAAAGACAGGAGCGGAACTTCAGAGAAGTAGACAGCTCCCACAATCCACTTTGCAAACTTGTGTTGTCATCAGAAAATGTCAGAATCCTTGGTCTGCATCAAAGTAGCCTCAAGTTAACAGAGCATTGAAACTTGATCAAAAGTGTATAACCTGAATGGCATTGTGCCCTATCTGAAGAAGAAGAAGAGAAGAAGAGTTTGGATTTGATATCCCGCTTTATCACTACCCTAAGGAGTCTCAAAGCGACTAACAATCTCCTTTCCCTTCCTCCCCCACAACAAACACTCTTGTGAGATGAGTGAGACTGAGAGATGTCAGAGAAGTGTGACTAGCTCAAGGTCACCCAGCAGCTGCATGTGGAGGAGCGGGGAATCGAACCCAGTTCACCAGATTACAAGACTACCACTCTTAACCACTACCACTACACCACACTGGCTGAGCAAAGAAGTGGGGGATTTTTGCTTGCTTCTCCTCACTGCAGTACTGCCTGCTTTCTGGACTCCTAAAGCTACATCAAACTACAGGGAAGTGAATCAGCTTTCTTTTGCTACAAAGCAGTCCACCATTTAATTTCCTTTGCCATTGCAAACACACATGCATGCCAAAATTATACAGGTCTAGTTTCAAATGTGTGAGCTTCCTTTTACATCTCATTTATTCAAATGTCAGTTATGTTGTCTGAGAGTACAGCATTTTTTTTCTGGCTTTCCAGCAGGAAAAGTCTTTAGGGTTGAAAAGTCTGCTTGGTGAAGGCAGGGCACAAAGCACTGGATAGCAAATCAATGCTCATTGTCACTTTCACCGTAAGTGAAAGTGACAATGAGCATTTTCACCGACCAGTGGACTTGAATGTACTAATCCTAGTATTGCACACCCTATCACTGAAGGCTTGCATCCAACGTAATTGCCACTCTTGGCAGGTCTTTGAAGGGAGACCTGTACTTTTGAATCCAGGGTCCACCCAACACATGGTCAGCAGAAGACAGCAAGAAATGTGCACAGGAACATGTCTGTTATAGGCTGTTGCCCAGTGGAACAAGAGAAGTGCTAATTGAAAGCAGTGGTAGTGATGTTTGGCCCAGACTGTGATTTGAGCCACGGGCACGCAGAGGTTGAGGACTTCTTCCAGGAACATTACACTTGCCTTTTTGAGAGAGGCCAGAACCTTGATCTTCAAAATGTAGTCTAGAGAGAGCAACATCATACCTGTTGAGGTTTCAAGAAGCATTCCAAGATGGACCAGCTGTCGAATCAGAGACAGGTGATTCTTGCCTAGGTTTACAAGGAATCCCTGGGTCTCCAACCAAGGAAACCAAGTCAAAGCTATGTCTCAATGGGCCCAAGTCAGAGTGGTACAGCTAATAAGGAGATTGCCCTGGAAGCAGAGGTGAGCCACCATGCAACCATACTGTGTGTGGAGGTCTGAGGTGCTGTAGCCAAGTAGAAAGGAAGGGCCCAGCATTGAAGATGATTCTGGTCAAATGAAAACTACAGGTACTTCCTGTGATTGCAGTGAATGAGGATGTGCAGCTATGTTTCCTGAAATCTATGGGCTCTAAGAAATACAGTGTTTGGATACATTCTTAGGTGGAGGCCAGAGATTCCATCCATAACTTCTTGTAAGTGACCCACTGGTTCAGGAACTTGAAATCTAGCAAAGTCATCCAGGACTAGGCATCCTTCTTTGGCAGCAAATGAAGATTGAATGGGTGGGGAACCTTATTTGTTCTGAGCCAACATTGGCAGTTGGGTAGGACTTCTCACCTGTCAGTCACGCATCATTATGATGTCACGTAATTGACAGTGTCCTGCCCACTTGGCAAAATTCTTATGCAGGGATTATGGAAGTGACAAACAGGGGAGGAAGAAAGAATTGTTTAGCAAGCAAAGGCAATGCAGGAGTTCTCCTGAGCTCTGTCTTTGCTTGAAAATCATACTTTTCTCCTCTCCCCCACAGGGGAAGGGGAGAAAGTTGCATTTTGCAGCAAAGACAGGATTGCCGGAGAACTATTCAGCTGCAACAGGGATGAGGGGAGAAAGAAACTGTGTGAGAGAAAAACCTAAATTGCACTAGAAAAGACAGAAAGAGTGCCACAGGTAGCTGGGGAGGAAATAAAGACACAAGATAATGAAGAAAGGAAGAAGAAACCAATCAAGTATAATCCTGAGGAGAATAAATGAATGGGAGCTCTAAGGAACACATCCTGCTTCAACAAAGGTCAGAGCAAACAGGATTGTTAGATGTGCCTGCTTCTACGAAGTTCTTGCTCCTACTATTCCCCACCAGATGGAACTGTTTCCCAAGCTGTAATCTTCTCAGGTCATGGAAGAATCTCCTGGCTTTTCATTGATCCATCTTATTTCCCGCAAAGCTTCTCACTCTCTGATCTTGCCTTTCATATGCCTGACTGCACATCCAGCTGCCACATATTTCCTCATCCTCCACTTCCAAACTAGGGTTAACTCTAGAATTGCCTCTTTTTGCCCACTCGCTTTTTATCAGGCACCTGCCATTAAAATGGTCGTGCTGCCTTTTCTGTACTTATTCCATTTCCCTTTTCAGAGCTCACAAAATCCCAACTTTTGGAGGGGAAGGAACAAAACAGCAGAGCAATCGCTAGCCTTAGAATACCTTCGTATTTTATTAAATTTGTATACCGCCCTTCCTCCATAGATCTCAGAGCAGTTCACAGTATAAAAATTACAAGATTAAAACACAAGGCTACTCTTCCATCCATTTCAAGAGCTGTAGATTTGACATGTGCAGTTAGGTTACCATCACATCACATAGGCACACCTTCAGTGCTACTTTTCCAGTTGGT
This sequence comes from Podarcis filfolensis, assembly GCF_964270895.1. NCBI lineage: Eukaryota > Metazoa > Chordata > Lepidosauria > Squamata > Lacertidae > Podarcis > Podarcis filfolensis. Next base: position 9,983,240 of record NC_139603.1, read on the forward strand.
GCCATTTTAGCAACATGGGTTGCTGTTTTTTACTCTTTTATGTTGATGCAGTCTTTTGCTTTCAAGCATTTTAATGCATTCGTAAATTGTGTGTTTAGGTCCATTGTTACAACTCCACTCAGAAGGCTGTTGTGATGTTCACAGTTGTGGACAGAACATAGCAGGGTACAGACATAGAACCGTAGAATTCTAGAGGTGTAAGGGACCCTTAGGATCATCTAGTCCAACCCCCTGAAATACAGGAATATGCAACTGTCCCATACGGGGATCAAACCTGCGACCTTGGTGTTATCCGCACCATGGTCTAACCAGCTGAGCTAACTGTTCTGCCCCTTAAAGTGTAGGAACCAAGGGCAATGCTGCATGTAGAGAAGCAGAGATTGAACAATGCTAAAAGTAAACACTAGCGGTGTGAAAGCTCCCATTGTGCCGTGTGATTTCTGACTAATTCACAACATGCACCATATGAAATGCTATGGGAGAATGCCCCTTGCCTGTGAATGACTAGAGCAGATACTTGTCTTCTCTCGATGGCAATACCATGAAGAATAGAAACATCGTCGTCGTACTTTTAAAAGATTCATTTCATTCTGAAGAGATATCAGGACTTCTGGTTTATTTACATGCCTGCTCAATTCAGAGACTAAATTTCCTATTCATTGTGGGTAGAGATAACAGAGCCTATACGAAGCCTGAACATTGTGCAAATGGCCCTATTGAAGCTGGTGGGGTGGTGTATTTCAAAATTGGGACCAAAGAACCAAGGACACTTTTGTTGTCGTTAAGAGCTGTTATGATCACTTCAGTCCAGCTGCTGCTCGTGGGAACAGCTTTCGATACATTTCAGCTTGTTTGTGGGATAATGACCATAATATAGAGTCCTACTTCAGTAAGTTAAGTGTCAACAGCATTTTTATACTGCCTACTGTCATTTAAATGAATTTTAATGTGGGGATATTTTTTTCATAACTTTCAGAAGCATAAAGGTTTTTACATAGAGTAACGCCAGGAGCTGTTGTGCTATCAAGTTAGGTGTTTTTTTGTTTTGTTTCGTTTCGTTTCGCTATTGATCCTCTTCTGAAGAATTGCTTTAACCTCAGTAATCTCCAGGTCTTGCAAGGCATGTGGAGAAGTAGGTGCTGTAAAGAACAAGAACAAAACAACCCTGTAATCCTCCTCATGGAATGCCTTTAGAAGTTTCACAGGTAAATTCCATATAGAGTCTGGAATGTGTAGTATCTTTTATCTGAAAATTAGGTGGGTAAGATGGGATTAGGAAAAAGGCAGATGAAGGCTATTTTCAATAGGTTCCCTATGCTATTAGCCCTGGAATGATGCCTATTCTCCCGTCTTTCCCACTTTGCCAAATTTATATAGGAATATGACGGCATGTGTAATCATTTGCGTAAATTTATCTTCGTACGATCTCAGCCAACGTGTTTCATGTGAATTTGGGTCAAGTGAGTTGCATTAGATCCCACTTCTTGAATTTGAAGGATTAGATTGCAGTGCTCGATACTCCCATTGTTCAAGGTGCATTTTGCAAAAGGGAATTTCATTAGCGCAAAAAGTTTATGAGCTCTGGGTGCACGCACCTGAGATTTCAGATTAAAACTGCAGAGTGGAATAAAAGGAAGACCTTTTTCTGCCTCTCCATTTCCAGCTACTCTCTGAAAACTGTAGAAGAGACTTTCTTAAGAATATTAGGGAGGTGGGCAGGGGAAGGAATAGACCATGTGAAAAGCGAACATAATATTTTAGCTGCAGTTCATTCATTTTCAGCTTTGTATTCTTGTTATTAAAAAGTGCACCTAGACATTCCGCTGTTGCAACCCATAACCTACGTTTATGGTGCCATTGAGCTCCTAGCTTTCATATCTCAGTTTCTAACACTGTTAGATTGCCTCCTGAAAGCAACAGGTTTTAGAAAAAAAACCTGGTTTTAGAACCAGGTTTTAGAAAAAACCCTCAGAGTTCCAGCTACCCTGAGAGTGGTGGGGTGATTCCTTGCTAACAGTGTTCTCTGAAGTGTCCATCCTTAGGTAGCCAAATTAGCACCATCCAAGCACAAGATGGGAGGGTTGCAGAAATAAAAGCAACAGGAACCTAAAGTAGGATGTAGCATCCTTACTGTCTACAGAATGCTCTGCATTTGTAGTGGAACAGAAAATTGGGGTGGGTAGGATGGAGTTTAGGAAAGGGCGTCAGTGGCATAAACCCTGAAAAGGAACATTCCATCCTGCAATGTTTTTTCGGAGGTCCAGCTCATAGTTTAAAACTCTGTAATAAGCTGCCAGTGCCATTCTTCAGCAACACATTTTATCTCATTCCTTCTCCCTCCCTCCCGAATCTCCTGTTAGCTTCCCTCGGTTCTCTCCTCCAAAGGTTTGCTGGTTAAGCTGTTGGGTTTTTTCCTTTGTCTCTGGTTTAGTTTTTAAAAGCATCAAGGCTCAGGCTTGCCTGGGAGCCGCCCATTCTGATCGGGAAGGTTGTTGCCTTCATACCTTGTGTGAGATCTGGTTACGCTTGCTCTCTTTATTACTGTATTCCTTCAAATGTCTGTCTTTGAATAAAAGCTCTCAAAGCTGACACCTGGTAAGTTCCGGCTAAAATTAAACAGAGCCCAGAGAAAGAGCCTTTGGGTTAAACAGTGAGGGGCTGACATGGTAAAAAAGGCATTTTGCAGGGAAGTTACAAGTTGGAATATTTTGTGTGTCAAGGGTCTGCTGTACATATTTAGCAGGTTTGCTTGCGATGCTTAAACCATGGTCTAGCACTTTGTGCATGAACCTGGGCAGGCCTAAGCGAAGTCTCAAGCTTACACACTCATCTTTCCTCTTCCTCTCACACGGCTGGGAGAACTTCTGCTGCTGCTTTCAGTGTTCTGGTGCGCCATGATGTATGACCCATGAGCCATGATTGAAAGGAAACTCTGGATAAGTTAAGCCAGCTAGCATCATAAAGCATGGTTTGAAGTGAACTTGGCTTTAAACCACAATTCCCAGTTCAAGCATAACAACAAGCCAGCATTTGTGGAAACGGAACTAAGCATGGCAAAAGTTCTCTTGCTTGAGCCAGGAAGAGGGCTGAGCTTGTGAACCAATGTGCATAGTGCTAATTGCAACTTAGTTTTTGGCTTTCTGTTTTAAAAGGGCACAAACTTAGATAGCTGGAGCCTTGTTTAGGTTGTGTGGAGTCATTCAGTCCTGATCTGTCCAACCTTGGCAGGTACAAGTTTAACAGTGGAATACAATTCATTGGCTCCCTTTGAGGCATCAGAAGAGCTTCCAAGTGTGGATGACATTTAAAAACACTCCTTTCCATGCAAAGCTATAGTGAAATGGTAACCGAGGCACAACTGATCATGTTTGCATAGCATCATTTATTCTTTTTTTTAAAAAAGCCCATATAATAAGTGTACAACATGACCACTTCTTCATGTGTTATATTTCCCCCATGATCAAAGGGTAGTCCTAATAAATTAGTACTTTGTAGTAGCACAGAAGACTCACTGTATCTGGAGTCAGAGGCATTCAAATATGGGAAGTTAAGGTAAAATTGTGCAATACAGCTGTCTGCAAAATTAACTTGAGACCTAACTTTCTGTGATTTTATTGATGAAATCACCAGTATGGTTTATCAAAGGAATCTCAGTGTGCCTCACATTTTCTTCTATTTCAGATTGGGGGAAAAATCGATAGGGACAAATAATTAGATGAATAAGGCAAAATATGTTGCATCAACATTTTCCAATTATCACAACTGAATTATCTAATTACAAGGTTATAGTGCAAAGTTACTGTGGCATTAATTTCTCAAACATGACAATATCTGTTTTACTTCTCTGTATTAAACATAGTTGTTGTAAGAACACTTTACTTTCGGATCAAATCCATTATCAGATGCTTCCCCACACAAGCCTCTTGCTAAGAACATTATCAAACCAATTGAGGTAAACAAATTTAGGGAAGATTATCTCACAAAATGGAAGGATTAAACTGCTTCCACTGCTCTTGCCTTCCTGCTATTTAATTAGAGGCTTGCTGCTTAAGGCAATAAATGTCCAGATAAAAGTGTGTCAGTGGCAGTTCGTGACGACAAACTTCAGTACTTCAGAACAGGGAGGAGTAATAGTTTCTCAACATTTCAAAAAGGGCAAAACCAGTCTAGGATGAATTTCAAATTTGGATTTGACTTTTGCTCTCTGATTTAGAAGCTAGTTGCTTTTCAGACAATCAAAGCTGATAGGCATTGACTCTCATTGTGCTTTCTCATCATTGTCAATCAATAAAATCTGCAGAAAATGGATTCCTTCCTTTAAAAAAAAATGAGCAAGGATAAAACTTTTAAAATATCTGTTGGCTTCTATTTTGAACTAGCAGTTTCTGGTTCAAAATAGAAATGTTTCCCATGCTAAAGAACTCAATTGGTTTTTTTAAAAAACATATTTCTGTACTTAAAAGAAATGTAAATATAGGGTTTCTGTCCACTGAGCTCATTGCAACCCTTTTATTGATGTCTTCTTCATTTATGCATCTTTTGGGTCCTGACATTTAAATATTATGGACCTCATCATGGACCTCTTACAGGCCCCTACTGACCTGTATGGCTTTTACACGTTCTGCCCCCCTGAATAACCACAACTTCTGGTGTGAACAATAATAGTCTATGCAAGATTAATTCGAACCATAGTGGAATTGTCACAGATCAGCACCAATGAGTGTTCTGAACAAGCTATCCCGCCTCCTAGTTAAGAGTTTCAAATATACTTAGTCCAGCAGCTTTCTCCTTTTGTAAGGGTTTGACATCAAGCTTTTTACATGGTAAAGTTTTCTTGAAGTGCAGCATTTTTTGCTCCTCCTGGTCACATGAACTTATGAACCACCCCCACATGAAACTTTTAATGATGGATCTTCTGTAGCCTTTATAAGTCTTTATAAGATAGAAATTTCTGGAGGAAAGGTTGTGTAGAATTCTGTCACAAGGATACCCTTGCCGCCTCTCGAAAATTCAGAGAAGTGGGGAGCATTTTAATACTTGGCTTATTGCATAAACTGATATTTTAGCAGCATGCACAGTGCATTTTTGAAGCGGCTACTACATGGTTTCTGGTCATCCCTCTCTAACCTTTCTTTTCAAAATTCGGTAATGAAGTTCAGCAGTGCTTTTGGCACCAGCAAGCCACTATAAGCTTCCCAAGCGTCTTGACTATTTGACTTTAATGGCTCTAATATCACATTGCAGCACTGGGGCCAAGGGCCAAGTCTAGAGAGTGATTGGGAATCCTGAGCTCATATTGTGGGTTGTAAGGCATCCATCTTGAATCTCTTTTCTCAGACACTGCTTTTATTCCAAGTCTACCTCCTTTTCTGTAGGCATCTGTGTTCTCAATTTTACTGTTGCTGAAAATGAGGAGGAAAATACCTCTGCTAAAATAAAAACATGGGGCCTCATCTTTAAGCCTATAAAGGTTCAAGGACGCAAGTGATGTTTAGAAACTGTTCAGCATCCAAATAATCTCATTACTAGTTCCATATTTATCCAATGGCCTCTGGACTCGTGTTTCTTAGGCAGCAGTTTCTACCCGCCTCGTGCTGTCTGACAAATTGCTTTTGAAATTTAGAGTTTGTGATATGATATTAGTTAGGGTGGGAGTCTTCTGTGCATAGGGAACAAGTAATAAATTTAAGTCACAGCCATAATTTCGTTTTTCTAAAAGCATCTAATGTAGAAATGGGACCAAAATTGAATCAAACAATGTCCATGCTGACAAACTGCTAGAAAACAAAATATCTGACTTTACAAGTCATTTCAAAACATGACATGTATATTTTTAATTCCTATCAAACATGAAAAATGTCTTGCGGGTGATGAAAGTGTAAGAGTAAAAATCTTGAAAGCTCTTAATATACATATGTTCCACATATCTCACCTTATACTGTGAAAATCAATCTGTACACTTCGTGAAGAGCAGAAGTATAAATAAGCCAGCATTAAGTTTGAACTTTCTAATTAAAAAAATGGGAGAACAAATATTCTTGTATAGATAAGATTTCACAAGTAATAGGATACATTTAAGATGTCAGATTGCTGTAGCTGGTGAAACGTTTTTGTGTTCTGTTTACATCGACTACTGTTTTTTCTATGATTATTTTTAGGGGAGTAAAAGCGTTTTAAAGTAATAATTGTTATACCTTAGAACTTTAATATGTAACTAGCTCCTCTTAAACAAGCTCTGAAATTCATAATTTAAGGACCAAGGTAACTACATTTGTGGTCCTACACATCTACTAGCTTTGTATGAAGTACTTTATAACTTAAAAGTTACAGCAGTTTATTAAACTATCTCCAAGATTGTTGCAGTGGGGTCATTTTCTATATCTTTTTGTATCTCCTGATATCTGCATAGCCATTATGGACAAAAATTATTTTGAGGAGGGGCTTCAAAACATTGAACCATTATTTGATGTTTTTAAACCTTTTAAAATTATTGTGAATACAAAATCAAACTATAGTGTCCTGTTTATATATTGTCTAGCATTACTACATTTGTGATATTGTTTTTAACATAATTAAGTTTGGAGAAAAAAAACTAGTCTCTTGAACAGGTCAGTTTGGAGACTGCTTTGCTACTGTGATATCCAATGTGGACCACTGCCTAAAGGGAGGGGGACAGGACTCTAATTGGACCAATAACCTTTGCTGATATGACAATACCTTTATCCTATTTGTGCTATTTGATGAGGAAATTAATGCGTTTGACTTTAGTAGCAATTAAATCCGCGCTGTGGTCTAAACCACTGAGCCTCTTGGGCTTGCCAATCAGAAGGTCGGCGCTTCAAATCCCCGCGACGGGGTGAGCTCCCGTTGGCTCGGTCCCTGCTCCTGACAACCTAGCAGTTCAAAAGCACATCAAAGTGCAAGTAGATAAATAGGTACCGCTCCGGCGGGAAGGTAAACGGTGTTTCTGTGCACTGCTCTGGTTTGCCAGAAGCGGCTTGGTCATGCTGGCCACATGACCCAGAAGCTGTCTGCGGACAAACGCCAGCTCCCTCGGCCTATAGAGTGAAATGAGCGCCGCATCACCAGAGTCATCCGAGACTGGACCTAACGGTCAGGGATACCTTTACCTTTACTTTACTTAAAATCAGCGATATACATTCCATGGCAATCAGTGCTACTGAATCAAGTTTTTCTGTGTTTAAAGAGAGATAAAATAACTCTGGGGGCAGTTTTCTAATGCTGTATCTTTGCGTATTACGCATGATGTATTGTACTGATTTAAGCTAAGAATCCTGGAACCAACATTTCTGATACAGAAGTACCTTTTCCACTTGAGTTTCTGTTGTGTACATGTACAAAGGCAATTGTTTCCATGATAAAATAAATGGGATTAACCATAGTTCAAACAAGAATATACTTTGCCTAGCTGGATTTACAGTCACTTGTAACGTCAGCAAATAAATGCTTTCGATGAGGACAGTATATCAGCTGTTACATCAACACAATGATGTCATGTAGCCATTGCACTGGATTGGAGTGAAAGCATAGACCTTTATCAGTGCTGAAATGTTTCATTTCATTGTCTACTGAAATCATCTTTCAAAGAATGTTACTTTTTTGTACAATGTCTCAAGTTTATATAGTCTGACTGTACCTGATATCAGTACTATTCACCAATTTCCTAAAGGAAATACCTCACTTTGAGCAGCCTCTCTTTTTGTAACTGTCAAGTGAGTGGAATTCTGTGTCTTCGTTACTGATTGTAAAGTGCTATAAACTGAACCAAGCCAAGGAACAAAATAATAATAATGGCTTTTAATGGTTTACCGTTATGAGACATGCTGATTTCCTTAAAATAAATCTGGTGTTTGTTTTTAAACATTAGGAAAGTGTCTTATTTCAAGATTTTGTCTGTGCACTATAAAATCACTGCTCATTTTGCCTGGTTGGGTTTTGTCATCGTCATCCCCCTTCTGACTGGCTTTCTGTAAGCTGAATTTTTAATAGGGAGACAAATTAAAAGAACAGGGGACAAGCAAAGTATTTGGCTTTCATTAGTATCTTTTATGTTGTAGTGGGATGTCTTTCAAATTGGGCCACACAAAAAATGAGAAAATGGGTAGTAGGCTATTGGTCTGTTCTGAATATCACTTAGTTGACATTAACGGGCCTAACTTAGTTGTGTTTATTAATTTAAATGGGTCTACTCTGAGTAAAATTTAGTGGCCTACCACCCTATGTATGGGGCGCTATTATACATTTGGTAGGATTCTCATTGTTCCACATCAGCGATAAAAGGGGAAAGGGAGACACAAGTTAAATCGTGAAGACGTATGTTTCTGATCTCAAGATCACAACACAATCTGCTGGTTTATTTTAGTGCACATGCACCCTGTCCAAATTTGCAGCAGAAACTGCTAAATAGGGGAGGGGGTACTTCTTGGAGGAGAAATGATCAGTTTATATAGATTCATTTGTACAAACTAGGCATGAGTTCTTGCAAGTGAACACAAAGATGGACCCTGGTTCTAAGCTGCCAAAAACATTTCTTCATCCACGAACACCCTAAAACCAATGCTTTTTTCTTTAAAAAATGTTTAGGGGTACTCTCATTTTAACTCAAGATCACCAGTTCAAATTGGAAAAAATAAAGACAGTAAATGGACAAAAGTACAAAGATTCACAAAATGTTTGGGGGTATGCGTACCCCTGTGTCCCCCCAGGGGAAAAAAAGCACTGCCTAAAACTGTTCAGAAAATTGCAGTGTCCATTCCTGCAACAGCCACTGGAATGTTCCCTGGATCACTTTTACCATGGCAATAGCACTGCGTGCCATTTGAAGAGCAGTGCAGTTTTGCACAATTAGGACAGAAAAGCAACACTGCAATACCCATGTGACCAACTTATATAGGAATATACTTTATTTAGATGCCATGGGGTGCACAGGAAAATCATTACGCTTCCATAAAACAGGTGCCAGAATATTGGGATTGTGGATGCCTGTCTTCATTTCAACAGAAGCAGTAGTATTTCAACTTGCTGGTGCCACTACACACTAAGTCTTCCTTTGCATATAAACTAAACAGATGGAGATAGCCAAGTGGGAAATGGAGTAATGCAAGCCACTGAATTTTTTGGACGATTGCTACAGGTGCACATCAAAGCCTGTCTTTATACTCTAAAAACTTGCTTTGAAACAAGCAAACCTTGTTTGAGATGTCATCGATTTTTTAAGGTCACTGGATTTGGCAGCCCATGCCAGCTCTCTCTCTCTCTCTCTCTCTCTCTCTCTCTCTCTATATATATATATATCTCCTCTCCAGTCACTCAAAAACCCGTAACTGGGAAATCGCATCCAAGGCAAGCCTTCCAACATGCATTGAAAAATCAGTTCCATCAGACGACAAGATGCGCGTGGGCGTAACCTTGTCCACAGACACACAGGTGGAAAGGGAAGAAATAACACCTGGTGCGACCTAATCCTCTCACACACCCCCATGGGCGAGCATTTAATACTTGTTGTTGTTTAGTCGTGTCCGACTCTTCGTGACCCCATGGACCAGAGCACGCCAGGCACTTCTGTCTTCCACTGCCTCCCGCAGTTTGGTCAAACTCATGCTGGTAGCTTTGAGAACACTGTCCAACCATCTCGTCCTCTGTCGTCTCCTTCTCCTTGTGCCCTCAGTCTTTCCCAACATCAGGGTCTTTTCCAGGGAGTCTTCTCTGGTGGCCAAAGTACTGGAGCCTCAGCTTCAGGATCTGTCCTTCCAGTGAGCACTCAGGGCTGATTTCCTTCAGAATGGATAGGTTTGATCTTCCTGCAGTCCGTGAGACACTCAAGAGTCTCCTCCAGCACCATAATTCAAAAGCATCAATTCTTCGGCGATCAGCCTTCTTTATGGTCCAGCTCTCACTTCCATACATCACTACTGGGAAAGCCATAGCTTTAACTATACGGACCTTTGTTGGCAAGGTGATGTCTCTGCTTTTTAAGATGCTGTCTAGGTTTGTCATTGCTTTTCTCCCAAGAAGCAGGCGTCTTTTAATTTCGTGGCTGCTGTCACCATCTGCAGTGATACTACTTGATGGGGTTTTAAAGGGCCAGCAGCGCCGACTTCCGCCCGGATATCCCGAGAGCGGAGGGGAAAGGCGCGAAAAGCCCTCCCCGCTCGAGCCCGAGACAGGCCACGCCCCACAGGAACCCGGCGCCGGCCTGGGCGGGACTACACTTCCCGGCATGCCGCGGGGCGGAGCGCGACCGGCCTCCCGCCGCTGAGGGAAGAGAGAGAGAGCGCTCGGAGCGTGAGGCGGAAAGCGGGCCGGGGGTCGGATCCTGCCGTTTCCCGGGACGGCGGCGGCCGCGTTGCTCCCGGTGCTGGGCGCCTGCCTTGGGGGGCCTCCGCGTGTGGTGCGGGCGGTCGATGCCGGCGGCGCTTCTCGGGGGCGATGCTGCCGAGGCGCAGCTCGCTGACGGGGCTGGCGGTGGGGCTGTTCGCCGTCTACGTGGCGCACACCTGCTGGGTGATGTACGGCATCGTCCACACCCGGCCCTGCCTGGCGGCCGCCCGGGACACCGACGCCAACGACGGCTGCATAAGGCCTTACCTGGCGCGGAGGCCCAAGCTGCAGGTGAGGCGCCGAGGGGGAGGGGCAGTCAGTGGGCGGGGGGGGGAGGAAGGGGGCAAGAAATAGGCGGGGGAGGGAAGGGGGTGTGGGGCAATGAATGGGCGGGGGGGAGGAAGGGGGCAGTAAATAGGCGGGAGAGGGGACTGGGAAGGGGGTGGGGGCAATGAATGGGCGGGGGGGGAGGAAGGGGGCAAGAAATAGGCGGGGGAGGGAAGGGGGTGTGGGGCAATGAATGGGCGGGGGGGGGAGGAAGGGGGCAAGAAATAGGCGGGGGAGGGAAGGGGGTGTGGGGCAATGAATGGGCGGGGGGGGGAGGAAGGGGGCAAGAAATAGGCGGGGGAGGGAAGGTGGTGGGGGCAATGAATGGGCGGGGGGGGGGGGAAGGGGGCAAGAAATAGGCGGGGGAGGGAAGGGGGTGTGGGGCAATGAATGGGCGGGGGGAGGAAGGGGGCAGTAAATAGGCGGGGGAGGGGACTGGGAAGGGGGTGGGGGCAATGAATGGGCGGGGGGGGAGGAAGGGGGCAAGAAATAGGCGGGGGAGGGGACTGGGAAGGGGGTGTGGGGCAATGAATGGGCGGGCGGGAGGAAGGGGGCAAGAAATAGGCGGGGGAGGGAAGGGGGTGTGGGGCAATGAATGGGCGGGGGGGGGAGGAAGGGGGCAAGAAATAGGCGGGGGAGGGAAGGTGGTGGGGGCAATGAATGGGCGGGGGGGGGAGGAAGGGGGCAAGAAATAGGCGGGGGAGGGAAGGGGGTGTGGGGCAATGAATGGGCGGGGGGGAGGAAGGGGGCAGTAAATAGGCGGGGGAGGGGACTGGGAAGGGGGTGTGGGGCAATGAATGGGCGGGGGGGGAGGAAGGGGGCAAGAAATAGGCGGGGGAGGGGACTGGGAAGGGGGTGTGGGGCAATGAATGGGCGGGCGGGAGGAAGGGGGCAAGAAATAGGCGGGGGAGGGAAGGGGGTGTGGGGCAATGAATGGGCGGGGAGGAGGAAGGGGGCAAGAAATAGGCGGGGGAGGGGACTGGGAAGGGGGTGTGGGGCAATGAATGGGCGGGGGAGGAGGAAGGGGGCAGTAAATAGGCGGGGGAGGGGACAGGGAAGGGGGTGTGGGGTAATGAATGGGTGGGGGAGGGGGATAAATGGGAGGGGGAGGAAGGGGCAATAAATAGGTGGGTAAGGGGACAGGGAAAGGGTTGTGGGGCAATGAATGGGCGGGAGAAGGGGGCAATAAATAGGTGGGGGGGGACAGGGAATGGGGAGTGGTGCAATGAATGGGTGGGGGGAGGAAGGGGGCAATAAATAGGTGGGGGAGGGAATGGGGAGTGGGGCAATGAATGGGCGGAGGGAGGGTGCAATCAGTGGGCAGGGGAGAGGGGCAGTCAATGGGTGATGGAGGGGGCAGGGAAGGGGGAGCAATCAGTTGATGCGTGGGGGAGTCCATTTGTTCGTTTATTTATTTGAGTAATTATATGCCACTGTATGATGGAAATGTGTCACCGCGTTTTTGCAACCATGCGGGGGGGGGGGAGTGAAATCCAGAGGAGTGGGGGGAAGGATAAAAACTCCACAAGTTCTCCCCTTTCTCCTCTCCGAGGCAAATCAATTTGGGGGTGTCGGTTCGTTCATAGAAATCGTAGATTTGGAAGGGACCCGGAGGATCATCTAGCCCAACCCCCAACCCCCCCCCCCACAGTGCAGGAATAGGCAGGGGGAAAGAACCTACGACCTTGGTGGTGTTTTCAGTGCCAACGGAGCTACCCAAGTGGTTTGCTTTGAGTGTTTATGCATCACAGAAATATTTCTGTCAGCAGTTTGCAACAATGAAGAACGTATAATTTTTTATTTTTAAAAACCTTTTAAGAGGCAAGTTCATATTCCCTTCCCCGTCCGATCCACTCGGTGCCAAGTTGGGGAGGGACACGTCACCTAAAAGGCATAGACAGCTGTGTGTGAGCGCACTTCAGCCTTGCACAATCTGGTTTTTCTTCTTTAATCACAATCCCCCACTCCCGTACAGTATCTGTACTGTGGCATATTGTATATTTGCACTGCCTCTGCATTCTTCCCTACCCCTCAAGATTTGCTGTAAGCCACTTTAGGTGGATGAAGCTCATTGTGCAAAGCGGCATGTAAGTAAACTCTCAACCAATCAATGTGAAACTTTCAGAGCAAGGCGAAGGCCCATCTGGTACAGTACGCTTTGCAAGGAACTTGGAGCAGCCAGTGGACAGTGCTTAGGTGGTCTGCTGCAAACTGACCAGTGAAGCATGGTGTGCTACATAAGTTCTTCAGCCTGCTTCCTTTTTCCCCATCCTTTGACTGACGTTGCACTGTGAACCAGGAAGTGCTGCTGCTGCCAACCCCCTTCATAATTAAAGCCTTGAGCAAATTGCTCTTGCCAGGCACCATTGCCCTTCTTCAAAATGGAGTGATGATGCTGACTATGCAAGATTGTTGAAAAGTGTAGGAATCAGTACCTAGAGACCCTTGAGCCAGATTGCCACCCCCTTCCTGTTGACCAGCCTTGTGGCAGTACAACTAAGCAGCAGTCCAGCTGGCCCAAGACCACCCTACTTTTTTCAGTTCTTATTTGGCAAAAGTTGCTGTTAAGCAGAGTTCTAAGGATTAGCGCAGGCATAGGCAAACTCGGCCCTCCAGATGTTTTGGGACTACAACTCCCATCACCCTAGCTAACAGGACCAGTGGTCAGGGATGATGGGAGTTGTAGTCCCAAAACATCTGGAGGGCTGAGTTTGCCTGTGTCTGGATTAGCAAGATATATGTGAATAGCTTTAAGTGTTCTGTAAAGTGCTGTATGAATGCTAAGCTTATGTTGAAAAATAAAAGCACCCACTCTCAATTATGTTTTTAATAAAGAGTTATTTCAAATTCCTAGGCAGCGTAAGAATGATATGAGGCCTTTGCACCCCAATTTCCTAGTATTATTATTTGACTTTTCTGTCAAAAGGATGGTCTGTGTCTTCTTGTACCATATTAACACCTTTCATCTACAGTGCATTGTAAAGTCATGTACAGTGTAACTTTGTTCCACTGTAGTGGACTCTTGGGAGCGGGGAGGGAGAGAGAAGGAACGACCATGAGCAACATGGCAGGCTTGGATGTTGCATGATCCTCCTCTGTTTCCCCAGTAAAGTAGAAGGCTGCTCTCTGTGCCCTGTCAGTTTTATTAGTCTATTGTCCTGTCAGGAGCAGAACGTCTCAAGCAGGAGAATGGAAAGAAACAGATTTGTATATTCTGCACTAGACTACAGAGTTATAGATTTGGAAAGGAGCACCATGCTCTTTAATCGTCATCACCACCCACTGATGGGTCTACCACTACGTGGGTCACTGGAGTTCCATACGCAGCTGCACTAGAAAAGGGGGCAGAAAACAAATGGCAACTCATATAAATACAGTGGTGCCTCGCAAGACGAAATTAATTCGTTCCGCAAGTTTTTTCTTCTTGCGAGTTTTTCGTCTTGCGAAGCACGGTTTCCCATAGGAATGCATTGAAAATCAATTAATGCGTTCCTATGGAGACCGCCTTCAGACCATGTCCAGGGACAGTCTGTCCCCGGACCTCTTCTGAACGCTGGCGGGGGGAGAAGGACTTTTCTCCGCACTGCCAGCCTTCAGAACAGCCTTCTGAAGGCTGGCGGTGGGAAGAAAAGCCCTTCTCCCGCCGCCAGCCTTCAGAAGAGTTCCCCCAGGGCTGCCTAGGCTGCGGATAGCAGCCTGCTGCCCCGCGCGAGGGGCGCTCTGCTTAAGAGCGCCCCTCGTGTGGGGCAGCAGGCTGCTATCCGCAGCTTGGAGAGCCCTGCGGGGAAGTCCTGCAGGGCTCCCCAAGCTGCGAATGTCTGCCCCGCGTGAGGGGCACTCTGAAGCAGAGCGCCCCTCGCGCGGGGCAGCAGGCTGCTATCCACAGCCTAGGCAGCCCTGGGGGAACTCTTCTGAAGGCTGGCGGCGGGAGAAGGGCTTTTCTTCCCACCGCCAGCCTTCAGAACAGCCTTCTGAATGTTGGCGGTGGGGAGGAAAACCTTCCTCCCACCGCAAGCCTTCAGGACAGGTCCGGGAACAGAGGAGAAGGCGCGCTGCGCTTCCCCGCTGTCCCCGGAGATTTCCCTATGGGCTTTCGTCTTGCGAAGCAAGCCCATAGGGAAATTCGTCTTGCGAAGCTGCTAAAAAATCGGAAAACCCTTTCGTCTTGCGGGTTTTTCGTTTAGCGAGGCATTCGTCTTGCGGGGCACCACTGTAAACTCAAAACAGTGTTTACAGAAGCAGGCAACTTCCTTTCCTGCACAACGCTTCATAAACTTGGAGCAGGTGGGGAATCTATCTCTGTTCAATATACGGTGATCAGATTAGAAGAATCATACCCCACACTTTTAGTCTCAAAAGAGATGGTCAAGAGGAGTTGCATCAGTTTAATGAAACAAATAACAAGTGAGCAATTAAAGTAATAAAATTATTAAAGTAGATTATGGCGGGAGATGCTGATTTTTAGTCAGCAACTAAAAATGCTGAAATAAAAAGGTCTTCATCAACATTGGGGCTATCATACCTTCCATGGCAAGTGAGTTTCATAGTCTACATGTGACCACTTCCTGCCTTCTGCATTCCGGCCAGAGCTCTATGGTCCAGACACAGACAGCCTCATACGCCCCTTTTAAGTGGCGTATGTGTTTTAGATGTCACTAAGGCAATGTGGATTGCAAGCTGAAAACATGCTGGCCTTGAGTTGGGAGGGAGGGATTGGCAGCAGATAAAGGGAATAAATGCTTGGGATGGCAGGAGCACAGCCTGTTCCACTTTCATCAGCACCCAGCACAGCAACATGGTGGAAGGAAGTATTTGTGCAAGCATTGACTGTCCCTTTTCTCTTTCAGCTAAGCGTTTACACGACCACGCGATCAAACATAGGCACTGAAAATAATATTGATCTGGTTTTGAATGTGGATAACTTTGACGTCGAGTCCAAGTTTGAAAGGTATTAATGGATTATTAATGGATTATGTACAGTTTTCTTTTAAGACCCATGTATTTAGCATAAGAGTTAAGCATGTGCTGTAATATTTATCATTGAAATGACGGTGTCTTCGAAGTTTTTGAACTGCGGCTGGATCAGGGATTCCCAGCTTGTGGTTGGTGGACCACTTGTGGTGTGCAATTGAGGTTGTCTGTGGCATGTCTGTAAAAATAGATTCACACAGCATATGCACAGTGCATTACAATTGCTACAAGAGGCAGAGAAATTATCAAGCACTCTGCCAAGATTCTCAGTAGATTTCAAGTGGTCCATGGAGGGAAATATTTGGGAACCACTGGGCTAGATCGTGCCTCAAGTCAGTTTTATTTTACTCCCTTTGTTTAAATCATGTGTATTCTGCCTTTTACTGATTATTTCAAAGTAGCTTACAATTGTCTGACTTGTGCCCATTTTTAGCATGCTAATTGAAAAGAAGGATGTGAGTCTAATTTTCATTAATGGGATTTACCTCCAGATAAGTGTGCTCAGATTGAAGTTCTAAGCCCATCTATTTTGATTTTCTGGGCAGGATTTGTTCGTGGTGTAGGTGTAAGTATTCAGAAGTCTTTAGTAACAAAATTCATCATAAGTGGTTGCCCCTCTTCCCTTCGTTTCCTTGAGTGTGTGCTGTGTGCAGAAAACTTGAGGAAGGAAGGGTCCTTTGCAGAAGACTTGGGTAACATACTTGCTGCTTTCACCTCCTGCAAAACCTCAGTGGAAAGGGAAAAAAATCCTTGCTTTGCTCAACGGAAGATTGGAGGGAGGAACTAAGAAGTAGTTTCTCTCTTATGAGTTGAGTTTCCTTGCTGCTGCCTCCAACCAAACCCAGCAAAAGTGGGAGGAAACCACTTTTACTTCCTCCCCTTCCACTACAAACTTCCATGGAAAAAAGTAGGGACAGTTTCTTTCCCTTCCCAATTAGCTTTTTTAGGAGAAAGTCCTGTGACTTCTCCCTTCAAAAACACAACATAGAGGTGAGCTTCCTTATCACTGTTCCGACATACAGACAGAAAAGGTGGTTTCTGTCCCATGATTGGGTTCTGGTTGGTGTTGCAGACCAGCAAGCGAACAGAATCCTGTTTGGGGAAATTTTGTCTTCTATATAAATGGCCTTTAGGAAGATTTGGTGCTATCATCAAAAGTTAAAATTCCTGGAGATCTGAAATGCTTCATTAGAACAAAATAAAAGAATGTGGAATCAGTCAGACTCCGAACAGAAATATGAATCTGTTCCTTCACCATTCAACTAAAAGACATTTAAAAGTTAATCTAAAAATTCTGAATGTATCAGAGTATCTCACTTTTAAGTGTCTAAAACACTAGTAGTCCTGGTTGAGGCAGAACTGCTAACGATTGCATCTCATGGCGAAGAAAAAGCATAAACGTTATTTGTATAATTAATGTCTTTATTTCGTTTTCAGAACAGTTAACGTTTCAGTACCAAAGAAAACACGAAATAATGGGACATTATATGCCTACATATTTCTCCATCATGCTGGAATTCTGCCTTGGCATGATGGCAAGCAGGTGCATATAGTAAGCCCGCTGACTACTTATATGGTCCCTAAACCAGAAGAAATTAATCTTCTTACAGGAGAATCTATCACGCAGGTGAGAGGTTTTTGTTCTTGTTGTTATTGGGAGATTTCTGACATTTTGCAGTACTTCCACTGAATAATTCGCCAAGTAAAAATAGTGCTAGGGACGCGGGTGGCGCTGTGGGTTAAACCACAGAGCCTAGGACTTGCCGACCAGAAGGTCGGCGGTTCGAATCCCTGCCACGGGGTGAGCTCCTGTTGCTCGGTCCCTGCTCCTGCCAACCTAGCAGTTCGAAAGCACGTCAAAGTGCAAGTAGATAAATAGGTACCGCTCCAGCGGGAAGGTAAACGGCGTTTCCATGCGCTGCTCTGGTTCGCCAGAAGCGGCTTAGTCATGCTGGCCACGTGACCTGGAAGCTGTGCGCCGGCTCTCTCGGCCAATAAAGCAAGATGAGCGCTGCAGCCCCAGAGTCAGTCACGACTGGACCTAATGGTCAGGGGTGCCTTTACTTTTACCTAAAAATAGTGCTAGTACCTTGTGCACATGAAAAGTTTGCGAAACTAAACACATTCAGAATTATTTTCTACCTGCAAGTGGGCATGCTTAGATAATGCACGTCCTCAATTCATTTCTCCGAAAGCAGTGCTGTGGCAGTTACTGGCCATAGAAGGAAACCTTTGCCCTTCAGTAGAATTTGCAGGTGAGTTTTAGTGTACATAATGCACATTTTATGTAAATAACTGCCAAATGAGCCAGAATGTTTGGCTACCTAGGCTCACCCATAAAGAGCAAGAGTAAGAGCCTTGCTACAGTCGCAGCTGTTTTCCATGGGGGAAGCCTATCTGTTTGGAGGCTGCCATGATGTCCCGACAACCCCAGTGGAGCCCCCTGAGAACTCTTTAGGTTGCTCTTTCAGAGTGTGATGAGAGTGAGGACACTCTCCCTGGGCAATGGTTTGTGGGCTTGCTCCTAGGTAAAATATTGGCGCAACCAGGGAGGGTGATGTGAATTAATCTGACTTCTGAATAAGAGGTGGCCTGCTTGGATGCTGAGTCTGTAGTTACATCCTGTGCGATTGGTGGGTGTTTGGTGATTTTGCTTTTTGCTATTGTATATATTTATAGATTAGATTTACATTTCTGAGCCACCATTTTGAACTCTGTGCCTGCTTGCAAAGCAATTAGATCCCTAGCTACTCTGCTCACTATTTTTGAAGCTATTGTTGTTGTCCTTATTATTATTTATCAAATTGTTATACTGCCCTTCATCCAAATATCATAGGGTGGTTAACAGTATAAAAATTCAAAATGAGAACACAAAATACATGATAAAATAAAAACAAACCAATAGCCCCCCTCCCACAAACACATTTAAAAGGCCATAGTATATGTCATGTATTCGACTCATATATTGATCCAGAGTAGAATTCTAATGTACAGTTAGTAGAGTAAAAACCTAAACACGTTGCAGGATTCCCCCCCAAAAATAGACCAGAGGCAATTGTATTTCATTCAGCAGAGTTTTACTTCTACTGAATGCAAATGAGCATAATGGTCACAAATCCAATATATTCAGGATTGGCACAGTCCATAAGAAATCCAGTCGCAGCAGACTTAGCTTAAATTTACAATAACTTAACAATAAGACTAAACCTTAGCACTATATACAGAACACCACACTAGAAGGAATGAGAGACAGAACGAGAGTGAGACCCAGGTTTCTTCTGGCCTTATTATTATAGTTAGCATGTTGACAGAAAGAGATAACAGAATCAGTTTAAGCCAGCTGTACTCAGCTTCTCTGAAGGTATAACCCAAACATCATGAACCTTCTGCTTGTTTCTTTCACACAGAGAAGCTTCCAGAACCCTCTTGAATTATTTAGAATAGGGAAGATCAGGTCAATACTTTCTGCACTAAGAAATGCCAACCAACAGAATAGGCATGGTTGAAGGGGAACATTTTCACCTGGCACCTAAAGTTATGTAATGAAGGCACCATGCGATTTGTTTGGTGAGAGGAATGGAAGCTTTACTTAACTATTCGGATTAGATTGTAATGTCTGCTCCATAAAGATGGAAAAGCAGAAGATTAGAGTTTGAAAGCAATCATGACCATACTGTCACCTTTTTTGTAATATTTCTGCCCAAAAGCCTGGATTTCTGAAATAACTTTTGTATCTCTTTTTATTGAGCAGCAAATTGAAGCAGAAAAAAAGCAGAATTATGCTCTAGATGAGCCTGTCTCACACTGGAGGTCCAGGCTAACCTTAAATGTTATGGTGGAAGACTTTGTCTTTGATGGATCCTCTCTCCCTGCTGATGTGCACAGATACATGAAAATGTAAGTATTTTTTAAATTGCTAATCCAAAATTCTACCAAAATATACAGGAAATGTTTGAAACTCCCATTGTTCTAGGCACAATTTGCGACAGGGAATTTCATTAGTGTGAGCAGTTTCTGAACTCTGGGCACGGTACTGCGCCTAAGATTTCAGTTTTGTTTTTTTTTTTAAATAAATGTTTATTAAAATTTTCCATCTTAACAAAAAAAAATCAAAAAAGCAAAAAACAAAAAAAAATAAAAAACACATAAAGTTTACAATCCTTATTTTCAATGACATATTTCCCTGACTTCCCCACACCTCCCCTTCTTATATTCCAATTCAAATTGTTAGTTCAACAAGTTCTTATCCCCAATTTTTAACCTTTTTATATTTAGTTCATTTTAAAGAAAAAACCAATTTTAACTTATAAACATCCATATTTGTACATCAGTGCTCATTCTTAAAACCTTTTTCTAAAGTCGACCCAAATTCCCTTCCACAAATTCCCCTATTTTCTTACTAATAACAAAACAAAATAAAAAAAAGATTATAATTATACACCCTTTGGATTCCCAAACCCCACCACCCCCTTTCCCGGTTTCGATCCCCAACAGATGTCCATCAGTCTTAATCTACTATCAACCTGGAGACCTCACGTCCGAGGCTCTTAATTCTCTCTCAATTCCTCTCTGCCGGTTTTTTTGATAGTCTTTAGTATTAAACACCAGATCTCGGAGAAGCTCTGTCCCCATAAGGTCCATGTTTCTTCCAGCCAGACCTCCATACTTAAAAGTGGAGCCCAAAGCCTAAGATTTCAGTTTTTTTCTGCCTCCCCACTTCCAGCTACTCTCTGAATACTGGAGAAGAGACCCTCTTAAGAATATTAGGGGGTGGGCAAGGGAAGGACTAGACCATGTGAAAAAAGAACATAATATTTTAGCTGCAGTTCATTTGTTTTCAGCTTTGTATTCTTGTTATAAAAAAGTACACCTAGACATTCCATTGTTGCACCCATAACTTAGGTTTAAGGTGCCATTTAGCTCCTACCTTTCATATCTTAGTTTCTAACACTGTTTACATCAGGGGTCAGCAAACTTTTTCAGCAGGGGGCTGGTCCACTGTCCCTCAGACCTTGGGGGGGGGCTAGACTATATTTTTTGGGGGGGGAATAAACGAATTCCTATGCCCCACAAATAACCCAGAGATACATTTTAAACAGATTAAAATTGCCTCTCTATGCCCAACTTTTCTACTACATCTAATGCTTTTTAGCGTTTTAACATCATACATTGCCCTGATAGTTTATGATCCAGAATGATTTTCACAAATAAAATGCTGGGAAGTTGAGAGTGGTGGATGCAAGGGCCCTTTAGTGCAGGACACAAATCCACTGGGAGAGCAGATCTGCCTGATCTTGCATTCTTCAGAATTCATCCCTGACCTCAGGCAGGGTTTCAGAGATCTCTGAAGCTCAGGGTAATGGATGAGATGCTGCTTTTGACAGCTTATTATGTTTATATTAATTGTATTTTCACATTTTGTATTGTATCTTGCAATGTGGGGCCTGGGTTATGTTTGTCTCTGTAAAGGAGATAGTTTTTGGCAGTTTATTTATTTATTATTAATATTATTATTTGTTAAATTTGTATTCCACCCTATACCCATAGATCTCAGGGTGGTAGTAACACCATATTATATTCTTATGTACGTATTTCTCTTTTGTAACATGAAGAACTATATTAAAAATGAGATAAGATCCTGTTGCTTCAAAATAAGTTTGGTAATGACTACAAACTTTGACTGGCTCCCAAGGTCAGTTTGAGATCCTACAGCTCCATGGGCACCCCCAAGGAATATATATATATATATATATATATATATATATATATATATATATATATATTCGTAGTGGGATTCTGGCTGTATATGTAAGGTCAAAGGTCACTCTGCTGCGGTAAGCCATCTAATTAGACTTTAATTTGATTCTGACCTGTTTTTAGGAGGTAATTTAATTATTGTTTGATTTTATACCAATGTTATATATTTGATGTTAGCCGCCCTGAGCCCGACTTCGGCCAGGGAGGGCGGGATATAAATAAAAGATTATTATTATTATTATTATTATTATTATTATTAAATAAAAGCACACATTCTACTCATGTAAAAACACCAGGCAGGCCCCACAAATAACCCAGAGATGCATTTTAAATAAAAGGACACATTCTACTCATGTAAAAACACGTTGATTCCTGGACCATCTGCAGGCCAGATTTAGAAGGTGATTGGGCCGGATCCGGCCCCCAGGCCTTAGTTTGTCTACCCCCAAGGCTACACACGTCACCCATTTGCTTCAGCTTTCTCAAATGTTGGGGATGAAAATGCAGATACTCGTTCTATGCTTTGCTGTCACAAAGTAGATTTTTACAGGCATGTGTTAAAATCAACCCTGGTGTGTCACCCTCAAATAGTTTTGAGTCAGATTCCATTGCTTCAAGATATTGCTCATCTTATAACTCCCCCCCCCCCATGGTTAGCAATCCAGTTGATACGTCACACTTGGGTCATAAATTGAGGGGTCAGTGACTTTTGTCTAGCTTGGCACTGTTTTGTGTAAGGCTCATTTGAGTAGAGGAGCCACCCAAATTCCACAGACCGTTATCCAGACGAAAAATTGGAATGTTAAATGAACTTGGGTTTCTTTTCTCTCTGAGAAAACTTGAATAAATGAGTGTTTGCTTGGTGTAAAGATAGGTTCTAGGCAGAAATATTTTAGCTGATGCTGGAATATGTGCTTTGCACTTTAAGATGCATATAGTAATGTTTGTTTGTTTATTGCATTGAAATAGAATTATTTGTATTCATAACAAAATCTGTTTTAAAACTTAGGGTTCAGTTGGGCAAGACTGTGCATTATCTTCCAATATTGTTTATTGATCAGCTGAGCAACAGAGTGAAAGATTTAATGGTGAGCTACAGCATGCCATCTTACGTTTTTTATCATTGTTTGTTTGTCTCAATGGACATTTGTTGTTTCTGCTACAGCAGTCTAAGTTGAAGAAAGGGGTGCGCCATCCCATTCTAGCTGTGCAGTTCCAACACGTAGCATGGGAACTTCATAGGACGATACAGAATGTTTCGCTTTTTCCTTCTCTCCTCTTTGTACATGTAGCCCTTGCACGATTCTGCTGTGCCTGCTGATTTCTAAGGCACACAGACTTTTTGCCCTTTGACTCTGAAGTGGATGGCATATGCACCCTGGGGAAGCGTAGGGTAGTTCCTGTCAGGAGCTCGTCCTATACTTGAGTAGGACCCTGGCAGAGACACATGCATGTTCTCTCCCTCCTGGTCGATCGTTCGGGAGCCTCAAAAGCTTTGTTCAGCCCGAACATCACAGCGACTGATGCCAACTGACATTGGCATACTTAGGGATCCGCAGAGTTTGCACAGTTTGCATAACAGACCTCAGCAATTCAGCATTTTGGCTAATCTACTTTATTTACATATAAACACACACAGAGCACTGCAACATGGCTCCCTCTCTCTCTAGCATCAGACAGCAAAGAGAGAGGACAAAGGACAATAGTCCCACTTCACGGAACACAGTAACACAAACATCCTGTCTCCGTCACTTCCCACTCTGTGGAGTCAAAACACACACTGTCATGTGACAGACAACAATCCCATGACTGCAGTCACAGAGCAGGAATTCTAACAGCTCCATGTCACTAAGGGAGGAGAGTGCAGGCCTCTTATTCTAGGCAAGGTACTTGCAGTGTACTTGGTACTACATCCACCTGGCTTGGCTTCCAAGGGAAGAGCATTAAAGGGCTACATTGCACCTTATGGAAGCCCCACCTGTCTCTGAACCTATTGTGGTATGTGGCATAACCTGGAAGAGTGGAATGTAGAGACTGCTGAGAATCACCCTACATCTGTAATGTTACGTTGCTACTTCAGTATTTTTTTTAGAAAGATGTTGCTTTTTAATTGTAAGTAGCCCACTGTATGATGTTGCCCTTTTAGAAGGCGTAATCTTAAACTAGTTTATAGTTGTCGGTGTTCATCTTGTGATTCTTAATTTATTTGTTTTCAAACTTGATGCAGATTATAAACCGTTCAACAACAGAACTACCCCTTACAGTGTCATATGATAAAATTTCCCTGGGGAAACTGAGGTTTTGGATCCACATGCAAGATGCTGTGTACTCCCTGCAGCAGTTCGGTAAGGTTCAGTTTATGGAGTGGGTTGAATATTTCTGTAAGAATAGTACTGATGAACACAAATCCAGCTTACTGTTGATGTGTAATATCCGTACCATTCAAGATTAAAGACACCATTTTGAAGTCTAGAGCAGAGGTGGAGAACTTGTGGATCTAGAGGTGTTGATGGGGCTCCAGTTCCCCTCATCCCTGACGATTGGCCAGGGGCTCAGAGTGCAGCAGCATTTGCAGGGCCCCCCCTTGTCTAGAACTATCCAAATTGTCCTGTCCCCCCCCCCGTCTCTTTTGTTCATACATGCACAAAGGGCTGATGTAGTGGTGAAACAGTTCCTGGTGTGTACCACTTCAGACTGCATGTGAACAAACAATTCTGAAAGTGGTGGTGATGTTGAGAATAATAGTTGAAGCCTCAGTTTGTTCCCCATATGCTTGTTTTGTGTGTAAAACAATTTTCTTGAGAAGGTATTCAGCCTTGCAACCTCCCCAGGTATTGTGTGTGCAATGCATGAATATTGGCAATGTTGTGATTTGGATCTTGTTTTATTTAACCAAGTGTCCACAATGGATGAAGTTCAAAGTTCAAAGGCAATATAGTTCTTCAGTGTGAACTGGGTTGGACTCATGTATGTTTGCCTCTCCAGTCAGCTTTTAACACACAATAGAATTTTGGGCAATACATTGTGTAGTGCATTACAGAATACAATGTCAATAAAAACCTATGATTTGCTGATGCTTCGCTTTTATAAAGTCTTGTTGATAACCCAATAATTTGCCTCATACTGAGTCAGGCCACTGGCCCATCCAGCACAGCATTTTTTACTCCCCAAGATCTCGTGCAGAATTCTTTCCCAGTCCTGCTACCCGTATTCTTTCAACTAGAGATTGCCAGAGCTTCAACCAGGGCCATCTGCACATAAATCATAAGCTGAGTTGTATGTCCTCCATCAATAGACGACACCTGTCTAATTATTCATATATGTTGTGCTTCCATTCTATTTGCCCAAGGGTGTAAAGGAAGAGAAAGTGTGTGTTTGATTTTCTCATATTTGAACTATATTTAGAATGCTTGGGACTTCTTCTTCAGCTTGCTTGTAAGCCCATGTCCTGTCCACTTCATTCTTCTAGGCTTTTCCGAAAAAGATGCCGATGAAGTAAAGGGGATTTTTGTGGATACCAACCTCTATTTTCTTGCTTTGACATTCTTTGTAGCAGCATTCCATGTAAGTGAATTGTGGATATTTAAGCACTGATCTGACGGTGTATCTAATAATTGTGGAATTCTGTTGGCTTACTCCAAGCTCCTGTTTAGAACAGCGCTAGTTCTGTTTGAGGCTATGTTCAAATTAAGACAGGGATAGATAGATGCTGGGTTGGTGGTTAGAATGTTAGATATGAGATTGAAATACACACAGTCACAATCAGGCATAATTTCTCTTCCTACCTTACTTACCTCACAGGGTAGTTGTGAAACCAAAACAATGCCCTGAGTTTCTTAGGAAGGAAGGAAGAATGAAAATGTAGCTAATAATGATTTGACATGTTTCACAAGGCTGCATAAGTTTATTTGTCTTGGCCTCCAAGTCTCTGGAAATTGATTTGGAATGCCGGTGTTAATAGAGACAGTTAGAACTCTGACTGGAGGGAGAAGCTTGCAAAATTAGCTAGTTTGCCTGATTCATCTGTAAATATAATTACAGATTCATAAAAAGTGTAATGCAAATTGAGTTTTTTTCATATCACAGGCTTTTAGCAGCTGATCTACATTGTAGTGTGTGCTGGGGTTTTGTAGCATTAGAACCTCTGACTGATTACTTGAGAGGAGATAGACATGAGGAAGGGTTTTCTATTGGTTTGTCGACTCTTAATTGTAAGGCGTTGCCAGTTCTGGGTTCCACAGACCTGAACATTCGGGAACTGAAATGTAAGACAATGGAGCCGTTCGGGAACCGAGGTTCCACTGTACCAACTCAGGCTGTCGGTCCTCCTGGCAAGTTGCAGGTCCGCTGTATTGTTTCCTGCATTATGGAAGTGGATAGACATTGCCAAGCAGAAGCTGAAAACAGAGGTGGGCTCACATGGTCATCTAGACCAGGGATGAGGAACTTGTGGCCCTCAAAATGTCATGGCCTAGTAGTTGCAGTGCCTGCAAGACTTTACCAACTGTAGAAACATAATTGTGCTGCTCTCTTTTGGTCGGTTCTAATCTAATGGCATCTTGGTATTTGCAGCTTCTCTTTGATTTCCTTGCATTCAAAAATGACATCAGCTTCTGGAAGAAGAAAAAGAGCATGATTGGCATGTCTACAAAAGCAGGTATGGAATGTGTGAGTTTTCTGTGCCATCTTTTCATGGTTACCGAAGCCGAAGGTCCAGCAAGGCCTACCCATACTGATGTGGCCGGACCCCGTTACATTTATTCCGCTTGTCTCTCGGTGTTGAAACAAGTGCAAAGTGGCTAAAGCAAGGGTGCTATCATTTTAATCTCTGCACAGTTCCTTCGATATAGCATCCCTCCAGAGTGCTAGTGCATTGGGGAGGGGTTGTAAAGGATTCTGTTGCCCTTCTCAGCACTGATGGAAAAAGGAAGAATCTTTTTTAAGAGCCCGCCTGGCCCAGTTTAGGCAGCTCTGTTGATTTAGGATTTTTTTCCTTGTCGCTCAGCACTGAAAGGTGTACCAGTTGGCTATAGACATGCCTGTTTAATCTGTATTCAGTGTCTCTGATGTTGAAATGGCAGTTCCCATGCTGTTCTCCTTCCTGTGCCACTCCTGCTGTTGCCACCGATTCTGCTGCAGCCCACTCTGCTTGGCAAGGTGCCTCTGGACAGAGCCACTGATGATACTTTGCCTAGAGCTGTGTAGACCTGGAGCCAGTTATATGTAGGAATGCAACTATTAAAACAGATGAATGCCACTTTTCAGTAAAGTTGGGTGTAGGGTTCTCTAAACTCGAGAAATGCATTATTTTAAAACTCTCACAAGTGTCCTCATGTGAATTTCTTCCATGCAGTGCTTTGGCGATGCTTCAGTACCGTGATAATATTTCTTTTCCTGTTGGATGAACAAACAAGCTTGTTGGTGCTGATTCCAGCCGGTATCGGGGCAGTGATTGAGGTGAGTTGCCGCACGTTTCATATGATCCCAGACAGCCATATCCTCAAAGTAGCTTCATGTGGATTTAAACTGATTTCATCCAGTATATTTCAGTAGGTCAGAACCAGCTTCATTCAAAATGAATCTGGCATTTTAACCACTTTGTAGCCCGTTGACTCATTTCTGACAACGGCTGTTAACAGTGTGAAAACTGAAATCAGTTAATAAAACAATACGTGAAGATACTAAGGTAATGTTTTTACCTTCCAGCTTTGGAAAGTGAAGAAGGCATTGAAAATGACAATTGAATGGAATGGCCTGGTGCCAGCAGTGAAGGTAAATTACCTTTTAACTGTTTATATAGAAATCGTCTTGCTTCATTTGAACCGTTTTTTCTTCCAGAGCCACTCTGATCATAGCATACTATGCCACTAAGGCCCAAATAATGTATAATGTAAAGGATCTAGGATCAGGTCTCCTAGCACTTTTATTTTTCTTGATGCCTGCAATGGAGAATTCCAGATTGGATCAGAACAGCAGCATTTCTCCCGACTCCACCCCCACGCCCATTTTTCTGCTCTGAATTCCAGCCCTCAAAGCTTTCTGCCCACAGCATGAGATTCCTTAACCTGTTTCTGCTACTTGGGGTTATTGCTTTGAATTAGCAATGGTGTCTGTTAACATAACTGGAGAAGAGGATATTTTCACTTTGCCTCCACCTTCCGCACTGTTCTGGAGGATCACCCAACCCTCCAGAACAGATTTTGGGAGGTTGTGGGGCACTGAATGGCAGCCTTGGATTTCATCTCTAAATCTTTTCCATCTGTTCTAAGTAAAGTATGTAAACTGGTTTGTGCATTTCTTTCTCCATTACATTTTTTAAAGTTATCCCTTCTTATCAAAACAGTAGGGCATATGGTCGACCTGATTGCTTCTTTCTGTTCCTATGTTTTATACAGTTTGGTGCATTTACTGAGTCTGAGAAGAAAACTGAGGAGTATGATACCCAGGTAAGAGAAATCTGCAACGTAACATTTAGTTTAATACCCAGGGGGATAGCAGCAAAAAGCAAAGTATTGTCGCATTTTAACAGTTATCATTTTTTCATAGTGTTAGGGGTATCGGGTGGTTGCCCGAGAGCAATCAGGCAAGATGCCTTACTAGTCTGTTCTAAAGCTTTATTATTGGTGCTAAAAACCTTTACAATGCAGAGCGCCTCTATTCCATGTCTTGCTCATTCACTGGCAGAATCTGAGAGTGGGCGATCCTTAAATCTTCCCCAGCAGAGTAGTCTCTTGACCCCCAGTCTACGCCTCCCCTCTCTGCGCGAAAGCCTACTGCGCAAGGAAGGCTTGGGTAAAGGGGGACCTCCCTCCTCCCCGCTTTGCTCAGGCAAGGTGCCCTGGCACCGCCTTGCATCCTCCGAGCCCTGCATCTCCTCCCCACTAGAGGCGTGGCTTCCTTCCTCCGCTGAGGAAGTGCTGCTTCCCACGATCTTTGGGGGCTCTCTGTAATCCAGCCGCCTTTTCCCCTCTCCCCCCTGAGCCGATGGCAGTTCCCTGACACATAGCATATGTTTTCATGGGCTCAAGGCCACTTTCTCAGATGCATGATGTAGTAGACCATAACTGAGTAGAAAATAGTTGTTGTGGAATTTCTTAGTAAGGAAAGAACTGATCTAGAGCCTTGCCAGGCTCTGTATAAAAATGGAGACAACAGGTCAAAGGTGGGCAGGAATGAGAACTAGTGTTGTCAAACGAATGGCATTGCGCTCCAGATTTTGAACTCCCTAGTGGTTTAATACATGCTGTTGAATTGAAAGGTCTATAAGGAATCATGTACGGATTGATCTTTCTGCAAATATAGTTTGAAGCTGCAATGTGGGTGTTCGTGTAAAGTGTATGCTACATTAGTGGGAAACTGGTTTTGAGTTTTAGAAATGACGTTCTGCCTCCTGGTCCATTTTCGTGTGTGTGTCACAAAATTCCATTGTGTACTGAGGGCAGAGGCAAGAGTTGGAATGGCTCCTGTACATTTCGTCTGTTGAAGACTCTGCCCTTTCCTAGTATGGACTTCCAAGTATTAACTTTCAACGTAATGAAAGCCAGTGTGGTTTAGTGGGTGGTTTGGAACCACAGAACCCTATGTCCAATCCTAGGTAACCTTCGATCAGCCACCATCTCTCAGCCTAACCTGTATGATACAGTTGTGAAAATAAAAGTGAGGAAATCCATTTATGCCACCTAGAGCTCAATGGACAAACGGTAGTAATATAGGAGTAAAGTTCACCCAAAAAAATGTTTTCTTTTTCAGGCTATGAAATACTTATCATATTTACTATACCCATTGTGTATTGGAGGTGCAATTTATTCATTGCTTAATATCAAATACAAAAGGTAAGGTGCTGTGAATTATTTCAGAAACCTGAAATTACTGCTTAAAATGTCTGTTGCATAGCCTTGAGCCAATGACTTATAATACTGCAAAGTCAAAGAAGGCAAATGGTTTGGAAATGTTATCCTGGTGGCTAAATGTCTGCCTTGTTTTATGAGTTCTCTTTAGTTAATGTAGCAAAGAATATATGCTTGACCAGTTTGAGATGAGAAGATCCTCACGGTACTATAGTGCTCCGGCTCAGAGCTTGCATCAAAATAATGGTTTGGCCATTAGGAACATGCTACAAAACCACTTCACAAAGTGTAGCTCTGATTATGACTTGAAGGCAAGCAGTAGTTGGTGGAGAGCTGCGGTCGCATAAGTAAAATAAGCATGAGATGCGAGTTACATGTACACCTGTGCTTTCTTATGTTAAGCAGTCGTTCTCAAACTTGGGTCCCCAGCTGCTGTTGGACTACAACTCCCATCATCCCTAGGTAGCTCATCATTAGGGATGATGGGAGTTGTGGTCCAACAGCAGCTGGGGACCCAAGTTTGAGAAACACTGTGTTAAAGCATGGAGGAAAGAGAAAGGCGGGGGAAGAGGGGTTGTATTGTGCTGGTGTGGGTTTTGTTTTGTTTTTGAAAGGAAGGAAGGAAGGAAATAAAACAGCAGATAATGTTGTTTTTATTAATTTAATGCAAATATTCTTTTTATCGCCCCCTTATAGCTGGTATTCATGGTTAATTAACAGCTTTGTCAATGGTAAGTATGGATTTGTTTTATGTGTTTTGTTGAAGTCTAGTTCTCTAAAAATATGATTACAGAGTGAAGTTATTCTTAAAAACGGTAGTATTTCTGGAAACTTGTGTCATTAATAATCGCCTGTGGTGAAACTCGCTGGGCTGGGTAGAAATCACAGAACTAAATGCTTTCTCAAGTTAAAAGAACAAAAGTAGCACCCTCCAAGTAGTAAAGTAGGGTGTCTGGCAGAAGGGTTAACTAGAACCAGAGGCTAGTGCTCTGACTGCATGGTGTTCTTTACATTGGGGAGCGCTCAGATGTGATAGGTTCAGTAGTTCTTAAGTTGTGCAATACAGCAAGAGCTGGCCCTGGCAACAGCTGGGGGTCAGCATCATTGAGCAGTGGCCGAGCTCCCAGAAATATGCCCCATGAAGGCGACTGTTACACATGCAGTACAGTAGATCCAACTATCCCTTGTTCACCTAGCACAGAGATGGAGAACTTCTGGCCCTCCTGATGGGGCTGAACTACAACTCCCATAATATCTGGCTTGCTGCACCTGATGGGAGTTGTAGTTCAGCAACATCTGGAGAGCCCAAGGGTTACCCACACACCTACCCTAAAATCATTTTTATTAAAATGCCTGTGCTGGTGCCTTGAACTACTTGACTTAATAGAAGCAGGAGCTTATGACAGAAAGAATGTATAACTTTGGGTTTCATACTATATCTTGCTTTAGGTAGTCCATGCTGTTTCTCCAGTTCATCCTGCAAACATGTCCAAAGTGTCTGGACAGATTTCCTTGTGTACCACAAAGGAACACATGGGTGGCTTTGCACATTACTCTGTAACAGATTGTTATAAATAGAAAAAGAGTGAGCAGATCCGGGGCTAACAGTGCCTCTTGATTGTAGTTGACAGTTGGAGTAGAAAGCAGCAAGACAAAATTTTGGTTGTCTGCTACAAGAATATGTAGCAATTATATAACACCTAAAATCTTTGAAGGCACTGTACAAGATTACAAAATAATAATACTGTCCCTAACAGATCTTACAGAAAAGTGGGGGGGGGGTGATGTGCAAGGAACAGGGAAACCAGCCAATTAAGGTGTTAATTCCTTATTGGGTTACATAAATGTTTAACAGCCAGGTGGATTAGCCACTGTGAGAGACAGTTCTGAGAGAGGAAGAACCAAGGAGTGGATTAGGCTGACTTAACCTCTCCCTTTGCTGTGGCCAAGCGGAATGGCTGCTAATTACAGATGGAGCACTTTTACTTGGGAGCAAGCCTTGCTGCATTCATTGGGACTTATATCCAAATAAGCATGCATGCAAAAGCAGCCAAGAGTGTACCATGTGCTTTGTTTGTATCATCTCAACTATTTTTACAGTAACGTTGCAACGTAGGCTAGTGCTGTTGTCTCATTTCAGGCAGTGGTTCCCGATGACATGGCGGCTTTCCTAAGTTTGCCCGGTCCCCAACGTTTTGCAGGGGGTAGATTTGAATAGGATTTTCCTTCCTTCCATTTCTTAGCTGTGACATTACCCTAGCTTCATTTCAAGTGTAGAAATGGATAGGTACCATAAGTCTTGTTTTTATTTGGGGGTGGCAGGGTCCTCCTTTAGACAATGTGAGCTAAACCTCCCTGATCTCCCAAACCAGTTAACTCAGTTTTGTGGTTGACATCTTGAGAGGTTCCTTGAGAATTGCAAAATGGGCTTTGCCATCTCTTAGCTGAGTTTAACCAGTTGTCATTGTATCCTGATAATGTAAATGTGATAGAAATAAAAGTCTTTAAGGGCATTTAAGGCTTTGCTCTTTAATTATTAAACCTAGTTCATGTTTTCTTTCCCAACAGGAGTATATGCTTTTGGATTTCTATTTATGTTGCCACAACTATTTGTAAATTATAAGGTAAATCTGAAGGTTTTAAAGAATACCTTAACCTTTTTGTTTCGTCCGGCCTCCTTTACTACTGCTAGTATATATGAATGTGTGGTTTTATTTCTTCCAGATGAAATCTGTTGCACATCTGCCCTGGAAGGCATTCACATACAAAGTAAGTTAAGTTCATTTGACAGTTCTAAGATTTATAGTTCTGACCCTCAGTTAATATCATTTAGTTGACAATCAGCAGTAGTTTATGGCCAGACAATATGCACCAACAATTATAATATGTAGCAAAACTCTTGATGTGGTTAACGCTTCTATAGCCGAATGTCATCACTTCCGAATGCCGCAAACCTGGAAGTGAGTGTTCTGGTTTGCGAACGTTCTTTGGAACCTGAACGTCTGACGCGGCTTCCGATTGGCCGATTACGGAAGCTGCGCCTTGGTTTCCGAACATTCTGGAAGTCGAATGGACTTCCGGAATGGATTCCGTTCGACTTCCAAGGTACCACTACGTTATTCTTTGTCAGTGGTCCCTTGTTGAGTATAAGATGTGGTTGTTAAACTGCATTTAGCTTCATGGGTCGCAAGTTAGGTAGGCCTGAAGTCTAGATCCTGGTCTGCATACCAAAAAAAAAAAAAAAAAAAGCATTAAAACTGTTCCCAGCTGCTACTGAGGGTTATAGTTCTTGTCTCTGTCTAACCAGTTTCTCCCCACAATTTTTGCCTTTTTAAGGGCCCTTTTTATTACCGGTTCCCAGTCATAAAGCACTGTGTAGATTGAGCTCCTGCTTGCCTCTGCAGATGAGTTCAGGACTCTGATTACCTCCCCACCCCCACCACAAAAAATGCATACTAGTTTTTAGTTCCTGTGCAGTGAGTTGCTCTTTTAAGGCTCACTGGGAGACTAGACGAGGTGGGCTACACCCCCAATTTCAATTTTTTAGCTTCAGAAACTCTGTTTAAATGTTGCATTATGAAGAATGGATGATTTGGTTGAAAACTTGGTTTGCTGGGAACAACACTTGATTGATGTTCTGCTACGTACGCTGCGTTCACCTTGTGCATTATTTTCTCCAGGCATTCAACACTTTCATTGATGATATTTTTGCATTTATCATCACAATGCCAACATCTCATCGGCTGGCATGTTTTAGAGATGACGTGGTGTTCCTGGTCTACCTTTACCAAAGATGGTATGAGTTCCTCTTATAACTTTAGTTTTTTTGTTTTTGTTAATGTTTGGCCATTCGTTCTTTTGTCAGAAAAGGCAGATCTTACTAGTTCTGTATATCAAGCTGTGTTGAGAAAAATGGCCCTCAAATTCTGGTTAAAAGGGAATCCTTGTTTCATGTTGGCGCTAATTGTAACACTGAAGAACAGATAAGGGGCAGGTAAAAATGCTATAGTCATGGCACTACTTATGCTTCCTGCTCACCCCAGCCATTAAGTAGCAAACCTGCCCCTGTTCACATAATCCTATGATGTCTTCTGTTTCTTGGTCACACTCCCAGCAGAGGTTCCCAAAACTGGTCTGGGACCACCGGTGGTCCTCAAGTTTCATTCAGATGGTCCATAGCTTCTCTGTGGACTTGTGATTGAAGATGGGAGACTGCACATCCATCGCATGAAATATTCATATGGATTTTAATAGTATTCTAAGGGTTATTTTTATTTGTTACGTTGTATTTTATTGTCTCACCGTTTGAATTCTATGGAGCACAATGAAATGCGATACATAAGAAATAAAAAGAGTAATAAAAGTGCAACTGAAGATCATACACCACCTAGCTCCAGCACATTACAATAGCTACAACAGGCAGAGGAATCTTAAAAGTGGTCCACGCACGACTGTCAGTAATTTTCAAGCCATCTGTGGGTTCAAGAGTTTGAGAACCACTGTGTTATCTGTTGCAAACTGGGAGCTTTCATTTTTTTCATTTTAGTCTCCCCAAAAATCAATTATGTGCTGTAAAAAATAAAATAAAATAGAAGGAAGTCCCTGTCTGCAAGTGTACAGTCTAATAGAGATGGGCAGCGGAGGGTATGGAAAGCAGGGCGAGGGCAAAATCCACTCAGCAATTGGCAACCCATATATAAAAGTAGTATCAGGATTTCACAAGTATCATTCAACATACGTTGACAGACCTTGTTGCTGAAAAGAATAGTAATAATTAGCATTATGATGGTATTTGCAAGGAAGGATATTCTGGCGTTGATGCATGAAAAACTACCAATTAAAGGTGGCAAAAGTATGACCCTGTGGAGACTTTTCTTAAAGGAAATATTAACTGTTTCTTTTTATCTGCAAGGCTTTATCCTGTGGATAAGAGCAGAGTGAATGAATATGGAGAATCTTACGAAGAGAAGCCGAAAAGAAAGCCCCACAAAGAATAACTTAGGATAACTCTAGGAGTCTCTTTGGACTGATACTGGCTGCATATGTTGTCTGGCTTTTAAGAAGCAGCAAAGCAAAAGAGTATTCTTCAAAGCTTGTGACAGAACTTCATGGACAAAATATCATCTGCATTGCCAAAATATGTTTTGATTGCCTTTGGATCTATCTTTGCTGTTGTTTTTTTGTGTTCAAGAAGTCTGCCAATATTTCTGCCAGGTTTCACTCAAATGATTAACATTTTGAATTTCTGTGGAAATTTCTGCATAAATATTTGTGTCTGTCCTGCTTAATGTCTTTGACCCTCCAGCATCTGGCAGTGTGGTTGTATGCATTTAAAGGCCTGTGAGAAATAGAAGTATACTGTGAATAATTACAAAAGGGTAACGAAAGTGGGGAGGAGGCCAGCACGTGACCTTCAAACCGTCCAGCAAAATGCTTTTGTACTCAATTGGGCCAATCCCTGGGCATGATCCAGTCAAATTCAAGACCCTGATTTCAGTGCAAGAGATTTCAGTGCATTTTTATCTCACGCGTTGAAATCATGTGGACTTTTTAAAAAGTTTGCTTGACTGGATTACACTCCTTCTTTTGTATCAATTTCTCCACCATGAACATCTCATCTTTTAGACTGAGATGACAGCTATGCTTCTCACAGTGGAACATGTTATCATAGCAGAATTGGGCATTGTTGCTGAAATATTGTCAATATACAAAGGCATGCACTTTAACATGTATGTACCAAACAGTTCTAAGCCAGCACTGGACACAGAAAGCTTGTAACTTTTTAAAATGCATTTTTTAAAACAACAAAGGCTTATTGGCATAAGTCCAACTGAGCACATGCAACAAATAGTATTCAGTTGTTTGGGGGTTTTTTGTGCAGTGGGCAAAACGTCGTCCTTCAACCCTAGAGTTAGCATTTCTTCCTTCCTTCCAAACTGGATCTTCGTTCCTAGAGCGAGAGCCATTATGTTGTAGTCAAAAACCTCTTTTTTAAAAAAAACAAAATGTAAATACATACTTGCATGACACACTATTGTGCCAATTATATTTCAGCAGGGAAACTAGGCCTTTTTCTTCTATATTGACATAGATAGCATAAAGATGGGAAGAAGTTGCTTAAAGCACCTAATAGAAAACAGAGACATCAGAAGGGAAGTGTAAAGAGATTCTGTTGCAAATCTGCTGGAAAAGGAAATGAGAACTTTCCAGTTGCCATTGCTTGGGGGGGAGGGTGTTGCAGGGTTTTAATCTTTTGCATTTTTTTAAAATTAATTTGGATGTGTTGATCTAATCAAATAGTGTCACTACGTCACTTTATTTTGAGCATGTCCAAAATGCAAGTGAAGCCGCCTTATAAAGGATCTTCACTTGTATCACAGCATGACATTTAGTAGAGCTACAATCCCACCTGTCCTTTTTGAGCTTTGATCTCCAATTAATTCCATGAAATTTGGACTCTAGGATTTTTATTTTTATTGAGACGCTGTGTGCACGTTGGCCTAATCCCCCCACCCCATCCAATGGATTGGTGCATAGGGCCTGCTCCCCGCTGTGCATGCTTAAGCCCATTGACTTGAATGAGACTTGAGTATGCTTAATGGTGACCTTCATTACTAAGAGGTATTGCATTCAATATGGTTGAATATGCATGTTCGTTCCGCACTCCAGCATCAAAAGATGCACTGGTACTTTATTCTTTCAGACAACATTAGGTTGCTAAGTTTCGGGTGTCAGGATACTTTAAAAATCTGTTTTGGTTCCTCAGGACTCTTTCCCCCCCTGCTATATTTTTATATTTTTAACTGGGAGGTGGGGATGTTGGCAGTCAATTAGTTCTCTGTCTTATTTTTTCAATGGAGGCATTCTCTCCCATTGAAATGAATGGGCCTTAAAAGAAGTGCACTGTGGTTGGATGGTGCCCTTTTGTCTTCAGCTTTCAGTTTATCTGGATGCTGAAAGTTTCTGAAGTCGTTCCCAAAACCCTGAAGTTCTGCATTTGGGTAGCTTTGTCTTTCAACATTCCTTCCTTACTTGCTGTGGTTTCTCTGGCAAGTATTTATATTTTGAAGTGCTAACAAGTGCCTTTGTAATCTCTTTTTTTAAAAAAAACTTGTTTTTTTCAGAATTACGGTAAACTTAATAAAATTATTGTACTACTAAGTTGAATGTAAACTTAAAATATGGGCACAAAGCAGTCAGATTTCATTCCCATGGATTTCGCTGGGAAAAATTTAAACACTTACTAAAAAATCACAGGCCCCAAGAGTACTTGATGGGAGAAGTAGGCCATAAATCTAAATTTCCAATAAATTCAAACTGGTAGAAGCTTCTTATTGTTTTCAAATTATAAAGAATAACCTCTTGGCAGAAATATTAATAGCACATGTTTGTTTTTCTGTTTGGTGTCTAAAAGTACAGAATATCAGTGATTAGCTGAATAATTTGCAGTGCAAACATTGTTTGGTTTAAATGAACTTGTTTTATTTTTAAACTTGAATGAGGAGTGTATTTGGGAACATCAAAGTGTCCTGTCAATTCAGAAAGACCTGGTTAGCCTCCCATCCAGTCAATGATATTTGTTTCCTTCATTCCATGTAAATAAATGTTTATGGGTATGCTTTTGTTGTCTCTACTTGACATTCTCATTACGTTGTTGAAGAGTACTCTTCACATTCTGTTTCATTTAAAAAATGCATATGTTCATACTTGTGAACAATCCCTCTTCCTGGGGAAATTTGGGGAATTGTAGTTCTGTGAGGGAAATAAAGGTTTGCTAACATCTCTCAGCACCCTTAACAAAATAAAGTTCCCAGCATTCTTTGTGGGAAGGAGGAGCCATGACTGTTTAAACTGGTACAGTGGTACCTCTGGATGCAAATGGGATCCGTTCTGGAGCCCCGTTCGCATCCAGAAGTGGAAGCGGGTGTCATACCTTGGGTTGAATGTGCTTCAGGTTGAGCGCTTTCGGGTTGCGCTCCACAGCAACCCGGAAGTAACGGAACGCATTACTTCTGGATTTCGCCGCTCGCACATGTGCAGACACTCAAAATGACGACACGCTCATGCGCGGAAGTGGCAAAATGCGACACGCACCGCCGTGTCTTACGTTCCATTCAGGATTTGAATCCCATTCGCATCCCGAGGTACCACTGTATAATAATGCTTCAAATGTATCGTATGGAAGTGGCTTAGGCAAGTTGCTATTCCTCCACCACCCCACCTACAATTAAGATTTTTTTTTTTAATTACTGAAAGAATAATGGTGAAACATTGCAAGCACATGCTGCTGTCGTTCATAACTGCCTTGGAATGAGTTCAGGATGCTATACAGAAGGATTGTCTCATTAGGTGAACTGGGATTGCAGGCTCACACAGCCTCTGCATACATAGCCATCAAGAATCTTACTTCTCCATGCCATTCCGTTTCCCATGCTTGGGAGGTAGGAGCAAGTTGAGGCTGAACTGTTATTGAGGTTCTGCCTTCTGGACATGAGGGAAGCAGGCAGTGGGGGTGTGAGGGGGGAGGTAAGTGGAACCACTGATCCCCAAACCAAAGGGAAAGCCACCCCAAAGAATCTGCTTGCTGGTGTTTGTCCAATGTCATTGCTGTTGTGAATTCCCTGATGTCCGTGTAATTATGACTTGCAAGTATATGGATGATGCAAGTTAGTAGAGGATGGAGCCCAGGGAGTTTGTTCCTTTCGCATAGGCTGAGGTGATGTATGCTAATGTCATGGTGTATTCTGCCTTTAGAAGATTGGAAGTTGACTTCTGAGAGAGCCTGCAAGGTCCTCTGCCATCAGCTGAGCTAAATGACCCTTGTGGTCCACTCCCCAACCCTATGATTTCTTCCCTTTTTAACTTTTTAAAAATACAAATACAAAACACAGCACTAATTTGTTGTTTAAAAAGAGCAGCTGCGCAGCAGAGTCCCCCACCTTCCCGGGCAAATGGAAAAGCCAAGCTAGGAAATGAATAAAACAAATCCAATATTTCCAGTTACAGATAGGTAGCCGTGTTGGTCTGCCATAGTCAAAACAAAAACCAAAAAAAAAATTTTTTTTCCTTCCAGTAGCACCTTAAAGACCAACTAAGTTAGTTCTTGGTATGAGCTTTCTGAAGAAGTGTGCATGCACACGAAAGCTCATACCAAGAACTAATTTAGTTGGTCTTTAAGGTGCTACTGGAAGGGGAAAAAAATTTTTTTTGTTTTGTTTTAAATCCAATATTGCACTAGGTCAGAGACGGATTTATGCATAAGCTAAACAAGCTATAGCTTAGGGTCCCACTCTCTTGGGGGCCCCAGAAAAATTCAAAGGAAAAAAACCCCTAGGTGTACAATTCCAAATAAAACCTACATACAGCAAGAGTGTTTTGTAGGCTCCTATTTGTTGTGTGCACATGGCTTTAGATACCTATTAGGTCCATCAGTTACCATATAGCATATATTCAACACACAAAAAAAAAACAGCGACACTTGGTTGTTGACAAAGGACAGCTGGACATATAAAGGGCCCCATTACCTCCAATAGCTTAGGGCCTCATCAAACCTAAATCCAGCCCTGACTAAAATCGAGAAATGAATAAAACAAAGCCAGTACTAGGCTCGAGGTGCAACGAGACCGTTCAATGCATATCACAAGGGGGTGCTACGAAACAACGTCGCCAAAGCGCAAAGCGCTTTCCCGCGGCTTGCCTGCATTTTCCCTGCCCTCAAAGCAGGTGTTCCTCAAACTTCCCTAGGGATGATGGGAGTTGTAGTCCAGCAACAGCTGGTTTGAGGGGGCGCGGCGAGGCGAGCACGCGGAGCCGCCCCTCGCTTCGCGCGCGCGCCGCCTTCTTCCTCGCGCTCCCTCATGGCGCGTCCTCGGCGCTCCCGGGCGGTGCGGGCGCTCCTGCGGAGCTGCTACGCGGAGCTGCTGCCGCTGGAAGCCTTGGTCCGGCGCCTGCAGGCGGCCGCTGCCCCGGGAGCCCCGCCTCAGCCTCTGCTGCAAGAGGGCGACCCCAAAGACTACCGCGCCTTGGTGGAGCGGTGCCTCGTGGGGCGGGCGGCCTTGGCCAGGGCTCCTCCTCCGCTGCTCACCTTTCAGCAGGTAAGGGGGGAGCGAGGGAGGGAGGCCGGCAGGCCCGAGAATGGGCTGGGCTGTGGTCCCTTGCTGGGGCTGGGCTCCGCCTCTTTGCCTGGGGACGAGGGGGACCACAGGAAGTTCTCCCAGGCCCTGGCACAAGAAATGCATAATGCCAGCAAGTAAAGGGACCAGGTTTTTATTTTTTTTATAATAAATTTTTATTGATTTTCCAACATATATTAAAACACAATACAACTAACAACTAACAAGACATAAACAAACAAACATATAAACACGTATAATTTCTTAACCTCTTTTTCTTAGACCTTATTTCAACAACTTCCCCATACCTCCCTTTTCTGCATCCCTGTTTTAAACTTTTCCAGCAACCCCTAATTTCAATTACTTATAATTCAATTTCTTTAATCTTTTTCCTCTTACCCAATTATTTATCACTGCAATTCTGTTTTACATTACCCATGACATTTTAGCACTCATTAATTTTACACTCATTAATTTTAGCACTCATTAATTTTAAGGGACCAGGTTTTTAAAAGCAACAGGCAGGCCTCAGCTTGAAGACCCCCACAGTGCCAGATTTAGGTAAAGGTAAAGGGACTCCTTTACCATAAAGCTGGACCATAAAGAAGGCTGCGGGAGGCAGTGGAAGACAGGAGTGCCTGGCGTGCTCTGGTCCATGGGGTCACAAAGAGTCGGACATGACTAAACAACAACAACAAAAGGGACCCCTTGGCCTTGTGGGTTAAACCACAGAGCTAGGACTTGCCGATCAGAAGGTCGGCGGTTCAAATCCCTGCGACTGGGTGAGCGCCCATTGCTCAGTCCCTGCTCCTGCCAACCTAGCAGTTCAAAAGCACGTCAAAGGGCAAGTAGATAAATAGGTACCGCTCCGCTTTATTGGCCGAGGGAGCCGGCGTACAGCTTCCAGGTCATGTGGCCAGCATGACTAAGCCGCTTCTGGCGCACCAGAGCAGCACACGGAAATGCCGTTTACCTTCCCGCCGGAACAGTACCTATTTATCTACTTGCACTTTGATGTGCTTTCGAACTGCTAGGTTGGCAGGAGCAGGGACTGAGCAACGGGAGCTCACCCCGTCACAGGGATTCGAACCGCCAACCTTCTAATCGGCAAGCCCTAGGCTCTGTGATTTAACCCACAGTGCCCCCCATGTCCCTCTTGTGCCGGATTTACGTATACGCTAAACAAGCTATAGCTTAGGGCCCCACTCTCTTGGAGGCCCCCAAAAAATTAAAAGAGGGGGGAAAACTGGACATACATTTCCAAAATATGTAAAAAAACAAAGAAAACAAAACCTACATACAACAACAGTGTTTTGTTTTGTTTTGTGTTGTGTTGTGTAGGCTCCTATGATGTAAGTAATGGGCCCCGCCTGTATTTCACTATTAATATACTTTTTCTTAATTGTATTTCAGTTCAACAATTACCTTGATAAAATACATATTTTGTTATGTGCAAATGGCTTTAAAGGTCCGCAAGTTACCATATAGCATATATTCAACACAAAAAACAGCAGCAATTTGTTGTTGACAAAGGACAGCTGGACATATAAAGGGCCCCATTACCTCCAGTAACTTAGGGCCTTTTCAAACCTAAATCCGGCCCTGGACTCGCAGCGGATGTTGTGTGAGACCCAGCAGAAAAAAAACATGCAACCACACAGCTGATAATCTACAAGAGGCCTCTCTTCGGAGGCATGTTCACAGTAGCAATTAGCTATGGCCATGTCGGCATTAGTATCATCATTTAAAAATTTTATTTACCGCCTTGCATCTGAGGATCACAGGGCGGTTTGCAATATAAAAAATACGTACCACAATAGGAAACGAAAACAATGACTCTTCCCCGCAAAAAAAGTTTATTTGGGGTACAGTACACTTCACAACCTGCATTATGTTGCACAGAACTCAGTCTCAAGGTATATTAGCCACTTCACTTTCAAGATTGTAACTTCCCTTCTTCAAATATTTGTGTGAACCAGCCTTTGATATCTTTGAATTGTGCGTTGCTGGTCCATGCCAACAAGTTTCTGTTTGGCAGGCTCAGCTTAAGTAATTTCTCTGTATAAATTGTGCAATCAGGCATCATTGTGGAGTCCTCGAGTCACATGTTGGCGGCATTTGGGAGGGCTGTTTTCTCTTGCGGAACTGTTGTTGTTGTTGTTTAGTCGTTTAGTCGTGTCCGACTCTTCGTGACCCCATGGACCAGAGCACGCCAGGCACTTCTGTCTTCCACTGCCTCCCACAGTTTGGTCAAACTCATGCTGGTAGCTTCGAGAACACTGTCCAACCATCTCGTTCTCTGTCGTCCCCTTCTCCTTGTGCCCTCCATCTTTCCCAACATCAGGGTCTTTTCCAGGGAGTCTTCTCTTCTCATGAGGTGGCCAAAGTATTGGAGCCTCAGCTTCAGGATCTGTCTTTCCAGTGAGCACTCAGGGCTGATTTCCTTCAGAATGGATAGGTTTGATCTTCTTGCAGTCCATGGGACTCTCAAGAGTCTCCTCCAGCACCATAATGCAAAGGCATTGATTCTTCGGCGATCAGCCTTCTTGATGGTCCAGCTCTCACTTCCATACATCACTACTGGGAAAACCATAGCTTTTACCACACAGTAATACCCAGTTTGTTTGGCTCTTTCAGGCACCTGCTAATGAAAATGTTGCTTTTTTTTTTCTGCATTGCAGGTTTCCAGTCAGGAGGATGTCGTGGCAAGAGTCGTTCAGAGAATCTGTGAAAAGAAGAAAAAGAATGTCCTGTCGTTTGGCTACGGACCCTTGAACGAGAATAACCGCCATCTGCCCTGCATGCCAAATATCTGCAGCTACCAGTGTAATAGCACAACAGAAACCATTCGCCAAAGTGTTCTCTGGGAAATAGTCCTGAGCAGAGTTGGAGATGATGTCATGATGTACATACTGGAACACTGTTCTCTCTTCATGCTTGTGCCTCCCAGTTGCTGTTAC
The DNA here is from genome assembly GCF_964270895.1 of Podarcis filfolensis. Taxonomy (NCBI): domain Eukaryota; kingdom Metazoa; phylum Chordata; class Lepidosauria; order Squamata; family Lacertidae; genus Podarcis; species Podarcis filfolensis. Next base: position 10,025,555 of record NC_139603.1, read on the forward strand.
CAAATTTGCGGCCAACCCATCTACGAACTTGCTTTAAGAAGCGCAAAAACCTCTCCTGAGTTCTTCAGACAGAGATATCCCAGGCTGGCACCCAGTGTCTTATCTAGCTACCTGCGAGGAAGGCTTCGGCCTTGTGGGAAATACCTTGCGAAGGCAAACGGGGGGAAATGGAACTCTAGGAAGCAAAGATGGCGCAGATCACAAGAAGGTGTAGGCGGTGACTCCCAGCAGCCTTTGAAGGTTCAGAGAGCTGCCAGGCTGAGCCCTACAGCAAATGAACTGGTTACAAGGTCCAGTGACTACCTAGAGGACCAGCCAAGCCCCAAAAACTGCCTGTGCTTAACAGCACCTCCTCGTAAAAGGAAATGGAAGGACTGTTACGAAATTAGCGCTAAGAGAAAGAAAACCACACAGACGGACGAGGGCCTGGGAGAAGAAACAAGAAACCCAGTTCCCACTGAACGCAAAAAACAAATAATTCTGGATGCTGGTGGGGATGCATCTAGAGGGTGTGTAAGTCCAATTTCAGAGAAACAGGTAGTTTTCGTGAAGCCTGTTGCTCAGAGAAGTGAACTTGGAGCACAAACCTTGAATTGCACAGCTCCGGATAATCCAGAGGTTTTTTCATGTGGTCCTGCACAAAGTACGGAGAGCAAAACGCTGTGTGGATCTAGTACCAAAACAAAACCTTGCACTTGGGTGCCAAAGGTAGAACCTAGCATTTCTGATTATTGCTCAGTAAAGCTTGTGAACGCTGCTGCTGCAGACAGAGGCCTAAGAACATCTAAGCCAGCTCAGGAGTTTTCTGATAGGATTTCTGCTCCTGCCGTGCAGATTGAAAGACGCTCCCTCTTGTATTCTTGCCGGCAGTTGAAAGAGCGTCTACCTAAATCATTTGTGCTGAACCGCTTAAAGGCCTGTCTGGCAGGCGGATGGCGGCTTGTGGAAGCCATATTTTTGAACAGCAAGATTCCAAAGCATCAGGGCAAATCAAGTCTTCCAGGTTACAATGGGAAGAAGAAGCGACTTCCAAAACGCTACTGGCAGATGAGAGGCATCTTCCAGGAACTGTTGCGGAACCACACAAAGTGTCCTTACCTAACAGTGTTAAGAAACAATTGTCCCATTTGGGAGTTGGACAAAATTGGCCCAGGAAGACAGAGTTACGAGCAAAACGTCTGTCAAGAGGGTCAAAGCTTGCCAAAGACATGGCAGGCGAACGCCACAGAAAATTGCCCAAGAAGGATATCGGGTGTTTTGGGTCCATTCTCAGGTGCTTCCTGTAGAAGCTTTGAAAAAGCTGAGTTGCATCAAAAAGGAACTGAAATGCGAGTTCCCCAAGTCTCCCCCAGTTCTGACGTCACCGTGTTCCTTAAGCAACATAGCAGCCACTGGCAAGTGTACACTTTTGTGAGGGGCTGTCTGGAGAGAGTGGTCCCTGCTGGACTCTGGGGTTCTAACCATAACAAATGCCGCTTCTACAAGAATGTAAAGCAGTTTATCTCTCTGGGGAAGTTTTCCACGTTTTCGTTACGGGAGTTGATGTGGAAAATGAGAGTCAACGATTGCGCTTGGCTTCGTCTGACCAAAGGTATGGACTGTGGTTATTAAAATGAAAGCAGCGTCTCCTGAAAGTGGTTTTGTTTTTAGACTGTCCTTCCTCAACATAGCAGGATAATTTGCAACCTAGTGCGAAATGCAGTTCTGCAGGGATAACCTACATCAGGCATGTCCAGTAGGTAGATCGTGATCTGCTGGTAGATCGCGGGATGTTTCTGGTAGATCCTGGCTGATTTCTGGCCCCTCAGAGATCTCCTTACAAAAGGGTGGCGGGGGGGGGGGAACGCACCCAACTTTGCCTTTCCTAAAAAAGCTCCAGAACTTTGGCTTCCTAAAGCTCAACAACTTTGGATAGATCACGCTGCCAGTTTTTTTTATCGTGTGAGTCGATTGCAGTCTATTGGGAGTTGGACGTCCCTGACTACATAATGTTCTCTGTATGGTGTTAGAATATAGCCCCCATCAGCCCCAGAAAGCATGGCCAACGACCAGGGATTTGATGGGAGTTGCAGTCCAGCACCATCTGCAAGGACTCAGTGCTGGCTATCGCTACAATAATACACAAAGTGTATAAATGAAGTTGGTAACTTAGGAGTGTAATGTGTTGGGCACCATCCATTGTGTCCCAGCACAATTCTGTTATCTGAGAGAGAGACGTTGATGATGCTGTTTTATTCAGATGCATTTTTTGGGACGTCCTGTTGGAAAAAAGTGATGAGTAGAACTAAAATAACCCATGAGACGTCCCTTCCTGTCCAAGTTAGACATGCTTTGCTAGGCTTGAGCCCAGTGAAGTAGGCTCTGTCAAAAGGCCACCAAACCATTGTTCTCAAAGCTAGCTAGGCCGCAAAAAGTATCATCATTCTACAAAGTTGGAAATCAATTGTATCTTCCCAGTGTTGAGGATTCTTTTGGGAAACAATCCCAAAAGAATGTGACAGAGCTTGGGTTCAGCTTGTGGTTAGCGAGCAGAGAGCTTAACCATGCATCCTGGTTTGGATAGCTCAGTCGGTAGAGCATAAGACTCTGAATCTCTGGGTTGTGGGTTTGAGACCCACGTTGGGCTAAAGATTCCTGCATTGCAGGGGGCTGGACTGGATGACCTTTGTGGTCCCTTCCAACTCTACAATTCTGTGATTTAAAACAAACCCAGTTAATGAATACAAGCAATAGAGCAGCAGCTTGAGAATAATAAAACAAAAGAGGGTTTTTTTGAGAGTGCCTGGGAGAACAGGGTTATTTATACTTGCCATCTGAAATCCAGCAAGAATACTTGCTGTCAGAGTGTCTGCAGTCTGAATTTCTAAGGGCAAGGCATTCCAGAGTTGGGACTGGGGGGAAATAGTGATGGCACTCTCATAGCAAGCCCAGCTATAACCAGAATTACTCAGAATAGGATGCTGGTATTCTCTAGCAGATTTCAGCCTTGGAAATAAGTCTGCGGAATTTGTTGTTGTTTAGTCGTTTAGTCGTGTCCGACTCTTCGTGACCCCATGGACCAGAGCATGCCAGGCACTCCTGTCTTCCACTGCCTCCCGCAGTTTGGTCAAACTCATGCTGGTAGCTTTGAGAACACTATCCAACCATCTCGTCCTCTGTCGTCCCCTTCTCCTTGTGCCCTCCATCTTTCCCAAAATCCGGGTCTTTTCCATGGAGTCTTCTCTTCTCATGAGGTGGCCAAAGTATTGGAGCCTCAGCTTCAGGATCTGGCCTTCCAGTGAGCACTCAGGGCTGATTTCCTTAAGAATGGAGAGGTTTGATCTTCTTGCAGTCCATGGGACTCTCAAGAGTCTCCTACAGCACCATAATTCAAAAGCATCCATTCTTCGGCGATCAGCCTTCTTTGTGGTCCAGCTCTCACTTCCATACATCACTACTGGGAAAACCACAGCTTTAACTATACGGACCTTTGTTGGCAAGGTGATGTCTCTACTTTTTAAGATGCTGTCTAGGTTTGTCATTGCTTTTCTCCCAAGAAGCAGGCATCTTTTAATTTCGTGGCTGCTGTCACCATCTGCAGTGATTTTTGCGGAATTTACTAGCCCGCAAATATTTCAATAAGCTTGCCCAAATGGTGTGATTTTGTGTGTGTGATACTCAAATGGTGTCATGGCCAGAAGACAAGTCTGCACCACCACCCTTGCCAGATCCTGTGCTTCCAAGGGAAGAAATTGGCATTCTGACTACACGGCCAAGTGTGCGTATGAGAGGGGAGAGATCTTGCCATGCCTGTCTCATAATGTAGCCGCAGCAGAAATGTCCGTGGGGGTTTTCAGCTGTGTGTTTTCACTTGGGAGGAACCCATCTTTGTAAAATGGTAGCCTGTACTTTGGTCGTGGTGGCGACTTTTTTTAGAAAGCTCTTTCTAGACTTAATTGTGAATAAACCTGCAATTCTGCTTATAGAACCCAGGCATTTTGTTCCTGCCTCCGAACACCGTTTCCGTGAAGATCTGATGTCCAAATTCCTGTACTGGCTGATGAACTCCTTCGTTGCAGAACTGCTGCGCTCTTTCTTCTATATCACGGAGACTATGTTTCAAAAGAACATGCTTTTTTACTTCAGAAAGGCTGTTTGGAGGAAGTTGCAGAGGATTGGCATTAGGTATTTATTACCTGAAGCGCCGTAATTCGTATCCTGCGCGAGGGGGGTGGGGAATGTGTGCTCCCTTTGTACAGTCTCCCATACCTTCCTCTGGGAAGATGCCATTTGAAGAGGGTCCCATTTGCACTGCACATTTAATTATATTATGCCACTTTAATCCGTCATGGCTTCCCCCAGAGAATCCTGGGAAGTGTAGTTTGTTAAGGGTGCTGGGAGTTGTTCAGAGATCCCTATTCCCCTCACAGGGCTACAGTTCCCAGAGTGGTTAAAAAGTCAGTCCCTCTCTGCAAGGGAGGCTAGGCAGTCTCCTAACAACTCTCTGCACTGTTAAACTACATATTCAACATAAATATGGGAAGTTTTTTAATGTTTAATGCTGCATTGTGATTTTAATATTTGGTTGGGAGCCACCCAGAGTGCTGGGGAAACCCAGCCAGATGGGTGGGGTATAAATAATAAATTATTATTATATTACTATTATAAACAACTGTTTAAAGCAGTATGATACTGCTTTAAACGGGTCGTGCAGACGAGGTCCAGGACTCTGAACCTTTCAAATGTAGCTCACTGATTTGAGTGTTGCCATTTTGAGGGGGTGGGGGAGGTCAGATGAACCACGCGTACCAAAAAGGTTGAGAGCATATGTGTGAGGTGTCACAGGCTATTCCTGCCCCTGATGTGCCAAATGGGTGTGCTATCATCCACAGATATTGAGATATTGCAAAGGTCTCTAAGTTCATACTGGTGCGCGGGTGTGCGAGCAAGCGCACCCTACACAGCTTCTTCGTGTGAGGATTGTGGTTGAGCCAGGATCCTACTTGTGTGACGTACTCTAGTGTGTACATTGGGAACGCACCCAACCCACAGCACCTTCCAGGACCCTCTGAAAGCGCAGATGGGGACATGCCCCCTGGTACATCGGGCCATTGAATTGCAAGACCACGTCTCAGACACACACACACACAGAGCCATTGGGTTTTTTTTAATTGAACCCGAGCTTTAAAGATGAGATTTATGTCCTAGCATTGTTCATGAAGACAAAGTGGAAATGTCCTGGGTAGTCTTGCCCCCTCTCCTCTATACAGTGGTAGCTTGGGTTACGTTACCTTTGGGTAACGTAACTTTCGGGTTGCGAACACAGCATGCGCAGAAGCGGTGCCTCTTGTTGCGGACTTTTCAGGTTGTGCACGGACCCCTGGAATGAATTAAGTTCGTATCCGGAGGGTCCACTGTACAGTGGTACCTCGGGTTACAAACACTTCAGGTTACAGACTCCGCTAACCCAGAAGTAGTACCTTAAGAACTTTACCTCAGGATAAGAACAGAAATCACACGGGGGCGGCAGTGGGAGGCCCCATTAGCTAAAGCGGCACCTCAGGTTAAGAACAGTTTCAGGTTAAGGACAGACCTCCGGAACGAATTAAGTTCTTAACCAGAGGTACCACTGTATTAACATTAGACCACATGGCTTGCTGTGCTACCAAGACAAGCAAAGACACACATCTTCCCAATTTCCAGTTGTCTGAAAGAATCTGTTCTAAATGACCCACTTCAAAGAATACTCAGATGGCAGGCTCTGTTCTCAACAGAGTATTTCATACAGGGCTTTCCCCCCCCCCAGCCAGAACTCACCAGAACTCAGTTCCAGCACCTCTCAAGTGGGCGCCATTACCATTGTAGGAGAGCAGTGGCGCTCACGGTGAGTTCTGGCACCTCTTTTTCTAGCAAAATAGCACTGATTGTACGGAAGCAAAACTCGAGGGGAATTTTGTGATCTGCTTTGTAGTCTGTTGTAAAAGAATAATGTTCCTTTCCACTTTAGAAGTCATCTGGCCAAAGTGCAGCTTCGTGCCTTATCAAAGGAGGAAATTGAAATTCTGCAGCAGAAAAAGTGTGTCCCCCTGGCATCGAAACTCCGGTTCATCCCCAAAGCGAATGGGCTGCGTCCCGTGGTCAACCTGAATGACGTTGTAGGAGCTGAAGCATTCTGTAGAAAGAGCAGAGACCAAAAGGTTCTTACTTTACAGTTGCATAGTGTGAAGTTCATTCAATGAGCAAGTGTTGTCTTTATCATCTTTGTAGCCCTCTTCTGAATCCCATCCCCAAATAATAATAATATTTGGGCGGCTTCCAACAAGAGAGTAAAAATACAGTGGTACCTCGCAAGACGAATGCCTCGCAAGACGAAAAATGCGCAAGACGAAAGAGTTTTCCATTTTTTGAGTCGTTCCACAAGACAAATTTCCCTATGGGCTTGCTTCGCAAGACGACGTCTTGCGAGTTCTTGCGAGTTTGTTTCCTTTTTCTTAAAGCCGCTAAGCCGTTAATAGCCGCTAAGCCGCTAATAGCCATGCTTCGCAAGACGAAAAAACCGCAAGACGAAGAGACTCGCGGAACGGATTAATTTCGTCTTGCGAGGCACCACTGTACATGAAAACATCAGTCATTAGAAACTTCCCTAAACAGGGCTAAATCCTATTCCTACATCCTTCTTAAATGCAGCATGCGTCCTTTCCAAGAACTCTTCATTTTCTCCCTCTGCTAGTTGCCTTCTTTTCCAAGAGATCAGTCAACTTGGACATGCATGAGAATGCTTTGTCCTTTGTGAAACACTAATGCCCCCCTAATTTCTCTCTTTCTTTAATTTTCTCCTAGGTTCACTACTTCAACAGACAACTTAAAAACTTATTTAGTGTCCTTAGTTATGAAAGCACCAAGAACCCCATCTTGCTTGGCTCTTCTGTGTTTGGAAAAGATGATACTTACGCAATATGGAAGAAGTTTGTTTTGAAGGTTTTAGAGTCAAACTCGGAAATGCCGAGATTCTACTTTGTGAAGGTAACGCTTAGTGTCTCCATTGGGCCTGGATGTTTTCCATTTCTTGAAAGTGGACAGAACCAAGGATTTTTCTTTGTTTAAGGCTGCAGTACTGTGACCAAGCTCTGTTGAACCCAATGGCACATAGGTCTGAATAAACATGCACTGGGAATCAGGAATATTTCATAAGTCGGGGTCTGTGGCCCCAGTTGCTCAGTTTTGTAATGCTGCTGGCGTCGAGCTGTTTGCTTCTTTCTCTTCACTCCAGGTAATCAAACCTGTAGGGAAGGATAAGGTAAAGGGACCCCTGACCATTAGGTCCAGTCGTGGCTGACTCTGGGGTTGTGGCGCTCATCTTGCTTTATTGGCCGAGGGAGCCGGCGTACAGCTTCTGGGTCATGTGGCCAGCATGACTAAGCTGCTTCTGGTGAACCAGAGCAGCGCACGGAAACACCGTTTACCTTCCCGCCGGAGCGGTACCTACTTATCTACTTGCACTTTGACGTGCTTTCGAACTGCTAGGTTGGCAGGAGCAGGGACCGAGCAATTGGAGTTCACCCCATTGCGGGGATTCGAACCGCTGACCTTCTGATCAGCAAGTCCTAGGCTCTGTGGTTTAACCCGCAGCGCCACCCGCGTTCCTTTTTGTAGGGAAGGATAGGGCTCTGTAATATCTCAAGAAAGGACAGTTTTAAACTGGAGTTGGTTTCATACTTGGGTTGGGATAGAATTCACACTAGGCTTCCAAATTTTGCCCTGCGCAGAACTGAGGTCGATTTAGGGGTTAACTTGAGTCAGCGGAGACCAGTCACGTTACAGAAGGTTTTTGTTGTGCTGAAACGTGCCAACCCCGAAAAGGCTGCTGTTGATTGGCATATATAGTCTTATCCACTCTTCAACACACTCACATTATCTCACGGACACACTCACATTGTCTCTCATGCACACACACATGCTTTCTCTCACCTGCGAGTCCTCCATCTGCAACATGTACGAAGCAAAGTTTAGAGAGAAACTCCAGCAGCAAGGAGCCTTTGCAGAACCCAGCAAATTTCTCTGTTCTGTGCAGATTCCAGCCAAGGATTTGGAAGTTTTCCAGGTATCCATCCCCCACTCCAGTTCCAGGGCTCTTGCCTCTCAGCTGCTCACCCCTAGTTTGTTGAAATTTCCATTAAAACCCTCCTGAAATCTACAGTCCACATCCCCTGTTGAAGCTAAGCATGTGTTACTGAGGAGAATATAGGTTTGTCCTCTGTTACCCTCATCCCTGTCTTTTCTTCCTCCCTCTGTTCCCTTTCCCTGCACTGAAGTTTAGTCTGTAAGCTCCTCGGGGCAGTGGCCTATCCTGTTTGTAAACGCATTATTGCTGATGTTATCATTATCCTTTGCAGAATACATCTGTACCGGTTAGCAAATGCCCTCCCATTGCAATTTCTTTGCTTTGTGTGATATCTGATGCACGGTTGAAAGTTTAAAATGATGGAATTTCTTCTCCCCTTTCAGGCTGATGTCACAGGGGCTTATGATACCATTCCCCATAATAAACTGATAGAAGTAATTTCACAAGTCCTTGCTCTGGAGAGAGAGACCCGTTACAACATACGCCGCTATGCAGTGATCATGAGGACCAGAAATGGACTTAAGAGAATATGCTACAGGAGACATGTAGGGTGGATCTTTTTCTTTCTCTCGCCCCTATTTTCTGTTCTCTGATAAGTATAACAACCGTGGGAACTCTGTAACGTCTTCGTAAATATTCCATGGAAAGGCTAGCCAACGAATACCATCCTTACGGCCGGGAAGCAACACATTTTGAAATGTTCTGCCTGCCAACTAAAAATGGTCGCTCCTAATTTGGGCGCTTCCTCTCGCTCGCTCCAGGGTTTTGCAAGAGGTTCCAATGGAACCTCACTGATGCCTCGTGCCAAAGTGCAGCAGCAGAACTTTTCCTTCCCCAAGTTCTCTATGGAGAAAGACAGAGGCCCTTCCCTCATGCTGAGCTTTTGCAGGATATAGAAGACCTCAGCATCGTGCTCCTGCAAGAGTCAGACCTGGAAGAGGATCCTTGTGCTGGGCATGCAAGATCCGCAAGCAGGCAGGTTTATAGAGCCCTGTTCAAAATAGCTGAGCCATATCCCTGTTCCAGAGGTGAATTCAGCTGTTCTTAGCTAGGTGGCAGTGCCTGCGCTTGAGACTGCTCCTGGGCTGACCTCTGCCTTGATTTTGAAGTAGCCTGGCATCAGGTGGTATCATTAGTGGCAGAGAGGCTGTGCCCTAGCTTTTCAAGGGTTTTAAATTTATTTTACACCATGGAAATGCATATCTGCTGAATAGTCCAGGACTTTAAAATTGTAATGTTTCTTCAGAGTGCATCAGGAGCTTCGTGGTTCGTATTTATTGATTACCACAGAAAAGAAGGGAGGACGTATGGGCTGAGGAGCACATGCCAGCAGCTCCTGGGAGAACTGTGGGGCAGCCGTTGCCCGAACCCTTGGGAGAAGCTGGGTGGGGGATGCCAGGAAGTAGAGTGGTCTTCTGCCTGCCCCCTTCCACATTCTCTTCTCTCAATCCAGCTCCTCATAATTGTTAACCCTGACATTTTTACTATGCTGGAGGTCAATTCAAAAATCTAAAATATCTCAGTCTAGATGTTGTTTGCAGGTATCTGTTTCCAGTGAGTTTAAGCCTGATATGAAACAGTTTCTGTGTCATCTTCAAGAGAGCACCTCACTGCGGAATGCAGTAATAGTTGAGCAGGTAAGCTTCTATGTACCATTCCCTTTAACTAGGGAAGCTGAGATTGACAGAGGATTTCCTAAGGCTGCCCCATTGGTGTGTTTTGATGTCCCAAGCTGTAGGCAAACCTTGCGATTGGTTGTCTCTCTCTCTCTTACACACACACGCACATGCTTTTTTTGACTAACTGCCTCTTGTCGTCTGAACTTGTCAAACCGTAGTAAATCTTAACTATGGTGTCGGTAGACTCCAGTTTAAAGTTTGGGTGACATGCTAAAATGTAGCTTTGCCAGCAGCAAACGTGGGGCGAGGGAAGCATGCAACCCCAAGGCTCACTTAGGCTTGTTCACCTTACAATAAACCACAGTTGTTCAATAAACCATAGTTTCTTTTAATACCTGCTGAGTTCATGACAGCCAGTAAATTCATGGCAGAGGCAAGATTTGAGCAGTAGACTGCCTGAGTCATAACTCCTTCAGTTAGGCTGCAATCCTAAACCCACTGCATCCAGTAGGATTTACCTCTGAGTAAACAAGCATAGGTTTGTACTATTAGCCACTGCATTTTACCATTTCTGAAGATGAGATTAACTTCAAGACGATTTATTCGTTTGGGGTTGACGCTAGTATTTGCGTTCCTGTTTAGAGGTTGCCCACATCTTGCATTGTGCCGTTTTCACTTTTAATATTTTAATCCCTCTTACCACGATCCTGCAGTCTGAGCTTTCCATATCTTGGTGCACAAGGGAGAATTCTGAAACGGGCAATGTTAGCAGCTTTAAAAGAGGGGATTTTGTAAAGCTCTAACAAGTGTTTAAAATATGCCCAAGGGAAAATTGCACGGCGCCTTAGTTTGCTCAGCTATACTGAGCCAAACATGTTTCTCCTTTTGAATAGCATCATCAAATGCCATGTTAATTCGCTGCATCCATTCCACTCTGTGACTTCTCAACTTAGCCCTTTAGTTTCCCAGTTTGAGTGCATGTCTTTGCCACTTCCCGCCAGTAGATGGTGCTGACAGACATCCTTGCTTGAGGGAAATCCTTCATTGTTAAGCTTAACATTTTACAACTGGGTCTTCTGTTCGTATTGTGCCAGCTTCACTGGCATTTAGCTCTTAGGTGTTTAATCTGAGCATACTTTACAAGCACACCTGACCTCAGAGCAGGCATAGGTGTTAACATGTTAATATTAGGCCAAATATCATAAGCCAAAACATACAAAGTTCAAACTTCTACTTTTGCTTTTTCTTCTTTCAGGGTGTCTCTTTGAGGGAAAACAAATCCAGCCTCTATGAGTTCTTCTTGCAGTTGATCCACCATAGCATTCTGAAAATTGAGAAGAGGTAAAGTCTCTTTTATTATCATTGGTTACATAAACCTTTCAGGTACCAAAATGTATTTGCCTAATGGCACACGGCTCATGATTTTTTCTCCCCACCCAGCAAACCATGAATGGTAAACCAAAAGCAGACCTTATCTTCCTGATTTTTAGTTTTCTTGGTGGGGCGGGGGACAAACTATGAAACTGCTTCAGACGCAACCCTAAAACCATGGTTTATTTACCTGCTCAAGGTAGGAAGGAGGAGCTTTTAAGCTGAGTTCACAGGCTGTTGTTGTTTAGTCGTTTAGTCGTGTCCGACTCTTCGTGACCCCATGGACCAGAGCATGCCAGGCACTCCTGTCTTCCACTGACTCCCACAGTTTGGTCAAACTCATGCTGGTAGCTTTGAGAACACTGTCCAACCATCTCGTCCTCTGTTGTCCCCTTCTTCTTGTGCCCTCCATCTTTCCCAACATCGGTCTTTTCCAGGGAGTCTTCTCTTCTCATGAGGTGGCCAAAGTATTGGAGCCTCAGCTTCAGGATCTGGCCTTCCAGTGAGCACTCAGGGCTGATTTCCTTAAGAATGAAGAGGTTTGATCTTCTTGCAGTCCATGGGACTCTCAAGAGTCTCCTACAGCACCATAATTCAAAAGCATCCATTCTTCGGCAATCAGCCTTCTTTATGGTCCAGCTCTCACTTCCAAACATCACTACTGGGAAAACCATAGCTTTAACTATACAGGCCTTTGTTGGCAAGGTGATGTCTCTGCGTTTTAAGATGCTGTCTAGGTTTGTCATTGCTTTTCTTCACAGACTACTTTACCAAATTATAGTTTTTGGCCAGCATTGCTTCTGAATGCAGCCAGTTGGCTGAGGTAATTTCTGAATTCAGAATAAAAGCAACGAAGAGTCTTGTAGTTCTTTAAAGACTTAAAATTTTTAAAGCATAAGCTTTTGTCGGCTTTTTAAGAAGCTTGTGCCATAATAAATTTGCTACAATACTCTTTAATTTGCTGCAGCCAAAATAATTAATATCCCTCTGGAAGCTGAATCAAGAATGTTGTTCCAAATCCAATCTTTCAGAGGAGTCTTAAGCATTAGCCTGTATCCATTTCTTTTAAAGCTTAAAAAATAATAATGGGAGGCTTTTAGAATGGAGAAGCTAATGGAATGGGTTTAGCTGAGTGCCCAAAGGGGAACTGCATTCATTCAAATCGGCGTCCATTAATTTTGCAAGAGCAATCAAGTGTTTGCCAGAATCTTTTCAGCAAAATGAATTGACTCCCCCTGCTTTCATAATTATGATAAGCCATGTAAGCTGTTTCTTTGCATTGATCAGGTGGACGTTGGTCTCTTCAAAGACCAGTTTGGGTTCAAGAAGATCGTTTTCCCTTTGTGTATTTCCTGTTCTCATGAGAGTCTGACTTCTATAGGTGGACTACAGTCATCCAATGACATGCTGTTGTTTTTAAGCACGCTTCACACGATCAGGCCCACTCCTCTTATCACTTCAGATGTTCCAGGGTTGACGGTTGCCATTCAAAACTAGTTCCAGGCCCTACATCTCTTCCCGAAGCCTGGGTGGTCTACACTTTATCTGTGTTGGGTCCAAAGAACTATCGTAGCTCCAAGGTGGCCCTCAAGAGAGGGTACAGGGGATGGTTCGCTCTCAATAAAGGAGTACAGCTGCTTACTTTGTTAACCTGCAACCGTTTTTTTCAGGGCTGACCCTGACCCCTTTCAGATCCCTTCCTTTATGGAGACCTCTGCTGAGTCTGTTAGACTGTTGTCGGACTAACAAATATGTTGCTCAGACACAAGGGATTCTGCGAAGAATTTGTAGAAGCATATGATGGATTTGCCATTTGGTTGATAAGTTATTTTTGCTAAAACTATTGACTTTGGGCACAAAAGAGCCATGAATATTTTGGAATTCGCTGGAAAATTCTAAAGCTATTGGATGAATATCTGAGGGTGCAGGCGGCATGTGCTAGACAAATAAGCTATCGCCAATATACACAGCGCTGACTGCGTGTTTGAAGGGTAGAGTTACGTAAGTGATCAAAGCTGACAAGGAGGAAAGATCAAAGTCTTGTCTGAATGCCCCTTCTTCCCTCTCTATGAATGCTTTCATTTCAGTGCCGTGTTGAATGCAGACTAATGTAGCATTTCATAAGACTCTGCAAAGTGTATTTTATTGTAAATCCATACAGCTGAGAAGTACAGAAGTCACCGGCAGCACTTTGAGAGCAGCCTCAGAATGTGCGGGGTACTTTTTCATTTCTGTATGCGATGAACCATTGATCTGTAGACCTGTCTAGTTCTGCACTTTGGATGTGGGCTTTCCTAGTCCCAGTGCCAGAAAGACACCAGACAGAAGATTCTGGGAACAGGGGACCTTGTACACATGAAGCATGTGTCCTGCCCAGTCTATTCAGACTGAGGACACCCATTTGGGAAATGCCATTTTGGTTGTCATTTCTCTCCTGGAGTCCACAAGGGTCCTGGGGCTTGAGAATTACTAGCTAGTAACAGAGAGAGATAAAACAGAGAGAGGATGCAGGTGGCGCTGTGGGTTAAACCACAGAGCCTAGGACTTGCCGATCAGAAGGTCGGTGGTTTGAATCCCCTCAATGGGGTGAGCTCCTGTTGCTCAGTCCCTGCTCCTGCCAACCTAGCAGTTCGAAAGCACATCAAAGTGTAAGTAGATAAATAGGTACCGCTCCAGCGGGAAGGTAAACGGCGTTTCCATGCGCTGCTCTGGTTCGCCAGAAGCGGCTTAGTCATGCTGGCCACATGACCTGGAAGCTGTACGCCGGCTCCCTCGGCCAATAAAGCAAGATGAGCGCCGCAACCCCGGGCTTGTAACCAAAATCGTGTATATTGGGGGAGCACCCTGGAGAGTCCTGGCTCGCAAGGAGAGCCTCTCCAGAGCCCAGGGAGAATGTCCCAATATACGTGATATCAGTTACAAGCCTGGAGGTGCAGCAGGGAATCTGCCCTACTGTTGCTTGTGGGGAGGGTGTCACAGGGGTGTCCTTGTTTGCAGGGTTTGGTGGGCTCCTGAGGCAGCATGCCCTGGTATTTATTAATAATAATAATTTATTATTTTTCCCCAGCCACTCTGGGCGGCTCCCAACAGAATATTTAAAACACGATAAAACAAACATAAAAAACTTCCCTAAACAGGGCTGCCTTCAGATGTCTTATAAAAGTCAGATAGTTGTTTATTTCCTTGACATCTGATGGGAGGGTGTTCCGCAGGGCGGGTGCCACTACTGATAAGGCCCTCTGCCTGGTTCCCTGTAACCTCATTGAGTAAGATGCTGGGAATTGTCAGCAGATGAGGGAAGAGGCAAGTCATGAGGTAGGCTGAGGCCCCAGCCAAGAACCATGGAGTCCACCCTTGTATTAAAAAATGTATTGCATCGTTTTTTAATTTTTAAAAAAATTGCATTAGAATAAAAAAGAAATTGCATATGTAGGCTGGCCACGTTCTGGCAGCGACAGGCATCTCATTCGTGCCTGCCGTCAGCTTTCAGCATTTGTGATGGAGAATTTTTGTTCCCTGATACTTGCTAGGTACTATGCCCAGCGCTGTGGAATCCCCCAGGGCTGCATCTTGTCAACTCTGCTATGCAACCTCTGCTATGGAGACATGGAGGACAAGTTGCTGCGTGGCGTGCAGAGAGATGGGTATGGTAATATTCTGCTACCTGCTATATAATAGTTGTTCCCCCCAAACTCCTCTGTGCTCAAAAAGGGTTCATAGATATTCTGCACCAGTTGTTCAAGCTTCTACCAGGGAAGACCAACAAGGATGGAAACGGTATAACGAAGCAAGTGGGTAAAAAGTTGAAATGTGGAAACGGTCTGTGCCAAGGTTTTGAGTATAAACTAGCAAGCAAGACAGGGAACTGCAATTCTTTGGAAGTGTTTGGGAATCTGATGTAGATTTCCTTGGACCAGCAGTCCACAAAGATTGTGACCTGTAGTGACTTGGTGTCAGGCTTTGGGGAATCCTATCCCTCCCTATGCTTTTGAATTATGGTGCTGGAGGAGACTCTTGAGAGTCCCATGGACTGCAAGAAGATCAAACCTCTCCATTCTGAAGGAAATCAGCCCTGAGTGCTCACTGGAAGGACAGATCGTGAAGCTGAGGCTCCAATACTTTAGCCACCTCATGAGAAGAGAAGACTCCCTGGAAAAGACCCTGATGTTGGGAAAGATGGAGGGCACAAGGAGAAGGGGACGACAGAGGATGAGATGGTTGGATAGTGTTCTCGAAGCTACCAGCATGAGTTTGACCAAATTGTGGGAGGCGGTGGAAGACAGGAGTGCCTGGCGTGCTCTGGTCCATGGGGTCATGAAGAGTCGGACACGACTAAACGACTAAACAACAACAACAACAACATCTCTCCCACGGTGCCAGAAGAAATCTTACCAATTAGTTTATTCCGTAATCACACCGAAAGACAAAGGTCTCTCTCTAGAAAATGGCGTTGCTCCGAGTAAAGCCTGACGCCCTCTGTCTCCCTTATCCTACGTTATCCCTGTGCCAGCTGATCTGAGCTTTCTGCCACTGAGCTTTCTGTTCTACTACCCTCAATGCCCGCCTAGTCCTCGGAGGGGGGTGGGTCAGGAATGCTCTCTAAAAACACTTGTCAGCTTTCTCTCCCCTGGTGCTTCTTCTTCCTGCTGTTCCTCTCCCAATATTTCCCAGGTTTCCCCCTCTGCAGCCTCTGAACTATGTCCATCTGCCAACCACTGTTCTAAATCTATACTGTCCTCCTGTTCCCAGGAAGGTTAAGGAGAAGGGGGGGTACCATTCCTCCTCAGTCCAGCCCCTGACACTTGGTTGCCCAGTGGTGTAAGTTTTTCACCCATTATAGGAAACGTGAACTCATTTTACATCAGACATGAGCAGCACCAAGTCCTCAGTAAACTGCCAAGTAGAACTACAGTCGTACCTGGAACTCAAACCTTTTGGCTCCCGAACGCCACAAACCCAGAAGTGATTGTTCCAGTTTGTGAGCGTTCTTTTGGAACCCGAACGTCGGACGGGGCTTTCGGTTGGTTGCAGGAGCTTCCTGCAGCCAATCAGAATCCGCGATTTGGTTTTCGAACGTTTTGGAAGCTGAACTGACTTCCGGAACGGGCTCTGTTCGACTTCCAAGGTACAACTGTACCCCGATTTCTCCTCGTGTTAAAAAAATAAAAAGTATGCTCTTACTCTATAAAAATAAAAAGTATGCTCTTACTCTATATTTTATGATTTGGAATTTATATTTAAGCATTTTTAGTTGCATTTTGGTAATGTATGTGGTGCTTCACAAACTGCTTTGATACTATTGCCAAGAAACAGTGTACACATCATTCATTGTCAGTAATTATGGGAAAGGAGGTCGGGGGGGGGGGGGTCGGATAGACAAGCATCCCCTGCATTGTCCTGCTTTAAGCGCTCGTAAAAATGTAAAATGTTCTTCTAGGTGCATGTTCTGTGCCCAATGGCTAATTAATAAGCAGATCTGCTTATACAGAGAACCATAGAATTGTAGAGTTGGAAGGGACCCCGAGGGTCATCTAGTCCAACCCCTTGCAGTGCAGGTGGCCACCCAACCTCTGCTTAAAAACCTCCGTTGAAATGAGATTCCTCTTTAGTAAAAGGCGAAAGATTTATACGATCTGAGGTGAAACCAGAGTAAGTAAGAGACTGGCTTCATTATTACCAGATAAATGAAGTTTTCAAACTGGACAGGAAAATTGGCTTCCAGGTGGAGAGGTCAAAATTAGAAACAGAGCTATTGGAACCCAATACTAAGAATTTGTCAAGAATGTATAACTTGCTGTTGAAATGGAATACACAGGATGAGACGGTTAAATCAGCTATGATTAAATGGGCACAAGACATTGGGCATGACATTATGTTTGCTGACTGGGAACAGCTATGGACCACCAGTATAAAGTTTACGGCATGTAATGCCTTAAGAGAGAACATTATGAAAATGATTTATAGGTGGTACATGACCCCAGTCAAGCTTGCAAAAATCTATCATACGCCCAATAATAAATGCTGGAAATGTAAGGAAACTGAAGGTACTTTCTACCACCTTTGGTGGACGTGCCCAAGGATCAAGGTCTTCTGGGAAATGATCTATAATGAAATTAAGAAGGTACTTAAGTGTACCTTTCACAAGAAACCAGAGGCCTTTCTCCTGGGCATGGTAGGCCAATTGGTGTCAAGGAAAGATAGGACGTTCTTTATGTATGCTACAACAGCAGCAAGAGTTCTTTTAGCAAAGTATTGGAAGACACAAGAACTACCCACACTGGAAGAATGGCAGACCAAGGTGATAGACTACATGGGACTGGCGGAGATGACTGGCAGAATCCGTGACCAAGGGAAAGAGACGGTGGAAGAAGATTGGAAGAAATTTAAAGTTTATCTTAAGAACTGTTGTAAAATTAATGAATGTTAAAATGTCTTGGGTAACGCAAAATAGAATTGCAGTGACAAACAATTGGATATGAGAAAAAAGATTTAAAGAAAGTGCTATATTGAAATTAGGGGTTGCTAGAAAGATTTAAAACAGGGATGCAGAAAGGGGAGGTATGGGGAAGTCGCTGAAAGAAGGTCTAAGGAAAAAAAAGGTAAAGAAATTATATGTGTTTATATGTTTGTTTGTTTATGTATTGTGTTGTATTGTCTTTTAATATGTGTTGAAAAACCAATAAAAAATTTATAAAAAAAAAAAATGAAATGAGATTCCTCTTGTGGGAGCTTGTTCCACTGCCGAACAGCTCTTAAATAAATTGGAACGCCACAAACTCATTTCCCCAAATGGATTCCATCATAATATTGGTGATAAAAGCAACACTCCTACTTAACGCAGTGCAAATTTTTATTTTGGCGACGCAGGCCTGTTTTAACACGTTTTTAAAATTCACGTTTCAGGGTGCTGATGCGATTGACAGATGACTTTTTGCTTGCCACGCCTCATTTGACAGAAGCAAAGGCATTTTTAAGGTACGGTCTAAAGTATGGAAGTTTGATCAATTGAGTCTCCTCCTTTGCACAAAGTAATGGAAATAAATCTGCCCTTGTTCTGCTTTTCTCTTTGATATTCTTAGTGATGAGTTGATCTTGTATGTATATGCTCCTGTTCTGCAAAGGTGCAATTAAAGCAGTGAATGTGGTGTTCATTTCTCCATTTTCAGAGAACCTTGACTTTGTGCATGTGATTTTAGGCTTGTGAAGACTTGTTTGAAGAAGTATGTTCATCGTGCCTGTTGACATCTCAGCTGCCTCCCCAGCTTCTGAATTTGGGTCTTGCCCTGAGTAACTCCTTCCTTCTCCCCATGCCTATGAACTGGCATCATTTATAAAGCGTAGGGAAATAGGTCCAGAAGTTCTAATACTTTGGCATACAGCCCTGCTTAAAACGGGCAATTGTAATGAGGCTTGCAAGAGGGCAATCTTAATAATCCACTTAAATTATTTACAGCTTATTTTTGCTATTAAAAAACCCCAGCCATGCGGGCACCTTTAGCGCCCCCCCAACCCGCAAAGGAACCCATAAACGGGCTCCGAAGCGAAGGGGGGGGGTGGCGCGGTGCTGTGAGTCTACTGCTTTTTCCGTGGAGCGAAGCCGCATAGCCGTTGCCGGAGAGCGCTGCCTTTTTCCTGGGACAATTTGGCATCTAAAGAATCACCCGTGAGTACTTAAAACTCGAACAATTGGACTTCAAATAAGGATTGGCCAGTAGAGAGGAATTGGACTTAAAATTTATTTCAATTTGGTACTGAAACGGGAAGGTCTAAACAGGAAGTCAGCCTTCCGTTTCTTTGTAGTCAGAATAAAGCAAAGATAACGTAACTAGAGCATAGAAATTCACCTTTAAAGGACTTGCAGCTGTTACAGATTACAATCGTGGGAAAGGACTTGTGACCTTGCAGGACAATGTTTTCAGAAGCTCTCTTGGGTGCTTTCTGTAAAATAAATGCCCTATTGGATCAGCTAAGCCAGAAGACGGACTTGATGACTAATGCGACCAGAAATTTTGAACAGGCAGTAGGAAACTACATGGAGCCTACCCAGGAACTAAAACAGGAGTGTGCTATGACAGCACAGATGAGAGAAGAGGATACTGCTGAATCCTGGCTGTCAGAAATGGAGGGAGCTGCGGCCCTGCAGGATCATGAGCCTTTGCATTTGATAAATGAATTGGGAAAAAACCAGGCTTGGAAAGATAAAGTTAGGTTTGGTTTGGAAATGGGGGGTTGGAATGACCCTCCCATGCCGGGATGTTTGGACTTTCTGAGTCTGATAATGGGCCGTCAGATGTTTGGAGCTGTGGGGGCTTTTAATTTTGGAGGGAATCTGAAACAGGTGTTTAAATATCACATGGAGTTTAGTCTGGACTATGGAAATGGGGCTGATCTGTTGAAAAGGGTCAAAAATATTACTAAGCTGGAGTTCCTACGAGTGGAAGGAAAATATGAAGAAGAGCCGCGGAAGGGACATGGAAGAGACTTGAGGGCCTCGGATATAAGGACACCAGGTTAATGCGCTAGATAAATGGGACAAAAAGGACTGAGAAAATCCGGAACCAGGAGGAAGGGACGCTGGATGAAGATTGGATTGTTTTACTTGTTTTTCTTTTATCATTAGGACTGCTTTAAAATAATTGATGAATGCTAGAAAAATGTTGAAATGGAACTACTTGGTTCTAGTAAAAATGTTTAAAGAATTAGGTTAATGGTATGGTTATGAGAAGTCGGTAAAAATAAGATTTAAGTTTTAAGTTTCAAGGTTTGCTATAAGACAAGATGAAAATAGATTAAGATAATGTAAGGACAAAATATTATGAATTATGGATAGGATTTGCTGTGATAATTATTAACCAGGATACAAGAAAGGGGAGGGGGAGGAGATCAAAGAAAGAAGGTAACGAAAGTTAAAATTGAGAATGATGGATGTATTTTTTCTTTTTCTTTTTTTGTTTTGTCTTTTTTCTGTTTTTTCTTTTTTATAATTTAAAAAAATCTTTAATAAATATTATTTTTTAAAAAAAAAAAACCCCAGCCATGTTCTGTCATAGAACAAAAGCAAGACTGCGGGAGACAGTGTAAAAATGCAACTTGACTACTGTAATTCACTCTATGCAGGGCTGCCCTTGAAGCTGTCCCAGAAACTCCAGTGGGTGCACAATGCAGCAGTGAGGCTCCTCACGGGGGTCTCTGCCATGGGAGCATATTCACCCAGTGCTTTTCCAGCTGCACTGGCTCCTAGTGGAGTACAGGGTCAGATTTAAGGTGCTGGTTTTGACCTTTAAAGCCCTTCACGGCCTAGGACCCTCGTACCTACGGGACCGCTTCTCCTGGTATGCCCCATGGAGGACCTTAAGGTCCATAAATAGCAAGACCTTAGAGGTCCCGGGCCCCAAGGAAGTTAGATTAGCTTCAACCAGAGCCAGGGCCTTTTCAACACTGGCTCCGGCCTGGTGGAACGCTCTATCTCATGAGACCAGGGCCCTGCAAGATCTGATTTCTTTCTGCAGGTCCTGTAAGACAGAGTTGTTCTGCCTGGCCTTTGGCTTGGAGTCAATTTGATTCCCCCCCTTTCTTTTTTCCTTTCTCCTCCTGTGTTGAGGCTGCATTTTAATGTTTCAATGTTTTAATGTTGTATTTTAATGTTGTTTTTGAGTAGTATTCATTCAACTTGTTTTTATTATTGCTTGTTAGCCGCCCTGAGCACAGCCTTGGCTGGGGAGGGTGGGGTATAAATAAAATTTATTATTATTATTATTATTATTATTATTATTATTATTATTAACAACTGTGTAAATAACTTTTCTAACCACACATTTCCATTAATTTAGGACTCTGGCCATGGGCGTTCCAGAGTATGGCTTTGTTATAAACCCAGGAAAGACAGTAGTGAATTTTCCAGTTGATAAAGATATCCCGGGATGTTCAGCGTTCAAACAATTACCAGCTCGCACTGTAATCCCATGGTGTGGATTGTTAATTAATACACAGACCCTTGAAGTTTATTGTGATTACTCCAGGTAAATGAGAATAATATTTACTACCATGTTAGGACAGCATACTGTAATCAGTGTAGACTAATCAGTTACAGTTGATTAAATTATTTTAGTTGATGAGCCAGTGGGGGCTAACTTCACTTAGACCGGTGGACACAAGTTGTTAAAAGTGGGGTGGGTGGGGCTGCAATTAAAGAATTGGGATCCATTCTTGTGACCTTCCAACAAGTTTCCAGCCTCATATTATTTTTTACCCTGAATTGCACCACCCTGAATGACAAACTTACCAGGCCCAGTTGGTTGGGCTGGAAGTATTGTATTGCCTCTTCAGTTGGCAAGCATGCATTATTTGTGGTTAAACTTCCCTTTTGATTATACCAGTTGGGAAATGGTTGCTGATTTGTGGTTTTATTTTTTAAAGAGCATTAGATATTTCTTTCCCAAATGTGCATTTGTAAAGCAGGTGACTTTTGTGTTTTTACTCGAAGCCAGCAGCAGTATTTTAAACAATGCTGTAATATCATTAAACTTCTGCTGCTTTTTTGTTTTATTTTTTTGGCACGCCGAAGGACCTGTGATTGTGGAGTTTTGAAGGCTTGACAGAATAGAAGGCATCCATGTTTCTCTGCATGTTGCATAATAGAAATGCATGTCTCTCGAGACTGTATAGGTAAAGGACCCCTAACCATTAGGTCCAGTCGTGGACGACTCTGGGGTTGCGGCGCTCATCTCACTTTATTGGCCGAGGGAGCCGGCGTACAGCTTCCGGGTCATGTGGCCAGCATGACTGAGCCGCTTCTGGCGAACCAGAGCAGCACACGGAAACGCCGTTTACCTTCCCGCTGGAGCGGTACCTATTTATCTACTTGCACTTTGACGTGCTTTCAAACTGCTAGGTTGGCCGGAGCAGGGACCGAGCAACGGGAGCTCACCCCGTCGCGGGGATTCGAACTGCCGACCTTCTGATCGGCAAGCCCTAGGCTCTATGGTTTAACCCACAGTGCCACCCGCGTCCCTGAGACTGTATAGCAGTCAACAAAAAGAGAAATTAAGCAGGCCACCTTCAGACCATCCCTGTAGTAGGAGAAATCTAACCTGGTTGCATCAGAAAGCTACATAACTTCTGCCTCTTCTTCCCTTTATCACCCCGCATCTCCTCGCTCCCCAATTGCAGTTACGCCTGCACATCTATCAGGTCAAGCCTCTCTTTCAACTCGAGCAACAAAGCCGGTGTGAGCATGAGAAATAAACTGCTAGTAGTCCTGCAGCTGAAATGCCACAGCTTATTTTTAGATTTACAGGTAAGAAAATTGTGACGCATGGGAGAAGCCTTTCAGACCGAACATTTCGAAATGTGCAGTGTACTCTGAACCTTCCGACACTGGTGCAATTCCCGTTCCTTTAGATTTCTGCGTGAAATACTGCAATCCATTCAATTTTTATGTATATTTTAAAAATTAAGCCATAAACGGTGAATTATTATTTTTTTTCCTCCTCCCCTCACCCCAATTATTTGTTCTCTCTAAATTTAGATCAATAGCCTTAGGACTGTCTGTATTAATATCTTCAAGATCCTTCTGCTTCAAGCCTACAGGTACGTGTGATAATTATCAAAGCTTCATACTATGCAATGCCACTAGAAGGCGCTGTGAGTCAAGAAAACGCAATGTTTCACCTGCCATTGTTGCCTTTTGTTGTGCTGTGACTGGTCATTTTAAAGGTCCCCAAGCACTGGGGCTTCTAAACCGCTTTTATATATCTCCCCACCACCATAATGTTAAAAACACCCAGAACTTTTGACTCTATTTTAATGTTTCAGCATCAGATGACTGTTCTATAGATCTAGGAAATGCAAAACATCTGTTTTTCATGTAGTGTTATAATTTCAGTGCCGATGCAGTTCTAAGTTCCTCCAAACAATCCACTTGCCTTTAGCTCTTATCTTTAAAATCACAGTATATCCTAATTATTGGTGATGATGCTCAGTAATTAAAACTACAGTGGTACCTCGGTTTTCAAACAGCTTGGTTCACGAACAAATTGGAACCCGAATGCTGCAAAACCCGAAGTGGGTGTTCCAGTTTTTGAACTTTTTTCCAGAAGCCAAACATGCTCCGTTTTGAGTCCTGAGCTTCTGTTTTTACTGTTGCGCAGCTAATTTGCGTCCCCCCATTGTAATTCAAGCCTTCTGTTTCCGTGTTTCCTGTTGCGCTTCTAATTTGCAGTCCCCCCCCCCCATTTAATTAAAGCCTTCCATTTCCGATTGTAGTGTTCCGAGGTGATATTTGGAGCTTATATTTGGTCCTTTCGTTTTTGCTATTTATTTTGCGTTTTTTGTTTCGGAGGCTTTTTCGGTTAATTTGTTTTTATGACTGTGCGGAACCCAGTTCAGCTACTGATTGAAAGATTGGTTGATTGTGTGACTGCAGAAATGGATAAAAGCCCCCCATTCAAACAATGGCTATCATCAGTGAAGGTAAGAAAAAAATATTTTTATCATCTACAGAACTGTTTTATTTATTTCATACTATAGCACATTGTTTATTCCTTTCATTTTATGGATCAATGGTCTTGTTAGATGGTAAAATTCATGTTAAATTGCTGTTCTAGGGGTTGTTTTTAAAAGTCTGGAACGGATTAATCCGTTTTGCATTACTCTCTATGGGGAAGCCCGCCTTGATTTTGGAACGGACTTCCGGAACGGATTAGGTTTGAGAACCAAGGTACCACTATAATACAGAAGATCAGCATCTGATGTAAATTCACTTAAATTGAAACAAAAGCGAAGGGTGTGTAGCTGCACTTGCTCAACATTCGTGCCTTTGTTCCCCGATGCCTCTGCCTCTTCAGCATGTAATTCATTAACATTTAAAAAAAATTAATCTGGAACATTATGTCTAGCTGAACTCTGCCAGGACTTTGACCTGTTCTCTTTCAGCCTTGTCCTTGTGTGTTAGACTTCCTGTCTTCACTTTCTGAAGTTCTGATTATCTTTTAATGGCTTTGTAAGCATCTTTCCTCCTGCAAGGGTTTCCCCTGCCCCTGGCAAACACATTCTTATCGCACAGAACATACACTTTGGTCAAGGCCAAATGGGAACGGCTTGGGTGTCACTGGAAACCACCCGGGTCAGGTTTTTAATCTCAGCGCCATTTTGCTCTTCCGTGCAACAGCTGTCAAGGACTGGGACAGAGATTCCAGGCTGCCTGCATACTATAAATTTAAAACACAAGGTTTTCCCCAAAGAATCCTGGGTGCTGTTAAGGGTGCTGAGAATTGCAGCTCTGTGAGGGGTAAAGTACTACAGTTCCCAGGATTCTTTGGGGAGGGGAGTTGTGCTTAAATTTATGGTGTGTACACAGCCCCCCAGACCATGGGGAGGTCTCTTGAAAAGAAACAAATATGTATAAGGCTGAACAAGGTGTCACTGTATTTTTTCTCAAACAGCTGCCTGGTTTCATTCTTTACAGAGCCTGTTTACAAAACGCAGACTCTTTTTACTGCTGAATTCGGTAGAATTTAATTCTTCACAGAGCTGAGATTCTGTGCATATTTAAGTGGGTTTTAAACCATGAAAGCTGCTTCTTTTTTAATTCCAGGTTTCATGCGTGTGTCCTCCTGCTTCCTTTTAACCAACAAGTTAAAAATAATCCCAGTTTCTTCCTGAGGATAATCTCTGACACTGCCTCATGTTGCTTCTCTCTACTAAAAGCCAAAAATGCAGGTAGGTGAAATAAATGTACTAAAACCGCAGCCCTTGGGGGACAGTTACTTACTGAAGTCGTTCTTCTGACTTAACGTTTCTTGCTTAGGACCAAACTACACATGACATTAAGCATCTCACTGAACGTTGCATCCTTCTCTCTCTCTTTTTTAAACCCCTCTCTAAATAGCCACAGGGGGCAGAATGTAATAGGAGAAAATTGGGAATGTTGTGGATAGTAGGAGAGGATATATTGATTAAATATTATCCTTCCTCAGGCTAGTGAGTTAGTGGCAGAGCACATTACCTGTATATCACAGGAAGCTAGTTGGTGGATTCGTTAGAATCTCTTGTTAAGCATTTTAGACTTTTCTTGTCCAGATTGGATTTTGCTGGTAAATTCCCCTTTAATTCCCTCTTAAAAACAATAATGACACAATAGTCTTCTTTTAAGAATAAGAAGAAGTTTACTTACCTTCAGTTCACAGTTGGATCCCTGAAGGCAGGCATTAGCTTATAGCTACAGAAGAAAGTGTGAGCTCATCCCACATGGGGAATGAGCCCATGTGCTGCTGGCTGAGATCCAGCAGACAGCAAAAGAGCATCAAGAGAGAGAAGGGAAGATGGCTGCATAACTGCCCCTTTTGTAGGGTCACGCCCATCTACCTAGTCACAAGCAGGAGGAGGATGCTCCAGACCAGGTGAGACAGGAAGTCCTCTAGGCAAACAGGAAATGTTACACTTGACTGCAACAGTGATGTTGCATCCCACAAGAAGTGTGACATTGAAGGCGGACCAGTTGAACGCTTTCATCCTGTTTTCACAAGCTGCTGTTTTGGTTGGGCTGCAGGGAGGAGCCTCATTTGCTGCCCCACTTCCTTTGCGCAACCTGTGTCCTCCAGATACTGTTGGACTGCAAGTCCCATTAACCCCAGCCATTGTGGCCAATGGCCAGGGTCAATGCGGGCGACAGTCCCCACAGTATCTGGGTGGCACCAGGACAGATAGGACGTGCTTTTTCCTCACACACACATTTTAATTGCCTGGCACCTCTTTTACTCAGTCCTTTTAACCGACGATGGTAGCAATTGAATCTAGGGAATTATAGCTGCAATTAAGTCTCCCTCAAATTTAAGTTACTTTTTGAGTGTGGTAGAGCGGGGGAGGAGATGTTGAAGAGGAAGGGATCTGTGTGAGAGACAGATTAGAGTAGTTTTTCTTAAGGTGTGAGGCTGAGAAAGATGGAATCTACCCCTGGGGAGTAGATGGGCACTGAGCGGATGGCAGTGATCAGGTAGACATTGACATTGTTCACCAGAGGCAGGTATCAGTTTTGAAGATTAAAATAGAAGGTTGACAGAATAATTTGTGTGTGTGTTTGGTTTGGTTTTCTTTTTCCTTCCCTCTTTTTTATTCTTTTTTTCTTACTCTTTTTATTGTGTTTTTTTAAGATATTAAATCTGCTTGTTTTTGTTGTATTATATGTTGAAAACTTAATAAAATTGATTATTAAAAAAAGAATATAAAATCTCTTCACTGAACAAGCTTAAGTCATTCTTTCTTGCTTTATGCCTAGATATACCTTTTTCTCCTGCTGGTGGTTCAGTGCCGCTTACATACAAAGCTGTGCAATGGCTCTGCTATCGTGCCTTCAGTGTGAAATTAGGAAATCACAGAGTTATTTACAAGTGTCTTCTTGTACCACTCCAACAATGTAAGTACCTCTCTGCTTCATGCCAAGACATGCAAATGCTCTTCATGTCTCTTAATTTTCCATTCCAACTAAAAACTGTTAAGTTTATTCTTGAAGTGACTCTTTAGTTTCTGTTATCATTATTCTTGACAATGCGGGGGTGGGAGTAGGGAATAACTACGGGTGCTTTTGAGAAATTAGGATATCGTTGGGTAGGAAAATGCTAGAACAGGTGACTCTCAACTTACGCAGGCGTTATGTTCCGGGGATAGCGCATAAATCGTGTACAGTCAAAACACATTGGGTTCAACGGCGAGTGGGACTGCCAAAGTCTCTCCCCATGCCCACCCCCCGAATGCCCATCCCCTTTTTTAAAAAAATGTAAATGTGAAGCTGAATGCACTAAGTTGCAAGTTTTCTGAAGAAGCCTAATGTCTTCTAAGTCATTTGAAATATTTATAGATACAATTATAGTGCCTTAAAGATATGTGGATTTTATGATGTCAAGCTGATACTGCTCTGATTGGGGCATCTTAGCTGTATAGTCACTGGCATAGTGCTTGCAATAAAAGTTAATCTGTTATACGTATTTGAGGTTCTCAAGGGCATTGAACTATTTTTAAAGAGCTTTGTTGCAGATTTGAGCCATATAATTCCTTTTTATATACAGTGGTACCTCAGGTGAAGTACTTAATTTGTTCTGGAGGTCTGTACTTAACCTGAAACTGTTCTTAACCTGAAGCACCACTTTAGCTAATGGGGCCTCCTGCTGCTGCCGCGCCACCGGAGCATGATTTCTGTTCTCATCCTGAAGCAAAGTTCTTAACCCAAGGTAATATTTCTGGTTTAGCGGAGTCTGTAACCTGAAGCGTATGTAACCCGAAGCGTATGTAACCCGAAGCGTATGTAACCCGAAGCGTATGTAACTTGAGGTACCACTGTATATTAGAGATGGGCAAGTTTATGGTCAAACTATGAAACTTTCTGCCCCAGGAGGCAGTGATGGTCTCCAACTTGGTTGGCTTTAAAAGAGGATTAGACAAATTCATGGGGGAGGAGATGGGTACTAGCCGTTATGACTATTGCTCTTCCTCCACTGTGGGAGGCAGCACTGGTTCCAAATACTGGAAACCACAGGAGGGGGGGTGCTTGAAGCAGCTAGGAAGCCTGCTCCCCATCACGTGCAGTTTCAAAATGTCCTTGGGAGTGCAGGGATGGGGTGGGCCAGTGTGCCATGCAGCCCAGAGGCATTGCATTGGCAAAGAATGGCCGCCCTCGTTTTAAAAGACAGCCTGTGGACCACCCAGTAACCCTGTTTGGAATGATTTTCTATCGGAGCAGCGATTGGTTGATTTTAGCATTCATCTTTTCAGGTGAAATACGGTTGCTCCGGCAAATTCCAGAAGCTTCTGTACAGCTCCTGAAGGAAGTGACAGAACCATCACTATATGAAGATTTCAGAGCCATTCTGGATTGATAGATGCAGTCCTATTGTAGGTAAACTGATTTATTTTTCCTTTAAAAAAGAAAAAGAAATAAATAGCTAAGTCAGCCTCCTGAATCTCAAAGCAGGGAAAATGTAGTAATTTGGTGCCTGAAAGTACACTTAGTGTCATGAATACATGAGCTCAAAGCAATGTTTTCAAAGTATTTTATCAGCAAAGTAAGTAATGGGATATGCTCCATTTTTAGTTCTATTTTTTACTGTGTAAAAAATTCACCTAACCTGGAATTGTCAGGGGGAAATATATTTGTCTGTAATGCAACAATGATGAGATGCCTATTCTGGTATCTTGCCTAAAAAATGATCTATGGCTGCAAGTTTCTGTGTTCCGTTCACTAAGCCTTGTAAACTGCTTTTAAAAATGTGACTTCTGTTTTAAAAACTCGGTAGCACATTATTTTGTAACTGTGGCTGCCAGAACCATGTGGTTTTCTTTAAACCTTGCTGAGAAATCAAGACTATTATTGTACTGCACATGGCCTTCCAGCAAAAACAGTTGTATCTTTCTTGGTAATAGCCCATTTACTTGGTAAGACTCAGATCTCCAATTTAGAAAATACAACTTGTGACTTAATGGATTGTGTCTTCTAAATTCCAGTTATGAGATATATATATATATATATGTCATAAGGGTAGTGCCTGAAATGATCCTTACCGTGGAATTACCATGTTCTGTCTACTTATGTTTTGGAGGGTGTCCACTTATAATGTCATCATTTTGTAATCAGCCCCTAGCAGTTTCCCCCTTTCTAAATCTCATGCACCGAATGGCCTTAGGCAAAGCACTGTCTTTCAATCTCAGCCCGCACACCTGCAATATAGGGATAAGAATGTGGACCTCCCTTATATGGTTGGCATAGTAAGACTTACAAGATAATTATTTGTTATGTATTATGAACATTCTTGAGTGCTATATATAAAGATGCATTTATTTAGAAAATGGTTTTACGTAGAAATCCTTACATTCTTACTGAGTGAATACCTTAAATTTGAGGATACATGTGTGGGGTTTTTTAATTGTCAGGATAGGATGGGGAAAACAAGGGTGACCAGATCGCTGAAACAAAAGTTAAGATCAGGTGCTACTGGTGATACCAGGGATACCAGTGCTGGTGTCTGGATGTATTATTCGTAGCAGTTTCTTTTTCAACACAATTCTCCAAAGTTGGTAAATAGCTCCGAAAGGGATCATCAAGCATGGTACAGTTTCAAGCATCTCAGAGATGACGACAGCCAAGATAGGATACTTTTTCGGCTCTTTTGCAGGAAAATGTACCTTTGGGAGAAGCAAATGTATTGCGTGAAAGCCACATTAAACAGCACAATCTTCTATGCGTTTACGCAGAAGGAAATCCCATCAGGTTATATGGGTTGCTCCCAGGTAAGTGAGGACAGGAATTACAGCTTGTTAATACTTCAAAGTGGGAGCTAAGCCAAGGTTGGCAATATTCCAAAAGGGAAAGGGTTGCATGCAGTGTAGGGCTAAGACTATGGCGTCATCAGCACAAGGATGTGTCCCCATATGATGGGATGTTCTCCCTTTCTCCTCCCCTTGTGCACTCCGAGCAAATTTTGGGATGCCATGGGAGGAGGAGAGGGGAAGAAAGTCCCATTGTGCCAGTGGCAATCTCTGCGTGTTATATCTGGGACTGGTCAGTGTCTCAATGGTTGACTAGCTAGGAACCACATGGAGGCGACCTTGAGTTCCATAAGTACCGTATTTTTCGCACCATAGGACGCACCGGACAATAGGACGCGCCTTGTTTTAGAGGGGGGAGAACAAGGGGGAAAAATTCTTCCGCTCTCTGCCCAGCGCCCCTTCAGCGAAGCGGCAGGAGGCGCTGCGCAGAGAGTGGGAGAATTTTCCCCCTCTTGTTTTCCCGCTCTAAAACAAGGTGCGGTTTAAGGTGTGTTCAGGCGGCTACCTTGGAAGCCTGGAGAGCGAGAGGGGTCGGTGTGCACCGACCCCTCTCGCTCTCCAGGCTTCAGGTTCCTTTCGACCTGCTCTTTGGGGCTGGCGGGGGGAAGCCCACCACCAGCCCCAAAGAGCAGGTCAGGGAGCAGCGGAAAGGCGCAGCGGAGAGGCTGCTGCCATAGCCGCGCGTCACCTCTCCAGCTGGGAGAGAGTAAGCCCGGCTTCTTTAGCCCCACGCGCGCTCTCCCGGCTGGAGAGGTGACGCGCGGCTATGGAGGCTCCTGCCATAGTCGCGCGTCACCTCTCCAGCCAGGAGAGGGTCGCGGGGGGCTGCTTTAGCCGCGCGCGTGCTCTCCCGTCTGGAGAGGTGACGCACGGCTATAGAGGCTCCTGCCACAGCCGCGCGTCACCTCTCCAGCCGGGAGAGAGTAAGCCGGGCTTCTTTAGCCCCACACGCGCTCTCTCGGATGGAGAGGTGACGCGCGGCTATAGAGGCTCCTGCCACAGCCGCGCGTCACCTCTCCAGCTGGGAGAGAGTAAGCCGGGCTTCTTTAGCCCCACACGCGCTCTCCCGGATGGAGAGGTGACGCGCGGCTATGGAGGCTCCTGCCATAGCCACGCGTCACCTCTCCAGCCGGGAGAGGGTCGCAGGGCTATGGCGTCTTCGCTCCATAGGACGCAGACACATTTCCCCTTCATTTTTGAAGGGGAAAAAGTGCATCCTATAGAGCAAAAAATATGGTAAATACAGAAATTGCAGCTGATGCCCTGCTATGATAGGTTGTTGTTGGCATCCATCTGTCTTGGGAGACAGTGGAAGAGTTTGCAGGTAAAGCCAAACCATTAAAGAGGAATTCTGTGCTTAAGCAGAGCATCTTTATCAATTCAGGCGTTCATAGCAGCAATATTGGAGTGAGAGCTCAATCCCCCCCATGAATGCAAATTAGGGAAAGACTAGTAATGATTTGTAGAAAAGTAACTTACATAATTTGGGTTCCACGTATTGTAGCTTGCAGGTGGCTCAAGAAGTACATAGAACACAAAAATTAGGAACATTATTGCTGGGGAGAAAAATTGCCACGTTGCCTTCCAATAGCCTTTTAATGGTCTTCCTGTCATCTCTTCCACATCTGCACTGAATCTGTTAATGAAATGGATATATTTAGTGAGGGATCTGTGGACAATTCACTTGCATGTAACCTTATTAAAAATGAAGCCAGCTAAACTTCTGTTTCTTCTCTGACTGCATGCCTGCTCATCGCTTGATGAATGCAGGAACAAGTAGAGCAGCTACATAAGCATCACTCAAAAGAGGGAAATGCAAACAAAAGAGGATTCAGGCTTGCGTAAAACGTTTATGTGCTAATTTAGAAATGATTTCTGTGACTGAAATAGAAATGTATTACATGTCTCCATAGTGGGGAAGACTGATCAGCTAGCCTGTTCCATCTCCTTTCCAGGTGTTAACTTTGAAGCCCCTGCTCTCCCTGCCTAGAGTTCTTCATCTTTTAAACCACAGGGATTTTCACATCAAGGACTCCCTCAAATAGAGATCTATCCCATCTGACAGCTGCTTGGGCTGTTAAGTAGCCCCCCCAAAAAAAATTTGCTGCCGCCCCAACATCAAATGATCACTTGCATAAATGAATTAAATACAACAGGAAACCTTTATCCTATTGCAAATTGTGGGTTGTATATCGCCAAATTATGCATAAGGCTGCAAATCTTAGCTGGGATCGTATTCCCACTGTATGCAATGGAATTTATTTCTGAGCAGGGGGACAGGCGATTATACTTCAAATACAATAAAAAGGTATCACTTGCTGCACCTAGGCCAGGAACAGATCTGGCAGACACCCTCACTTTTGACTTTGCTGCTTCTCCTAAAGATCAGGCCTTCGTTGCTGTTTAATATTTAATGTTTGTTTGTTTTTGTTCTGCAACTCTTTATTATCCATACATTAAAGACAAATCTTCCTGTCAGGGAATCAGGAGCAGGAGCACTGGGGAGAGAGGATTGGGAGAGCGAAGGGGAAGAATCCGAGGGCAGCGTAGGGGAGTATGACAGTGGCCCGAGAGATTCCATGAGCTTCTCCAGCGAATCAGAAGATTCCCAGAAGGGGGCGCCGATGGTCAGGGCAAGGGGGGTCCCAGGGGGGACGCACCAGAAACAAGGAGCCAGAGGGGAACCCCAAAGCAGCAGTGGAGGATCAGGACCAGTTTCCCCACCAGAGCGTAGTGGGGGGGAGGAGTCACATGTGTCAGGAGCAGTGTCTCCTCCAGAGAGGGAGTCAGGGCTGACCACGCCTCCAACGGAGGGGAGGTCAGTTGCAGCTAGCCCCCCCGATGGGGGAAGCAGTGACAGCAGCAGTGGAACGGTCAGGAGGAAAGTTGCTGGCTGGGCGCGCGCGCCAAGTTCAAATGTGCAGGCGCGCGGAACAGCAGGAGACCCGGATGGGGAACCAGCTCCTAAAGCCCGCCGGAGGGAGGGAGAAGGCTCAGGGGAATCAGCGGGAGAAGAGGCTAGAAAGGGCGGAACCCCGGCGGGCAGGCGGACCCAGAGGAGGAAGGAGCAGCGGAGAAGGTGGAGCAAGGCTAGACTCTTAAATTGGTGTCAAGGGGGAGGAGACTCAGACGGAGCATCAGTGGTCTGACACTTTAGACGTGGGGCTGCGCGCTGCGGCTCTGGAAGTGAAACTGAACTTCAATAAAGGCTTTTATACTTAACAACGAAGCAGCGTTGGTCCTTTGTGAGCTGGGACCTAGGGTAGCCCTGACAGTATGCTCCGTCTCCCATAAAAACCTCGCAGCGTGAGTTGGTGCAGCGAGGGGCAAGACTTGGTGTTTTGCGAGCTCACGAAGATAGGCAAAGATGACTACAGAGAGCCAGGTGAAAGAACTGCAAGAAGCAGTCACGACGCTTTACGCGGAAGTAGCAGCATCC
The DNA here is from genome assembly GCF_964270895.1 of Podarcis filfolensis. Lineage (NCBI taxonomy): Eukaryota > Metazoa > Chordata > Lepidosauria > Squamata > Lacertidae > Podarcis > Podarcis filfolensis. The sequence continues at coordinate 10,058,400 of NC_139603.1, forward strand.
AGGAAAAGAGAAGAAGAAGCAGTAGCGCTCTGCCGGGATCTGCAAGCCAGGTGGGACCGTTGGGGGAAAGAGGGGCTGCCAGGACCCAAACCGGAGGGAGTTGGCCTCGGGAAGAGGGGGGGCAGCCTGGTGGCGCACTTTGATGGGAACCTGCAGCAATACCCTAACTTCAGAGCTGACGTGGTTTACGCGCTCAATTTGCTTCGGAAAGACTTTAGAGATGAGGAAGAGAAGGTGGGCTTCATAATCACTCATTTGCATGGGGAAGCAAAAGCGTGGCTGCGGAATTTGTGGCGCGAAAAAGACCCTGCCCTCAAAGATTCCGATGCATTTATCAAAGCTATGGACGCTTGCTTTAAATCTACGGTAGATGTAGATATTGCTCGGAGGGAAATGCATGGACTACAGCAAGGGAAAGCGACGGTGAGGCAGTATCACTCGCGCTTTTTTGCCTTACTGAACGTGCTGGGCTGGGAGAAGGACTCCATTGCTGTCAGAGACCTGTTCTGGGAGGGGCTAAGTGGAGAGGTGAAAGATGAACTGGCAAGAGGAGAAAGACCCCAAAATACCCAAGAAGTTGCCCAAAGAGCGTTGGCAATTGGTGTGCGCCTGGAAGGACGCAAGGGAAGCACCCCAGCCAGGACAACCCCTTTCTTTCCCAGAGAGGCGGGGCGGGCGCTGTCCATGCCTCCTTTGGGAAGGGGAGAAGAGCCGATGGAGATTGGTGGTGCAAGGGCTCAGACTGCCAGCAGAGCCCAAACACCGGGAGCAGTCAAGGGGAAGGCTCCTAGAGGGACCAGGAAGTGTTACATCTGCGACAGTGCACAGCACATGGCCAAAGAGTGTCCCCAGAGGCTCCAGAAGCACACTGCAGCCTCAGCAACAGTAAAGGGAACAGGTGAGCAGCTGAAACAGCTGCAGGGGGAAGAAGAAGCCTGGTTGGAAACAGAGCCACTGGGGCCCAACCAGGCAAGTCAGTGAAGCAGTCCCCAGAGATTTTACAGCCCACAGACCCCCTCCCACCCAAACCAGTGGTGCAACTCACCGCATCGCTCCAGTTGCCCAATGGGCACACCATGCAAGTACCAATAACCATTGACTCTGGGAGCAACGCAGACTTTATTGGAGTGGACTTTATCAAGCAACATCGCATAGCACTCATGCCAGCCACGATGCCCCTAAACGTCGTCACGGTCGATGGCAGGAAGCTACTGGGAGGAGAGGTGGTACAGCAAACACCACCGATGGTGATGCAAATTGGAAACCACCGCGAAGTCATCAGCTTCAACGTCACCCACCTGTCGGACACGCCCATAGTGTTGGGTATGAGTTGGCTGGATAGGCACAGCCCGGCATTGGCATGGTACCAGCGGCAGTTGACCTTCTGTTCCTCCTACTGCGCAGAACACTGCATCCAGACCCGCCAGGAGGAGGAGGGGCAAGAGGATGAACCGCAGCTACACCTAGGCATGGTGCAAGCGGTACCCAACAAGTACAAGGAGTTTTTGGAGGTCTTCTGCGAGAGGGAAGCGGATAAGCTGCCTCCCCACAGGCCTTACGACTGCAAGATTGACCTCCTGCCGGGAGCGACGCTGCCGACTGGGAAACTGTATTCCATGTCTGAAGATGAACTGCAAGAACTCAGGGAGTTCATAGATCACAACTTGAAGCGGGGGTTCATCCAAGAATCTAAAGCAGTGGGGGGCAGTCCCGTGTTTTTCGTGAAGAAGAAGGACACGCCCCAACGGAGACTCATAGTTGATTTTAGGACCATAAATTCCAAAACAAAGCCCGCAGCATTCCCCATGCCCAAGATCGACGACCTGCTCGCGACGGTGAGGAAGGGACGGATCTTCACCAAGTTGGATCTACGAGGGGCGTACAACCTTATACGCATGCGGGAGGGCGATGAGTGGAAGACAGCCATGTTTACACCTTTAGGCACCTATGAATATCGCGTAATGCCTTTTGGTCTGCAAAATGGCTCCCATACCTTCCAAGCTTTCATGCATCACGTGTTAGCGGGACTCCTCTACAAGAAGTGCGTCTGCTTCCTGGACGATATCCTGATCTTCTCGGAATCGCAGGAGGCTCACGAGAGGGACGTCAAGGAGGTCCTGCAGAGGCTACGGGAGCACAGACTTTACGCCAAATTAGAGAAGTGCCAGTTCGACATGACGGAGGTGGATTTTCTGGGCTACAAGCTGTCCGACAAGGGACTCGCCATGGACAGCGCCAAGGTCCGCGCGGTGTTGGACTGGAAGAGCCCGCGCAATCGGAAGGAGGTCCAGAGGTTCGTCGGCTTCGCCAACTTTTATCGCAAGTTCATCAAAGGGTTCGCGAAGGAGACGGCGGCCATCACGGACACCCTCAGCTCCAAGAAGAAGAAGTTCACCTGGACGGACCAGGCGGAGCAGTCCTTTCGGAGACTCAAGCGTCTCTTCGCGTCCGAAGAACAGCTGCTACATGTAAACCCCAGCAGACCAATGAGGGTTGAGACGGACGCCTCAGACAGAGCAGTGGGGGCCGTCCTGTTGCAGCAAGATCCGCAAGGGGAATGGAGGCCGTGCGCATTCTACTCCAGGAAACTCAGCAAGGCGGAACAGAACTACACCATCTGGGACAGGGAGTTGCTGGCCATTCATGCAGCTTTCAGGGCGTGGCGGCACTTCCTCGTTGGAGCCAGACACACAGTGCAAGTCCGCACGGACCATAAGAACCTGGAGTACTGGCGCACGGCGCGGTTCCTGAACCAGAGACACATCCGCTGGGCGGAGTTCTTTGCGGATTTCGATTTCCGGATAGAATACATCCCGGGAGACAACAACGTCATGGCGGATGCACTATCCAGGAAGCCGCAGTATCTCGAGGAAGCGGCGCCGGTGGCGGCCAAGCACATTTTCGCACCGAAAGCGTGGGCGTGCGCTTCAGCTGCCGTGGACCTGGACGCGGTGCGTCGAGCGCTGCAGACGGATTCGTTCGCACAATCCAAGATGGAGGAGGTGCGAAGAGGCACAGCGAAGGACGACGAGTTCCAGATACGAGACGGACTGCTCATCCGCAAAGGGGCTCTCTACGTGCCCGGAGACGACCTCCGCGCGAAAGTCTTGCAGCAGCTACACGACGCGCCCAGCGCTGGGCACTTCGGCAAGGACAAAACGGCGGAATTAGTAACCAGAGACTTTTGGTGGCCCAAGGTGAGGGGAGAAGTCGCGGATTACGTCTCCAGGTGTGACACCTGCCAAAGGGCCAAGCCAGTACACAGGAAGCCAGCGGGTCTACTAGAACCTCTACAGACGCCGCTCGAACCGTGGGAGAGAGTGGCCCTGGACTTTGTCACAGATCTGCCCAGCTCGCGAGGCAAAACAGCGGTGCTCGTGGTCGTAGACATGTTCACCAAGATGGCACACTTTATTCCGTGCGCGAAGGTGGCCACAGCGGAACAGACCGCCAAGCTGTTCATAGACCACGTGTTCAAAGCTCACGGCTTGCCGCGGTCCATCCTGTCCGACCGGGGTCGCCAATTCGTCTCGAGCTTCTGGCAGAAGCTGCTGGGCATCCTGAACGTCAAGATCAACTTAGCGTCGGCACGACACCCGCAGACCAACGGACAAGCGGAGAGGGTCAACGCCATCATGCAGCAGTACCTGCGATGCTACGCCAATCAACAACCCTCGACCTGGGTGGACTACCTACCGCTGGCCGAGTTTGCCTACAACAACACGAAGCACGGGTCTACGGGAGTGACACCGTTCTTCGCCAATAATGGGCGGCATCCCAGAACTTTCCCGGGGTTAGAGACGAAGGGGGAGGGGGAGCCAAGGGGAGCAGAGCACTTAGCAGCAGAGTTACAGGAGGTCCACGAGCAACTCCGCAGGCAATTGGAACTGGCGAAACACGCCTACAAAATGCAGGCAGACAAGCACAGGAGGGTCGGGGAGGACATCCAGGTGGGGGACTGGGTCTGGTTAGCAGCCCAGGCAGTGCCGGCCAGGACGCTAGCTAAGAGGAAGCTCAAGCACAAGCAGCTGGGACCTTACCAGGTCGCGGCGCAAATCAATCCAGTGGCCTTCCGGTTGACACTCCCGGAGGGCTCCAGAATGCACCCAGTCTTTCATAGATCAGTGCTCACACCCTACAGGGAACCCCACAGGTTTCAGGCGACAGGGAACGCGCCAGACACACTTAGTGAATCTCCGAAGAGGGAGGGGTCACGGAGGGCGACGCCACTCAACGAGGTCACGGAGATTTTGGACTCGAGGTGGGGGGAAGAGGGGGTGGAATACCTCCTCGCCAGGGAAGGTACCCCAGCCAGTGCCAACAGGTGGGTACCGTGCTATGCCGTGGAGGAGCACTATCTTAAAGACGAGTTCCATGCACTCTTCCCACACAGACCTATGCCGGCAGAGTATTTCGACGACTGGCTCTTCACGCCCACACTGTCAGCCAGTACGTTCCAGGGTTTTTCATCAGCTGAAGAGACGACGCCAGACACTAGCTCCTCGGAGGGGTCTCTCTCGGGGTTTGCCACAGACCGCTCCTATTGGTGGGACACTCAACCGGAGGTGGGGTGGCGCAGGGAGCTGCTGCGGGGACCTTTGCAAGCTGTCTCACCAGAGGTACCCGGGGGAGGGGAGGACATGGACGTGTTGGGGGAGGATCCTGGATTCGAGCACATCAGCAGAGAGATGGAAGCAGAGGAAATCGACGTCGACGAGCCCGTTGCGGTTGGGCCGGATCCAGTGGACCGGCTACACACCAGGGGGGAAGAATGGTATCCCGCACTCACACCCACTGGACTGGAGCACCCGGAACCCACACCCGAAGAGGGGGAGGGGGGAAGGGGGGGCTTCGAGGGGGGGATGGATGTCAGGGAATCAGGAGCAGGAGCACTGGGGAGAGAGGATTGGGAGAGCGAAGGGGAAGAATCCGAGGGCAGCGTAGGGGAGTATGACAGTGGCCCGAGAGATTCCATGAGCTTCTCCAGCGAATCAGAAGATTCCCAGAAGGGGGCGCCGATGGTCAGGGCAAGGGGGGTCCCAGGGGGGACGCACCAGAAACAAGGAGCCAGAGGGGAACCCCAAAGCAGCAGTGGAGGATCAGGACCAGTTTCCCCACCAGAGCGTAGTGGGGGGGAGGAGTCACATGTGTCAGGAGCAGTGTCTCCTCCAGAGAGGGAGTCAGGGCTGACCACGCCTCCAACGGAGGGGAGGTCAGTTGCAGCTAGCCCCCCCGATGGGGGAAGCAGTGACAGCAGCAGTGGAACGGTCAGGAGGAAAGTTGCTGGCTGGGCGCGCGCGCCAAGTTCAAATGTGCAGGCGCGCGGAACAGCAGGAGACCCGGATGGGGAACCAGCTCCTAAAGCCCGCCGGAGGGAGGGAGAAGGCTCAGGGGAATCAGCGGGAGAAGAGGCTAGAAAGGGCGGAACCCCGGCGGGCAGGCGGACCCAGAGGAGGAAGGAGCAGCGGAGAAGGTGGAGCAAGGCTAGACTCTTAAATTGGTGTCAAGGGGGAGGAGACTCAGACGGAGCATCAGTGGTCTGACACTTTAGACGTGGGGCTGCGCGCTGCGGCTCTGGAAGTGAAACTGAACTTCAATAAAGGCTTTTATACTTAACAACGAAGCAGCGTTGGTCCTTTGTGAGCTGGGACCTAGGGTAGCCCTGACAGTATGCTCCGTCTCCCATAAAAACCTCGCAGCGTGAGTTGGTGCAGCGAGGGGCAAGACTTGGTGTTTTGCGAGCTCACGAAGATAGGCAAAGATGACTACAGAGAGCCAGGTGAAAGAACTGCAAGAAGCAGTCACGACGCTTTACGCGGAAGTAGCAGCATCCAGGAAAAGAGAAGAAGAAGCAGTAGCGCTCTGCCGGGATCTGCAAGCCAGGTGGGACCGTTGGGGGAAAGAGGGGCTGCCAGGACCCAAACCGGAGGGAGTTGGCCTCGGGAAGAGGGGGGGCAGCCTGGTGGCGCACTTTGATGGGAACCTGCAGCAATACCCTAACTTCAGAGCTGACGTGGTTTACGCGCTCAATTTGCTTCGGAAAGACTTTAGAGATGAGGAAGAGAAGGTGGGCTTCATAATCACTCATTTGCATGGGGAAGCAAAAGCGTGGCTGCGGAATTTGTGGCGCGAAAAAGACCCTGCCCTCAAAGATTCCGATGCATTTATCAAAGCTATGGACGCTTGCTTTAAATCTACGGTAGATGTAGATATTGCTCGGAGGGAAATGCATGGACTACAGCAAGGGAAAGCGACGGTGAGGCAGTATCACTCGCGCTTTTTTGCCTTACTGAACGTGCTGGGCTGGGAGAAGGACTCCATTGCTGTCAGAGACCTGTTCTGGGAGGGGCTAAGTGGAGAGGTGAAAGATGAACTGGCAAGAGGAGAAAGACCCCAAAATACCCAAGAAGTTGCCCAAAGAGCGTTGGCAATTGGTGTGCGCCTGGAAGGACGCAAGGGAAGCACCCCAGCCAGGACAACCCCTTTCTTTCCCAGAGAGGCGGGGCGGGCGCTGTCCATGCCTCCTTTGGGAAGGGGAGAAGAGCCGATGGAGATTGGTGGTGCAAGGGCTCAGACTGCCAGCAGAGCCCAAACACCGGGAGCAGTCAAGGGGAAGGCTCCTAGAGGGACCAGGAAGTGTTACATCTGCGACAGTGCACAGCACATGGCCAAAGAGTGTCCCCAGAGGCTCCAGAAGCACACTGCAGCCTCAGCAACAGTAAAGGGAACAGGTGAGCAGCTGAAACAGCTGCAGGGGGAAGAAGAAGCCTGGTTGGAAACAGAGCCACTGGGGCCCAACCAGGCAAGTCAGTGAAGCAGTCCCCAGAGATTTTACAGCCCACAGACCCCCTCCCACCCAAACCAGTGGTGCAACTCACCGCATCGCTCCAGTTGCCCAATGGGCACACCATGCAAGTACCAATAACCATTGACTCTGGGAGCAACGCAGACTTTATTGGAGTGGACTTTATCAAGCAACATCGCATAGCACTCATGCCAGCCACGATGCCCCTAAACGTCGTCACGGTCGATGGCAGGAAGCTACTGGGAGGAGAGGTGGTACAGCAAACACCACCGATGGTGATGCAAATTGGAAACCACCGCGAAGTCATCAGCTTCAACGTCACCCACCTGTCGGACACGCCCATAGTGTTGGGTATGAGTTGGCTGGATAGGCACAGCCCGGCATTGGCATGGTACCAGCGGCAGTTGACCTTCTGTTCCTCCTACTGCGCAGAACACTGCATCCAGACCCGCCAGGAGGAGGAGGGGCAAGAGGATGAACCGCAGCTACACCTAGGCATGGTGCAAGCGGTACCCAACAAGTACAAGGAGTTTTTGGAGGTCTTCTGCGAGAGGGAAGCGGATAAGCTGCCTCCCCACAGGCCTTACGACTGCAAGATTGACCTCCTGCCGGGAGCGACGCTGCCGACTGGGAAACTGTATTCCATGTCTGAAGATGAACTGCAAGAACTCAGGGAGTTCATAGATCACAACTTGAAGCGGGGGTTCATCCAAGAATCTAAAGCAGTGGGGGGCAGTCCCGTGTTTTTCGTGAAGAAGAAGGACACGCCCCAACGGAGACTCATAGTTGATTTTAGGACCATAAATTCCAAAACAAAGCCCGCAGCATTCCCCATGCCCAAGATCGACGACCTGCTCGCGACGGTGAGGAAGGGACGGATCTTCACCAAGTTGGATCTACGAGGGGCGTACAACCTTATACGCATGCGGGAGGGCGATGAGTGGAAGACAGCCATGTTTACACCTTTAGGCACCTATGAATATCGCGTAATGCCTTTTGGTCTGCAAAATGGCTCCCATACCTTCCAAGCTTTCATGCATCACGTGTTAGCGGGACTCCTCTACAAGAAGTGCGTCTGCTTCCTGGACGATATCCTGATCTTCTCGGAATCGCAGGAGGCTCACGAGAGGGACGTCAAGGAGGTCCTGCAGAGGCTACGGGAGCACAGACTTTACGCCAAATTAGAGAAGTGCCAGTTCGACATGACGGAGGTGGATTTTCTGGGCTACAAGCTGTCCGACAAGGGACTCGCCATGGACAGCGCCAAGGTCCGCGCGGTGTTGGACTGGAAGAGCCCGCGCAATCGGAAGGAGGTCCAGAGGTTCGTCGGCTTCGCCAACTTTTATCGCAAGTTCATCAAAGGGTTCGCGAAGGAGACGGCGGCCATCACGGACACCCTCAGCTCCAAGAAGAAGAAGTTCACCTGGACGGACCAGGCGGAGCAGTCCTTTCGGAGACTCAAGCGTCTCTTCGCGTCCGAAGAACAGCTGCTACATGTAAACCCCAGCAGACCAATGAGGGTTGAGACGGACGCCTCAGACAGAGCAGTGGGGGCCGTCCTGTTGCAGCAAGATCCGCAAGGGGAATGGAGGCCGTGCGCATTCTACTCCAGGAAACTCAGCAAGGCGGAACAGAACTACACCATCTGGGACAGGGAGTTGCTGGCCATTCATGCAGCTTTCAGGGCGTGGCGGCACTTCCTCGTTGGAGCCAGACACACAGTGCAAGTCCGCACGGACCATAAGAACCTGGAGTACTGGCGCACGGCGCGGTTCCTGAACCAGAGACACATCCGCTGGGCGGAGTTCTTTGCGGATTTCGATTTCCGGATAGAATACATCCCGGGAGACAACAACGTCATGGCGGATGCACTATCCAGGAAGCCGCAGTATCTCGAGGAAGCGGCGCCGGTGGCGGCCAAGCACATTTTCGCACCGAAAGCGTGGGCGTGCGCTTCAGCTGCCGTGGACCTGGACGCGGTGCGTCGAGCGCTGCAGACGGATTCGTTCGCACAATCCAAGATGGAGGAGGTGCGAAGAGGCACAGCGAAGGACGACGAGTTCCAGATACGAGACGGACTGCTCATCCGCAAAGGGGCTCTCTACGTGCCCGGAGACGACCTCCGCGCGAAAGTCTTGCAGCAGCTACACGACGCGCCCAGCGCTGGGCACTTCGGCAAGGACAAAACGGCGGAATTAGTAACCAGAGACTTTTGGTGGCCCAAGGTGAGGGGAGAAGTCGCGGATTACGTCTCCAGGTGTGACACCTGCCAAAGGGCCAAGCCAGTACACAGGAAGCCAGCGGGTCTACTAGAACCTCTACAGACGCCGCTCGAACCGTGGGAGAGAGTGGCCCTGGACTTTGTCACAGATCTGCCCAGCTCGCGAGGCAAAACAGCGGTGCTCGTGGTCGTAGACATGTTCACCAAGATGGCACACTTTATTCCGTGCGCGAAGGTGGCCACAGCGGAACAGACCGCCAAGCTGTTCATAGACCACGTGTTCAAAGCTCACGGCTTGCCGCGGTCCATCCTGTCCGACCGGGGTCGCCAATTCGTCTCGAGCTTCTGGCAGAAGCTGCTGGGCATCCTGAACGTCAAGATCAACTTAGCGTCGGCACGACACCCGCAGACCAACGGACAAGCGGAGAGGGTCAACGCCATCATGCAGCAGTACCTGCGATGCTACGCCAATCAACAACCCTCGACCTGGGTGGACTACCTACCGCTGGCCGAGTTTGCCTACAACAACACGAAGCACGGGTCTACGGGAGTGACACCGTTCTTCGCCAATAATGGGCGGCATCCCAGAACTTTCCCGGGGTTAGAGACGAAGGGGGAGGGGGAGCCAAGGGGAGCAGAGCACTTAGCAGCAGAGTTACAGGAGGTCCACGAGCAACTCCGCAGGCAATTGGAACTGGCGAAACACGCCTACAAAATGCAGGCAGACAAGCACAGGAGGGTCGGGGAGGACATCCAGGTGGGGGACTGGGTCTGGTTAGCAGCCCAGGCAGTGCCGGCCAGGACGCTAGCTAAGAGGAAGCTCAAGCACAAGCAGCTGGGACCTTACCAGGTCGCGGCGCAAATCAATCCAGTGGCCTTCCGGTTGACACTCCCGGAGGGCTCCAGAATGCACCCAGTCTTTCATAGATCAGTGCTCACACCCTACAGGGAACCCCACAGGTTTCAGGCGACAGGGAACGCGCCAGACACACTTAGTGAATCTCCGAAGAGGGAGGGGTCACGGAGGGCGACGCCACTCAACGAGGTCACGGAGATTTTGGACTCGAGGTGGGGGGAAGAGGGGGTGGAATACCTCCTCGCCAGGGAAGGTACCCCAGCCAGTGCCAACAGGTGGGTACCGTGCTATGCCGTGGAGGAGCACTATCTTAAAGACGAGTTCCATGCACTCTTCCCACACAGACCTATGCCGGCAGAGTATTTCGACGACTGGCTCTTCACGCCCACACTGTCAGCCAGTACGTTCCAGGGTTTTTCATCAGCTGAAGAGACGACGCCAGACACTAGCTCCTCGGAGGGGTCTCTCTCGGGGTTTGCCACAGACCGCTCCTATTGGTGGGACACTCAACCGGAGGTGGGGTGGCGCAGGGAGCTGCTGCGGGGACCTTTGCAAGCTGTCTCACCAGAGGTACCCGGGGGAGGGGAGGACATGGACGTGTTGGGGGAGGATCCTGGATTCGAGCACATCAGCAGAGAGATGGAAGCAGAGGAAATCGACGTCGACGAGCCCGTTGCGGTTGGGCCGGATCCAGTGGACCGGCTACACACCAGGGGGGAAGAATGGTATCCCGCACTCACACCCACTGGACTGGAGCACCCGGAACCCACACCCGAAGAGGGGGAGGGGGGAAGGGGGGGCTTCGAGGGGGGGATGGATGTCAGGGAATCAGGAGCAGGAGCACTGGGGAGAGAGGATTGGGAGAGCGAAGGGGAAGAATCCGAGGGCAGCGTAGGGGAGTATGACAGTGGCCCGAGAGATTCCATGAGCTTCTCCAGCGAATCAGAAGATTCCCAGAAGGGGGCGCCGATGGTCAGGGCAAGGGGGGTCCCAGGGGGGACGCACCAGAAACAAGGAGCCAGAGGGGAACCCCAAAGCAGCAGTGGAGGATCAGGACCAGTTTCCCCACCAGAGCGTAGTGGGGGGGAGGAGTCACATGTGTCAGGAGCAGTGTCTCCTCCAGAGAGGGAGTCAGGGCTGACCACGCCTCCAACGGAGGGGAGGTCAGTTGCAGCTAGCCCCCCCGATGGGGGAAGCAGTGACAGCAGCAGTGGAACGGTCAGGAGGAAAGTTGCTGGCTGGGCGCGCGCGCCAAGTTCAAATGTGCAGGCGCGCGGAACAGCAGGAGACCCGGATGGGGAACCAGCTCCTAAAGCCCGCCGGAGGGAGGGAGAAGGCTCAGGGGAATCAGCGGGAGAAGAGGCTAGAAAGGGCGGAACCCCGGCGGGCAGGCGGACCCAGAGGAGGAAGGAGCAGCGGAGAAGGTGGAGCAAGGCTAGACTCTTAAATTGGTGTCAAGGGGGAGGAGACTCAGACGGAGCATCAGTGGTCTGACACTTTAGACGTGGGGCTGCGCGCTGCGGCTCTGGAAGTGAAACTGAACTTCAATAAAGGCTTTTATACTTAACAACGAAGCAGCGTTGGTCCTTTGTGAGCTGGGACCTAGGGTAGCCCTGACACTTCCAATTCAGCATATTCTACCAGCTTTAATAACCATTCTGATCTGGTGGGAACCTTATCACTCTTTGCTGTTTAATGTTTTGATTAGCTATCCACTTCCATAATTATTTGTACTGTTTCCAATTGTATTTTTAACAGAAAGGTTGTGCATCACCCCAGTGTTTTATTTGGCGGTACAGAAATGCTTTTATAAATAAATAAATAGACTAAATAAAGGTTTGTTGCTTAGAGTGTTGTTTTCATAGGATAAAGGAGGGAAATGGAAGCGTCACACCTCACTAGCTTATCAATGGGCTTGGTTCTCATGATCCCTATGATGAGGGGGGCTGGTAAATCTGGGTCCTGGGATATACCACTTCAAATAGCAATGGCTGTTGGCGACTGTACCTCTTCAGACTGAATGCCCCTCATACTAAACAATAACGGCTCCCCCCATGGATGAGTATTCAGTTTTGAAACACAACTCAATAAAGCAGTCTGAAGCAGTCCAGATTAGACACCAGTTTACCTTGTAAACCCTCTTCAAACATTAGAGTTAGTTAAACCTAACTGCTCGCTGCCACCACCACATAGAAAGCTACCATATGAGGGAAGAGTGAGTCTAGAAGAAAATTACGGTTAGTTACCAAGTAAATGGGAGAGCAGGCCGGGGGATGGGTGCGCAAGGCACTCTATCACGATAAAATCCTGATTTGCATTAAAGATGTAGGTGGATTAGGCTAATTTTGCTGAGAATTTTCAGGCGTTGCAGAATCTGTCTAAACGAATCTGCAGTTGAGTTTCACTGGGTTATGCTGAATTAGTAGCTCTGTTGAACCGCCTAGCTTCTCCATAGTGTGTTCATTTCTTAATAGAATTGCTTAGTTATGAATACGGCTGCATGTGTTCATCTGCCTTGAGTTGCTTGTGTGAGTTAAATGCTGCAAAAAGTGCTTTCAGTAGTAAAGAACTCACAAATTCAGCAAAAAAACACAGACTTGGCTCAGAAACCTATTAGCAGCTGGGAATCGAGTCTCCAAGAGCTGAGCTGTTAATGAGGAAGTCCTCAGTTCAAATCTTATTTCTGCAGTGAATTCGCTAGGTGGGTCTACTGCACAGGGTTGTCTGAGACATTGTAGAGGAAGGACATTGAAATGTTATTTGAATGCTAACACTGTTAATAAGGATTACTGCTGATGTTGCTACAATACAGCAACCAGCACCTAAGGGCTTATCCAGATACACACACAAAGAAACATTACCTTTTCATTCCATAAATATATACAACACCGATCACTTCGAAAAAAGCAATGACGAGCAAAGGCATGGTTCCCGCAAAGGCATCAAACATCTCAAGCCAGTAGTTTCCTGATCTCAGAGTAAAAACCAGGCCCAGCAGAAAGGCAGTAAGGCATATTAAACCTACAGACAACAACATTTGTCACTCAACACAAAGGAAATAAAAGGAAACCTAACCAGTGGTGTTTAGATGCGTGTTTATAGATGTTCCGTTCTTGCCATACACCCATGTTTTGCTGCTCACCTATCCTCCTTAACAGTTAATGGGTGCAATCTGGCATCATCAAAACTATATAGTTTCTGCCCAACAGATTATTGTTATTGTTGCTGTTACTATTTGTTAATTTAAATACCACCCTTCAGAGATCTCAGGGCGGTTTCACAAGATAAAAATACAGGATAAAAGCACAAAATAAATAGAACAAAAACGAGACACTAACCCCCCGCTCCCACAAACACAATTAAAAGGCCATAGAATTAGCACAAGGCCTTGTTGAAGAGGGACTTTTTTTGCCTGTATTAATCTTGAGCACGGTATTGAAAGAAAAGTATTTGAAGAAGATGCCTTACCACATACTGCCTCCTTGCATATGTATCTAGACACAATGCGAGATTCTGTGAGAGGAGTCAGGATACTTTGAACAAACCCAAACATGGAAGATACACCAAGACTGAACAGCATGAGAAAAAACAGAATGGCCCAAGTGTTCGATCCAGGCATCTTAAGGACGATTTCAGTGAACAGAATAAAGGCCAAGCCGGTTCCAGAAACACTCTGCAAAATTCACAAATAATGGTAAAAACTGTCAGATTGATTTCTGAGTGTCATTTATTCTAATGCAGAGGCAAAATGTTGTATTACTCAACATTTAGCCATCATCTGGAATAACATACAGCCATTACCAATTACAAGTTCATATTGGGGTGGGTGGGTGAAACGAAAAACCCTTTTGACCTTGACCTTCGGCACCTGAGATGTGCATTTTTAGGACTCACCATGTTTTAGTGGTATTAAGTTGCCGCAATCTGTTTTTAGTGTTGCATTTTAAATTGTTGTCACTTGCCCTGGGATCTAAGGGTGAAGGAATGGTAATAAAATAATAATAAAAGCAGCCACCTAAGCTCACAGGTTGCTTTCTGTGGCTCTTTTAGTGCTCATACGTGCAGACACAGATATGGTTTGTGTGTGTCTCTGCAGAATTGTAAGGGGAAACTTCTCAAGCTGGACTAGAGTTCAGGTGTGTACCCTGAGCCCCATCTTCTGTGTGCAAGTATTTGTGGCTAAATAAAGTGGCCATAGAACACCCCAGTAACAGTAGTTGTAGGGGGGATGGTAGATTGTGTTTCTTCGGAGATAACCAGGCAAACAACTTGTGGTCTCTGTGCACTCATACATATGGGTAGAGTAACAAGCTAGTTTACCAGAGACAAAGCAGCTTGTATGAAGCCAAAGAGCTAAACACAGCTCTTCTGAAAGAATTTCCTGCCTGGGCCATCACATCAACGGTAGCTGAAGACCGAGGGCTGTGACCCCCTTGCAGCATGGCAGAGGTCCAGGAGAGAAACTCTACAGAAAAATGTAGTGGAAGTTGCAGAAGCCTTCATGGAATGTGACCATTGCAAAGCTGTTGACACAGTCAGTGTTGTCTGTCATTGCTTCCTCTCAGGTGAGGTTGCACTGCTCACTTGGCTTCCCAAAATACAGTGGTACCTCAGGTTACGTACTTAATTCGTTCCGGAGGTCCGTTCTTAACCTGAAACTGTTCTTAACCTGAAGCACCACTTTAGCTAATGGGACCTCCTGCTGCCACCGCGCCGCCGGAGCCCGATTTCTGTTCTCATCCTGAAGCAAAGTTCTTAACCCGAGGTTAATATTTCTGGGTTAGTGGCGTCTGTAACCTGAAGCGTATGTAACCTGAGGTACCACTGTACCACATGCCGCTGTGAAGGAGAGGAGCAAGGTGGCAGGGAGGTTGGCATGGTGCAAGTGCTGCAACAGGAGCAGTGGGTTGGCTCTGCCACAGCAGCTACCCTTGCCTTGTCCTCCTCCATAAGCAATGACAACGTGCACTGTTGGCAAGCTGGGAGAGCAACCTAGCCCCACTTCTGCCACCCTACTGCTCCCTACTAAATGCACTAGCTGTCATGGCAAAAACAGCAAAAGCTCTGGGGGAGCCCTATCACTTCAGATCCTATTCAGCAAAAACCCATGGTGCATCATGGCTGGTAATGGAGACACCATTATGCCCAAGCCAGGGAACATCTAGCCATCAGGTTCTATCAACAGACGCAGCCTTGCCCTTGCCTTTCATGCACCTGCTTAAAAACTGCATGCCATGAGGTAAGGCAACAGCCTGAAAACCCAGCTCACAGAGATCGTGCATCGTCTGAGACTATTTGTACCATTTCCTGTAAATATGTGCCTTGGCAGAAAAAGAGCATATGAATGCCATCAAGAACTAATGCCGTGTCTGTGGCAACTTGCCGTGCAAGTGGCATTGTTTGGGCGACTACAAAATCAGTGCATACTGTACTTTTACAACTGGATAGTTTTGTAATGCGAGTACGATACCTGATCAAGGAATTTCTGGCGATCACAATTTGCCAGGTTGAGAGATGCAAGTTTATTGATATCCGTTCCGTTCAAGTAACTGAGCCAAAATGCGCTGCTGTCTACAGTGATGTTGTCTTTCCTGAATGCCTTGGTGATGTATTTAACATTTCTGTCAGTAAAGTCAGGAATGATACGAATTATTTGCATTGCCACAGTCCCTAAGAAAAACAACAGCAATTTGCTTCAAATAGGGGCAGGCCAGGGGCCAAACAGGTTTATGCACAACCACTGACGTGCGCTGGGACCAGGAACGCAACCCCCATACATAAAGGAAGTTGCCTGTATACGTGAATTAATGATTATGCACATGGAACATGCAGGATTGTATACTTTGTGTTCTATGCTACAATCTTATTTTAATTCTGCCCTCTGGGGTCCCCTAAACTGGTTTAAAGGGGGGGGAGAAATGACACTAAATTTTAAACAATGAAAAACAAAACAAATTGTGAACAGAGGGCTTGGACCAACACCTTAAATTGGTTCCTAACTGTGAAACTTGAATGGCTCACCTTTCCAAGCATTCTTCATAGGCCATTGTTGCTTTGAACCCCAGAATTGAAAAAATTGGGATTGACGCAAACAAAGAAGTCACAGAATTTATTCCTGCTATCATGACAGCATCCATTTCACAGTCATTTCTAGGAAAAACAAGCACATAGCAACCCGATTAAATGTTACGAAGGACAGCACTGTCTCCTTCTAATGTTACACATTTCAGGTACTTGTACTCTACTCTTCACTGAATTTTTTCAATCCCAGAACAGTAAAACAAAGCAATAGGCAGATATAGCCGGGGATGGGGTATCAGGGAAGAGTTAGAAGTGTCCAGTTTCTCAGAGGGAGAAAGCATTCCCCCAAAGGGGGAAGGAGAGCAGTGAATCTAATAGAAGAGAACAACAGGGAGGGACCGGCTATTCACAGGAAAGGCAAGGGTTAAGTTCTAGCTCAGATTCGGAGGAGGGGAGATACAAACCAGCTCTAGCCAGGAGGTTAGAAAAAAGAGCGGAAAGCGAAGGGAAGGGCTGGTCACGGAGAAGCAGAGCTCAGAAGGTATCTGAAATAAGTGACTCTGAGGAATAATAGTTAAGAACCGTTTATAAGATTGTTTTGTTAATATGCAATAAAAAGTTATATAAGATCAAGAACCCCCATCCAGGGTATAATAATAATAATAAATGGATGGAGCTTGCCATTTACAGGACATACTCTCGGTTTAAGCTTGTGTATGCCCTCAATGCCATTTCCTGGATGCTTCAAATCCATCTTTCCCTTTTAGGCTGACAAGCTGGAATGCAAGAAGCAATGAAAAATCATTTCAATGAAATTGGGGAAGGGGGGAGGCAAAATTAGTCCTAGGGTCCCTCTTCCAATGCTGTGAATGCTGGTTTCTGCAGAAGACTTTAAACTGGTTAGAAGAGCTTAGCCTGCCAGATTCTCTTTGGCTGCAAGATGGGCTTTAAGAAATGGCCAAGCACAGGGGACATATTGCCACAGAAACTAAATAGCTGGAATGTGTTGTTTTGTCATTGTTATTAATTTGTTTATACCCCATCTTTTTCCCAGCTTTCAGTTTAAAAACATGAACCACTAGAGAACCACTAGGTTTCAGGTTAAGAACGGACCTCCGGAAGGAATTAAGTTTGTAACCAGAGGTACCACTGTATTGAGAACATGCAGCTGCCTCAGTCACTTGCCTTCTGATCAAAAATAAAAACTCTCAAGTCAGGGCTCTGCAGCTGACTTCAGTGGGACTCATTAATCATAAAGTATTGCATCTCAAACTTAGCTGAAGTTTTCCCACTTCCACTTTCACTCCCATCCTTCCTGCAGATGATGTGGAGATCTTCACACCCAGACATGCATATGCAACCTACTGCTGTTTGTGTGCAACAGCTTGTGTACTGGGGCATCTGCACAACTCTGACATTGCAGAAAGAACAATAAAGGGCATCTTTGGGACTCACACAGGGAAACATCAAGCGAACAGAGCCAGCCGCATTTCCTGGGCTGAGTGTGGGCTGAATGAATTGAGTCTTGTCTCCAGAGATCACTGAGGCGCTATCTCATAGAAGTCAATTTGACTGCGTCAAACAACTCTCCACATTGTGAGCGAAAGCTACCAAACATACCTTGACGGGTTGTAGCTTGCATATGCTATGTGTCCCCCAAATCCTAAAGAAAGAGAGGAAAAAATCTGGGTGGCTGCATCAAGCCAGGCACGTGGATTGTTGAGTTTCTTGAGCTGTGAGAGAGAAAGGGAGAGCTCAGGGCTAAACACATTATTAGTCTCATAATTCCTGTGTTTCACAAACTGCCTGCTGGGGGCTTGCTGGAGGGGGAGAATCAGTGTGTAGGAGAGAGCGCTTAACTCTTTCCATGTTTGGCGATAGTCCCTTACAAATGCTCACTAGAGTGCTTTTACCTTCACTTGCACATCTTCTAGTCTTGGACCCTGCCAGACGGAGAAACAAGAAGCAGCCCAGGGGAGCATTTGTAGGGAAGAATTGGTGGGCATAGGGAGGATAAAGTACCTGCCCACTGGCTTCCTCTGCAAATGCAACTCTCCATCTCTGCATTCGCCCCAGCATTACAAGTCAAATACAGAACTGGGACACCCCATGCTTGCACAATGAAGTGTAGTTCTGCCCTGTCTTCTGAAAAATATTATTTGACCCAGGGTTGCCTATGTTCGTGAATTTTAGAAAAGGGCACTTTTTACACAAGTTTCTGCTCTTCATAGATTAGATTCCAGAGGGAGTTAACAAAGTACAATTGCCAGAATATGTGTGGATCCCAACTAGTATTAAGTGGTAAACAAAGAAGCAGCATGGAGGAAAGTTCAAAGTTCAAAGCCACCTCTAAAAGACCAAGTCAGACTTTCTGTACATCATCTGGAACACCAAGGATCAATTGAATAAATACTTGCATTAGGAGTCATGAAGTAGAGTAATCCGTGAACGGCTCCTGGGAGAGTCAGTCCATAAATTAGGAATAATGTTAGAATTAGGTAAGGAAATGTGGCAGTAAAATATATTGCCTAAGAGGAAGAGCAAAGCAGAGAAGAAAAAAGTGAGTGTCAGGAAGAGGTTAAGGCAATACCATGAAACAGATACTGTGCACACAAAATTACTGAACAGTTGCAGCTGAATCCAACTCAGTGATAAACTGTTTTTGTTTAGAGTGGTTTGAGGAAATGGAGAAGTTCTGTCTGCCATGTTTGAGCTGCAGCAGCTCATGCATGTGTGTAAATCACCACATAATGGTGCCATCCAGTGTGGTGCAGCAGTGGTTAACATGGCAGACTTGAATTGAGGAAACCTGTGGAGGTGTGCTCCACAGAAGTGCAGGGAGGTGGGGGAAGTGCAGACAGTGTGGGCCCCCTCCCAACATTTTGTCTAAGTTGGTGCCTATGGCCATGAAGCTCACTGGTGACCTTGAGACAATTCTCCAGTTCAACCGAATGAAAGATTGTGAGCAGATTGTGTGCAAGAGGAAAGAGAGAGTAGCTTGAACTCTTTGGATGAAAAGTAGGATACTAATTGGCTGAGTGAGTGATTGATTGATTGATTGATTGATGATTAAAGAGGCAAGTATGCATGTGTTAACCAGCCTTTAGTCTGTTGCAGAAAAAAGAAGATAGAAAACACCTTGTGACAATTTAAAGACCTACATTCTGTTTTATTAGATGCATCTAGGGCTGCCATACATCCAGAATTTCCTGGGATTCATCTGGGCTGCTTTTTCAGAAATCGGTTGTATGGCTGCCCAATCAGAAATAAAGCTCAACAGCTTTTTGTGTCGGGATCTCAACTTTTTGAAATATGGTTTATCTAGTGGAGAAGAAGCAGTTTCACACAGTGGACCTCAAAAGCTAAATACACCATAAGACATATCATTCAACTGACTATTCATTATGACATTTTATGACAGGCCATCTAAACTGCTGTTCCTTCCCAAGGTGCTTTAGCCCTGTAGTCTAGTAGGAACCCTTGTGTTCATCTTAGTTGTACTTTGTAACTAATTAATCCACAATTTTCCTCCTCATTTGCTTTACATATTGGGAACCATTCAGTGGAAATACCACAAACATAAGCCAAGATATTAATGCTGAGAGTGCCATGCCTATTCTGCGAGGATACTGCTATTTCAGCTACAAAATGGCAGGCCCTCACCCCCTAAATTTAAAAATAGAATATTAGATAATACAGTGGGGCCTTGCAAGACGAAATTAATTCGTTCCGCAAGTTTTTTCTTCTTGCAAGTTTTTCGTCTTGCGAAGCACGGTTTCCCATAGGAATGCATTGAAAATCAATTAATGCGTTCCTATGGAGACCGCCTTCAGACCAGGTCTGGGGACAGTCTATCCCCGGACCTCTTCTGAAGGCTGGCAGGGGGGAGAAGGACTTTTCTCCCCACCGCCAGCCTTCAGAACAGCCTTCTGAATGTTGGCGGTGGGGAGGAAAGCCCTCCTCCCACCGCAAGCCTTCAGGACAGGTCCGGGAACAGAGGAGAAGGCACGCAGCGCTTCTCCTCTGTTCCCGGGGCTTGCGGTGGGAGGAGGGTTTTTCCTCCCCACCGCCAACATTCAGAACAGCCTTCTGAATGTTGGCAGTGGGGAGGAAAACCTTCCTCCCACCGCAAGTCTTCAGGACAGGTCCGGGAACAGAGGAGAAGGCGCGCTGCGCTTCCCCGCTGTCCCCGGAGATTTCCCTATGGGCTTTCGTCTTGCGAAGCAAGCCCATAGGGAAATTCGTCTTGCGAAGCCGCTAAAAATCTGAAAACCCTTTCGTCTTGCGGGTTTTTTGTTTAGCGAGGCATTCGTCTTGCGGGGCACCACTGTACTCTATCTTCTGTCTGGACTGTACCATTTCTAACTGTAGGCAGGTAATAAGATTATCAAACACATGCAAAAAAAAACCTCTTGCATGTGGATTCTAACCTAGCCTCCTCCCAGACGCATTAGTTTTCAATGGGCAGGTGCCTTTTAAAAAATATGGTAGAACATTCATTCATGTGAGCTGCCTCCTATCTCACATGGTGCAGTCCAAAAATGGCTTTACCACCTCAGTAAGGACCAGGTCAGTGAAATACAGATGTCTGGTAATAATCCCTGCTCACCTTTCCAGTCGATTCAATTCCTCGTACTGTACAAATGAACACAAGTAACCAGCAGGCTGCCAAACATAAAACCAGCCACCACTGAAGCGGACCACTGTTTGTAATATCCGTGCTTATGTTTAAAGTGTACCTATACCAGAAATAATTGGTAGGTGTGCTTTTTTGACATTCTTCAATAAGTTCTGAAATAACAAGCACAGAAGGCATTATCAAAACAGATGGAATCATAGAAGAGTTGGAAAGGATCCTGACGATCAGGAATATGCAGTTGTCCCATTCTTCACCAATTGAGCGTGCAGATGGTATACTGCATTTTAAAAACTCCATTCCATGTTTTGTTTTGTTTTTAAGGAAAATGTAAACCTACCATAACTCCTCTGGAGTTCTAGACTGAGGCATTGTTTAGTTTGGGGAATAGCCTCCTCTTGATTGACAAACTGGGCTTCCCAGACTTCCGGTCAGCGCCAGCGACTGTAATGGCGGATTTCCTCCGATCTCCGGAGGAAATCTGCTTCGTGGAGCTAGGGTTCTACCGCTACGGCGAAGCGGGGACCCGAAAAAAATCACAGGCGGGGAAGCCTGTGAGCTGAAGGCTCGGCGGGCTCCATTTGCGTCCCCCCCCCCGCTGCAAAGGAGCCTTTTTAAAGGCTCCGGAACAGATCGGGGGTGAGCGGCGCGGAGCTGAGAGCTGTTTACCCGTCTCCGTGAAGTGAAGCCGCATGCCATGGTCGGAGAGCGCTGACTTCTTCCTTTGAACATTTGGACTAAAAGTAACAACCCGTGAGTAATACGGAAATTGGATATCAAAATTTCTTTTTTGATTCGGCACGAGCAGGGAAGGCGCAAAGAGGAAGTCCGTCTCCCCATTTTGTAAACATTTTAAAGCAAGGACTAGATAACTAAGGTTGAAAAGAACATCATCTTCGTGAGAGGTTAAAAGTAATTAATTTCACGTTTTGGCAGTATAAGTGAATGTGCTGGAGGATAAGAGTTAATTTTGAGAGTGGAATTGCCACACACACACCCCCAGGACCCGGGAGCGATCCGTGAGGGAGCCTGCTGAAGAGATATAGAAGACTTTGACCGCTGTCAAACTAGCTGTCAAAGCTGGGAGGGAAAAAAAGAGAACTTTGTTTCTATTGCCTCGGCTGGTTATATTTGTTACATTTAGGTAACAAATCGTTGAAAATAAAGAGAAAAAGTTATTTTGACTTTTGGATTAGAACTGGAAGGAATACTAAGTAACCAGTACTCCCCTAGAGGGGGCTCTGGGACATTACAGAATGGCTGTAAGTGGAAAAATACAGATTGAACTGGAGAAGATTTTTCTTCGTCTGGGAAAATTTCAAGAACAAAGCAATGTTTTGGCTAGAAATGTTACAACATTGAATGAAAAAGCAAATAAACTTGCGGAAACTGGAAGGGACTTGACTCAAGCCTCTGTACCAGAACAAAAAGACTTTGTATCTGAGCTAAAAACTCTTGCAGCTGAACAAGAAAAGAAATTTGAGAAATTTGAGAAAGTGGGAAAAGATATACATGACAATTTAGAGGGAAAGGAAGGAGGAGCTACAATGCCGCAGAGGATTAAAGAGAGCCAGAGGCCTGTAAAGATGGATATAAAGGAAAAGACAAACCTGACTAAAGTGGAAGCAGGAGTTTCTGGGACACTTGGACTTAAAAGAAGTAAGAAACAAGATTTGGATTACAATTCTAAATATGGAGGCCTGGCAGGAAGAAACATAGACCTTATTGGGACAGAGCTTCTCCGAGATTTGGTGTTTATTATAAAGGACTATCAAAAAAACCGGCAGAGAGGAAAGGAGAGAGATTTAAGGGCCTCGGATGTGAGGTCACCAGGCTGACACCAGATAGACTGATGGACATCGGTTGGAGACTGAAACCGGGAAAGGCGGGGAGTGGGGTTTTGGGTATCCAAAGGCTGTACAAATATACTTTGTTTTTTCTTGCATATATTTTGTTTTGCTACTTATATTAAAATGTGGAACTCGTGAAATGGAATTGGGGTCGACTTTAGAAAAAGACATTAAGAATAAGTATTGATGCATAAAGATTGAGGTTTATGTTAAAATTGGTTAATTAAAAGGATTTAAATATAATAAGGTAAAATTTGGGGATAGGAACTTGCTGAATTAAAAACTGAATTGGAATACAAGAAGGGGAGATGTGGGGAAGTCAAGGAAATATGTTATTGAAAGAAAGGATTGTAACTATATGTGTGTTTTTTGTTTTTTTGTTTTTTTTTGTTTTTCTTTTAATTTTTTGAAAATTTCAATAAACATTCTATATAAAAAAAAAGACAAACTGGGCTTCCCAAAAGAATGACATCAAGAGGAGATGCTTCACCTCAGCTCTTCCAGACCAAGCCTGGAACAAAACTCTCCAGCCCTACATATATTTGGGTTAGGGATGCGACCAGGCACAGCCCCAGGTGAATGGATATGTGCCTCATCCTATTGAAGCTATTCCATGAAGGGGAAGGGGCAGGAATGGGGCCTTTCTTCAGGCATCAGTTCTCTCTGCACAGGAAGCTCTTGCTTTGGCATAACTAGTAAACTAGCCAGGAGTGGGGAACCTTTGGACTTCCAGCTGTCATTGAACTACACCTCCCATCAGTCCTAGCAAGCATGGCCTATGGCCAGGGATCATGGGAGTCGTAGTGCAGTAACTGCTGGAGGGCGTGAAGATCCACCACACCTGCTTTAAGCTATTGGCCCCACCTACACAGCACTTTAAAGGTAAAGGTACCCCTGCCCGTACGAGCCAGTCGTGACCGACTCTGGTGTTGCGCGCCCATCTCACTTAAGAGGCCGGGGGTCAGCGCTGTCCGAGGACACTTCCGGGTCACGTGGCCAGCGTGACGAAGCTGCTCTGGCGAGCCTGCACCAGCGCAGCACACGGAAACGCCGTTTACCTTCCCGCTATAAAGCTGTACCTATTTATCTACTTGCACTTAAGGGTGCTTTCGAACTGCTAGGTGGGCAGGAGCTGGGACCGAACGACGGGAGCTCACCCCGCCGCGGGGATTCGAACCGCCGACCATACGATCGGCAAGTCCTAGGCGCTGAGGTTTTACCCACAGCGCCACCCGCGTCCCCACACAGCACTTTAAACCATTATTAAACTAAGCTATGCCTTAAACGTAAACTTACTGCTGCTTCTTTCAGATGGGCAGGGTATAAATAAAAATATTATTATTATTCTACCTCTGTTGCATTACTCTGCCGAGTGTTTAGTTCAGTTCATATCCTATTCCCTACGGCCAAAGGAGGCATGGCAGGGACAAATTGCCGACTGTGGTAGAGTTGGACAAACAATTTTAATGCGGTGGTTGAAGGATACATAGAAAAGCGGATACTAATACCGTAACAGAAAGCAGCAATAGACTTGGGAACTCACCTGGTTTGCTGGTATCTGTTGGGCAGGAACTCCAAGGTAACGGGTTTCGGAAAGAATTTATAAGATACCATATGACCAAGGCTAAAAGCATATTGTAATAGAGAATCACTAGGAAGGAAACTATCAGAGAAGTGTAACCTGTGGAATATGCAAGCACACGCAGAATTGGCATGAACAAAGACAATTGCAAGAGTCTGATCTGCACAAATGAAAGATCAAATCCAATGACTATCTGAACTCTGGCAGTCTGGAAAAGAACATTGCTCTGTGAATTAAACAAACCGAGTGGGGTGGGGGTGGGGGAGGCAATTTCCATTTTGCCTCAGGTGGTGAAATCGGAAAGGCTGCCCCTGAGTGGCCCTGTTTATCTTCCAGACAACTGCCTGAGTTTACTACGACTGAGTTTGCTATTACAGCCTCATAGAGCCCATGCGTTTTCCAGGAAGGAGCAACGATTAGAAGATTGTATAATCACAAGTAAAGGCAGTTACAGAAACCTACCCAGTCCTCCCAGGTAAGGAGAGATGTGCCACCAGAGTCGAATGCAGCCTTTTTTCAAGCATTGCCCAACAGCTAATTCAAGAAAAAATACAGGGATGGCTCCCAACACAAACGCGATGAGGTATGGAATCAGGAATACCCCTAGAAACACAATAGCCAAGCACAGTTAGCTCATAGCAGTGGCATAGCGTGGGTTGCCAGTGCCACCTGCCTGCCCATACAGGGGAAAGCCCAGCAAGCCGCCATAGCCCTTGGAGGGCGAATCCCCCCCCCCGATGCCCATAGAGAGGAGTGCCAGGCCAGGTTGTGCTGGGTGCCCTTGTCCATCTCCCTCCATCCCTGCCTGCATACCATGGGTCTGGACTGCTTTTCTGCCTTTGCTGGGTTGGGGAAGCCAATGCCTGGGGGGGGGGGCTGGTTGTGTCCCCTCAGAATTCTGTGCCCGGGGCTATGGCTGCTTTTTCATTTTCATTTTAAGGATGCTTTTAGTAATGCTTTTTAAATATAAGACCTCAATCCATAGTGTGTGTGTAAAATTTGAAGAGTTGCAAATTGGCTACCTGATAAAACTAGGATGCATAGAATCAGATAAGGGTTGCAAATTTCTGGGAATGTAGCTGATAGGTGACCTCAAATGGCTCCAAGATATACACATGTAGCAAAACCTGTGGTCAGAATGCACGGAACGTCATATAGCTTGTGGTTAAGATCCAGACACGAAAACCCGCTGACACCTGGGACTGGAACAACTGATTAGCAAACTGTGGTTTGCCCTTTTAGCTTTATCAGATATGAAACCAGCTTGTGCTTGCATTGGGAACAAATAGTGGTTAACCAGAATGTTACTAGGACAGCTGCTTATGTCAATAGGTAAAATAGGTAAAATGCAAGGGAGCTTTGACCATATTTGTACAACGATGAACAGGGAAAGTGGGCTGGAAATTTGTTAATAAGGCGGACGTGGTAGGCTGTAAACGTTGCCTTCTCCTTCCTAGTGGGCGGGCGGAGGAGGGACTTTCGGCAGGAGGAGAGACTTTATAAACTGTGTTTTTCCAGAACCAGGTGTGCCTGTATTGGTCACCCACCCTTGCAATGGTGTTTTCCTTTCAATAAATTTTGCTACTTCATCAATTTCACCCAGAATTCCTTTTTAAAGAGTCCTGGGACTTTAAGTCTTAGGAACCAGTGTTTTAACTCTTACATGGAGTCAGCTAATTATGTTCTTCCTGCTTAGGTTTGTGCAAAAAGGCAATAATATACAACTAATTGTTAGAGGGGTTTTGTTTTCTTTACTCTGCATGCATTGAAAGCACATCTAATTGGTGCTGTGGAAAATCTAGAAGGTGAAAGCGATGAAAAAATATTGTTTCATTGATCTGAGGGTTCCTAGCTGCTGTTTTTACAGTTACATTTTAGTTTGTTTTTGTTCATTTTTTTTCTGGAATATGTGGGGGGGGGGGAGAGAAGCTCTCTGCAAACAATCCATTCTGGACAATGCTTTTATGATTCTGTCATATGATACTTCAAAAACTGGGAAAACAAAGCATTTATGCCTCCCCTACCAATCATTTACCTCGTCCCACGTTAGCGTTCCTAAAAGTCATATAGCAGTAGAACAAAATGGCTTTGTCTCTTTTGATTTGGCAGTGTTATTTTCTAAAGTTAATCAGCTTTGACGGAAATCAGCTACAGTGTTCATATCTCCTTCGGTCTATGTCTAAAGTTGCTCTTACATTTAAGTGCCTTTGCAGCTGCAGCTGCATATACATTTGAGAGCCTCTTGAAGTCCACATGTGGTGAATTTTGCATGTTTCCTTAGGGAATGAGGCTGAGACTGTGGTGTCTTTAGGATATATGGTTTATTTACACCTATATGCAACCTGAGCCTACAATGGAGGTGTTCACAGCATCAATATCCCAAAAGGCTCCAGCTTTGTATTCAAACAGAAATCAAACATTGCTCCCAAACTTTGCTCTGACTCTCTCCCCAGCTTGCTGCTTTACTTCAAGGCCACATAAAGGTAAAGCGACCCCTGACCATTAGGTCCAGTTGTGACCGACTCTGGGGCTGCGGCACTCATCTCGCTTTATTGGCCGAGGGAGCCAGCGTACAGCTTCCGGGTCATGTGGCCAGCATGACTAAGCAGCTTCTGGTGAACCAGAGCAGCGCACGGAAACACCAGAGCGGTACCTATTTATCTACTTGCACTTTGATGCGCTTTCAAACTGCTAGGTTGGCAGGAGCAGGGACTGTGCAACGGGAGCTCACCCTGGTGGGGGGATTCGAACCGCCGACCTTCTGATCAGCAGTCCTAGGCTCCGTGGTTTAACCCACAGTGCCCCCCGCATCCCTCCAGGCCACATAGAGCCCCTTAATCTTCCTTAATAGCTCACCACCCAGGCTATCGCCTCACTGGGAGGCTAGCCTGGCTATTCCAAGAATTAAAAGCATTGATTAAATTTTAACAGTTGCTGGATCCAGAGATTACAGGGGTCTGGAACACAGCCTAACACCCCAAACAGATAACATTATTTTAGAACACAAGTAGCTTGTCCTAGTTTAAGTCTGAACAATCCCTCAACTAATCTCCAATGAAAAGGTGGGTTTTCTCTTACCTCCTCCATAAGTTTGGCACAAGTATGGAAAACGCCACACATTTCCAAGACCCACAACAAATCCAGCACAGCTTAAAAGGTACTGGAATTTACTATCCCACTTGGGCCTTATGTACTCTTCATCGCTGCCTTCAGATTCATCAGTTTCCATCTCTACTTTATACTCTTCAACGCCGCCTTCAGGTTCATCAGTTGCCATCTTTGCAACCTCTTTTTTTCCCTTTCAGCACAAATTTCTCCAATATTAGCAGCTGCCAGGCAACTGAACCTCCTCACTGAACCAAGTAAGTAGCGGGGGGGGGGGGGAGCAGCAGCAGAGGTATTCTGAACAATGGATGGAACTTCCATCTGCGACATCACACCAAAGAATCCAGATATAACAACCTAGCAACCTACAGCCACACAAATTACAGAGTTGAGATGAGGCACTGAGGTTAACAGAAAAAATCTTACTACTTCGAAGAAAGAAATAATTTAACCCTTTCAGTCCAAACTCTAAATTGTATTACCTTTCCCAAAGGTTCCCTCTTCCCCTAGCATAGGAAAAAGGCCACAACGTTTGGTAAGTTAAAAAATGGTTTACTTACACACTCAAGTCAGGTTCATGTGTTTCATAAAAGGGTGCTCAGGCAGTAATATTCACCTTAGTTACAAAGCTGTGAAAGGTCCTAAATTATTGGTAGATGAACTCAAGAATGGATGCTGAGAGCCATGCAGTTGAGCTGGAGCAACCAACTCAAACCTCTTCACATGCTGAGCTTCTCAAGTAAAGTGGAGAACAAAGGCTTGATTACTAGTTCCTTCCAAGGTGAGGGGAAGTAGATAGTTAAGCCTGTAAGGACAGCATACTCTATGGTATTAACCCCTTCATGCATTTATTAGAAACCTAAGCATGTTGGTTGACCAACATGATTTCCCATTGGGACAGTCATGTCCAAAGTCTGGCCCACAGGCCAATTGCGACCCGAGTTCTGGTTTAATACAGCCCCTCAGGTAATTTGGCAAAAGTTCTTAATATGATAATATGACAGCAACAATCGCAGGTAACAAGGGCTCTCAAAGTGGGATCAGGTATTAAACAGGGTTGTGTTATTGCCCCAACTCTATTCATTATTTCCATTGCCATGATCCTACACTTTGTTGAAGGGAAACTCCACTCCGGAGTAGAAATCATATATCAAACAGATGGAAAGCTCTTTAATCTGAGCAGGCTAAAAGCAAAGAGTAGGTTTACCACAACTTCCATCACAGAGCTTCAGTATGCTGATGACAACTTACCGTATTTTTCGCCCTATAGGACGCACTTTTTCCCCTCCAAAAATGAAGGGGAAATCTGTGTGCGTCCTATGGGGCGAATGCAGGCTTTCGCTGAAGCGTGGAGAGCGAGAGGGGTCGGCCATCCCCAGTGCCATCGTGGAGGGGGGTGACAAATTATCAAGGAACAAGTTCCCGCAGGGCTCCCTAGGCTGCGGATAGCAGCCTGCTGCCCGGAGTGCGGGGCGCGCTGAAGCAGAGCGCCCCGCGCTTCGGGCAGATATCCGCGGCTGGGGGGGGGAAATAAAAATTTTCCCCTTTATTCCCCCCCCCAAAAAAAACCCTAGGTGCGTCCTATAGGGCGAAAAATACGGTGGTGTGCGCACGCTCAGAGGATGACCTCCAATCCATCCTAAAAATCTTCGCAGAAGCTTATGAAAAGCTTGGCCTATCAACATCCAAAAAACCAAAATGGATTGGGCAATCAAAGGCATGCTGAGCGCAACATGAGTGAAGAGAAACCCATAAAATAACTCGGGGTGTGCTTCTTTGAACATGTGTACTTACATATTTGGGATCCCAGACAATGTATAGTTATTCTTCTCTCACTTTCGCCACAAAGTAAACAAAGAAGATAACCAACATGATAAGAGGACTGATAAATCTCCAGGTGGCCTGCCAGAACATATTGGGTTTGTGTCCAATCATGAACTTAATATCATCATTAAATTTGATAATAAAGAGAAATGAAGTTTAGAGAAACCAAGCTGCTTTGGACAGATTAAGGGCCAACTCACACATGCATATTCATTACTTGGTAACTGTCATAAGGAAAGAGGCACAGCTGTCAACCTTCCCTTTTTTTGCAGGAAATTCCCTTATTCCAGTGCCGTCTCCCGCTGCTTCCCGCTGCTATCCTGGATTGTTAGATATCCCGTAGACTGTCTCCGGGACAGGTGAGGCTACTGATCCCTTATTTTCAAATCCGAAAGTTGACAGCTATGCTTCTGATCCCTTATTTTCGAGGCTGCTGATCCCTTATTTTCAAATCTGAAAGTTGACAGCTATGGAAAGAGGGCATTACAGATATGGCAGAACCGACAGAACTTCCATATCTGTTTGCATTGCCTAAAACATTAAACCTTGCACAGGGGCATAGGAAGGTGGGGGTTGGCCATCCCCAGTGCCATCGTGGAGGGGGGTGACAAATTATCAAGGAACAATTACTGTGGGACCTCAGGTTAAGAACTTAATTCGTTCTGGAGGTCTGTTCTTAACCTGAAGCACCACTTTAGCTAATGGGGCCTCCTGCTGCCGCTGCGCCGCCGCTATACGATTTCTGTTCTCATCCTGAAGCAAAGTTCTTAACCTGAGGTAATAATTTCTGGGTTAGCGGAGTCTGTAACCCGAAGCGTATGTAACCCAAAGCATATGCAACCTGAAGCGTATGTAACCTGAGGTACCACTGTACTGCCCTACTAGGGCGGTTCATAAAAACCTTTTTAAAAAAAATGCCTGTTCCAAAGGTCTTATCTTACTACACTGGGGAATATATAGCTATATATGAAATTTCATGCTTATCAGTTAATAACTTGACCCTCCTCCACGAAAATAGCTGTTTACTTGGCCGTTTTCCTATGTCATGAAGGCTGAAATTTCAATTCAGTGTAGGGTCAAGATATTAACTGATATGCATGAAATTTCAGATATAGTTATATAATCCCTAGTGTTTTAAGATAAGACCTTTGGAGCAGGCATTAAAAAAATTTTTTTAATGAACCGCCCTACTGCCCTACCTTCTGCTGTGCTTCCCAGGTCCTGGAAAGTCGGCCTATGTGAAGAAAATGAGACTAGGCCAGTAGATTAGGCCTTGCCCTGCCTTCGCCCCACCCTCTGCCCACAGCTGATTGGCCAGCTGGGTTGGGGGCGGGGCAAAGGCAAGGCAAGGCCGAATCTACTCGGCCTAGTCTTATTTTCTTCACATACAGATAGGTAGCCGTGTTGGTCTGCCATAGTCAAAACAAAAAAAAAAAATTTCTTCCAGTAGCACCTTAAAGACCAACTAAGTTAGTTCTTGGTATGAGCTTTCGTGTGCATGCGCACTTCTTCAGATATCTGAAGCTCATACCAAGAACTCATACCAAGAACTAACTTAGTTGGTCTTTAAGGTGCTACTGGAAGAAATTTTTTTTGTTTTTGTTTTTTCTTCACATAGGCCGACTTTCTGGGCTGCTGAGGCCTGCTAAGGCCGCTGCCTGTCCTTCGGGCCCCAATTTCCCCACCAGAAAGCCTCTGCTGCCCCCGAAAGTGGAGTGTGCGGGACAATGGCAGTGCTGGCATCCCGTTTTGCCCACGCGTGGCGCCGGGAGGAGCAGCTCAGTGCCACCCTGGGTGCTCGGCAGGCCGGCCTCCCCTTTGCCCCCAGTCTCCCCTACATCCCCTAGCATCAGCTAGGACACCCCCTCACTCAGCCACACACCCCAGTCTGCCCTACATGAAGCTAGGACACCCCCTCACTCAGCCACACACCCCAGTCGTCCCTGCATGAAGCTAGGACACACACCCCTCAGTCAAACACCCCAGTCTCCCCTACATGATGCTAGGACACCCCCTCTCTCAGTCAAACACCCCAGTCTGCCCTACATGAAGCTAGGACAACCCCTCACTCAGCCACACACTCCAGTCGTCCCTGCATGAAGCTAGGACACACACCCCTCAGTCAAACACCCCAGTCTCCCCTACATGATGCTAGGACACCCCCTCTCTCAGCCACACACCCCAGTCGTCCCTGCATGAAGCTAGGACACCCCCTCACTCAGCCACACACCCCAGTCCCTGCATGAAGCTAGGACACCCCCTCACTCAACCACACATCCCAGTCGTCCCTGCATGAAGCCAGGACACCCCCTCACTCAACCACACATCCCAGTCTCCCCTGCATGAAGCTAGGACACCCCCTCCCTCAACCACACATCCCAGTCGTCCCTGCATGAAGCTAGGATACCCCCCCTCAGTCAAACACCCCAGTCTCCCCTACATGAAGCCAGGACACCCCCTCACTCAGCCACACATCCCAGTCCCTGCATGAAGCTAGGACACCCCCTCACTCAGCCACACACCCCAGTCTCCCCTGCATGAAGCCAGGACACCCCCTCCCTCAACCACACATCCCAGTCGTCCCTGCATGAAGCTAGGATACCCCCCCTCAGTCAAACACCCCAGTCTCCCCTACATGAAGCCAGGACACCCCCCTCACTCAGCCACACATCCCAGTCCCTGCATGAAGCTAGGACACCCCCTCACTCAGCCACACACCCCAGTCTCCCCTGCATGAAGCCAGGACACCCCCTCCCTCAACCACACATCCCAGTCGTCCCTGCATGAAGCTAGGATACCCCCCCTCAGTCAAACACCCCAGTCTCCCCTACATGAAGCCAGGACACCCCCCTCACTCAGCCACACATCCCAGTCCCTGCATGAAGCTAGGACACCCCCTCACTCAGCCACACACCCCAGTCTCCCCTGCATGAAGCCAGGACACCCCCTCCCTCAACCACACATCCCAGTCGTCCCTGCATGAAGCTAGGACACCCCCTCTCTCAGCCACACACCCGTCTCCCCTCCATGAAGCCAGGACACCCCCTCTCTCAGCCACACACCCCAGTCTTCCCTACATGATGCTAGGACACCCCCTCACTCAGCCACACACCCAAGTCTCCCCTGCATGATGCTAGGACACACACCCCTCAGTCAAACACCCCAGTCTCCCCTGCATGAAGCTAGGACACCCCCTCTCTCAGCCAGACACCCGTCTCCCCTACATGATGCTAGGACACCCCCTCACTCAGCCACACACCCCAGTCTCCCCTCCATGAAGCTAGGACACCCCCTCTCTCAGCCACACACCCCAGTCTCCCCTACATGATGCTAGGACACCCCCTCACTCAGCCACACACCCCAGTCTCCCCTGCATGATGCTAGGACACCCCCTCTCTCAGCCACACACCCCAGTCTCCCCTACATGAAGCTAGGACACCCCCTCACTCAGCCACACACCCCAGTCTCCCCTGCATGATGCTAGGACACCCCCTCTCTCAGCCACACACCCCAGTCTGCCCTGCATGAAGCTAGGACACCCCCTCTCTCAGCCACACACCCCAGTCTCCCCTACATGAAGCTAGGACACCCCCTCTCTCAGCCACACACCCCAGTCGTCCCTGCATGAAGCCAGGACACCCCCTCCCTCAACCACACATCCCAGTCGTCCCTGCATGAAGCTAGGATACCCCCCCTCAGTCAAACACCCCCGTCTCCCCTACATGAAGCCAGGACACCCCCTCACTCAGCCACACACCCCAGTCTCCCCTGCATGAAGCTAGGACACCCCCCTCACTCAGCCACACACTCCAGTCTCCCCTGCATGAACCTAGAACACCCCCTCCCTCAACCACACATCCCAGTCGTCCCTGCATGAAGCTAGGATACCCCCCTCAGTCAAACACCCCAGTCTCCCCTACACGAAGCCAGGACACCCCCTCACTCAGCCACACACCCCAGTTTCGCCTGCATGAAGCTAGGACACACACCCCTCAGTCAAACACCCCAGTCTCCCCTACATGATGCTAGGACACCCCCTCACTCAGCCACACACCCCAGTCTCCCCTGCATGAAGCTAGGACACCCCCCTCACTCAGCCACACACTCCAGTCTCCCCTGCATGAACCTAGAACACCCCCTCCCGCAACCACACATCCCAGTCTGCCCTGCATGAAGCTAGGATATCCCCCCTCAGTCAAACACCCCCGTCTCCCCTACATGAAGCCAGGACACCCCCCTCACTCAGCCACACACCCCAGTCTCCCCTGCATGAAGCTAGGACACCCCCTCCCTCAACCACACATCCCAGTCGTCCCTGCATGAAGCTAGGACACACACCCCTCAGTCAAACACCCCAGTCTCCCCTACATGATGCTAGGACACCCCCTCTCTCAGTCAAACACCCCAGTCTGCCCTGCATGAAGCTAGGACACACACCCCTCAGTCAAACACCCCAGTCTCCCCTACATGATGCTAGGACACCCCCTCACTCAGCCACACACCCCAGTCTCCCCTGCATGAAGCTAGGACACCCCCCTCACTCAGCCACACACCCCAGTCTCCCCTGCATGAAGCTAGGACACCCCCCTCACTCAGCCACACACTCCAGTCTCCCCTGCATGAACCTAGAACACCCCCTCCCTCAACCACACATCCCAGTCGTCCCTGCATGAAGCTAGGACACACACCCCTCAGTCAAACACCCCAGTCTCCCCTGCATGAAGCTAGGACACCCCCTCACTCAGCCACACACCCCAGTCGTCCCTGCATGAAGCTAGGACACCCCCTCCCTCAACCACACATCCCAGTCGTCCCTGCATGAAGCTAGGATACCCCCCCTCAGTCAAACACCCCCGTCTCCCCTACATGAAGCCAGGACACCCCCTCACTCAGCCACACATCCCAGTCTCCCCTACATGATGCTAGGACACCCCCTCACTCAGCCACACACCCCAGTCTGCCCTGCATGAAGCTAGGACACCCCCTCACTCAGCCACACACCCCAGTCTGCCCTGCATGAAGCTAGGACACACACCCCTCAGTCAAACACCCCAGTCTCCCCTGCATGAAGCTAGGACACCCCCCTCACTCAGCCACACACTCCAGTCTCCCCTGCATGAACCTAGAACACCCCCTCCCTCAACCACACATCCCAGTCGTCCCTGCATGAAGCTAGGATATCCCCCCTCAGTCAAACACCCCCGTCTCCCCTACATGAAGCCAGGACACACACCCCTCAGCCACACACCCCAGTCTCCCCTGCATGAAGCCAGGACACCCCCTCACTCAGAGTGGATGGGAAAACCCAATGTAAAACCATCTTTGCAGGCAAAAAAATAAATCAATGGGGGGGGGGGGTGACAAGAAATTTTCTGCACCGGGTACCACCTGACCTTCCTATGCCTCTGAGCTTGCGATGTAATTGCCTCTCACATTCAGAAGCTGGTTATCAAGTGCAGACCAACCAAGTGATGCACATGCACACATAACTGAGCCATAGGTCAAAACCAGCTTTAACAGCATGATTTCAAGACTCAGGAGCACTTTCCAGGGTCTGAAAACACGTGCCATCGCGACAAGAGATGTTGACATGCATAAACGTCAAGAGATAGATGTATGTATTGCCATACAGGCAATAAGAGGAGCCTTGTGTGTTATATATGGGTTGTAGGGAACGAAATACCCCAGTTCTTCTCCCTTGCGCCATAGTTGTCTCTTCATTCGGCACTGACAGCTACGCCAGCCAGCTGCCACCATTGTGTTTCACAAGTATCACTGCTGGTGCAAAGCGCCCCTTCTGCTCACTAGATGGGCAAAGTGCTGTTGGCAGGAAGCCCAGCAACAGCAGTCAGCAGAAAGCCCCCAAATGGAGGGAAGGCCAACCTGGTCCCTTGCGTGTTACGTGATAGCACCAGGCCTGATGTGAGCCCAATTGCTGCACCCAACTGGTACAGAGATTACCCTGACTGCCCTCCTTCCAGAAAACCCTGCCTTGGGTTTGGCTTGCCCCCTCAGTATGCAAAGGAGTCTTCTGCCACAAGCAAAGTGCAGTCATGCTAATGAGTCACATTTAAGTGACTCTAATACCTGTGTTCAAAATTACTGTTTGGAATATGGTAAATAGCACCTGGTATTTATAAAGAACTTGTCAGAGCTGCAAAACATTTTGCATGCATTATATTTGTAATCCTTAAAACAGTCCAGTAAACTGGGCTTATAAATCATTTAGAGATTTTATTACAATCAAGCAGTATATAATTTTTGTTAGACAAACACAATTATTTCCCTTGTACTTTTGAGGGGCATAGTTCTTGCAATAAAAGCTAATCTGTTACATGTATTTGTGATTCTCGAGGGCATTGAACTATTTTTAAAGAGCCTTATTGCGGATTTGAGCCATATAATTCCTTTTTATATATATTAGAGATGGGCAAGTTTATGGTCAAACTATGAAACTTTCTCCCCCAGGAGGCAGTGATGGTCTCCAAGTTGGTTGGCTTTAAAAGAGGATTAGACAAATTCATGGGGGAGGAAATGGGTACTAGCCATTATGACTATTCTCCCTTCACTGTGGGAGGCAGCACTGGTTCCAAATACTGGAAATGACAGGAGGGGGGGTGCTTGAAGCAGCTAGGAAGCCTGCTCCCCATCACGTGCAGTTTCAAAATGTCCTTGGGAGTGCAGGGATGGGGTGGGCCAATGTTCCATGCAGCCCAGAGGCATTGCATTGGCAAAAAATGGCCGCCCTCATTTTAAAAGACAGCCTGTGGACCACCCAATAACCCTGTTTGGAATGATTTGTCTATCGGAGCAGCGATTGGTTGATTTTAGCATTCATCTTTTCAGGTGAAATACGGTTGCTCTGGCAAATTCAGGAGCTTCTGTACAGCTCCTGAAGGAAGTGACAGAACCATCACTATATGAAGATTTCAAAGCCATTCTGGACTGATAGATGCGGTCCTATTGTAGGTAAACTGTTTTATTTTTCCTTTAAAAAAGAAAAAGAAATAAATAGCTAAGTCAACCTCCTGTAGGAGGAAAAATGTAGTAATTTGGTGCCTGAGAGAACGCTTAGTGCCATGAATAAAGGTAAAGGTAACGGGACCCATGACCATTAGGTCCAGTCGTGGCCGACTCTGAGGTTGCGGAGCTCATCTCGCTTTACTGGCCGAGGGAGCCGGCGTACAGCTTCTGGGTCATGTGGCCAGCATGACTAAGCCACTTCTGGTGAACCAGAGCAGTGCACGGAAACACCGTTTACCTTCCCACTGGAGCGGTACCTATTTATCTACTTGCACTTTGACGTGCTTTCGAACTGCTCTGTTGGCAGGAGCAGGGACCGAGCAACGGGAGCTCACTCCGTTACGGGGATTTGAACCACCGACCTTCTGACTGGCAAGTCCTAGGCTCTGTGGTTTAACCCACAGCGCCCCCCGCATCCCAGTGCCATGAATACATGAGCTCAAAGTGACGTTTTCAAAGTATTTTATCAGCAAAGTAAGTAATGGGATATGCTCCATTTTTATTTGTATTTTTTACTGTGTAAAAAATTCACCTACCCTAGAATTGTCAAGGGGAATTATATTTTTCTATAATCCAACAATGGTGAGATGCCTATTCTGGTATCTTGCCTACAAAGCGATCTAGGGCTGCAAGTTTCTGTGTTCTGTTCACTAAGCCTTGTTTGCGTAAATCACTTAGAAAAATGTGACCTCTGTTTTAAAAACTCAGTGGCACATTATTTTATGATTGTGGCTGTCAGAACCATGTGGTTTTCCTTAACCCTTGCTCGGTAATCCTCAGATCATTTGCATGTTTGAGACTATTACTGTATTGCACATGGCCTTTTAGCAAGAACAGTTGTATCTTTCTTGGTAATGGCCTATTCACTTGGTAAATCTGAATAATCTGTATGAAGGATGAATGGCATGGCTGAGTTCAGGTGGTTAGATATAAATAAAGTACTGATTCTGTCCAAACTAGTTTATGTTTCTACAAATAAATGGGATATTCTATTGGCTATAGGGTAAATCATCAGAAAAAAAGACTCAGATCTCCAATTTAGAAAATACAAATTGTGACTTAATGGATTGTGTATTCTAAATTCCAGTTATTATTTGTGTGTGTGTCTATGTGTGTGTGTGTGTTGTAAGGGTAGTGCCTCAAAAGATCCGTGGAATTACAGTGCTACCTCGGGTTAAGAACTTAATTCGTTCTGGAGGTTCGTTCTTAACCTGAAAAGGTTCTTAACCTGAGGTACCACTTTAGCTAATGGGGCCTCCCGCTGCCGCGGAGACGCCGCACGATTTCTGTTCCCATCCTGAAGCAAAGTTCTTAACCCAAAGTACTATTTCTGGGTTAGCAGAATCTGTAACCTGAAGCGTCTGTAACCCGAGGTACCACTGTACCATGTTCTGTCCACTTATAATGACATAATTTTGTAATCAGGCCCTAGCAGTTTCCCCCTTTCTAAATCTCATGTACCAGATGGCCTTAGGCAAAGCACTTTCATTCAGTCTCAGCCCCCACACCTGCAATATAGGGATAAGAATGTGGACCTCCCTTATATGGTTGGTGTGGTAAGACTTACAAGATAATTATGTGTTATGTATTATGAACATTCTTGAGTGCTATATATAAAGATGCATTTATTGAGAAAACGGTTTTACATAGAAATCCTTACATTCTTACTGATTAAATACCTTAAATTTCAGGATACATGTGTGGGGTTTTTTAATGGTCAGGATAGGATGGGGAAAACAAGGGTAACCAGATCGCTGAAACAAAAGTTAAGATCAGGTACTACTGGTGATACCAGTGATACCGGTGTTACTGGTGATACCAGGGATACCAGTGCTACCGGTGCTACTGGTGATACCAAGGATACCAGTGCTACCGGTGCTACTGGTGATACCAGGGATACCCGTGCTACCGGTGCTACTGGTGATACCAGGGATACCAGTGCTACCGGTGCTACTGGTGATACCAAGGATACCAGTGCTACCGGTGCTACTGGTGATACCAAGGATACCAGTGCTGGTGTCTGGATGTATTACTTGTAGCCGTTTCTTTTTCAGTACGATTCTCCAAAGTTGGTAAATGGCTCCGAAAGGGATCATCAAACATGGTACACTTTCCAGCATGATAGAGATGACAACAGCCCAGGGAGGATACTTTTTTAGCTCTTTTGCAGGAAAATATACCTTTGGGAGAAATGAATGTATTGCATGAAAGCCACACTGAACAGCATCATCTTCTATGCGTTTACACAGAAGTAAATCCCATCAGGTTATATGGGTTGCTCCCAGGTAAGTGAGGACAGGAATTACAGCTTGTTAATACTTCAAAGTGGGAGCTAAGCCAAGGTTGGCAATATTCCAAAAGGGAAAGGGTTGCATGCAGTGTAGGGCTAAGACTATGGCTTCATCAGCACAAGAATGTCTCCTCACATGATGGGATGTACTCCTCCTCCTCTCCACTGGTGCACCCCCTAAATACCTTCTAGGGATTTCTCAAACCCTCTGGTGCAAGCATCTCCAAACTCGGCCCTCCAGATGTTTTGGGACTACAGCTCCCATCATTCCCAGCTAACAGGACCAGTGGTCAGGGATGATGGGAATTGTGGTCCCAAAACATCTGGAGGGCCGAGTTTGGGGGTGCCTGCTCTGGAGCAAATTTTGGGATGCATGGGAGGAGGAGAGGGGAAGAAAGTCCCATTGTGCTAGTGGCGTGGCGTATCTAACAAAAAACAATTTTTTAATGAATGCTCACTCCTGTCACACCAAATGGTAAAATCTCTCTGTTTTTATGTAGGCTGGGACTTGATAGCAAACAGTTATCATCAAGGCTGATCATCTGAAAACTCATGAAGCTGAACAGATCTGGGACTGGTCAGTGTCTGTATGGTTGGCTAGTTAGGAACCACATGGCATCCATCTGTCTTGGGAGAAAGTGGAAGAGTGTGCCTTTGTGGTTAAAGTCAAACCATTAGAGAGTTACAGCACCTACTGTGACAGTAGAGACCGATACAGAAAAAGCATGTTTGCTGCTACAGGTGCGCTATGGCACTCCTTTCTGCATCCCACCCCCAGTGGTCATTCCTTCTCTGTCCACTACTGTGGATACACACCCTGACTGTCTTTCTCCAGGCAATACCATCTTGTAATACGCAAGTTTGATGGCTCACTACACGTACAGCAGACACACACCTCCTGTGCCCCACAAAGAAGAAAACACCCCAGCAGGCATGTAGGGTTCTGTAAAGCCTGTTTTAGCTTTGTGTCCTAGATGGCAAGAGCCAGGATCACTGTCAAGCCCTTGGTGGGCCGTAGTATATGACTGATGGCATCTTTGGGCTTGGTGTGAAAAGGATGTCTGTTTATTCAACCTGCTTTTAAGTTGCTCCTCAGGAATGCTCTAAGAGCAGCTTACAGCAGAGTAATAAAATCAAAATGTAAAACTATTTATTAAATGTCCGGCTGAAACAAGAGAGGCAGGACATTAAATAAAAAGGCCAACATAAAGCATCCTCAGTTGATTATACTTAATAATTTTATTATTTATACCCCACCCATCTTACTGGGTTTCCCTGACCACTCTGGGTGGCTTACAGCATATCTTAAAAAATTCAGCATTAAAAATCTGGTGAGGTTAATTAGCTGCAGGACCCCCTGTAAGCCCTAGTGAAACATCAGTGATGGACCAGGAATTCTGTGCTTAAGCAGAGCATGTTTATCAATTCAGGAGTTCATAGCAGCAAGATTGGGGTGAGAGCTCAATCCCCCCCATGAATGCAAATTAGGGAAAGACTAGTAATGACTTGTATAAAGGTAACTTACATAATTTGGGTTCCAAGTATAGTACCTTGATGGTGGCTCCACTAGTACATAGGACAAAAAAATTAGGAACATTATCACTGGGGAGAAAAATTGCCATGTTGCCTTCCAATAGCCTTTTAGTGGTCTTCCTATCATATCTTTCACATCTGCACTGAATCTGTTAATGAAATGGATACATTTAATGAGTGATCTGTGGACAATTCACTTGCATGCAACCTTATTAAAAAATGAAGCCAGCTAAACTTCTGTTTCTCCTCTGACTGCATGCCTGCCCATCACTTGATGAAAGCAGGAACAAGTAGAGCAGCTACATAAGCGTCACTCAAAAGAGGGAAACACAAACAAAAGAGGATTCAGGCTGGCGTAAAACGTTTATGTACTAATTTAGAAATGATTTCTGTGACTGAAATAGAAATGTATTACATGTCTCCATAGTGGGTAAGACTGACCAGCTAGCCTGTTCCGTCTCCTTTCCACGCTTTAACTGCTGGTGGGAAACTTTGAAGCCCCTGCTCTCCCTGCCTAGAGTTCTTAATCTTTTAAACCACAGGGATTTTGAAATCAAGGACTACCTCAAATAGAGATCTATCCTCTCTGACAGCTGCTTGGGCTGTTAAGAAGGCCATATGCACCCTCCAAAATCAAATGATCTTTTACACAAATGAATTAAACACAACAGATAGGAAACCTTTATCCTATTGCAAATTTTGGGGTGTATACCCCCAAATTATGCATAAGGCTGCAAACCTTAGCTGGGATCGTATTCCCACTGTATGCAATGGAATTTATTTCTGAGCAGGGGTACATGGATTATACTTCAAATACAATAACCAGGTATCTCTTGCTGCACCTAGGCCAGTAAGAGACCTGGCAGACACCCTCACTTTTGACTTTCCTGCCTCTCTTAAAGATCAGACCTTCATTGCTTTTTAATGTTTTGATTAGCCAGCCACTTCCATAATTATTGGTACTGCTTGTAATTGTATTTTATGTTGTGCATCACCCCAGTGTTTTATTTGGCAGTACAAAAATGCTTTTCTAAATAAATAGACTAAATAAAGGTTTGTTGCTTAGAATGTTGTTTTCACAGGATAAAGGAGGGAAATGGAAGTGTCACACCTCACCAGTTTATCGATGGGCTTGGTTCTCATGATCCCTATGATGAGGGGTGCTGGTAAATCTGGGTCCTGGGCCATACCACTTCAAATAGCAATGGCTGTTGGCGACGATACCTCTTCAGACTGAATGCCCCTCATATTAAACATAACGGCTTCCCCATGGATGAGTATTCAGTTTTGAAACACAACTCACTAAAGCAGTCTGAAGCAGTCCAGATTAGACACCAGTTTACCTTGTAAACCCTCTTCAAGCATTAGAGTTAGTTTCCATGTAAGTGGGAGAGCAGGCCGGGGGGGGGGGAGACTAAAAAATCCTGATTTGCATTACAAGATGTAGGTGGATTAGGCTAATTTTGCTGAGAATTTTAAGGCATTGCAGAATTTGTCTAAACAAATCTGCAGTTGAGTTTCACTGGGTTATGCTGAATCAGTAGTTCTGTTGAACCACCTAGTTTCTCCATAGTGTGTTCATTTCTTAATAGAAATGCTTAGTGATGAATACAGCCTCAGGTGTTCATCTGCCTTGAGTTGCTTGTGCACCTAAGGGCTTATCCAGATACATATACGAAGAAACATAGCCATACCTTTTTATTCCATAAATAAATACAACACCGATCAGTTCAAAGAAAGTGATGACTAGCAAAGGCAAGGTCCCCGCATAGGCATCAAACATCTCAAGCCAGTAGTTTCCTGATCTCAGAGCAAAAAGCAGGCCCAGCAGAAAAGCAGAAAGGCATATTAAACCTACAGACAACAACATTCATTAGTCAATTAACACAAATGAAATAAAAGAAAACCTAACCATTGGTGTTCACATGTGTGTTTATAATCAATCCCAACACGTCTGTTCTGTTCTTGCCAAACACCCAAGTTTTGCCACTCACCTATCCTTAATGGTTAATGGGTGCAATGTGGCATCATTAAGACTGTACACTTTCTGCTCATCAG
The DNA here is from genome assembly GCF_964270895.1 of Podarcis filfolensis. Classification (NCBI taxonomy): domain Eukaryota; kingdom Metazoa; phylum Chordata; class Lepidosauria; order Squamata; family Lacertidae; genus Podarcis; species Podarcis filfolensis. The sequence goes on from NC_139603.1 coordinate 10,100,204, forward strand.
ATTATTGTTATTGTTGTTATTACTGTTTATTAATTTATATAGTGCCCTTCAGAGATATCAGGGCAGTTCACAAGATAAAAATACAGGATAAAAGCACAAAATAAATAGAACAGAAATGAAATAATCACCCCCACTCCCACAAACACATTTAAAAGGCCATAGAATTAGCCCAAGATCTGGTTGAAGAGGAACTTTTTTTGCCTGGCTCCTAAAGATGTATAATGAAGGTGGCAGCCAAACCTCCCTGGGGAGGTTAATGAAACTGGAAAGAACGTATCTTGAAACAACAGTAGCAACTATAAGAATGAGAAATGAGCCAGGATATTCCCCCATCGAAATACTGTCTTGCCCACGAACCCTAGCTCAGCCCCAACCTGCAATACAGAGATAATGTTAAGCTGTTGTTGTTTTTGATTGCTGAAATAATGTAGGTGAAGCACTTTGAACCGAGTAAAGCACCATCTTACTCTTGAGCATTGTTATCAGGCAAAGAAAAGGATTTGAGGAAGATGCCTTACCACATATAGCCTCCTTGTATATGTATCTAGACACAGTGTGAGATTCTGTGAAAGGCGTCAAGATACTTTGAACGAGTCCAAAAATGGAAGATATACCAAGACTGAACAGCATAAGAAAATACATAATCGCCCAAGTGTTCGATCCAGGCATCTTAAGCATGATTTCAGTGAACACAATAAAGGCCAAGCCGGTTCCAGAAACACTCTGCAAAATTCACAAATAATGGTAAAAACTGTCAGATTGATTTCTGAGTGTCATTTATTCTAATGCAGAGGCAAAATGTTGTATTACTCAACATTTAGCCATCATCTGGAATAGCATACAGCCATTACCAATTACAAGTTCATATTGGGGTGGGTGGGTGAAACAAAAAACCCTTTTGACCTTGACCTTCGGCACCTGAGATGTGCATTTTTAGGACTCACCATAAAGGTAAAGGGACCCCTGACCATTAGGTCCAGTCGTGGCCGACTCTGGGGTTGTGGCGCTCATCTCGCTTTATTGGCCAAGAGAGCCAGCGTACAGCTTCCGGGTCATGTGGCCAGCAGGACTAAGCCACTTCTGGTGAACCAGAGCAGCGCAGTGGTATTAAGTTGCCGTAATCTGTTTTTAGTGTTGCATTTTAAATTGTTGTCACTTGCCCTGGGATCTAAGGGTGAAGGAATGGTAATAAAATAATAAAAAAAGCAGCCACCTAAGCTCACAGGTTGCTTTCTGTAGTTCTTTTCGTGCTCATACATGCAGACACAGGTATGGTTTCTGTGTGTCTCTGCAGAATTATAAGGGGAAACTTCTCAAGCTGGACTAGAGTTCTGGTGGGTACCCTGAGCCCCATCTTCTGTGTGCAAGTATTTGTGGCTAAAAAAGTGGCCATGGAACACCCCAGTAACAGTAGTTGTAGGGGGGAAGGTAGATTGTGTTTCTTCGGAGATAACCAGGCAAACAACTTGTGGTCTCTGTGCACTCATACATATGGGCAGAGTAACAAGCTTGTTTACCAGAGACAGAGCAGCGTGTATGAAGCCAAAGAGCTAAACACAGCTCTTCTGAAAGAATTTCCTGCCTGGGCCATCACATCAACGGTAGCTGAAGAGCCAGGGCTGTGACCCCCTTGCAGCATGGCAGAGGTCCAGCAGAGAAACTACAGAAAAATGCAGTGGAAGCTGCAGAAACCAGAGAAGGAAGCCCCATTCATTCATAACAAAGCTGTTGACACAGTCAGTGTTGTCTGTCATCGCTTCCTCTCAGGTGAGGTTGCATTGCTCACCTGGCTTCCCAAAATACCACATGCCGATGTGAAGGAGAGGAGCAAGGTGGCAGGGAGGTTGGCATGGTGCACATGCTGCAACAGGAGCAGCGGTTTGGCTCTGCCGCAGCAGCTACCCTCGCCTTGTCCTCCTCCATAAGCAATGACAATGTGCACTGTTGGGAAGCTGGGAGAGCAACCTAGCCCCACTTCTGCCACCCTACTGGTCCCTACTCAGTGCACTACCTGTCATGGCAAAAACCGCAAAATAGGTGCCTTGGCAGAAAAAGAGCATATGAATGCCATCAGGAACTAATGCCGTGTCTGTGGCAATAGCCCCAGCAAGTGGCGTTGTTTTGGCGACTACAAAATCAGTGCATACTGTACTTTTACAACTGGATCATTTTGTAATGGAGTACGATACCTGATCAAGGAAATATTCGAGATCACAATTTGCCAGGTTGAGAGATGTAAGTTTATTGATATCCGTTCCGTTCAAGTAACTGAGCCAAAATGCGCCACTGTCTACAGTGATGCTTTCGTTCCTGAATGCCTTGGTGATGTATTTAACATTTCTGTGAGTAAAGTCAGGAATGGTACGAATTATTTGCATTGCCACAGTCCCTAAGAAAAACAACAGCAATTTGCTTCAAATAGGGGCAGGCCAGGGGCAAAACACAACCCCCACACAAAAAGGAAGTTGCCTGTATACCTGAATTAATGATTATGCACATGGAACATGCAGGATTGTATACTTTGTGTTCTATGCTACAATCTTATTTTAATTCTGCCCTCTGGGGTCCCCTAAACTGGTTTAAAGGGGGGGGAGAGAAATGACACTAAATTTTAGACAATGAAAAACAAAACAAATTGTGAACAGAGAGCTTGGACCAACACCTTAAATTGGTTCCTAACTGTGAAACTTGAATGGCTCACCTTTCCAAACATTCTTCATAGGCCATTGTTGCTTTGAACCCCAGAATTGAAAAAACTGGGATTGACGCAAACAAAGAAGTCAAAGAGTTTATTCCTGCTATCATGATAGCATCCAGTTCACAGTCATTACTAGGAAAAACAAGTACATAACAACCCGATTAAATGTTACAAAGGCCAGCACCGAGTCTGTAACTTCTAATGTTATACATTTATTATTTTATTTGAAGTACTTGTAATCTACTCTTCACTGAATATTTTCAATCCCAGAACAGTAAAAAATAGCAATAGTAGACAGATGGCATGATGCTGTTTTATACTCACAGGAACTTTATGGAGTAAAGCTATATTGAGAACATGCAGCCGCCTCAGTTACTTGCCTTCTGATCAAAAATAAAAACTCTCAAGTCAGGGCTCTGCAGCTGACTTCAGTGGGACTCATTAATCATAAATCTGCTCCACTTCCCAGCGTGGCCGCGTGGCCGCCCACTCCCCACTGGGGGCGGGGGACTTTGTCCCCCGTTGCCTGGGGGATCCCGGCCATGTCAGAGCCCGGCCAGCCAGCCCCTGCTGGCCAGGGGGAGGGGCTGGGCTGTTTAAACGGAGGAGCGAGCCAGAGGGCTTCCTCTTTGGCTCGCTTCCTCAATCACCCGCCCTCCCTCCCTATTTTGCAGGTTAGGCTATGGCCTTGCTATGGACTTCGGTTGGTCGCCTTGGTTGTCCGAGGGTCCTGGTAGGAATTTTTCCACTTGGCAAATTGGCACTGGCCACTTGGTTTTCGCCTACCTCGTAGCAATCGTCACTACTTAGTTAGGGTTGCGGTTAGGCATTGTTTGACCTTGTGTGGGGGAGGGGAGGTGTGGCCATCACCTGCCCCTCCATGCTTAAGGGTATTCCATTAAGGGAACCCGGGGGTGTTGATCTAGTCTGAAGCCCGGCTGGGGGGCTAAGGCCTTGACATGACCCCGACGGGAACACCAGGGTGAGCTTGAGTTGGTTCGCATCAACAGAGCTCCATCTACCGGTGGCTTACCCTTACTGGACTTCCTGCACAATGGGCAGGAGTCAGATATAGTCAGGTCCAATCAATGCCTAAGCCAATACTGCTCACATTCTGTAATTTCAATAAAGTTGTGGCCAAAATTTGCCCAATAACATAAACCTAATATCCGTGTCCTTGTGTGAGTTATTTCCAACGAGGGGGTGGCTGCGGGGTCTCAAGTCAGGGCTCTGCAGCTGACTTCAGTGGGACTCATTCATCATAAAGTATTGCATCTCAAACTTAGCTGAACTTTTCCCACTTCCACATTCACTCCCATCCTTCCTGCAGATGATGTGAAGATCTTCACACGAAGACATGCGTATGCAACCTACCGCTGTTTGTGTGCGACAGCCTGTATACTGGGGCATCTGCCCAACTCTGACATTGCAGAAAGAACAATAAAGGGCATCTTTGGGACTCACAGAGGGAAACATCAAGAGAACAGAGCCAACCGCTTTTCCTGGGCTCCAGTGTGGGCTGAATGAATTGAGTCTTGTCTCCAGAGATCACTGAGGCGCTATCTCATAGAAGTTAATTTGAGTGCGTTAAACAACTCCCCTCCACATTGTGAGCAAAAGCTAACAAAACTGCAAGATTATACCTACTTTGACGGGTTGTAGCTTGAATATGCTATGAGTCCTCCACATCCTAAAGAAAGAGAGGAAAAAATCTGGGTGGCTGCATCAAGCCAGGCACGTGGATTGTTGATCTTCTTGAGCTGTGAGAGAGACAGGGAGATATCAGGGCTAAAAACATTACAGTGGTGCCCCGCAAGACGAATGCCTCGCAAAACGAAAAACGCGCAAGACGAAAGGGTTTTTTGGTTTTTGCGTCGCTTCGCTAGACGATTTTCCCTATGGGCTTGCTTCACAAACTTCTTGCGAGTTTGTTTCCTTTGTCTTAAAGCCGCTAAGTTGCTAAGCCGTTAATAGCCGCTAAGCCGCTAATAGCCGTGCTTCGCAAGACGAAAAAACTGCAAGACGAAGAGACTCGTGGAACGGATTAATTTCGTCTTGCGAGGCACCACTGTATTAGTCTCATAATTCCTGTGTATATTTCACTGATACAGGCCTTCCTGGCAAGCAGTGGAAAATTAGTGTGTTTTCTGAATTCAACAAATTCAGAACAGAACAATGCATTAGACTGGCAAACAAGTGTTTCACAAACTGCCTGCTGGGCGCTAGTTGGAGGCAGAGAATCAGTGTGTAGGAGAGAGCGCTTAACTCTTTCCATGTTTGGTGATAGTCCCTTACAAATGCTCACTAGAGTGCTTTTACCTTCACTTGCACATCTTCCAGTCTTGGGCCCTGCCAGATGGAGAAACAAAAAGCACGCCAGGGGAGCATTTGTAGGGAAGAATTGGTGGGCATAGGGAGGATTAAGTACCTGCCCACTGGCTTCCTCAAATACAGAACTGGGACACCCCATGCTTGAACAATGAAGTGTAGTTCTGCCCTGTCTGCTGAAAAATAAGATTTGACCCAGGGTTGCCTATATTCGTAAGTTCTAGAAAAGGGCATTTTTACACACGTTTCTGTTCTTCATAGATTCTAGAGGGAGTTAACAAAGTACAATTGCCAGAATATGTGTGGATCCCAACTAGTATTAAGTGGTAAACAAAGAAGCAGCATGGAGGAAAGTTCAGCCCGGACACAGATCCAGCGCCGAGGGCCTTCTGGTGGTTCCCTCATTGCGAGAAGTGAGGTTACAGGGAACCAGACAGAGGACCTTTTTGATAGTGACGCCCGCCCTGTGGAATGCCCTCCCTTCAGATGTGAAGGAAATAAGCAGCTATCTTCTCTTTAAAAGACATCTGAAGGCAGCCCTGTTTAGGGAAGTTTTTTATATTTAATGCTGTATTGCAGAGTGGCTGGGGAAAGTCAGCCATATGGGCAGGGTATAAATAAATTATTATTATTATTATTATTATTATTATTATTATTATTATTATTATTATTATTAAAAGGTCAAAGCCACCTCTAAAAGACCAAGTCAGATTTTCTGTACGTCATCTGGAACACCAAGGATCAATTGAATAAATACTTGCATTAGGAGTCATGAAGTAGAGTAATCCGTGAACAGCTCCTGGGAGAGTCAGTCCATAAATTAAGAATAATGTTAGAATTAGGTAAGGAAATGTAGTTGTAACATATATTGCCTAAGAGGAAGAACAAAGCAGAGAAGAAAAAAGTGAGTGTCAGGAACAAGTGAAGGCAACACCATGAAATATATGAGCACTTAAGATAGATAATATTCTATTTTCTGTCTGGACTGTACCATTTCTGACTGTAGGCAGGTAATAAGATGATCAAATACATGCAAAAAAAACCCCTCCTGCATATGGATTCTAACCTAGCCTCCTCGCAGATGCATTAGTTTTCAATGGGCAGGTGCCTTTTAAAAAATATGGTAGAACATTCATTCATGTGAGCTGCCTCTTGTCTCACGTGGTGCAGTCTAAAGATGGCTTTACCACCTCAGTAAGGACCAGGTCAGTGAAATACAGGTATCTGGTAATAATCCCTGCTCACCTTTCCAGTCGATTCAATTCCTCGTACTGTACAAATGAACACAAGTAACCAGCAGGCTGCCAAACATAAAACCAGCCACCACTGAAGCGGACCACTGTTTGTAATATCCGTGCTTATGTTTAAAGTGTACCTATACCAGAAATAATTGGTAGGTGTGCTTTTGTTACATTCTTCAATAAGTTCTGAAATAACAAGCACAGAAGGCATTATCAAAACAGATAGAATCATAGAAGAGTTGGAAAGGATCCTGACGGTCAGGAATATGCAGTTGTCCCATTCTGCACCAATTGAGCGTGCAGATGGTATAAAGGTAAAGGGACCCCTGACCATAAGGTCCAGTTGTGGCCAACTCTGGGGTTGTGGCGCTCATCTCGCTTTATTGGCCAAGGGAGCCGGCATACAGCTTCCGGATCATGTGGCAAGCATGACTAAGCCGCTTCTGGCAAACCAGAGCAGCGCACGGAAACGCCGTTTACCTTCCCACCGGAGCGGTACCTATTTATCTACTTGCACTTTGATGTGCTTTTGAACTGCTAGGTTGGCAGGAGCAGGGATCAAGCAACGGGAGCTCACCCCATCACGGCGATTTGAACCGCCGACCTTCTGATCAGCAAGTCCTAGGCTCTGTGATTTAACCCACAGCGCCACTACATTTTAAAAACTCCATTCCATGGTTTGTTTTTTGTTTGTTTTTAAGGAAAATGTGAACCTACCATAAACCCCTCTCCTCTGGAGTTCTAGAATGAGGTATTGTTTAGTTTGGGGAATAGCCTCCTCTTGATTGACAAACAGGGCTTCCTAAAAGAATGACATCAAGAGGAGATGCTTCACCTTAGCTCTTCCAGACCAAGCCTGGAACAAAACTCTCCAGCCCTACATATATTTGGGTTAGGGATGCGACCAGGCACAGCCCCAGGTGAATGGATATGTGCCTCATCCTCTTGAAGCTATTCCATGAAGGGGAAGGGGCAGGAATGGGGCCTTTCTTCAGGCATCAGTTCTCTCTGCACAGGAAGCTCTTGCTTTGGCATAACTAGTAAACTAGCCAGGAGTGGGGAACCTTTGGACTTCCAGCTGTCGTTGAACTACACCTCCCATCAGCCCTAGCAAGCATGGCCTATGGCCAGGGATCATGGGTGCTGTAGTGCAGTAAGAGCTGGAGGGCGTGAAGATCCACCACACCTGCTTTAAGCTATTGGCCCCATCTACACAGCACTTTAAACCATTATTAAACTAAGCTATGCCTTAAAGATGAACTTACTGCTGCTTCTTTCAGATGGGCAGGGTATAAATAAAAATATTATTATTATTCTACCTCTGCTGCATTACCAAGTGCTTCTCTCAGTTCATATCCTATTCCCTTTTGGCACAACTTACAAGTGCTGCTTTCTCTGTAATTCTGTCCTTTTGGAGCTGTAAGATTTGGGGTGTATGTTCACAGGATGCAACTGCAGACACATGTTCATGAGGACACAGCCTAACTAGGTGAGTCTTGCTCTGAAGAGCAGGGCTTGGGGGGGAGAGGTCAATTTAAAGTGCAGTGCATCTGGGTAGGAGGGGGAGCTAACCCCCCCTTCTCATCTGTGCTTTTTTATGCAAGAGGAGAAGAGAAGAATTGCATCCAAGCTTTGTACACATTACCATTTACTCTTGCTCTAGTGCGCTCCCAATGGTGGATTTTGAACCCAGAGACATACAACATTACCAAAGTTGTAGAGCTAGCCTGGAGATTTTTGATAAATGCTGCTATTGTGTGTGTTTTCCATCAAACCAGCTTCAACCCAAAAAGAATACTTAAGCCACATTTGATGTGCAGTTCAGCTGAGGTGTGTAACAGCGTATGCACAGATGATAGCACCATGAACGGTAAATGGGAGGATTGCAAGCGGGAGGGGAAATGAAGCAAGTAATGCACATTGGGTACAAACATCCCCATCCCGTCTCTGGTGTGCACAAATGCAACCTGACACACAGACACAGCTGATAATGTGTGCATAGCCTACACAGAAAAATGGGCACCTGTAGGGCTTTGTGTCTAGACCTTGCTTATCCCAATCTGTGGCTTGGGCCAAAGGAGGCATGGCAGGAACACACCTGGGTCTAATAGTTGCTGACTGTGGCAGAGTTGGACAAACAATTTAATGCAGTGATTGAAGGATACATAGAAAAGCAGATACTAATAACAGAAAGCAGCAAGAGACTTGGGAACTCACCTGGTTTGCTGGTATCTGTTGGGCAGAAACTCCAAGGTAATGGGTTTCGGAAAGAGTTTATAAAATACCACAAAATCCAGGCCAAAAGCATATTGTAATAGAGAACTACTAGGAAGCACACTATCACAGAAGAGTAACCTGTGGAATATACAAGCACACTCAGATTTGGCATGAACAAAGAAAATTGCTTTTTAACATACATATTGCAAGAGTCTGATTCACACAATGGAAAGATCAAACCAATTACTACCTGAACTCTGGCAGTCTGGAAAACAATATTGTTCTGTGAATTAAACGTTGGTGCTAACAAACTAAGCAGTAGGGCGGGGGGGGGGGAGGCAATTCCCATTTTGCCTCAGGTGGTGAAATCACACAGGTTGCCCCTGAGTGGCTCTGTTTATCTTCCACACAGATAGGCATGCAACTGCCTGAGTTTACTACTACTGGGATGCGGGTAGCACTGTGGTCTAAACCACTGAGCCTCTTGGGCTTGCCGATCAGAAGGTCAGCGGTTCAAATCCCTAAGACGGGGTGAGCTCCTGTTGCTCTGTCCCTGCTCCTGCCAACGTAGCAGTTCAAAAGCATGCCAGTGCAAGTAGATAAATAGTTATCACTGTGGCGGGAAGGTAAACGGCGTTTCTGTGCACTCTGGTTTCTGTCACAGTGTTCCGTTGCGCCAGAAGCGGTTTAGTCCTGCTGGCCACATGACCCAGAAAGCTGTTTGAGGACAAACACTGACTCCCTCAGCCTGAAAGCGAGATGAGCACTGCAACCCCATAGTCGCCTTTGACTGGACTTAACTGTCCAGGGGTCCTTTATCTCTTACCCTACTGCTAATGGCTTTGCTATTACAGCCTCATGGAGCCCATGCATTTCCAGGAAGGAGCAATGATTAGAAGATTGTATAGTCACAAGTAAAGGCAGTTGCAGAAACCTACCCAGTCCTCCCAGGTAAGGTGAGATGTGCCACCAGACTTCAATGCTGCCTTTTTTCATGCGTTGCCCTACAGCTAATTCAAGAAAAAATATAGGGGTGCCTTCCAACAGAAACGCGATGATGTATGGAATCAGGAATGCTCCTAGAAACACAATTTCCAAGCACAGTTAGCTCATAACAGTGGCATAGCGTGGGTTGCTGGCACCCAGTGCAGGCAAGCCCCTGACACTGACGGAGCACATCTCCAGCCAAGTGGGGCCTTGCTGTGCCAGCTGCCTGCAGGGGCATGTCTGGCCAGGCCAGGCCACACTGGGGATGCCCCTTGTCCCCTCCCTGTGCTCCATGGGCCTGGACTGCTTTGCATCCTTCACCAGGGTGGGGAAGCCAATGCCTGGGGGGGGGGTGCCTGGTTGTGTTCTCTCAGAATTCTACCCCTTGGCCCCGCACACTATGCCACTGCTCATGCCCTCCTCCACCTCTAACTTTCTACTAGCATTATCTTTATACCAGCAGCATCTGTTAGGTAAGTATGTTGTACATAAAATAATTATTAAGTAAAGCAAAAAAGCTGTAACAGTTGATTGAGAGAGGATTTTTTTCCCCATATGGTGATAAACTGGGGGTAAGAAAACCTGCGGGCGCTACCTTAACTGCTATGGCACCCAGTTGTGGCTCTTGATAATTTTTCCATGAAGGGACAAGGGTTCTACAGCTAATGATCATTAACTTCCTCCATTGGGGAAGCTGTGATGTTGATATCAGATTCAAATCGGGACTGCCCCCGCCCCCATGCAAACAATATGAGGGGCAGGGAGGTGTTGTGGAGTGAGCTAATCATGTCCTCCCGCTTAGGGTCTGTGCAAAAAGGCAATAATATACAACTAATTGTTAGAGGGGTTTTTGTGGTTTTTTTACTGTGGCATGCACTGAAAGTGCATCTAATTGGTGGGGATTAACCTGCATAAATTAGACCTGCAGTGAGAGATGTAGAAGGTGAAAGTAATGAAAAAAATGCTGCTTCATTGGTTGAGAGTTCCTTGCTGCTGTTTTTGCACTTACATTTTAGCTTGTTTTTTTCATTTTTTTAAAAAATTCTGGAATGTAGGGTGGGGGGGAGAATCAACTTTGAGGGAAATCAGCTAGAGTCAACTCAGGTGTTCATATCTCCCTTGGTCTACGTTCTCAGGTGTAAATTATCTGCTTTCCTTGAGAAGAAGAAGAGATTGGCAAAAAGTTACAACCAGGAATGATGCTGCAAAGGAAGTTGCTCTTGGACAAAGTAGCTTGTTTCTAATCTCTTCACTTTTCAACAAGGAATAATACACATTTTAAAATCATTTATCAGAGTCAAAGCACAGAAACATTTAAAGAACTCTTATTGTCACAGTTGCCTAGAAGCAAGACTATTTGTTTTTCATGTTTCTTGCCAATAGAATTTAAATAAAAAGAAAAATCCATGTCCGTTTAGTCAGAGAAAGTAAATAACTCAGACACTAAATCCCTGCAGTGAAACCAAATCAATCAGTAACAATAGATAACAATTCCAACAAGACTTAAAGCTTGGGTTGTAAGTCATTCAGTAATACTATTAAGCGCTGCATGCAAATCAGAGTTGCAGTGAGGCATTGAAGTTAACAGAAAAATTAGGGACATATCTTTCCCAATTTCTCTGTCTTGTTGTTTTGCTCTGGACGCATAGCCATCTGTCAATCAGAAGGAAGAGCAGGATGTAAATGGCATTTTTTTAAATTTTATTTAGCAATGAATTTCTCAAACCAAAAATAAAAAAGGACCCCTCCCTTTTACAGAACCTGTGATAGTCTCCTTCTTCTAGCTGTCATCTGCCACAGATGAGGCCATCAGGTGGAGAGTCGCGACATTTAAGTACCTTTACAGCTGCCTCTGCAGAGCCATTTTAGGCCACCTTTGTTCCCACCTCTGGCTTTTTTTTTGCCATCTCACATAGAGCCCCTTAATCTCCCTTAATGGCTCACAACCCAGGCTAACACCTCACTGGGAGGCTAGCCTGGCTATTCCAAGAATTAAAAGCACTGATTAAATTTTAACAGTTGCTGGATCCAGAGATTAGAGGGGTGTGGCACACCCCAAACACATATTATTTTAGAACAAGAGGAGCTTGTCATAGTTTAGTCTGAACAATCATGCAACTAATCAATTAAAAGGTGGGTTTTCTCTTACCTCCTCCATAGGTTTGGCACAAGTATGGAAAACGCCACACATTTCCAAGACCCACGACAAATCCAGCACAGCTTAAAAGGTACTGGAATTTACTATCCCACTTGGGCCTTATGTACTCTTCATCGCTGCCTTCAGATTCATCAGTTTCCACCTTTACTTTATACTCTTCAACGCCACCTTCAGGTTCATCAGTTGCAGGCTTTAATTGATACTCTTCAACGCCGCCTTCAGGTTCATCAGTTGCCATCTTTACTTTATACTCTTCAACGCCACCTTCAGGTTCATCAGTTGCCTTCTTTACCTTAGACTCTTCAACGCCGCCTTCAGGTTCATCAGTTGTCTTCTTTACCTTAGACTCTTCAACACCGCCTTCAGGTTCATCAGTTGTCTTCTTTACCTTAGACTCTTCAGTGCCGCCTTCAGGTTCATCAGTTGCCTTCTTTACTTTATCCTCTTCAACGCCGCGTTCAGGTTTATCAGTTGCCTTCTTTACTTTATCCTCTTCAACGCCGCCTTCAGGTTCATCAGTTGCCTTCTTTACTTTATCCTCTTCAATGCCGCCTTCAGGTTTATCAGTTGGCTTCTTTACTTTATCCTCTTCAACGCCGCCTTCAGGTTCATCAGTTGCCTTCTTTACTTTATCCTCTTCAACGCCGCCTTCAGGTTCATCAGTTGCTTTCTTTACTTTATCCTCTTCAACGCCGCCTTCAGGTTCATCAGTTGCCTTCTTTACTTTATCGTCTTCAACGCCGCCTTCAGGTTCATCAGTTGCTTTCTTTACTTTATCCTCTTCAACGCTGCCTTCAGGTTCATCAGTTGCCTTCTTTACTTTATCATCTTCAACGGCGCCTTCAGGTTCATCAGTTGCCTTCTTTACTTTATCGTCCTCAACACCGCCTTCAGGTTCATCCGTTGCTTTCTTTACTTTATCCTCTTCAACGCCGCCTTCAGGTTCATCAGTTGCCTTCTTTACTTTATCCTCTTCAACGCCGCCTTCAGGTTTATCAGTTGCCTTCTTTACTTTATCCTCTTCAACGCTGCCTTCAGGTTCATCAGTTGCCTTCTTTACTTTATCCTCTTCAACGCCGCCTTCATGTTCATCAGTTGCCTTCTTTACTTTATCCTCTTCAACGTCGCCTTCAGGTTCATCAGTTGCCGTCTTTACTTTATCCTCTTCAACGCTGCCTTCAGGTTCATCAGTTGCCTTCTTTACCTTAGACTCTTCAATGCCGCCTTCAGGTTCATCAGTTGCCGTCTTTACTTTATCCTCTTCAATGCCACCTTCAGGTTCATCAGTTGCTTTCTTTACTTTATCCTCTTCAAAGCCGCCTTCAAGTTCATCAGTTGCCTTCTTTACTTTATCCTCTTCAACGCCGCCTTCAGGTTCATCAGTTGCCTTCTTTACTTTACCCTCTTCAACGCCGCCTTCAGGTTCATCAGTTGCTTTCTTTACTTTATCCTCTTCAACGCCGCCTTCAAGTTCATCTGTTGCTTTCTTTACTTTATCCTCTTCAACGCTGCCTTCAGGTTCATCAGTTGCCATCTTTGCTTTATGTTCTTCAACGCCGCCTTCAGGTTCATCAATTTCCTTCTTTACTTTATACTCTTCAACGCCACCTTCAGGTTCATCAGTTGCCATCTTTACTTTAAACTCTTCAACACTGCCCTTGGGTTTATCAGTTGCCATCTTTACAACCTCTTTTTTTCCTTCAGCACATATTTCTCCAATATTAGCAGCAGCCAGGCAACTGAACCACCTCACTCACCAAGTAAGTAGCGGGGGGGGGGGGGAGCAGCAGCAGAGGTATTCTGAACAATGGATGGAACTTCCATCTGCGACATCACACCAAAGAATGCAGATATAACAACCTAGCAACCTACAGCCACACAAATTACAGAGTTGAGATGAGGCACTGAAGTTAACAGAAAAATTCTTACCTCTTGGAAGCAGTAAAGATATAATGGAACCCTTTCCATCTAAACTCTAAATTGTATTACCTTTCCCAAAGTTTCCCCTAGCATAGGAAAAAGACCACACGTTTGGTAAGTTAAAAAATGGTTTACTTACACACTCAAGTCAGGTTCATGTGTTTCATAAAAGGTTGCTCAGGCAGTAATATTCATCTTAGTTACAAAGCTGTGAAAGGTCCTAAATTATTGGTAAAGGAATTCAAGAATGGATGCTGAGAGCCATGCAGTTGAGCTGGCACAACCAATTCAAACCTCTTCACATGCTGAGCTTCTCAAGTAAAGTGGAGAACAAAGGCTTGATTACTAGTTCCTTCCAAGGTGAGGGGAAGTAGATAGTTAAGCCTGTAAGGACAGCATTATGGTATTAACCCCTTCATGCATTAATTATACTTAAGCATGTTGGTTATATGAGGTTGATTATCCCACAAACCCCTTCTCAAGAAAATATAACAATTGCATGCATAATAAATGAATCTCTGGGAGTACCATCAAAGGTTCTGAAAACTGTCTCTTGGTCAGAATGTCAAGCTATCATTTCTTTGGTTTGACAATACCCCAATTCAAGTCCGTCTTGTACCACATTATACACATAGTGGTATTTCACTCCACTATGAGCTTGCAGTTTCTCCAAATATGGGAGAGTTGTGTACAGCTATTAACCAAATGAAAAACAACAAAGCCAGTGGACCTGATGGGATACCTGCTAAAGTCTTCAAAGTGGGTGGAATTGACCTTACACAACAACTTCATAAGCTCATCGGAAAAATCTGGGAGAAAGAGGAGATCCCAGTATACTTTAGGGATGCCAAAATTATCAGTCTCTTTTAAAAAGGTGAGAGAACAGATTGCGGAAACTATCAAAGGCATCTCTCTATTAGCTGTGGCTGGAAAAATGCAGAGAGCAAAACCAACCCCTGTGTATGGTATTTATTGACCTGACTAAGGCCTTTGACACTGTAAACTGTAATACCCTGTGGACTGTCCTTCTGAAAATTGGCTGCTCAGATAAATTTGTGAACATTTGGCTCCTCTATGATATGACAGCAACAATCGCAGGTAACAAGGGCTCTCAAAGCGAACCATTCACAGTGGGATCAGGTGTTAAACAGGGATGTGTTATTGTCCCAACTCTATTCATTATTTTCATTGTCGTGATCCTACACTTCATTGAAAGGAAACTCCACACCGGAGTAGAAATCATATATCAAACAGATGGAAAGCTCTTTAATCTGAGCAGGTTGAAAGCAAAGAGTAAGGTTACCACAACTTCCATCATAGAGCTTCAGTATGCTGATGACAACTTAGCGTGTACACGCTCAGAGGATGACCTCCAAACCGTCCTAAATATCTTTGCAGAAGCTTATGAAAAGCTTGGCCTATCACTCAACATCCCAAAAACCAAAGTGCTGCACCAACAAGCAAAAAACAACCCCTCTGTAGCGCCACAAATCCAACTCAATGGTGTAACATTGGAAAATGTTGATCACTTCTCCTACCTGGGCAGTTATCTTTCCACAAGGGCTGACATTGATGCCGAAATCCAGCATCGCCTGAGCTCTGCGAGTGCAGCTTTCTCCCGATCGAAGTGCAGAGTCTTTGAGGACAGGGACATTCGCAGGGAAACCAAAGTGCTTGTTTACAAAGCTATTGTACTACCAACCTTACTGTATGCTTGTAAAACATGGACCACCTATAAACACCATCTCCAACTCCTCGAAAGATTCCATCAACAGTGTCTCCGAAAATATTTACGCATTACCTAGGAAGACAGGCGAACTAATGCCAGTGTACTGGAAGAAGCAAAGATCACCAGTGTCGAAGCAATGATTCTACAACATCAACTTCACTGGACGGGTCATGTTGTGTGGATGCCTGATTATCGTCTTCCAAAGCAACTACTCTATTCTGAACTTAAAAATGGAAAGTGTATTGGTGGTGGTCAAGAAATGAGGTTTAAAGACTCTCTCAAGGCAAATGTAGTAAAAAAACTGACAACTGGGAAACACTGGCCTGTGAGCACTCCAATTGGAGAACAACCATCACCAAACGTGTCATGGGCTTTGAAAACGCTCGAACTCAGGACGAAAGCAGGAAACATGCTAAGGGAAAGGCACACTTGGCAAATCCACACCGTGATCAACTCCCGCCCAGAAACCTGTGTCCCCACTGTGGAAGGACGTATGGATCCAGAATTGACCTCCACAGTCACTTACGGACTCACTGTTAAAACCGTGTTTATGGAGAACAATCTTACACAGCTACGACTGATCGCCAAAGAAGAAGAAAAAAGAAGCCTTAACAGAGATTGTGATCAATCATTTAATTTCAATTAGTAAGCAATTTAGAGCAGCTAATTCATTTTCCCTGAGGGGAAAACAAATTTTCTTCATCTGCCCAAACAAGATATTCAGCAAATAGTCCTTGTGGGTAAGGTTGCAACTGTGGATTGGGCAATCAAAGGCATGCTGAGCGCAGCATGAGTGAAGAGAGACCCATAAAATAACTTGGGGTGTGTTTCTTTGAACATGTGTACTTACATATTTGGGATCTCAGACAATGTATGGTTATTCTCTCACTTTCAACACAAAGTAAAAAAAGAAGGTAACCAACATGATAAGAAAAACCTGTCAGGTGGCTGCCTTGGGTTTGGCTTGCCCCCTCAGTATGCAAAGAAGTTTCTGCCACAAGCAAAGTGCAGTAATGCTAATGAGTCACATTTAAGTAATACCTGTGTTCAAAATTACTGTTTGGAATCAATAGCACCTAGTATTTATAAAGAACTTGTCAGAGCTGCAAAGCATTTTGTATGCATTATATTTGTAATCATTAAAACAGTCCAGTAAGGTGGGCTTATAAATCACTTAGAGATTTTATGACAATCAAGTAGTATATAATTTTTGTTAAACAAATAAAATTGTTTCCCTTGTACTTTCGAGGGGCATAGTTCTTGTAATAAAAGCTAATCTGTTATACGTATTTGAGATTCTCAAGCGCATTGAACTATTTTTAAATAGCCATATAATTCTTTTTTATATATATTAGAGATGGGCAAGTTTATGGTCAAACTACAAAACTTTCTCTCCCAGGAGGCAGTGATGGTCACTAAGTTGGTTGGCTTTAAAAGAGGATTAGAATAATTCATGGGGGAGGAAATGGGTACTAGCTGTTATAACTATTGTTCTCCCTCCACTGTGGGAGGCAGCACTGGTTCCAAATACTGGAAACCACAGGAGGGGGGGTGCTTGAAGCAGCTAGGAAGCCTGCTCTCCATCACGTGCAGTTTCAAAATGTCCTTGGGAGTGCAGGGATGGGGTGGGCCAGTGTGCCATGCAGCCCAGAGACATTGCATTGGCAAAAAATGGCCGCCCTCATTTTAAAAGACAGCCTGTGGACCACCCAATAACCCTGTTTGGAATGATTTGTCTATCGGAGCAGCGATTGGTTGATTTTAGCATTCATCTTTTCAGGTGAAATACAGTTGCTCCGGCAAATTCCAGAAGCTTCTGTACAGCTCCTGAAGGAAGTAACAGAACCACCACTATATGGAGATTTCAAAGCCATTCTGGATTGATAGATGCGGTCCTATTATAGGTAAACCGATTTATTTTTCCTTTAAAATAGAAAAAGGAATAAATAGCTAAGTCAACCTCCTGTATCCCAAAGCAGGAAAAATGTAGTAATTTGGTGCCTGAAAGTATGCTTA
This sequence comes from Podarcis filfolensis, assembly GCF_964270895.1. NCBI lineage: Eukaryota > Metazoa > Chordata > Lepidosauria > Squamata > Lacertidae > Podarcis > Podarcis filfolensis. The sequence continues at coordinate 10,117,498 of NC_139603.1, forward strand.
GTGTCATGAATACATGAGCTCAAAGTGACATTTTCAAAGTATTTTATCAGCAAAGTAAGTAATGGGATATGCTCCATTTTTATTTCTATTTTTTACCGTGTAAAAAATTCACCTAACCTGGAACTGTCAGGGGGAAATATATTTTTCTGTAATCCAACAATGGTGAGATGCCTATTCTGGTAAAGGTAAAGGTACGGGCCAGTCTTGACAGACTCTAGGGTTGTGCGCTCATCTCACTCTAGAGGCCGGGAGCCAGCGCTGTCCGCAGACACTTCCGGGTCACGTGGCCAGCGTGACGAAGCTGCTCTGGCGAACCGGCACCAGAGTAGCACACAGAACGCCGTTTACCTTCCCGCTATATAAAGCGGTACCTATTTATCTACTTGCACTTAAGGGTGCTTTCGAACTGCTAGGTGGGCAGGAGCTGGGACCGAACGACGGGAGCTCACCCCGCCGCGGGGATTCGAACTGCCGACCATGTGATCAGCAAGTCCTAGGCGCTGAGGTTTTACCCACAGCGCCACCCGCGTCCCTTCGCCTATTCTGGTATCTTGCCTAAAAAGTGATCTATGGCTACAAGTTTCTGTGTTCCGTTCACTAAGCCTTGTAAATTGCTTTTAAAAATGTGACTTCTGTTTTAAAAACTCGGTAGCACATTATTTTGTAATTGTGGCTGCCAGAACCATGTGGTTTTCCTTAAACCTTGCTGAGTAATGAAGACTATTATTGTACTGCACATGGCCTTTCAGCAAAAACAGTTGTTGTATCTTTCTTGGTAATAGCCCATTTACTTGGTAAGACTCAGATCTCCAATTTAGAAAATACAACTTGTGACTTAATGGATTGTGTCTTCTAAATTCCAGTTATTATTTATATATCTCAATCTGTCATAAGGGTAGTGCCTGAAAAGATCCTTCCTGTGGAATTACCATGTTCTGTCTACTTATGTTTTGGAGGGTGTCCACTTATAATGTCATCATTTTGTAATCAGCCCCTAGCAGTTTCCCCCTTTCTAAATCTCATGCACTGAATGGCCTTAGGCAAAGCACTTTCTTTCAGTTTCAGCCCCCACACCTGCAATATAGGTATAAGAATGTGGACCTGCCTTATATGGTTGGCACAGTAAGACTTACTAGATAATTTATGTGTTATGCATTATGAACATTCCTAAATGTTATATATAAAGATGCATTTATTTAGAAAATGGTTTTACGTAGAAATCCCTACATTCTTACTGAGTGAATACCTTAAATTTGAGGATACATGCGTGGGTTTTTTTATTGGTCAGGATAGGATGGGGGAAACAAGGGTGACCAGATTGCTGAAACAAAAGTTAAGTGCTACCAGTGCTGGTGTCTGGATGTATTATTTGTAGCAGTTTCTTTTTCAACACAATTCTCCAAAGTTGATAAATAGCTCCGAAAGGGATCATCAAGCATGGTACAGTTTCAAGCATCTCAGAGATGATGACAGCCCAGGGAGGATACTTTTTTGACTCTTTTGCAGGAAAATGTACCTTTGGGAGAAACAAATGTATTGCATGAAAGCCACACTGAACAGCATCATCTTCTATGCGTTTACACAGAAGTAAATCCCATCAGGTTAAGTGGGGATTGCTCCCAGGTAAGTGAGGACAGGAATTACAGCTTGTTAATACTTCAAAGTGGGAGCTAAGCAAAGGTTGGCAATATTCCAAAAAGGGAAGACTCCTGGGTTGCATGCAGTGTAGAGCTAAGACTATCATCAGCACAAGAATGTCTCCTCACATGATGGAATGTACTCCTCCTCCTCTCCACTGGTGCACCCCCTAAATACCTTCTAGGGATTTCTCAAACCCTCTGGTGCAAGCATCTCCAAACTCGGCCCTCCAGATGTTTTGGGACTATAACTCCCATCATTCCTAGATAACAGGACCAGTGGTCAGGGGTGATGGGAACTGTAGTCCCAAAACATCTGGAGGCCCGGGTTTGGGGGTGCCTGCTCTGGAGCAAATTTTGCGATGCCATGGGAGGAGGAGAGGGGAAGAAAGTCCCATTGTGCTAGTGGTGTGTTGTGTGTAACAAAAAACACTGTTTTTATGAACGCTCACTCCTGTCACACCAAATGGTAAAATCTCTCTGCTTTTATGTAGGCTGGGACTTGACAGCAAACAGTTATCATCAAGGCTGATCATCTGAAAACTCATGAAGCTGAACAGATCTGGGACTGGTCAGTGTCTGTATGGTTGGCTAGCTAGGAACCACATGGCATCCATCTGTCTTGGGAGAAAGTGGAAGAGTGTGGGTAAAGTCAAACCATTAGAGAGTTACAGCACCTACTGTGACAGTAGAGACCGATACAGAAAAAGCATGTTTGCTGCTACAGGTGCGCTATGGCACTCCTTTCTGCGTCCCACCCCCATTCCTCCTCTGTCCACTACTGTGGATACACACCCTGACTGTCTTTCTCCAGGCAATACCATCTTGTAATACGCAAGTTTGATGGCTCACTACACGTACAGCAGACACACACCTCCTGTGCCCCACAAAGAAGAAAACACCCCAGCAGGCATGTAGGGTTCTGTAAAGCCTGTTTTAGCTTTGTGTCCTAGATGGCAAGAGCCAGGATCTCAAGCCCTTGGTGGGCTGTAGTATATGACTGATGGCATCTTTGGGCTTGGTGTGAAGAGGATGTCTGTTTATTCAACCTGCTTTTAAGTTGCTCTTCAGGAATGCTCTAAGAGCAGCTTACAGCAGAGTAATAAAATCAAAATGTAAAACCATTTATTAAATGTCCGGCTGAAACAAAAGAGGCAGGACATTAAATAAAAAGGCCAACATAAAGCATCCTCAGTTGATTATACTTAATAATTTTATTATTTATACCCCGCCCATCTTACTGGGTTTCCCCAGCCACTCTGGGTGGCTTACAGCATATCTTAAAAAATTCAGCATTAAAAATCTGGTGAGGTTAATTAGCTGCAGGACCCCCTGTAAGCCCTAGTGAAACATCAGTGATGGCCCAGGAATTCTGTGCTTAAGCAGAGCATCTTTATCAATTCAGGAGTTCATAGCAGCAAGATTGGGGTGAGAGCTCAATCCTCCCCCCCCCCATGAATGCAAATTAGGCAAAGACTAGTAATGACTTGTATAAAGGTAACTTACATAATTTGGGTTCCAAGTATTGTAGCTTGATGGTGGCTCAACAAGTACATAGAAGAAAAAAATTAGGAGCATTGTCCCTGGCGAGAAAAATAGCCACATTGCCTTCCAATAGCATTTTAGTGGTCTTCCTATCATCTTTTCCACATCTGCACTGAATCTGTTAATGAAATGGATATATTTAGTGAGGGATCTGTGGACAATTCACTTGCATGTAACCTTATTAAAAAATGAAGCCAGCTAAACTTCTGTTTCTCCTCTGACCGCATGCCTGCTCATCACTTGAACAAGTAGAGCAGCTACATAAGCATCACTCAAAAGAGAGATATGCAAACAAAAGAGGATTCAGGCTTGCATAAAACGTTTGCGTAAAACGTTTATGTGCTAATTTAGAAATTATTTTTGTGACTGAAATAGAAATGTATTACATGTCTCCATAGTGGGGAAGACTGATCAGCTAGCCTGTTCCATCTCCTTTCCAGGTGTTAACTTTGAAGCCCCTGCTCTCCCTGCCTAGAGTTCTTAATCTTTTAAACCACGGGGATTTTCAAATCAAGGACTCCCTCAAATAGAGATCTATCCTCCCTGGCAGTTGCTTGGGCTGTTAAGTAGGCCACATGCACACAACCCCCCCCCCCCCAAATCAAATGATCGTTTGCACAAATAAATTAAACACAACAGATAGGAAACCTTTATCCTACTGCAACTTGTGGGGTGTATATCGCCAAATTATGCATAAGGCTGCAAACCTTAGCTGGGATCTTATGCAATGGAATTTATTTCTGAGCAGGGAGACATGTGATTATACTTCAAATACAATAAAAAGGTATCACTTGCTGCACCTAGGCCAGGAACAGATCTGGCAGACACCCTCACTTTTGACTTTCCTGCTTCGCTTAAAAATCAGATCTTCATTGCTCTTTAATGTTTTGTTTAGCCAGCCACTTCTACAATTATTTGTACTGCTTGCAATTGTATTTTATGTTAATGTTGCGCATCACCCAGTGTTTTTTTTTTGGCGGTACAGAAATGCTTTTCTAAATAAATAGACTAAATAAAGGTTTCTTGCTTAGAGTGTTGTTTTCATAGGATAACGGAGGGAAATGGAAGTGTCACACCTCACCAGCTTATCAATGGGCTTGGTTCTCATGATCCCTATGATGAGGGGGGCTGGTAAATCTGGGTCCTTGGGCATACCACTTCAAATAGCAATGGCTGTTGGCGACTGTACCTCTTCAGACTGAATGTGCCTCATATTAAACATAATGGCTCCCCCCATGGATGAGTATTCAGTTTTGAAACACAACTCACTAAAGCAGTCTGAAGCAGTCCAGATTAGACACCAGTTTACCTTGTAAACCCTCTTCAAGCATTAGAGTTAGTTTCCATGTAAGTGTGGGAGCAGGCCGGGGGGGGGGGAGCAAGGCACTCCATCACTAAAAAAACCTGATTTGCATCACAAGATGTAGGTGGATTGCTTCTCCATAGTGTGTTCATTTATCAGTAGAAATGCTTAGTGATGAATACAGCCTCGCGTGTTCATCTGCCTTGAGTTGCTTATGCACCTAAGGGCTTATCCAGATACATATACGAAGAAACATAGCCATACCTTTTCATTCCATAAAGAAATGCAACACCCATCACTTCAAAGAAAGCAATGACTAGCAAAGGCATGGTTCCCCCAAAGGCATCAAACATCTCAAGCCAGTAGTTTCCAGATCTCAGAGCAAAAAGCAGGCCCAGCAGAAAAGCAGAAAGGCATATTAAACCTACAGACAACAACATTCATTAGTCAATTAACACAAATGAAATAAAAGAAAACCTAACCATTGGTGTTCACATGTGCGTTTATAATCAATCCCAACACGTCTGTTCCGTTCTTGCCAAACACCCAAGTTTTGCCACTCACATATCCTTAATGGTTAATGAGTGCAATGTGGCATCATTAAGACTGTACACTTTCTGCTCACCAGATTATTGTTATTGTTGTTATTACTGTTTATTAATTTATATAGTGCCCTTCGGAGATATCAGGGCAGTTCACAAGATAAAAATACAGGATAAAAGCACATAATAAATAGAACAAAAACAAAACAATCACCCCCGCTCACACAAACACATTTAAAAGGCCATAGAAGAAGAAGAAGAGTTTGGATTTGATATCCCGCCTTTCACTCCCTTTTAAGGAGTCTCAAAGCGGCTAACATTCTCCTTTCCCTTCCTCCCCCAAAACAAACACTCTGTGAGGTGAGTGGGGCTGAGAGACTTCAAAGAAGTGTGACTGGCCCAAGGTCACACAGCAGCTGCATGTGGAGGAGCGGAGACGCGAACCCGGTTCCCCAGATTGCAAGACTACCGCTCTTAACCACTACACCACACTGGTTCTCTCTCTCCCAAGGCCTGGTTGAAGAGGAACTTTATTTGCCTGACACTTAAAGATGTATCATGAAGGTGCCAGCCAAACCTCCCTGGGGAGGTTAATGAATCTGGAAAGAACGTATCTTGAAACAACAGTAGCAGCTAAGAGAATGAGCAATGAGCCAAGATATTCCATTGAAATACTGTCATGCCCACGAACCCTATCTCAGCCCCCATCTGCAATACAGAGATAGTATTAAGCTACTGTTATTTACAATAGCTGAAATAATGTACAAGAAGCACTTTGAACCATATTAATCTTGAGCATGGTTAACAGCAAAGAAAAGGATTTGAGGAAGATGCCTTACCACATACAGCCTCCTTGCATATGTATCTAGACACAATGGGAGATTCTGTGAGAGGCGTCAAGATACTTTGAATGAGTCCAAAAATGGAAGATACACCAAGACTGAACAGCATGAGAAAAAACAGAATCGCCCAAGTGTTTGATCCAGGCATCTTAATGACGATTTCAGTGAACACAATAAAGGCCAAGCCGGTTCCAGAAACACTCTGCAAAATTCACAAATAATGGTAAAAACTGTCAGATTGATTTCTAAATGTCATTTATTCTAATGCAAAGGCAAAATGTTGTATTACTCAACATTTAGCCATCATCTGGAATAAGATACAGTCATTACCGATGACAAGTTCTTATCTTGACCTGGACCCTTGACACCTGAGATGTGCATTTTTGGGACTCACCATGTTTTAGTGGTATTAAGTTGCTGTAATCTGTTTTTAGTGTTGCATTTTAAATCGTTGTCACTTGCCCTGGGATCTAAGGGTGAAGGAATGGTAATAAAATAATAATAAAAGCAGCCACCTAAGCTCACAGGTTGCTTTCTGTGGCTCTTTTAGTGCTCATACGTGCAGACACAGATATGGTTTGTGTGTGTCTCTGCAGAATTATAAGGGGAAACTTCTCAAGCTGGACTAGAGTTCTGGTGGGTACCCTGAGCCCCATCTTCTGTGTGCAAGTATTTGTGGCTAAATAAAGTGTCCATAGAACACCCCAGTGACAGTAGTTGTAGGGGGGATGGTAGATTGTGTTTCTTCGGAGATAACCAGGCAAACAACTTGTGGTCTCTGTGCACTCATACATATGGGTAGAGTAACAAGCTAGTTTACCAGAGACAGAGCAGCTTGTATGAAGCCAAAGAGCTAAACACAGCTCTTCTGAAAGAATTTCCTGCCTGGGCCATCACATCAACGGTAGCTGAAGATCGAGGGCTGTGACCCCCTTGCAGCATGGCAGAGGTCCAGCAGAGAAACTACAGAAAAATGCAGTGGAAGCTGCAGAAGCCTTCATGGAATGTGACCAGAGAAGGAAGCCCCATTCATTCATTCATGCAATGCAAGTACAATACCTTATCAAGGAAATACTGGAGATCACAATTTGCCAGTTTGAGAGATGCCAGTTTATTGATATCTGTTCCATTCAAATAACTGAGCCAAAATGCGCTGCTGTCTACAGTGATGTTGTCTTTCCTGAATGCCTTGGTGATGCTTTTAACATTTCTGTCAGTAAAGTCAGGAATGATACGAATTATTTGCATTGCCATAGTCCCTAAGAAAAACAACAGCAATTTGCTTCAAATAGGGGCAGGCCAGGGGCCAAACGGGTTTATGCACAACCACTGACATGCGCTGGGACCAGGAACGCAACCCCCATACAAACAGGAAGTTGCCTGTATACCTGAATTAATGATTATGCACATGGAACATGCAGGATTGTATACTTTGTGTTCTATGCTACAATCTTATTTTAATTCTGCCCTCTGGGGTCCCCTAAACTGGTTTAAAGGGGGGGGGATGACACAAAATTCTAGACAATGAAAAACAAAAATTGTGAACTTGGACCAACACCTTAAATTGGTTCCTAACTGTGAAACTTGAACGGCTCACCTTTCCAAGCATTCTTTATAGGCCATTGTTGCTTTGAACCCCAGAATCGAAAAAATTGGGATTGATGCAAACAAAGAAGTCAAAGAGTTTATTGCTGCTATCATGACAGCATCCAGTTCACAGTCATTACTAGGAAAAACAAGTACATAACAACCCGATTAAACGTTACAAAGGATAGCACAGAGTCTGTAACTTCTAATGTTATACATTTATTATTTTATTTGAAGTACTTGTACTCTATTCTTCACTGAATATTTTCAATCCCAGAACAGTAAAACAAAGCAATTGACAGATGGCTTGTTGTCGCAGAAACTAAATAGCTGAAGGCACTACTGAAATATGTTGGTTTTGTCATTGTTATTATTATTAATTTCTTTATTCGCTGACAGGACTCAAAGCAGCTTACAGTTTAAAAACATGAACCACTAGAGAGAGAAAATTCATTGAAATACAATTAAACATGGATAGAATGAAAACTATAAACATGTAAAAAAATATGTTTAAAACCTACCAATAATTACAATAAAAATTGTCCTCAATTTTTGTATGTGGGAAAGAGAAAATAAGCAGGCAGCCCTAGAACAGAGTCTGAAAAAGACAAGGCCTGACTAACCCTCTGTGAAGATCCAATGAAATGGCACTGGAGGTTCTAGAAATCTACTGGGAGAGGAGGATCCATCTGAGTGTTGATGCTGTAAATTTGTATAACTAAAGCCTTTTGATACAGAAATGTCAGTAAGACTCTTCAGATCTCATTCAACAGAAACCAGCCCTGGTGCATGCACTGGAACCCCTGAAATCTCTCATCATTCTGGGACTGGAGAGGGCCCAGATATTACACATTTATCACATTTAGAGCTCACTTTTCTCCAAAGGATTCCAAGGTAGCATACAAGCAAGTTATGCTGTTTTATTCTCACTGGAACCTTAAGGCATAAGTTATACTGAGAGCATGCAGTCACTCGCCTTCTCATTATTGCATCTCAAACGTAGCTGAACTTTGCCCAGCACTGGCATTGCAGAAAGAACAATAGAGAGCATCTTTGGGTTGCTCGCACAGGAAAACATCAAGAGAACAGAGCCAACCGCTTTTCCTGGGCTCCAGTGTGGGCTGAATGAGAATTGAGTCTTGTCTCCAGAGATCACTGAGGCGCTATCTCATAGAAGTTTATTTGACTGCGTCAAACAGCTCCTCTCCACATTGTGAGCGAAAGCTAACAAAACTGCAAGATTATACCTACATTGACGGGTTGTAGCTTGAATATGCTATGAGTCCCCCAAATCCTAAAGAAAGAGAGGAAAAGATCTGGGTGGCTGCATCAAGCCAGGCACGTGGATTGTTGATCTTCTTGAACTGTGAGAGAGACAGAGAGAGCTCAGGGCTAAACACATTATTAGTCTCATAATTCCTGTGTATATTTCACTGATACAGGCCTTCCTGGCAAGCAGTGGAAAATTAGTGTGTTTTCTGAATTCAACAAATTCAGAACAGAACAATGCATTATACTGGCAAACAAACAAGTGTTTCACAAACTGCCTGCTGGGGGCTTGCTGGAGGGGGAGAATCAGTGTGTAGGAGAGAGTGCTTAACTCTTTCCATGTTTGGCGATAGTCCCTTACAAATGCTCACTAGAGTGCTTTTACCTTCACCTGCGCATCTTCTAGTCTTGGACCCTGCCAGACAGAGAAACAAAAAGCAGCCCAGGGGAGCATTTGTAGGGAAGAATTGGTGGGCATGGGGAGGATTAAGTACCTGCCCACTGGCTTCCTCAAATACAGAACTGGGACACCCCATGCTTGAACAATGAAGTGTAGTTCTGCCCTGTCTGCCAAAAAATAAGATTTGACCCAGGGTTGCCTATATTCGTGAATTTTAGAAAAGGGCACTTTTTACACAAGTTTCTGTTCTTCATAGATTCCAGAGGGAGTTAACAAAGTACAATTGCCAGAATATGTGTGGATCCCAACTAGTATTAAGTGGTAAACAAAGAAGAAGCATGGAGGAAAGTTCAAAGTTCAAAGCCACCTCTCAAAGACCAAGTCAGACTTTCCGTACATCATCTGGAACACCAAGGATCAATTGAATAAATACTTGCATTAGGAGTCATGAAGTAGAGTAATCCGTGAACAGCTCCTGGGAGAGTCAGTCCATAAATTAGGAATAATGTTAGAATTAGGTAAGAACATGGGGCTGTAAAATACATTGCCTAAGAGGAAGAGCAAAACAGAGAAGGAAAAAGTGAGTGTCAGGAAGAGGTTAAGGCAATACCATGAAACAGATACTGTGCACACAAAATTACTGAACAGTTGCAGCTGAATCCAACTCAGTGATAAACTGTTTTTGTTTAAGGTGGTTTGAGGAAATGTAGAAGCTCATGCATTTGTGTAAATCACCACATAATGGTGCCATCCAGTGTGGTGCAGCAGTGGTTAACATGGCAGACTTGAATTGAGGAAACCTGTGGAGGTGTGCTCCACAGAAGTGCAGGGAGGCGGGGGAAGTGCAGGCAGTGGGGTCCCTCTCCCCCTCCCAATATTTTGTCTAAGTTGGTGCCTATGGCCATGAAGCTCACTGGTGACCTTGAGACAATTCCCCAGTCCAACCGAATGAAAGATTGTGAGCAGATTGTGTGCAAGAGGAAAGAGAGAGTAGCTTGAACTCTTTGGATGAGAAGTAGGATACTAATTAAAAAGGCAAGCATAATTTTTTTCTATGTTGCAGAGAAAAAAGGTAGAAAACACTTTATGACACTTTAAGGACCAGCACTGTAGGCTACCGTTTGTTTTATTAGGTGCATAAAGTCACCAGAGAATGCTGGGTTTATACATACATCCAGATTTTCCTGGACATAACTGGGATTCATTCTCCGAAAATAATGTCTAAATCAGTTAAAATGTAAGGGCGTATGGTAGCCAAAAAGCTCAACATATTTGCTCAACGAAAAGCAATATATTATTCAACTGACTATTCATTATGACGTTTTATGACACAGTCCGAGTCAGGCCATCTAAACTGCTGTTCCATCCCAAGGTGCTTTAGCCCTGCAGTCTAATGGGAACACTTGTGTTCCTCATAGTTGCACTTTATAGCTAATTAATCCATAATTTTGCTTCTCATTTGCTTTACGTATTGCTGATCAAACACATGAAAAAATACCTCCTGCATATGGATTATGACCTAGCCTCCTCGCAGACGTATTAGTTTTCAATGGGCAGGTGCCTTTTAAAAATATGGCAGAACATTCGTTCATGTGAGCTGCTTTCTGTCTCATGTGGTGCAGTCCAAAGATGGCTTTACCACCTCAATGAGGACCAGGTCAGTGAAATACAGGTGTCTGGTAATAATCCCTGCTCACCTTTCCAGCCGATTCAATTCCTCGTACTGTACAAATGAACACAATTAACCAGCAGGCTGCCAAACATAAAACCAGCCACCACTGAAGTGGGCCACTGTTTCCAATATCCGTGCTTATGTTTAAAGTGTACCTATACCAGAAATAATTGGTAGGTGTGCTTTTGTGACATTCTTCAATAAGTTCTGAAATAACAAGCACAGAAGGCATTATCAAAACAGATGGAATCATAGAAGAGTTGGAAAGGATCCTGACGATCAGGAATATACAGTTGTCCCATACGGAGATCGAACCTGCAATCTTGGTGTTATCCGCACCATGCTCTAACAGACTTTCCTAATATGGTGCCATCCAGATGTTTTGGACTAGAACGTCCATCAGCCCCAGCCAGCACAGCCTATGGTCAGGAATTCTGAGAGCCATAACCCAAAACATCTGGGGGTCAACAGGTTGGGGAAGACTATTGTAGATTCATTAAGTTCCACACACCACTGGAATAATATTGAGTAACCTGTATGTCATGTTATTTATTTGATTGCAAAGAGAAGTTCCTTCTGTTGTAGAGGGCTTCTTTCCCATTCTGCACCAATAAAGCGTGCAGATGGTATACTGCATTTTTAAAAAAACTCCATTCCATGTTTTGTTTTGTTTTGTTTTGTTGGAAAGTGTGAACCTACCATAAACCCCTCTCTTTTGGAGTTCTAGACCGAGGTATTGTTTAGTTTGGGGAATAGCCTCCTCTTGATTAACAAACAGGGCTTCCCAAAAGAATGACATCAAGAGGAGATGCTTCACCTCAGCTCTTCCAGACCAAGCCTGGAACAAAACTCTCTAGCCCTACATATATTTGGGTTAGGGATGCGACCAGGCACAGCCCCAGGTGAATGGATATGTGCCTCATCCTCTTGAAGCTATTCCATGAAGGGGAAGGGGCAGGAATGGGGCCTTTCTTTGGGCATCAGTTCTCTCTGCACAGGAAGCTCTTGCTTTGGCATAACTAGTAAACTTTAAGCCAGGAGTGGGGAACCTTTGGACCTCCAGCTGTCATTGAACTACAACTCCCATCAGCCCTAGCAAGCATGGCCTATGGCCCAGGATCGTGGGTGCTGTAGTGCAGTAAGAGCTGGAGGGCGTGAAGATCCACCACACCTGCTTTAAGCTATTGGCCCCATCTACACAGCACTTTAAACCATTATTAAACTAAGCTGTACCTTAAACGTGAACTCACTGCTGCTTCATTCAGATGGGCAGGGTATAAATAAAAATATTCTACCTCTGCTGCATTACTTTGCCGAGTGTTTAGTTCAGTTCATATCCTACTCCCTTTTTGTACAACTTTACAGATGCTGCTTTCTCTGTCCTTTTGTCCTTTTGGAAGCTGCAAGATTTGGGTGCAAATGCAGACACATGTTCATGAGGACACAGCCTAACTAGGCTGAGTCTTGCCCTGAAGAGCAGGCCTGGGGATGGGAAGATGTCAATTTAAAGTGCAGTGCATCTGGGTAGGTGAACCCTCCCCCCAACCTCAACTGTGCTTTTTGTATGCAAGAATAGAAGGGATGAATTGCATCCAAGGCTGTGTTCTGGCTCTAGTGTGCTTCCACTGTTGGTTTTTGAATCCATAGACATAAGACGTTACCAATGATGTAGAGCTAGCATAGAAATTGTTGATAAATGTTGCTATTTTGTGTGTTTTCCATAAAATCAGCTTCAACCAACAAAGAATACTTAAGCCAAATTTGACGTGCAGTTCATCCCCATCCCGTCTCTGGTGTGCACAAATGCAACCTGACACACAGACACAGCTGATAATGTGCGCAAAGCCTACACAGAAAAATGGGCACCTGTAGGGCTTTTGCTTATCCCAATCTGTAGCTAGGGCCAAAGGAGGCATGGCAGGAACACACCTGGGTCTAATAGTTGCTGACTGTGGCAGAGTTGGACAAACAATTTAATGCAGTGGTTGAAGGATACATAGAAAAGCAGATACTAATAACAGAAAGCAGCAAGAGACTTGGGAACTCACCTGGTTTGCTGGTATCAGTTGGGCAGAAACTCCAAGGTAATGGGTTTCGGAAAGAGTTTATAAAATACCACAAAATCCAGGCCAAAAGCATATTATAATACACACTCACTAGGAAGGACACTATCAGAGAACTGTAACCTGTGGAATATACAAGCACATGCAGAACTGGCATGAACAAAGACAATTGCTGTTTAACATAAATATTGCAAGAGCCTGATTCACACTATGGAAAGATCAAATCAAATTACTACCTGAACTCTGGCATTCTGGAAAACAACATTGCTCTATGAATTAAATGTTGGTGCTAACAAACTGGGGTGGGGTGGGGGGTGGCAATTCCCATTTTGCCTCAGGTGGCGAAATCACACAGGTTGCCCCTGAGTGGCTCTGTTTATCTTCCATAGGCATGCAACTGCCTGAGTTTACCACTACTGGGATGTGGGTAGCGCTGTGGTCTAAACCACTGAGCCTCTTGGGCTTGCCGATCAGAAGGTCAGCGGTTCAAATCCCTAAGACGGGGTGAGCTCCCGTTGCTAGGTCCCTGCTTCTGCCAACGTAGCAGTTCAAAAGCATGCCAGTGCAAGTAGATAAATAGTTACCACTGTGGTGGGAAGGTAACCACAAACGGGGGGGGGGGAGGCAATTCCCATTTTGCCGCAGGTGATGAAATCGGAGGGGCTGCTCCAGTGGCTCTGTTTATCTTCTAGACCAGGGGTCGGCAAACTAAGGCCCATGGGCACGATCAGGCCCGATTGCCCTCTGGATCCGGCCCACAGACAGTCCTGGAATCGCCGCTTGGATCGGCTTCATTGTTCGTTGTTTTTTGCATTTTTTTTCTGGGTGCCTTTCCCCCTCCCCTCCCTCACACACACCATGGCGATGGCACCTCCCTCCTCTTGGCTTCTCCCTGCCCTGTGGAGGAAGGGAGCTGGGCTTTGATTGGCAGCTAGCCAATCCAAAGACTCGACACCTACCCGCTGGCCTCTGGCCCAGAAAGGAGAAGCACCACCACAGCCACTGACTCCCAACCACAGGCAGAGCAGCGGAGGAGGTAGGAAAGCAGGGGGAGGGGCTGGGGGAGAGAGAGAGAAGCCGCCCTCTGCCGCATGCGTGCGCACACGCACACATTTCGGCCCGCCACAAGGTCTGAGGGGCGGTGAACCAGCCACCTCCTAAAAAAGTTTGCTGACCCCTGTTCCAGACAGATAAGCACGAAACTGCCTGAGTTTACTACTACTGGTAAGCGGGTGGCACTGTGGTCTAAACCACTGTGCCTCTTGGAATTGCCAATAAGAAGGTCAGCGGTTCAAATCCATGTGACGGGGTGAGCTCCCGTTGCTCTGTCCCAACTCCTGCCACCCTAGCTGTTCAAAAGCACGCCAGTGCAAGTAGATAAATAGGTATCGCTGTGGCGGGAAGGTAAGCAGCGTTTCTGTGCACTCTGGTTTCTATCACGGTGTTCTGTTGCACCAGAAGCAGTTTAGTCATGATGGCCACATGACCCAGAAAGCTGTTTGAGGACAAACACTGGCTCCCTCAGCCTGAAAGCGAGATGAGCACTGCAACCCCATACTCGCCTTTGACTGCTCCTTTACCTTTTACCCTACCATTACTGGGTTTGCTTTTACACCCTCATGTAGCCCATGCGTTTTCCAGGAAGGAGCAATGATTAGAAGATTGTATAATCACAAGTAAAGGCAATTGCAGAAACCTACCCAGTCCTCCCAGGTAAGGTGAGATGCGCCACCAGAGTCGAATGGTGCCTTTTTTCAAGCATTGCCCTACAGCTAATTCAAGAAAAAATACAGGGATGCCTCCCAACACAAGCGTGGTGATGTATGGAATCAGGAATGCTCCTAGAAACACAATTTCCAAGCACAGTTAGCTCATAACAGTGGCATAGCGTGGGTTGCCGGCGCCCAGGGCGGGCAAGTCCCCTGACACTGGTGGAGCACACCTCCAGCCAAGTGGGGCCTTGCTGTGTCAGCTGCCTGCAGAGGCCTGTCTGGCCAGGCCAGGCCACATTGGGGGTGCCCCTTGTCCACCTCCCTCCATCCATGCTTGTACTCCATGGGCCTGGACTGCTTTGCTGCCTTCGCCAGGGTGGTGAAGCCAATGCCGGGGGGGGATGCCTAGTTGTGACCCCTCAGAATTCTGCACCCGGGGCTACAGCCCCCTGGGCCCCCACACACTATGCCACTGCTCATGCCCTCCTCCATCTCTAACTTTCTACTAGTATTATCATCATACCAGCAGCATCTGTTAGGTACGTATGTTGTACGTAAAATAATTATTAAGTAAAGCAAACAAAGCTGTAGCAGTTGACCGAGAGAGGTTTTTTTTTCATATGGTGATCAACTGAGGTAAGAAAATCTGGGGGTGCTCTTTAACTGCTATGGCTCCCAGTTGTGGCTCTTGAGAAATCTAGTTCCATGAAGGGGCAAGGGTTCTACAGCTAAGGATTATTAACTACACCCTCCATTGGGGAAGCTGTGATGTTGATATCAGATTTGAATCAGGATTGCCCCCTCTAATATAAACAATATGAGGGGCAGGGAAATGTTGTAGATAGAGCTATTCATGTTCTTCCTGCTTAGGACTGTGCAAAAAGGCAATAATATACAATTAATTGTTAGCGGGTTGTTTTTTTACTGTGGCATGCATTGAAAGCACATCTTATTGGTGGGGATTAAACTGCATAAATAAGACCTGCTGTAGAAGATCTAGAAGGTGAAAGTCATAAAAAAATGTTGTTTTGCAGTTACATTTTAGCTTGTTTTTATTCATTTTTTAAAATACTGGAATGTGGGGGGGAGCTGTCTGCAAATAATCTGTTAAGAACAATGCTTTTACGATTCTGTCATATGATACTTCAAAAACTCAGAAAGTATAAAGTATTTATGCCTCCCCTACCAATCATTTACCCTGTCCCACGTTAGTGTTCCTAAAGGTCATATAGTGGTAGAACAAAATAGCCTTGTCTCTTTTGATTTGGCAGTGTTGTTTTCTAAAACCAAAGTTAAATCAACTTCGAGGGGAATCAGCTAGAGTCAGCTCAGGTGTTCATAGCTCCCTTGGTCTATGTTTAAATTATCTGCCTTCCTTGAGAAGCAGAAAAGATTGACAAAAAGTTACTTTGCTGCTGCAAAGGAAGTTGCTCTTGGACAAAGTAGCTTGTTTCTAATTTCTTCATTTTTCAACAAGGAATAATATGTATCTTAAAATCATTTATCAGTGTTAAGAGTCAAAGTACAGAAACACCACTTTTTAAAAAAAGTTTGGATTTGATATCCCGCTTTATCACTACTCTAAGGAGTCTCAAAGCGGCTAACAATCTCCTTTTCCCTTCCTCCCCCAGAAAAACACTCTGAGTTGAGTGAGGCTGAGAGACCTCAGAGAGGTGTGACTAGCCTAAGGTCACCCAGCAGCTGTATGTGGAGGAGCGGGGAATCGAACCCGGTTCACCAGATTATGAGTCCACCACTCTTAACCACTACACCACACTGGCTCTTATTGTCATGGTTACCTAGAGGCAAGGCTATTTATTTTATCATGTTTCTTGCCAATAAAAAAAACCAAACACTTTAAAAAATCCATGTCCATTTAGTCAGAGAAAGTAAACAACTTGATTTACTCAGGCACTAAATCCATGCAGTAAAACCAAATCAATCAGTAACAATGGATAACAATCCCAACAAGACTTAAAGCTTGGGTTGTAAGTCATTCAGTAATACTATTAAGCTCTGCATGCAAATCGTAAGAGTTGCAGTGAGGCATTGAAGTTAACAGAAAAATTATTGACATATTGTCCTCACTGTCTCTGTGTTGTTTTGCTCTGTGCACTTAGCCATCTGTCATTTAGGAGGAAGAGCAGGATATAAATGGAATTTTATTTTTTTTATCCAACCCACCAAAAAAAGTACTTCCACCCCTTTTACAGCTTCTGTGACAGTCTCCTCCCTCTAGCTATCATCTGCCACAGCTGAGGCCATCAGGTGGAGCGTAGCAACATTTAACATACGTTTGCAGCTGCCTCTGCAGAACCATTTTAGGCCACCACTGTTCCCACCTCTGGCTTTTTTTACATCTCACATAGTGCTCTTTAATCTCCCTTAATGGCCCACCACCCAGGCTGTCACCTCACTGGGAGCTAGCCTGGCTATTCCAATAATTTGAGGCATTGATTAAATTTTAACAGTTGCTGGATCCAGAGATTAGAGGGGTGTGGCACACCCCAAACACATATTATTTTAGAACAAGAGGAGCGTGTCATAGTTTAGTCTGAACACAACTAATCAATTAAAAGGTGGGTTTTCTCTTACCTCCTCCGTAGGTTTGGCACAAGTATGGAAAACGCCACACATTTGCAAGACCCACAACAAATCCGGAACAGCTTAAAAGGTACTGGAATTTACTATCCCACTTGGGCCTTTGTGAGTGTTTAGAGCTGCTTTCGGGTTGATCAGTTGCCATCTTTACTTTATACTCTTCAACACTGCCTTCGGGTTGATCAGTTGCCATCTTTACAACCTCTTTTTTTCCTTTCACCACATATTTCTCCAATATTAGTAGCAGCCAGGCAACTGAACCTCCTCACTCACCATGTAAGCAGCAAGGGGGGGGGCAGAAGAGGAATTATGAACAATGGATGGAACTTCCATCTGCGACATCACACCAAAGAATCCAGATAAAACAACCTAGCAACCTACAGCCACACAAATTACAGAGATGAGATGAGGCACTGAAGTTAACAGAAAAATTCTTACCTCTTGGAAGCAGTAAAGATATAATTTAACCCTTTCAGTCCAAACTCTAAATTGTATTACTTTTCCCAAAGGTTCCCTCTTTCCCTAGCATAGGAAAAAGACCACACGTTTGGTAAGTTAAAAAATGGTTTACTTACACACTCTTCAAAGGTCAGGTTCATGTGTTTCATAAAAGGTTGCACAGGCAGTAATATTCACCTTAGTTACAAAGCGGCAGAAGTTCCTAAATTATTGGTAGAGGAACTCAAGAATGGATGCTGAGAGCCATGCAGTTGAGCTGGAGCAACCAACTCAAACCTCTTCACATGCTGAGCTTCTCAAGTAAAGTGGAGAACAAAGGCTTGATTATGTAGTTCCTTCCAAGTTGAGGGGAAGTAGATAGTGAAGCCTGACAGGACAGCATACTCTATGGTATTAACCCCTTCATGCATTAATTAGACTTAAGCATGTTGGTTATGTGAAACTGATTATCCCACAAACCCCTTCTCAATAAATGAACCACTGGGAGTCCCATCTTAACTCAAATGTTCTCAAAACAGTCTCTTGGTCGAGGACTGGTCAGAATATTGACTGTCATTTCTTTGGTTTGATAATACGCCAATTCAACAAGTCCATCTTGTACCACATCATACACATAGAGGTATTTCACCCCAATATGTTTGGTTCTTGCATGAAACATCTCACTTTCAAAGAGTCAGCAACAGTGTAATCTTTCTGTGTAATTAGAGAAAGCACATCTAAGTCCTGTGATTCTAAGAGCTCTGCCAAGAACAGATGAAATTGCTGTGTGCTGCCAGTATTGGCTCATCTAGTGCATTATTGTCTACTTTGACTAGCAGTGACTAGATGTCTTTCCCATTATCCTGCCACCTGATCTTTTAAACTGGAGATTGAATCTGGGATGCAAAGCATGGGCTCTGCTACTGAGCTATGACATCCCACTGCCACCTCCCTTTATAACTTCAAAATAGCAGAACAGGTAACAAGCTGAGTCATTCATACAAATGTCTGTTGTTTTCAGCATTCAGTTCAACATACAGTCGCAACTGAAATTATTCAACTCCCATTGCAAATCAGGTTTATTATCAAAATTTACAGACTTTCATCTGTTTGCAATGAGCAAATCAAACAAAAGCAATTGAAATAGCTCAACACAGAATCGAAACAAGCGGTAAAAAAGAAGAACCAAAACTATGCATATTTCACTCAAATAGCATTTTGTTTAATAATACATTATTTGTCCAACATGGTGGCACACATAAGATAGGAAACAAAGCATTACAGGTGCATGTTTGGATAAAAGAGACATCTGTATTAACCACCTGCTAATCCAGCACAACTGGTAAGGAGAGTCACTCAAAGTGCATTAGTCTCATTTAGACTCTGGGACCCGCTAACCTTTTAACAGCTCTAATCCTGAACTCAGGAGAGGGAGACATCAGTGTTGCACCATCTCTCACTGAAAAGTCTTCCTGTAACACCTCAGGAAGGCGAGTTAATTACACTTTGTTCTTCAGTTCTCCATTTATTGATGCTTCTGATACGGCACTGATCAGATCCTGCCGTCCAGGATTTCTCCTCTTGCATAAACTTTGGATGCCTTTGTAGATAGCAAACCCAGGGATAAACAGGCTTGGTATTCCTGCAAGGACTACGACGATAGCATAAACCCAGTCAGGATATTTTATCGACATGGATTTGGGAAACAGGTCCTGAGGAAAAGACGACACACCTTTCAGATAGTTGCAGGTGGTGATGGTGCAGAAAAGATGGAAACCTAAAGGAATCCATCTACCCATCCCCCCTGAACTGCATTTAAGCTAGGCTCCTTGGAGTGCAGGAAGAGCAGTGCCAGAAACTTATATTTTTGCTTTTGCAAAGGCCAAATTGGTATACCCAGCACCGCTAAAGGGAACTGAGAACTCAGCTACATTAGTAAAGAAAAAGTGTATTAAAACACTGTGACACCAGACAGCGCTGTGGAGTTCTTTCGCCAATGTGATTTCACATTATGTTTACAAGAAAATTTACAAGCTTTTCTTTAATGTGTCTATATCCAGTCTGAGTTCCCATTCAATGCAGACATGCCTTAACAGGGATTGTGATCAATCATTTAATTTCAATTAGTAGCCAATTTAGAGCAGGTAATTTATTTTCCCTAAGGGGGAAACAAATTGTTCTTCTTCATCTGCCCCAACAAGATATTCAGCAAATAGTCCTTGTGGGGGTGTGGGAAGGGTAGCAAACTGTGGATTGGGCAATCAAAGGCATGCTGAGCACAGCGTGAGTGAAGAGAAACCCATAAAATAACTGGGGGTGTGCTTCTTTGAACATGTGTACTTACGTATTCGGGATCCCAGACGTTGTATCGTAATTCTGCTCCCACTTTCACCACAAAGTAAAAAAAGAAGATAACCAACATGATAAGAGGACTGATAAATCTCCAGGTGGCCTGCCAGAAGATATTGGGTTTGTGTCCAATCATGAACTTAATATCATCATTAAATCTGATAATAAAGAGAAAGGAAGTTTAGAGAAACCAAGCTGCTTTGGACAGATTAAGGGCCAACTCACACATGAATATTCATTACTTGGTAACTGTCATAAGGAAAGAGGGCATTACAGATACGTCAGAACTGACAGAACTTCCATATCTGCTTGCATTGCCTATAACGTTATATCTTGTAATGGAATCAGCTCTCACATTCAGAAGCTGGTTATCAAGTGTAGACAAACTGTTGCATGAATTTATGTATAGGTTGGGGGGGTTGCCCCTCCAGCAGATATCATGCACATGCAGCCCACTACCAAAACCAGCACAATTGTTTTTGTGACTTTTCTGAATTGTCCCTACAAAACACCCCATCACAGTTTCTTCCTATCTATTCAATACCAAATGTAACAATTCACTGATAAATGTATCTATGTACTGGCTCACTGGGAAAACTTCAGAAATTCATATAGACATGTGAGCTCAGCTACTCAGCAGCCCCTCTGCCTGAGTGATAATTCCTGGCATCCTGATACCTGAATGCCAGACAGGTAGCCATTCCAGAAATAACAAACCCAGATGAAGACAAAAGGGTGTGATTAACTTGGCTGGGAAACAGGGAAATGTAAATATCTTTTTTGTTACACTTGATGGGTGTTTGGTGGAGGGCAAAGAGAACCATGGGGCAGGGTCCAGGATGCAAAGCATTTTGCATGCATTATATTTGTAATCCTTAAAACAGTCCAGTAAGGTGGACTTATAAATCATTTAGAGATTTTATTACAATCAAGCAGTATATAATTTTTGTTAAACAAATAAAATTATTTTCCTTGTACTTTTGAGAGGCGGGTGGGAGAATAAGTGGCTTGCACAAATCTAGCTACAGAATTTTTGGCTGACAGGAATCCAGAGACACTTTCTATTTGAGAAGGTTTCACATCTTACCTGTCTATCCCATATATGTAGACAACGGAAAACATCTCGAAGAAAGCAATTATCAGCAAAGGAATGGAACCAGCAAAATTATCAAACAGAGCCAACCAATAGTTTCCTGATCTCAGCACAAAAATAATGGCAAGCAAGAAAGATGTCACACAAATCAATCCTGTAAAGAAACAGCAAACACGATCAAACAAAATAAACTGTGAAGCAGAAAGTTTAACTAAGAAAATTAAATAAATATTATAATACAAGAAACGTTGGCAACACCTCAAGGATCAAATCAGCTAAACATGAAGAAAATGTATTGATCCAGTTTTCACACATCATGGTGAACAAGTTAACAGTTTATTGCAAACACACTGTCTCTCCCACCCTCTGCTCATTCTGGTAGGAAAGAAGCTGATTTCTGCCATAGTATTACATCCAAGCCAGGAGCTATGATTTGTTTCATTCCAACAAAGCATGCTCGGTAAGCCAAGAAGAAACATTGAGTACCGGTTGTGGCTTGCTGTGAGTGAAACAAACCAAGATCCCTGGCTCAGACATAACACTAAGCCAAGAATGGTGGGCTCTTTCCTCTGAACAGTAGCTGGGAAGACAGAAACAGACCAAAAAAGTTGCAATCTATGGTTGATTGCAATGTGCGAACTAAGCTATTCTGTTCTTGGAACTCTATGGAGGATATAAAGTCAAGGGGGGAAAGAAAAGAAAAGGCTCCTTCAATTATTGTTATAGATTTAGGAAGTCTTCTGAAATTCAAAGTTCGAACTCGTCAGCTAGACTGGTCCATCTCAAAAGAGTTGCTGTGCAAAAAAAAAAAAAAGGAAAAGCAAAAAAGCTGACTGCTATCCAAAGCTACATGCTCACAATCAATTCCCTTCTCCTCCATCAGCAATATTCAGCAGTAGGGGTTGCTTTACTGTGTTTGCCTGCAAATGCAGGTCCAATGAGTAGCTGCAATGATTTCACTCTGCCTGGCTTGCTGGCAAAACTCATGAGCAAGTTGCTGACTTTTTACCATCATCTTTAAAACATGCTTCATTCATACTGGGTCAGATTCAACTAAGTTGTTGTGCTAGCAAAAGCCAACACAACAAAGCCTGTTGATGCAATGGTACTTTTCCCCAGCCGTCCTCTGCACCATGACAGCTGCAACCAACCCAAAACTGTTGAGGAGGGTCAGGAGGACTCCACAGAACAGGGGGAAAGGGAAAGAGCATTCTTTCTGGAAAGCAGAAATGCTTTTTCTGATTGAACTATTGTCTTAGTGCAATACTGAATTCCACCCAATGAAAATAAAGTATTACATCATTTAACTTGAAAAAAGCAATATACTACTTGAATTCTGACGACCACTTTGCAATCCCTCTGTTGCCACGCCCTGATTATACTACCATTTTTTTCAACTAACCTGTAACAAGTTCCTTAGGCCATTTTTTCGGTATGATTTTGAGATCGTTCAGTGGCACCATAACACCCTCTATATTCCCAAACATAGATGATAAACCTAAGCAGAACAGCATGATAAAGAAGAGGATGGACCATATTGGCGAGGCAGGCATTTTGGTGATGGCCTCAGTGAAGACAATAAATGCTAAGCCAGTTCCTTCAACACCCTGCAGAAAATAGCAATAGATATAGATGGAATAAGACATACAATTATTGATAATTTTAAAACACACTTTAAGTCACTCAGGATAGACCAACTACAGCCAACTTCCTAAGCCAATAGGACTGTATCATTTATCATTCTATCACTAACTGCTCTTCCACCAAAGCACCCAAGGAAGAGTACAAGAATAGAACCAGATAAAATCATCACAAAAGCTACAATGAATAAAGTTTTTGTTCAAGCAACAGCAGCCATATGCTAAAATCACTTATGATAATTTCCAAGAGGGTAAATAAATTCTCTCTCTCTTTCATTTATGTTTATATAATTTGGGTCTTACAATGGTCCAGGACACATGTGGTAAATCATAATTAATGGTTCGCCAGTAATATGGAAGTGACTCATGCTTATTGATATAAAGTCCTTTATTATAATCTTGTTAGCTTCCATGTTATCACCTTACATCACTTAAGAATGATTCCAGGTCACAGGTCTGAAATGTAAGAGTTGCAAAGGTTGCTGGATCTGTCGTGTTGAGCCAAGCTTGCATTTGTTCAAAGTTTTCCTGGGTTACATTACCTTCTGGCAAATCAAATGCATTTGTCAGAGTGAGGATATTTCTGCAAATGCAAAAGGAAAGCAGTCAATGCCTCTTCACACAGATTTCTTAAGTTTTATCATTATGACAATGAATTAGTAAATAATTTTTTATGCTCACAGAACAACACATTTAAAAGAATGCAGATACATTACAGTGGGGTCAAAAGTAAGTTCTGACTTTACCATCTGCTTCCTAATTTCTATTGAAAATAGAAAGTATTTTGCTACTTTATCAGGCAGTAATAAAAATAGAGCCATCAGTTAAATAAAAAGATATCAGATCCTTAGAAGCAGAGTTCTTAATAATATGGAAAGGTATGCCTCCCAAATCCTATATTTCCTGTGCCACAAGGACAAAGTTGTTAGCTAAGTTAAGAGAGCCAAGGGCAGAACATTAAAATAAATTAACTTACATGCTCTCTCCTATTTGTAAATAGCTAATGTTTGCCCAGATACAACAAGGGTTATTTGTACATAGAAAATGGTCTGGCAGCCACATGCCCACTGTTTTCCCACATCATTGACAGTTCTGCCTGTGTTGCTTGCTTATTAGAGAAGACAACTGATCCCATAAACCCCTGGAACTATAATTGTCTGTGCGATTCGCACTCATATTGGCGAGGGGGAAGAGAACAATGATCTGGGACACTTTAATTGGAAAACAGGGAAAAAACTTACTGGCTAAAGCAATTGTCATATCTCTCTGTTGCTCTGAATCCAATGATTGAGTATATGACAGTAGCTGCATAAATGGATGTGAGGCCATTAATCACAGAGATAGTCAGAGCGTCCTTTTCACAGTTGTTGCTGGAAACCAAAAAACAGAAACAAGCTCACTGGGTGATCTTGGGCCAGTCACTGTCTCTCAGGCTTATGTACCTCTGGGACTTGTGAGGTAGAAATGTGTGGGGTGGGGAGGTGGAGAAACGTGTGTGTGAGCCCTGGTTGCTCAGTTTCCTACATCTTGCATGATAAGAATTGTGCTACAAATAGTAATACACAGTCTTCAATATGAAAGAAAGGAGAAGGAAGGACTTTTCTAGACCTCGATCTTGAGCTACCTTGTTTTCTTCTTCCCATTTGTTTTTTGTTTTGTTTTTGTTTTGCTCAGGAAGAACATATGCCTTCCAAGATATTTATGAGATAGGATTGGAGGGTGTCACTGTCAAGAAATGAACTACTACCAATTGTGAAATTGTGTTCTAAAATTGAATTGACTTTTTCTATTTGGTATGGCAACTTACTGAATTGAATTATAACTAGAGAATGAGATGAGGCCTCCAAAGGCAAGGGAAAATGAAAAGAATACTTGAGCTCCAGCATCAAGCCAAGTGCTTGGGTTAGCCAATTCTGCAACCTGAGGAACAGAACAAAAGAACTTCAAAAATTGGATAACTTTACAGCTAAAATGGAACAAAGGCATGTCCTAGCTGACTCTGAGCATGCAACCTGTTCATTTAATATAAAGTGTGGTATGGGAGAATCCCACCGCTTGGACCATCCTACTCCTATCATTCAGTGCATAATCCAGCAGGCAGGTTGAAGGAACTGTCCATAGGAGGAGAAGGGTGCAGAATGGACAGGCAAGGCAAGGAAGGCTATGCGTGTGGACAGCCAGGCAAAAGATTTCCAAGAGAAACCTGCCTTAGCCCTGTCTATCTAGCTCCTTCCTGTCAACACTGACTGCCAGCAGTCCTCCAGGGTTTGACGAAGAGGCCATTCCCAGGTCTTTTACTTGCGATCTTCTTACTGGCTATGAACCATGCTTGGACCTCATTTGCTACCTGTGTGCAAATCATATATGCTTCCATTGAAATAGGGCACCTTCCATGCTCCTGACTGGAGAGATACCATATTTTTCGTCCCATAGGACGCTCCGTCCCATAGGACGCACCTAGTTTTTTTGGGGGGAAATAAAGGAAACAAATTTTTCCTTTATTTCAGCCCCAAAAGC
Source organism: Podarcis filfolensis (assembly GCF_964270895.1). Lineage (NCBI taxonomy): Eukaryota > Metazoa > Chordata > Lepidosauria > Squamata > Lacertidae > Podarcis > Podarcis filfolensis. Next base: position 10,142,708 of record NC_139603.1, read on the forward strand.
AGGTCGGGGAAACCTAACCAGGTCGAGGAACAGCGGGATGGCGGCGCTGCGCCTCCCTGCTGTCCCCCGAGCTTCTGGGGCTCGCCGATGTCTGCCCGGCGCGAGGGGAGCTCTGCTTCAGGGCGCCCCGCCCGCCCGGCAGCAGGCTGCTATCCGCAGCGTGGGGAGCCCTGCGGGGAACTCCTGCAGGGCTCCCCACGCTGCGGATGTCTGTCCAGCGCGCGGGGCGCTCTGCTTCAGGGCGCCCCGCCCACCGGGCGGCAGGCTGCTATCCGCAGGGAACTCCCGCAGGGTTGCCTAGGCTATGGATGTGTTCCCGAAGCGCTGGGTGCTCTGCTTTCAGGGCACCTGACGCTCCGGGAAGCAGGCTGCTATCCGCAGCCTAGACATCCCTGCGGGATCTCCCGCAGGGTTGCCTAGGCTGCGGATGTGTTCCCGAAGCGCCGGGCACTCTGTTTTCAGGGCGCCCGACACTCCGGGAAGCAGGCTGCTATCCGCAGCCTAGACAGCCCTGCGGGAACTCCCACAGGGCTGCCTAGGCTGCGGATGTCTTCCTGAAGCCTGGAGAGCGAGAGGGGTCGGTGGGCACCGGCCCCTCTCGCTCTCCACGCTTCAGCGAAAGCCTGCATTCGTCCCATAGGACGCACCCAGATTTCCCCTTCATTTTTGGAGGGGGAAAAGTGCGTCCTATAGGGCGAAAAATACGGTATGTTGCTCGGAGTGAAGAGTCAGGCAGATTTTGAGGGTTTTATGTGTCAAGGTGGAACACAATTGCCCCCCCCCCCCGGTCATCTGGGAAACTGCTGAATCAGCAGGTGATATTTGCAGGCGCCTCAGCTAACACGTTAAACACATCTGCACAGGTAGAAGAGGGCAGGGCATCACAATTTACTATGCAACCCCTCTCCCTCAGCAAAGTGGCATGTCTGTCTGTCTATATGACTTTGATCATGGAGGGCTTAATGATATCCAGAAAATAATCAGTGTAAATAATGCTGCAAATGGCTCATTTCTCTTCAAACTTTCAGTTATTCTGTTTACTTGGGGTGGTGGGTGGGGATCTAATCCATACTTACATCAGGCGTGAAGAGATATACAATTCCACTGGTTGATCCTTTCAGTGTTAAGCCACGGATCAGGAAAATTGTAAGCACAACATAAGGAAGTGTTGATGTTACATACACGGCCTGGAGAAGGAATATGTCAATTGAATACACACAACATGAATACGCCTCTTTTGTTACTCTTACTTCTTTCATTGCTTCCCATCCACAGCTCTATTGTCTGCCACACTGTTGAAATTTTTATTTGTCACTTTCAGAGCGGAGAACTGCCTCCCCCCCTCCTTAACATTACTCTGTAAATCGCCATGTGCATTGATGGCACAACATAAACCCCCAAGGAAAATTTAAAGCATGGGGTAAATTTGTTTCAATGAAAAACGGCATGGAAAGGAGGAAACTGGGAGAAAAACCATAAAGATTTGCATGGATTATCTGTTGCCAGTATTGCAGGTGTACAAACTGTAATTGTTCTACGGGAGCTACTTCTGCAGGGTCTGACCCCACATTATATGGGTGTCATCTAAAACAAGAACCAAGTGGATCAGACGAATGATGTAGCCCAGGAAAGAACCACATCACTCAGTCTGTCTAGATGGTAGCAGATCAGATTGAGGCTGTACCACATGAAACCCACACTGCATAAGCACTACAATAATCTGACTTGTATCTGCATATATTTACAAATGACTTTTCTGATTCAGCAATACATCTGAACCCGGCCTCTGATGACACTATGTGCTTCAATTTCTCTATAGTTTACAGGTCACACATTGAGACAAGGGCCTGCTCTAACCTACAATGCCACAAAATAGACATTGCGGCAAACATGGAATTTCCATCCCTCTGTTTGTCCCCTTGTGCTGTGTTTGGTTGTTCTGGGGCTTGTGTGTACACTGGTGCCGATACATGTTGTTGTTGCTAGGCTTGATCATTATTATGAACTGCTCATATTTTAGCATGTTTTTAAACCTTTGTTTTATATTAGGGCTCTGTATAGCTGAGCGGCACATTGCGTGAGACAACTGATAAAAATAACAAGTAAATAAAATAAATAATAAAGTGAAAGTTAAGGCAGGGTGGAGAAGGATCTGTTGGGAAAGAAGTGGCCAGCAACAAGGAGAATGTTTTGCCCCCTTCCGGCCCAAAGATACCATCCAGGGTATTAAACACACCCCAAGCCCCGCTTAAATCAGCACACACATGGACAGGTCTGTGAACCCAGTTTGGGGGAAAGCAGCTGCAGCAATCCCTAACATGGTTGGAAAACAGAATATAAGAAGTAGCTCTGATTTCGTTCATACAAGACAAAAGTACCTTTCCTGTTGTTTCAATGCCTCTAATCGTGCACACGTACACCACTCCCCAGGCACATACTAAACATAACAGCAGCCACCACTGTACAGTTCCAGTCTCGTCAATATTGGTGGAGACATTTAATGTCTTCCTGTACCAAAAATAATCAACAGAAGAGCTCTTTGCACATTCGTACACGTAACCTGAAACCAAAGAAACAGTCCTATTAAGCAATGCTACAATCCAGTGGGAAGCTTTTCTGTGCAAGCTCCATTATAATGAAAAACCACAGTGCACTCTTGCACATCTCCCATTAATTTCAACAGAGCGTGCACAATAACTTTTACAGATTTGTTTCATTTAAAGAATCTATACCCTGCTTTCCATTGCTTGTCTCAGAGCACTTTACAGTAAAAATAAAACATACAATGTACAAAATTTAAAACATTGGAAACAGAAGCATTAAAACAAAGATTTCCGGGGGTGGGGAAACATCTTAACCTAGCATCTGACACTTAGCAAGGACGATGACTGCCTGATTTCGAACTTTCAGTGGCCTATGCCACAAGTTTTTTGTTTGTTTTTGTTTTAAAAACATTGGCAAGAAAGCACCTGACCTTTGCAAGGACACTGAGAGTGGCTTGTGAAATTCATACCCAACTGGGGTGCCTCTTTATGCAATTGAGATGTTTTGAGTCAATTCTTCTAATCAATTAATCAGTAAAAAGCTGCAGACTTATTTAAAATAAATATGACTGGGTGTGGGTGGGTGGAGTTGCTATTTCTTCCTCCTCTGCCTATCAACCTTTGACCAGTCACTCCTCTTCCCTCAAGAACAAAAGAGAGAAGCACACATTGGCATTGCATGAAATGCAGCACACAGGAACCCTCCATTCTACCAGCCTGGTAGAAACTGAGCTTTTCTGTCTGAGTGCTTTTTAAACTTTTGCCCTGCCATTTTCCCCATTTAACTCTGAATTGGAACAAACAGCAATTCGGGTTTTCCTCGGAAAACCCTTTCCTGGGGAAAGTGGCAGGACCCAACAAAAAAAGTGCAGACCTATGCCTAGAGATTCAGCACAAAAGAAAGTCTGGGTGAGCCCTTTGTTTGACTGATTGTTTCAGCCAATCGGCTACTTTTAATTGGTGGTCACTTTTTTTATTGAGTATAATAATCAGTGCCACCCTAGATTGCTGGTAGAAAGCAGACATGGATGTATTTAAACCAATCAGACTTTACTGAGTCGCCAAAACAATTCATTTCCAGGGCAGTTCACAAAACAAAAACAAAAAAACAGTTAAAATGCCATGCAATTTCTAAGCCAGACTAAAAGATTACAACACCTTGAAAATAATGTTAAGGTCAGTTCTCATAGTGGTTTTCAGAATTCAAGATGCAACACTTGGCTCAACCTGCTAAGACTATAGCTTACCCAACAGGCCTTCCAAACCAGCCAAAGGAAAGCCAGTGGTGAGTCGAACCGATAAGCCTCCCTTGGAAGAGAATTTCAGATCATGGGCACCCATTATTAAGAAAGTCTGTTCCTCAAACTCATTGGCAATTGGAACCGTAACTCACCCTTATTTTCAAATGGTTCTGATGCCAGATGCAGGATAGCTCAGTTAATATAGCTTCCTAGATTTTGTCCCTTCTGTTTGGACAGTCACTCAGATCTTACCGCTGGGCAATAGTGATGCTTCTGGGATTTCTCTGCACCCAGCAGCTGTGCTCAGGGCTGGCCTTGCTATGCAGCAGTGTGAAATAACCTGCTTTGGGTGACACTATGAAAGGGAATGGTGTCTGAAGGCAGGAATTGTTGCCTGAAGGGTGGTTCAAGACTTTTTAAAGTGTTATTCTTACCATGGGGAGATGCCATTTGGCAAGGGACCTAGAGCATCTGCTTTGCATGCAGAACATCCCACGATCAATCCCTGACATCTCCAGGTAGGATCGGAAGAGACTCCTACCTAAAACCATGGACAGTCACTGCCAGTCAGTGCAGACAATGGTGAAGTGGATGGACCAATGGGGAAATCCCTATGTTCCTATATTTGTTCCTAATGGCCAGCATGAGGCAGGAGGTGGGGTGACAGAAAGTATTTATTGGTTAGATCCAAACTATGTAGGACACATTTGCTTTCCAATGAAATCAATGAGCCTAATATTAGTGAGAAATGCAATTAATTTACTGGCCCCTACACAAGGTTTTCATATGTGCAATAGGTGAAATAAAATAACGTTTTGCCCTGAGCCTTACACTACAAAATGGTCTTGAGGAAGCTTTCCTATTGTTGTTGTCTCCAGCTCTGCAGATTAAAACATTACCCTAATTCAAAATGATCTTTGGTAAAAGACTGTATTTTCTTATGCTGTTTCCAGAGAGAAGCCTCTTTATGATAGACTGCTAACTATTACAAGCATAATCTGTACCTGTTCTGTTTTCATCAGCAAGTGGGCATTCACTCCAAGGCAGTGGCTCTTGGAATGAGTTGAAAAAATACCACATCACCCAAGCAATAATAGTATTATAGTATAAGCCCACAAAGAAGGAGACAATCATTGCTGCTATACCTGTAGGAATAGAGAGAAAGCATTTAGATAGATCCTTTTAGTATTTAAAAAAAAAATAATGATTTTGAGGAACAATGATGAGGAAATGAAATTGACATCAGAACAAACCTTAACAGGTGCAACAAAATTTTGAAGATGTATCCCTGTCCCTTTCCACACTGAAATATCTAGTACAGTGGTACCTCGGGTTACATACGCTTCAGGTTACACACTCCGCTAACCCAGAAATAGTACCTCGGGTTAAGAACTTTGCTTCAGGATGAGAACAGAAATCGCACAGCGGCGGCACGGCAGCAGCGGGAGGCCCCATTAGCTAAAGTGGTGCTTCAGGTTAAGAACAGTTTCAGGTTAAGAAGGGACCTCTGGAACGAATTAAGTACGTAACCAGAGGTACCACTGTAGTTTTCTAAGAATAATCCACAGAAGGAAGCAGAAATCTCCATATATTTAAGGGTGCTGACCTCACAAAGCTACAATTCCCAACAGCCTTAACAAAACATAGTGCCCAGAATTCTCCATGATTGTTTGAGTGGCATAAGTGGGCTTTGGATGTATGGTGTTAATTGTTAAAATCAATTTGAGGCCACAGACTGGTCCCTCATCAGTGTGTGTATCTGAGTTTCAGTCTCAAGTCAAGAAAGAAAGTCCAAATTATTTTTCACCAATACATAATATACACATAGCTGATAAAGGACAGCTTGTTGGATTTTATTGAAAGACTTGTCTCTTCCCCCTTCAACAAAGTCACTGTCCATTTCTTAAAGAAAATGGAAAAGTAGCACCATGTAGATTGCACTACTCTTCCATTTTTTCTCAAAAAAGAAGCCGGGACTTTCTGCTCCAAGAAAAATGACTGGAGGGTTGCAAATTGATTATAGTGGTGTGTGGAACCCCCCAATAAAATTTGAGCGAGTGAGGCATGGTGATTCCAACCTAAACACCTTGCATGAAAGCATATGTATGCTTATAATGCCAACATGTTGCTGAGTATTAAAATACATTAAAACTTACCTACGCCCTTCAGGGCGGGATGGATAGCACTCCAGACACCCACACTACCTCTTCTAAGTCTTTGTCCAATGGCAAATTCAAGGTGGAGCAATGGGATGCCTTCCAGGACAAGCAAAATGAGGAAAGGGATCATAAAAGCTCCTGCAGGGGTAAAATCCAAAATGAGTATGTTTTATACCCAGGGTGGAGAACCTGTGGCCTTCAGATATAGCTGGACGACAACTCCCCGCATCCCTGACCATTGACCGTATAGGCCAGGGCATGGGGGCTGATTGAATTGAAATCTAACAGCAACTAAAGAGTTCCCGATTGTTTTATTTTTCTTTAAATGCAAAAGGACAACTGGGATAAAGTGGTAAGGATGCAATGGTAAGGAAATGCAGAAAAGGAGATACAAGAGCAATTGCAGCATATCCTTTTGTGAATAATGTATATTTTACCATGGTTTTCTAAGGAAGCAAGTAAAAACAGTGCACTACTGCAGAATTTCAGGCATCATCTCTCGCCACACTCTAATATAGTATCAACATGACTACCTTTTCAAAATGAAACTCGGGTATTCTCAGGAGAGTCTTACTTCTATACATTGAGGGAGAAGTTACAAAATAAGACTCAAACCCATGTGTGGGGTGGGGGACAGACAGACTGGAATAAAAGGGCATCAAAATTATCTATTTTCTTTAAAAAGTACTTCTAGTTTATAGCCAGAATTGCTTGGGAATTCCAAGAAACCCAAAACTCAGTGTGGTTTTGAAATCGGTGGTTAACATCAGTGCAGTTTTGAAAGGTTCATTCTACCATCTTGTTTCAAATTGTATCCAAACATAGACCAAAAAAAACCCTACTCAGAAGCCATCATGCATAATTTGGCTGTGAAGCATCCAAATGCGTAGCAAACAGCTTTCCAAAATGCATAGTAGATTCACTCATTTTCCCATAGCCAATTGCTCACTGGGCGTGTTATCTGTTTCTTAAGCAAAACAGCATGTCAAAAGAGCAAGCAAGAGAGAGAAATGATCCAGAATAGCACTGACAAAATCATTTATCTCATACGGCATTTCTGTTCAGTCACCAACTGAATATACTGGAATATTTCCCTCCAGAGGGGAATTCTCTTACAGAATCATCATAAATCATTTAATAGCCCTATGCAGAAAAGTGATGCTTTTTAAACTGTTTTAATCCAATGGTGAAACATTTGTACACCTCTACCTTAGAAAGCGGAACATGAAGTAAATTCTCTCAAATGGTTAAGCTGCTCTCACGTCACCCTCTATGTTGAAATTTGGAGCACACATTGTGATTACCTGAAAAATCTGAAAGTGGAACTTTTTTTACATTGAAGTTAAGGGGGCCAAGTTTATCTCATAATGTAGGCCTGCACTCCAGCCACACATTGAAAGCAATCTGTTTACCTGCTAGAATTAGCATGCAGGGTGGGGATTTCCTATAACAATGAGGAATGTGTGTCTGAGCAAAATGCAAGCTTCTCTTACTAATATTTAATTGCCATGTTAATCAGTACGCCGAATATGTAACACATTGAGTACAGTACTGAAAGTTTAGAAATTGACATGTCCTCTTTCAGTGAGTGAGAATGTGTGACTGGCTTTTAAATAAACCCTTTCCTGAGATAAAGATTAACACACCCGAAATGCAGTGAAAGCAGGACAGGAGGAATGGGAGTGAAAAGAAATCCCTGAATTTGTTTTTTTTAAATGAAAAAAGAAAATTGTCAGAAGCAGCTTGAATCTCTCTCAGATTGTTGGCCTGCCTGTATGACGTCAAGCAGATCATTATACACAGTGGATCAGCACTTTGGCAAGGTGGAGATTCAGTAAGTATATTAACAAAGAGATTTAGTGGGATATGGACTTTAACCAAGTGAATGCAATGACATATGTTTTCAAGAAGCCTCGGACTTACCCAGATGGCACTGTGTCTCCCTCTTTTAGAATGAGCTAAAGCCAGGATAATAAAGAAATAAACAATACAAATCTCTCCTTTCCCTGTTGTCGTTTGTCTATTGTGTGTGTGTGTGTGTTTTGTTGTTTTTTTGCAGTGTGAGCAAGTCTGTATGTGTAGCTGGAATAATATTTTGTAGGCAATGGTTGCTGATACACTGGTAGGGTTATTTTGCTCAGGGTAAGGGACAGGTAATTTTAGAGAGGTGTGAGTGGATTGGTGGATCTTATTTTTCTGAATTTTTCTTCTGCAGTAAAAGCATACTTGCATGAAAAGGCACAAGTCCTAAAATATTACAAAGTGATTAGCTGCATCAAGTAGTCTTATATTTCAGAGCATTGCCCCCAAATATACTACAACACAAAGTAGGTGCAATGGTAACTATTTTAGACCTATTTTAATTGCATGAAAGTTAGAAAAACCTCTGAATTATGAAAAAAGCTGCTTAATTTAATAATGATAAAACCACCACCACCACCCGTGGGAACTGGGTTGTTCACAATAGTAATCATTTGTACAAAGCACAGCATTTCTTGACTAATCCTAATTTTAAATTAGCTCATGTTTGTAATTAAAATGTTAATGACTGTTTCCCTTTTACAGTCAGACACAAATGAGAAACCACAAGAAATTTGGTTCAGCCTTTCTTAACTTTCTGAGAATGCCCATTTGTTTACAAATTTGTACCTCTGCCATTATTGCTGCAATTCCATGCATGTTATACTCAGGCATTTGGCTGACTGAACTCAACAGAACTTCATTCTAAATAAATGCAACCATATAGCACAATCATATGCAAATCTCTCAATTTCCTCAAATGATAGGGTACATGATTGCGTTGCAGGTTCTTTCTAAACTAGGTGTGGTTTTTTTGTCATTGGAAATCATAGTGATTGAGAAAAACATTACAATTTTCCGCTCCATTCAAGCATTTTCACTCAATAAATGTCTGCCTCCACCATCTGTGTGATCAGAGACATACCTCCTCCGTGGCTCTGGCAGAGATAGGGGAATCGCCATACATTGCCCAGGCCTACACAAAACCCTATGCAGGTGAGCATGTATTGTGCCTTATTATCCCATTTGGGTCTTGAATCCGCCTCCGTAGCCTCAAGGTTTTCAAGGTCCTCATGGGAAGGTATTCTCAATTCCAAGTTGGGGTTTGGCAGCTGCAGTTTTACCATGATGTCTCTGTGCTTGGATGTCCTTGCTCAAGAATCCGTAGCTGGTTCTGGGGCCAGCCAAAGAAAGGGAGCCTTGGCTGCTGGCTTCAGCTCTTTATAGCGAACCTTTGACACTAAACTTGATGGTGCTGACTTGGGGTAGAAAGGAAGCGTCAGCAAGTCATTTGATTAACCAAGGTTACTCAGAGACTTATTAATGCCTTATCTGCCAAAGCTCCAACTGAGCGCAGTGATTGCATGGTATCAAAATGATCAAGACAAGTAATGGCAATTCACAGGGCAATTTGCTCCAAGGTACATAAAGCAGTATGTTTAAATAGACCTTGCCACACCCCTCTGCTAACCATCATTTGCAATAAAGTGAAGGACATTATCCCAGCAAAATCAAAGCCCATAACCAAGTTCCTGTAACTCCCTACAATCTCTGTTAGTAATCATGCTTGCTGAGGCCTCCCATCCCTTCCAGTATCTGCACATCCTGCATCGACGCCTTTACAAGGCTTATATTTCATTATTCTTAGTAAGCAAATTATTTGGGCTTTAGATCAATTTGGGCAAAAGTGTTACAGGTGATTAGAAATGAAGTTTTGTGAGACACTTAACATGTTTAATAAATGGTACCAAAAAATTAAACCAAAGGATGAATTCCTCAATTTGATTTAGACGTTACGGAGCTCTGAATTTCATTAGAAGTAGCAGGAGGAACTGCTCTGCTGGCAAGGAGGGTTCTAGCCTATATGAAGGGTTCTAACAGCCTCTCTCAGCCATAGAGATGAATGAATCTGTAAATTTTGGTTTCTCTTTCGTTTCTCATTTTTCTAATCTTAAATTCGGTTTGACACATTTCTGAATAAATTTGCTTTTTTTAAAAGGTCATCACGAAAATCAATTTTTGTATTGATTGACATGCATTTCCCCTAATGTACACATTGTTTGGACAACTGAAATGCAAAATCCAAAGTAGTATGAATTTCAAAGGATAACTGTTGGTTCATTTATTGTTTCAGAAAGTGCAAATTAGGTACCAGTAGGTTCCCATTAAATTGTGAACTGAACTGAACTGTACTGTGTTTTCCCCCCTATCCCTCCTCAGTCAGAAGCTGAGCAAGATCCAATTTAAGTACAGTACTGTAGTAGAAAAGTGCTGTCCCAGCTCACATTTCTGATGTTCCCATATTTAAACAGAACATTACTTTCCCCACAACCAGTCTGGAAATTATCTGAAATTCCACCTAAGATTTGGTGCAAACAGTATCCTACTTTCCCATGACATATACCTTGGAGAAAGAAGTGGATATGAGCATAGCCTCAGGGTATTCATTGCGCAGAAGTTAAAGATTGCCAGAATCAGAAATTAATCCTGTTATTAGCTGAAGGTGACACATTTAAAGTATCCACAGTTGACAATCTTTAAACCAGGACCAGATAATTTTGTAAAACACTTGATCTCTGTATAACTTGAGGGAATTAAAACACACTATCTCTATTTTTAGCAACCCTTTTTAACTTTAAATATTGAAAAATATTGAAGAGCTGTGTCTTAGTAACTGCAAATTATGATAGTTTATTCCATTAAAACACAAATACAGTGTCTTGAAAAGAAAGAACTATGAATTCAAATACTCACTTTAACCATTTAAATTCTGGCAATACATGTCTGAGTAAGTTTCAAAACCAACATAAGTACTCAAAGCTGAAATGAGGGTTCAGACACCAAGTATACAGGAGAGCTTTAAGCACCCTCAACTTCTAAAACAATTGCACTAAGTTAGAAAGCTGAGTTCTTTAGAAATCATTCATGTCATTCAAAAGATACAGGCAGCAACAGCTTTCTGGGAGTGATAATGCTTTAGGAGGGCTGACTGCTTCCAGTAAAAATTCGCTGTAGTATCGGTGGAAACAGAAAGCTGGTGGGAGAAGGAGAAAGGGATATCACACTGAGAACACTGCTTGACAATGTGGAATATCAGCAACTTGGGTTTTCCAGGGGAAAGGAAACCTGTGATAAGGCTCATCCACACTACCTAGAAAGCATGGGTCCGAGTGGTTTTCCAGTTGCCCTGCTGCTTTCCCAAGGAAAACATGCTATTTAGTGCTGAACTGGAGAAAACAGCAAATCCATGGAAACCTGATTGACGTTTGCACCAATTCAGTGGAAAAGATCGGGTTTTCCTGGGGGAAGCAGCGGGAGAAGAGGAAGTCTGGATGAGCCCTTCCTACACACTAGAACATTTGGGGTGCATTCCTTTCAAAGCTGTGCTTATCAAGTCACATCACTGTCCCCACCCTCATCTCTCCACAACATGCATGCAGACAGACAATATTGCACCACTCTAGAAACATGGGACGGACACACACACACACACACACACACACACACACATACACACACACTATGCTAACAGCACACAATCACTTATCCCTAATACTACACAGGAATTAAATTAACTGCCATGCTACGTCGTTTGGGGAGCATGAAGTCTCACTGGTGTGTATATATATATATCTTTTGAAACCCTCAACAGTACATTTTAGGGGTTTTTAAAACATAATTTTTGAGGAATTAGCATCAGAAAATAACAATTTTTAAGCTCACTTTTACAATAAAAACAACAAGGTACACTGTCTAAGAATATGACATGGAAAACCAACTAAGGTAAGGGAGGAAGTAAGTTGTCTCCAGTAAGAATTGTTCCAGGTATTCATTTTTTTTAAATTGTCCCGAAACTTTTCAGCTCAATGACCCCCTTTTTTCAAAGAACGTATGTGTGGTTATTATCCTGTAAAAACTGAGAGTGTTTGTGGGTCTCTTCACCCACAGTTCCGCCCTCCCAATGTATTCTTGTTACTGATTTATTAGAATTACATGGGGAAAGGCTTTAGAAAAAAACAATACACAAATAAAAAAGATTATTTGCTTCCTGTGCTCCTGAATACAAAACTTCAGACATCATCATACACATGCAAAACACATGTCATTACATTAATAGCCTCAGTAGGTTTTAGGGATCAAATTAATCTCTAACATAAATCCCTTACTGGAGCCAATGTGAATACTATACTGGCTCCTGCTAGGAAGTCTAGATGCTTTAATGTTATTACATTACCTTTTCAATAACTCTAAAAAGCCTTTAGCTTTTAACCCCACATTTTCCTCTGCTCTCTTTTGTACGGCTGCAACTTGTCCTTTCTGCGGGGCATTCTCTGTATTTTTTGTCCTGACATATGCCGCAGATTCCCCTATGTGCAAAGAAAAATTATGAATTATATGGGGAATGAAATATACTCAGAGTCGCAAAGTGATTTCATGCTCTTTATTCAGCTCATAGTGGTGAGGAGGAATGAATGTCCCCTCAAAGTATCTGCTTATATACATTATTTACACAATGGGCTGCACATGATTGGCTAATTCCGGAATTCTACTGTAAGCCAATCAGGTTGTGGATTCACTTCTATCTGGAGCATGATTGGGTGGTTTCTGCCAACCAATCATACTGCTGCATTGTTCTAGGACCAATCAGACTGCTGCATTCTGAATCCTATTGTTCTAGGACCAATCAGACTGCTGCCTTTTGGATCCTATTGTTCTAGGACCAATCAGACTGCTGCAGTTTGGATCCTATTCAACTCAGTACATAACAGGGAAAGAGAACAATTACTCTGAATTCAATTCAGAAAGTATAAAATCAACAGTGGCAATGCTAATGGACACCACCTTGTAGTTTGAATCTCTCGTGTTTTCCTACATGGAAGAAGATTTGTGGAGTTGGCAATAGGAAATAAGGCTTTTTTGGTGCAGTACCACATCTGTGCAACATTTTTCAGTCTTTCCAGTGCCAGGCAAAAAAATTTTTTTTTACTCTCGCCTTTTCATCATTTGAATTGGGTTTTAATCTCTTCTAAAACTTGTTTTATTGTTCTGCTAATTTTAATCCTTCCAATCTTTTTATTAGGTTAACTGGGATGTGGTTTCATTTTAATTATGTATTGTCATTTGTTGTAAGCTGTTCTGAAAATAGAAACACTAAAGAGTGGAGCATAAATAATTTGAAGAGATGAAAAATCTTCACCACTTTGGTGAAAACCTGAGGCAGTTTATAGTTGTCACAGTTGTCTGCTGTCTTAACTCAAGGAAGGTCAAGATATGATCTTCATCACACAATTTTAAGGTAAGTTGCCCAAGGCCAAGTGAGCTGAGATTTTTAATCTTGGTGTTCCCAGTCCAAGCCCAGTACTATAACTGCTACACTACACCAGCTGTCATACCCTTTCCCCCTCGTTTATACTATATCTTGTTCTGTAAGTCTTGATGTGATTCCTACGCAACCAAGGACAACCAATGGGGACCAGCTCAATGACTGTTACATGTAATGGCTACTTGCCATGCCCCCTAAATCCCATTGCATCTGAGCTTACTACTTTCCTTTTTCAGTCGGCTTAAACACTTCTCTGGGGTTTCTCTGAAGCTTCTCAAGGTACAGCAACCTCTGGCTTCCAGGTGCAAGTGTCTTTACAATAAATTGAGACTACATGGGCTTATGAAAAAAATAACTAAATTACTGGAACAGAAAAAAATATTAAAGTTTTAAGGAAAAGATATTACAGGGAAAAGTTACAGAAAACCAGTATATTTCCCAATGGAGCAAAATAATAAAATGAAGTAGATTAAAACATGATCCTCTTTCCCTAGAGCTGAATCTCACTTTCTCACATACACTCCTCGTACAGTCCTTCTTTCCTGCCTTTCTCTCTGCCATTCAAATCCTTTTCTTATTACACTGATATCCACATTTATCTGCCCACCTCCAAGGTAGCTGCCTTTGTCTAAGGCCCAATTCCTTCACATCATGATTTGAACCCAAGCTTCCAAGTGAATTCCTCTTCATAGGCTCACACCTTTACAGTAATAATTTCATACTTACACAACCTCTTATTTTCATAATCATTGTTAACAGTGGCAGAGCCACAATATTGACACGCAATTTCTTCTGGCTGATTCTGGGGGGGAGAGGAGCAAAAATAATTTAGATATTTTTTTCCTTTCCTCTTAATATTTATTTAACATATTTACAACCCACCCTATGTCACATATTATGGTGGGAAACAATAGTTTCAATTAAGAACAAATGCATAATCAAAGCATCAGGATTGCTAGATTCATTCATCATCCATTTTAAAACTACTTAGCATAATCTATAAATGTCCTAAATTTATACCAAATCATTTTATAATATCTATCTATAATATTGATGTGAAATTAACTTTCTCCCCTCTAGTCTGCATTTTACACAAACATTTATTAGCTAACCACAATGAAGGCCATGGAGAATGGATGCGGGGAATTCACATGTGAGAGAAGGGCTGCAGGTTGGGGTGAGATTTCACAGCCTTTCCCTATGGATTTATCTATGTTACACTGCACTAGCCATTAATATGTAGTCAAGAGAAAATAGTGATGACTGTAAGACAGCTACAAAACAGCAAAAGATCTTGAGAGCGGAGGTAAGCAGAAGTATAAAAGGACAGAGTAATTATCCGGGTGTGGGATTTGAGCATTTGGAAGGGATTAAACTGAACGGGAAGAAACCCATTTACCCTACCTAAAGTTCCTCAGAGGAAGAGTGGGATTAACAGGGTGATAAAATAGGAGATAAACCAAGATAAGTTTGAGGCAATTGAAAAGAGGGCATAGGCACATGTAGTCTATGAAGCTTATACTGAATTTATGATCAGTTTAGTCTGAAAAGTCGATACTAAGACTCAAAGTTCAAATCATTCTAATCTAAGACCAGCATCATTGCTCTTCTAGGACAAGATTTTCTGTTTTCTGTTTGTAAACTTTCAGCTCAAGATACAATTTGAATTCCTCAATAACTCACGGAAATATACACCCCAACTTTAAATAATGTATCATCATCTTTTTTATATATATAAATATTTATTAGATTTTCCAATTTTATATAAACACAAAAAGAAAAAGAAAAAGAAAAATATTAAAAACAAATCAATTTCAATAACAATCTTTCAATAACATATTTCTTTGACTTCCTCATACCTCCCCTTCTTGTTTTCTAGTTCAACCTGTTAATTCAGCAAATCCTAATCTCTTAACATTCCTTTTAAAATAAGCCTTATTTTCATTCAACTTTTTTTTAAATAATAACTTAAACAATCTTAGTCCCCATTATCTTTATCATAACAGCTAGAGACCACCAAAACTCAAACCAACATCTTTTCAAAGTTCATTAATTTTATAGTATTTCTGTAAATAGTCCTTAAATTTATTCCAATCTTCTTCTGCTGACTTTTCTCCCTGGTCGCGGATTCTGCCTAATGTATCATCATCTAGAGCACCTATGGACATAGCACCCTTCATAAAGATTTAAATAAAAGTGCCCCTGTCCACAGACTTATGCCCTGGGGGGTTACATCTAATTTTGACTACTGTAACATTCTCTACAATGGAGCTGCCATTGTGTTCAGAAACTTCAGCCTGTTCCATAATGCTGCAGCCACAGTATTGATCAGAGTACTGCTAGTTAGAGGAACTCCCAACAACTTCACTGGCTATTGGTCCATTTCTGGGCAAAATTCAACATGCTTGTTATGATCTACGAAGTCCTTTACTACTTAAGATTCAATTATCTAAAAGACAGTTGTCTCCCACGCACACCTGCCAAGGTTTTTATGGTCAGCAACGTCATGTAAGGGCATGTGCTGCCAACATCTGGAGCACAAGGAATCAAGAGACTTTCTTGGTTGCTGCTCCCAGATTCTGGAACACCTTGCTTAGAGAGACCCAGCTAGCCCTGTTTTTGATGACCTCCCACCAGAAAACAAGTATGTTTTTATTCAGACAGGCATATCACCCATAAGCTGGCTACTTATGGCCATTGTAAAAAAGGTACAATTGACTTAAAGTAGTTTTAATGAAATGCTTTAGTTGCCCTGCTTTTATGCTTCTTACTTTATATTTTGTTCACAATTTGGTGATGGAATGGTGGGATACCAATTTAACAAATCAATATATATAACATTAAAGATGGGAAGCACAAGAAAAGGGGAAGAAGAAGGAAATATATTTCATATCCTCACAAAAATACAATCAGTTACAAATGCATGGAAAACAAGTTATGTGAAGTTTCTTTGTCATAGGGTTAGTACTTGATCCAGCTCACACTCGTTTGTGCCTTCAAGCTAGAAGTTTGGTGTTATGTAATTAAGAACCTAACTACTCTTCCATGCAAATTTGTGTAAGTTGCTTTGTATTTTCAAACTGGGATGTGTGGACTTTGAGGAGAGTATTTAACTTTTCCTGCCCACAATCTCCCATCTCTGCATTGCTACTCCGCCTGGCTTCTTTCTTCCTCGTGGATGCCATGCTAAAACCATGGTTGGAATCAACGATGTGCTGCAATATTTGCTATCAAAGCTTCTGGTGGAAGGTAATGCTCTTGCACAAAGTCATGTCAAGTGATTCAATCTAGAACTAATGTAAAAAATAAATAAAATACATTTGATACCAGAGTTGGATAAACTGTGTCTTCCCAAAGTCTCTTGTTTTCAAAGCCAACTTCTAGCTTGGCTATGTCATGAATACAGGTTGTATTTTTAGTCACATTTCTGCAAAGTAAAACATAAAATATGTATCTCATTTGTATTCTGCAACAACAGAAAAGACTAAACATCCATTTGGAACAACTTTTTATAAATTGAGTATTTTGCCAACATTAAGCAAGAAAACTTTTAGGATATTTTCCCCCCTCATGTGTATGATAATTAAATAAAGATGAACTGCTAAGTGCCAACCTGTTTGTTTTCAAAAACATTTTTTAAAGCAGTTTTATTGTACAACATATATGTGGATCTGTTTCATACACTGCAAAGCAATTATTTTGCTACACAAAAATTTAATTTGTTTTTTAAAAGAGGTGTTATTGCTGAGCCCTTTTTAAATCACTTCTATTTTTTCAATGTTTCAGTCTGATTTGTGATGAATTAACATTTTATTGCTGATCTTTATTTGATTTCATTAGCTGCATTTCTTGATTTTTAATGTAATTTTACATATTTCAACTAAATTACTATTATATGTTTAGCTGGGAAACTGAATATTTTGATGGGAAGGCAATGCATGTAAACAGTGTGGGCCAGTTCATATCAACACAGCCCATGGCCCACCACTAGCATGCAGCCACTGACAGATGCCCCTGAAGGGCAAGTGGCTCTCAATGGGCATGTTGGTGGGTGTAAGGTTCCCCCCCCCAAAAAAAACACAGTTTAGCATTACCAGTATAAACTTCTGAGAGTTTCTGACTTGACTGCTCCTGCTGTCCTCTGCAATCCTAGTACACACCAGAAGAAGAGACTGGAACCATCTGCCTAAACTTTTAATCTGAAAAGTGTTCCCTATTGCATTCAATCTTGGGGAACTCTCCTTTAGATTAAACTCTGGTTAGCAAGCAAACCAGGATAAGAAAAACACAGCTTGATCTGGCTTGTTTTGAACTAGCTAGAGTTTAGACTAACCAGAGTTCTCAAAATTACACCACAGGGATTAAAAAATATAGGCAGATGCTACAGATCCCCCTCTTGTGTGTGAAATGGGAAGGGAGGAGGAAACATTTTTAAAGTTTATTTTATTATTTAATTGCATTTATATCCCACTATTTACTCCAAGGAACTCAAGGTGGAGTTCATTGTTCTCCCCACTCCCCACACACCCCTGTGATGTAGGTTAGGCTGAGAGGCAGTGGCTGGCCTGAGGTCACCCAGTGAGCTTCATGGCTGAGTGGTCTCCTAGGTGCTAGTCCAACACTTTAACCACTACACCACACTGGTTTAGCAAGCCCAAGGTTTGCTGTGGCTCATTTTTGCAGTGCTAAATTTTGATTTAGCATCATATGTGAACTGCCTGAGGTCTGTGGCAGCAACAAAATAAGAATTATTGATTGTAGTTTTTGAAGTGCTTCCTTAAAACAGCCACTTAACAAACAGTACTTTTTACAAGGAATCCAAGCCTCTCCTCTATTGTGGAATTCCATCCTACCCATTTCCTCCTAGGAATGGTTGTATGCTATGTTTTTGCAAGGCAATTCTATGTTTATACAGCATCTGTTTCATGGTGAATACTCCATGTGTTCTTCATCTGGTAATCATAATAACTCTTAGCAATTATGTAACACTTTTGAATACTGTAGTTGACCTGTTGATATTTATCACAGCAGGGCAAAGTTGAATTTTCACAGTTTCTATGGCTTGGAAATACCACATGAGTATTCAGCTTTCGGGTGAAATCGCCACCAGGAGATACTGACATCACCATTTCACCTTACCAGGAAACGAAGCAAGACTCATACCCTATCCCTCTCTGAACCAGAGCAAATGAATCTATATTTATGTGCAACACTTTCCCTCTGAATTGTAAATGCTTCTAAGTGTGCGTACTTACTATATCATATGACAACTTTTTAAAAACGTTGTCAAATAACTGACACTATTTAGCACAACATTTGAGAAGTGCCATCAAGCATTTTAAAAGAAAGAACGAGGAATTCATGCTGGGTTTAGGAGGGAAGATCTTCACTGACCTGCCCCTGGATATCCGTGGATGTGAAATTTCTACTGTGTCTTCAAGTCTCCTCCACTTAATGGTTCTTTCTGTGTCCACGTTATCTCTTTGGTCACTTCCACTGTTGTCCTTTTAGGATGCATCAGATTGTCAAATTCATTTATTTATTCATTTAAAAACATAAATTTTATTCACTATTACAAGGCTTGCAAGAAGACGTATTAACATATAATATAAACACATTTGCTTGTTTTTGTTTAAACTTAGGAATAGCATCTCAAGAAAGCTAACACTGCAAAAAAAATGCATTTGAAAACACGTTTGCACTTTATTGTTGTTTATGTATTAATTAATGTGTCCTTTAGTAAAAATATAATAATACTTCTATGCCACATGCCTCTCTCCACCCTCATCTCCCCACAACCCCAGTGTGGACTTTGATAGAATAAACGTTTCCCCAACCCTGAAGTACACACTGTGCTCAGTAGGCCATATTCCCAGATAAATGTGTGACTGCACTCAATTCAATTGTTGTGCAATTCAGTTGTTGTGGATCCCATAGGAAGTGCCACAATATAACAATGTTTCACGCGGAAGGCGTGTTCACCAGTGATTTGACCACATGATTTTGGATAATCCAGTGACATATCTATATGAAAGCAACTGCACTAGAATTTCAGGGTCCCTGTGGAAATGCTAGATAGGGTCACCCCCAGGGTCACATGGAAACAGTTTTTCAGAAGTGCTCACATGGAGCCATTACATTAGAATCACTCCTTTTCCTGTACAGTGGTACCTTGGGTTACAAACTTAATTCGTTCCAGAGGTCTGTTCTTAACCCAAAACCATTCTTAACCTGAGGTGAGCTTTGCTAATGGGGCCTCCCGCTGCCGCTGTGCCGCCAACGCGTGATTTCCGTTCTTATCCTGGGTCAAAGTTCTCAACTCGAGGTACTACTTCCTGGTTAGCAGAGTTTGTAAGCAGAAGCATTTGTACCACTGTACTAATTTCACATATGTCTAAGGAACAATGTCTACTGAAGTCACTGGAGTTATGAGTTATTGGGTGCTGAACTGCAGAACCCACAGCAGCACTGCAAACCTATGCATGTCAATTCAGAAGTAGGAGCCATAGAGGTCAATGGTCTTGCTCTCAGATAAGCATAAAGGATTACAGCCTAAGGCACCAATATGCAACAAAATTTACTTTATCTGGTTTCTTTTAAGCACATAGATCATGCAAATGGAAAGTTATATCCAACTAAGTTCTATGCAGAGTAAAGGTAAAGGGACCCCTGACCATTAGGTCCAGTCGTGGCCGACTCTGGGGTTGCGGTGCTCATCTCTCTTTACTGGCCGAGGGAGCCGGTGTACAGCTTCCGGGTCATGTGGCCAGTATGACTAAGCCGCTTCTGGTGAACCAGAGCAGCGCACGGAAACGCCGTTTACCTTCCCGCCAGAGCGGTACCTATTTATCTACTTGCGCCTGATGTGCTTTCAAACTGCTAGGTTGGCAGGAGCAGGGACCGAGCAACAGGACCTCACCCCGTCACAGGGATTCGAACCGCCGACCTTCTGATCAGCAAGTCCTAGGCTCTGTGGTTTAACCCACAGCGCCACCCGCGTCCCTCTATGCAGAGTAGACTCATTCAAATTAATGGAACTATGTTTGTCATATCTATTTATTTCCATAGATCTACTCTGAGTAGGACTAGCACTGGCTACAAATACAAGTTTAGGCACATGCTGAAGCAGTTCTGTTCTCCCACCCCATTTCTTTAAACTTAAAAGTATTAATTCTGTCATAATGAATCCCCCTCTACTTTTTCTCATCTTATTGTCTGAAACTTCAAAGAAAATACTCACAGGGTTACAGGCCTCTCTACATCCTGCTTTACCTGAAAATATGCAACATACTTCATAAAAGATAGGCCAATCCAAATTGGTAACTTATTTACTGGCAGACTTAAAATATAACACATTCCAGTACATGGAACTGCACATCTGCAAAAAGTGTAACAGCAAATTTCCAGGAAAAGGAAAGATAAACCTCTCAAACATCTTAACCCTATCATTAAAAAGGTGGCTGATACACACATGCCCAGAGAAAGTGAACACTCCATAGCCAATAGATTTGGATCTGTTTTTGCAGACCCATGGATAATCAAGAGTTTTTATAGGCCTATAAATTGCAACATCAAGAGGGTCAGGAACTATCCCAACCTGTGCAATATGGGAAAATAGGGAAATCCTGGAGCCAAAATCAATTGTTTGTTTTTCTTGTGGCAATTATGTCAGGTTACATATCTTTAGACGTCAAACATTCCTTCTTGAACTTCGGAACTTACCCCACAATGCACCATGCTTCAAGAGATTTAATTCTACATAGACAGTGCAGACATAAGGATAAGGAACAAGAAACGTATCACCACGCATGAATCTCAAGTCTGACACTTTTTCCCATTGGTTTAAATCTGATCAGTACAGTTAAGGCTCAGCAGTTCAGCAGCACACTGGAGTAAAAGGAAGGTTGCAAAAATTACGGTGTCATTCCTGGTTCAGTTTGGCTGCAGGGAAGACAGGAATGGAATGCTACTGCCTACCTCTGATAGCCACATGCTCAACAAGTAAGCATCCTAGTGCGTGGTGAGAAAATTGTCATCACTTCGCTCTTCCTTGGTCCTGCTGTCACTGCACTACCCAGAGTTAAGCCATGGTTTGGGCTTAAGGTTACATCTAAACCCAGTTTCATGGTTTGTCTTGCTCCAGACAAATGCACTGCATCCAATGTTTGTTTTTACATTGCGTGGACAGGCGGAGTCCCCAGATCCTGAGCGGTCCCCCCCGTCATGTGGAATAACGACTCAAGACAACGTGCTATGGGATTAAATTGGCCACAACTTTATTAAATTTCAAATGTGGGTAGACCTTGGCTCAGGCATTGGGCATTCTCCCTCCCCAGTCCCCAGCCAGGGACCTAGGGAGCATCAGGGTTATCCAGTGGGGGGGGGATGGGCTGGCTCTGGAGAACATATGTTCAAGCAGAGATAGCCGCCCCCATTACGCCGCCACCACAGGGGAGAGCAATGACGACCGTTCGGTGTACGGTCAAAGCCTCCCTTCAGAAACCCCTTTAACAGGGAACCCTGGTATGGAGCCAAGTGAGGATTCCCAGGTAAGATCCTTCCTCTATTGTGTGGGCAGGTAATCCCTCCCCTACCTGGCCTGGTCTCCTTGGCAACGCTTCCCCCAGGTAGGATTGGACAACTGACTGAGGTAGGCGGAGACCTCCAGGTATCCCACCTGAGGGAAGGCAAAGCCAAGCCTATGCTGATGGAGCCGCTCCAGATCCAGGGGCTGCGTGCGTCCACGCAAAGGGCGCCCCCCGTTTTAAGCGGGGGGCGGTCATTACTGCACGTGGATTGTTTTGAGAGAAACAAACTATGAGGCTGGGCTGAGACCTAAGGTTAATCCAAACAATAGCTTAGCTCTAGATAGCGTGGTGGTGGCAGGAGCAAACAGCCATGATTTTCTCACTGTACACCTGTACACTTGCTCATCCATGCTGAACTACCCTTTGGCTTAGCGTTATGTGCAGAAGCTAGTAGGGAAAAGAGAAAACACTAATGTATCTGAGTGCAGAATTGGAGGCACCGTGGAGCTTTACACAAAAAGCTTTATGGATACAATGCTGTACAGTGGTACCTCTGGTTACAAATTTACTTCATTCTGGAGGTCCGTTCTTAACCTGAATCTGTTCTTAACCTGAGGTACCACTTTAGCTAATGGGGCCTCCCGCTACCACCATGCCGCCAGCGCGCGATTTCTGTTTTCATCCTGGGCCAAAGTTCTTAACCCGAGGCCCACACTGGAAGAATGGCAGATGAAGGTGATAGACTACATGGGCTTGGCAGAAATGACGAGCAGAATCCGAAACCAGGGAAGAGAAGCAGCGCAAGAAGAATGGAAAAAATTCAAAGACTATTTAAAGAAATATTACAAAATTAATGAAAGTTAGAATGATGTTGGACTGGAAAGTAAATGGTTACTATTAGCTATGGTTAAGACAAGGAGAATAAGGAAGACTAGTCTAAATTTAAATTAAAATAAGGGAAGATTTGCTGAGCAATCGATAAGAATTTGGAATACAGAAAAGGGAGGCATGAGGAAGTCGGGGAAGAAAGGTATAAGAAATTAGGATATGAAATGGTACATGTTTTTTGTTTTGTTTTTGTCTTTGTATGTTTATGTATGTTGTGTTTATATGGAAAAAATAAAAATATTATAAAAAAAAAAAAAACCAAAGTTCTTAACCCGAGGTACTACTTCCGGGTTAGCGGAGTCTGTAACCCGAAGTGTTTGTAACCCGAGGTGTTTGTAACCCAAGGTACCACTGTATTGCAGCATGATAACAGATATAGCACCACAACTTGCAGACCAAATATTTTCTACACTCGAGCAGAGATAACAGGTAAATTTAAGGATAAGAAAATAAGTCTACTGAATCTGCATATCTTATGAATATCTTATCTCATTCTTCAATGTTAAAAAAAATCAGACTTAAGAAATCAAGCTTAATAATCTAAGGCTCTATGTACTTTATAGCAAGTTTTGAAAAGAAGCTGGGGTGAGGACTGGTGTATTAAACACTAAACCACCACTAGCTGAAGGTCAGTAAATCCCATGTTTAAAACCACTATTGTCTCCACACCACTCCTTTTGTCTCTGCTTGGAAAAGGAGGTGGAGGACAAATAGAACACTTCTGGGAACTGCTTTTGATCCAGGGCTGCCAGTTGCAAATTCTTGATCTAAGGGCTATATAAGTTGTAAGTTAGTTGGCATCTGTCTGTCTCAGGAGACAGAAAAACAACAAAGCAGAGAGTGTGAAAAGGTGATTCTGAGCAAAGATGCCATTCTTTGGTACAGATAGGAGAAAGCTTAGAGTGGCAAAAAGGAGAATAGGCATTTTTTAGGCAACTGACTGATGGCTGGGTGGAGACTGCTTCATAAACAGAAATTTACTACCTGGATATTATGTAGGAAACTGACATATTACTGCAGTAAATTACCATAGGCAAATAATGTGAAAAATCTCTCTGATTATTTGCATAAGTATTTTCACTTCACTGAAAAGTGATGTTGCATGTTTGGGAGATTTGCTCAAAAATACTTACGGAATTCAACAGGATTTTCAAAATGCATACCTCATATTGTAGCAGAAGTATGCTTTCTATCTTTTCAAAATGCTGCATTCTTACTTCCAATCAAAATTATACCCAGCTTGCACGAGTTTAACCTTTTTCCAGTTCTCACCAGCTTGCGCTTGATTATCAAGCCTTCCCAATTAGATGCCCCTTTAATATTTCACTAGTGCTGATAATTCATATCTTCTCAGCTTCTTAATGTTGTTGTTTATTCTTGTTTCCCATTTGCCTGATTACCAGCTTATTAGTGCACACATTCGTTCACGTCCTAGTACAAATGCACATTGTTCTAATTCAAATGCTTTCTGGCTTCCAACTGCTTGTCCCTGTTCCCCATCAGAAAGTACTGTATCTAGTGCACACTTCTTCATCCCTGTCCCTGATAAGCACATGTGTGTCTATTTCACTGCCTACACATTCAATGGCAGCCTACCACCAATAAGTGTTTCTCTTGTGATTTTGTGAAGTAAGACTCTTCTGTGTTACTCTTCTGTATGTCAGACGGGTTGTGTAAAATCCTTTTCTAGATTAGCCTCATGATTACCGTATTTATTTTTATTAACAGATTTATAACCACCCCCACCGTCAACACGTGTTCCTTAGACAACTTACACTGATAAAAGGATACATGGAAATATTATCAAGTGTTCAGTAGTAAATGGGCATAGATCATTAAGGTTTCCAAGTATTACTCGAATAGCATCCTGGAAGAATTGAAGGAAATTCTGATACTTTATTAGTGCTTACAAATTTATGATATTAAATACAGTGTAATAGACTGGACTAGCCAGAGTTCTTGTGATAAGGTTGTTATTATGTTTTATCAACCTAACTTCTAGATCTTCTGATACTTATCCTCAACCTTCCAGGTGTTGCTAAACTACAACAACTCCCATTATCCCATGCTGGCTGAAGCTGATGGAAGCTGGGAGTCCAACAACATCTGCACAACCACAGGTTCCTCTGCAGTTGACTTTATTACATCTTCTTCTGATCAAGCAAAAGGATAAAAAAAGTTTGATGCACCAGTTTCATCTCTATGCTCCCAGTTTCATCTCTGTATTCTGCATAAGTAACACACTGAGCCCATTATACACTGCTTAATAAAAAGAATACAATAATTTAAAGAAATTATTGTAGGATTGGCATATTGCAGACTTGGCTTTACAAGGACTTCCAGGTAAAAGGGGTGGTGGTGGATTTCAAGAGTTCAGTAGGGAACCATAAGCCAGTCAGAAATGAAGCTTAGTACCATGCAATACAAACATACCATGAGAACAGAAAAATCATAATTGGGACCATACAAGGAAATGTACTACTCCCTCTTACACAAGACAAAGCTGTGTTTTTTGCAAGTATTCCTCCCAGCAAACAGGAAACTCCCAAACAAGCATTCACTGTGAGGTTCGAAGCTATCTGAATGGAACTTGAACTTTAAGTGAGTTCTGTTTTCCCAAAGCAGAGGACAAAGTCTAAATTCCACATCTATCACATGACCCTTTCTGAGATAAATCTGCTTCATATCTTACCTGTAGTTCTTCATCGACAATACTTTCATGAAAATCAATATTAACACTGTAAAACAAACATAACAGAATTTAACTGCAGAAATCAAATGCAAATGGACATTTAAAACAATTGCAATTACTGTAGTTTAGGCTAAAGATCGGGACGCGGGTGGCGCTGTGGGTAAAACCTCAGCGCCTAGGACTTGCCAATTGTCAGGTCGGCGGTTCAAATCCCCGCGGCGGGGTGCGCTCCCGTTGCTTGGTCCCAGCGCCTGCCCACCTAGCAGTTCGAAAGCACCCCTGGGTGCAAGTAGATAAATAGGGACCACTTAATAGCAGGAAGGTAAACGGCGTTTCCGTGTGCTGCGCTGGCTTGACAGATGCAGCTTGTCACGCTGGCCACGTGACCCGGAAGTGTCTGCGGACAGCGCTGGCTCCCGGCCTCTAGTGTGAGATGAGCGCACAACCCTAGAGTCTGTCAAGACTGGCCCGTACGGGCAGGGGTACCTTTACCTTTACCTAGACTAAAGATCTAACTGCTCATATATTCTCCTTTCCCCTCCAACGTGGCTTCAAGGATGTGATCAGAATTTTCTTGTTATATCTGCACTGGGGGGAACTCTGGCTGATTTAAATAATGGTTTTGTTCAAATGAACCAGGGTCAATCCAGAACATTCTGATATTTATAGTATAGTTATAGTAATAATAGCAACAGCAGCTTGTTACAGTATTTGCCGGGTGTTCAGTGTGCTTCACATCACTGGCGGAGGAAGGGGGTATGATCCGTCCCAGGTGTCATTCCTGAGGGGGGGGTGACATCGCTGCGCCGCCCCCTGAGACGCTCGCCCCACCCTCGCAGGTGGCTAGCCCTACCCTCGGGTGCACAGCATGTGCGCCGCTCCGGGTGCCAGAGCAGCTAGCTCTGCCTCTGCTTCACATAACTTCTCTCAGTTATCCTTACAACAAGCCTGTAAGGCAGACCAGTGTTATTAGCTTCACATTGCAGATATGCAGAGGGATGAGAGTGACAGATGGCTTACCTAAGTGAGTTCAGAGATAAAGTTATAGCTTATTCTCTGGGTCATTATGATAAACTAGCTTTAGGTAAAGTATCTGTAATATTCTAATACAATTTTTGATTTTAACAAGTCTCAACCTAACTTCTTTTGAGATGCTGAGCCTATCTTTTATTTCTGCTTCTTAATTTGAACAATTCCTCAATACTGTGAAGAGTGAAGGCTTTCAGTTAACTGTCTTGTCATACTTACCTCATAGAGTTGCCATATTTGATCTTGAATTTGTAGACATTTGCTCCTGCATGAAAAAACCTTGTCTCAGGCACTGGATATGTGAATGGTTTTAAAGATGAGTGTTCAGAAAACCGGCCTCCTTAAAAGAAGAAGAAGAAACACTATGTTAAAACAAATCTTATCACACCAATTCCATTGTTTGTGGCAAGGCAACCAAAGTGTTATGAACTGGCCTAGTTTTAGAAATTTGTCCGGAAGTGTTATGCACAAGTTGATGCTTTATGGGTTCAGCAAATATATTAAAATACAGCAGTTCAGTTTTTGTATGAGGCCAAAATATATGCTGGGATGATTCTCAAAAGTGCAGTTGGAAAGCTTAAAATATGCAGTAATCTTTCCTCAACATGTAGCTCGTAAGAACTATTGCTAGTTTTCAAGCCCAGAAGTTTATTTTTCTTTCCAACGATTGCACTTTTCAGAAAGCATTACTGCAGGAGTTTGCAACAAAGTGGTAAATTAATATGAATGCAAAACTAAGCTGATCCATTATTCTCTTAACCTTGCTGGTTCTTGGATCATTAGAGATGACAGTATGTTCTTAATAGATTTTAAAGTAATGGCCTGGTTATGAAGATAAGCACTTCTTATTAAGTCATGTTGTGATCCATGCGTAAGCCATAATGCTATAGAATACAGATTAACCTTCAATTTACTAGGAATCTCATGTAATCGTGCTATTTTATGCCATCACTGCTTCAGTATTTGATATTATAGCCAAAGAGAATTCATTTGTAAAGCAAAATGCAAACATCAACTGAGCAGTGCCACTAAAATAACAGCACTTTCTCAAACTATTAATTTATTACAGCACAAGGGTAGCACAAGCACAAGTCAGTTTATAAATTTTGCAAAACAGGATGTTACTTGGACACTTAAGAAATTTTGTCCGGATGGTGGTAAAATTAGTTTGAGCACTTAGAAAAAGCCCTGCATCAATACAAACAGGTGGGATGGATCATGGTATTTTATACTGGATACTAATTGCATCCCTTTTTTTTACATATACCGTATTTCACGTATGACAAGTCAGTGTTTTGTGGTGGACAGCTTCCAAATTATAGATGTGAGACAAGGAACGATTTATTGCTGTTTGGCAGAATATTTGCACCAAAATGATTCTCCTTCACAAATGCAACTATTTATTTCAGAATATACTCATGTTGAGCTGCATCAAAAGTACCAAATGATTACAAACAATTTCATCTGGATTTTATTTTCCTCCCAAAGCAGGGAGGAAAAAAGAGAGTCAGGTGGTTCAGAGTTCTGAACCATAAAATTATACATTGCTTGAAGCATAACAACTATATCACTTGATTAGTCTGATCAAGTTCTGGGTAAATCTCATTATAAATTTAGGAACCACTGGTCTCTCAAACAACACAATTCCAGACAATACAATTCCAGCTGTTACAAGCAATCTATGGGGGGACGGGGGACGGGACTGATTTACATTTTTTGTCTGATCAACCGGAATTCCTTATTTATTTATTTATTTATTTAATGTCATTTTCTCATTGGAAAGAAAGGAAAGCGCTTTCCCATGATTTCCCTGCCAAAAAGACACACAGAGCTCATCTCTCATATTCTGGCAGTTGTCGGAATAGAAATAGCCATATACATCCCACAGTTGCATGTTGGTACAAGTGAATGTGAGGTCATTGTGTCATTAATAAACTGACCCACAAAATAATTTTTCTAAAAATATGGCAAAACCAGACTCCTGGTAACTTTTCACACTTGAACAACACTTTGTCCAAAGGCTGCCACATCTAAAAAGTTGTTGCTTCCACTTGCATATGCCATATTAATCCTACCTGTTTTCTTAAATTCAATTTTCTTTCTCTCTTTCACACACATACCTAAAATACTCTCTCACTCACATACTTTTCCCAGGTTTTAACTCTACTGACTGTACTTCTGCTCACAAATCCTAACATTAATAAAAATTCAAGGTTATATATCTGGGCAATGTTTCTGAAAAATCATCAAATTGATTTTTTTAATTGCTATTAAGTTATACCAAACGCACCCTCCAAGTCCCAGCCTGCTGTATTTCTGCTGAACCTCTTTGACCCATTACGCTGCAGGGACAGATGTTATTCCTCATTCTACATGGATTACGAGTACAGTTTTTAATTCCTGCCTCCGTCACAAATTCTTTAATCCTACCATCAACCACTCAGAACATCCTATGGGGAAGCCTGGATGGTACTGCAGATTTTTGCATGTGTTACAGCTGCTCTGCAATGCAATGCCCAGTGCAGCAGTAGTACAGCAGACAAAAAGCAAGCAGAAACTGCTTGGCTGGAGCTGGAGCAAGGATGAGAACGCCCTCTCCTGGCAAACTGCAGTCTCTGTTTTCTCTCTTCTAAGCCAAACAGGGAGATAAACACAGAAGAGGGCATTCTAATGAAGCTGAACCCCTACATGAACTCCAATGTGAGACAGCCGTCTTACATTTCTAAGAATCATTTCAAAATAAAACAATTGGAAATATTTACAAATGCTTATTTTTGTGTCCTGAGGGCATAATGAAGTCACATAAATAAATAAAAATGTCTGCCTTACTACTGCATCCAATCGTTGGTCAGCACTGTTTACCACACTAGTTGACAGCGGTTCTACAGGGTTTCAAACATGGGTGCCCTACCCAGGAGTTATCAGGGACTGAGAACATGCAAATCATGTGCTCTGTTCTGGGCTACAGTCCATCCCTTCTTTATATCCTTGTCTATGTCCAGACTAGGCTCTCAAAGCCGCTTACAGATAAATATCATAATGAAAGAAGAATTGCACGAATCATCAACAATATCTGCTTTGTCTAGCAGTAGGCTCTCCAGAGCCCCAGGCACAGGTTTCTGCCAGCCCTGTTACCCAAGATCTTTGAACTAGAGGTGTCTGGAACTGAAACTGAATAAAATAAAAACACCACAAAACTGAATCCAAAGCATGTGACTCTGAGCTATGGAGTCTTCTGTTAACCAAGGATGCCGCAAACTATAGACAAATCAGGATGTGTTCTTTAAAGGCCATTTCTTACAGAGCTATGGGAAGGAAGGGGTTACATTTGTCACTATAAATGGGCTCCTAGTGCAGACTTGGAAACTGATCTTCCTCATCAGCTAGGCCTTTTTGACCAGGTTTGTGGTTGTATGTACTGTAGAGTAGTAAAAGAGATAGTAAGAGTAGTAAAAGAGATAGCCCCAGGCTTTTAAATAGTGAATCCTTTGAGATAGTTGAATTTTAGATCTGCTATACAGTATGTTTTTAGGGATGCTGTATATTTTTCTGTGCTGTTTTACTCTCTACTGATGAAATCTGTATGCTGAAATTAGTTTACTGTTTTTAATTCTGTGGTTATTATTGTAAAATAATGTTTTATTGTCTATAAGCCACCCAGAGGACACTGTTATGGGGCAGCATGTAAATTCTGCCAATATAAAAAGAAAGTCAATAAACAAGCAATCCTAGGAACTGAAGTTCTATGAGTGACTGAATCTAGGCATCATCGAAAGAAAAAAAGACTTTGCACTAAATTACAATCCTATGATTCTTAGAGAGAGCACAACAGTTAACTGGCATGAAAGCACTTAAAGTTTGCAATGAAGATATAAGAATATAAGAATAGGCCTGCTGGATCACGCTGTAGCCTTTGCCTTGCTACCTTGGGATCCAAGGGCCACGCCAACCCCGGGTCGCGGAGAGTAACAAAGGTTCCAAGGAAACGTAAGTTCGAAGAAAAGAGGTTTATTTGCTGCACACAGGCAACCAGCAGAATAACTTCTGAAAACTGGCTGCGTCACATAACTTCAGGCAACAACATTTATACTTTCTCCCCCCACCCTGGTTCCCCATACATTGTTGCATATGGCTCGTGTATGGCTCGTGATCAGCTCGTGTGCCTGCTCCTGATTGGTTTAGGGGGGCATGGGTGCCTTGTGTTCAGAGGTGGTGTGATGTGGGGTGACAGTTAGGCCATGGCCTCATTTCCTTATTAGGGCAAGAGAACCGTTAGGGAGAGCAATAACTTTTCCCTCCAAAATGTTGCAACTCACTTAGCACTGCCAAAACAATATAAGCAAACATTCTATAAGTAATATAAGTGGACACTATAAGTAAAGGCTCTATAAGCAATCAGCTCCCTACAATCCCTCCTCTTCTTCTGGATCGCCATTTGGCGCATCCATAGGCACACTGTGATACCCTCGCATGAAAGCAATCACCTTTGGACCTAGGAGCTGAGATGTAACACGGTGTACCATTTGTTGCAAACACTGTAACAAGCAGGGAGTACAGAAGCAGAGAAGCAATAAGATTAAAACAGGTCCAGCAATTAAAACCATAACATGACGAAGCCAGCTGCCATCAGGCAGCCAGGAGTACAACCATCCCCAGGGATCCCCAGTATCAGAGGGCTCCAAGGGATTTTGAGCCACCATTTGTTCCATCTGATCTATGGTTGCAGAAATGTTTACTGATTGGTCAGAAATGTACATACAGCAATGCGAATGAATTAGTGCACAAACCCCTCCTTTAGACGCAAGAATAATATCCAAAGCATATCGGTTCTGGAGAGATACTTCTCTCAGATTAGATAGTTCCTCATTGATAAGTCTCAAGGATTTAATAGTGGAATTGAACAGGGCCTCAGTCCAATTTGCAAGCCTGTGCAAATCACGGTAGTTCATGGCAGAACCAAAAGAGGGTAAAATGCCTCTAGAGATGGCAGTGTTGGTATAGCGAGTAATAGGTGATTTTACTTCCCTTTTGTTGCGTAAACGGACCGCTGGGAGTTTGTTCATTTTATACACCAGGGGTATGACTACCCCCAAAGTGCAGGTCCCAGAGAAGGCAACAGGGATTTCTTTATAGGCCCTTGTGCCACAAAATAACCACAAATCAGGTTGGAGCAGGGATGTGGATCTCCTGCGCCTTTTCATCCAAGTGAACCATCCGCTAAAATTCTCCCCCCTTCTGGCGGCCACAGAATCATTACATAGGGCCTGCATCTCTTGAGGTGCTTTGGTGCAAGGGGCCGAATGGTTCCAGGCTGCTGTGGTATTAACATAGTTGTAGGTGCGGTTGCAAAATGGGTATTTTCCCAAAAAGGGGCCAGATTTAGAATTAAACACAAAGCAATGTGATGCTTGCTCTGCCAAAGAAAGAAATACAGGGGGCGAACTTGTTCGTCTGTTTTGTAAAGTATTATTAACATAATAGGAAGCGTTTATCGGGAGCCCATGTAGTAGCAAGCCAGGTCTTTTGGACTGTGGGGGAATGTGCATACATACCCAGCACTCAGAAAGATTGAGGGCAGATGCAAAACGGTTTATATCCCCAATGTATGTATTGTTTTTCCAAATTTGATGGTAGGGCTCTGACCGTCCGGTCTTCCGTATAGGTGTATCATCTCCCAGACCCAACCCAAGTAGGGCCAGTAACAGGAGGGTCAAGGGAATGGGGGCTGACCTTTTCCTCCCACAAAACCGGTGACGCTCATGCCAACAGAAATAAACAAACATCCAAATGACCAGGGCAAGAAGAAGCCCTCCTATCCACCATTCCCATTGCCTCCACAAGTCAAACATTGTGGAAAATATTCTAAGAATTGGGCCCCAAACTGTAACAGTATTGACCAGAAACTCCAGGAGGGTGTACGTGGCTCAAATGACCTGGCGGGAGAGATTCTCTAGGTTGGAGGAGTGGGGAGGGAAAATAGCAAGCCGCACACCCACAAGAAAAGACTGCCACCCGTATCTTACTTGAAAAGGGAGACAAAATCTCCACAGGGGAATCTCTGCTCCAAACTACAGCTATACAGCACCTTGCTCTTGCATGGGGCAGGATGTTCTCTGGGGGTTTTGTGTCCAACACAGGTGCGTTGGGGACGCTGCCCGCGGGCGCCCCTCCCATCCACTTCTTCAGCCGTGCGTGGAGATACCAGCGTCCGGAGTGGTATCAGCAAGGCGGTCGTCCGGTGCCTTCCTGGAGATGGTCAGCTTCAGAGGATCGTCAGGATTCAATGTAGCTGTCCAGTTAGGCAGAACCTTCTTAACACGGGTGTGGTGGACCCACGGGGTGATGCCGGCGACTTTAACAGCGGTGGGGGTGGATATCAGTACGGTATGCGGGCCTTTCCAGCACGGTTGCAGGGGTGCCTGGGCCCAGTCCTTGATCCACACCTCGTCGCCTGGCTCAAACTGATGCAGGGGCTCGGTTAAAACGCATGGCGTGCGAGCCTGGGTCCACCTATTAAGAGAAGAGAAAACTCGGGAGAGTGATTGCACATAGTTTTCTAACTGGACATCTCTGCTCGCGCTTGGCGATATCATCCTAACGTAAGGAACTGGCCTTCCAAACATTACCTCAAAAGGTGACAAATGGGTGCGTTTCTGAGGTAGGCTCCTGACCCTTAACAAGGCTAGGGGCAACATGGACACCCAATTAGAGCCAGTTTCCTGAGTGAGTTTGGACAACTGGTTTTTCAATGTCCTGTTCATTCTTTCTACTTTCCCAGAACTCTGAGGCCTATAGGCGGTGTGTAGTTTCCAGTTGATTTGTAGGGCTTTAGCCAGTTCTTGCAACACTGAGTGAACAAATGCTGGTCCATTATCAGATCCAATGGACCTGGGTAGGCCATAACGGGGTATAATTTCTTTCAAGAGGCATCGAGTCACTTCGCTGGACCGCTCGGATTTGGTGGGCCATGCCTCAACCCATCCAGTATAGGTGCACACTGCCACTAACATATAGCGGTAAAGTCCACATCGGGGCAGTTCTGTAAAGTCTACCACAAGATCTTCCATAGGGGCACTTCCAGTGTGTTGAGTTCCTGGGGGGACCAAAGGTCCTGTCCTTGGATTATTCTTCTGGCACAAAATGCACCCTCTGGATACTTGGGCAGCTAATTGATAGAGATTAGATATATAGAAACACTTCCCCAATTGTTGAGTGGTGGCATCCGGCCCTGTGTGGGTGGACTCATGATATCGCTGGACGATCTGACGAGACAGGGAAGTTGGTACCCATATTCGGTCATCTGGGGTGAGGTACCAGCCTTCTGTGGAGGCTTGCAATCCTTCCTCTTTAGCTGAAGCTTCCTCCGCATCGGAATAACGGGGCTTCACTGCGGTGTCCAGAATTGCTTCAGGAACCAAGGCTCCAATAAACGGTCCTGGAGGTGATTCCCGGGCTGCCTCTTTCGCTACCTTGTCTGCCAACCGGTTGCCTCTGGCTTCTTCACCCGGTCCAGTCTTATGCCCATAACAATGTACTACTGCCACTGCTTCCGGTTCCCAGACGGCATCCAAAAGGTCCAAGAGCTCTTGGGGGTGTGCTACCGGACTTCCCTTGGAGGTGAGCAAACCTCGCTCTTTCCACAGCGCCCCGTGGGCATGCAAAGTCAGAAAAGCGTATTTGGAGTCCGTATATATGTTGATCTTCTTCCCCTTTGCTAGACACAAGGCCCTAGTGAGTGCTATTATTTCTGCAAGTTGCGCTGAGGTGCCAGGAGGAAGGGGCTTCGCCTCAATAACCTGGTCTTCTAAGGCCACTACGGCATATCCTGCTTTTCGCTGGCCATTTTCCACAAAGCTACTTCCATCTACAAACCAGGTGGACCAGTGAGGGTTGGCCTTATCCTTCAAATCAGGTCTGCTAGAGTACACTTCATCCATGACTTCCACACAATTGTGGGTCGGCTCCTCACCTTCTCCAACCGGTAGTAAGGTTGCTGGGTTGAGAGCTGCAGTAACTTGGAACTTTAAGCGTGGGTTCAATAGCAGCACCTGACACTTTCTCATCTTCGCTTGGGACAGAAAATAAGTGCCTTTCATATCAAGCAGAGCTGGGACTGCATGGGGTGTCACACAAATGGTGTCTTGTCCAAATGTAAACTTGTCTGCCTTCTCCAGCAGAGTAGCCACGGCCACTACTGCCCTCATGCAAGGGGGCAATCCCTGCTCCGTTGGGGTCAGTCGTTCTGATAAATATGCAACGGGCTGCTGCCAGCTTCCCAGCCTTTGGCACAACACTCCCTTGGCTATCCCCTGATCCTCGTCTGTATACAAGGTAAAAGGCTTCTCGGGGTTGGGGATGCCAAGTGCTGGGGCCTGTTGTAATGCAGCTTTGAGGTCCTGGAAGGCCTGCTGTTGTTCAGGTCCCCAAACAAATGGGTCTTTCTCCATTCCTCTTGTGGATTCATGCAAGGGCCGAGCAATGCTACTATAGTTTGGTATCCATATTCTGCAAAACCCTGCAGATCCCAAAAATCCGCGAAGTTCCCGGCGGGTTTTAGGCTCTGGTATTTGGAGTATAGCTTGCTTCCTTTCATCCCTTAACTTGCGTTGCTGGTGGGATATATCGAACCCCAAATATTTGACGGTAGGCTGACAAATTTGAGCCTTTTTCTTTGAGACACGGTATCCGGCCTCTGCCAAGTGATTTAACAGCTCCTTTGTGGCTTTTAGACACGTGTCCTCGTCAGAACATGCCAATAAAAGGTCATCTACGTATTGCAACAAAACTCTGGTGGGGTTGGTGGGGAAGTTTGCTAGGTCTGATGCCAAGGCTACCCCAAAAAGGGTGGGTGAGTTCTTGAAACCTTGGGGAAGCCTGGTCCAAGTATACTGTACTTTGGTGCCAGTTCCTGGGTCAGTCCACTGAAAGGCAAACATGGGCTGGCTTTCTTCCGCTAGGCGGCAGCAAAAGAACGCATCCTTCAAGTCCAGTACAGTAAAATACTGTGCAGTGGGTGGTATAAGGCTGAGCAAAGTATATGGGTTTGGCACATTCGGGTGGAGGGTCTCCACAGCCTGGTTCACAAGCCTCAGATCCTGAACTGGTCTGTACCCCCCTCCTTCCTTCTTTACTGGTAATAAGGGTGTGTTCCACTGGGATTGGCAAGGTTTCAAAATTCCATACTGCAGTAGCCGGTCCAAATGGGTCCATACCCCTTCTGCAGCTGCTCGTGGGATGGGGTATTGGTTTACTGCCACAGGGTTTGCGAAGGGCTTGGGTTTCACAATAATGGGGGGAATATTTTTAGCCATGCCCGGTGGATTGTCTTCAGCCCATACGCGGGGGTTTGCTTCCTGCAAAATTATCTCTGGGATCTGGCCCTCCTCTTCTTTTACCATCATCAACCTCCAGTGTTCCCTCAAAGGGACTTCTAGAGAAAGTTCTCCCACAGGACCAGTGTTCATAACAACCTTTCCATTGGGGGAAAAGGCAATCTGGGCTTGTAGTTTAGTTAACATGTCCCGACCCAACAGTGGAATGGGGCACTCAGGGATGTAGAGAAACTTATGCTGGACTGTGTGTCCTCCCAGTTTGCATATGACAGGTTGCAGGAATGGTGCCTTTTGTGTTTCGCCCGTGGCCCCTACAATGGTGATTGCTTGTTGGGTTGGTTTGGATATAGCTGTGGGCAACACCGAGTGGGCAGCTCCCGTGTCAATCAGGAAAGAAAAAGTCTGGTTCCCTGTTTTCATTTTGACCGTGGGCTCACGGGAACCTAAGTCAGTTGGGCCCGGTCTGTCCTAATACTGGTTCTCTTGGAGACTCATGGCTCCTGCAGGTCCTCCTGGGATAGGTGACTGCCAAGGACGTCCCTGCCCACGACCTCTTTCCTTCCCGGGTACCCAAGACTCAGCTGTGGGGTTCATTGGGTTTTCTCTTCCTTGGCCCCTTCCTTTAGAATTTGCCTGGGGGCATTCTCGCTTCCAGTGCCCATCCTGCTTGCAAATGGCGCACTGGTTTCGACCTAGTCGGGCTCGCCCTCCTCCTCGGGTGCTTCCTCCTGTTGGGGTTCCTGCCTGGAGCGCCATCAATTTCCTTGCTTGGTATTTTTCCTTCTTCTTCTGAGCTTCCTCCTCTCTCTGGTTATAAGTGGTCTGCGCTATTTCCAGCATCCATTCTAGGGTGTGACCTATGAACCCCTCGTTTTTCTGGATTTTTCGGCGAATATCAGGCGCCGCCTGAGCCACAAAGGCTGCTTTTACGATAGGGGCATTTGCATCATCATCTGGGTCTAAGGGAGTGTACTGCCTGTATGCTTCCTTCAATCGCTCCAAAAATGCCCCAGGAGGTTCCTCGGGCTTCTGGACCACCTCCCTAACCTTCATCAAGTTGGTGGGTTTTCGGGAGGCTCTCCTCATCCCAGTCAGAACATGTTGACGGTAGGTATTCAGGGCATTCTGACCTCCCACCTCCTGGTAGTTCCAATTTGGGGTGGTGGATGGATATGTCTGGTCTATGTTGTCATCCCCTGCCCCATTAGCTCTTAAATGTTTCCTCGCCTCCGCATGGACCCTCCTAGTTTCTTCTGTAGTTAGCAGTGAGTCCAGGAGGTACTGGACGTCATCATAAGTGGGATTATATGTCTTAAAAATCCCCTCAAATAACTTTATAATCTTTGCTGGATTCTCCTCAAAAGAGGGATTTTGGTTGCGCCAGTTGCACACATCAGAACTAGTAAAAGGGACATGTTGGATGGTATATGTCCGCGGTGCTAGCTCCCCGTTTGGTCCCGGGGGTCCCGGTGGGTCATAAACTCGGCGTAGAGGGGCGAGTTTTTCTACTTTTTCCTTTAATTCCTTCCTTGCCTCATGCGCCTTTGCCCTTTCCCATGCATTTAACAAGGCTCTTTGCTCCTTCTTCATCTGTCCTGAAGTACACGTTGCCGCCGTCAGTAAGTGTGGCGACACATCCACCTCATTCTGCCATGGTTCAACATCTCTCCTCACCTTCTCATCATCCTGCTTCGACCATCTATTCCCTTTCCTGATACGTTCCTCAAGCCTTTCTCTAAATTGTTCATCACTCTCTTCCTTGTCCTCATCCTTCGGACATTCCTGCTCCTCTGGGCTTCTCCCTCCTGGCGCCCCTCCCGCTGCTTGTGGTGTAGGTCCCTGCGGGGCCAGGGCTGGTTGCGCTGGGGGTGCTATCGGCGGGGCATACGGGGGAGGAGGCCTCAGTATCCCTCCTTCCTCCTCTTCAGGATCCTGGAGGACAGGGGGCTTTGGTCTTTCTTTTACTGCACATACTCGGGCACTTCGCCCAATAGATGTTCGGCAATTTCTCAGCCAGGTTGGGTTGTTCTCTGTATTTCTCTTCCAGGTAGAAATGTAAGGAATTTGGTCTGGATGGATCTTAATTATGTTCCGCCACAGGGGGGTCTATTAGTTGCAGGTCGAATGTCCCCTCTGATGGCCATCCTGTTCCCTGGGTGGGCCAGTCTACCTCACATAGGGTCCTGAGCCGCTCCTTTTTCAGCTTAAAGCCCCAATCATCATCCTTCGTGGCTGCTTTCCAATTGTCCAGGAAACACTGCAAGGGGGTACCTTTACTGCCTGCAGACCCCATTTCTAACAGGATACTCCGCTCCTATACAGGGTTTTTTCCTCAAACACACGGGATTCGCTACAGACCGTGGCTTGGACGAGCTCGCGCTGCCAAGAACCGCACGGACCTACACACGCTTGACCAAGGGGACGCTAAGCCCCGGCCACTCACACATTCATCCGTTCACTGGAGTATCCTGCACTCTCCACACTTCACAATACAAAATCCCCTTCTCCCTTTTCCCTTACCCTACTGGCGGCACCTTACTGCCACGGCCAGTTGAGGTTGATCAGACCTCTTGCCCTATTTTAATTCCTTCAGGGCTCACCTGTTCCGCTGCGGACCACTCCCTCGCCGGCTGTCCTCTTTTCTTCCCCAACCGGGTGTCTCCACGCAGGTACGGTGTAGCGATCTCCCCCCACGAACTGGCAGGGTGCGCGCTGGAGGTTGCAGACGCCGGTCCTGGCTGTTCACCACGGTCGGGCCTGGCCCTCCGGACCCCTGTGGGGTGGGGGCCTTATCCCGGACGAGCCCCCAAGCTGTAGCCTTTGCCTTGCTACCTTGGGATCCAAGGGCCACGCCAACCCCGGGTCGCGGAGAGTAACAAAGGTTCCAAGGAAACGTAAGTTCGAAGAAAAGAGGTTTATTTGCTGCACACAGGCAACCAGCAGAATAACTTCTGAAAACTGGCTGCGTCACATAACTTCAGGCAACAACATTTATACTTTCTCCCCCCACCCTGGTTCCCCATACATTGTTGCATATGGCTCGTGTATGGCTCGTGATCAGCTCGTGTGCCTGCTCCTGATTGGTTTAGGGGGGCATGGGTGCCTTGTGTTCAGAGGTGGTGTGATGTGGGGTGACAGTTAGGCCATGGCCTCATTTCCTTATTAGGGCAAGAGAACCGTTAGGGAGAGCAATAACTTTTCCCTCCAAAATGTTGCAACTCACTTAGCACTGCCAAAACAATATAAGCAAACATTCTATAAGTAATATAAGTGGACACTATAAGTAAAGGCTCTATAAGCAATCAGCTCCCTACAACGCCAAAGGCCCATCTAGTCCAGTATCCTGATCTCACAGTGGTCTACCAGAAACTTGTGGGAAGTCCATAAGCGGGACATGAGTGCACAGCTGATTGCAATTAACAGTTTAGAATATTTCTAAATATGCATAAGTGAAAGGGAAGAGGGATAGGACACCATGAAATGCATGTGAATATCAATATTCTAAACAGTTTGCTATAAACAAGCCAATTTGCTTTTATTTACCCTCCAGTTCTCAGTGTTGCCAATCTGCTTAAAACAGCAATAACAAAACTATAAATCTTTCAGTTAAGCAGTATATGGCCACAGAGATCATAGAATAACTTTTGCTCCCAGATTTGTACTGCCTTAGAATGCTATAGAAACAGGAGTAGAGAAAAAGCAGGCTACAGAAAGCAGATGATTTGTTTAGAGTATATTGAAAGTGGTGGCATGTCTACAGGCACTGGCACATATTATGCAAACCCTCCAAGTGTCCCTATTTTCCAGGGACGTACCTGATTTAGAGAAGCCATCCCAGTTTCTGATTTGATCCCGGAATGTCCCACTTTTCCTTAGAATGTCCCTATTTTCATTGGAGAAATGTTGGAGGGTATGGTGTTATCCGACCCCTGAGTCACCTGAAGGCAATTCTGTATAGGGATGTTTTTTTAATGCTTAATTTTTTAAATGTGTTTATGTATATTGGAAGGTGGTCAGAGTAGGCAACCCTGTAAAGTTGTGTGGGGTATAAATAGTAAAATTATAATTATGGAATGGTACGTCCCTATTTTCATCAGAGAAATGTTGGAGGGTATGTAGTATGTATACTCATCCCACTATCTTATTTGGCTTATAGGTATTGCAAGCTTTTGTGGTATCTCAGGAACTGCAAAAGCAGTGCA
This sequence comes from Podarcis filfolensis, assembly GCF_964270895.1. NCBI lineage: Eukaryota > Metazoa > Chordata > Lepidosauria > Squamata > Lacertidae > Podarcis > Podarcis filfolensis. Next base: position 10,182,664 of record NC_139603.1, read on the forward strand.
TCCAGAGCCAGCCCCACCATTAGACATAGTGAAGCAGCTGCCTCAAGCAGCAAATGCTGGGGAACGATGCAGTATTTGAGGGAAGAGTTGCGTGCCCTGCACCCACTAAGCTAGCCTGCTGTCTTCAGGAGTAGAGGATGCTGTTTGACTACCAATATTGAAACAACATTCAATTGCCAGTCTAGTTACCTTTTGTACATGGGGACAGCACCATCATGTCGTCTGCTGCAGGCAGCAAAATGTACTGGATGGCCTGTACAGATCAAAAGAAATCAGTGCATCCTATTTACAAGCAATTATACCTTTATCGCATCACCTCTGACTAAAAATCTTATAGCACAATCCTATGCATGTTTAATCGAGAGGTTTGACAGGATCTTACACCGCAGTAAGCACAGGACTGGAGCCTAAAATTTTGTAGGCACTCAAGTGTTTTGAAAAAAAGGGTGTGTGCCTTTCATCCAACCTGTTTTTGTGATCCCCCCCCCAATAATCACTAAGTACCCCATCCTAACAACAATACATTATCAGAAATATGACTAGATTTATTATTATTATTACTATTATTATTAAAGGGGCCTCTAGTCATATAGAAAATAATGCCATTTCAATGCTACTTTTGAAACCAGTAAGATATATCCTATTTGGAAAGAGAAATATATCCCATTTGGAAAGAGAAAATAATGCCATTTTAATGGTGCTTTTGAAACCAGTAAGATATATCCCATTTGGAAAGAGAAACAATGTGGAGCGGGCATCCGTTTTCTAACAACAAAATACAAAGAGAGTCACAAGCAAGGCATATTTATGTACAGTCCTTACAATCTATTCCAGTTAATCGGGAAGCACTTAATCAGGAAATCCACTTAACTGGGACATCTCCCAGGAAACCAATCTAGCCTAATGATGGTGAATGAAAAAGATGATGGGCCATCTCGCTTGGTACTTAGAATATACATTTTGTTGTAGCTCTCGTCTTGCTTCCCTCCCCTCCGCACCCAGCTCCACTTACTCCTACTAAATAAAAAAGAACAAGAGGGGCATTGATTAACCAGAATACTAAAAGATCAACTTTTGTTAAAACTGAGAGAGCGTTATGCAACAGTTCTATTTTCTTATAGAATTCATACTGCCAACTCTCAATAGCCATCCGTGGCAAACAAAAAAACAAAAACATCAGTACATTAGTATCCTGTAGCTCCTCACACACTCATCCAAAATCTCCAGAGAAGCTACCACTGGTGGTACTTTTGTTGGTGGTAGCAGCCATTAAGCCCCAAAATGGGGCCTTCCGGAAGCCAGGAAGGAGAAGCCTCAGTTCATTAGAGAGGCTTTAGGATTGACCCTTTCTCTATGCCAACCTATAGCTGGGGTGGGTGTGGGTGTGTACACACACACACACACACACACACACACACACATCCCTTTTACAGTGGTACCTCGGGTTAAGTACTCAATTCGTTCCGGAGGTCTGTTCTTAACCTGAAACTGTTCTTAACCTGAAGCACCACTTTAGCTAATGGGGCCTCCCATTGCCGCCGCACGATTTTTGTTCTCATCCTGAGGTAAAGTTCTTAACCTGAGGTACAATTTCTGGGTTAGCGGAGTCTGTAACCTGAAGCGTATGTAACCTGAAGCGTATGTAACCTGAGGTACCACTGTATTTGGAAGTGGAGTGGGAAAGCACAGTGCTTTTTTACTGGGGGTACACAGGGCTACGCATACCCCTAAACATTTTGTCAATCTTTGTGCTTTAGTCCATTTACTGTATTTATTTTTCCTGATTTGAACTATAAAATGGTGATTTTCTTGAGTCAAAATGAGAGTACCCTTAAACATTAAGTAAAAAAGCACTCAGTTCCAGCACCTCTCAGGTGGGCACCATTGCCATGAGTTCCAACACCTCTTTTTCTAGAAAAATAGCACTGTACATATAAATACAAGTGGCAAAAGAGAGGCTAAGAGCATCCCCTCACACCTTTTAATCTGGCTGCCCCGTAGCGTCAGATTTAGGGCATTGCAAGGCAGTTCTAGCATTCAGGGTGCCAAGCTGAAGGGGTGGAAAACAACAACAACATTATTATTATTATTATTATTATTATTATTATTATTATTAATATGGGCACCTACTGAGAAGATTCATAAAAAAGCAAGCGTACTAAAAGGAATTATTGTGGAAATAAGAAAGGTGTTTTTTTGGGGGGGGGGGTGATTTTGGCTGCCTCAGGGCACCATATTACCAAAGTTTGGCCCTGCTCCCTGCCTGTTTGACTTACGACTGCACTCTTAACAAAACACCAAACACCTTGGTTAGTTGTTGTTGTTTGTTTTTTTAACAACAAGCTACTCAAATGGCAATAAGTTTGTGAGGGGAAATGGTGTTTATGGGTTTTCTTCATCAGCTTTCCCTCCACATGTATAAAGATCTCCTCGTTCTGGAACAGTATTTCCCTCAAGCCCAGACTTATAACGAAGTTATTGGAACGAACTTTATGCCTAATCATCAATGTGATATATATATATATATATATATATATATATATATATATATATATGAATTTAAACAAAACATATTATCTTAAAACATATCATCCTTGATTTCCCCCCCATAAAATGACCCACCCTCCCCTCCCCCGACTTCCCTCAGCTCCAATCTGGTTTCTCTACAAATGCTATTCTCTGCATGTTACAAAACTGTATAAATCCTTGATTTATCTGACTGGTTATTGTCAATAAAAAGTTTGCGAGTGTTTATTCAAAACCTGCCAAGGAGTCCAATTCAGTTTGTTGTTTCTTTAAATACTTTGTAAAAGGTTCCCATTCATCTTTAAAGCCACAGTTATCCTTGTCCTGTAGTGTCAATTTTGCCAATTCCCTTGGAATATATTTTGGAGTCGCATAGGAACACGAAGCCAGTTTTCAGATATTTTCATCGTCAACCTTTTCTACACACACACACACACACACACACACACACACAAAGTTATCCTTTTTAGAACGACTTTTCCCTCCGTATTTGTTTTAAGGCCAACCCTTCTTTGGAGACCTTTATGGTCTCTGATCAGCCTGAGGCAACTGAGCCTGAGCAGGTGGGAGGGAAAGGCATAAAAGTACAGGATAAGGCTTTGCAACTGAAGAGTAACCTCTCATAACGTATCTTCAAGCTCCAAATTTAATATAAAAGAACAAGAAAGCACATCGGTCTCCTAATTTGTGGGGGGTGGAAGTGGGGAAAACACCCACTAAGTTGCTGCTACATGTCTTCTCCTGGGAAGCTTCCAAAATTACCGTATTTTTCGCTCTATAACACGCACCAGACCATAACACACACGTAGTTTTTAGAGGAGGAAAACAAGAAAAAAAATATTCTAAACGAAATAGTGGATATATGATTTTTGTGGTTCATGCTGTGGCCACAGACATGTGATCTGACAGTGAGTTTGGAGTAGCCCAATGCAAAAATCCTGAGGATCCATGTGGATCCATGCTTTGTAACCACAGAGGAGGGAAGGAAGGGGAGCCATGGATCCTCTGCTCACGACTGCAGCAGATCCCCCCCGCCACCCGCAGGCATTCGCTCCATAACACGCACAGACATTTCCCCTTACTTTCTAGGAGGAAAAAAGTGAGTGTTATGGTGCAAAAAATACGGTAGCTTCCTTCTTCCATTAACCTTTCTTTCCAGTCTATCAACACTGAGGGGGAAATAAGCAGAGGAGAACTGAATACACGTGTCAATAAAAGGAGTACAGATGGAGGATTCGCAAGAGCAATGTGTCTGCTGTGTTGTGTGTGTGAGAGAGAGAACAGGACAATGAGGAGGGCCTGTGTTGCAACTCCCTCCTCAGATCCCCTTCCTTTTACCCCTGCCGCCATTTTGTCCTCACAAAATTAGGCCTCCCATAGTTTTTATGCCTTTTGTTGTACAGCTCCCCCTGCTGGAATAGTTTCTGGTGACTTCTAAACATTGCAGGCAAAACAACAGCAGGCAAAAAGTGACATTTTCACCTCAAGTTGCAAGGATTTGGCCCCTGCTGGCAAGAGTAAGGGTTCCCTCAGCAATGGCCTTAAACCATGGGTAGGCAAACTAAGGCCTGGGGGCCGGATCCAACCCAATCGCCTTCTAAATCCAGTCCAGGAATCAGCATGTTTTTACATGAGTAGAATGTGTCCTTTTATTTAAAATGCATCTCTGGGTTATTTATGGGGCATAGGAATTCATTCTTTTTTTTCTCTTCAAAATACAGTCTGGCCCCCCACAAGGTCTGAGGGACAGTGGACTGGCCCCCTGCTGAAAAAGTTTGCTGACCCCTGCCTTAAACCTTCCCATTTTCTTCTTAAAAACCTTAACCTTTGTGCAAGGAACCCACACACATACATGCTGCCCTTTGAAATAATTTCTGCCCGTTCTGTACCTAAACAGCTAGTTCTGGAGCATACGCCTGCTTTCTCAAAAAGACAGTTGAGGCACCAACAAGGTCAACCCACATTAGATTTCAAATTGACCTCCAATCTCAGTCTCCAATTTAATACGGGGAGAATTATACCAGTACACAGATAAGATTGTGGCCTGGCGTGTAGCACTTTTTGCAACTGCTGCTAGGAAAATTAGAGCAAATTATATAGCCAAGGTAGCCATTAACTGTAAAGGAGAAGAATTTATTTGATCCTATCTATCTACCTACCTCAGGCTATGCTCTATCTTTGTCACCAAACTCTGAGTATAAATTGCACACTGTATTAATTGATATTGTTTTTAACCTTAGTGGCCATGTGACGATTTTAGCTTATGAATTTTATTGTTTAATGTTTTTATTTGTACATTGGGGTACTTTTATAGCTCTGTTTAGAGTGTGTAAGGTTTTGATAACATAAATGGTTTAAGTCTTTTTTATCAATTCAGTATATTTTCTTTTAATTGTCAAATAATTCTGTGTACATTGCGACAGCCTTTGGCTATGTGCAATAAAACTGACTGAGACTGAGACTGTGACCCCTGCCCCCCAAAAAAGCCTGTCAAAGCCCACAGGCCCCCTATTGTGGTCTGTCAGCTGCTTGATTGCCCTATCCTTATTTTTCCAGTTCCAGGCAGGCAGTACAAACTGGAAAATCACTCAGCTCTACCTGAACTCCAAGCAGGCCACGGTACTTGGCTGGTCTGCATTTGGCTTGGTGTAGCCCTGATGCAAAGGGGAGAAGGCTTTTCTTGTGCAGAAAAGGAAATTTCAGGAGGTGCAGCTGCTCCATACCTGTGAATGTCAGGCTGTTCCTGCCACTGACCCCTTTTCAAAACCGTGAACCTGGGTATTTGCCAGCTTTTCAGGATTATAAATTTGTGCAAATGAATCAATGCATGGGGGAGGAGAACAAAAATAAGTATTTGTGACTTATAAAGTGTGTTTGCAGATGTATGTAAGTTTAGCAATGGCAGAAGTGCAATCAGGCAGGACATTTCAAAGCCTATTAATGTTCATTTGAGGACCTCAGCTGGTCAGTGTTGATCTATGTGCAGGGCCTGAGCCAATTGCCTCTTTTCCTTCCCCTAAAAAGGCTCTGCACTTTTGGGAGCACACTTGCAATCTTCTCCCCAAATCTAGTTCAGACAAAACCTGTTAATCCAGTTTGCACCAGCAGTCCTCTAATTGCCCAGCCCTTGTGTCAATCACAAAGCCTCCTACCTTGAAGTGTTTTTTTCCAAGAGCTTAAAAAAAAGTTTGAATTGTTTTATATAGCATCCAACAGATTTGACCAGATAAACATGGTAAGAATTTATGGGGAGGGGGACGGGATTATAGGGGATATCTTGTCCGGGACACAAAGGGAAAGGGCAATGAGGGAGACAAAATCTGCTTTTAATTTAGAGACAGTTGTGCTGTTTTAGTTTACAAGGCAAGGGAGCGGTGAGAAAGGAAGAAATGAAACTATGGACATTGGTTAGACTTGTTTCTCATGTATCAGCTGGGAATCTCCCAACACACTTTGTGAATGGGCGTGGGTCGGTGTGCTGTTCAAAGCAAGAAGTAAAAAAATCCTGCTTTGGTATGCTTCTTTAGGCCTTGAGATTTGTTTTTGTATGTTCCACACTGCAGCTTAAATACAGGAGATGTACTGTACCAAGAATTGGGACCAAACTAGAGAGGATGACGGAACATACATTTAATACATTTCTATGCACATTTAATTAAATATATAAAGAGGAGGAACTATCTGATATTAGAAGAAAAAAGTACATGCGGACAAAGGTTGAAGAACAAATCATATTATCTGTGGTACTCTTTCCCTGTTCGCTTTTTGTAGTGTGTGGGGCCTTTGCCCTCTCTCTTTAAGAGATATAACTGATATGTAATAGAAACTCCCCTCTCCTCCTTGGGGGTGGTTCCCTCCTTAGTCAACTGGGAACCAGTTGGAATCATAATTATTTGAGGGAAAGAAATGTGTTCCAAATGTGCTTTAAAGGTATCATGCGTGGATGCTACAGTTTACTTTGGCTCCAGTGCTCTCCCACTGATGGTTTTTGAATCCATGTTGAAAAGCTATCTAATAGTTTCTTGACAAGTGCTGCTGTCTGATGCATTTCCATCAAACCAGCTTCAATCTGAAAGGAAATATTAAGCCAAATTCATTCTGCAGTTAGACGTAGGTGTGTACCTTTGAGGCAGCCGTTGGACATGCACAGATAATGGTGTATGCACAGATGACAACTGAACAAATAGCATGAAACATGTACAGTGAGTGGTACCTCGGGTTACATACTAACCCAGAAATAGTGCTTCAGGTTAAGAACTTTGCTTCAGGATGAGAACAGAAATTGTGCTCTGGTGGTGCGGCGGCAACAGGAGGCCCCATTAGCTAAAGTGGTGCTTCAGGTTAAGAACAGTTTCAGGTTAAGAACAGACCTCCGGAACAAATGAAGTACTTAACCCGAGGTACCACTGTAATGTGCATTTGGTGAAGTCATCCTCGCCCCCTCTGATCTGTACAACAGCATGCATATGTGATTTGAAATGCAGCAGAGGGAGGCAACCTCACTACGTTTTATGCTGTGAATGCATTAGCCTTGCCCGTGTGGCTGTTATGCTGAATTTTGGTCTGCTGTCCAGCAATAAATACTATTGAAGCTTTCCTGAGTCCTGCTGCTTCCTGACATTAGGGCACACCCATTACACGGTTTCCTCACACAGTGAAACCATGAGATTCTACACCTTTTTCCTCATCAGAGCTTTGAAATCAGTAGTGAGACCAATTATCAGAAACGTACCCGGCAGGAAGAGATCAACATCCCCGGCTGTGCACTCTTTTTACTCAATAAGGCCCTTGCATTATAAAGAGAGAGGTCTTCAGCAGCCATCACATCTAATTCATTCCCCCCTCCTTTCATTATTAACCCTAATCCAAGGCAGTCTCCCATGCAGTTTCTCCCATTTCTTTCTCATGCAGGCACAAGACTTTTGGCAAGAAACAGGCTGGCAACCTTATAGCTGATCAAAAAGTTGGCAACCTTACACCAGGACAGACCTAGACAGGTTTAACTTCAGTAAGCCTTAACACCGGTAAATGTTGTTCTGTCCTCTGTTGTAACCAGTGTTATGTTTCTGGAAAAAGAGGTGCTGGAACTCACCACGAATGCTGCCCTTGTTCTTCTTTAATGGCAATGGCACCCACCAGATAAGTTCTGGAACTGAGTTCTGGTGAGTTGCAGCTGAAAAATAGCCCTGGTTGTAACTCTTTTTTTTTTTTTTAAAAAAAAGACCACAACAGTAAATCTACTTGTGTAGTTGCTTGTTTACTTGCATTATAATACTACACTTCGATGATATATCAACACTGAATATTTTTATGTTATTTTACTTTAGAATGCAGTGTTATACATTGTTCCTGTTAGTGTGTGTGTGTGTGTGTGTGTGTGTGTGTGTGTGTGTTAGCACAAATTTACTGGCCAGAGTGCTGTGGACTTTAATTGGTACTTTAATAGCTACCTAGATCTAAACAAGTTTTTACTCCTTCAGATTCCTATCTAAATATTTCATAAAGTGGGCAGACAGCCAGCAATGGAGCATGTAAAACACTTTGTCCTGTCTGGCATTAAACTTACTTAGAACGTGCCTTTTAATTTATGCCTCTTCTTTCCCCTGGCATGTTTGATATTTCTTATTCAGTCATTATTGCTAATCTTCCGTGTTTTACAAATTAAAATTAAGAATGATTGAAAATCCTGTACTTTGGCTTGGTTTTACGCATGCATGTTGATCACACAACAGGATGCAAAATGCTTAAGGCACAACTACTCATCTTCATTCCCAACAGACTAAGTTCTTGAATGCCAACTTTTTTCCTGCCCAAAGTTCTGTCTGAAAACATTCAGCAGGTTTAACTGTTCCTGGCATACAGATGCAGTGATAAGAAGAACCTTGCCTGCTGAAGTTCTAAAGCAACCCATATTCCTAACATTAATCTGCTTTTTGAAGAACAGTGTTTTCAAAACATTTGAAACTTGGGGCACAATACTCCTGCATTAAAATCAGAAACATATTATGCAGATATTTTCTCAGGTCAATACTCAGACAACTGAGAGGGCATCTTTTATTTTTTATTTCTTCTTTTCTTTTGTGCCTTCTACTCTCTGCAAAGTCAGCTAGGTTTCAGGGATGTCCTTGTGTTTTCTGGGCAATGATGATGTAGAATAATGTACAATTATTCTACAAATAATTATAGCTCAGGCTGCTGGAGGATCATGGATCATCTTTATTCTTTTTTTCTGCCAGTAGCACCTTAAAGACCAACTAAGTTAGTTCTTGGTATGAGCTTTCGTGTGCATGCACACTTCTTCAGATACACTCCAGTGTATCTGAAGAAGTGTGCATGCACACGAAAGCTCATACCAAGAACTAACTTAGTTGGTCTTTAAGGTGCTACTGGCAGAAAAAATTTTTTTTTTTGTTTTGACTATGGCAGACCAACACGGCTACCTATCTGTAACCCCATCTTTATTCTGTCTGCCATGATGCTTTCATTACATACAGAGTGCCAGATAGGGTCAGAGGCAATCAGGTGGTTTATATGGTTCAAAAACATTGCTATAAATATAATTCAAAACTACATCTTCTTTTCAACACCTTGCTAAATTCTCCCCCAAAATATTTAGCACTTCCTCAGTTTCACATTTTCGGTGCTTTTGGCACCAACACTAGACAGCCACAGTTGGAAATATTTATGCTTCTAAAAGCTTTATCTAACAGCTGTATGCTACCTTAAGAAAGTTTTGCCTCAAATGCACATTAAATATGTTTCTCATGAAACTGACTGTACACAGCCCCCTTTTTGTTCTGCTACGGCAGTTTCTGTTGAGTCATTTTGTTTTACACGATTGTTATTAACACAGATATGTCTCAGGACAAGTTAAATGTCCAAGATTCTTTAAGTCAAGTCTTGACAAGTATGCTCAAATTCAAGAAAAGCATTTCTGCCTTTTTCTGGTATTCGAACAACCTGTCCTCGGGACTATCTTGAGGGATTTGAAAAGCAGATTTGTACAACTTTGCTTTCTCATACTTGATGGGAAAGCCGATTCACCGACTTTTAGAAATGAGCAATGTGGCTCGGAGAGGGAGAGATGGGGATGATAGAGGAGGAATGTTAAACATAAAAAGTAGGTGGGAAGCCACAGGCACGGGAAGGTCAACAAGCAGCTTAACAGCAAAGGAGTCACCTTGTGGTATTATATAAACTTTACAAGCAGTTATTTGACAAGTACGGGAACAATTAGACAAAGCCTGATGGTTATCTTTGTGCAACTATACACAACCTCTGCCATAAAACATTACTGAAAGAACAAATCCAGAGATAGCACATTGCCCTCACCTTCCCTCTCCACCAGTTCTTCCCTTAGAGCAGCAGTTATTTAATCTTACATTAAAATAGGACTGCCTTGCAAAAATCAGGCGTATTTGCTGTGGTGGGAAATCCTCATTACTGCCACCATTTTCAGCATCTTTGGTAAAACATTTAGCCTCATAATGGAACCTGAAGGACTTACCATAAAATAACTTCAAAATCCAGCAACATTTACCTTGAGATATGTTGTTGTGAGAAGGGGATAGAAAATAATATATTGACACTGTTTTCCAAGCACATACCCTTATATGCATGTACACTAGAGACAAAATGCATCAATTCCTGCAGGTATTTTGTTATTAAAGACCTGGGGAATAACAATGGAACTTAAGGAACTGCACTCTCGCTTCTGTGGAGATAGCGCAGGTTAGGACTGGGCAATATATTGTCCAAAACTAGTTTGAAGTCCATACTGTGATATCGTTTCATAATTTTAGACCTAGCAATATATCTTGAATCGTGTGTGTGTGTCTGTGCTATGCAAAAATCACAATGTGGAAAAAACCTTGAAGCTAGCCAATGCCTCTACAGTAGCACCATCCTTATTTCAGACATTGTGGTATATAATAATAATAATATTTTTTTTTTATACCCCGCCCATCTGGCTGGGTTTCCCCAGCCACTCTGGGTGGTTTACAGAACATATAAAAACATAGTAAAACATCAAACATTAAAAACTTCCTGATACAGGGAAGTTTTAGATGTCTTTAGATGTATTCTAAAAGTATTGATATATCGCAGTGTTTAGCTGGTAATATAAAAAGATAAAGGGACCCCTGAAAATTAAGTCCAATCATGAACGACTCTCAGATTGCGATGCTCATCTCATTTTACTGGCCGAGGGAGCCGATGTTTGTCTGCAGACAGTTTTTCCAGGTCACGTGGCCAGCATGACAAAGCCGCTTCTGGCGAAACCAGAGCAGCGCACGGAAACACCGTTTACCTTCCCGCCTATTTATCTACTTGCACTTTGATATGCTTTCAAACTGCCAGGTTGGCAGGAGCAGGGACCGAGCAACGGGAGCTCACCCTGTCGCAGGGATTCAAACCACCAACCTTCCGATCGGCAAGCCCTAGGCTCAGTGGTTTAGACCACAGCGCCACCTGCGTCCCTTAGCTGGTAATATACTATACTGCAATGTTGTAAACCAGGTATCGCTCAGCCCTAGTGCAGGTCTTGGGCAAGGACTCTGAATGTGGGCATTGTATTCAAATACCTTAACTATTGTTGTAAGCCACTTTGAGTACAGTATTTTAATTGAAAAGTGGAGTATACATGCTACATCTAATCTCATTTAACTTTCTGTCCGATACCAGAGCTTGATAATGGTGGTATATCATGGCTGCTGGCTGAAGTTCTTTTTGTTTGGCTGAATATTTGCTTATAGGATATTTCATCAGTGGGAACCAAGAGCAGGAGATGGTCTCCTGATAGCTAAGGAATAAGTCTCCAGCTTTTGGGATGAGATATCGCTCAGAGCTTAAAGAAAGTGATAACCCTCCAGCCGAGGAATGGGGACAGAGAAACAGCAAATACATGCATGCATACATACCAGCTGGAGTTTGAACTGTCAGAAACAAGGAAGGAGGCAAGTGTTTCTAGCTGGGAATAACTTAGAACAGTGAGTGCAGCTGCGAAGGGATGTAAGTTCCTTGCTGGTGATCTACTACAGTGGTACCTTGGGTTAAGTACTTAATTCGTTCCAGAGGTCCGTTCTTAACCTGAAACTGTTCTTAACCTGAAGCACCACTTTAGCTAATGGGGCCTCCTGCTGCCGCTGTGCCGCCGGAGCACGATTTCTGTTCTTATCCTGAAGCAAAGTTCTTAACCTGAAGCACTATTTCTGGGTTAGCGGAGTCTGTAACCTGAAGCGTATGTAACCTGAAGCGTATGTAACCGGAGGTACCACTGTACTTGCTGTACGAATGCTTGTTTGCTTCCACTATGCTGTGCCACTATAATTGTAAACAAAACAAATATTACAAAGACACCATCAGTCTCCAGTGTCAGGTCTTGCTGAACTAACCTGCATTTTTAAAAAACCAAACCAAAACAAAACAAAATACATCCACGTTTGATATACTATAACCAGCCCTAGACACATTTCTACAAGGTGGCCTGTGAGGGCCTGGTCCTTTACAGATGGCCCAGGACCCCTATCTGCATATCTAGCTTTCATTAAAGAAAAGAGTACATATGTAGTCATTTTACACAGTTACGAGAGGAAATATGCAAGCAGTAGCCTCCCAGCTGCCCTTCCAGAGAGGGATAGCTGCAATAGGGCTCTGGAGCTGGTTCTTGTTCTGAATCACTTTATTGACTGAGCTCATTATCATATACCTGTTTCATAACCTTCTCTTCCTTGACCCTTTCCTCCTTGTTTGCCTCCCCTCCTCCAATGTCAGCAATGGCAAGTGAAAACTAAGGAGAAAAAATCTCAGTAGGGCCTACACAATTTTGCGGCTGCATTCTCTGTTTAATTTGGGGAAATTGCCTCAAGGATGCGTTAGGAACATAGCTGTCAACCTTCCCTTTCTTTGCGGGAAATTCCCTTATTCCAGTGCCGTCTCCCGCTGCTTCCCGCTGCTTCCCTGCATTGTTAGATATCCCGTAGACTGTCCCTGGGACAGATGAGGCTGCTGATCCCTTATTTTCAAATCTGAAAGTTGACAGCTATGGTTAGGAACAGTGGCGAAGATGCATGCTGCGCTACCGGCGGCGGAGAGCAGGCGGGGGCATGGCTGGTGCCCCCCGGGGGCGTGACGCCACCCGCAGGGGTGTGGCTCGTGTTCTGGGGGCTTGGCACTCGACGTGCAGGGGAGCACGGCATGCTTCGCTCCCTCTGCACCCCCGTTCCTCTGCCAGTGGTTAGGAAGGTGGTGGTGGGGGTGGCGGCAAGAGCGTAGCCAGGAGGAGAAAAAGAAGCGCCCTGTATTCTGCGTTGGACTGCTTGTAAATTATTCCTTACAAAACTTACTGCAAGATGTCTATAGAGTGTGTCCCTGAGTTTTATTTTGCCCAGCCTGTCCCATATTTTGCCCAGCCAAAGGTGGCAACCCTCAATGTAGTTAATGAGAAGCAATAGGATTCTGCAAGAAAATGTTGCCGTATATTCTCCGTCCTAGTAGGAGTGCTTGTGTTCAGGGTCTCAGCCAGCCATGCCACCCCCACCTCTTCCTGCCTCTCCTCTTCAGTTTCTCTTTGCCAAATGACTCTCAGCATTTTGTGGCTACTAAAACATGCCTAGTCTTTCCTGAGCCATTATTTGAGGCCAGGTGCCCTTTAGGGGTGGGGTATAAAAGGATTTTTGGTACTTTGGAAACCTCAAGATCCCCCTGAACCTGATAGACAGCCTTCTGTTCTCAGGGCCCTGTTTTTGCTTCAGTCCTGTTTACATCCACCACTTCAGTTTGCTGTTAAAAGCAATGATATAAAAACATGATGAATCATGGGTCACACCGGGGGGAACTTAGTGAGTGCCATATTACATCAGAAGCAGAAAGTCATTGAGTTTATGCAAATTTCTTTTACAAATGAATAACCATGATCAAGCCCTTTTCCTCCAAGAGGGCATAATTCTGAAGCAGGCTTAAACCTCAGAATCTCTCATTGTAGAAAAAGTACAATACTGTATTGTGCTGTGCTAAAGGACTGAATGGGCCATAACACCCAACTTGTCTTACTCCCTTCTTTTCACTGCAGTAAAAGAAAGTAAAGGGACAAGTGCAAAACGAGCCAAGGACAAGTTCTGTCTCAATGTGAAAATTGAAAATGGGTGATAAGCAGAACTGGTCCACCCATGAGGCAAGGTGAGGGGACCACCTCAGGCAGCAGGGTCCACAAGGGCAGAAAATCTTGATCTTGATCTTCCCTTGCCCCTTCTGCCCTGACAGGAAGGGAGCTGTCATTTTGGGGTGTCCCTCAGGTGCCAAAAATGTATCTGGCTGGCCCTAGTGATAAGAGTTCCCCTAGGCATGCACAGAACATTTTTCTCATTACACTCTAAAAACACATACCTATTTGCTTCACACCTGGTGTTATGGGAAGCATGTGGTTTTCAGGTAGGTAGAATTGTGATATCACTAAGTAATTAAAGCCCCGGTTAATATACATTTATCCCACACACATACCATTTTACCTCCCAACATCTTTGCCTCTCAAACATCTCATGAGAGAGGTTACACACAAAAAGCTTTTCCCTAGATGATTGGTGGCATATCATGTTACAAACAATTAAAATATGCACATTAGCATCACAAATGCCAAAGGCACGTTTTTACATTTCCAATGTCTTCAATTTGTACTTTTTGTAGTCACATAGCAGACACACATGCTAACCTGTAAGGAATTTTTAAATTTTCTCTGTTAATTGAAAACCTGTACTCCTTTATCCAAAGGAATTCAGAACGACATATTTCCCACTTCTACATTATTGTAATTCCTCCACTGTTTAGAGACCTCTCAGTTATCTAACATGTAGGTGGGTGGAACATTTTTACTGCCTTTAATGAGGTTGTGGTTCTATGTGTTCAAAGTGCAAACACTGTTTTGTCAGATTATTGCTAGACTGGGAAAACACACTCTAACTTTGAATTAAATCAGTTAGTGCTTACCGTAGAACCTCCTTGATGAGCACTTGAACACCTGGCGTATAGAAGATAATTAAATTAATAAGTTAAGTAACTCTAAACATAATGGACATATATATATTGCTATTTCACATTGAATTAGGAATTAGAAATAATTTGACTGAGGGTAATTGTAAACACACAAAATATGTTTAAGGTTTAGTGTTATCACAAGTAGGACCTGCAACAAAATATTGCTGTGTAGAGTGCTCATATTCAACCTCCTCTCCCTCCCTTGCCCCCTCCTTCCTTCCCTCTCGCTGGTGCTCCTCAGCAGCCGCCACCCGCTGGTCTAGCAAGGTGCAGGTCTGCCGCCCAGTGGCGTAGCGTGGGTTGTCAGCACCCGGGGCAAGGCTAGTAATTTGCGCCCCCTAACCTGTGGATTTGCGCCCCCCAACCTGTGGATTTGCGCCCCCTAACCCTAACTCCCACATGTTGCGCCCGGTGCGGCCGGCCCCCCCTGCACCCCCCACGCTACGCCACTGCTGCCGCCATTTGGCCCCCTCTGCCACCCCGACTTGACTTCTCCCACCTCCCTCCTCAAGTCTCTTCCTACGCCAACATGGGCAAGAGGCTGGAGCTGGGGCTCAAGTCACCCGTGGGAGCCAGCCGGCTACCCCGGGGCCCTGCCCACCTTCATGAGTTGTGGGGGAGAACGGGGCAGGGTGATGAGGGAGGCCAAATGTGGGGAATCCCACTCCTCAAAGGTGTGGGGGGGAGAGGTTTTGGAGTCATGAGAGCGTGTGTGCCCCCAATCCTCACCCACCCTGGCCTGTCCTTTATTTCGCCCAGCCTGCCCCATATTTTGCCCAACCAAAGGTGGCAAGCCTAGATGCAATTAATGGTAAGCAATAGGATTCTGCAAGAAAATGTTGCCGTATATTCTCCATCCTAGTAAGAGTGCTTGTGTTCAGGGTCTCAGCCAGCCACGCCACCCCCACCTCTTCCTGCCTCTCCTTTTCAGTTTCTCTTTGCCAAATGACTCACAACAGTTTGTGGCTACTAAAACATGCCCAGTCCTTCCTGAGCCATTATGTGAGGACAGGTGCCCTTTAGGGGTGGGATATAAAAGGATTTTTGGTACTTTGGAAACCTCAAGATCCCCCTGAGCCTGATAGGGAGCCTCCTGTTCTCAGGGCCCTGTTTTCGCTGTCTACATTCACCACTTGAGTTTGCTGTTAAAAGGAATGATAAAAAAACATGATGAATCATGGGTCACACCGGGGAGAACTTAGTGAGTGCCATATTACATCAGAAGCAGAAAGTCACTTGCACTCCTTCCTTGAATGTATGAACTGACTTTTAATAAGCTCATTTAATAGGTCTCTGCTACAGAAGTAGTAACAGATTAGCAAGCTTCTGAAGGAGAAGATTAAAGGCTTAGCCAATTAAAGACTATAATAAAATAAATTTTCTTATTAGTGTACAGCATATTGTTTTAGTCACACAGCTGTCAAAATTGTTCTCAGTTAATTGTGGTAGACTTGCTATTTAGAATCTGAACATTTTAAAAAAACTGTTACGTAGCATATTGACAATAACATTATTCTAAATCAACTGTATTTCATGTATGAATTTGACACTACCCAAATTCCTTAGATTATCTACAATAGATTATAGATTATCCCCACTACCTGCCATTGACCAAGTAAATTAGCAGCCCCTGTGATAGCTTTTAAATATACATCTTGAGAATTCTGATCAAAGGTCTCCTATGTAACTTGTATGTGTGCTAATGCATGTAAAAGGCTTTAAACACACTAAATTTGCTATAGAAAGTCTAATTAATTTATTACATGGCCTCTATGCTTTCAGCAGACTAGAATTCTGTGGGTCACGAGTAGACAACATGGTGCCCTCCAGATATTCCTCGACTACAGCTCCTCTCATCCTTGGCCTTGGGCCGCGCTAGGGGCTGATGGGAAATGTAGTCCAACAAACATCTGGAGGGCATCCTATGGATTCTCCCCAATTGTGGCGACTAAGGAGCTAATTTCACCAGTGTCTCTCATGTTTATTTGTCGTGCATAAAGTACTAGCAGCACTTACAGGACATATTTCTGAAAGAGGAAAGAAACAACTGTGGAACTATGGTTTGCTAAAATAAAGCAAATGATAGACAAATTCACCAGTGAGCACTGAAAGATCAGTGTTAATGTAGTACAGTTTCTGTTCCTTAAATATGAAGAAGGCAATACTTTGGGAGGAAAATGTGCCTAGAATGGGAGTCTTAAATGTATATTGCACAAACTGAAATATAAATTAACTCCGTGGACCCCCTAGCCACTTTCAGTCTGTACTATTTATCTATCTTCCATGCCTTCTCTTTGTCGCTTTCTCTTAAATCTTCCACATCTCTTTTACTTTTTCCCTCCCAGTCTCTATAAGATGGCCATGGTGCCATTTGTGTGACCTACGTAGGTCAGGTCACAGCTCATGGTCTGAAGATGAATGTGTTAAGGTATTACCTTGATTACACTAATCTTAAAAATAGTATAATAAATAATCCGCATTAGCTGCCATATAGGTGTCATCACCACAATTCATTACAGTATTGCATTTCTGCAGCAAATGACAATGCTAATCTGGCACGGTTTGATTATGCCTGTCTACAATCTCTTCCCTAAAAGTTTTGCTATGACTTCTTATATTTGCAGGAAGGTGAACTTGAGAAGGGTTAAGTGGATAACCATAATTTTTGTTCCCTAAAAGAGACGAGCAGATAATATTGTCATTATAACTCATTGCACTTTCAGGGCAGTCAATTATGGGTTTGGCTGCAAGTCCTAAGAGGAGTAGAACATTTGATTTAAAACTTAAATATAGCTGAATTACACGGTAATGGTGACTGTAATGTAAGAGTGACAAAGCCAGCTCAACAACCCAACATGATCACCACAGTAACATTTAACTTCAATAAAAGGGAATTGCCATAAAACTAAAATACCAGTTAGAGGTAAATTATAAGGTAGACTTGCAAACATCATATACACACAAACACCAGAAGACTTTAAAACATCATGATATAGTCTGAAAATGTATTCCTGAAAAAAAGGAAAAAAGCTGAGCTGTTGTTCCAAATAAGTATTGAAAGAATACACCCTTTAAGAATAATTGATTAGCCAGAGCCATTTGTTAAGGAGATGCTCATATGCAGAAGCTTTGGGGATGCCAAACCTGAAACGAAGCCAGGATGCAAAAACCTGAAGCTACTTTTCAGAAAAATACCGTAGTCTAGGGCCAAAACCCCTACTTGCCCCCAAAGCCTCATGCACAATAATTTTGCACATATGCTGCTGGAATTTCCAGAACCAGAGGCCAGCTTGCAGGGGCAGGGAAGCAACATTAGGAACATGAAGAACAGCTGAGCCATCCCTTTGTCCCCGAAGTGTTTATTGCAGGGAGGGACTGGGGCACAGAAAAAACCACCTGAGCCCAACAACCCTGCAAGGTTTTTTTACACCGTAGTTAAGACTGCTGCCAGTCTCCGCTAAGATAAGCATTTATTTATAATGTTCACAGCCTGCATATGTATTTTGTGGACAGCCTCTCTACTAAGTTTTGTAAGAGGGTTCTCAATGTGTTCCTTCTTCCCAGTCTGTTCTCAACAAAACTTGTGTGTGACGCAAACTTAATTATGCCTCCTTCTTCCCAGAGTCCTCTTTTGCTGCTAGAGGATCTGCCCTTTTACTTACCTATGCCCTTTTACTTCCCCATATCTGTGGGTTTACCCTCCAAATTTCAGTGCTTCTTAAAATAAATATCACCATACACAGCCCTTTAAAAAAATATTGCATGGGAGTAGAAGAGGGATGACAAGGAACAGAGAGTCCACCTTCCCCCTGAATTCCTTGCTTGTTTGCACTATATAACACCACTGTTAGAGTTTTTGAGAATATCCAGTAGGCCTTGTACATTCTCAGAGGTAATACTGCCATCCTATATACACTTACTTGGGTGTACCTAGCTTACCTGTGAGTAGACATTCGTGGGATTACAGGGTTAATCTAAATGTAAAAGAGTCAATTTCTGATAAACCCTCTGCTGCTAAAATTATATGGAAGTTGGAGGCAAGAAAAAGATTCCCTTCTAGATTCTTATGCCAGAAAGAACTGCCCTGAGAATATTTTAAAAAGTATAAGTTATTTCAGTTTTATCTATTTAACTCCTCCCCAAACCCAAACACACCCTGAGATAGGCAGCAGACCGGGGACAGCTGGGAGGGGTGGCACATCTGGGCCCCCCAAAAGCACTCCTTATGTCGCCTGCTAGGCTTGTCACTTGTAGCTGCTGCCTGGAAAGTGTGGCAAAATATCTCAGGCTGGCTCTGCCCTGAGTTGCTCTCTCCTTTTTCCAGTCTAACTGTTCTCTGCATCACCTTAGGTGTAGGTGTTGCAATGAGTCAAATGGGAACAGTATGTAGGATTCAGGCTACAAGCTGAACCTTCCATCAAGAAATAAACCTTTCTGGACTGCAATGGTAGTCTGGCCAGACAGGTTTAAAGTGAGAGGCGAGTGCCCTTACCTGACTGGTTGGGACAGATGCAAGGAAGAGATATGATGCACCTGTTTCTATTAGAAGAACAATTCAGGTTGTCTCTCAAACCTATCCCCATAGCTTACATCCACATTCCCCTTCCAACTGCTTTCACATGGCTCTGTCCACTGTGCCTCCAATTGTCACCATCTGCCATCCTTCCAAACCTTATTTTATTTTTACATTTGTCTATATCAGGGAAGCTGTACGCCGGCTCCCTCGGCCAATAAAGCGAGATGAGTGCCGGAACCCCAGAATCGGCCACGACTGGACCTAATGGTCAGGGGTCCCTTTACCTTTACTATATCAGGGCAGTGTACAAAATATAAATCATACAACATTGATAACAGCTGGCATGCAGTTAGAATGACAATTCACCACCACTCTTGTAGCAACGAATTCTACACTAAAGGGGCCACACCACTTCTCTCTATCCCTAATGTACAATTTCCACTACCATTCTCTAATTTCCCTGCTCTCTCTGTGTGTAAACTCACTGCTGCTGAAGAATATGTATGCAGCAAGCCTTCTGTGGAGAGTGGCAAGTAGGAGTTGAACCTGGAGTAAAAGGCAGGCTGCTGAGAGATGCTGGATACTGTGGGGATGGAGAATATTGAGTGAGAAACAAAGAGGGAAGGTAAGGATGGGAGGGGAGGAAGTTCCACACAAAATCATCTGGGACTGTAAAAAGCAACTTATTGGCTGGAGGAGAAATGAGTAGCGTTGGTCCTGAAGGTTCACGTTATGTGCCTTCTGGGAAGCAGCAGTTGTATAAAGCATTCCTGTATCAAGCTCTGAGCAACACGTGCAGATTCCACAGTGCAAACCACGAATGAAAAAACCGCTGCTGGTATCATTATCTTAACTTGGAGCACTTGAAAATGTTCCAGCAGCCAAGTCACTTTTAGAAGGGCTGTTGTTTTATGTTTAAAGATTATGGCTCTCATTGTGTACTCTCCCGCCCACTTTTCTGTGTAACAGGACATCTGACCTTCACTCAGTTATTGAGACTGTATCTCTTAAAAAGAAACAGATATAAATAAACCTTCAGTTGCAGCAACCCTAAAAGCTATTGAGTCTTATCACCTATGTGCTACTTGCTAGCTTCTGTTTTAACCCTTCCACTCTCTGGTAAGGCAGTGGAGTTGATCCTCGCTATTATTTCTTGCTGGCCATCACACACAACTGTGCTATTATGTTAAGGGTACCGTATTTGTCGCCTTCCTATGGCTTATGGGATTCCATAATCTTTATGTTTTGCTGCCCTGAGATTTATGGGTATAGAGCGGTATACAAATTTAATATTTTAATAATAATAAATAACCTGTTTGCTTTCTTGTACTTTTGAAAGCCACAGTTAGCTTCTAGTCTCTATTTGTATTGTGGAACTGATGCTTATCATTGCTGTTTTCTTGCTGATATTTTAATTGCCCTGTAAGTATTTTATTGATACGGATTTCCTTGTTGTCTGGAAACAGCTTTGAAGTCATATCTGGCAGAAAGCACAATATAAAAACCTTAAACAAGCAAATACTGTGGAACAATTGCATGGTGACTAGCGCTGCATGCGGGGGGGGGGGGGGCTTAGCCACAGAAAAGCCACAATGAAGAACCTACTACCAGCTTCTTACTTTCTGTGAGGATGCTGTGTCACTGGGTTTTACAGATCACCTTTAGCATCAGTAACATCTCTGTCCTGAGATAATTGCCGTTAGCTGCTATATCGATGAAAAATATGAGCATCTCTGATCTGTGACTTTTGATGGCTAGTCCCAGTTATTATTCTCTAATGAGGGGGGAGAGATGCACCCCATATGGTCCCAAATGCATGTATCCTTTGCTGCTTTTGATGCCCCACATACAAAACCCTCTCACATTCAGAGCAAGCTTGGGCTTGCTCTCCTGGGTGTTGAATCAAGTCAAGGTGTGCATGTGTGTGTTTGTAGGGGTGAGTGTGTTTTGAATCAAATAAAGGGGGTGTTGAATAAACTCAAGGGCTGTGTGTGTATGAGTGTTGAATCAAGTCAAGGTGTGTGTGTGTATTTGTAGGGGGGTGTTGAATCAAATAAAGGGGTGGGGGGATGTGGAATAAACTCAAGGGCTGTGTGTGTGTGTTGAATCAAGTCAAGGTGTGTGTGTATTTGTAGGGGGGTGTTTAATCAAATAAAGGGGTGGGGGTGTTGAATAAACTCAAGGGCTCTCTCTGTGTGTTTGTGGATGTTGAATCAAGTAAAGGTGTGTGTGTATGTGTGTGTGTGTATGGGGGGGTGTTGAATCAAATAAAGGGGGGGCGTTGAATCAACTCAAGGGCTCTGTGTGTGTGTTGAATAAAGTCAAGATGTGTGTGTGTGTTTGTAGGGGGATGTTGAATCAAATGAAGGGGTGGGGGTGTTGAATAAATTAAAGGGCTCTCTGTGTGTGTTGAATCAAGTCAAGGTGTGTGTGTATTTGTAGGGGGGTGTTGAATCAAATAAAGGGGTGGGGTGTGTGGAATAAACTCAAGGGCTCTGTGTGTGTGTTGAATAAAGTCAAGGTGTGTGTGTGTGTTTGTAGGGGGATGTTGAATCAAATGAAGGGGTGGGGGTGTTGAATAAATTAAAGGGCTCTGTGTGTGTGTTGAATCAAGCCAGAGGGTGTGTGTTTTTGTGTGTGGGCCAGTAAAGGGCTGTTGAATTGAAGCTCAAGGGCTCTGCGTGCGTGCGTGTGTTGGGTTTGGGGCAGCCCTGGGCCCCCTCTGCCCCTCGCCGACGCCGCGTTCAACAAAGAGCAGCTGAGGCGCCTCTCTTCCCGCCTTTCCCCTCTGAGGCAAAGGCTCCCCTCACGTGAGGCGCGGCTCCTGCCTGGCAGCGGAGGAGCTCCCGGCGGCCGCAACGGCAGCGCCGGCGCTTGAGGGGGCCGGCCGAGAAAAGAGAGGCGGAGGTGTGGGGGAAAGAGCCGCAAACTCTTCCCGCCGCCGCCGCGGCTGCTAACGCGGGTGGGCGGGGAAGGAGGGCGCGGCGGCCGTGTGAGGCTCGGCACGGCGGGACCCGGCCGGGGAGCGAGTTGCCATGCCCACCAACTTCACGGTGGTGCCCGTGGAGGCGCCCGGGGGCGGCGGCGGCGGCGGCGAAGAGGGCCCCGGCGCCCAAACGGGGCAGCAGCCGGAGCACGCGGCGGAGGAACCGGGCGGGGGGACCCTCGGGCGGCCGCAAGAAGCGCCCCTCGAGAATGGCCGCGTGGAGCCCGGGAGCCGAGGCGAGTGGTCGCGCGTGGGTCTCGGGATGTGTGTGTGTGGCTCTCATTGCTGTGTGTCCCCCCTCACCCCCGTGTGGGTGGCATATGCGTGTTACAATGAGGTAAAATGAAGGGGGGGTCGTGTGTATGTATAGGGGAAGGGGCACTTCCCTCCCCCCTCGGGACATTTTTAACGTCCTGTGGGCACAGGTGGATTTAAGGGGAAGAGGCAGCAAACTTCGGTTTCGCCCACACGCCCGGAAGGAACTGGAGGAATCTGGGTGTCAACTACGAACCCAGGTTTAGTGTATTCATTATTTCTTTGGGGGGGGGCGGCTACCAAACGCGGGGTGGGCGCTGCAAAACTTTGGAAAGTACCCCAAACTTCGTGGCTTGTAGTTAATGAAACTAGGAACTGTGGGGGGCGGGGGGGAGGGAGCTTGGCTTTGTTCATTTTTTATTCTTTATTTCCCAGCACGTGTCTATGCAGGTAAGTTGTGGAGAACTCGCACAGATAATAATGCTCCGGGGAACCTGCGAGTCTGCCCTGCAGGTTGTCCTAGCGAAAGTTCCGCCGTGGGGATTTGCAACTCCCATTGTTTGCTCTCGCCGGTCCCACAGGTGGCCTTTCCCTCTCCTGGCAGCGGATGGAAACAAGGAGGAGCCTCGCCAAGCCTGGGCGTTTCCGGCGCTTGCTTTGGTCAAAACGAGCCACGGTATTGTGTATTTTCTCTGGAAAGCGAAGCCCCGTTTCTTATAGCTCCACCTCCATAAGGATGTTTCTTAAGGCAATTTTTAGAGGGAGCATTGTCAGTTAACAGTTGGGAAAGGTTAGGAAGCAGAAAGCAAAGTTAATTTTGGGGGGGGGGTTTGGGGGGGGGAGGAGTAGTAGTTAGGAGTATAGGCAAGGTAAATCGGTATGTTTCCGGAGTGTACCATGTCATGTTGCAGTAGGAAAGAGGTGCTGTGTTTTTTAATATTCCGATATGTAAAAGACATATTTACATATGGCATCCATCTGACTCAAGTCAGTGGAGGAGGAGTGTGCCTTTGGGGGTGAAGCTAAACCATTGGGAGAGTTGCAGCACCTGCTGTGGCTCTAGAGACGGATATGGGAGAGACATGTTTTGTTTCAGCTGGGGCAAATGAAGGCGTCTGGTTGTGCTGCTGCAGGTGCACTGTGGCGTTTCCTCTCTCTGCGCTCCTCCCAGTGGTCATTTCTCCTCTTAGTCATTCTGGCCACATGACCCGGAAGCTTTACGCTGGCTCCCTCGGCCAATAAAGCGAGATGAGCGCCGCAACCCCAGAGTCGGCCACGACTGGACCTAATGGTCAGGGGTCCCTTTACCTTTACTGCTCTGGATACACGACCTGACTGTGTGCAGGCACTGCTGTCATCTGCAAGAGATTCCCACGTGGCGGGGATAATGTTGCCGGCCTTCATGTCATGTTTGCAGACGTCTTTGTAACATAGAGTTGGTCTGCAAACGGGCCTGATGCTTGGATGCAGAAAGGGTTCTCCTTGATATGCTACTTCAGGGAGCTTTTTCCTTTTGAGGAAAACCTTCTGGGAATGTTCCAAAATAGGCCCTCACCTGCAGTCTTTAGTATTGTGTAGAATGTATTCCGCTCTATCATTTATGTAGACAAATGTATATATGTCGTGGAATGTGGTGGCAGGGTCTTGAGGGGTAGACCACTTCATAATTTTTGAACGATTCCCTGTATTTAAAAATAACTCATTGCAAGTAGAAAACTAGCACTTCAGGGGGAAAGTCCCATCTGTGCCGTGCTAGTTTTCTTCTATATAGTTCTAAAATGTGATTCCCCAATTCTAGTGTGAAGTG
The DNA here is from genome assembly GCF_964270895.1 of Podarcis filfolensis. Classification (NCBI taxonomy): domain Eukaryota; kingdom Metazoa; phylum Chordata; class Lepidosauria; order Squamata; family Lacertidae; genus Podarcis; species Podarcis filfolensis. The sequence continues at coordinate 10,206,781 of NC_139603.1, forward strand.
GTGTAGTCCAGTCTACTATTTCATTTCCAATACTTCTACATGCTTAAATTCAGCCTGAACAAATGACTGCGGCTGCATACACATACTTTAAAGAGGAGGAGTTTGGAGGAGGAGGAGGAGGAGTTTGGATTTGATATCCCGCTTTATCACTACCCCAAGGAGTCTCAAAGCGGCTAACAATCTCCTTTCTCTTCCTCCCCCACAACAAACACTCTGTGAGGTGAGTGAGGCTGAGATACTTCAGAGAAGTGTGACTAGCCCAAGCTCACCCAGCAGCTGCATGTGGAGGAGTGGGGAAGCGAACCCAGTTCACCAGATTCACCAGATTATGAGTCCACCACTCTTAACCACTACACCACTCTGGTGTAAAAGCACATTGGAAGCACATTGCCTCCTAAAAAAATTCTGGACACTGTAGTTTACCTCCCACAGATTTACAATGACCAGCAACCCTCAATGGACTGCAGTGCCCATAATTATTGCTGGGGGGTGTGTGCTTTAAAGTATAGTGTGTATGCAGCTTGAGTTTGATGCTTAGTGTGGCTGAAGAGGAATCAACAGGTGTCCTGAAGACAAAGGAACTGAATAGCATAGGTGCAGAAAAAGCTGAGGGAAAAAGAGGGGAAGAGTGGACAAGTTTGAAAGAAACACCCATGCAAGTCTAGAAAAAATATTTACCTAACTTTCTCCAAAAGGACAAAGCGAGAGAACAGACAAAAATAAGAGGAATAGGATTGGATATGAAGTGGTTGAACAATTGGCCTGGAAGTAATGTGGAAAGGCAATATGTTCACAAAAATTTGGGATGGAGCTAGGCATGGCATCTGCTGAAGGCAATTATTGTACCATATGACTCACCCTATTGCATTAGATTGCAGCAGTACCTCCCTGGTGCTTCCACTTTGACTACACATACTTGAAGTATATGTGAATAATTCTGGTATGCTTGCCAGCTGATTCCTTTGTAGTTTGGTTGGTTGATCATTCTTCAGTGTGAGCCTAACATAAAGAGATAGCTGGAGAATTCTCCTGACTGTTTTAAGGAGATAGCTAGAGAATTCTCTTGACGGTTTTAAGGAGATAATCTTGGAACCTAGATAAGATGACATCCTCCAGCAGATGGGAGAGGGCAGATGGGTGTGACAAACAGCAGCTGGTAGTTTTGGAGAGGGAGAAGAAGAGAGATGTGAGTTTGCTGAGCACACCCTGTGAATGCAGGGCATCACTCTGAAAATCTGAAGTGATTCTGCTGTCTTTCTGGAGTGTTGTGTTGCCAGTATATGCCGTGCTTCTATATTTGTAAATATTATGTACACCAGAAGGGGCCAGAGTGCACTCGTCCAAAGTACAGTGGTACGTTGGTAGTCAAACGCCTTTGTTGTTGAACAAATCAAATACTGAACGCCGCAAACCTAAAAGTGAGTGTTCTGATTTGCGAACGTCCAACACGGCTTCTGATTGAGTGCAGGAAGCTCCTGCAGCCAATCGGAAGCCACACCTTGGTTTTCGAACCTTTCTGGGAGTCAAACGGACTCCTGGAACGGATTAAGTTTGACAACCAAGGTACCACTGTATTTTTAAAAAACCTGACATTGCTGTTCCTGAGGGAATTGGGGGGTATATAACAACACCTTGGTGCAATCTTATGCCTGCTTCCCTGAGGAATCATGTATAAGATTCCACTGTAAGTATATCAAAGGATTTCATATTCACCTCAACCATTCTTACAGCAGCTCTGTCAGGGATTGTGAAGAACACTGAAGGAATTTGTAGCATTATTAAAATAACAAATGCAGTTCAGTGTAAGAAAGTGTGAAGGGATGTACATTGGAGAAGAAAATCCTAACTTAACAAATACCCCAATGGGGTCTGAACTGGCAGCGACTGACCAGGATACAAGACCTCAGGGTCATGGTGGATAACTTGATGAAAATGTTGACCCAGTGTGCTACAGCTGTGAAAAGGTTAATTCTCTGTTGGGGATAATTAGGAAAAGGTAAAGTAAAACCACAGATATAATGACATTATGGAAATATATGGTGAGACTACACTTGAAATATAAGGGACGCGGATGGCGTTGTGGTCTAAACCACAGAGCCTAGGGCTTGCCGATCAGAAGGTTCGAATCCCCACAACGGGGTGAGCTCCCGTTGCTCGGTCCCTGCTCCTGCCAAAAGCAGTTCAAAAGCACGTCAAAGTGCAAGTAGATAAATAGGTACCGCTCCGGTGGGAAGGTAAACGGTATTTCCGTGCGCTGCTCTGGTTTGCCAGAAGCGGCTTAGTCATGCTGGCCACATGACCCGGAAGCTGTACGCCGGCTCCCTCGGCCAGTAAAGCACGATGAACGCCGCAACTGGAGCTAACGACCAGGGGTCCCTTTACCCTTTACCTTTACACTTGAAATACTGTCTGCAGTTCTTATAATTGCAAGTCATAAAAGAAATGGTTGAGCTAGAAAAGAGTAACGAAAACGATCAAAGGGCTAGAGCAACTTCCTATGAGGAAAGATTACAATATTTGGGATTGCTTTGTTTAGAAGAAAAGGGTGAGTGACATTTCAGAGGTGGATACAATTATGCATGATGTGTGGAGAAAGAGAAGTTTTTCTTCCTTTCTTATAACTCTAGAACCCAGGGTCATCCAGTGGCACTGCAAGTTGAAAGTTTAGGACAGGCAAAAGGGAGGACTTCCTCACACAGTGCAGTGGAATTTGCTGCCACAAATTGTAATGATGACCACCAACCTGGATGCCTTTAAAAGGGGATTGGCATATTGATGGAGGATATGACTTTTGATTGCTACTGGCCATAATGACTGTGTCAGTTGCTGAAAATCACAATTCTGCTCAGGTCCCATTCTGGTCTTTTTGCTGCCACCACTGTGCTGTCTCTGTTGTAATGATTGTTGATGGTATCTGTCCAATGATGAATTATTATTTGTATTACAGTACTGTACAGTTGTAAAAATGGGTAGAGAGAGGGGCTGAAAGGGAGCTTTATAGAAGTGTCTAGCCCAGGCATAGGCAAACTCGACCCTCCAGATCAGCCTTTCTCAACCTGTGGGTCCCCAGATGTTGTTAAACTACAACTCCCATCACCCCTAGCTAGCAAGGCCAGAGCTCAGGGATGATGGGAGTTGTAGTCCAACAACATCTGGGGACCCATACGTTGAGAACAGCTGCTCCAGATGTTTTGTGACTACAACTCCCATCATCCCTGACCACTGGTCCTGTTAGCTAGGGATGATGGGAGTTGTAGTCCCAAAAACATCTGGAGGGCTGAGTTTGCCTATGACTGGTCTAGCCAGAGAACAGCAAAAGAACAACATGCTAACAAGAAGCAAGGTATGATGGGATTTGTCAGCCTGAGTCCCTGCCTCTTTCCTTTTATTTTATTCCTGTTACTTGAGCTTACTTCTGGTATTGGAGGAGAAAAGCCCCTGAGAAGACAGATTGTGAGAAGGAAAGTTAGGGTGAGGGGAGATTTTAGCACCCTCAACCCGCACTCCATTTGTTCTGAAAATTGTCCAGTTTAACTAAATGGAGATGTTACTGTCATGTCTGGTTTGGCTTTGAATCTATTGCAGAATGCCACCAATGTTAACAGGAAATTGCACAGATCAGGGAGAGTCTGATCTTTTTGCAATGATAACAATCAGTGGTTGGTTGTTTATTCAGTATTCTCACACAGATTCTGTTTAGGTCACTGCTGCTTGTGTCTTTTATATATCTTCCTTCCTTCCTTGTAATCTTTTCTCTGTTTATCTTTCCCCTTGTCTTTGTTCCTATTTCTTTTGTGTTTCCTACCTGCAAGAATTCCCATCTCCCTGTGGGTTCTAGGCTCATTCTTTTTTCTGTTCTCTGCTATCAGTACTAGTTAGCTAGCAGTGAAGTGCTTTAATTAAAATTTATAGATGAAATTTTCAAGTACAGTGATATAAAGATACTATTTTATGACATTTTTGTTGGCCCTAATAAAGGCATCACCTGATTGTGAAATACACATAGAGCTCATTTTTTAACTGTCCTGACACCTGTGGCTTTTGCTTGGTTTATATCAGGGCTATTCTGGTTTTGATGGATTTTTTTTTTGGGGGGGGGGGAGTTTAGAATATTTGTAATCTGAATATGTTCTCAGGATTATACAAAATATACAAAGCAGGGGGATCAGACCTACAGGTTTAGAGACTCCTCTGAAAAAACTGGGGTGGAGTGGAGGTAGAAATAAACACATCAATAAACCTAAGTTGGCAATTCCACACACCGCTGTCTCTTAAGAAGAAGAAAAAGGTTGGATAGAAAGTGGGAAGATCCCTTCTCCTCTTCAGAATTTTTGTTTTATTAATTAATCTTATTAATTTTAGTCTTCCTCATATGTAGAACGCCAACTCAGATTTTGTGATGGGTTTTAGAAGTTGTTGGATTGCTCCCAACCCATTATTGTAAGTGCAACATGCAAGGCAGGCAGGGGGAGGGGAAAACATTAGCCCTGCATTTGCAAGCAAAATTGCAGATGTTTGCAAATTTCTGTGCTGAAAATGTTGAAGAGAAATTGGCATTACTTTTCATCTGTGTTGGGGGATGTTATATGATAATGGCAATTATAATTCTATATGCTAAATACTGAAAGGAAAGAGAAAACCCCAGAATTGAGAGCTGGAAAAAGTAAATAATACAAATATGCAATTGTTGGTGTAAATCAGGGGTCAGCAAGGTTTATCTTGCCTGGGCCGGATTGGTCCCGTGCAGATCCCTCTGTGGGCCGGATTGCATGCGCACGTGAGCGCCCGTGATTTTCGGCGTCTATACGTGCGCAGACATGATTTTCGGCATCTACAAGTGCACGGTTGTGATTTTCGGCTTCTGCATCTGCGCAGACACAATTTTCGGCTTCTGCATCTGCGCAGACACGATTTTCAGCGTCTGCACATGTGCAGACACCATTTTCGGCACTGTGGAAGCGAGTCCCCACGCTGCGCTGCGCCGGTTTTTCAATGTTCTAAATAGGTTTTTATTTTATTTTTAGTTGTGCTTTTAAATCACAGAAATGTGTCATCTTTGGGAGGAATGGTAGTATATAAATCTAATAAATAAATACCTGTAAATATTACCCAAAATCCATCAAAGAAGCCCACTGATTTCATTCAAATTCTGCTGGATTTCTGCCACTATCGTTATAGTTCTATTGGTTATGTGTATTTACAGTCAAATTGCATTGTAACAACAAAAACATAAACCCAGTACATGTGCAGTATTGGCAAGAAAAATGTTGTGGAGTTCTTGTAGGCAGTACTGGAAAATCCCACTCTTGTAGTATAGGAGTGAGTGGGAATTGACAGGCAATGGTGAAGAACCTGTCTTTGCTTATTGACTAGCCACAAATCTCCCTGCAGTCTGGGAGTGGTGGTGTTCGTGGCTGCATGCGAGTTGTGAAGATATGGCTAGAAGTGTGAAGTATGACTGTCCTGTATTAGTCAGTGAATAATTTGAAATACTGTTCAGTCTTTTTTAAGGGTTGTTGCCTGTCTCTGAGCTCAGAATATGCTGTAGATTAGATATCAATGTAAGAATATACTTGCTACATCAGACCAGTGGCACTTCTAGTTTAGCATTTTGTTTCCAACAATGGCCAGCTAGATGCTTCTGAGAATCCCACAGGTTGTGCATGAAGGCAGGCACCAGTCTGCCTTCATGTTTTGCCCCTCAGCAACTTGTTTTTGGAGACCTGCTGCCTCTGAACTGCAGGTGGTCTTTTGTAGGCTACTAAACTAGGAATATGAGGAACTACTTTTAAAGCCGCCTAAGCCAGTGGTTACTATGACATCTTGTTGCAGCGGATTGCATTAATTGGTTATGTGTTGTGTGAAGAAATACTTCCTTTTCTTCACTGAATTTGTTTTTAGCCCAATGTGTATAACTTTATACTTGCTTACAACTTCTTCTGAGGAGAAAAGAGGTTCTGGTGCTTTGTCCTTCTTCCTTCTCCATTTCTCAAGAACCATGTCTTCTTAAGAGTAAGTGGCACCACACAATCTGCTTTTTACTACTTTCCCATTTCCTATATTTTGTAACTCTCCCTATGAGTTCCAGCTGCTCACCTTGAACTACTACTTAGACTGCACAACTTGTGTAGACTTCTTTGTCCTTTCATGCCCCTATGCTCCTGCCTTACTCCCTCTTTGTTTGCGTTTAGACTCACTTCCTACCTCTACCAGGAGCAGGCTGTGTGCAGGGACTACAGTCATACCTCGGGATGAATACGCTTCAGGTTGAGCGTTTTCGGGTTGCGCTCCGCGGCAACCCGGAAGTAACGGAACACATTACTTCTGGGTTTCGCCGCTCGCACATGTGCAGACGCTCAAAATGACATCACATGCATGGAAGCAGTGAAACGTGGCAGGTGCAGACGCGTGTTACATTCGCTTCAGGATGCGAACGGGGCTCCGGAACGGATCCCGTTCGCATCCAGAGGTACCACTGTACCGGTAATTTCCCATTGCTCATCTTGGCAGCCTTGATAACAAACTTCCTTCCCCTTTCAATTAGTCTGATCAAGTGCTCCTGAAGATACAGATTGGAGTGCATGGAATTAAGATTAAGACCTCTGGTTTTGGTGCAGCTGACACTTTGGCTGTTCAGAGGCTGTTACTTCCAGCTTTCTTCATGCCTATACCACAGCACTTCAGTTCCCTGCAAGTTTACTTGTTTCTTGTTTTAAGAGCTGTTTGTGGTGTCCAGGATTCTTTGTGTTGCTACAACTGTACATATCTTTTTAAAAGATTGTGGAACTTGAAAAGCAGAAGAGAGCTAATTGGGCCCATTGATATTTTAGATCATGTAGAAATGAGATTATTCCTTTGTATTACTGTGACCTTATAAGGAAACGTGCTAAACCCTTTCAGTTAATGCTGTTCGAGTGTACCTTGACTGTGAAGAAAAGCAAACTCTTGAATTTCTGAGTACAAATAAATCGTAGAAAATATATTTTTGAAAATGATGGGCATTTTGATCTGTGTACAGTATATTTACAGTGTCTGCCTAGATAATAATTTTGGTTTGGTTACATAATTTGAGGTTTGTTTATCATTTTAAATTGATTTTTTAAATTAAAAAGTAACTTGATTAGCAATGAAAACTTTTAAACTGGTTCTGAGTTCATTCATTCATTTATTGACTCAGAGAGGCAAACCTCAACAGGCTTACCAGGAGCAGAAATTGATTGCAGTATTTTATTGTAGTGAAATCTGGAAAGAATAACCAGCTTTGATTAGAGTTGTTAATCAAATTGTTTGTGATTTCAGTGAAGACCTTTGGACAAAGATGTAAGCTCAATGGTGTGGAAAGGTTTTCTTTTCAGCACTGTCCAATTGAGTGATCATATTGTTGATGTGAAATAAACTCCAGTGGTAATCAAGAGATCAAGCACTTTCGAGTTTTCTAATTATGTATTTTCAGTGAGTTTTCTAATTATGTATTTTCAGCCCATTCTAAACATAGATATAGCTCAACTTCTTGTCTAGTTAAACATTCTGAATGTTTGTTTTCTTGATTATTTAAATTAGCTTCTGATAGAACATAATTTGGTAGGAGTAGCTCTGGAATAGGTTGCTAAAGGGCTCAGTTTATGATACATTGTTTTTACTGTATCTTAAAATAAATGTCTATTTTTCCAGGGCATATTCTTGATTCTCTGCCGTGTCACATGATAATAATTCAAGCTTTGGAGACTGTTAATTTTTTTTTTTAAATAATCCATACAGAAGGTCTTTGTTGTTAGGATTTGTCTTTACAATAGACTCTTTTAATTCCATAGAGAAGAAAAAGTACAGAAGAAATTTTTCTTTACTATTCTGGGAAAGATACGGCAATTCTTTCTCTCCCCACCCTAGCTCTTAATTCTGTAACTGATATTTAGATTTTGTATTGTAACACTTCCCACATCTTCGTACTCCCTATCTCACGGGTGTCAAACATAAGGCCCGCGGGCCGAATCCGGCCTGCCAGACCTCGTCATGTGGCCCGTGTAGCCGCCGCCGGCCGCCAGCCTTCACCTTTTATTCTCGCTTCTTCTTTTTTTTGACACAAGAAAGCCGCCTCTTCAGCGCATGCGCGGCAGCCTACAAGCCAGAGAATGTCTGCCCTCTAGCGGCGCCGGCCGTTCTACACAGGAAACCTCCACTTTACATGCATTCAGGAAACCTCCACTTGTTTTTATATTGAGCGCATGCCATCCTGTGATGTGACAGATCCAACGGCTGCCTGAACCCTTCTCTCCTGTACTGTAAGTCCTACAGATACAACCGGCCCTTTGAGGGTGACCAAACTGCTGATGCGGCCCCCGATGAATTTGAGTTTGACACCCCTGCCCTATCTGATATCCCGAAAGCCAATTCAATGACCTGCAGCTGGTACTGCCTCGGCACAGTTAGCATTCCAGTTCCTATTGGTCAGCTGCAAGATCAAGGGCCTTCTTGGAGCTCTTTTTCCAAGTCCATCAACAGCCAGTACCCTCCTCTTCCCAGACACTTGTCTTCTGAGGAAAGGAAATGAAAGGTGGGATTACAGAATATGGGGCTGGGTTGTGTTTTGGAATGTCTCCGGGGAAGTCAAGTCTATTCCTAACATTGCCTCAGTATACTAGTCACATCTCATATTTTCTCTTCATCCTCAGTGTGCTAGTGCTTCTAAGCTTTTGGAGCACACACTCTTTGCAGTTTAAAATCAAGACTTGGGGCTTTTAGACATGCTCAGAATGTGGCCTAGCTGGAAGCTCCACTAAACTTAATGGAAGTTACTTCTGAGTAGACATATAGAACAGTGTGCTGCAATGTTGAGAAAGGAGGAGATAAAAGAAGGGAGAATGGGGGGGATTCCCCAAATGGCTGCTTGTAGGGAGAAATATAAGATAAATTTGTCAGGAGCGATTGTGGTGATGAGTGGCATATCTTAATTAACTTAACAAGGTGGTTGTCTCAGTTGAGGTACGTTGCTTGCCTTTTTTTTAAAGTCCTTTGCTTACCTGCTCAAGCAGGACATGTAAAAAGCTAGCAACAGGCTTTAAAACTTTTTAAACAGTAAAAAAAATAGAGTGTTGCAAGCTGATCATAATATAGAATAGTCCCTTTCACTTTCAGTTGTGCAATGAAAGTGGGTCAGGGTGGATAAATTTCTGTAAAGAACAGAGGCCTCTTTAAAAGTACATCTTCACTATGTACTACAGCCATGAAGTGAAGACTGGAGAGTTAGGTGAGAAAATGACCCTGTTACCAAACAGAAGTGGCAGCAGTGTTGAGCAGACCTACAGAGGACTAAGCAGGGATGGATGGCTTTGTTCTGGCCCCTGCCTTGTCCACTTTCCTAGCCAGGCTGCAAGACAGTGTGTATGTTTTTTTTTTTGTATCAGTTTGTTTGTCCAGTGAGATACCTGCCTGCAGGTAAGAGTGTTTGTGCTGATTGCAGTTTGGGGTACTGTTTGATTGCTGACTGAGTGAATACAGCTGGAATGGGGGTGTGGTCCAGAGCTTGTCTTGCTACAAGAACAAGTTCTCGTGCAGGCAGTAGGGCTGTCCCCAAAATAGGTGACACAAAAGGGTATTGCTGCTTTGAGACATTACTTTGGGGAGCCACAACCCCCCCCGAGTCAGTACAGAACTTTAAAGTTATTACAGTGCTACCTTGGTTTTACGAACTTAATCCATTCTGGAAGTCCATTCTTAAACCAAAGCATTCTTAAACCAAGGCGCGCTTTCCCATAGAAAGTAATGCAAAATGGATTAATCTGTTCCAGACTTTTAAAAACAACCCCTAAACCAGGAATTTAACATGAATTTTACTATCTAATGAGACCATTGATCCATAAAATGAAAGCAATAATCAGTGTACTGTACCATAAAATAAAACAGTATTGTAGACGATAATTTTTTTTCTTTTCTTAACTGCACTGATGATAGTCATTGTTTGGATGGGGGGGGCTTTTATCCATTTTTGCAGTCACACAATCAATCAATCAATCAGTAGCTGAACTGGGATCCACACAGATCGCCCCCCCCCCCACTGCTGTGGGAAATGCTCCCTAGAGCGCGTGCCTTTCACAATAGCATGGGGGGGGGGAGTTGCGCTCCCACAAACCAACTGACTGGCAAGTGTGCAGCTTCCCTACCTCGCGGCTGCGGGAAACACTCTCCTCCTGCAGCAGCATGGGGGGAGTTGCGCGCCTGAAAACCAGCTGGCGCGTGCGCAGCTTCCCTCCCTCACGGCTGCGAGAAACGCCGTGATGACCCCCTTCTCCGCTGCCGGACAATGGAAGTGTGGCACTCAAAACGGAAGTACACCCCTGAACGGAGTATGTTCGGATTCCAAACAAAGTTTGCTAACCGGAACACCTTCTTCCAGTTTTGAAGTGTTTGTGTTCCAAAGAGTTCGTGAACTAGGCTGTTTGTAGACCGAGGTACCACTGTATGATAAATGCTTTTTTGCTTTACAACATTTAGCAACATCATTACACACAAAATAAACCCTAACCCAGAAGATGCAGTACATCAAAAATAACATCCAGGTAATGCAAATAGTTCCTATCCCAGACAACCGTTTGTATAGAAGGGGACATACAGGGGACATGCTAAACAAATGTTTTATAATGGGAGAGGAGTCACCTTTTCCATTTTTAGCCATGTACACAGAAAAGCTGTACCAATCGGTTGCAGGAGAGTCTTTATTCTTCAAACCTTGTGCCAGTTTTATTTTATTAGTCAACTTTTCCACATGTGCTATTTGCCATACACTATTGTAGCAACTTGTCAGAGAAGTTCTCTCTCAAATTCCTCTAGTTTTTTTTTTATTACTGTGAGCCTGGCTGGCTGCTAATTAAAGGGAACTTATTAGGGGTTTGAACTATAAGTTAGTATTATCTCCTGTGATACGATCAAGCAGTGCCAGCTCTGGACATTTAAAGGTGTTTCGTCCTGTAATTGTTTTTATTTTAACAAAAGGCCCCAGAAATGAGCCACTATCCCACATGTCTGCCACATTTGTTGAACAGAGCCTAACATTTGACATCCTCTTCAACAGTTGGGTGAACAGTGAGGCTAAATTTGTAGGCATAAGATATCAATTTTTTTGGCACTATTTAAAGTACTAGCTCTTTCATCAAGGTCAGGACATTTAAAAGGAAATCTCCCCCACATTGAAGTCAAGACCTCTTCATTAATAGTAATCTGCTAATCGGCTTCCCACATCTGCCTTAGACTTTAGCTGTATTCATATCTATTAAGATTAACACACTATTCTGTCTAGACACTGGACTCTGTTTTATCTTTGTGGCAGAGTCCAACAATAATTCATAAGGGGTAAGGTCCTTCAATGCCAGTTCCCTGATGTCGGTTCAACAAATAAAATTAGCAATTTGGTACCATGTCAGCCTAGAGATTCTATGGTCCTTAATTTGGGATTTCAACATAACCCTTGGGAGTGGTTGAGATTCAAGAACAAAGTCACAGAGTTTATTTAAACCTGCATTGTGGAGACATAAGAAATTAATATGTCTGTTGTTCTGCATGAGCTCTGGAAAAATGTTAAGCACCAGCTGTTCCTTCCACCTTTTCCAAACCTGTCAGACCACCCTCATAGTGGAGCTATTCTGTTCTGACTTCTATACAGGGTACTTAATAAATATACAGTCAGTTCTTTAGCCCTGTTATAACTCTCAATTTGCACCTATTTTGGCAACAAAAAAGTGAAAACAAACTGCCTTGGGGCCAGTTTACCTGTGAGATGCCCTTATCCCATATATGCCCCGTCAGCTGCGTTGATCTGCGAAACTGGCATTGCTACAGGTCTCACATAATACTTGTATTGCATTTGTAAAAACAAAGAAACAAAAAACCGATCTTTTAGTGTTGCATCACCCACACTTTAGAACTCCTTGCCTACTGACATGAGGAATAGCGCCATACTGTCACAGTTCTAAATAGTAAGATTTGTTTAAAAGTTTTAGACACTGCATGGCCATTGCCTTCATGCTCTGCTCTGCTTGTTAAACCTTGCACTTCCAGTAATATCTGGCTGACCACAGTTAATTGGAATGTTGGGCTAGACAGACCTTGAACTTAATCAGGAGGACAATTCTTAGGTGCATGGCAGAGTAGCTGTTACTCACCCCTCTGCCAGTATTTCTGTGCCTTTAACAAATGAGCGATATGCAAAAATTCATAAAATGTAGCTTCTCCCAATTTGGAGATTTAATGAATTAAAAGGTCACCTGCTGGGTTTCTTGCAGTTAAAAGGTAAAGGGACCCCTGACCATTAGGTCCAGTCGTGACCGACTCTGTGGTTGCTGTGCTCATCTCGCTTTATTGGCCGAGGGAGCCGGCATATTGCTTCCGGGTCATGTGGCCAGCATGACTAAGCCGCTTCTGGCAAACCAGAGCAGCGCACGGAAACGCCGTTTACCTTCCCGCTGGAGCGGTACCTATTTATCTACTTGCACTTTGACGTGCTTTATTCAGAGAATTAAAAGGTCACCTGCTGGGTTTCTTGCAGTTACTCAGCTGTTAAATACATAGAAACCTCTGTGTAAATAAAGGTAGCAACCGTAAAAACTTGCAAGACAATAGTAGTGACAAATGCATATATCTGCATTCAGACAGTGGAGGAACATAATTCTGGAGAGCTTATGACCTTTATTCTGACAAAGGCAGCTAGAAATAACCTGTTCACAACATAGATAATGGGATAATGACCTCATGTACAAAGGATCCAACATTACCAGCTGAATCATTTTACCTGGCAAGGCTACTTTTAGATGTGGTAATAATTGACATCAGATGTTCTATTAAATACAATTTCCTTCATCTTTTTCAATAAGGAAAGTCATTTGTGTGTATTAGGAACCCAGCAGCTAAGTCTGGATTGGTGTCAGTTAGAGGCCAGAGGTTTAGACAGAAACACTAGCTAGGCTTCACAAACAACTTCTTCCTTGCGGGTGTGGATTTTGAATGATGCTGGCCAATAAAAATGGGATGAAGAGGAACCTCTGGGAAGGAGGTGGAACACACGAGGCCAAATGGTCCAAGGCAATTTTGGTGCCTGAGCTGTGTAATCGAAACAGTACTCCCAATGTAAGGGCGCATTGTGAAATCTGAAGAGTAGGGTTTCAAGACACCTGGTTTCAGTTTGTTAGCTATGTCAATGTTTGTGACAATCCATCCTTCTACGTCTGTTTTCATTATCCTTGTTTAATCTAACCTTTTCAACTGCCTAAAATGTTTTGCTGTGCTTCAAATTGATTGTTATGTAGACACTTTGTATAGTTTTGCTGGTTTTTTGTTTTGTTTTGTTTTTTTTACAATGGTAGCAGTATTGTATGAATGAAATTGACATTTTGTCCCATATCATGGTGGCTTAAACCTGCCACTTTCACATTTTGCTTAATACTTGGGCTTGCCCTGGTTTCCTCTAACCCTCTAATTCAGTTAAACACCTGCTTCTGTCTTTTACACCGCTCTGAAAAAGATAAAATGGTGAATCTTTTTAAAAATGTGACTCTTAAATTAGGCCTACAGAAATTTTGTCTTATGTTACGAATAGCCTGCAAGCCATGTATTGTACCCCCTGTTTTTCAGCCCTGGACCAAAACAGGTGGTCCCTGGTGAGCTGCAAGCATCACACCTGGCTTACAAATTGCGTTTGGCTTGATGGTTTACAAGTTGTGGTATTTCTAAATCCATGTTGATCGGATATTGCAAAAGTTGCCATAAAATAACCAGATTGGTAATAAACCTTTATATTAGTCAAAGAAATAGAAGTTATGTAAAATGTAAGGGATGTTAAAGGCTTAGAATCTGTACTGAAGTTTGTTGTTGTTTTTTAAAATAATATTTATTAAAATTTTAAGGGGTACAAAAATAAAAAATAAAAAACATCATTTTAAACAAAAAACAATACAACACATCACAATAGGTAAAGAAAAAAGGATAAGATACAAAGGAAAAACACACCAGAAAAATAAAATCCATTAAACAATAAAGAAAAAACAAAGAAAAATACAACAAATCTTCCCATTACTTATCTTTCATTAGCTTATTTCCTTGACCTCCTCACACCTCCCTTTTTTGTATTCTAGATCGATTATCTATTTCAGCAAATCCTTTCCATCTTTTCAAATTTTAGTCCTGTAATTTATCTTAGTATAATGTAGCTTTACTTTCCCTCCTTTCACCAATTAACAGTCAGTTTTTCCCAAATCCTTTATATCATTCCTGCTAAAGTCACATAACATCATTCCAACATCCTTCTAACATTCATTAATTTTACAATGTTTCTGTAAATAGTCTTTAAATTTCTTCCAATCTTCCTCCACCAACTCTTCTCCCTGGTCTCGGATTCTGCCAGTCATTTCCGCCAGTTCCATGTAGTCCATCACCTTCAGAATCTGTACTGAAGTTTGAAATACTACATTTGTGCCCGGCTCCTCCTAGGGAGGTCAGAGCAAGCTGTTTATCCTTGCAACAGCTTGTGAGGTAAGTTAGGATGAGGGTGTGTGTCTCTTATTCAAGGCCCACCCACTGAGTTTCATAGCAGAGAGTATTTCTATGGCCCTGATCAAGAACTCTAGGCTAGATTTCCACAAGCTTTGGCCTACTGGGTTGAATACCGGCTACCTGCTATATAAGCCCACTCGCATTGTGCTTGTTAAATATGTTGTTTCTACTGTTTGTCTAGGACAGCAAACCTGCATTTGAGATGCAAGATATCTGTCAAAAATGTACGGCTGTCATCATGCAGCCCTCACTGTAGTGCTGTGTCACAATCCTGGATTAGCATGAAGTCATGGCACAGGGAGGGCCGCAGAAGAGCAGGCAGAAGATGGAAGGCTACAGAGGGAAACAGTGGTTTTAAACAACAGCAGAGGTTTGAATAAAGGAGGGTTGGATTGGATCTGAGAGGCAAAAAGTAGTGATTTCAAACAATAGCAGAGAATTGAATAGAGAGAGCAGGGTGTGACACTGAGAGGAGAGTGGCAGTTTTACATAAGGTTTGAATACAGTGAGAAGGGAGTTAGAAAAGGCTCTGTTGTGCTGGCTTCTTTGTTGTACCACCTCTGCTATTTCTCTTGGTTAAAACCCACACTGTTTCTCATCACTGCTTTACTCAAACCACAATTTTTGTCTAGGTGTCTGTCCACCTTTGCTTTACTTAGACTTCTGCCATTGTTTGAGTACAAGAAGGAACAAACACTAAAAGGATTTTTTTTTTCTGTTTAGTTTTAAGCTTCTCCCACTTCCATACCTCAGCTGCCTCGTGTGAGAGAGAAAGGATGTGGATCTCTCAAATATTTTATAGTACAGGATGGCCCAATTTTTCATACCAAGTGGGTTGCAAGAGTACTTCAACATAGAACCCATAGGCCGCACACTGCTTTGTCTTGCACACATGCACAGTGTGTGTGTGGGAGGCCAAAAATTGTTACTCTCACACTGCATTCACACAGATGGCTAAGCTAGGCACAGGGCTTTAGGAAGGACACGTGAGGCTTTGGCGGGGTCCTAAAGCCCTCCTACCTCCTTCCAAAATTTGGGAAAGCAGTAACTAGATAGCATGAGGGCTGCAGTGGTGGGTGGAGAGGATGTCAAATGTTGCCAAGCGTTGGACTCCTACAATGTATTTCACTTTTGGTACCATTTGTTGTCTTCAACATGAAGTTCCAGATTCAGTGTAGTAATTTAGAAAATATGTTTTATTAATAAGCAAACATGCAACCACTTTTTTAACCTTTTCTAATTGAACAAGCTAGTTGACATGCTTGCTCTGAAGAGTCTGTTCATCTTAAAGATAGCTGTATAATCATGGGTAATGTGCACAAAGGAGACTGCAGAATAGGAGACAGGAGGAGGCATGGAAATTGGGGGGTGGTTGGTGTGCAAGGGAGAGTTGAGAAAAGTAAGGAGGAGGGTGAAGGAAAAAGTGAATGTGCAAAGGGGGTTTCAGAAAAGGGAATAGGAGGCATGGGAATGAGGTTGCAGATGGAAGCAGGGGCATGAAATGGTCTGAAGAATATAGGAGGTGACAATGACTTCACAACTGAGCAGAAGGTGAAAAGTGTGCTTGTTGCCATGTGGGTGGTGGATGCAGGAGGTTACAATGGGGGTGGTTTGTATACAGGGGCAGTTGCACAAAAGGAGGAGGCATGGACATGGGGTGAAGGTGGAAAGTGGGGAATAGGAGAGAAGTGGTTTCAGAAATCAGTTGGGAAGGGAAGCTTTAGGGTGTTAAATGTGGAGGGAGTGACAAAGGGAAGGGGTTGGTGAGTAGAGGGAGCAGGACCACAGTCTCTGGTACACATATAAATTACCATGAACCTCGTAGGCCATAATAAATGGGTTGTACGTTGCATACGACATGATGTGTCCTAAGTTACGCAGACCTATTTCAGCTATCATATCACACAAGTTCAACACATCAAATTTATAAGCGCATGCCTATTTTGCTGCATGAATGCAGATGATCTTGTTTAATGAGATGCTTTCAAAGCTCATATTCTCAAGACATTTTCTCTTTTTAGATGAGTAAACTTTCTCCATCGAGTTGCACAGTATAGATCTGGTGTTTTACATAACCGTTTCATAGCTGGCAATAGATGTGACACGTGCGGATTACTTTCCAGAACATGATGCTATTTGCAGACAACATATCTAATATTGTAATCTCTGTGATCAGAGGCTAACATTTGTGCTTCGTTGATATTGCTTGAATATGTGCAAACACTATGCTGCTTAGATAGCAGATGGAAAAAAATCAAATCCCAGCTAACATACTAGTTGTGCCATCTGTGGTGTCAACTTTGATGTGTCCCTCCCCAACGTAATTGCTGTGTTAACATTATTTGAAATATATAATCAAAATATTTTGAATCGTCATTGATAAGCCATTGTTGTTAGTATTGCTTTATAGCATTGTTCTCCAGTTTCATTTTTATACCACAAGTGGGTAATATGTGGAAAATCCAGACATGAATCCTAGCATTTCCAGTAAAAGGATGTTTGGTACCAAGTTTGGGATAGACCTCAGCCTACACGTAAATGCATTTAACTAAACCACTTAAAACAAAACAAAACTGAAAAAAGGAAATTGTGATTTTGAGAGGAGTGTGGGTGCTTAATCTTTTCCTGTTCAAATTCACAAACATCAAGCTCCACAACCATAATAGCAGTCTCCAGCAAGTCACAAAGCTGTTTCCTAATAGGTTTCAGGAAATATCACATTTCAAACTGAAATCCGTCCAGCTGGACTTCAGACTTTCCCCCTCCTTTCAACAGATCAGTGCCCATGCTGTTTTCAATCTTCATGGTCCCTCATTAAAATGTTAGCATTTTAAATGCTGTAGCTTCTCAAATAAGACTGATATGGATAATTAAGGAGCCAGGAAAAAGGTGTTTCACAGATAGCACGTGGTTACTTCCCCAGTGCTATAACTTTAGCACAATAAAACAACATTACCTTCACTAACAAAGTTAGATTTAACAGCAAATACCGAAAGCTGCCTTATTTCATTTCAAACCTTTGGTTACTGAGAGTCCTTCTAACTCAGCTCAGTCTTCTCTGACTAGCTTTCCATGATCCTTTGGCAGAGACCTTTCCTACTCCTGTTGTCTAAAATATTTTCTCTGGAAATTGAGCTTAGGACTGTACAGAGCACTTGCTGTACCACTAATTTAGGGACCATTCTCACGAAAATGTTATCGTAATTGGAACTGTTCTGCTTATGCTTTTGTGGGGTTTGAACCTATAACATCATTGGCCATTGGCCAATTAAATAAGTTGTGTATTATCTGTGCAGCAAGAAAGACAGAACAGACTTGGTTTTAATAATATACTTTGAGTTTAGGGTAATCTGTTACGTGTGCTATGACAACTGTTAACGCACATTCATACTGATGGTTGTAACTTGCCCTTACCCAGTGCTTTTTTTCTGGGGGTACTCATACCCCTAAACATTTTGTGAATCTTTCTACTTTTGTCCATTTACTGTATTTATTTCTCCTGATTTGAATTATAAAATGGTGATTTTCTTAGTCAAAATGAAAGTACTCCTAAACATTTTTAAGAGCAAAAGCACTGCCCTTACCAAAACAGTAATAAAAAGAAACATGTTATAAGCATAGTTACTTGGAATTGAGTCTTACTGATTTCATGATTTTTTAAATTTATTTGCTTATTTGGTTAAAGGGAGCATTGATCACTATCTAGTTTTTTTCTGGTTGGGTTTCTTTTGGATATGCAGTCAGATAAAACATAAAACATGAATATTTTGGGTCCTGTAGGAACTATATTTTAGAGCAGTGGGATTCTTTACTTCTGCAAAGGGATAAACTAACAGAAATGAAACATTGATGCTTTCTCATTATATTGTTTTGAAGGATTTTTGTACATGTAAAGGTTTTCAAGAGCAATATATTTCGAGTCCCTCAGAATTGTCATTTACAATCATTAAGATAAAGTCATTGCATGGTGATTTTATAACCTTTTTTAAAATAAAAAAATCTGTTTAATGTCTTAATTTATTTTAAATTAAATTAATCTGTGTTAAATAATAAACTCCCATGTGTTTCAACCACCCATGTGGGTAACAATTATTTATATTCATAATATTTCTGCATTGCTTAGAATGGTTTACATAAAACACAATAATATACTTAAAAGTTGGAAAAGATAAGATAAAAGTCAGAAAATTGTAACCAAAACGAAATGAAATGAATAAATATATCAATAAGAACAAGAACAGTGTGATGAATTGTATGAGCCAATGAAAGGCTTCTTAAATAGATGGCTCTTCAGGAGATGTTTGAACTTTACTGCTATTTCTGCCTTGTGTGGGAGGGTGTTCTAGAGAGTAGGTGGTACTACTGAGAAGCTAATTTTTGAGATGGCATTAGATGGCATTCCACCAGTTGTGGTATGGTCAGCATGGCTGTTTTAGAAGATCTGAGAGGAAGATCAGAGTTGCAATGGAGGCAGTTTGCTAGGTATCTTGGTCCCAAGTTTTTCAGGGCTTTATGCACCAGTAATGAAACCTATAAAAGGGACGCGGGTGGCGCTGTGGGTAAAACCTCAGTGCCTAGGACTTGCCGATCGCATGGTCGGCGGTTCGAATCCCCGCGGCGGGGTGAGCTCCCGTCGTTCGGTCCCAGCTCCTGCCCACCTAGCAGTTCGAAAGCACCCATAAGTGCAAGTAGATAAATAGGTACCTCTTTATAGCGGGAAGGTAAACGGCGTTTCCGTGTGCTGCTCTGGTGCCAGTTCGCCGGAGCAGCTTCGTCACGCTGGCCACGTGACCTGGAAGTGTCTGCGGACAGCGCTGGTTCCCGGCCTCTAGAGTGAGATGAGCGCACAACCCTAGAGTCTGTCAAGACTGGCCCGTACGGGCAGGGGTACCTTAATGAAACCTATAACAAGTCTGGGTAGCTATTAGACATGTAGAAATGCTTCAAAAGGTTAACAAATCACAAATAAGACTTGAAGGTCTTCTCTCCGACAGAGCAACCTTTTGTCACAAATGGCTCCTTATATGAATTGTGAGGACTAGTGCTTCAGAACAAGTGTGTGAATTGGCCTTGATGGAAAACAAATATATTCCAACAAATAGCATTTACCTCTTCCTCTGCCAGATCATTTCAAAAAGGAACTTGCACTGTTCCAAAAACTCTTTGCATTCAGATCGTCTTCTGAAATTAACTGTGTAATCCTATGCATATCTACTCTAAAAAAGTCCCACTGGGTTCATTGGGACTTGCTCCCAATGAAACATAAAAGCCGTGCAGGATTTTTGCCTCACTCTACCAGCTCTCTGTCTCCAAACTCAGCAGCAGTGATTCTTCTGGAGGCAAGTGGCCAGAATTCGCATACTACTGTTTGCATGAGTATCTGTGAACTAGGGGACTAATCCCACACTGGGGTTAGAGGAATGGACCAGAGTTTCAGACACTCTCCTGAAGACACCCAACCAGGGAAGGAGATGTATGGGGAGTGTGGTTGCTGTGGCTAGAAGCTCCCATGTTTTCCCTCCCTCTCCAGTTTCCACGATTACAGCCACCAAAATGCTGATACTAATGCTAAACCTCTACTGCTACGAGGAAAGTATCTCTGACTGATTGCTGCAGGATTTTCTCCCTCCTAGGTACTTTCCATCCAAACATCTTCCCCAAGAGGTCCCACCCTGCAGTTTAAGAGCCACTAAGATAATGTAAATTAAAAATAATTTACTAGCTCTTTAATCCCATGGATTTAGGATTAAATATTTTATCTACGTAAAGTATTGGTTTATGAATAGCATGCTGTCGAAATGATTGGATGCTCACTGCTTTCATATCCACAAGGAGGGCTTGTGTAATGGAATAGCTTCAGAGACATCTGCTGCTGTAAAGAGCAAGTCGATTCTAGGTGTAATTTAAGGCTTTCTACCTGGCGACACTTGATGATAGAGATGTAGGCCCTGCCCTTACTTCTGTGTGTGGGGGATTTATCACTGATGAACATCTCTCTCAGCTTAATCTGTTGGAGAGTGCTGCTGCTGCTGCTGCTGCACTGCAGCCTGGCTTTGTGTCACATGCATACTTTAAACTGCATGAAGCTTTGATGACTTGCTTCAGGATTAATCCACTACTATCGAGAGACAGGATTTGAGGTCTTGTACAAAACGAGAGAGCAACTGTCAGCTTTCTGCTCTTTCACTTTTTAACATTTGAAGAGTTGACTCCTGATTATGAACGAACGGGATTATGAGGAAGGTGGCCCAAGCCCAGGTGAGTCTTAATCTTTAATAAAGAAAAGAGAGAGAGAGAGAAGAGCAAGTGTTTTATAAACTGCTGGTTATTCTTGCCAGCAGAAGTCATAGAAGCTTCTTCGGAGAATTCAGATACTTTTTTCTCCAGAGTTTTTAACCACATTGCATTATTTTTTTCCAGTTCAATCCGTTTCATCGTATTGGAGTTCAGTAGCACTGCATTGTAAGGCAATGCATTTAATTTTAGTGATGCAGTATTAGAATCCTCTGTTACATAAGGCAGATTAAGTACTTTTCATTTTGCTCTTCAGTATAATTTAGGTAAACAATGCTTTTTATAGATACTTTTAAAAGTGATTTGGATTTTAGTGCCTGTTTTCAGGAAATTAAAGCTCTATCAGAATGTACACATGTGATAAACTTTTTCAGTAACCAAGCATCTCATAGTGCACTTTAATGATAATCTTAATGCTTTCTTGATTTTTGTTTTATAAATTAAAATTGAAATCCTGGAAAATGATTCAGTGTTAAACAATATTGGGGCCAATATTGATCAGAGCAGTTGATATTAATTAATGCACTGGATCACTGAACTCTCCTTGTAAATTCTCAAGGAATGCGGGGACGCAGCACCTTTATTCAGGTGATGACTTTGTGGAGTCAGGAAAATAAAGGAAGGTACAGTTAGGACTGAGGTGGAACTTGAGTGGTAGCTGTCCCTTTTACTACATGCTGCATTTAACTTTGGATATTTAATGTAAGTTCAAGTAGGAGTATCAGGGGAGAACAAAATTTTATTGGTAAAATTAAGGGGACAAGCCAGTCTCCTGTCGCCCTTCTTCCCTGGTCTCTACTCTCATCAGGAGCCTTCCTGGGCTAAGATACTTGCATATGGGAGGACTCTTATGGTGTATGAAGGGAAGGACTGGATCATACTCCCCAAACTACAAGCTGATTTTTTTGGAAATTGGATTTGGTTTGTTAGGAAATATGAAATAACGGGAAAAGACTATGTACTGGATATACACTCGAATATTCTGCACTGTTCTATCTATAGTTTTACAGGATTTTCATTGAAATATTTGTTGTGTTCAAAGAAAGTGATGGCTGGTCGCTTTATTCAGATTGGGGAAGAAAACAAGATTCAGGAACAGAATCTCTATTTCCTCAGTATTGTGATGATCTTAACTGTTCTTAGTTTGCTTTTTCTCAAAATCTCACATGTGTGATTAACTGCGAATTACAAAGTGTAAGTGGTATGGGTGTTTCTAACATTTTTTGTGAACTGTGTTTGGAGCCCTTTTGGGAGTATGAGATGTAATACAAAGCTAAATGTATAAAACAGCCTTGAAAGTAGAAATATTCAGAAACTACAAGCCCATTAAATAATCTTCTAGCCTTTCCGCTTACGCATATTCCTACATAAGCTCACTGTTACATGCTGACATCCAGAAAGGGAAAAGAAGGGGGAAGAGGCAAATAAATTTCTTACATTTTGCAAAAGCATCCCTTCCCTCGCAATTTCCCCTTGCCATAGACAACTAGATGAGCAGATATTTAAAATCCTGAAATAAAAAGAAACAATTCACAGAAATTTTGCGTGGCGGGTCTTACTCCTAGTGACAGAAATCAAACATAGAGATACAGTTGATTTTGTGTGTCCTGATTCTATGATCCTCTGATATGGCAAATGAGAGTTTTCATGATTGGGTGCTGTGTTGGCAGTTTTTACTATTTTAGTAACATTTTTTTAAAAAAATCATTTATATACTGCTTAATATCACCACAGGAGTTAATTTCTGCAGATTGGTGTGCTGCTGGTGTACTTTGTGCTCTGAAATGTATTGCAAATTCAGTGCATATATTGTGTTAATAAGGTTGTTAAGGTGGCTTCACATGTACACACCTTCCATGTTGACCTTCAGTGCCCTATAAAGAGCTAATACGTATATGTGGTCAGAAGGTAGCCGAGGTCATAAGGTCTTTACCCAGTGCACTGTTCTCTTTCTCTCTATGATAGCATAATAAATCTATTCCTGAAAATCCTAGGGTGCTTTTCAACTAGGTTTTAATCAGAGTATAACAGTTGAAATCAGTGCCCATGATTAAGTCAGGTCTATTAATTTAAGTGGGTTTACTTAGAGTAAAACACCATTGGCTTAACACCCCCAGTTCCTACTGAAATGTTCTTTTAAGTAGTGTTTTAGTCTGATTTACTTTTTTGTAATTAAACTTAGAGCTAAATGCATTCAAGAGAATGTGATTTGAAAGAACAGCTTTAAGTACATAAATTACTTTGTTGTCTGTTGTGGCATGATTTACTTTCTAGTATCTAGCTGTACTTAGGAAAGTTTATGTTATGCTGAACTGTGTTAGTTGTGAAGGCTTCAACTTCTCTAAACTTTTATATACCTCCTTACACAGGTTGCAAAATGCATATGTAGCTTCACACAAAGCAGTGTTTGATCTTGTAGGTAAAATAGCAGACCTCAAGGATACTTAACACTGTAACTTGAACATATAGTTAAATTGTAAAAGAAAGCTAGAGCTTTTCTTCAGTAGTGAAATTATACCTCAGAAAAGTAGCCACTAGATCAGTGTGACTTTAAGTCACGACTTGCATGCAAAATACACTTTGACAACAGTATTATAAGCTTGCCATTAATATTCTCGTACACACTCACACAGGTTGTAGCTCTGTTATTCTGTCAAGTCTGTGTATTTAGCTGAATAAATAAGAGACTGCAGACTAGTCACCTTATACTTTTTAGATTCCCCCCTTTCATTTGAAACCTGAAGAGCTTCATTCCATGAGGATTCTAGTGGCTTAATTATCTTAGGGGTGAATTAACAGGCCTTTGGAGTATTGTAAGGTTCCTTATTATATGTGGGGGTGGGCACTGTACCAAATAATTCTGACCTGCCCAGTATTGTTAGAAAATTGGGGTGTGAGCATGACTCAATAGTACAATGTGTAATTTGTCTGAATATGCCTTCAAGGTGGATTTCTGGGTTCTTGACTGGTAGTTGCCTGAAGCTATGGAGAGCTGGAGACCTGCTGCCCCATCCTACTAGACAGACTCTTGGTCTGACTTAGAGGATCCCTGTGCTCTCGTAGACACTAGTACAAAATATTAGTGGTAGCAGAGCAGTTCATCTAAATCGCTGAAACCAGGCTAGCTGGTTATACTTTTCTCTTGATATGAGTGTTGCCAGTGTGGTTCACATTCGTGGTATAAATAAACTTTTTCATGCCAAATGTGTGATCAGTGCTTGAAATGTGCCATTAAAGGGCAAAAGGGAATTTACTAATGTATATGCGATATCCTTCCAGTATGTTTGAACTCTGGTTGACCCATGAGAAAGTTTTAACCCTAAACAATACTTCTGTGTGCCTATAATCTCATTATACCTGGGTTCTGTGGTTATTCTTACAAAGATCAGGGTATTAGGTTTTTTTTTTCCAGATTTTGAAGGCTTGGGGCTGGTAAAAAGAATGTGAACCAAAGAAAGGAAGATATTTGTACATCACAGCACCTAACCTATCATAATTCATGTAGAAATCAATATATGTTGATACGTAGAGCAGAAGTAGGAATGTTCTTGAATAAGGGGAAATGGCTCCAGTGAACTCCAGCTTAAAAGAGTAATAGGTTAACAAATTCATAGCTGTCAATGTTTCCCTTTTTTAAAGGGAAATTCCCTTATTCCAAATAGGATTCCTTGCAAGAAAAGGGAAAAGTTGACAGCTATGCAAATTGTACGTAGCAGGCTTTAAGGAGAAAAAAAGAGTTTCTACAAAATGTGCTATGATCTAATTTTTCTTCATAACAATTATTTGTGGCAGGCTATTATTGCTCAAATGATTTGCAAATGATGGTCTGAAAACGAGAAGGGGGAGTTAGGCTAAGGCCACTCACCAAGTCTGTGGCTGAGCTGGGATTTTGAATCGGATCTCTCAGTTCTGCCCAGTGCTACTGGTACTGTGTAGCAATATTTGGACCTTCCAAATAGTAAATAGTGCGAGTGAAAAAGTTATTTTTGAGACAAAGTGAAATTATTATGTTTGTAAAGCTGTTGTGAACCTTGCTTCCTTAAACTGTGCCAAATAAGAGAATCATCACAAACGAATGCAGTTATTGTGATTGTTCTCTAAAGAATCTAAGATATTCAGGACTGTTTGTATAGCAGCTATTAGAGGAGACAGCTTGACAGTTGATCCAGCGTGTGGCTCTCTGTTGGAATGTATTGTGGTAGCCCACTCCTGTGTTCACAGATCTAGCATAAGAGGGAGAGACTTGAGTAAGAACTGACAGAAACATAGCCATCAGCTATGCCTTTTTCATTATTCTGACAAAACAGTTGGGAAATGAGAAGTGGGGGTATGCCTGAGTCCAAGTAGAAGCTTCAAAGCTTTTAAGTACTGTACAGTAGTAAGATCCAATAGCTGATGAAGATCTGCAGTTTTTAAGAGAGAGTTGTTTGTTGACTGGTGCATTCTGTCAACACCATTTAACATATTTGCTGTGGGAGCTGCACTGGCTGCCAATATGCTACTAGATGCAGTTCAGAGATTTGCTTTTAAGATTTTAAGCCCTAAACAACTTGGAACCAGGTTACTTAAGGGACCGCCTCAGCCTACCTGGCAAGTGTACCCCTCAGATTGGGCAGTACTAACAGTACTATATGCCCCAGGAGTGCACTTAGTTTGTACTAGAAACAAGGCTTTTAGGGTTGCCTCTCCAACCCCTTAGAATCAGTTACCAAATGGAATTAGACAAGCATCTAGCAATTTGACATTTAGGTTAGACATTTGAATGTGTTTTTGGATAAGAAGACTCTCCTTGACGTGTGAGCCAGTTGATTTATGGAATATCAGTTGTGCAATCTAGAAATGGTTTTACTGCTTTTAGAGTTTTTAGAAATTGTTTTATTATTTTTGGAGTTCATATTTCTAATATTTTATCACATTTTATCTTATTGTACACCAGTTCAATAGCTTCTGGCGTGAAGCAGTGTTATGCCCACCTGCTACACCCCTGACTTTCCTGTATCGAGCAGGAATTGAGCAGGTGTTAAGGGGTATTCTCAGCATGTTTGACTGAATGTGGTTAGAAGCCTCCTCACATTTGGAACTTTGCATTATCAGGATTCCTTCTGTGCATTTTTGGCCAAAGGCACTTAAAACCCAACTTAAGTCTTTTACGCTCAACACAGGAGCCATTGCAGGTGGAGAATGTTTGGGCATGGCTCACCCACATAGCTATGCAGCTGCTACTGCTATTAAGCATTCAATGTTTAGGCTATCGTAAGACCAGTTATTATTATTACTGTGTTTAGACTAGGAGAATAATTGCTTTACTAAAGCCATGTAGTGAATTAATGGCTAAGCTGGGAGCAGCCAGCATTGAGAAGCAGTGCCCATGGAGCCACCCTCCTGACAGATATAAGCGTAAAACTTTGCTAGATCAGGCCAAAAGATCAGGCCCAAGTATTATGTTACCACAATTCTAGGACTGCTAAGTTTACTCAGGATTGTTTGGTGAGGTACTTGTCAAAAGCTTTTTGCAAGTCTCAATACGCAATGTCATCTGGAGCACCTGTATATGTATGCAAATTTACACTCAAAGAACTGAGACAGGACTTGCCCCTTATTTGTTTATTTTGCAAAATTTATGTACTGCTTGATTGTAATAAAACAACTACCGGTAAGCGGTTTGCAAGAAATGTTAAAATTATCAATAAAAACAGTTAAAACTATTTTTAAAAACGTATTTAAAAACAATTAAGCCCAACAGTAAACTAAAAAGATTAACAAACTGTGTGAGAAATAGATTGTCATGTAGAAATAGTGGGGATGGGGGCTGCCATTGGAGTAGCGATGAGGAACTGAAAGCCCCACAAGTCCCTGGGAATTAGCTGTCAAGAGCAGTCTTGCACAGACGTATAAGATCAAATGCATTATAAACATACGCCTTTTTTGTAATTCAGGAGCATTTTAAAAACTTCTACTTGTATGTTTGCACAGTGCCTAGACCAGTGTACTGAGCTGACCTCAGGAATGAGGCACCAAGTTTGCAACTATGGATGGATGTTAGAAGGCTGAATTTCTAGCCTCAGACCCAAACTACATGTCATGGGCTGCAGACTGCTTCAACCATCCTTCACTTGTCTGCAAGTTTCCTCTCTCAGCGCTCTTTCCCTCCTGATGCTTTCTTTCAGCTTCATTCTCATACCAGCTCAGTTCCACTGGGATAAAAGCACCTAGAGGGAGGTGGTATGGTCATGGGGTGGGATTTAGCACCCCCCCCCCCAGCCTGTGTGCTTCTTTGGTCTTACATCTTGCTCCTGTTGGATCAGACCTACCTTAAAATACTGGATTCTGTTGTCATCACATCTAGCCTGGGCTTTAGGTGTTTCATCTGAGTTTAGATTTCCTAGATGAAAGGTACTTATGTGTATTCAAAAAGTGAAGGTTAAAACACTAAGCATTCTGTTTAAGCTTTGATTATTTAGTGATCAAAATATTTGTGCTGCCTTTCTTTAAATAGTGTGCCTCAGCATGCCTTTGTCTTCCTGTCTATTTATCTTAATGTTACTTTGCTTGGAACGGGTTGTGAAAGGTAAATGAAGATTATGTTTGTGGTGGGGAATTGTTGCTGTGTTTGACTCTTAAGATCCCAAATTGCAGACTTGCGGGCTCCGTCATCATTCCCAGTGCTGCCTCACCTCTCTGTTTGACATACAGCAAAGTAAGAATGCTGGAGAACTCAAAAGTTTGCTTAGTATTTTGTGACTTATTGGATGGTTCTGAAAAAAACTCTGTGATGAAGGGGCTTGGTTAACTTTTTATATTAAAGATCAAATTTAATCAATATACATGATATAATGTCATGTTATTTAGTTATTTAAAAAAAAAATACACCGCATTTATAATAATGGAAACAGGTTGCCAACTACTTGATCTTGTCTTGCATTGAGATTCATCGATGCCTTTGTTAGACATTTCTTGGTTTTGAGTTTTCTTATTTATAGGGTGAAAAGTTCAAAGAGAAACCAAAAGGTAAATGCTCCTGTTTGAGGCTTGTGTTTAGGTTTGGTAAAACCATCACGTAAAAAGCACCGCAAAACCTTGAGCTTGTTAGATATATTATGCTCCAAGACTGTTGCTGCAAGGACAACATAACAGTAGCTGTATAGAAAGTAGATAATCATACCTGAAAACTTTATTTTCAACTGAGGTTAAGCTCTAAAGCCCATAGCAATACATTAAGGCAGGCTTTTAAATCTCTGAATACTGGCAAGGTGCCAAAGTATGCACTTTACTCTCTGACCTCAGATTTACAAGGTCATATTAACTATGCACTTATTACTGTTCCTTCCCTTGAACGATTTACTAATTTCAAAAGGAAGATCCACGGAACAATCCACAGTACCTTTACTAGACCAACCAGAATGGCAAAATGCCAAGAACAAAGCTTTCAAATTCTCCAGATTTCTTCCTTACAGTATATGTTGAACAAAAAGTGGGTAGGTAGCTGGGAAAGGGCAGCATGCCCAGCAGCCTGCAATTTTTAACAGTTTGAGGTTGTTGCAGATGGGGTTATGTAGATAGAATTAGATTAGTTTTATCAGATGTCAAACAGATTTGAAGGAGCATCATGGCTACTAGAACAAAGAAGAAACCCTCCATTTTTCAAAATACAAATTCTAGTAGCTGGTTCTGACTCCATCACTATTTGGAATGCACAGATTCTCTGCGAGGCAGAGAACAGTAGTGAAGAGAATCATATAGTCTTTATAGTACCAACACTAGAGTTTAGTTTTAGGTAGTATATTACAAGGTATGTTGTAAATAGTTGGAGGGGAATGCAATGTCTTTTAGGACTGCTGAAGGACATTTTCATGGCCCCAATATGTATGGTGAGACATGTTTATTGCTCTGAAAGATCTTCTGTATAGATGTGCAGAGTAGAGAGGTTACTGTACAAGTATGACTTCAGCAATGCAGTATTTGAAGAGATTATTTCTATTGCATTGTTTGCAGTACTCAGAATATGTCAGTATCTAACAAAGTTGATTGGCTAAATTTATGGCTATTGGTTTAAAATGAGGTCTACCAAATAGCTATTCTTTCAGGGTCAGCCATGGTAATTTAACTGCAGCCAAGCTCTAGCAGTTATGAACAAGCTCACCTGCACTATTTGTATGCTAATCTAGAGAGCCTTACATGAATTAACCAGATCAAGAGAATGGATCTTGACAGTCAGCTGTGTAATAGCTTAAAACTTAGGCTGCATTCTGTACTCCTTACTTGGGAGTAAGCTTCATTGATCTCAGTGGGTCTCAGTAGATCTGTATAGCATTGCATTGTAACTGTCTGAGCTGCATTGACAGGGTCCATGAATGTGATGCGTTGTAATTCAAGGACCCGCCACCCGCTTGAGGATAAAACCACGTAGACATGATATACTGTATAAGGTTAATGGGCTAAAAAAGGCCACAACTTTATTGATTACAGCATGTGAGAGGTATTGGCTTAGGCATTGGATAAACCACAGCAAGTGACTCCACCCCCTCAGGGAGGAGTGAGTCTATCAAGGGTTAACCACCAGTGGGAGGAGCCTGTTGACACAAATACAACTGAAAGTTCCCCCTGATGTCACCGGGGGGTCATCCCATGGCCCTAGCCACTAGCAAGGGCGTTGGACAGGATCCACGACCGCCGGATTCCTTTACCGGAATACCCATAAAGTGGAGGGGTAGGTGATGGCCACACCCTGCCCTCCAATACACAAACATATTCCAATGCCTAACCGCCAATACCAAAAGGTTGTGACGATTTGCTACGAGGTAGGCGAAAAACCAAGTGGCTGGTGCCAATTTGCCAATTAGATAAAAATTCCTACCAGGCCCCTTGGCCAACCAAGGTGACCAACCACAGGTCCATAGCAATGTCAAGAACCAAGCAATGAACTAGAGGGAGGGTAGGTGGGTGATCCGACGAAAGGCAGCAGCACAATGGATGGGAAGCACTGCCGCAGCTGCGTTTTGAGCGATGAAACCCCGCCCCCAAGCCTCCACCTGGTTGGTTGGCTACCTGGGGGTGTGGCGCGGCAGCCGGG
Source organism: Podarcis filfolensis (assembly GCF_964270895.1). Taxonomy (NCBI): domain Eukaryota; kingdom Metazoa; phylum Chordata; class Lepidosauria; order Squamata; family Lacertidae; genus Podarcis; species Podarcis filfolensis. The sequence continues at coordinate 10,236,680 of NC_139603.1, forward strand.
ATGGCTGGGCAGGGGCCGAAACGCCCCCTGCCAACACGGGAAACGGCTCCTGCTCACAACTCTTCCCCTCTGCAAGGAGGAGAGGCTTTGAAGTACCGGTAACTTGAATGTAGCTATAATTTAGGTTCCTTTCTAAAAACATAACAAAGATTCAATAACAACCTGATCAGTAATTTTTGCTGATTTAAGTGGGAATTATTTCTAACCCAAGTGTATTTAGGAGCTGCAGTATTAATGACAAGTAACAAATGTTATATCAGACACTTTCTAAATAAAGGCACCACAATGCTGATGTATTTCAAACTGGAACTCGTTCTTAAAGATAATTCTGCAATAAAAACAAATACCATTAGTACTACTACTAAACATAAATTTTAGAACTATTATGCCTATTCACACTCATCCTTTTCCTCTGAAATGTGTAAAAAAAATTTTTTTTATACATGATCAGGACAGACTGGGTTTAAACAAACTGGTGTTCTGGGCACGTCTAAATTGTTTCTAGGGGAAGATAATTTGTTCCTATGGAAGTGATAACGATTTATGCTTTGAACCATGCTTACAATTGCAAGAAGGCTTCTAAGTATGTTTGGAAGAATACATTTTGAAACCCTGCAGACCTTAGGTGTGTGAACATCTCAAGAGGAGGCTGTGCACCTGGTGGTTCTGAGGGCAGGGCTTATACATGTATCCCTTTCCTGTGCAAGTTTTTAGCCCTTGTATACAAGGGGAAATCTGAAAAGACTATTGTGTCTTTTCAGTACACACTTAAACCCATCTCACAATTCAGTTTGGGACACTCATTTACAGTACAATCGTTATAGCTATAAGGGTCGGTTTTTGCATGGTCAAAAAATGTGAAAATTACTATGAGGAGTTGCTTCACGAGTCCTTTACTGAATACCAGTAGCTTCCATGCAGTTGTGTTTTAAGTTGTAACTAACAACTGAAATCCACCAAGATGGAGGATTATTAGCCCCCAGCTTACTCAGTTACCAACATTTAAATATATCCTGATAATTTTTTAGTTATTTTAAAAATAAAACTATACACATTTTTATTAATGTGGTACAGTACTTGTTTTGCTCACATTTATTTGAACATACTTCCTGTGTTCTCATCAGAAAAGGTGTAAGAGCACACAAATCTGCTGCTATTAAAGTCTGTTGTTGCTGATTATCCAATAAGATGTTAAATATAGCAATCCTTGACAATTTTAGCTTTCCTTGGTGGAACTGGCAAGTGGCCAATCAATTAAACTGATTCTTCATATTTCAAGGAGCACCAGTATAGAAGATTATAATTGCTTCTAAAGTGGATGGTTCAACTTTGTTATTAAGTTGTGCTGGAAGAGTTCATAAACTATGTAAGATGCTTCTTGGATATACCGTAATAAACACTAGAAACATTATGATCTTAATAATCAATCGTAAAACAATGTTCTCAAAAACAACCTTGCAAAAAAGAGAGACCACAACAGCCTCCCCCCACCCCTCCGTTAATCATTTAATGGACAGGCAGTTTCCATCCAAGCTGTTCTCTTGCCTAATGTCTGAGCTGGTGTGCTGCCTGTTGCTTCTCATCCTGGCTGGCCTTTTAAGAGAACTAAGAACATCTCTCCCCTCATAGCTTCCTAGTATCATCCAGCCCATTTCTTTGGTATAAAGAGAGCCAGGTGGGTTGTGAGAGCTCCCAACAGGTTTGAGGTTCTCTGATAGCATTTCCCCAGATTCTTCTGGGCAGGGTTCCTTTTTTCAGCCTGCGGAGTGGCACAGAGGTGGATGTAGAAGACCATGGTCTGGGTCGGAGAACAGGCAAGCAAGGATGTAGAGGGCAGAAAGTTGCGAGCTATTCATCCAGGGGCAGCAGTACAAGTGGGGGTGGAAATGGTTGTGGGAGAATGTGAATTAATAGTATAGGAATGGAATGCTTTGCCTTCCAAGTTGAAACCTGTTGGTTACTGTAGAATGAGGCCAGGATATAAGCAATGGATGATATCCAGCTTAACAGTTCTGCTGGTGCAAGGACTTTTAGTTGTGCAGTGGAACTTCTCCGCACTCAACTTTCCCCATGTGCCCTCTATATGCCCCTTAAAGCTTTTTCAAAGGATTGGTGGAATCCCCAGGACAAATTTAGGGGGTAACTGGGAGAGGAGGGGTTGGGGAAGTTGCATTGCACAGCTAAAAGTCGTTATGCTAGTGGAACTGTTTAGTTGGATACCACCCAATATATTTTTCAGAGCAGACTGGCTCATTTGATTTCAGATTTTTATATGTTCCCCCTGTTGAGATCCATCACTATCAATGAATTTCAAACCAGCCATGGCAGTTTTGCATCCCTTGCCAGCGTGGAAAATTACTTGAAGAGAAGGATCACTGATCCTTTCCTTTTCACACAATTTGCTGTGTGATGCATATATGCTGAGACATGGGAGCTTCTATCCTCACAGTCTGTTTCATGGTAGTTATTGATGTGACAAAGGCTTGTTGATTTAATAGGATTTCACACTTTAGACCAAATAGCTTTGAACAGCTGGGAAATTTTTGCAACCTTCTGCAGAGTTTGTACAGTCGCCTCACTAAAACCCTAGGTTTAATATGCCTAGCAGTGGGTGATATTGCACAATAAGTCAATATACAAACAATGGTTACAAATATTTGGTGTATATTGCCACATATCTTTCTTTTTTTTTTAGCTGCAGAACTATCACTTCTATTTTCCTAGGCTTCAATACTGCAATTTTAAAGCATGCCTTAGTCTCACTGGTTTCAACTGGGACTAAGTCAGGGCACTGATATTGTTGGTTATTATGGGACAATGGCCTCTGAATTCCAACTCTTGAATTGATATCAGATGTGAGTTGTGTGACTAACCACTGGTGCCTTCCAGATGCTGCTGCTTTACTTTGCCTAGACAAAAATATGTTTTTACAATATACCTGAAGCAGCTGGTGCACAATCTTTCACATAGGGCAGAGGGAAGGGAATTCCACAGTACAAGGGCAATGGTGGGAAATGCCCTTTTTTAGATCACCAACCTGTGATAAGTAAAATTTCCCCAGATGATATTTAGGGCTGAGCAATGTTGGGCTTTCAATGTCATGGTGTAGTGATAAACAGTGATGTTGAAAAAAGCTGCATCGGCCCCAACTGGCGAGGTGCCGGGTGAAACTGCCGCAACTCTCATAAGGAGAGCCGAGGCATTTTCACCCCAGCACCTTGCAGTCTGAGGCCAATACAGCTGGCTCAAGCCTGCTGCTCAGCTGGGGGACAGGTGACCTCCTGCCCCCAGCAGAGCCAGCACACAACCAGCAGGGGACTCAGGGCGCCTTGCCCAGGCTCCCTCTGCTTTCGATGGAGGGCGGGCAGGCAAGCTACCTTGCCTGCTTGCTCCCCACTCCCTGAAGACGGGCCGGGCCTGTCAGGCTCCTTGCATTTGACTGCCTTAGCCTTCGCCAGTGCAGGAGTGCTACCTCTTTCCTGGGGGGGAGGGGAGAGTCATTCACCCCAGGAGAAAGGACACAGCCCACCTGCTGAATTCCACAAGGCGTGGGGTGCAAAGCCACCCTTTGCGAGGGGCTGCTGGACAACTCTGGAACCACCAGCAGCATCAAAGAGCCCCTACACCGCCTGGCTGCCTTCCAATGGGAGGATGAGCTCCATCTCTCTGGCTCAGCACACCAGGCCTTTCTCATCTAGGAAAGGCAGGCTTACACTTCTCAGCTGCACAGCCCTGATCCTGCTCCTACTCTCGTGCAAGCAGGAGCCAGGTCAGGGCTCTCTCAGCTGGGGAGGGGGAGCACTTTAACAGAGCCCCCATCCCACCACTGGCTCATGTGAGCCAGTGGTAGGTCAGGGGCTCCATAAAATTGCTTGGCTGAGGTGAGGGCACTCCTCAGCCAAGCAGATTAAAGATGGGCAGAGTGCGATGGCGGTTTCACCAGCGGTATATCGCTGATGAAACTGCTGCCGCTTGAGTCCCTCTGCCTCCAGCTCCCGGCTAGTTTGTTTCTTCCTCAGCGTGCTCAGCAGACTCCATACGGGTCCTGCGTGATATATTGCCCAGGCCTAGTGATCTTACAGGTCTGTACAAGACCAGGAGGCTTTCAGGTTTGGGGCTCCTTCTCCCATAGACTCCAGCCAGCATAGCCAGTAGTCAGGGATGATGGGAATTGTAGTCCAACAAACGCATGCCGGCTACATACCAATCTATGGCTTAGAAATGTAATTTGAATTGGAAGTGTCATTAGCCAGTGGCAAGATGAAGTATTCTTGTGTAATCTTTATTTTATCTTGAGATAGGTGATATTTATTTTTATTTTATTTATTTTAAACATTTATATGTTGCCTTTAGAAGTAAAAAAATTCATCCAAAGCAGTTTACATAGTAAAATAAGAATACATCGACTGAAACAGAATAAAATAGCAACCCTAACATTCCCAAAGAACATTTCAGATAAGAAGTTCTATAAAATATAGCTGAGAAAATTAGCAATAAAAGATCCACACAGGTGAATAATTTACCAGTCCAAAAGCCACTTGAAACAGCTTTACAGTCCATCTGTACAGGACTTCCAAATGTTAACAGGTAGGAAGTTCCAGAGCAGGAGCTACCACAGAAAAAGCCCTTTCTTTCATATATTTCTCTTACATCTCACTGATTTTTGGTGGCAAGCAAAGGTTAAAACCAGTACCTTAAAATGGGCCCAGATGTGCAGTGGCAACCAGTGCAGCTGATAAGAGTGCTTTGTTTGATCTGGCCATCTATCACCTGTTGGGACTAGCAGTGGCATTTTCTACCTGCTGAAGCTTCTGAGCTATCTTTAAAGGCAGCCCCACATGAAGCAAGTTACAGTAGTCAAGCCTGGACGTGACTAGGACAGAGGTTACTGTGCTAGGCCAGGCCTCTCTAGATAGAGATGCAGCTGGCCCACAGGGCAAAGCTGAAGAAGTCCACCTTTGGCTGTAGATGCCATCTGTATCTCTCCAGTCAGCATGCTTTTCAGAAGGACTCCCAAACTGTGAACTTGGATCTTCCTCCATCTTAACGTGGATTTAATTTTGATTTGTTTAGCCTTCTCCATCCCAAAATTGCCCATGTAAGACTTCTACAGCCTCCCTGGGATCTGAAGATGGAAATGAAATGTATGTCATTTGTGTACTGATGACAGTGCGGCCCAGACCTCTGGATTATTTCTACCAGCAGTTTCATATAAATGTTAAAGAGCATAAAAAACAGTTTTGAACCAGTGACCATGCGGCAAAGCAGCTGTCCCTCAGCACTACCTTCTGGAAATACTCTTCCAACAAAGGTCTGAATGACTAAGGGTGGGCCTCCCAAACCCAAACCATATAAGTGATCCAGGAGGATATCATTGTTGATGGTATTGAATATCGCTGAGAAGTCCAGGAGAATAATATAAATGGCAGCAGCAGGGTCTTCGTTGGATGGAATTTACCGAGAAACATGTCAATAACCCAAGATTAAAAATAAAGTCTACGTTGGAGTTCAGAAGACTATTAAGTAATCTGAAATTACTTGTTCCTATTGATGGGAGTACTTATCGCACAGTAGCAGAGCTGGCATAACTGTCTATGAATCTTAGGAAAATTTCAGGCCTTTGGGGAAGATTTCAGCTGGTGAACAGGCTTGCACGCAATCCAAATAATACTAATCAGTATTACTATCTCTATTTGTGTATACTGTATTAAAATTTTAAATCTGTAACTAGTACAGTATGAGAACAGGTCATAATCGGCTGCCAAAAACCTGCTGTGATCACAGGTCTTATTTTATGTGCACTTATGTTGCTATTTCACACTGCCTACAAGCTCACAATTTTGTATTTACTGTAGGTGCTGATATTATTTGTCTTTGCTACAGTCAAACACATTCTTAAGTATTCTTTAAGTCCCACTAAAAGTGTTTCACAATTTCCTCTGACCTCCTCTAGTGTTTGTGATAGAGGTGCTTCAGAAGGCAAGTCCTGTTTGCTTGTTGGCTGCTAAACTGTTCCCTTACTAAGTTTCAGGTAGAAATCTTGTTTCCTTTTACACCTAAAGTGTTGTGTTTTGAAGATGAGATATGCTATACCTTGTCACACTAATACAAATGGGCTAATGAGGAATAATCCTTCCTTTTCTGAGGATGTGTAATGCTGAGGATTTTTTAAATAAGATTTATAGGCTTCCTAAGGATAAGACTCATTAGGCTCAGAGGTCAACAGGATAGTCATGCTCTTTATTTTTGTTCTGTTTGTTGCAGGTGCCTGTAGATAAGGAAGCTAGGAAAATTGGTTCGCAAAGGATTGTATTTGTTTAAAATCATTTTGTCGAAAGTTAATAGATTGTTACTAACCTATTTGAATTAACAAACCTTCCTCCACCCAATCCAATTTGCGCAACTGAATTCATGTAAACCTGTTTTTAACACCTCCACTGTAGATAAAATGCTGGTCCTGTGAAGGAATTGTTGCAATAAAAACATCAAGCAAAGGCTTCAGCTGTGTGTACTGTACTACGTTTTCTTTTAGCACTTGTGTCCCTTTCTTAGATATGAGGCCTAAATTTCAGTGTCATCTTTAGAATGGAAGACTTTCCTAATAAATTTGGTCACATTAGTAAATTAATTCACTTTGTTGTGAATTACAGAGGTTAGAAATGTTCCTGTAAACAAGTTGCTCTTTTTGCAGAGGACTGCTTCCTTTTTATATGGCATCGTTCAACAATTCATACTATCTCAGTTGCCTTAGTATTTGTCTATGACATTTCATAAAGTGGGGTGGGGGCAGTGAGGAAGTGAGGACCTCTTCCCCCTTCCATCTTCTTTTCTCCGTTTCTTTAGCCTCCCCTCCATTCCTGTGTTCTATTCTGCCCCTCTCTTTCCATATTTGTAATCATTTTTCAACACTCTCAAATCAATTTTCACTTCAGGTAATAAAATGAGAGCATTTAATATTTGCTCATATTTTCTGCAGCCCAAGAACTTTTCAAAACCCAAATTGAACTCAGGAGGCAAGCAATGCATAACTCAGAAGATGTTTGCTTGGCATCTGAGCCTGAAACCATCACTTTTTTAAAAGCAAGCCAGGTGGATAATAATCCAGTTAAAAAGTCTTGATAACCCTCCTTTGTTTTTGAAGAATGTATGTTATAGTCCTTAAGATGTTTTACTGTTTTTATTATTTCTACTTAACACTTGGGGAAACCCAGCCAGATGGGCGGGGTATAAATAAAAATTTATTATTATTATTACTGACACTGCCCCTACTAATTCTACTATCAGTTTGATATATTTCATCTTAATTCTTTTGTGTATTTGATAGCATATTTCCTTAACCTTTCACTATTTCTATCATGTAATAAAGCCTTTCCCATAGCTATACATACATTCCCATAGCCGTACATGGCAATCTTGCTTAAGCTACGCATATGTCTATCCAGTCATTACTTGGAAGGAGTATCTCTTAGGAATCTGAAATAAACCATCTAGAGTTCCAGCATGAAGGAAAGAGATATACAGGTCGTAAATACGAACACTGAAGTGTACCTATAGACAAGCAGGCAGAAATGCTGATTTTGACCTTTTAAAGCCCTACACAGACTGGATGCTGTCTGAAGAAATATCTCTTCCCTATAATATATATATAGCTCATTGAGATTGTTGAGGGCTTTCTTCTGTGAGTGTACCTGCTTTCTATACAGAGACCTCTGTCAGGAGAAAGACAGGGATAGTGTGTCCCTGTTAAGTCTTCTCGCCTTTCAGCATTGTTCAATACCCTTGACAATGATATCCTTCTGCAGCGGAGTTGTGGGTGGGTGGCACTGCTTTATGGTGGTTCCAGTCCTACTTGGATGGACGTTTCTAGAGAGTGATGCCTGGGGAGAGTTCTTCAGCCCTGTGGAGCCTTCAATGGGGTTTCTCACTACAATTTTATCCTCTAAATCTACATGAAACCACTGAGTTGGGGTCATCTGGAGGGTTGGAGTACATTGTCAGCAATATGCTGATGACACTCGGCTCTACTTCTCCTTTACATTTGCAGGTGAGGCAGTGGATATGCTGGACCATTGTCTTGCCTCGGTAAAGGAGTGGATGAGAGCCAACAAACTGAAGCTCAAGCAGATAAGACTGAGGCACTGTTAGTGGGTGGTTCAGAGATAGCCTAACAACTGTTTCTATGGTCTGGTAACCCCTAGGTTTAAAATTACTGCAACATGTTATCTGTACAGCTACCTCTGAAGATGGTTCTGAAACTTTAGCTAGTGAAGAATTTGGTGGCCAGGTTGCTCACTGTGACAAGACGGTTTGAGCATATTACACAGATCCTGGTACAACTGAACTGGCTGCCAATTAGTTTCTGAGCCCAATTCAAAGTGCTGATTTTGACCTATGAAGCCCTAAATGGCTCAGAACCGCAATGCCTCAAGGTCTGCCTCTCTCCATATGAACCTACCTAGACCCTGATATCATCATCTGAGGACCTCCTTCATTTCCATCCTCCACAAGCAGTCCAGAAGGTGGCAACACGAGAACAGGCCTTTTCTGTGGTGGCTCCTCCTTTGTGGAATGCTCTCCCAACGAAGGCTTGCCTGGTGCCTTCATTATACACCTTTAGGCGCCATGTGAAAATGTTCCTCTTCCACCAGGCCTTGGGCTGATAAACATCTTACACCCTTTTTAAAAAAAGGTTGTGAGAGGCGTGAGGGGTGGTGGGTATTGTTTTTTGTGTGGTGGTAGTTTTTATCGTGTATTTCCTACTTTTATGTTGTATTTTTGTGTTGTGAGCCGCCCTGAGATCTGCGAGTGAAGGGTGCTATATAAATTTTAATAATCAATAACAACAGCAACAACAAAAACAACAAGTCAAATACTCATTAGCCGTGTGATTCTGCATCTAGATCTGCTCCGAGTGTGGTCATTGGTGTTGGAACATATTTTTGTGACTCTGACTTCAGGTAATGTCTGTAAATTGCCAAACATTGGCTGAAAAAAGAATTCTAAAGATACCTGTTATAGCTGGTGGATAGAAGAGTGGAAGTGTGCTGCCTTTTTGGCATGCAACAAGTTCATTATTTCGAAAGCGTTCTGCCAGTCAGCGTCTGGCTAATCTGCTATATAACTACTGCAAAACAGATACAAGATTTGTCTTGCCTGCTTTTCAAAACAGAAATGTATCGCTTGATTACATTGTTAAATCTTCATTGTGATGTTGATAGTTTCTAGCGCTACTCATATAACGTGTCTGGGCAAACCTATTAAAGCTTTGTTTGCAGTTTATTGCTTTACAGTTTGTAAAACATGTATTAGGCTGTTTTTACATTCGTGTTTGGGTTTTTCCCCCTGCAGTAGTTGTTCTATTTTTAGAAAGAAAAACTGGTTGAAAGGTCTTTGCTTCATTCTTCATCTTCTTTTCTTTTTCTTTTTTAGTGGTCTAAAAAGTACTGCTGTTTTCCTTTAGGAATAAGTCTTGTCATATGTAATTGGTAGGCACATTTGGCTTGTATGGCTGAAAGTCTTGCATGACTACAAACCTGTTTGATCAAAAGTGGAATCAAAGGATAAAGGAGAGTAAGGAACGGTGGCTTCTTTTCTGTTCTTCTTTGGACACTAAATGTGTAATGAAAGGAGAGATCAGAAATGACATTACGCATTCTCTCAGAGGTGCAGTTGAGTTGGTAGAATGCAAAATGAGCAGAACTCAAAGGTAAAATGTACACTTGTTGCTCCATCCACTTGTTTCTGGACCCACCCACCACTGACATGTGGCTCTCAGGCTGGAAAAGATCCCCCTTTAATATATACTGTTAGGTTGTGATGAGGTAGAATTATGAGGGAGCCAGTTCTTGTTGAAAGTATGCACTACACTGGTGCTGAAAGTCCTGTTTCCATGGATGTCTGCAAGCATGATTTCTGTTGCAACTAAGCAGAAAGAAGCTCATTATCATGTCTAGAAGAGCTTTCCTAATACAACTACACTAGAGAGACCACACATGGTGGGGAGGAGAGTATAAAAGTTTTGCAAGTAAACTGCTAGCGCAAAATAAATCACTTAAAATCAGGACCCCACAGGCTCTTGCTGACCTTTTACATGTTGGTGGCTTGTCTCATCCACTTACTACTCTCATGCCCACTACTCCCTCAGATCTCATCCATATCTGAGCATTAATCCTGGATCTCTTGGAGAACCATTTCTAGGAAAAAAATCTGAAGAAGTGTGCATGCACATGAAAGCTCATACCAATAACAAACTTAGTTGGTCTCTAAGGTGCTACTGTAAGGAATTTTTTTATTTTGTTTCAACAACGGCAGATCAACACGGCTACCTACCTGTAACTAGGGAAAAAAAGTCATAGTGATGAAAGAACTGGACTTGGGGGAGGAGTTGCTATTTGTTAGAGTTCTTTTATTGTATGGCAATTGCTTTTACTCTCATAAACAACATTGAGGTGCCAAATAGTTACCCTGGACACAAGGAAGGTGGAAAGTCACAGAAGACAATTAGATGGCAATGGTTAAGATAATTTGCTTTGAAAAAAGTTTTTTTGAATGCTAAATTCTGGTCTGGAAAGTTATAGTCACCTAACAAGGACAATTTTTTATGTGAGCAACTACTGCAAATAAAACGGGAAGTAAGAACATTTGGAGATTGTAAAAAAAATAAATTGTGATGCACACAGGGAAATTGTGCATCTTGAGGAAAACGGAGTTTGAATATGAAGCAGAATGAAAGTGTGTGATTCCAAAAATACCGCATATCTATGCCGTGTTCTGTATGCCATTTAATACCGTACATACAACTTCGGAATTTTTTTGGAACATATACAAAGTTTTACATGAAGAATTCTGCACCTTTTGCACTTTAAAGTTGTGTGGAGTTCATGCAGTTCAGAGTACAGATCCTTGCAAGTTTGTTTTTTTGTGGGCAGTTTATAGACATCATCTCATGTGATCTGACTGTGTACTTTGGTTAGTGTTTGGGGACACTGGAGTGTGGAATAACAAATTGCTGAGTGTGGGAACTAGAACCATGAAAGTGGGCTTAGGTTTCCTTGATTTTTTACTTCTAAGTTCAGTTCTTGGGGAGCTTCTCAATTGTTTTCCTCTCTAGCAGATTGTAGTGGTGTTGACAGTTGGATATTCTTCCAGGAAAAGCGGATTTATGTTTAATATGAACTTTTAGTGCCACTTAATTTATTAAAACAAGGTCTGAATCCCCACAGATTCTGTAAAGTTTCATTCAGATACTTGGAGACTAATAATGTTCTGTCACACATAGAGTTACGGAATTAAAGGTCTTACTGGAGTATTTGTGTGTACAGTTAAATGCTTTGATATATCTGCTTATAACTGTGGTTTTGTTTCTTATACCTTACAATCCCACCAGCATAACATATCAGCATACGTGGTGGGTATGTAACTATACACAAGTTCTGGAAGCAAGTTGTAATGGAGATTGATATTATGGTTGGCAAACAAGTCACTTGGATGCTAAGCTATGTCTCTTATCCATTTCTGACAGTGTCCCTGTTGCCTTAACCTCTCAACAATTAATTCTGTATCTGTTGGTTGCCACTTGTCTAGTGATCTCTCCAGGGTGGAAGGATGCATCTTGTTATTCTATGGATCTGTGGATTTAACAAGTCATATTTATTGTCATTTCTGAAAAAAGATGACTCATAAAATATGAGTCCCTGGGGTGATGTGGACCTCTTTGTTTCTGCTTGGGGACTGTTTATGATGCGTATGACCAAACATGGTTGGTGTATTCCCATTAAATATGATCTATTTGGCAACATTCATAATTATTTGGCATTTTTGGTACAAATATGAACCTAGTACATATATTCTATGCTACTTATTCTTTTTTAATCTTTTTTATTATCATTATGATGGTTACTTTATTATCTTGTGATTTTATTCATCTTGCTCTTATGACTGTTTTTATTACTACTTTTAGGTTGATGTTTGGTTTGTTTGTACTTTAAAAAATAACCCTGCTTGTATTCATTGTTTCATGGTAGGTGATGGGATTCCAAGGGAAAGCAGCCCATTTATCAATAATGACAGCATGGAGAGAGGAAACATTTATGAAGGGAAAAATATGGCTCTTTTTGAGGTACTTTTGATAACTTATTTCCCAAAATCCCTGTTACTAAGTTCTAAGTATGAAGTGTTATATTTATGTATTTTTATTCAAGTAGCAGTACTTGCTCTGTTTTCTTGCAATCTATTCTGTAAGACCAGGGTCAGAATAGTCCCACTGAGGTTAATAAACCTAAGTTAAATATGAATAACTTAGGTTTGTAAATTTCAGAGAATCTACTCAGGACTTAGCTGCATATATAACCCTAGGGATCCACAAATTGTCACTTCTATGAAGTCTAATACTACCATGTTGATATATAATACTAAATCATGGTTTGTTGCTACTGTACAAGCAATAAGCTTGAGGGAAGTCCTGAGTTTCTGCACTCCGCCTCTCCAGTGTTTGGGAAAATGAGTTTAGTTTCGCTTTCCACTAACCTTGGCTTGTTGTGTTGTGGTGTAAAACAAACGTCGGTTGTTTCAAAACAGGCCAACTTCAAACCACGAGTCAATAAGCTGCTTGTTTAACCAAGCAGAGTTTGCTTTAAACTATGATTTCTGGTTGGTATGACATGACAAGCCAGGATTTGTGGAAAATGAAACTAAATGCATGCAAAGGCCTTCTCCAGGCCACATGGGGAGAAGAGAGGGGAGTGTTGAACTCAGCCCTCAAGTTTCTTTCTTGTAATAATAATAATAATAATAATTAATAATATTTTATTTATACCCCGGCCAGAGCCGGGCTCAGGGGCTAACACCAATAAAATAAAATCACAGTAAAAACATAATAGGGGAAACAGAGAGGGAGGAAAAAAACAAACCAATTTAATATACAGGTTAAAATGCAATTTAAAATGCAGCCTCATTTTATTTGTAGCAAATATTTGTAGCAAATATTTCCATTGAGGCTCATCAGCCGGCTGTAATGAAGCATTTTCATTCTGAATAAAAAGCTGAATGACCTTACAGAGAACCATTTTGAAAGATTTGCTTCACTTGTTTGAAATTAGAAACTGAGCTAGCAGTCAAGTTAAGCACTTCTTCACATAGCTCATCGTTAAACTATGGAAGTCGCTTTCATAGGAGACTGTGAAACACAGATGACTTTGAGGACTAGACAGATTCATGGAAGAGACGGCTATCAATGGCTACTAACCATGAAGGCTCTGCTCTGCTGCCGTAGTTGAAGGCAGCAATGCTTATGAATACTAGTTGATGGAAGCTGTAGGAGGGGAGAATGTTCTTGTGCTCAGAAGGCATCTGGTTGGCTACTGTGAGAACAGGTTGCCAGACCACATGGGCCATTTGCTTGTTCCAGTATTCTTACATTCTTAAAGAACTTTTCAGCCCAACCCTACATGCTTTTTCCTTCACTCATTTCCATTTTTCATTCAGTCCTTAACAGTTGGTCGTAGCATGTTGGAATAAAAAATACTCCCAACTTTGCTAATGTTCTAAGTGGCCTGAACTGTAAGTGGAAGGACTTGCATATCATATCTCTCTCTATATGTATGTTCAGCCCAGCCTGGCATGACTTCCTCCTTCTTTTTGTTTTTATTCTGGAATCCCAGATAGCTCCAGTTAGCAAATATAACACAATTTGTCTTGCCTTCCAAATGATCCTTCAGAGTGACTTGTCTAGCTTCCTGTATCTCTACATCTTTTAAACTTGAGTGTATCATTGGAATTACCTTAAGCAACCTTTAAGCCTGCTTGTGTGTCATTGCCTCATTCTGAGTGGAAGGAAGTAGCACTCACCAAAGCTGGGAGGTTGCCATGGCAAATACATTTATCTCATGTAAAACTTGAGTAAATATCATTTGCAATCATGAACTCTATTCACAAAAAATCATCAGAATTAGTTAGGAGAGTTTGAATTTGAACGTTTAACCATGTTAAGAAAGATCTTAGCAGAAATAGACCTGTGGTTTTATTTTATACACAAATATTATTTGTTAACAACTTTTATTTTGCAATAATAACAAAGAATCCTTGAAATCCTCATTATTTCACAGCAAAAAGGTTGTAGCAGCAAAATATGCATTGATATATGATGCTTTTTCCTGTTTGTTCTGAAATGTATTCCTGTATATTGGACCTTGATATTTAACATGTTTTTCAAAATCCCAACAGGAAGAAATGGATAGCAACCCCATGGTATCATCTCTTCTTAATAAGCTAGCCAACTATACCAATGTTACTCAAGGAGTGGTAGAACATGAAGAAGATGAAGATAGCAAACGTAAGGAAATAAAGGTACAAATGCCAAAACTTTTAATTAACAATTGGTAGCAGAGCTTCTTCATTGGAGAGGGGGGCTGTCTGTCATACAAGATAGGTAATAAATATTACCTATAATGATAAAATGAAATATGATTCATTTCTCTCAGTTCCAACCAGGAAAAATTAAAATATTGCTAGTTATCAGCCATACATACAATGAGTTTACTTTTGTAGAGTGTCAAAATACACACTACACTCTCTTTTTCCTCTCTCCCTTTTCCATGGTTTGGAAAGAGTGACACAGTGATCATGGAAATTAACATGGCAATAGAGGCAACTGAAGGCGTTGCCATGGGCAAGTGGCTGGTAACGCCTATGATATATTTCTTTTTCTGGGGTTTTTGTTCAAACTTTAAAATTTTGGGCCATGATCAATAAGCCCTAGAATTATTCAACCTATAGTCACAGAGCATACTAAAGGGGAATACAAGGGGGCTAGTACTCTGTGACATTCTTCACACAATGGGGGCAACCGAAGAGAGACCAGACAAAACCCAGATCTGTCAGGAACCAGCTGAAGTTGAAGACTCTGAGGGAGTGCATCTAGATCTTTGCCAAATACGGCTTTCCTTGTTATGGTGGGGCAACTCTTATCCTTCAGTTCCAATTTTTCTTGCTCCCCAAAATAGCTTCTTTTCTGTGGTTACAGTTGCGTTAATGGTCATACCTACATTTGAGTGAAAGACTGAGAGCCATGTGACTCTGATTGTATGCAGTAGAAGCTTCTTTCCTAGGGCATATGACATACATTTCTGAGGTTGTAGTGTGAGAACCATAAAAGCTCCTCAAGGAGTTTCTGAATATTTCTGTGATTCTCAGTGTGTAGATGTTACTGGTTGCATCCTGTGTCAGAGGATTTTTCAGCCTTTATGAAAAATTTGTTTCTTTGGGGGAAAGGCTATCTTGCTTAATCCAGATACATTGGTCAAAAAGTATACTAACAAACTATTATGTTTTCTGTGGGTTTTTAGGCTCCACGTATGGGCACTTTCATTGGTGTGTATCTGCCCTGTCTACAGAACATTTTAGGAGTTATCCTATTCCTGAGACTGACATGGATTGTGGGAACAGCAGGAGTACTTGAATCTTTCATCATTGTATTCATGTGCTGTTCTGGTGTAAGTACAACTTCCACTTTTTATGTTTAGCTAAATGCTGTTCTGCATTCTAGTGATTTTCCATTGTCGTCTTGTAACTTTATTCAAGCATTTCTGGGGAGCAAGCCATGTAAAGCAAGACTGGGTGCAAGATAGAACACAGCAACAGAAGGACATAAACTCTGTCTTAAGTGGCTGCGTTATGGATATGCTAAAGCAACATCAAGTAGCTTTCAGGAAGGCCAACATTTTTAACCTCATTTGCATATCTCAATTTCTAGTGCCAAAAGAGCAGCACCTTGTTTAGGCTAGGATTTCTCATGAACGAACCTTTTTCTCAGTTCAGAAATATAATGCAAGCCAAGTGTAGTTGCAGTTCAAAAAATAGAACTCTTTTGTGGCTGATTGGTGGAAAAGGGCTGTGCCAAGTAAGGGCTTAAAAAGACAATATATTTATAAAAATGTCTTTTCTCTGTGGCACACAACACAATCACCAATGAATTAGGAAGATAAGCCATTGTCCAGGTTGAGCATCATGATGGGAACTAGTTGTTTCTCTTCCTTCTGATCAAATTAAAGGCTTAATTGGTGTCATCACCCCTACCCCACATCTAAATCATAGAAGAGATACTCTTTCTGGATCACCCAAGTCTTTTGCTTTTCTTTTCATTTCATTTTAGATTCTGACACTGTGAAAGAGATTTTAATTCTCAGGGGAAGTCATACATTCAATGAGAGAATAAATAGGATGTGAAAACAAATGGGAGGCTCTTACCCAACAGCTGATTGGCTTCGCCAACAGTTTGGACAGTTTCCCTTACTTTTGTTTCCAACTGCTCTCACTTTAAATAGCAACATCATTTCCTAACAACTCATCAAGTGAGATATTGTTTCCGAAGTTGAGAGCCAACAGACATGGGTTCCGTGTCATTGTAGTGATTTGGGCTTAAGTCTGCACATGTTTCAGCCCTGGAGCTTTGACCCATACCTGGCTTTCTTCCATCTTCTGATTTGATTTCATGGCAAGGAATATGACTGAAAGAGGAAAACAATTCTTTCTAACCTTGAAATGTCATCCTGTTAGAGTGTTTTGGATATATGGGTTTGATTTTTGTTTTTCTGTTAGGACGATATTAAACATACATACTATATTTGTGTTTTAGTTAGGTTATGGAAAACTAGCATAACATTCAATATGTTTAATAGTTCCTTAAATCCAAATGCATTTTTGAAAAGATTGGGTTGTATCCAAGAATGTCACTCAGCTTATGGTAAGGTTTTGGTCAGCAGAATGGGAAGGGAAGCAATTTTTTACTATTCCTCCCTCCAGTGCAGCCCCCCACATCCTTCCTAAATCTGCTCTAGACCATCATAGTAGTAGTAATAATGGGACACAAAGCAAAGGGGACTGAATGAAATTGTTTCCCTGCCTGTTCCACTGATGAAAGCCATACAGCCAGCTGACCAATACCAATGAATATTCCTTCCTTTCTTGTAGACTCACAAAATATTTTATTTTAGGTTTTATGGTACAAACAGTGGTTTTCTTTCCCATTCCTGCAGCTGGACCTTCCTACTTGCCATTTTAAAACTACTGGAAGCACACAGACACACATATATAAATAACCCAGTCAATTCACATCTATTTAAGTGGCTTGTTCTTCACCTGTTCTGAGGGGCTTAACTGTTAGAGAAACCAACTGTCAGACATTCTCATTCTCAAACTTTGCCTGTTGTATTATTTGAGGGCATCTAAGGCTACAATGTTGTTAATGCCAAGCAGTTGGAGCCTCATCAGTGCCTAAACAGCTCTGAACTTTGAAAGGAAGAATGGGATATAGATATGTATAAATAGCTTCTCTTTGCTGTATTAGTAGGCAGATGAAAAGGATACATGGGTGATGGCTAGTCTTTCTCACTTCTACACCAAGAATCCGATGTCTGAGCCTTTGTTCTTACCAGCACTACATAAATGAAGAGCAATATGTGCTGAGTCAGTGACCATCAGTAAAACTTATGCCTTGGTTCTTGTCTCCACTTGAACCAATTTAACTACAGTGTCTTCACCAATTTATATACTATTGTAAAAGCATGATTTCTGACATAAGATGCAAGAATAAGGAGATGCCACTGGTATTTCATATGGATCAATAGCTTTAGTGCTGTCTTGTACTTGAATGCATACATTTTTTGCTTTTTATAAAGATTTAACTCATGGGTCCTGTACCCTCAATGTGCTGGGAGCTTCTGCTCTTACTATACTAACTGTCGTCAGCTGTGGTTTCTTAAATTTGCTAGTAACATTCTCCAATATCACTTGTTTTTTTTTGCAGACTCTGCTAACTGCAATATCAATGAGTGCAATAGCAACAAATGGTGTAGTTCCAGGTAATTACAAATTTTACTTATATATTCAAAGTATGTTTAGTGCACATGCTAAATGATAATGGGATACAGATGAAATGCCTCTCACTATGATGAAGTGGGTATGTGAGGAGTGGACAACAAAGTATCTCCTGCTGTTCTGGACAAAGGCACACGTTTCCTAGGTCTGTCAGTGTGGTAGGTACCAAGGAAAGGCTGTGGCATTCTTCCCATAATGATGCTTGTTCCGGTCTCTCTCTTCTTGCCTGCTTTCTTGAGAACAGCTGACTCTGATGGAACAGGACTGACTATATCAAGGTGCCTGCAATTCTGCCCGCGCCTGACTAGTTGGGGGGTGTGTGTCTGCAAAGGCCTTACCTTTGCTGCTCTTACAGCAACGGCAGCAGCATTGTAGCTAACTAAGCCTTTCTGTATCTCTTCCCCAATTTGCATGTGGAAATGGAGAAACAGTGTACACAAGAGACTTTATCAGAAGTGAGGCACCTAGTTCAGCCCACAAATGTAATTTAACCTTGACCATGAGCTGTAGCAAAAGTTCGTTTTTACTTCTGAGTAGACATGCATTCTGCAGTGCTTTCAGACAGTGTGTTGGCTGTCACTATAAGAAATTTGATACTGGTACTATTTTTCTTTGAATTGATACATAGCAACCAAATAGCATTCACATTTATGCTGGCAGGAAACATTAGAAATGCAGCCCTGTCTGTAGCTGCACAATGGCACTTGCCTACATATATCTGTAGGTAGGGTTGCTTAATGAGACTGTAAAGCAAGCCATTTCTGTTAAAACACAGGCAAAGTGCTAAATGTTCAGTGTGATCCTATGCTGTGCAGTTAGCTATGCCCAGTGATCTTACATTTTCTGTCATAACGAATTAATAAATCTTCTAACATTAAACAATCTCCCAGATCATGGATTGCTTCTGACCTTTGAATTCTCCTCCAGTGTTCCCTTCGTTCTCCTTGATTTATGAACAGTGAAGCTGCAGTTATTATTCCAGCCACAGCCTTGCCAATCTCTTCCTTAGTGCTACTTGATACCTACTGTTTTATAATCTAAGCACTGTTAGCCAATTAGCCAGAGCAGAGCACAGCAGGAACCCTTTGTTGTTAGTGGATTATCTAGGCTTTTTTAGTTGCTACCTTCTGAGACAATGTTCCAGATATTGTTTGCTTCTAGATGCTGTCCCTGTATTAGTAAAGTTGGCTGTTAGGTGCAGGGTATCACTCTCAGAAAAAGGAAGGGGCAAGTATGGCTTCTTGCATACAGGGAGGGATCCCCCTCAGGTATGCAGGAAACTCCTTACATTTGAGGAAAGGCCTCCTACTTCCCCCAGCCCCCCAAATCCACCACTATCTCACCCCATTTGGTCACTTTCTGACTTGCTTTTCTAGCCCAAATTCAGCACTCACTTGCTTACAGAAGCCGTATGTTGCACTGTCCTGCATGTCTGCATCGCATGACCATACCAAGTCAACTCTTAAACTCTTGCCCTCTTCTGTCTCCTTGTTAAGAATCTATTTTTGACACAGAGCATTAGGGAATGCAACAGGTTAAATAGTAGAAATTGCAAATAACGTGAAAGTCAGTGTCTGACCTTCGTTTCACACACTCCTATCTGCATTCCTGGGGGCAATTGTGCATGGGGCTTATTAATGGTCACTCTTTGTTTCACACCTGCTTGATATCCTAAAACAGCACATGCCGCTGCATCAGTTTTAAAGGAAAGAACCTATAAATAAGCAGCTTTTTGGGTAAGAATCTTCATTTGAAGTTAGAAGAAACCAGGCTTCTGTCGTTCATGCTGCATGTTTTGTAAGGAGGGCAGGGAGAGAGATGCCTGAGACAGTTGCACACTTTCTGCCTTTCCTTTCCTTTCCTAACCACATATCACAATCACACTATTCCCCCGTGAATCTCCTAATCACCAACGCTAATGTACATTGAACAAGGAGAAACAATGGTTGATGTTCTGAAAGAACTGAGGTTTGCATAAAATTTAGTAAAGTTTAGGAAAGCTTGCATGGTGTTTATTAAGTAACAGTACAATCCTATGCATGTCTAAGCAGCCTGAGGTTGCAATCCTGTACCCGCTTGGCAGGAAATAAGGCCTATGGCACTTAGTGAGGCTTACTTCTGAGTAGACATGCAAAGCACTGCATTGTTGATTGCTATTGTAGTGTACATTGCTATCAAAGTTAGAAGTAAAAATGCCAACTAAACATGTTAAGATGGGGAGAAAGAAAGAGGAAAAAGTTCCAGACTACATGCAGAGAGGAATGTAATGAGGAGTTTCCATGCATAAAAAATAGAATGACATGTTATTACAAAGGAGGGGGTGGGGAATATATTTCAGCCTAAGGCCGAATGCATTTTTGGAAAACCACCTGAGGGCCGTATGCCAGTGGTTGGTGGAGCCGGAGGCAAAAAGGGGTGGGGCAACAAATGTATCAAAAATCGAAGCATCTGGGGTGATTTGTAGTGGGATATCAACAGGAAGTTGGTTGCTCAACCCTTTCTCAACCCTTTCTAATTGGATAATTGGAAAATAATTTGTATAGTAGGCAACCCAGATTTTGTAAGACTGAATTATGGCAACCATACAGTGGTACCTCAGGTTACATACGCTTCAGGTTACATACGCTTCAGGTTACAGACTCTGCTAACCCAGAAATAGTACCTCGGGTTAAGAACTTTGCTTCAGGATAAGAGCAGAAATCGTGCAGCGGCGGCACAGCAGCAGCAGGAGGCCCCATTAACTAAAGTGGTGCTTCAGGTTAAGAACAGTTTCAGGTTAAGTACGGACCTCCGGAACAAATTAAGTACTTAACCTGAGGTACCACTGTACTAATGTCTGAATGATGGAATGCATTTTTAAAAACAAAAAACACCCATTGCATCTTCCTGGCCTCTCCACTGGTCCAGTTCTCATGTCATAGTAGGCAAGTTCGCATTAAACCATTAACTTTGCTTTACCTGGGCTGTGTGTCATGTCCTCAATAGCACATGGAGGAAAGCAACTGTAATCCTTGGCATAGTGCTGCATCTGAGGAAGGCGCCGCATACTGAACTTTGGAAAAGTGGGCACAAGGTCTCTGAGATGCTGTCAGAGGCCTCCCACTCCCTTCCCAAAGCCCAGTAAATGAGGAAAACCTGCTGGGTACATGGGTGGTGAGAGAAATAAATGAGAGTACAGAACAGTGGGTTTCCCTGGCTCTCCATTTATTTATTTATCCCACCCACCTACCTGCATAAGGTTGTGATCACAAAAGTAAAACAAGTGCAGTAATAATATTATTTATACCCTGCCCATCTAACTGGGTTTCCCCAGCCACTCTGGGCGGCTTATAACACATAAAACATTGTAAAATATTATGCATTAAAAATTTCCCGATACAGGAGTGCCTTCATGTGTCTTCTAAAAGTCAGAGAGTTGTTTCTTTCCTTCACATCTGATGAGAGGGCATTCCACAGGGTGGGCGCCACTACCGAGAGCTTGCTGTAGTTTCTGGAATTTGTGGTCTGGCTTGCCAATTGTTGTTGGTGTGCTTCTGTGCTTGCTTTTGCGGGGGGAGGTTGTGTTCATAATATTATTCGCGTGGGGGGGGATCTAGTGAATTTGTGGTCCTTGGTCTTTCGTTTCTGGGCATATTATGTGTGATTGTGGGCACGTTCTTGTGTGTGCTGTACGCTGTGCCTTACCATTTCCTGCCCTTTAAACTCTGCTTCTCCCTCTTTGTATTGTCCCTTGTCCCTAGTTTAAAGTGAACTCCCCCCCTTCCTTTGTTTTATAGCCTGTTGAAGTGTCCTTTCCCTTCCTCATCCAAGCAGTGTAGTGTTCTGTGGGTTGTGTGAGCCAAATTTTTAATGCTTTTTTCTCCTGCCTGCCGTTTTCTGAGCCTCACTAGAACTCCAGGCCATCAGCCGCACCAGCCCATGGCATTTCATAGAATCATAGAATTGGAAGGGACCCCCCTGCTGTTTCCACAAATCTTTGGTTCAGCAATCACTGCAGCTCTGTTTTATTTCATTTTTTTGGTGGTCTCTATTAGCTCCAGGCCAACAGCTGCAGTAGCTCTATGGAAGTCTTGGGCCATGGACAAGAGGAAGCTGCTGAAGGCTGAGGCCCTTAAGGCAACATAGAAATCAGCTCATAAGCACCGCCCTCCTCTGATGGTGTCAACCTCTACAGTCGTGGGTGCCAAGCCCAATTGGCGTGGGGGGAACAAGGGGACTGGTGAAGCTGCCACCCTCCATTACATCCCAGATACTGTAGCTGAGGGCACTGCCGTTGCCAAAGGTGTTGTGTTTAAGGTGAGCCACCAGAGTCTGGTTAAGTTTCCTGCCCTTTTCTCTTTTCAACCAGTTGTGATGAAGAGGCTCTGCCTGAAGTTTTTGTGCACCCTGAGTCCTTGTGGAGTCTTCTCTGAAGATGGATTTTGGGGATTTGAGGTTCCTTCCCCAGCCTCTCCCCATTTCTGTGCCACCTGATCCTTCACTTTCTTACTCTGTTTTGCCTCAGCCTCATCCTCTCAATCTTTCTGTAGTATCCTTGCCCGTGTAAGGATCCATGCAAGCATTTGTTGCCTGTTTCATCACATAGCCCAGCTGCTGCCGCTGTTTCCTTGTAAACATGGCTTCACCTGATTCTTCAGATATTACTTCAAATCTTTTGGATGATTTACCTAAAGAGCTGCCAGTTATAGTTTCTAGTTTCTTCCTTGCACTGATGCCTTTGGCTCCTGCTTCAGTTCCTACTTAGATCTTTGTGGCTTTATCTGTTCGACCCATGAAGTCCCAACCCTCTGTAACTCCAGCAATACCTACTGTTCCTGTTGTGTTACCTTTGCCAAACCACTGTTCACTGCCTGATAAACATGTGAACGCATGGTGCCACACACACAAGAGGGTGAAATCCGCGTCTGCGCTCAGTGGTCTGCAGATCAGCTGTGGACCTGAACACGATGGAGGAGTCACCATCTCCTACTACACCAGGCCGTTCTTAAAACTGTATTATTGTTGAGTTATGTTTGTTTGCCATTTGTTTGTTTGACATTTTTGTATACTGTACAGAAATTAGTGGTTGAATAAATGAAGCAGTGTAAATATGTTTTGAATATTCTTGTGGCATTAAATATTGTGCTAATGTGTGTTTCATTGATGTTACTTTCACAGCTGGTGGCTCATACTACATGATCTCAAGATCATTAGGGCCGGAATTTGGTGGAGCTGTGGGAATCTGTTTTTACTTGGGCACAACTTTTGCAGGGGCTATGTATATTCTTGGCACAATTGAAATTCTACTGGTAAGTTGCCGTTTAAAAAGCTGATAACGTTAATGTAGCACTAACTACACATCCCCTGCTTTCTAATAAACTACAATACTGTTTTTATTAAAAACATCAGAGAAGAGAGAGAGAGAGATGTGAGACTTGGAGAAGTACATGTCCATAATGAATTTTATTTATGGAATAACATACTGTCTGAAATGAAGGGGCACAGACCGTAATATTGCATTTTTATTTTGTACCGTACTCTGGGACCTTATGGTGAAGGGTTGATAAGAAATCAAATTAATAACAATAATTAAAATTGAGATGACAATATTTAATTATTAGATAAAAACATTTACTTTTCTAAAGACTTCCCTGAGTTAATTGGGCAATATATGTGCTATCTCATGTGCGCACACATACTTGTGTACCATGCATGCATTTATGAAAATTGTTGGTGGCAAGAACTACCTTAAAGAGAGCTGTTATCCTCTTCTTTTACACAGAAGAAATTCATTTTTTAAAAGAATGATGCTTGCTGTTATGCATGAATAATTTAAACCAGATTTGGTGAGCTTGTGGCTCTCCAGATGTTGGCCATCATCCTTGAGTGTTGGCCATGCTGGTTGGGGCTAATGGAGAATGGAGTCACGGCAACATCTGGAGGGCCACATGTTACTCACACCTGATATATGATTTTTGCTTCACAGATATTTTGCCTATAAGCACTTTTATGCAAACTTAATAAATAGATTAACTTGCACAGATATTTTTCAGATTATATTTCCTAGTTTTATTTTCTAAAACCATGTTGAAATAAAAGAAAAATCCTAATTCGACAAATGATGAAACGGTTGTCAAGTACTAATTTCCCCCAGTTTTGTTTTAAAAGCTAACTTTTTGAGGTAACAGTCTTGCTGTTCTTTGATTAGTTAAGTGATCTGAAAGTTAACTGTCTTGGAATTACGTACTAAAAGCTGTCTGATATTTGTTTTCCCTACAGAAATACATTTCCCCCAATGCTGCTATTTTTGAAGGTGGTGAGGAAGCCATGTTAAACAACATGAGAGTTTATGGGACATGCATCCTTGCTCTGATGGCCCTCGTTGTTTTTGTGGGCGTCAAATACGTCAATAAGCTTGCCCTCGTCTTTTTGGCTTGTGTAATTCTTTCAATTTTTGCCATTTATGCTGGGGTTATTAAAACTGCTTTTGAACCACCAATCTTTCCGTAAGTAAAGGATAAGTTTTTTTAGATATATGATTATTATTACAGCATTCTTTAAATATCTGGAATCTACTTGGTTCAGACATTGAAGCAAAAATTTGAATTCCTGAACTCAATGAGCCCCCCTGAGTCATCAGAACCTTCCCAAACTCATATGTCCTTTATTAGTGTAGCTGGGAGACACTCTAAGCTGAATCTGGAGAGCTTGGCAGGGACTGAGAGAAAGGAAGAGCTTGATGCTCCCATCGTGGGGACAGTTGGGGTGGTTTCCTCTCCAGTTGTCTTCTGCCAGTTGATGAAGACTTTTTATTCCAGCTGATCCTTTATCTGAAGACAGTGCTGCACGAGTGGAGTTCTGCTTGCACAATGGGACTACCATTTCTTGTCCTCTCCCCTGTGCCCCCACAATCTGCTCCAGAGGATCCCCTAATCCTCCAGAGCAGATTTAGTGAGTGTGTGGAGGGCTTGAAGGGACAGGAGAGGGAGAGGAAGTTCCATTGTCCGCAAAGTAATTTGTTGTGCGAGTGGAACTGCCATGTTGGATACAGCCTGTTGTATTTTATCATATGTTACTCCTTTCTCTGCTGTGTTTTTCTTGATGATGGTGGTTTTTTTGATGTGATTTCTAACCACTTGTAAGCCTTCTGAGGAAATGCCAGTGTGGTGTAGTGGTTAAGAGCGGTAGTCACGTAATCTGGGGAACCGGGTTCGCGTCTCCGCTCCTCCACCTGCAGCTGCTGGGTGACCTTGGGCCAGTCACACTTCTTTGAAGTCTCTCAGCCCCACTCACCTCACAGAGTGTTTGTTGTGGGGGAGGAAGGGAAAGGAGATTGTTAGCCGCTTTGAGACTCCTGAAGAGGAGTGAAAGGCGGGATATCAAATCCAAACTCTTCTTCTTCTTCTTCTTCTTCTTCTTCTTCTTAGAAGGGCAGGCTAAATACTTCTGTGCAAATATACTCATGTACACTTAAATGTAGGTTTTGTGCCAGACATCACTCACTTAACTTGCTTCTTTACATGACTTCATAAATTGTTGAACACATGTACTGATGAATAGGCAGGAACTAAAGTGGAAGTGAGAACATGCACGTTTCTAAAAAGTCTTTATTTTTCAAAATGCATATTCTCTGCTAGGGGAAAAATACATTTTTCCCAAACGGGGCAGCATTATTGACTTTACTATATAACTACACTTATCCTAGCTTGAACATACTGGTTAAATCAAATGATAAAAATTTGTTAAATCACATGTAACATTTGATTGATTTTTATTTTGTGTTCTAGCGTTTGCCTGCTTGGAAATCGTACATTAGTAAGAGATACTGACTTTCCTTGTGTCAAATATTATGAAGAAAACAATATGACAGTGACTACCAAGCTGTGGGAAAATTTCTGCGGTAGCCCACTATTAAATGCCACCTGTGATGAATATTTCATTCTAAACAACGTCACAGAAATTCAGGGGATTCCAGGAGTCGCAAGCGGAGTCTTACTTGGTGAGTTTACATCTTGTGAAGTGACAACTGAACCTTTAGCCACACGTGCAGAAACTAGGTAACCCAAATGTTTTCTACTGATAGGAGTATAGTAAGGAAGCCTTTTAACTCCTTCTCTTTTTAGCATCAGTTTGTACTTATTGCTGCCTGAACACATTCTCTTCAGACTGTTGCGATTGCCCAGTTTGCCAGGGTTGCTTGTGCATGTGCAGATGACACTTCGCATATGAACTGGTCCTTAGTTCAGTGCTGGCCCTAGACTAACTAATATCCTTCATAGCAGGCTGTGAAGGACTTGCTCACAAATTTATTGGCAGCTGCACGAATGATTATAGTTAGAGGGGAAGGGACAAGCAGAATATAAAATGGAAGAATGGCATAAAGAGGTGTGGCATATAGTTATTAATGATAAATTAACATGTGTCATTAAGGTAAGGTGGGGAATATGCAGGAGAAATGATTTTGAGGAGATATGGAAAGTGTTTGTAGAATTTATACTGTTGAAATGGAAGGGGGTCAAACCATTGCAAGAGGTGTTGAAATTTTGGGAGGTTGGATGGTTACAATGGAATGGTCTCGATGGTGGGGTGCACATTTTTATTCTTATTTATTTATATTACTTAGTCTATTTCTAAAATTATGTTTATTTTGACAAACTAGTATCCATGCAAGGAGTATCCTCAGCACCTTTTCTCCATTGCAGTCCATTTCATTACTTTTATGCAGATTTGTCAGTATGATTTAGTTGTGCCACATAATATGCACTTTCTCATGAAAAGAAAAAGAAAAAAGAACACAAATTATTGGCCATACAGATCAGTGTTGCCAGTTTTACAAGTGAAAATGAACTGTTTATATTACATTTTAGGATTCAGCCTAATAAACATCTTCATTCTGGGATAAGTTCAAGTTCAAGTTCAAGTTTTATTGCGGCAAAAGCCAGTGACACTAAACACCACAAGATCAAACAAAAGTAATATCCTAGAAACTTCAAGTGGTCAAAACGAATAAGGTTTTCTTATTGATAGGAGAACCATATTTTGAGGAAGAGTGAATGATTTGCATGAGTTAGTGTTCATATATATTTAGAGCTGGCCTGAGTGAGTAAACTTTTGTTTTTATTCCTCACAGATAATTTGTGGAGTGTATATGGAGACAAATTCGCAATTGTGGAGAAACAGGATCAGCCATCAGTTCCTGTTTTAGAAGAGACAGATGCGAAAATTAAATACTATGTGTATTCGGATATCATGACCTACTTCACCATGCTAGTAGGAATTTATTTTCCATCTGTTACAGGTATAGTTCCCCTCCTCCCCCTTTCTCTCTCTCACAACTGAAGTGATTCTCTGTGTATTGATTAGAATTGCATATTGGATTTAATTTGCCTAACTCAGCTCTATGTGTCCTAGTTGCACATACATGTAAAAAAAAGTGCATGTAAATGTCTTTTCTGCCAGCACTTATAATGAGATATTTAGTTTAGACACAGTAATATTACTAACACATGGGGTAATCAGACAACAGTCAAGAGCTGAGAATTAAAGAATGTACTACTTCATTGCAAAATAGAAAGATTGTGGCAATGTGGAGATTATTACAGAACAAAAAATAGTGGTTAAGCAAGCAACATTCAGATAATACTGGCAGCTTATCTGCAGATGGGTGGCAAGAGGTGCTAGACAGATATGTACAGCCTTATTGGTATATGGAGAGTTAAGTATGTGCTGTTAGCAGCAGTGAGGTTAACTAAAAAAAAAATGGGAAGGAGGGAACAGAGTTGAAATAAGAAAGAGAAGTGCCTTGGAGTGTGAGAAAAGGAGACAGAGATTGTCTTTGGCATCAGATTGTCAGGGCTTCCTGGGGTCAGATGCTATGTGGAGCTGGAGTCAGCTGAACCTTCAGTCCCTTGGAGCTCTTAAGACATTGCATGGCTTCCTGGAATGGGAGTAAGAGGAGAGGCACATAGCAATTTTTCCTTGGGGTCCCTAACTGAACTGAACTATCCAGGTCAGAGCTTCAGTGGTATGTGAGGCTGTTCAGTTAAGGCCTTCAGTTCTGCTCCACTACTTGCATAATTTCTTCATTACTTAACAAAATGTATCTACTTCTTGATTGGTTAAAAGAAAAACAATAACCTAAATGGTTTACAAAAATTTACTATATATTTTGGAAAATGGTCTGTCTGTATATTTGTCTGCTCGCCTGTTCTCTATGGGTTCAGACACCAGTCGAGTTGGTATCATTAAACTCTACATGAGGGTTCCTGAGGTTGTGGGGGTGGTCTTCACTGACATTTGGATGCCAGGTGCCATTGTGAATTAAGATAGCGGACCAAAACATGACTTTGCCCAGTTTGGTGTGACAGGCTCAAACTGCGCTGATGTAGATGCTGCTGAAAATATCACCCAGTTTCATGTGACTTTGCCCAATTTGGTGCTACAGGTCCAAACTGCACATAATTGGATGACTCTGAAGGTACTATTGCCCATTTTGGTGTAACAGATCACAACTGTGTTGATGTGGATGCCTCTCAAAATATTGTCACCCAACTTGGTATGAGAGCTCCTGAGATGGAGGCAGCAGTCTTCATCTTTGTTTTGATACTGGATGCTGTTTTGATTCAAGATGGCAAACCAGAAAGATGACTTTGGCATGACTTTGCCCAAACTGATGTGACTGTTACAAATGAGATCTCCTGAGGTGGAGGAGCTGGTTTTTGTCTATGTTTGGATGCCGTTGGATGCAGTGAGCCATGTGTCTGCGTTGAAGGCAGGAAACAACAATTTAGGAAGTAGAACGCTCACCCTCTCTGCTGCAAAGCACCTCTGTATTTTTCATGGAGGCAAGAAGAGACCTTTCTTGAAAGTTGCATCTAAATTTCATAGAAAGCAGTAATTAGTCCTGCCCACCTTTTGTCTGTCTGCTGCTCACCATCTGGAACTGATGGGGCATTCCACAGATGTCCACAGGACCTTAAAGGGTATAGAGCCAGTGCTTTAGATTAATGGGCATTATTTTGTCTCATTTCTTCCTTCTTACTTAGGTAAGAAAGTAACTAATTCAACATCATCTAGATCAGGCTTCCTCAACCTCAGCCCTCCAGATGTTTTTGGCCTACAACTCCCATGATCCCTAGCTAGCAGGACCAGTGGTCAGGAATGATGGGAATTGTAGTCTCAAAGCACCTGGAGGGCTGAGGTTGAGGAAGCCTGATCTAGATGGAGTAGGGCTTTTATCTCCCCAGCCAATGAATCTCAGATACTGCCTGTGCCAGCCGGGATAACTACTCACTCAACGAGCACAGCAGCTGCTTCCACTGCCATTTCTGTCAGTGCAGAGCAGCCACTAAACTCATTCAGCAGACATTACAAGACAGGCAGGTATGCTTCAGCTGAAGCACCTTTTGGTCAGAGGGTCCTGCAGCAGGTCCTTTGCCAATCATTAGGTTGCTACCAATTTCCCACCTTATATCTGGAGCATCTAGTATGTCCTGGATCGATGAGCTTCACTAGCAACAGAGAAAGAACCATTGGGTTCATATCTGATGGGTAGTTATTATTAATAGTTTCCTGGCTTTAGGTAATTCTAAAGTACTATTTTTTTCGTAGCTTTTTTTTTTAAGGAAGTGGGTTTCCTACATTTTAGGCAATGTTGTTCCTCCTAGACTGACTTGGTAGAGCTTAGTGAGGACGCAACTGCATGCTGGGAGCATTCTACTTCCCTAAATTGTTATTTCCTGCCTTCATCACAAGGTGATACTGCAATCTCAGATTGAAGAACTTCTATCAGCATCAAGAACTACCTTTCGGGTAGGAACCAATGGTTCCTTTTCACTCATCTGTTGTTCAGACACCAGTCCAGGGCCCACACAATATCCTGTGATTCAGATGTCATGGAGAAATAGAGCTGTGTGTCATCAGTGTACTGACCATTAGAGAAAGAATTGTTCCTTGCAGCAGCTCACAGCACAACCCCCAGGGGGCTGAAGGTCACTCTCCCAATCCTGTTCTCTGAACTTAGTCCTGGAGGTAGAACTGGAACCACTGTGCCTTGAGTTCAGATACTCAGAATTCAAATGTGTAATTCAGAGTGAAGTGTTTAATTTAGTAAGAACAAAGAAATAAGAATTTGTGTGTGCGTGAAAATCTGAGTATATTCAGCATTTAGGGTTTTTTGGCGTGAGAGAAGTATTTTTGGGTACGCAATATGAACAAGTCCTGCAGATGAGATAGAGCATATTATTTTAGTATGACTGCCAAAACAGGGAATGAACTGGAATTTTGTTGGCATCTCTTTCCATGTCTATAAAAATAAGGGCTTTGTCTTCCTTTGTGTTGCTTTGATTCCTGCAAGAAATGGAAGAAGCTGTCCGAACTTGTTCTCTCATGTAATGAATACTATTGGGACATAATACATTTGCTAAGGTCATCCATGTCCTGATATTAGCTAATTGGCTGAAAAGTATTGCTGGAACTCTTCCATAGAAGTGTTTTGTACAGCACAAGCTGAACTTTTGTACTGACATCTTCGCTCCTTCCTTTATGGTCCTAACACTTTTCTTCACCTTTTTCAAAGTATAGAGGTAGACTTTGTTTTGAACCTTTTGGTTTATATGTCTTTTCTTCAGGAGTGAAGCTTGCTTGTAAAATAGTGAAGAAACCTTCGTTTTGGCAAGCCTTTAGGGGTTGCTTCTTAGCCTTGCCAGAATGGATTGCAGACTTGTCGCTAGAAGTTTGCTACAGTGTAGTTTTGCCTCATAATATGATTAAAATATATTCTTCTCTCAGTTCCAACAGGTAGCCTGGGCTGTATAATGTATCAAACAAGGTCGTTATTATGTTCACATGTCTGTGTCCACAAAAGAGACATTGACTACAGCTAATTATAGTTTCTGTATTTGAGTATCACCAAATATTGTTCTCAAAACATAGTTCTTTTACCCTAAATTTATATTTGCACTAAAAGATATTTTCTGCTTCTACCAGTACTTTTCTGCTGCTGGTTTTGGATTTATTATTCTCTTTATTATTGGAAAACCATAATACATAGAAAAACATTTTTCTTTAAAAAAATGAATTTATAAAAATACATTTGCAGCATTAGTAAACTAATCATTAACTAATTATCTTTTAAAAAATAATAATTTTATTAATATTATATTTATACACTTTGTAGCCAAGATCAGATATCAAAAATAAAGAAAACAGGTAGTGAGGGAAAGAAAAAAGTTGAGAAAATAAAAATAAAAATGACATATAAAGGAATATTATCTATCCTTAGGCATCTTTTTCTTCAGCAGTGCATGACTTTTCCAGCTTTTACCCAATAGTCCAAAAGCCTTCTGAACCTTTCTAGGCTCAGCAAAATGTGAAAAGCACAGTATTTCTCCTAATACATAGCCTGAACTAATTTTCTAAACAGAGAAGACCCTTTTCTGTCTAGCAGCCTCATTGATTAGGCATGGGAGCCTTTGGCACACTGCAAGATGTGGCCAAGAACAAACTTTGACTACAGCTCTTGGTTAAGGAGGAGAGAGCTTAACCACAACCCGGGTTTGAACTGCACACTAAGCCAAAACTTGGCTTAGGTATGCGCTGCACTGAGCTAAAAGGGTTGGGAAGGAACAAAGCAGTTATGAGCTTCTCCCCAGAACGTTCATGCTAAGCCATGGTTTTGTTTAGCATTGTATGTGACTATGACCAGTGTATTGACATTGACCTGGTTCTCACATCATTGTAAGTCAGAGTATGGCTTACCACGACTGCACTGACTCCCAATGGGAGTTTGCATCTGCTTTGATTCTCTCTAGACTCTTTAGGTCAGCACGGGGCAGCAGCTTAGCATGTTGTCTGAAGCTGAGATCATACCGTATTTTTCGCTCGATAACACGCACCTGACCATAACACGCACATCGTTTTTAGAGGAGGAAAACAAGGGAAAAAACATTCTGAATGAAACAGTGGATGTATCATTTTTGTGCTTCATGCTGTGGCCACAGACATGTGATCTGATGGTGAATTTGGGGTGACCCAATGCAAAAATCCTGAGAATCCCTGTGGATCCATGCTTTGTAACCACGTTTTTGCACCATTGCAGCCCCAGGCAACAGTGGGTGTGTGATTTTGGGGGGGGCAGGCTGTAGCCATGGACATGCTATGTGCTCTGATGGTGAATTTGGGGTGACCCAATGCAAAGATCCTGAGGATCCATGTTTTGTAACCACGTTTTTGCACCATTGCAGCCCCAGGCAACAGTGGGTGCGTGATTTGGGGGGGGCAGGCTGTAGCCATGGACATGCTATGTGATCTGATGGTGAATTTGGGGTGACCCAATGCAAAGATCCTGAGGATCCATGTGGATCCATGCTTTTTAACCACATTTTTGCACCATTGCAGCCCCAGGCAACAGTGCGTGTGTGATTTTTGGGGGGCAGGCTGTAGCCATGGACATGCTATGTGATCTGATGGTGAATTTGGGGTGACCCAATGCAAAGATCCTGAGGATCCATGTGGATCCATGCTTTTTAACCACATTTTAAGTGGGGAAGGAAGGAAAAATACAGAATGGACAAGGAGCACGAGAGGGGTGTGCAGAGAAGCAGCTGGCTAAGAATGCAGGAGAGGGGTATAACGGGAGGGAGGAAAGGAAGGCAAAAGTTTTCCCTCACCTACCCACCCAAGCCAGCCAGCTCTCTCTCTCTCTCTCTCTCTCTCTCTCTCCCTCCTGCATGTTTTCAGCAGCACCGGAGCACAGAGACGACACTCTGCTTGCCTGGAGGGGAGGGGCTTTCCCTGCTCTTTGTTCCGTTTGAGCAAACACAGCAAGGAAACAGAGACGGGTGGGCAGTAAGACCCTGAGGCAGAATGCAGGAAAGCAGCCACTTCCTCTTTTCAGGTTTCCCTTCTCCGAGACGCGCGATTTGATTTTTGCCTGATTTTTTTTGCCATTTGGCTCCAGGGACCACACATTCGCTCAATAACACGCACAGACATTTCCCCTTCCTTTTTAGGAGAAAAAATCTGCGTGTTATAGAGGGAAAAATACGGTAGTTAAGCTCTCCTATCTAATCATGAGCTATAGGCAAGGTGTGTCTTGTGGTTTTGGTTAAGGAGGACACCTTGCCCACAATCCCAGGTTCAGGCAATGTGATAAGCTATTCCTTAGCTTAGCTGCTTCTCTAAAAAGCCCAGGGAGAGGCAAAGCAGCTGCAGCTTCCTCCTTGGGAGCCAGCAAATTTGCATATCTGTGCTAAGTTTTGGTTTAATGTGATGTGCAAACGCAGCCACTGTGACTGTTTGTAGAGCTGACAGTTGGAAAGGACTTTTGGAACATTTGACTCTTGAAGGATCATCATATGCAGACCTTCTTAATAGTCTCCACCAAGTCTTGAAGTTGTTATTCCCTTCCCTTCTCCCTTTCCAGCTCTCTGCTAAAGGTGTGATTGACCAGATATAGTCCTTTGCTTGTTCTGGCAGTAGTATGTTATGGTTGTTGCTTTAATGACAGGTTGCATCTATCAACTTAATATAACTGGAATAATCAGAAACTTGATGACATCCCATTTTTTCCCCATTTCTGTATGTATTTTAGGCATTATGGCAGGTTCAAACAGGTCAGGAGATCTTCGGGATGCTCAAAAAGCTATTCCAACTGGAACAATTCTGGCCATTTTAACAACATCATTTATCTGTATCCTTTTAATTCAACTTGTGGGGGTCTAGATTTCATATTCTTGGTTTGCTTAATTAGGTTTTTGTTTTGAGAATGCACAGGTGGCTGACATACGATAGTAAAATGTGTTATGAGGGAATCCTAAATATTTTATTTTCAGTATGAGTAGGGTTGTTGGGATTTGATGAATCTTTAAGCAGAAAGCATAAGCCACTTCTACAGGAATAGTACATCTCATCTTAGTTTATTCAGAAGCTATACCTCATTCTGACTGATTGATAAAACCAATGGGATTTGTAGCATTAATATTGGTAGATAGATATAAGAGCTTTATGCTATTATAGATGGAAACATGCGAACCATTATAGTATTGTTTGTTTTATAACATTGAATTTAACCAGAGATATATGAAAACAATAAGCTGTAATGGAGCAAATAATAAAGCAAAAAATGTGAATTTTTGGAGGGAATATCTCCCTTCTTTTTCTATTCTGATTTTTTCTCTCTCTTCATTTTAGGTATAGAAACAGAATATGGTACAGTCAAAGTTTAAATACTCTGCCAACTTCAATGTGGAAGTTAAAATATTTCCCAAAGAAATCAGTGCTTAGCTTCTTTGGGATGTGCAGTAATGTGTGCTGTTCTTCTCATAGAATCATAGAATCATAGAATCATAGAGTTGGAAGAGACCACAAGGGCCATCGAGTCCAACCCCCTGCCAAGCAGGAAACACCATCAGAGCACTCCTGACATATGGTTGTCAAGCCTCTGCTTAAAGACCTCCAAAGAAGGAGACTCCACCACACTCCTTGGCAGCAAATTCCACTGTCGAACAGCTCTTACTGTCAGGAAGTTCTTCCTAATGTTTAGGTGGAATCTTCTTTCTTGTAGTTTGGATCCATTGCTCCGTGTCCGCTTCTCTGGAGCAGCAGAAAACAACCTTTCTCCCTCCTCTGTGTGACATCCTTTTATATATTTGAACATGGCTATCATATCACCCCTTAACCTCCTCTTCTCCAGGCTAAACATGCCCAGCTCCCTTAGCCGTTCCTCATAAGGCATCGTTTCCAGGCCTTTGACCATTTTGGTTGCCCTCCTCTGGACACGTTCCAGTTTGTCAATGTCCTTCTTGAACTGTGGTGCCCAGAACTGGACACAGTACTCCAGGTGAGGTCTGACCAGAGCAGAATACAGTGGCACTATTACTTCCCTTGATCTAGATGCTATACTCCTATTGATGCAGCCCAGAATTGCATTGGCTTTTTTAGCTGCCGCGTCACACTGTTGGCTCATGTCAAGTTTGTGGTCAACCAAGACTCCTAGATCCTTTTCACATGTAGTGCTCTCAAGCCAGGTGTCACCCATCTTGTATTTGTGCCTCTCATTTTTTTTGCCCAAGTGCAATACTTTACATTTCTCCCTGTTAAAATTCATCTTGTTTGTTTTGGCCCAGTTCTCTAATCTGTCAAGGTCGTTTTGAAGTGTGATCCTGTCCTCTGGGGTGTTAGCCACCCCTCCCAGTTTGGTGTCATCTGCAAATTTGATCAGGATGCCCTTGAGTCCATCATCCAAGTCGTTGATAAAGATGTTGAATAAGACCGGGCCCAAGACAGAACCCTGTGGCACCCCACTAGTCACTCTTCTCCAGGATGAAGAGGAACCATTGATGAGCACCCTTTGGGTTCGGTCAGTCAGCCAGTTACAAATCCACTGAGTGGTAGCATAGTCAAGACCGCATTTTACCAGCTTCTTTACAAGAATATCATGGGGCACCTTGTCAAATGCCTTGCTGAAATCAAGGTAGGCTACATCCACTGCGTTCCCTTCATCTACCAGGCTTGTAATTCTGTCAAAAAACGAGATCAGGTTAGTCTGACATGACTTATTTTTCAGAAATCCATGCTGACTATTGGTGATCACAGCATTCCTTTTTAGGTGCTCACAGACTGTTTGCTTAATGATCTGCTCCAGAATCTTCCCTGGTATTGATGTCAGACTGACTGGGCGGTAATTATTTGGGTCCTCTCTTTTCCCCTTTTTGAAAATAGGGACAACATTTGCCCTCCTCCAGTCTGCCGGGACTTCGCCTGTTCTCCAGGAATTCTCAAAGATGACTGCCAGTGGTTCTGAAATCACATCTGCCAGTTCTTTTAATACTCTTGGATGCAGTTCATCTGGCCCTGGAGACTTGAATACATCTAGACTAGCCAAGTATTCTTGTACTATCTCCTTAGTTATTCTGGGCTGTGTTTCCTCTGCTGAATCATTTGCTCCAAATTCTTCAGGTCGGGCATTGTTTTCTTTATCGGAGAAGACTGAGGCAAAGAAGGCATTGAGGAGTTCAGCCCTTTCTGTGTCCCCTGTTTGCATTTCACCATCTTCTCCTCTGAGTGACCCCACTGTTTCTTTGTTCTTCCTTTTGCTACGAACATACCCATAAAAGCCTTTTTTGTTGCTTTTAACCTCTCTAGCAAGCCTGAGTTCATTCTGTGCTTTAGCTTTTCTGACTTCTAATGCATGGGTAGGCAAACTAAGGCCTGCGGGCCGGATCTGGCCCAATCACCTTCTAAATCCAGCCTGCGGACGGTTGGGGAATCAGCGTGTTTTTACATGAGTAGAATGTGTGCTTTTATTTAAAATGCATCTGGGTTATTTGTGGGGCATAGGAATTCGTTCATTTTTCTTTCTTTCAAAATATAGTCCGGCCCCCCACAAGGTCTGAGGGACAGTGGACCGGCTCCCTGGTGGAAAAGTTTGCTAACCCCTGTTCTAATGCTTTCCAGGTGTTCTTGTGGACCTCCTGTCCCCCCCCCCTTTCCAATTTATGTTCCTTTTAAGTTCCTTGAGTCTTAATTGCAGATTTGTCCTGCATAGTACTTTTTGGAGCCTGTATAGAAGGAGTCGTCTTGAGAGACAAGTACGTAACAGTGGGAGGGTTTTGCTACATAATTTCAAAGGCTTCCTGTCCATACCAGTTTAAGTGGATGAAAGTGTGAGATTGGGAAGTGTATATTGCAGAAGCTGGTATAGATAATTCAAGATAATCTGAAATGGATATCTGTTGCCTTCTTTAAATTGCACTTTTATTCATCCTGCATGCGTGTCCATGTTGCCAATGCATGTCTTTCTAGAAATAACATAGCCCTAAATCTTTTTTTTTGGATGGGGGGGGGGGGAGAGAAGCAGACTGATATTTGTATAAGTTACTCAACTTTTCTTCCTTGTTTAATGTTGCGTATGATCTTTCTCCGCAAGATTTGGACAAGCAGTTAATGGAAACCTGGTGATTGGGACTTTGGCATGGCCCTCTCCGTGGGTCATTGTGATTGGCTCATTCTTTTCCACATGTGGTGCTGGTCTCCAGAGCCTCACTGGTGCTCCCCGGCTGCTACAGGCAATTGCAAGAGATGGCATAGTACCATTTCTTCAAGTGAGTTTTTGCCTTCAAAATTTTCAGTGCTTTTACAATTTTGATTTAAAAAACCCCCCAAATCTGTTGGGTAGCCCAATCTCAGCCTCTCAGTTTTAGCTGTAGTGATGTATATATGACTTCCCTTGCTGTTGT
The DNA here is from genome assembly GCF_964270895.1 of Podarcis filfolensis. Classification (NCBI taxonomy): domain Eukaryota; kingdom Metazoa; phylum Chordata; class Lepidosauria; order Squamata; family Lacertidae; genus Podarcis; species Podarcis filfolensis. Next base: position 10,273,768 of record NC_139603.1, read on the forward strand.
GATAGGTGGGAGTTGATGTAATATTTCTAAGATGTGTCACACTCACAGCTGTGGTTTGTGAAGTGTACTGTGAATTGTAGCTGTGTGAGGGGTGAACTACAGTTCCTATAATTTTTTTCGGGGGATCATTATGCTTTAATTGTATGGTGCAGATGTGACTGTGGTCTGCTAACATATGCAACTGAGGGAAAAACATTAAGCTCCATTTGATTTATGCTGCTTAAGGTTTGTGTGTAACAAATAATAGTTTGACTCTTTACATGGGGCCCTGTAATATTCACTTACATTACGTTCATGCCATGCATTTTTGAAACATATGTACTTCAGATAGATTAAAGCATTAATCCTTTGTGTGTTTATTTTTTCTCCTTTTTCTTTTTTAAAAGGTATTTGGTCATGGAAAAGCAAATGGAGAACCGACATGGGCTTTGCTTCTCACTGCGTTGATTTGTGAGATAGGCATTCTCATAGCTTCCCTGGACAGTGTAGCTCCAATCCTTTCCATGTAAGCATGTGTATATAGGTTTTACCTATATTTTTGTAATTTATTTTGAAATAAGTAGTAGTAGTAGTAGTAGTAGTAGTATTACAGTTACTGTTTAATTTATGATGCTTACACGAATTTTGATGCAGAGAGTTTGAGTGACTTGTAAGAGACTTGCAAGATAGAACGGGTAGTCAGGAAAGAGAGCATGCAGTCTTGTAGTTACAGAGTATGAGGGCACTATAGGGGTGAAGTGAGAACAAAGGGACGTAGATGGGGAAAAGATTTGATAAGGTGCTACAGTGAAGGCATTTAGAAGTTAACAGAAGTTAACATAGTATGCAACCATTTGGAAAACAGTAATTTGAAAAGATCAAGGGAATTAAAGATTACAAGATAACGGAAAAAGTTTTGATAAAAAGCCAAGTAGAAGAATTTTGCAACAGGCAGTGGGAGAGGAATGAGAAAGTGAAGAAAGTTGTAGCTGCATCAAAAGAGAGAAAAGGGAAGCCACTGCAGCCGGCGTGGAAACATAGACAACTAGCCTTTTAGCAGGCAAGTAAAAAAACCAAAAGCCTTTCATCAAGCAGAAGAAGGACCTTTTCTTCTTCCATGGTTAGCAGATAAGGTTGGGTGGCAAAGGAGCAGGGGAAGGGAGCTTTCTCGCTTCTCTTTATGAAATTCCATCAATTCATTGTTGCCAAATGACTTGCTAAATACTAGGCTGGAGTAAGTGTTATTTCATGTTATGTTGCCTGGCACAGTGAGGCCATTTTTAGCAGTAGCCTGATGAGAAGTGTAATGGGCTATTCTTCCCTGACCAAAGTGTATTATATGTATTATATTACTATAGGACACATGCAGGCAACCCTTGTAGCATCTGTATGCTCCCTGCTGCCCTCTGAATGTTGGAAAGCCCTTTTGCAAACAGCCATGTACTGTGCTTTGAAGTCCTTGCCCACCTGTCAAATTTACCCCCCCAGGAATGGAGAGCTGAGACTCTGGCCTATAAGCAAAAAAAGAAAAATTCCTATCCTTGCCGTATATAAAGTGTGTGTGTGTGTGTGTGTGTGTGTGTGTGTGTGTGAGAGAGAGAGAGAGAGAGAGAGAATGATGATGAATGATGGGTGGATGGAGGGGAAGGAAAGAAGAGAAGAGGCGAGAGGAGAGAGAGAGAGAGAGGTTATCTGTCCGCTTTTGCCTGCCCACTGCTATATCTGGCCTCCAACCATTTCCCTAAAGCAGTGCCCCCGACCCAGAAAAGCTTGTTCATCCCTGGTCCAAGATGTAGATGGAATTTGTTGTAGGGCTACAACTTCCTTCACTCCTCCAAGCCCAGTTGTCGTGGTATGTTTAGGACAATGCTGCACTTTTGAAATACAGTGGATGTTCGGGTTGCGAACGTGATCTGTGCGGCAGGCATGTTCGCAACACACAGCATTCGCAACCCGCAGCGCTGCGTCTTCACATGCGCAAAGTGCGATTGCCAAAACCTGGAAGTAACCTTTTCCGGTACTTCCGGGTTCGGCGTGGTGCGCAACCCAAAAACGTGCAACCTGAAGCGTCTGTAACCCGAGGTATGACTGTAATTCAGCACAGGCAGTTATGTGGGTCATCTGCCTCAGTCCTTGATTACAGGCTGTGAGTCTAGCCCATTGTATCCTTAGGAGAATTGAACTTTATCACTTTGTCTGTGTCACTTTTCTTCCTCCTTTTCCTTTAACCTAACTATCTCTGTCCCCAAGATTAGAGTGGGTGGTGATACTCATGTCAATTGTAAATATATTTTTCTTTTGTAGGTTTTTCCTTATGTGCTATCTGTTTGTGAACTTGGCATGTGCAGTTCAAACTCTGCTCCGTACACCAAATTGGAGACCTCGTTTCAAGTATTATCACTGGTACGGCATGTTCTTTACAAATTTATTTTTTGAAGGAGAAAAACAAGCATTTGTTTTATAGTGCTATGGTCTTTTTCGGTTTAGTAGAAATTGTATTGAGTTGTGTGTGTATGTGTGTATGCATGCAAGAAAGCTGCAAGAGAACACAAAATACCTATAAGAAACAATGGAAAGAAAAATGGATTTCTGTGTTGGTTATTCAGTTGTTTCCTATTAGTATAGAAGAACAGGAGGGTAGATAAATGCAAACAAGAACACAAAGATAGCTGCTGTTAAACAGAGTATAGGCATGAGTAATAGCTTTCATGGGACAAATTAGAACGTAAAGAAAATTAGAAAGGGTTTCCCCACACATTTGGCCAGTTATTCATGTTCAGAGCGAAGCAAATGAGAAACTGGATTTATTTGTTGAGCTCTTGTCATAGCATAATTGTCACATTTTTAATGCCATTTTCACTTACAAGAAAAGTCCCATGCCAGAGCACAGGCTTTCCAAAAGGGGTTCAGGGGCGAGCATCTCAGCCTCTCATCCCAGTGAGACCCCAGGCCATGTGCCCTCTGGAGACCCTCCTCCTCCTCTGGAGGCACATGAAGGTTCTGCTGGTGGGGGGGGCAGGAAAGGGGGTGTAGACAGGCGGTGAAGGTTTTTGCTCACCCACTGCTTCTCCTTCTTGTTTGCATGTCACAGGGCAGCCCTGTGGCTGTTCTTGACCATTTGCTGTGAGTCAGCCACGCCCAAGCGGCCTAGGAGCTCATGGCTGAGATGGCGAGGTATGAGGGGACCAAGGGCGGTGGCAGCTGAGAAGGAAAGGAAGGGGCCTGAGGCCTAACAGAGCCTCAGAAGTTACAACACAACAATTACGCAATGAATTTTTGGACTGAAAAAATAGGGTGTGACTATTATGCGGTGACTATTATGCGGCCACCACATGAGAAGAGAAGACTCCCTGGAAAAGACCCTGATGCTGGGAAAGATGGAGGGCACAAGGAGAAGGGGACGACAGAGGACGAGATGGTTGGATAGTGTTGTCGAAGCTACAAGCATGAGTCTGACCAAACTGCGGGAGGCAGTGGAAGACAGGAGTGCCTGGCGTGCTCTGGTCCATGGGGTCACAAAGAGTCGGACACAACTAAACAACTAAACAACAACATTATGCGGTGGCTACAACTATGCAGTGAAATATGGCATTGTTGAAACACTAGTGGGTTGTATTGTACATTTCACAACTCATTTAGTACAGGGAGATTGGGGCAGGAAAATGGGAAAAACAGGAATATGCCATCCACCTGGCTGTTTCTGTTTCTTCTTCCCCCCAATCTGGGGTGACTCGTATATTTGTGTGTGTATTTGTGTATATATATAGATATCTACTTGTACAGCATGAATGTTAACAACTTGTGTTATGTGTTTCTTTTAGGACTCTCTCATTCTTGGGGATGAGTTTGTGCCTTGCCTTGATGTTCATTTGCTCTTGGTACTATGCTTTGGTAGCCATGCTAATAGCAGGGTGCATTTACAAATACATAGAATATAGAGGGTAAGAATACACATTTATCTGATCTTCAGTGTAGTTGCTCAAACAATAAATTAAAAAGGTACATTCTTCCTGCACTTCCTTGAATATCTGTATAACTTCTATTAAATTTCACCCAAAAAACCGAATACCCCCCATCAACTTCTATAGGAAAAGTATGTGTGTTTTCCATATCTTGTTGGGGTTTTCAGCAATTTTCTGGGCTAGAAACGTGGAGGTTTAATTAAAGATATTGTTTACATAACCTTACATAAATGGCATTTAACTGCTACCCTGTTATGTGAGTTTGTTCTTTGAGAAATACATGAATCAGTGATGTTCAGATTTCTTGTGTGCTTTTCAAAGTCCTTCTGTGATTTTACAGTAAGGAGAATAGGGAGACAGCATATGTAGTTACATGACCCAACTACTGAAGTTGATGCTACTTTACCCTGTTTAACTTTGTGTAAATATAAATAAATATATCCTTGGGTTCACTAGCCCTACCCCATCCCCTGGACTCGTATATAAAAATATATGAATTATGTATAGGAGGGCTCATGCTGGCATGGCACATGGCCCACTTAGGAAATTATTCCACAAACTGGGCACCAGTGGAAAAAGGAACCAGTTAATATGAATATGCAGAGGTGCTCCCTCTAGGAACAGTTATTAGAGTGGGATCAAATTGGGATGATTCAGGATGCAATACATCAGGAACGTGTCCTGGTCAAGCTTTTTGACATGAACATGATGCTCTGTGTTTGTGCAACTCCCCATTTGTTTCGGTGAGGCATGAAAGTTCCTGGCAGATTATGTCATGTAAGTCTTTGTCACTTGTATCTGGAAGCCCAGTTCATCCATTCCAGTTGCTTCATCATCTACTAAAGACTAAAACATAGACCAGGACTTAAAGAGGATATAAATTGGCTGCAAAGTAATAGAAAATTCATTTTTCTCATTTATTACTTTCATCCAATATAATCTAATTCCAAACCCACCAAAATAAATTAAATTTCCGGTGTTTTGTAAAAAGTTCTCTTACTCATATGTTTTCATTTAAATGAATTCACCTTTACTGTGTTTCAAACACTTCCACATGAAAGCAGTGGTTCAAATATGTTCCTTCATGGATTTACAGTCGGGTAGAATAGTTGTTTAAAATAAACTGTAATTGCAAAGTTGTGTCAGTCTAGACCCAATATATTTTTGTGTATTGTCTTATGTTTAGCGAAGCAATAGAGGTGTTATCATAAACATACAATTTTGTTGACTCTCCTTTTTATTTCTTCTTTTAAGAGCTGAAAAAGAGTGGGGAGACGGAATCCGGGGTTTGTCCTTGAATGCTGCTCGTTATGCTTTGCTTCGGGTTGAACAGGGTCCTCCTCATACTAAAAACTGGAGGTAAAATTAAATGCACTATATTTAATAGATCCAGATCCATTAAAGTTGCAATCCTATTCCTAATAATTGGAAGTAAGCTCCATTAAACTCAGTTTTTAAACTTCCTTCTAAACCAGGCATGTCCAAAGTCCGTCTCGGGGGCCTAATTTGGCCCGCTGGTCAATTTAATCCGGCCCCCGTGGCAGTATGTGTCCTGGGGTAAAACCCCCCAAAAAAGCCTCAACAACTTTGGTGTAAAATTGTAAAAAAAAACCCTCAACAACTTTGGTTGGCCCTCACACATGTTCACTTCATCAAATCCGACCCTCTTTGAAGAAAGTTTGGGCACCCCTGTTCTAAGCAGACATGAGCTAAGTCTGATCCTGGTGTCCCTACTTGTTGAGTTTAAAGCTTGCTGCTGTCTAAATAGTCCCATCCTGTATTCTTGGACCCTCAAGAGCAGGGGTTGACTTCCATTTATTGCTGGACTCGCAATTCCCATCGGCCTCAGTCAGCATGGCCATTGGCCCAGGATTATGAAAGCTGCAATCAATCAACATTTGGTTATCTCTGTACTAGAGTGTGATGGAATGTCAGGAACTGGTTTTCTCTTCTCTCTCTCTCTCTCTCTCATGCACACACACACACACATACATACACACATACATATTGTTGTCATTAATCCTGCATTATATATTTCACTAACCCCAGAGTCGTCTGCGACTGGACTTAACTGTCAGGGGTGCTTTACCTTTTTTTTTAATCAGCTATTTTACTTACTTACTTATTGTATTACTTTAGGCCACAAGTCTTGGTTCTGCTGAACTTGGATTCAGAGCAGGTGGTAAAACACCCACGGCTCCTTTCCTTCACCTCTCAATTGAAAGCTGGGAAGGGACTGACCATTGTGGGATCTGTCCTTCCAGGAATATACTTGGATAAATTCACAGAAGCTCAAAGGGCTGAGGAGGTATGTATTAAAAACACAGCCACAGTAATAAAATTTGCAAATATGAATAGCTTGGGTTTAATCGTTTTAGAAAGCACTGATTTTTCCTGCTATAATGTATTCTGTAATTTGACTATATTTAAGCATGTTGGAAAAGGTAGTCAAAATATTTTGGATCTTTAGGTGCACTTAAATGATAGCAGATAATTATACATTTGCTGGATCTAATTACTACAAATGTGATTACTTATGATCATATTATGTCATTGCATTAGTGATATATATCTAGAAAACGCTGCAGTGAAAATGATTTAACTTTTTTAAAAACCATGGGCTAGAGATTGAAGCTAGTTAGTTAATACAGACTAAGGTGCAATACTCAGTCAGAGATAGTGCTGAATGAATGGAGGAGAGTACGAGGGAGGAAGAACATGTGGACTCAAACTATTAACCAAAGCCAAGGGATTTTAAAATGTTCTGGCCTTGGCATCCATAGTAATCAATGATGTTTCAAAAGGATTTTTACAAAGATGATATCAGTGACAACTTGATATTTACTATAGATTGGAATTATATTCTCTATGATTTATGTAAATATTTGTATATAATGTTCATGCAAGACCATGACCTTACATTGGTTGGCATGCTGTGTGAGAGAATCATGTAAATGCCGCTTATTATAACTGATTTTTTTTTTTTGACGGGGAGACAAGGTAGTTAATAAAACCAGCACCTTCACATCAGCAGCACTGGTCTTCTATTTCCTTTGTTGAATATGAAAAGACTTACAGAGTTGGAGAAACACAGTACAGTTAACCTGGATTAGTGTTGGATAATCAAGAGCCCCACATTACTGAGGTCATTAACGCCTTGCTATTTGGAAAGGTGGGATTGCAATCAGATTTGAGGTCAAAGTTCCATCAAATGTATTTGTTGAGATAGATAGCTACAAAATATAGTCCCAAAGTGTCAGAAATCCTGCAGATTTCAACTGTAAAATTAACAGAATAATAAGAAAAGCAATTCATGAAGTCAAAGGTTTGTAATGAGCTTTACACTTCATTTTATGAAGATGCTAGGAAATGGTTAATTAGTACATGGCTTGGCAGTCCTAATTCTTTCTTCATTAGTTTCATTTTTTGAAATGTTAAGTCCTTCCAAAAAGTAAGCTTGGCTCTAAAAAGCTCACATAGAGATCTTCAGCCTGAACTAAGATTATCTTTGGAAGAGCTGTACACTAATGGGGAATCTAATGTTAACACAAGCATTGAGTAGCCAGACTTTTGTATTGCTGTCAGTTCCATCTATTTTTTAATAGAATATTTGAGGGTAAATCTAAGACAGACTTTCTTTAATAAGTAAAAGAGAAAATTAGGGAAGAGCAGGTTTGCTCTGCCAAATGTACTGTTCTGCTGGCTTCTGGTTTAACTTGGAGAAATTCTAAAATTAATATTAAAATTGGTAACATTGCCTTTTGGTACCATTTACAGTTTTTAATCTTTGTTTTTTGCAGGTTACCAATATGCACTGGCATATATGTTCATTGATTAAACGGTAGCATAAAAATGAATCCTGATGCAATTGCGTCAAGATCCTTTTTTACACTGTAGTTTCAGTCTATAACCTTGTACTGCTGCACACCCCTAAGCCTGCAAGAAAAAGAAGATGTAAACTGAGAACTTAAGCAAACTGTGTATGATCTGTAGTCTGTACAATGCCTGGGCGGGGGGGAGAGATTGCAACACATTTGTGCCACTCCACAAGCAAAATCAGTAGTTCCATTAATTCTCCCCATCTGCATGAGGAATTCCAGCCCGGAATTTTGAGAACCTTACATCCTTACAACAGGAACTTTGAGCACATTTTGTCGTTCTCTGGAGTTCTGATGCCTTCCCATAATTCCTTGGGTTAGGATAGGGATGTAGGGTTCAGGAAAGACATTTGCTTATTAATTAGTAGCTTTAAGAGCAGATGCTGTCTGGGAAACATCAGGGTTCAAGCCTGATACCCTGGGCTGGCTGGAACGGCCAACAGAATCTGGGCACCAGTTGTCAGTCAAGCAGGATGTTTTTATTAAAAGCATTGTAATACGTTGTGTCCCTGCCCCAAATGAGGGAGTGACACACACCAAGTATTTCAAACAGCAGTATTTATACACTTTTCAAGCAAAGAGGAAGCAAATGGGTAGTTATGTCCCTATATGGCAATACTTCTACTAGCTTACACTGGTTTAATCACGAGGCCTAACAACTTCATTATCTTTCCGTCCTTCCTGATTCCTCAACAGTTTACAGCATTAGCTCCTGCGTATGTGTTGTTACGTCACTCTCTTGTGGTTCTCTTGCAAGCACAACCTCCACCTTCCAACCGTCACTTGTTCAGCCCTTCTGACATCTGACACAATTGGCTGTGGGGTTCCCCACTACACTTAGAAGTATTCTCCTTTTGCCTGGTTTGAGGCTGTGCAGGCTCCCTGTGAAACTAGAGCAGTAAGCCAGTGGGAACAACTGTATCCTTAACACTTCTGCATGCTGGGGGTGCACTGTGACATTTAAGCAGGCCAGCTTTGAAGTTGGATAGTACAATGCAGAGGAATGCTGTGACTCAGTGACCCACCTCTCATATTGATTGGTTCGTTGCTCTTGAATGTACGATTTTATGACAGCTTTCCTTCCCTGACATTCCTCCTTTGGGTACCCTAGGCATAGTTTGGGTCTAAGTAACTCCATTACTTCTTGCCCCACCTCCAGCCCTTGTGCCACTGGGTATTCGGTGTGACAAGAGGAACTGCATAAAGAACTGGATGAAGAAGACTCAGATCTTATATAATTTTATATAATTTTGTGTTTACCAATTATTTCAAGAATACCTTTAAGCAGAATTTTTGTGTGGGTATCCCATGCTTTCTCATTCAAAGTGCGGTGTAAATTAAAGGTTTGCTTTATTTTACATCTACTGTAATGCACCTCCTATGTGATTGCAGACTGACTTTTTTTTTTGTATTAAGCACCAAAAGTCAACATTATGTTTTTGAACAAAACTGTATCCAGGAAGACTCAAAATAGTTCCTTCCGTGCAGTGACAGAGCTTGAAATCGGACTTCGCACTGCAATGTGCAATTAGAATGAACATAAGATCATTTGTGGCTTAGTGCTTAAAGCAGAACACTTTATTCTTGGCCTGTGCAAGTCAGCATTTACTTAAATGTAGCACCCTCTTAATATTTAACAAGGTATTGAAGCTCAGAGGTCTGCCTGGAGTAATTCCCAGAAACGAAAGGAGATGGCTCAGCGGTTTGTAAATGGTTGCCGAGATGAATTTTTAATCACAATAGTTTGATTATTTAAAAACCAGTTACTCTGTTGTATTCTGAACACAGTTTTACCATTGTCCCTTGCTACTGGAAAGATAAAGTTTTATTTACTTTGAATAAACACTGTATACATACAGGTTGTGCAACAACGCGTTCTCTGAGCAACGCCAAAAAAAAGTAAAATGAAAAGAACAAAAGAAAAGACAGCATAATATAAAAGCTTTTTAGCTCACAGAGGAGGTAAGGCCAGCCACACCTTAGAAGCCCAGTGTCTTAAGATAACAAAAACATAACCAAAAAGCCATGAAGAAGGCACCAGCTGAGCCTCTCTTGGGAGTCTGTCTGGGAAGCATCAGGGTTCCTATCTATACAACATATATTGCTAAAATTATTCAAGAATAAATGCAAATCATGCCAACGATAGCTTTAAAACCAGGAATAGCTCTGGCCTCTACAGAGCTTTCTAGCTTTAGAAGCAAAGGCTTATTAAGGTTCCAAATCAGCACAGATTTTCCTTGTGCAATGAAATCTTCTCCCGCACTCCCCCCATGCTCCCCCTAAATATGTTTTGGGGTTCCTCCAATCCTCTAAAGCAGATTTGGGGATCACTGGGGGGGGAAAGGGGAATATTCCTGTTGTATTCTCTGGAATCCTTGCACTAGTTTTTATTAGGGCAAATGAGTTAGTTGAATACAGTGTCATATGTAATTAGTAGTCCATATCACAGAACAAGATTGCATATCTAATTATTCCCAATCTTCTCTTATTTATGAAAATGGATAGATTTGCACCTTATTTTTAAGTAGTAAATCTAATTTCCAGATAACAAAGGTGATAATTAGTTCAGTAATTCATTTTCTCACTTTAGGCCTTTAAGTGTTTTCATTTAACACTTACCCTCTGATTCAACCTTGTTATTTAATAATGTTAAGTATCAAACTGGTATTTCTGGGAGTAGTTTAATAGTCATTGTAATTGGTTAGAATTGTGTGACTTTTCTTGGTGGATAACGTTTTGAATATCTGAAATATAACTTAATAGGAAATCCTTATTTCAAAAGAGAAGCCTGATTTTATTGCTGGAAATCCTGCTTGCTTAAGTTTCCTTCCTGTATGTTTACAGCTGAACAATGCAAAAACCCTAATAGAACTGTCCACAGTATTTTAGGAAATGCTTCATGCTTTAATACTCTGTTATGAGTGTTTATAAGTATTTATGTATCTTTTATCCCTACAGAATATTCGATCATTAATGGGAGCAGAGAGGACCAAAGGATTTTGCCAGATTGTGGTATCATCCACTGTTAGAGATGGAATTTCCCATTTGATTCAATCTGCTGGCCTTGGAGGGATGAAGCATAACACTGTCTTGATGGCATGGCCTCAGTCCTGGAAACATACTGATAATCCTTTCTCTTGGAAAAACTTTGTTGGTATGTGTGGCTGTACAAGTTATAGAAATCATATTCGCAACATGCAATATAGTAACACTTCATCTAAACATTCATCTGAATGTTCAAAATTTCCAGTATGAAACAGTGCCCTGAAGTAGAGGTTTTGAAAAGAGCATTTCACAGATTGACCTTAGTGTCCTCCTGGAGTGGCGCTGTCACACTGTTTTATGGTGTTCCATTCCTAACTGTGGGGTCACTTCCAGAGAATAGCATTGGATGATTTCTGTTTGACTCCATGGCCATTATGCTGTGGAGTCTTGCAGGGTTTTCTTCTTGTGCCTCGTGCTATTTAACGCCTGTATGATCTTGTGCCTTGGGTGAAGGATGGGCCTCTGAAAATACAAAAGCCAGTCAACCCTGGCTCAAGTAATTATTTAAAAAGTACTATGCCAGGGATGTCCAACAGGTCGATCACAATCTATTGGTAGATCCCTGGGAGGTTTTAGTAGATCGCGGTCGATCGCTGGCTCCCTTAGCGGCGACAAAAGAGCATCCGCCCCCCCCTCCATTCTTGCATGATCTCTAGAACAGAAGATGAATTTTTTCGCTGTGAGGCTGACTGTCTTCTTAGCGATCTTTTGGTTTTCCCCTTTATACCAAAAAAAAAAGAGCTCATAAACTTTGCCCTGAACCCCTTAAAAGGGTACTTTCCTCCCTTTCATCCCTATTCTGTGAGTAGATCGCAGTCTCTTAGGAGTTGGACGTCCCTGTGAAAGTGTACAGGTTATCTACATTTAATTATTTTGTGCATCACTGTGGCACAGATACAGCTCAAACTTTTATTAAACCTTAAATATGTCCAACACGACAAGAACCAAACTTCAGTGGTACAGATTCTGCTTTGCTTGCAGACTATTCCAGGCTCAATACCAGGTAGAGTTAGGAGATCTTCATGCTTCAAATACTGGAAAGCTACTTCCAGTCATTGTAGACAATACTTACTGAGCTAAATAGACCAGTGTTCAAACTTGGTATAAGGCAGCTTCTTAGGTTCCTAACAAGGATAAAAGTTTTTAGAAATACCAATAGTGTTTTTCAGCAGTCCTGTTTCTTTTTTCAGACACTGTTCGAGAAACAACGGCTGCACAGCAAGCCCTTCTAGTTGCCAAAAATATAGACTCGTTCCCTACGAATCAAGAGCGTTTTAGTGAGGGCAACATAGATGTTTGGTGGATTGTTCATGACGGAGGCATGTTGATGTTGCTTCCTTTCCTGCTGCGACAGCACAAGGTACTAGCCTTTCTTTCCACTGGGAAACTTTGCTTTTAAATGAACAAGTGTTAAGCTCTTTGAGGCTAGAAACTTTTGCATGTGAAATCCTATAAAGGATCCAGATAGTTCTGCATAAACAAAACAACAAATATCCCGGACTTGAGATATAATCAGTGCAGGATCTCTTTGTGCCATAAACCTTTGGAGTATAACAGAAGGCCTGATTTTCTCTCACTGAGAAGTGTTTCTGTAAGCATAAGGCCATGAATGATGCAACATCCAAAGTCATCTGCATACAGAGAAGTTCTAAAGGCTGGAGATTATGTGCATGAAGTCACTGTGTTCTTCCTCACTTTCCTCTTGTCCAGCTACATTGGACTTCTTCTGGTAGTGGAAAGCTTATGAGAGATGGGCATTAGGCAGAAATGCAGTTCTACACTGTTAGCAGTGCTAACAGCAGAAAACCACAGTAAAGAACCAGCAGCAGTACATTGCCAGCTATAAAGTTATGAGAAATCACTTCCACATTTGTAAAAAAAAAAAAAAATGTTCTCTCCTACTGACAGGTTTGGAGAAAATGTAAAATGCGCATCTTTACTGTAGCTCAAATGGATGACAATAGTATTCAAATGAAAAAGGATCTCCAGATGTTTTTGTACCATCTTCGAATTAATGCTGAGGTCGAGGTTGTTGAAATGGTAAGGTTTTTGATGCACCCAGTTAAGCTTTCATTAAATGTTTATGTTTATCCTTAGCTGAGGAATGTTATTTAAGATGTCCATTGTGGGAAAAGATACCTATGTGTAATTTAAAAAACAACAACAAAAACACCCTGCTTTTAGTGAGCCCCAAAGCAACTCACATCATTGTGTGTGTGTGTGTGTGTGTGTGTGTGTGTGTGTGTGCCTCGGGCTTGTGGTTTGTTTCATGCAAACAAACCCTGAGCTATAACCAAGATTTGTTCTTCTCTCACCAATCAAGCTTGTTTGTGGAGACAAATCTTGAGCCTGGGTTCAGACAGCACGAAAAGCCAAACTCTGTTTTGTTTTGTCCATGGCACATATTTCGTTTTAAATCAGTGTCTTAAAAAAAAAAGACACTTAATATAATTTTGAAACACTCCCAATCCAGATTAGGTTATGATCCAGTCAGGGCTAAGCATATTCACATCCTAGTGATTTCAGTGGGAAATTTAAAACAGGTGTCTCACTGAAGTTAAACTGACTTGATCATGTCCATTTATTTTTTCTTCCACCCTGGTAGAAATCTGAATGCTCCTTTAAGTTTACATCTGGCTGCACAAATGGGTCGCCAACTTGTGGCTGAGTGGGCAGTCTTTTCAACCAGTGCAAGTTAGACTTGAGGGACCCTTTCTTCTCTAATACTTTCATCATTTCTGGCTGTAGTCCCAACAGAGAGGAAACTGGCCTCTATTTTAGCTCCCTCTACTGGAGGATTTAGTTGAATAAGGTTGGAGTATGTGTGTTTATATCCATCCGAAAAGGGGACAAAGGATGAGAGTATGACTACAGTAAGCCTGCAACTTACTTGGGAGTTACATTCCGGGGAACGCTTGTGAAGCCAAAATCATGTTTAGACAAAACACAATGGGTTCAATGGCAGATGGGTTTGCCAAAGTCATTTCCCCAGAACCGCACCCCCTTTCTTCCCTTTTCCTTCTTTTTTTTAAAAAAATTGCCAGGTGTATAAAGCTGAATGTGTATGAGTTAAATGCACGTAAATTGCAGGCTTAACTGCATATGTAAACCAATTAATATTTGTCCAAGAATCCATTATCTTCATAGTGTATATTAGCTCTATATTTTTAATGAGGAAATGTGCAACTTTATGTTTCAGCAGCATAAGTTGCAGCAGAACAGTGGAAGAATGTGTTGCCCCCCTTCCTCCATTTTGAGGGGCAGTTAAATCATCAGGGTCTGCATAGACAGTTTGCATCTATTCTAAATAAAAATTAGCATGATTTCTCATTGCAATTTTAACTTACTGCTTCTTTTTCATTTTTTATATTTTTTTTCTTCTTTCTTTTCTTTCCTTTCTTTCTTTCTTTCTTTCTTTCTTTCTTTGCTTTTGGGGTAGTCTCAGGGGATTGACCCAAACATCAGGGTTACTAGCATATGGTTTCTTTATATTGCAAATAACATTTATTTATTTTTGCAGTTTGAAAATGATATTTCAGCATTTACATATGAGAAGACCCTTGTGATGGAACAGAGATCTCAGATGCTAAAGCAAATGCAGCTTTCTAAAAATGAAAGGGAAAGGGAGGTAATCCATTTTATTTTCTTATTTTTAAAAACAACGAAAATAATGTATGAGCAAACCCAAACTCTGGTGCTAATTAATGAGGTCATTACTGGCCTTGCCCAAGGTATCAGAAATGTAATCAAGGTGTAACAGCTATCCAAGGCATCAAATTATTTGGGGCAGCGGTTTTAATTTATGAAGCATCATCCACCAGGATGAGCCCAACTATGAAATGAGCAGGAGCATTCATGTTAGTTAGGTTTCCCAAATGAGTGCTTTCTAGTAGATTCAATCCTATATTTATTAATTGGTGAAAGGTGTCACTTGGATTTACATTGTTCTCCCTGACTCACAGCTGTCCATGGAGGCGCAGGTCAATTCTGTGTCCAGGGCAGCTGTCTACCAGCTCCATCTGGTACGCAGGCTGAGACCCTACCTTCCCATGGACTGTGTCACCAAAGTGTTGCATGCTCTGGTTATCTCCCACTTGGACTACTGCAATGTGCTCTACATGGGGCTACCTTTGAAGGTGACTCGGAAACTACAATTAATCCAGAATGCGGCAGCTAGACTGGGAGTGGCTGCCAGGACCATATAACACCGATCCTAAAGGATCTTCACTGGCTCCCAGTATGTTTCCGAGCGTAATTCAAAGTGTTGGTGCTGACGTTTAAAGTCCTAAACGGCCTCGGTCCAGTATACCTGAAGGAGCATCTCCACCCCCATCATTCAGTCCTGGACACTGAGGTCATCCTTCAAGGGTCTTTTGGTGGTTCCCTTATTGCGAAAAGCAAAGTTACAGGGAACCAGGCAGAAAGCCTTCTTGGTAGCAGCACCCTCGTGGAACACCCTCCCTTCAGATGTCAAAGAGATAAAGAACTACATAACTTTTAGGAGACAGCTGAAGGCGGCCCTGTATTGGGAAGTTTTTTATGTTTGATATTTCACTATGTTTTATATATGCTAAAAGATACCCAGAGTGCCTGGAGAAACCCAGCCAGAGGGGTGGGCTATAAATCATAAAATAATAATAATAATAATAATTATTATTATTATTATTATTATTATTATTATTATTATTATTATTACCTACAAGAGCAGTGCCATTTATATCAAAGAGGATTCAGTCCACAAGTACATGCTTACGAAGGTGAACATCAGAAATACTTAAAAAATATAAAAAATACAGTTTTTGTTCTAATAAAAGACTTCCCTTTAGAATATTTTTTTTCACTGAAAACATTAAAGGACAGCGCCAATTTGAAACAAGAATTACCCTATCTAGAGTGGAGGCCCAACCTATGACTTCCAAATCCCTTATATCAACATTTTAATTAGCGGGCTTCTTCAACTTTTTAACAATTGATTAGCAGACAAATTTTCTTTTTAAAGAAATCCTTGGCTCTTTCACTATTTCCGTAGAGTCTTCGGATTTTCAGATTTACTCTCGTTTTGGAAAACTAACTTAAGCACAGAAAGCATCATATGGTGGGGAGAAGCACCGCTGCTCTCCTTGCCTCAGGTCAGCATCCTTGCTGTCCCTTAACGGGAGGTGGAGGCAGTAAGGACCCTGCCACTGCAATCCATGATAAGTTACCTACTGCAGTACCCATTGTTTAGATGTACTATGCTTCCTTCTGTTGTTTAACTAGTGCCATTGTATTTTATGAGCTAATGATATGCTTTTTCCGGTTGTGCCTGGTGACCTTCCTGTCCCAGATTCAGAGCATCACTGACGAGTCTCGTGGCTCAATCAGAAAGAAGAGCCGCTCTAGCCCACAATGTATTGGTCAAGATGTAGACAATCTGCTACCTAATGACATTCAGGAGGAAGAGGTAGAAATTGTACCCACCTGACTGTTCCCTTCCCATGACAACACTTACAGTGCCATTGTAAACCATAGCTGTACTAATTACTACCACTAACCTGATCTAATTCTTACTAATTACACTATTATATGTAGGGAGTACCATTCCTACGGTATAAAAGCAGATGGGTTTTTTAAAATAAAAATTTCAATGTGCAGCTTTTCAGAATAGACCATTCTGAATCTCCCCCCCCTTTAGTTGAAACACTTGGTTGAACAACATGGTATTCAAGTCTTATGTTCATAGGGGAAGGCCCCTGAATCTGGTATCAATACTATGTACATTAAAGAAAGACTTGTGGTACTGCTCTCCACACAAGAACACACGTGTTCAAAATTCTGAGTTTCCAGGAAAGACAGAAATTTGGAAAGTTGTTTTCAGAATTTTCCTGGAATAAATCCAGGAAATAAATAAATAAATAGATAAATGTTCATAAGCATTCTGCAGTTATATTTATTGCAGTGATTTCTTCCTTGAAGAAATCATAGGACCACCAGAATTGTCACTCTGAACCAATCAAACAAGTCTAGGCAATATTTAACAGAAATATTTAAAGGCTATGCAGGTTAGCACTCAAGACACTCCCTTCAGGAAACATACAACAATAAGGTTCTTTATTTTTTTTAAAAACATGATCTTTGAAATTAGAAGCCAAATCACTGATCACAATCTACCACAATTCCAATATTTATGAGAAATCTCAAGCTTTATCACACTCAGCTGTGTGCAAAATTGTAGCCCTTCTCTCATTTTGTTAAGTTGCTTAGATTTAATAATAGACTTCAGCAATAATTTTGTGTTTCTGAATCTTGATTGTTCATATAGAAATAATGATTGCCTTTAACGTTCTACAGAATGCCATGATACATGTAATACACTTTAAGCCCGGTTATAATTTTAAAAATGGCACTTCAAGTGTGGCTCCTTGTGTTCAAACCCGGATGTCCTAATTTTAGTTCTTAGCAATGTGGAATGTCCTTTTGTAGATCACCTTTAGTAGGTTCAGTGTAGTTGTGTGTTTGAAGTGATAACAAAATAATCCAAAATTAGAATTTAGTAAATGTCACCCCTTTCTGTTCTTTTAAAATGTTGTATTTAAATCACATGATTTATCAGATCTTTAATGTTTTCAATCCAGCAGTAACTGACGTCAGTAATTATCATTTGTGTCCTAAAGCCTGAGGTATTTTTTTAAAAAAATAAAAACATTAACCTAAATGTTAATACCTTCATTGGATATTGTTTGGCTTTATCCCTCTGATAGTATCTCCTCTTTGGAATAAGTCTGAATTGTTTGTTGTTAACACTAGTGTGGTAGATTGTTGTGTTTATTACTTCATTATTCATTGCACTGTTCTGCATTCTTTGATTAATAGTTTGTCAATATAAAAGTAGAATGTTTCTCGGTTAATGAAATTAAGGAATATAATAAGCAGTACTGTATAAGCGAAAATGCATACATGCTAACTCAAACTAGTTTTAGGATAGTTCAGTAATGTAATTAAGACTTTGTGACAGAATTATAGCATTTCAGCATTTTGTGCATTGATGCAAACGTTAATGAAAAAGCTCTCTGGTTGAACTGGTTACATATGATATATAGGGTGTTGCAGACTTTTATTCACAGGTACTGTGATACTAAGGTGACATACAGAGCCTTTCCAGAGAATAATTCTATTGTGCAGTGTTTCCTTCTATGCTGCTACATTTCATAGTACTCAAATATCAATATTTGATGCTGTTAAAATGTCTTCCCACCTCATCTATTGTGATAGCGGGTAATATGATGAATATGGAGGTGAGATATTAATGTACAATTTGGATGGTGGCTGTGACTTCCGGTGACAAGTGATGCAGTTCCTACAACCAGTGAGCATGCTATTTTGTGACAGTTTTTAATTTTAAAGTTTATACCACTTAAGCTTAGAAAGGTATAGATTTTACACCAGAGCTGTAACTCTCAGCAATCAAAAGCCCTGGCTTTGTAGTATCCTAAATGCCAGATTTTGTTTCAGAAGTTCCTTGAGCCAAAACTCTTTCACACTTTACTGTCATGTTGCTCTGTCTGAAGAACAGTAGCGCCATCTATGGAAATAGAATGGCAAGTGGCTTGCTATATTATCATGTAATCTCCCAACAAACATATGTAATTTGTCTCTCGGGTCAGTCCCCATACCCAGGGACTGTAATATGGCCAATGTAACACCAGTTTTTGAAAAGGGATCCTGGGAGGATCTTAGAGATTATATGCAGGTTAGCTTGCCTGTCCCAGCAAAACTGGTGGAAAGTATTCAAGTTCAAGTTTTATTGCGGCAAAAGCCAGTAACACTAAACACCACAAGATCAAACAAAAAGAGATCAACAACAACATCAGAAAGGGGGGGGGGGGAAAGATTACACAAGGGAACTTTGCAGTGTGCCATTCAACAGAAGAGATTTACGCTTCCTGATTGCTAAAGTGCAAAATTTGGCCACCTCATATGATATTGAGCTTGAGGAATCTTCCAGAAGGTATTTTCGTAGAATTTCGGGGGAGGATTCCAAATAATGTTGTAGGGGTATAAATTTTGATAAAAGCGACAAAATAAGTTGAACTCGTTCTTCACTATAAAATTCGCAAAATAGAAGGATGTGTATGTCTAATAAGGTGGAAAGTATTGTTAAAGATAAAATAACCAAGCATGCAGAAGAACAAGACTTGCTGAAGCAGAACTAGCATGGCTTCTGTAAGGTTGAGTCCTGTCTTACTAACGTATTAGAGTTCTTTGAGAGCGCCAACAAGCAAATAGAGGTGATCTGGTTGGCATAGTTTTTGACAAGGGACTTCACTAGCCTGAGTAAACTCCGCAGTCGTATGGTAAGTAGAGAGGTCCTCTTCTGGAACAGGAGCTGGTTACGTAAGAGGTAGCAAAGAATGGGAATAAAAGGCAAATTCCATCCTGTAAGTCATTAGGAAAGAAATTGAAAACATGGTTGTTGGCATACGTTTGGCTCAAGAGACATTGGAATATGCCTCTACAGGGTTCACTTTCGCCACAGAATCGATCTGTGAAGTGCAACTCTCAGGAAAATGTGTGTTCTGTACCATATGTGTGTATAAATATATTTTTATTCTTCAAAATGAGCAGCTGCCTTCATGTAAGTCATCCTATCACAGACAAATGTATCTGCAGGGTCAAATACATTATTTCTGCCCTTATATGGGCCATGGAATGATTCCCCATCCCCATTTAGAACTAATAATATCAACCATTATTGTCATTAAACTGGTGAATAAACATCTTGAATACATTGCATCTCTCATAAGCTGAACATGAACTGCTTTTATGTACAAGCAAGCAAAGTATTTACATGGCATTTACAGGCCTCTGCCAGCCTTGAGTTCCCCGCCTTGCCAAAATGCTGATCTTTACATTGCTTGTTTGTGTTTGGTCAGGCTCAATTAATCCATGATAGGAACACGGCATCCCGCTCAACAGGAATGGTCAAATCTCACACTGCTGTTGCTACACCAGACAAAATACAAATGACCTGGACAAAAGAAAAGCTTATATCCGAGAAGCATAAAAATAAAGAAGCTTGTCTGTCAAGCTACAAGGATATCTTCAGTATGAAACCGTAAGTAGATACTTAAGGCATTAAATACCGATAGCATTGATCAAACCCACACTAACATTTAATGGTATTGAATAGAATGGGTTTATACCGTTCTAGAAATGGTAGCTCATAGAAGAAAGCAGTAAGAATACCATATTTTTTGCTCTATAAGACTCCCTTTTTCCCTCCTGAAAAGTAAGGGGAAATGTGTGTGCGTCTTATGGAGCGAATGCAGGCTGCGCAGCTATCCCAGAAGCCAGAACAGGAAGAGAGAGAGCTGCTTTTGCTGCACAGTGATCCCTCTTGCTGTTCTGGCTTCTGAGATTCAGAATATTAATTTTTTTGGTTTGTTTTCCTCCTCCAAAAACTAGGTGCGTCTTATGGCCTGGAGCGTCTTATAGAGCAAAAAATACGTACATTGGCCAGTTAGATTCTGGAGGTGTAAATGCCTTAAAATCATAAAAACCCATGCTGAAGATATAAATAATTCTATTTTTCTTTATACACACACTACTAGCTGTCTTCCCAGTACTACTTTTGCTCTTACATGAACAGAATTGTCTTCTAATTATTCTCTGGGTATCTTATACTCAGTACTGCTCTCTTGAGTGAAGCAGGAGCTGAGTTTTAGTTTGAAGGCTTATGAGTAAGCAGGAGCCATAACTGAAGAAAACTTTGTGAAATGTAAAGGAAGACAGAATATCTTTAGAAACAGGGGTGTTTCCTTCTGTTAAACTTTTATGCTTTGTGTGGCCTGGTATCATAGCAACATCATTATTTAAGTGGGACTATAAGGAAGTGAACCACTTTGTTTCACAACCACTAGATGGCGATGTAATCCTAGTAATCCTTGCCGGGACTTGGCAGCACCTACAGATTGAAAAAACAACAACAATGTTGTGTTTTATTTTTATGGAAATAAAAGACATGGTTATGTGTCCCAACATGGCTTATTATGTTTATCCTCTATTGTACATGGGTTGTTTTGAAGTACTACCCATTACGTTCTTTAGAAATTTGCTATCCAAACCCTCATTTATACCTTAATTTCAGAACATAAAAATAAGTAAGTTTAATTTGTAAAGCATTACAAAGTTAGCACTAAATCTGAAAAAAATGTGATATATGTTTTCCGTACAATTTAGATTTTGATTTCCTTTAAAATAAAGCAGAATTGATATAGATTATTTCTGTAATTTTAATAAATAATTTTAGGTCCATCCTTAATTACACTACAATAAATATTATTTCTGTCATAAACTAGGACAGTTGGAGCATTTGCTAGATTTCTGTAGCAAGAAATGTGAAAATGAGTTGAGCTTTTTAATAAAAGTAACTGACTTCACATCTGTAATTGTCATACACGGTAGCGGAACAGGTGATTCGTTAGGAAGATTAATAATAGTGTGATAGAAAAGACATAAGTGAGTTTCTACACTGATCTAGAAAGCCTCATGTGCATTATGGTTTACAGCATTGCAACCTATGTGTGTGTACTTGCAATATGTGCCTATGTCTCCATGTTAACCTTCCATGCTGACCTATCTGCTTCAGAAGTTATTGTTTTGGCCTTTGGTAAGGTTACTGCTGTGGTTGCTTATCTCTCAGAAAGAAAATTTACACCACTTTAATTTACGTTTGATTGTCCAATTTAAGAACGCCATGGTAATGGCAAAAACCGAATAGGTTCGCTTTAATCTGGCCAAGAATTATTGTATACCTGAATGCGCAGTTACGATCATACAGCTTTGTCTTTTACTGCTTGCTGCCTTTTGAAGAGAGCTGATGTGGTCAGATACTGTTTCTCTGAGACGTAGGAAGCTGTTAGCCCACACTACAGTCGCCCTGCTTCTCCTCTCTCTAGGTGAAAAATATCCAATCCCTTCCAAATACAATGTTCACCTGCCATCAAGGACTTGTGGGGAAGAAAAATACATTAACACAAAAGCCATCTACAAAAAAAATTGCAGACCACATCAAACAATTACAAAAAGAGGGTTGAAAACCATAACTAACATGAGGGGAAAAAAACAGCCAGAAAGTAAAAGCTAAAAACTAAAGCACCATAATAAAAAGCTTTGAAAATAAAAACTAAAGAAACAGAAAATTTAAAAGTAGGCATTTTAAATGCTGCAAGTATAGATGAATACAATATTATGTTGGGTCAGAATTTATTCTTTTTTCAGATGAAGGAAGATTTTGGAAAGGGAGTGTGCAAACTCAGGAGTTGCTTGTTTGCATAGTTTCATCTCTGTGTCTGAGCTATTAACTATGCAGGAAATCACTTAAAGATTAGAGGGGCAACTTTAAGAGCAGTGCAGAACTGTTGTACAATATGAACAGGGGACAATTTAAACGTTTCCATTCTTTTAGGAATGTGTGCCATGGTTTGTTTTTAAAAATCACACGAGACATACTAATTTTTAGTGATTAAAATATTTAGGAAATGAATAAAGTTATATTGTATTTTAAGGTGCTATATTAGAAAAATATGCCATATAGCTATGTAATATTTTTGCACATTTGTTTCTCTTCCATGTAGAGAATGGGGAAATCTGTAAGTCGAATTTGATTTAATTTAGGTTGTTATTCCTGCTTTCTGTGCTTTATTGTTTAAGTGTTGTTGCATGCCTCGTCCAAATTAGCTGTTTTTGAATCTTCACTGGGTCTGTGCATTATGTTTTAGCATGTGAATGTGATGGCTTAGCCTTCCTGTCATATTTTCCTTTTATGCTTTTCTCCCTTTTCTAAGCTAGGTGCCTCTTTTTTATTACTACTTTTCTTCAGAGTAAATCACATTATGTGTTTCATAAAATGAAGGTCACCATTTGCCTGTATAAAACATTTGACATTTCCTTCATCAAAATCCCATGGGTGCAACTTTTCCCCTTAATTATCTCAATAACCAGATGCACAGTAGTTTCTGGATAAGCTAACATTGGCATAATTGCAAAGATTACAACAATGACAATAAAGGTGATTTAAAAAATAATAATAATTAAGAAGTGGGAAAGATAGATGCAGATATTAATCTCATGAGTTTGTTAAGCTATATTGTGTTCAGTTGCTTAATTTGTAAGAATGGTGTGCAATATTGCATACCTTCAACCTCTCCACCCACGGGGGGGGGGGGGGGACATAGCAGCAGATAAGATTATAAAAAGAGACTAATGTGGATAAATGAGTCATTTTTGAGGCAGATCATTCAACCTCATGAAAGTGGTTGCGATGCAAGTTTTTGTTCTCCTGTGACTTCTTCCATTCTCCTGCTTTGAAGCACTACTAAGGGCTCTCACCCGCCTTTTTTTCTTTTTTGTTGAATATCCCTGTCATTTTGTTCTTTGATTTTCCCTCTGTGTGAGTCATCAGTTCTTTATACCAAAAATCTTCACACATAGCATTGATGTTTCTCTCACTTTTTTTTTTAATGTCTTTTTAGATATCCATCCTCCATAATCATTGTATGGCCCCTAAGTGTCTTGATTCAGCAGATGTGATCAGCTTGCAGAAAGCTTTCTGCCCGTGGATCTGGTTTCTTGAACGCACAGAATCCAGCTATGTGCCAGACCACAGACTGTCACCAGTCATGCACACAGAAACCCATGACCTGTTCCATATACAGTGGACACTCGGGTTGCGAACGTGATCCGTGTGGGATGCACGTTTGCAACCCGCAGCGTCACGTCTGCGCATGCACGGGTTGCAATTCGGCGCTTCTGCGGATGCGCAAAGTGCAATTTAGTGCTTCTGCACATGTGTGACCGCCGAAACCTGGAAGTAACCCCTTCCGGTACTTCCAGGTTTCGGCAGTCCGTAAACCGAAAAAACGCAACCTGAAGAGTCTGTAACCCGAGGTATGACTGTACACCCATGATTAGGCTTATGCAGTTGACTCCTTACATATGTATGTAGCAGGACTCTTGTGCTCCCACAATTCTCTAGGTCAGGAGCAAGTGCTGCAATTAGATGATCATATCTTGGGTTAATAAGGCAAGGTAGGAATGTGCCTTGCAGCTGTTCATGAGACCTCTTTGTCCCTCCTTTGACATGAAGGAGCAAACAAACGAGGAAGACTCCAGATAACGGTTGTTTTCTGGTCTGAACCAGGAAACTATGGCTAGCAGCTTCAGAACAAGCAAAGATACTAAGTCATGGCTTGAAATTGGCTTTGTACCCTAGCTTGTTCCAAAGCATGTTATATTTAAAGAATAAGAAACAAAAATAAAGGGTAAAAGGACCCTAACAGTTAACTTTTGTATCCTCGCCACCCTTGAAAAATGTGATGGAACTCCTCAGTTGGAGAATCTTCCAGGGCATGTATTGCCCATTACTGCATTCATAAGAAGAATGGCATCTGCCTTTTGAGTTTTTCGAAGGTAACATAGCAGCTGTTATTGTTCTATAAAGTTGTGTCCTTTAATTTCCACAATCAATGTACTTTAAAACTTTAGTGTTACGTTAATGGGAGCAGCTGAGCATATAATATGTCTAAAATTAGGCACATACTGTACAGAAATCAAAGCCTAATTTATCGGTTCTCTTTCTCCAGTGACATTCATGTCCCCTGAGAATTAATATTAAAATGGCAAGTACAGTTCAGTTTAAGTGTTGCACATTGGGGCAAGAAAATGTTGTTAATGCCCAACACATTTTGGAAAAAGTTTTCCACCTTCAGAGGCAATTCTCTTTGTTAGAGCAGTGCAGAAAAATATTACGGAGGCTTCTTCCTTGGCCAGATGCAGCCCACTGCCTTCCTTTCCTTGTTTTGGTTTTTGCACATCAGGGCAAAAAACTTAATTCCACACACACATTAAAGGGGTCTGAGCTGACAGTGCCTGGGGCAGGATAGGGATGTTGGAGTCTGCTGTGGAATAGCTAAATTAAAATTTTGACCCAGTATGCATCAGCTGTAGAAAAAGGTAAACTTCAGTTTGAGGGTTATACGGAAAGGAATCAGAAATAAAACTACCAATACTGAAATGTGAATTTATGTTGTGACCATACCTGGAATGCTGTGTGCGGTTTTGGTCACCACACCTTAGAAAGGATGTTGCAGAATTAGAACAAATACGGAGAAGGGCAACCAAAATAATCAGGCTGGAGCAAGTCTCCTATGCCACTATGCAGTTCTCAGCGGGTTATTCCTGGTGGAAAATGTGATTCCCTGAGAAAAAAATGGGTTTCTTGCCCTTGCTCTGTGTCAGTGTAAGAAGTCATTGATGAAAGAACCCTTAAAGGAGTAAATTAAATGGAGTAAATTAAGTAAATGGAGTAAATGGAGTAAATTAAGTACCCTTAAAGGAGTAAATTAAAGGAGAACCCGTAAAGGAGTAAACCCTTAAAGGAGAGCCAGTGTGGTGTAGTGGTTAAGAGCGGTAGTCTTGAAATCTGGGGAACCGGGTTCGCGTCTCCGCTCCTCCACATGCAGCTGCTGGGTGACCTTGGGCTAGTCACACTTCTTTGAGGTCTCTCAGCCCCATTCACCTCACAGAGTGTTTGTTGTGGGGGAGGAAGGGAAAGGAGATTGTTAGCCGCTTTGAGACTCCTGAAGAGGAGTGAAAGGCGGGATATCAAATCCAAACTCTTAAATTCACTTTGGTAGCCTTTTGACTTAGAAAAAGTGCAAAAACAATAACAATTCTATGCTACTTGGAACAAAATGTTTTATCACTCCTTGATTTAAATTTTGCGGGTCTACAGAAGGGCCAAATATATTTGTTTCCAAAGCTTGATCCAGTCCACAAGCCCAACAGTTGACTAGACTTCATAGACACTGTGCTCAAGTATTTTATTTTATTTTTAGGAAATGTCATGGCATTACCTGCTGATTACTAAGCATTTGCTATGTTGTATGGCTTAAGATTTTTTTTGGCTGCAACAGTAACTTTTTTCTTGCACTTACCAGTAAGATTGTGTTGGCTGATTCATCTCTAATTGTTGCTATGTTGTAGGAACCAGTCGAATGTGCGAAGGATGCACACTGCCGTCAAGCTCAATGGAGTTGTGCTAAACAAGTCACAACATGCCCAACTGGTGTTACTGAACATGCCTGGTCCTCCAAAAAACAGGCATGGGGATGAAAATTGTATCCTTTTTTGGTGCACTTGAGGCATAAAAGCAGCCATCCAGCAACACCCAAAATCTGTTATGACATATTAGAATCAGATGAGGGAAATATTGAATAGAACTGTATGAAATAAAGGCAGTTGACCGATTATGCAGGGGAGATATAGAGCGTATTTTCCGCTCTATAAGACGCACCTTTTCCCCTCCAAAAATTAAGGGGAAATGTGTGTGCATCTTATGGAGCGAATGCAGGCTCCATGGATTCAGTGAAAGCAACGCGAAGCCTCCGAACTGCAGCGGGAACGCTCGCACCGCGCTCCGGAGACTTATGGCGGCTTTCCCTCTGTGCAGCGCCCCTTCAGCGAAGCAGGAGGAGAAATTGAAGGAGCTCCGTTTCTCCTGCCGCTTCGCTGAAGGGGCGCTGCGCAGAGAGGGAGAGAATTTTGTTTTCTTGTTCTCCCCCTCTAAAACTGGGAGTGTCTTATGGTCGGGTGCGTCCTATAGAGCGAAAAATACGGTAGTAATAGTGTGGGAAGTCAGTTACATAATGATAAAATCTTACACTTCCTGCTTCCGGATAAATCTACAATTTACATTTGATAACAGGTAACAGAAATTCCTATTTTACTTTCCCATGTGGAACTGAAGTTGAATTTGGGAATGAGAGTGATTTGCCCGGTGAGATCATCACTGATCAGAGGTATGAAGTTGGGCAATGCAAGCTGAGTATGTTTTGCTAACAGATACCTTGAGACAGATGCAGTTTGCACCTTTGGGTGTGGGAAGGGGAAGTATATAATCACCATAAGGTTTCGGTACAATTTTATTCCAGGCCTTAAAACCTTGACTACTTTGACATCCAGATATGGAGTTCTTGGAAGTTTTGACAGAAGGCTTGAACAGAGTGCTCTTGGTACGAGGAGGAGGTCGTGAAGTTATCACCATTTACTCCTAATAATTTTACTGAACACACCGATATCACTACACATAACATCTGTTTCCGGAATTAAATGTGGGACTTTGGCAAATCTTGTTGGGACTAATGACTTTTGCCCAGCCCTATTTATTGCATACGAAATAGAATCAAACAGTTGAATCCTCTCTTTTTTCTTTTATAAAATTATGTCAGCAAATTTATTTCCTACATAGATCTCTCTAAAATGTGTCTTTATTGAATAAATGTATTATATGCTTGTATATTTTTTTAATGTAGAAAACTGGGAGACGATATTTTTTTGTTGTTCTGGGGATTAGGGTGGGACACAGAGGGGCATACTTTTTGCACATAGCTCCTAGTAAATACAATAGCTGCTTCTTGGACATAGGAACAGACTCCTAAGTTTGTACAACTTTTTATAATGATGGTTTTTAAAAAAGAAAATGAAGAATGGGGCTTCCAGGAACCATTTTATAAGAGTCTGGCCTACATATTTTGTACCGTTGACCCTGCTGACCAGAAGCAGGTACTGTCTCCTTACCAAGTCTCTATGGTTCTGTATTCATTTTAATCCACAACTCTGTGAATTGTTTAGCATTGTATTTTAATTAAAGATCACTGGTTGAATAAAAGTCCTTTGATTTAGGAACCACAATTTTGACTACTTGAAAGTGGCCCTTATGAGTCCAGGCTTAAATTGTTGCTGAAAGCTGAGTCTACCTTAAAAAGATAATACTTCACTTACAAATACAGCAAGATCTAATCTTATTTTTGGAGTGTCTTGTTTTTAAGGTTTTGAACCCCAGCTCTTAGTTTTTAGGAAAGAAGAAAGGAAGAAATCCACTAGAATAAATCATTTAAGCCTTTGAAGTTACACATGTCCAGCTGCTGTAGGGAAATGGAAGACATCAAAATGCAAAAACTTGACAAATAAGAATACTCTGCTCTTAAGCAATATTGACTGGACCCTATAAATGGCAAAATAAAAGTCTAAAATTTGTTCTCTAATACACTTGCCGACCTATAAGCTGCATAGTACCCATTTCATTTAGTAGGCAGGGAGTGGCTGGAGTTTTGCTTCTTCCTCAAATTTCTGGTCAACTCCTGACTTCACCAGATCAACACAAGCCCACTATCAGTCCTCCATCCTCTTGGGTAGTAGCATGACTCTTCCACTTCCCTGACTTACTGCACCAAAAGCATAACTTTATATTTCTACTCAATATTGGAAGGGGGCTCTTTTGGAGACCCAAATGCGAAACTGAAATACTATAAATAAGATATTTCGTACAGATATAGGTAGAATCAAGCAATTGAGAGTTAAATACAGCAGCTGTTGAGCGCAAAATAAGTGCACTTGGTAACAGCACCAGCAGTGTTATTAATATTACTTAGTTAAAGTGAAAATTCTGGAAATTTCACCATGAGAAAAACCTTAAGTGTTTTTTAATAACTTGTGTGTGTGTTGTTTTTTTAGAGGGGGTGGAAATGCAAATAAATAGAATATCGAATTACTTATTAGATCAAACCTTTATCACATTTAAAAATGTATTGTGCATAAGCTAGGTTGGCATCTGTCTTGGGAGACAATGGAAGAGTGTGCCTTCAAGGGTTATGTCAAACAACTGGAGAGTTACAGTGCCTGCTGTGTCTGTAGAGATGAATACAGGAGAGACATGTTTTGTTGCAGCTGGGGCAGATGAAGGCATCCAGTTGTGCTGCTGCAGATGCAACACAGCATCTCTTCTTTCTGGGTTCCTCCCAGTGGTCATTCCTCCTCTGGTCACTGTTGTGGATCGTTTAAGAAATGTATTGTACGTAAGTTACCCATGCATGAAATTAGAAATTTGATATAGTGGTAAGTTTTTTCAAACAATAACTGCAAATATAACCATTGTTAGAGATGGGATTGCAAGCTTCTACTCTCAGCAAGGTACCTGTAACGCAGAAAGAGAAGAAACTAATTTTTCTGAAGAGAGCTTAGAAATGAACATCTGAATCACAACATGATTTCACAGATCGTGTGCGTGGTAGCAGACAGGATAGTTCAGTGCCCACACACTGGAGATTCAAGACACATCTGATGTTTTACCAGGTATGTAATGTACATAAGACCAATTAGCACAATCCTTAACTCTCAGAATTGGTTTGTATGGGATGGAGAGCATGGATAGGTTCCATGTGCATTGGGCATATCTTTGAACACATAACCAACTGGGTTCAGGAACAATGCTGTAACCCTGGGTGTGCATGTGCATTTGTGTGGCTGGCTGGCTGGTGCAATGTTGATTTTCCACCATGCGTAGATGCATCATTTTTAGAGCCATCTTTGTAGCTCTAGAATAAAAAAAATCCTCACAGGTTTTCCATCCTGTTACAAATTATTGCATACTGGGCCTCAGTGGGTAAAATCTTGACCTTGAATGTATGTTAACGTATTCCCGGGGGTAGTGAGCATTTTTGTACTGAGGCTATATTGACGTCAGCATGACCATTGTTAGGGAGTAAAGTTATTGGCTGTTGATCTTTGAAATCTGGATAGATGAATAGTACCCATTTACTGTATTGCATATTAGTTAACGGGTGGGATGGGGATATGTGAAAGCTAATTACTTTTAGCATTTCACATAAATATTACGGCTCACAAGTTTTTATTATGCAATGAATGCTATTATGCTAGCAGTTGCTTCATCCCCTATCATTAGTTTGTTGTTTCTGTAGTTTATTTTTGTAACTTTGTTGTGATTGTTGCAATCATTAGGGATGTTCTAATTACTTATTGATTGTCCATAACGTATTTCACAGTTGAAGTCATACAGTGCTCCAGATAACTCCATGAACAGTTTGAAATTTGTCCTCTCAAGTGACCTTAATAGGGTGCTTTGAAACACATCACTTCACTGTCGTCATAGGCTTGGCAAGTGTTTATTGCTTTTGAAAAGTAGAACAATTTCAGATGTACTGTAGTTGGTCAGTTTCTCAGAAGGGAATGGCTATTTTAAGAAGAATTGCTTATATATCTTTTAACATGTAAAATGTTTTCCTGTGTTTTCTCTTCTCAACCCTGTGAATTTATGGCTAAAACCCTTATCTCACAGGAAAAGGGTTGGCATACTAACCAGTGAACTCCTTGTGCCTAAAGGAGGATGGCACATTTAGTTGAGTTGGCCAACCTGAGTGAAGAGTGGATCCATGTGTTCCTTTTCTTTGCCTCCAATGATTTTTTGGCATAGTGGCTCAGTTGAGATTATTTTGCTGGATATTCTGCATAGGAATCACTACCCTGTGGTCTAGTCCCACCTTACTCTGGCAACGTCTGTAAGAAAAAACTGGGTGGGTGAGCCAAAAGGCATGTCGTGATGCTGGCATGGGCAAAACCCATGTGATTTAGGAGACTCGTTTAGTTCTTACAGATATTCCTGGAGAAAGGTTCAGGGGGTGCATCGCTTCAATAGCTTATGGATGTTGCTTCCACAGAATTTGTTTGGACAGAGGTTGCAGAATTTTGGGTTGCACCATTTCAGAGTGTAAATGCTTATCAGGTAGGAAAGCTTCCACTGTAGCTCTCCTTGATGTGCTAGTTTGCTCCATGCAGAGGACTGGAGCAAATAATAGCCCCAAATTTTATCACTTTGTTCCACGCAATACACATTTCATTCTCGCTACATTCTACTTACATGGCAGATGGACAGCTTTCGGCCTTGAGTGCCAGCTATTAAGAGAAGTGAATGAGGTGGTTTATTTTAAATTATAAAATTAATTTATAAAATGCTATCTAATCGAGTGCCCTTGATAATGTCCTTCAGATTTTTTTAAAAAATGCTCTCAGCCTTTCACACTCAAGGTCAGCTGATTCTCATTGCTTCCTAAGCAACCACTACTATCTACTGATAGTTTTAGGGTACTGACCCCACCAGCCGACTCCTGAGAAATGGCGGTGGTTCTTATCCTAAAGCCAAGGTGCATGAAAACCATTTGAAAAGTAATACTGCCATTGTTGGAAGTGGGAGTCCCCCAAAGTTGACCAGCCTATCTTAGGTTCTCTTCCAAGACAGAAAGGGCACAATGAAGCCCCAATGTGATTTTAGTAGAACTCAAGCACTATGGTTTCCCCCAACCCTGTTGAGTTGATCTTTTTGTGCTCCCTCAGTAAATTTCTGCTGCTAAATGAGTCAACAGCTTGACCTCTGGGTAGGCATGGGTTTGTTTTTTTGCTGGCAGGACCAGGCAGAGGAGCTTCTCAAATCAGCAAAGAACTAGTCGAATTTGGCCGCTAGCAATAGTGATTGCAGACTCTTGAGAGTCCCATGGACTGCAAGAAGATCAAACTTATCCATTCGGAAGGAAATCAGCCCTGAGTGCTCACTGGAAGGACAGATCCTGAAGCTGAGGCTCCAATACTTTGGCCACCTCATGAGAAGAGAAGACTCCCTGGAAAAGACCCTGATGTTGGGAAAGATGGAGGGCACAAGGCGAAGGGGACGACAGAGGGTGAGATGGTTGGATAGTGTTCTCAAAGCTACCAGCATGAGTTTGACTAAACTGCGGGAGGCAGTGGAAGACAGGAGTGCCTGGCGTGCTCTGGTCCATGGGGTCACGAAGAGTCGGACACAACTAAACGACTAAACAACAACAATAGTGATTGTCTCCTTGGCCAGTGATTTTTGGGGATGATGGATGGACTAAAGGGAACCTTCTTGAGGGGCAATGTGCCCTCAGATGTGTGACAATCCTGTCAACAAGCTGGCATCTTTAATGGGATTATGCCCACCGCAGAATCGAGCTGGTCTGCACTCCCCTGTTTATCAAATGTTCAATGAGTAATCTTCAATGATATTGCAGCTGACCACTTACTACCAGACATTTATTCCAACAAACAGGAGGAATGTCAAGACAGATCATGGCAACTGCCAAGCGGGATGTAGCTTTGTAATAGTAATTAATTAATTGAAATAATAATTTTATTTATATGCCACCCATCTGACGGAGTTGCCGAAGCCACTTTGCAGTGTGCTTCTGCAAAGGGCAGGAGTAGAGATTGATGGATCAGTCTGTTTTCAGTCCATTTCAGCTTTGCATGTGTTCAGTCTGCTCCATCTTGTTTCCATGTTAAATTTGCATCTTTAAAGAAATAATCTGCACAAAAAATCCATATTTAAATTAGCACATTGAAACATTTTCTCACAAAATCCAGAGTCCTAAACCTATTTTATGTGAAAATGTGCATTTCTCGATGTATTTTATCTAAAAAAAGATGTATTTTAAAATGCATTTTTGATATTTTTGGAGCAAGGATTGCATGATGGAGAGGCACAGATAACTGAAGGATAATGAAGTTCCAATCCATACGTTAGTCCCGGAGACACAGGTCAGGTCAGTTCACATACAAATTCACAAAGAATTCAGCATCTCTGGGCAAAAGTGAAAGCCTGTTGGAGGAATTCTCCAAATGCACACTCAGCAAGCAGCTTGCCCCCCCCCCAGCTGCCTACCCAAGTTGTGCAGTCAAGACAGTATCCTCGCTCCCATTAGTGCTGGGTTGCTGCTGCTAGAACAGAAAGCTGATGCGTGCAAGCAGTATTTTCTGTATAATTTCCCTGACATTACTTTGGTGGTTTTAGTCCCCATTCCAGCTTCAAAAGCTGCATAAACAGAAGTGTAATGGAGGGTTTGAGCCTCATTTCAAACTCATCTAATTGTTACAGAGGAATCATAAGAGCCTGGGGGTGGGTGGGTGGGAGAAAAGGGGGTATTTCTGTTCAATTTGGGGAAAAAACATTAAAACACCATGTGTTTCTTCGGCAGCTGAATAAGGGAATAAGGGAAATGGAGTCCTATAGGCTTGGGCTGAAGAGGAACATGACCAGGAAAGCCAAAGTTGGTCAGGTGAAACATAATTCCATGTGTCTCTGCTGTGTCCTTGCAATAGGACTAGACAACATTAGGGAAAAAACGACACCTTGCTTTTGTGAAGAGGGGCTGGTGGGTGGAATTGTGGTGGTTTTTTTAATGTTACATATTTGGATAACAATACACATGTTCCAGGATCTATTTTGCTATTAAGGACATTTCTGTAGATCTGTTCTAATGGGATAATTTAAAAATCTGCCACAGAATTCAGATGAAATGTTTCCAAGACAATTTCAGGCACAGTGCTGAGATTTTTATTTAAAATAAGAAAATTATCCATCTTTGTGTTCCAGTTAATGCTCTGCAAATTGATCATTGGACGATTTGGCACAGCGGAGTAGGAATGTTGTCTTCTTCTGTAGGTCTGAATATGTACGTAAGAAGCAGGTTTTAATTCAGTCCTCTTTTTTTATTTTAGAGCTAATCCCTGCGTTCCAAGTTGAGGATAAACAGTAAATCGTGCAGAGCAAAGTAGAGGTTAAATAAGATCATGAACTAAGATCATATTGGTTCTTTAACGAAATTTAAGCTGGCAACAAAACCTGCATGTCAGCATAGCTTGTAAAGAAAGATCAACAAGTTCCATCTAAAACAGTAATAAATTATTTCCATTTGGTACCACTTTTGTCTTTTACAATGTGTGGAAATATAGTTACAGTACGTCTGAAGCAGGCTTTCTCCCTTATACAGCCCTCTCTTGTGTGTTCCATTGCAATGAAGTCACACATCTCAATCTGGAAACATTAATCTACTTTGAAATTGTTGCACCACCAAAATACGTAGTGTAGCATTACAGTGGCACCTCTAGTTAAGAACTTCATTCGTTCCGGAGGTCCGTTTTTAACCTGAAACTGTTCTTAACCTGAGGTACCACTTTAGCTAATGTTCATAACCTGAGGTACTACTTCTAGGTTAGCAGAGTCTGTAACCTGAAGCATTTGTAACCCGAGGTACCACTGTACTCTCTCATAACCACTGTTACTTGTGTCCTATAGCTAAGTGCTAACACAGTACACAGTATTCTAGATGTGACGTTCAAGACTATATATCCCTTGCAAGCACAGAAAAATCCTTTGCATATTGGCCATAGGCTCCTGCATCCTGAGAATCCCAGATTTTGTTTTTAAAAAGCAGGTTTCTAGCCCATATTAGACAAGCTATAGTATGTGGGAAATGAATCATGAGGAAACTCCCATAAGTAGGGAAAGAGGGAGGGAGGGAGAGGAGGGTGCTCAGTAGCACTGCTGATAGCAAGAGGCAAAGCACCAGTAGTTTAAATAGCTCACTGACCCCCTCCAAAGAAACTAGCAACAATCATGCTAGTCCAAACAACAAAAGCCGCCAACCACAGGTCACACAATACATTGTTGCTCGATGTAGATTTGGTGTTGTCTTTTTTAAGGCTTGGAGTGTAGTCAATGCTGGAACCACAAAACTGGGCAAAATCAAGGAACTCTTATTTCCAAAGGGTGATCTTTTGCAGGTCTTTAGGGATACATGCTTTGACACGAAAATAATCAGTCCCTTTTGTAAATATATTTATTTAGAAGTACGGAATACAGCAACCAGAAATGTTGAAGGAGCCATGCTGCTTCAGTGCCCACTGGATAGACAAAGGGATTCAAATTTGAATGGAAAATAAGAACCATGACAAGGTGTTTCATACATGTTTAGGGGGTGGGGGCGGCAGGGGATATTACAACAAACGACAGCCATGGGTAGGTCTGGCATATTCACACTTCTGAATTTAAGCCCAATATTCTTTTTCGGGAATATTCACCTCACTATTATTTCCCTGAATCCTTCATTCTACCTACCTACCAAGTTGAATCACATAAAACCCACACACAAGAGATGGGCTGAACTAACAATTGATCTAACCCAACATCCTGTTTCCCACAGAGGTTAACCAGATGTTTCTGGGAAGACCACATGCAAGACCAGAGGGCAACCCCCGTCTTTAGTGGTTGCTTGTCCCAGCTCTGGTACCCAAGGCCTCCAAACATGAATGTCCCGTTTAGCTGTTTCTCCATAATGTTGCCTCCTGAGAAAACGAGGCCTGCGGTCACTGTTTTTGACCAGGCCTCTATTTTCTTCCAGTGTCTTGCCAATATCACTGAATTCCCTTTCGCATCCCTAGTAGATTCCTCATAGCCTTTCCATTGCCACAGACGGCTCTCTCTGACTATAGTCCAACAACCAACCAACTTTGCTACAGCTTTTCTAGAACAACCTTCGTCTGGCATTTCTGCTTAGGATGAAACGAATTTAATTGTTCAACTATAGCCTTCAAGAAAAGCAAGTTACCTGTTACTGAACTCATTTTCTTCCACCCCTGCCCCTTGGTGGAAGAGTCTGCCTGAGTAATGAGTCATTTAATTAGATTTGCACTGTTTGGTTGTCATTGTGCATAAAATACAGATACAGAAGACTAATGAAGGAACTGATGCCATTAAGATGCCTCCCATTAGTAATACCTGTTAAGATAAACGGCATTTATGTATATACATCAAAGGGGATCAGTTCCTCATTTCTACAGGGTTACATCAGATGATGATCCATTGCTTATAAACAAAAAACAGTATATACATATTGATATATTTTCCTCACATACCAGTAATTTAAACAACACACACCTATCTCAAATAGTGGTTTCCAAACTATGTTCCTGGACGGCGTGGTGTTCCTTGAGAGTTTATCAGGAATTCCTCAATAGAAACATTTGTGACAACCAAGGACAAAGCTCTTGAAGGAGAGCTTGTCTGCCATTATTTATCATGCTGGGGAAGTTTTGTATGTGTCCTGCAACATGCCCTCGTTTCATGTGGCACCCCAAATGAATGGAGTGTGCTCTTGAACATGCCCCAGAATCTTCTGCAAAGAGCCAAGGTTTTCTCCGAGATTTCAACAACAGGCAAATCAGTTCAGAAGAAAGGGCTACTTGAAGGAAGTTTGAAAACCGCTCTTCTACACCTACCCAAGTTGAAGGGATTGCTCCTTCCCTACCACAGTAGACAGGGATTTGCTATTTAGGCAGATTGCTTCAGATCCAATAGAAGGACATCCTCATCTTCTTTTGCCTCCTGCTTGAGCACTATTTTTTCAGGAGTAATCACTATCTTCTCTTCGGCCTGAGAAGGACCTTTTGATCCACCACCTTTGTCTTTCTTCACTTTGGTTATTACCTCTGTGTAGGAAATTTCTTCAGAGACTGGCTCAGCATCCCCACTATCGGCTGTTGTTGTTGTTGTATCGCCAGTAGCCTCTTGGGTTCCATCTTGACCTTCAGCCATTGCCTGCTCTTTAGGTTTCTTCTTCTTCTTGAAGGTCTCCTTGGTTGGTGCTGCATTGGATATATTTTTCTTAAATCTTATCCCAGTTTGCCTCAGCCTCTCTCCTGACTGCCTTATTCGCTCTCTCCTCTCTGGCGTCACTATTCTAGTTCGGAGCCTGTCCACCCTCTTGCCAAAATTTTGCCTTGTCTTCTGGAGGTTCTCTCTTGAGAAGGCCTTCTTTATATTGTTGATACGTCTCATGCCTGACTTCTTAAACCGGGCTGCTTTGCTTTCTTCTATGTAATACTCCTCATCGGAAGAAAGATCGTCAGGTGGGCAGAAGGCATCTCCTAGGTGTTCCCCTTGTGTCCGGTCTTTGATAACTGACAGAGACAATGGGCACGGAATGTCCTCCTGCAAGTGAAAGCACAATGTGTCAAAAAGGGCTTATTGTTGAGGGAGGAAAGGAATAAATTGGCTTCCAGGTGGCCAGCTCCTTAGGAACTGCTGCACCAAAGCAAAATATACCTCAGAAGGGCTTGGCAGGCAGAAGATGCCAGATTCAATCCCTGGATAGCCACAGCCAGCCAGTGTAGACAATAGACTCAGTATAAGTTTCCTATGTTCATTATCATTGTTTTATCTTCTGTGCTGCCTCCTATGCTAGCTCCCTGCCCCCCAGCCAAAAAAAGGCATTGGGTTTGTTTTGTATTTTTCTCCCTTGGGCCAGGCAGATATAACACTGATGATCAATAAGGAGTGGACCATGGCATCGCATGTTTTCTGCCATCTTCAACTCCTATCCTCCTCCGCCAAATTCCTGGTAAGTCTCTTACAGACATTTAAGAGTGTCACTGTCACACTCAACCATGGCTAGGAGAATCGGTCCAAAGAATCGATCCATTTGGTAAACCATGGTTAGGTCACACATAGTACAACAGAGCAGCAAAGCCTTAGAAGGGTAAAGTAGCCAGAGGCTGGTGGGGCATTTTATCTGCTTTATCTGACAATCTATTCATCAAGTAAACTGAATATATTACACGCAGCACCAATATTTCATTTAAGCTTGCAGGGGAAGTGGGAGAGGGCCTTCTTGGTGGCTGCTCCCAGAAATTTGACTAGCTCCCTCCTTGTAGAGGAGGGACTTTTTTGATCCAACAGGAACTGACTGCTTTTAATGAAAGGGCTGGTGTCATTATTTGTATTTTTTACTTTTATAAGTAAAGTACACACTTTTATAAGTGTGTGTGTGTGTGTATAATTTATCAAAGTTTAATTGTTTTTAATGAATACTTCCCCCCTCCAATGTTTTTAGCTGCTATTATTTTTATCTGTAAGCTGCCTTGAGTGTCAGGGGGAAAGGTGGGACATCATTATTATTATTAAAATTTTGATACTCCGCCTTTTGATCTCCAAGAACCACCTTGGCAGCTATGGCAGTGTGCAATGGAAGAAGCTATTCAAAAAATTCCTGTGTGCCCGTCCCAGTTTTAGTAAATGCCATGCACTGATTTTGCTCCTTTTTTGCTAATGCTAAAGTCACTCCAGGCCTCCAGTGCAAAACAGAGAAGCCACCCTGTTGACTTTTGCACATTCCAGGGCCCTGCCCTGCTGCAGATGGCATGAAAAACATCTGAATAGATTGCAGGAACTGGGTGCAGCATCAGTTAAGAGGTAAAAAGAGAATGCTGGATACTCCTTTTGGACTGTGAGGGAGCGGATGGGGTGTCATTCGCAAACTTGACTGTATAACCATTTGGCATAGTCTGTGATTACTGATCACATCTGATCAATAATCACATAATCACATTTGATTTCTCAATGTAGTTTGATTTTTTCTAAACATGACTGAGGGGAAATGTTATGTTATAAATATAGCAAAGGGCCATTTCACACATTGTATAGCCAAAGAACCTGGTTGGCTACTCAACCAAGTTGACACAGCTTATTCCACATTCCCGATTGCCACATCAACACATTATGGCAGTTAGGTGCACACTATTTAAAAAATGCTCTAAAACATAAATGAAACTAACAAACTCCTAACCATTGCATGGAATACTAAAGAACAAAGATGTCAAGTCGCTGTGTAGAAACAAAGAAAAAAAATATATAGAGGAAGATTCAGAACTGCACAGTGCAATCCTATCGAGACTTCCTAAGGAGTAGGAGAATCTAGTTCCAGGTAAACACACGTAGGAGTGCCCTGTAAATTTTCCCTTTGGAATTAATGGAACTTTACCACTGGCTTTTGATAGGATCAAAACTTTAGGGAAATTTTAGACTGGCTGTAATGGTTTAAGGGAAGGGAGCTCTTTAGATGGCATTCTGCTGCATGGGCCCCCCAAACATCTGCCCCAAAGTCCTGCTGTGACTGAACCACTATCAGAATCCCTCACCACAGTAAAGAAATTGCATGGATAGATAGATATAGTACATTTAAGGGAGGGAGGGAGGATTCTCTCTCTCAAGCATCTCTGAAGTCCTTTCCCTGAATGTTCAGTTGTCATATCTGTAAGTATCTGTTCCCTTTACATTACATAAAGAGATCAAAGGGGAAATGTGCAGGCAGAATTCTATGCAATTGCCTGGGAAATCTGCAGCTTTCTGGTGTTCTGGCCAGTGATGGCAAAACTGCTGGAGGTGAACGACAACAAGCACTTGGCACCTTGTTCACAGCCTACTATTCTCTAACTGGCAATAGCTCCCTAGCATCTAGGGTGGGAGGTTTTTCACAGTCAGCCCTGATATTTGAGACCCTTTCCACCAGAGAGACCTAACCTGGGATCTTCCTATGCAAAGCATGTTCTTGGCAACTGAGCTATGGGCCCAACCCAAATTTCTTGCCGCCGGCCAGGCAGCTGTTTTTTTTTCTAGAGAGAACATTTCATTCTCCACAGGCACGATCTACCGCTCGGGGATTGGAATAGGGAAGCAAGTGCCCCCAATGAATTGCCTGCCATTAATTTTGAGAATATTTGTAAAATATCATAGGTGGTAGAATCCAGATCATCTCATCTGAGATCTCAGCAGGATTATACACCGGCCTCATTTGCATGTGACACTAAGCCATAGTTTAGTGTGTCAAGAATGTGCCACACACTTGCATAGTGTCCCATCATAAGAGCTGGAAGGGGTCCCAACGATCATCTAGTCCAACCCCTTGCAATGCAGAAATCTGCAGCTGTCCCGTACAGGGATTGAACCTGCAACCTTGGCATCATCAGCACAGCTCTTTAAACACCTGAGCTATGCCCACCACTCCTCTAGGGTAGCTGCAAAGAGCTCTGGGGTAGCTGCAAGGAGTTCACTTCTGCCACAGTCTAGTGTGTCTTCTGAAACCTTAATGGAGTTTAATGTCAACTATGGTACAAGCCAGCCTCGGGACCCATGCTCTGAAGTTGGCTTGAACCAAATGACAGCTACCCACAGCTAGTGTGTGCTATAAGTAGCATGCAGCGCTCTCCCCATCAGTGCCCCATGCTTTAGAGTTATGTTGCCAAGTTTAGCGGAAGGCAGGGATGCAGCAGGCTTGACTCTGTGCCATAGCTAGGCACATAGACCATCCTGTCCAGTGAGCATGCTGCACATTGGCTATGTACTAATATAGTAAAGGTTCCTAAAGGTCTCCGAACATCAGTGGATTTCTGCACCTCACAGAAGAGACATGCCACAGGGGTGTAGAGCTACTAACTTTATAAGTTCAGTAGTAACTTACTATTAGACTAGAAAATTCACACTTCATTTTTTGCCTAATGTTCTACAAATATATTTCCAAGTACCTGTAGTTTTTGCAGAGCTTGTGTGTGTAGAAATGACTAGAGTCTGCAATAAGCTGTAATGTGAATAGATAATTTCAAAAGATTTTTTTTTTTTTGTAATAGTGAACTACCCTTTAATCCATAGGGGGGAGCAGTTGTGCAGGGTGATAAAGGAAATTTTGCCATCATACCCAAATAGGTGCACTTTGCAAACATATTTCCTTAGAAATAGGCCTCATTGATTTTTTTTGGAACCACAGACTTGGTCCTGTCAAAGTTAATCACTTTTTAGCCCCTGCTGATTTCAATGAAAGAGAATTAACACAGTGTTTAACTCTGCCACTGAAATCGATGGGACTAAGTATCTTTAAAGAAGCCATTCACATGAAAGAAATTATTTAAGTATCAATCACTTTTCACAATCTGAACCCTAACAGCCTGGCAAATCTAGATTTCCCCATCAATGGCTGCTTTTACAAGGAAGAAAACTGATGTTCTAATGGCTAGATGCTAAATATTCTCAATTCTGGGTGCCCTTATTGAGGATCCTGAATATCTCTTAAACATAGCACTGCAGATACAGGAAAGATCACTTCTGTGCCCCTGCATGTGAGCGCAAAAACAAGTCATTTGGGCACACTTGGAACATGAAATATTTGTGTATGCATCAAACACCTTCATTCAGCACAATAACTTTTCATTTCTTTCCACTTCAAGCTATTCTTGGGGTAAGTCATTTTGAGATCAGCAATTCCAAAGAAATCCTGAGAATGGTATGCAAAAGAGGCACCCCGGGAAGAGCTTAGAAGTAAATCTCTGAGGTGGGGGGATCACAACTTACAATAAGGTCCAACAACCAGTAAGCAAAATATAAATCAGCTTTTTTGAAAGCACAATTAATGGAAAGACTGCTTTGTGCAGAGAAATTCAGAGGTTTAGCACTCTAGTTAATTCTCTGGAAAAATAACAGGGATGACAGTCAAGCATGGAATACTCTGTCAAGATGCCCAAGCGTCTGCCCAGATTGCCTTTCACAGAGGCAACAAATAGTCCTTGCTGATCTACAGTTAATCTTATGCTGGCTGCCGGAGAAACCTCTTGACACTAATAATAGACCGAGTGCTTTGCCACTGGCAGATTCATACTGCAACACGTTCAGAGGCAGAAATCAATTTTTCTAAAAATTAAATAAATCAAAAGCATATCACACACACTTGATATCGGAAAGGCTGCTTTTACCTCCCCTCTGGTTTGTTAAACAACCAACAAGGATGTCAGAAACGGTGATGAACGCAGCAGAAGTGATTGCAATTAAAACCAAACCCCAAACCCTGTTTACCTGGTAAATGACAACACGAAACTTGTTTTTCCGCAGCATTTCCTCTTGCTTGGCCTCCACCTTCTGCACGTTCGCGTTCTGCTTCTCGATACGTGCCCGCACTTCTTTGACACGAGCGCTCACTTTGCGGGTTTTCTCCAGCAGCTTGTTGACTGTGTAGCCGGTGTTGTTGTGGGCCTGAGCGAGCTTCAGAATGTCTATCTGAATGGTCTTGATGGCATCCTCCATTTCTCTGTGCCTCTCTTCGATGCGTTTCTGACTCGCCTGCACACTGTCTACAATGGTCGCCACTTTGTCCAAGACTCTGACAATGGTAAAGGCAGCATCTTGTTCCTCGTCGTCGTCGTCCGGGACGCTGGGCAGGCGATTCTGGTGGATTTTATCCGCCTCCAAGGTGGCTTCGCGGTGATCCATACCGTCCCCTCTTCGGATTGCTCTACAGGACCTGAAATATAAACGCTTCGCGGCAGCTGCAGCTCCAACTCCAGTGGGGCAGTTCTGGCACTGGAGCAAGAAGGTTGCTCGACAGCTGGTTTTAGGGGATGTTCAAAAGCAGGGTCTGAAACTTCAGCCCAGGAGACTTGTCAAATATTTATAACCACAAAACAGCCTCGCAGGATTGTTCAAGTGCTTTCTGTATGCAACACGAAACCTCTAAAATTAGGAAGCAAAGTTGGGGAAGGAACATACGTTCCAAGAATCACATATCTCTACCAATCAACTTTCTCGAGTTAATCCAGGAATAGTTAAGCAACTTATTAATTAAGCCAAAGAATGAACCGGCATGCTGTTAAAATCCACTGTTGCTTTTGTTTTAATTAAGCTCTTTTCTTGGGTGCAGGTGACGGGAGGGCATTCAATGTTTTCCAGTGGCCTTTGGACAACTGAAATGAAAAAGTGCTGCCACTATCTTCCAAACCTTCCAGTAAAGAATAAACAGACTCAGAACAGATTAAATATCGTGGGAAAACATTGTATTGACATTTCTTTCCAGTTCAAATATTGAAAGCCTTTTTATTGAACAAATTATTAAATCCTACATGCAGAATTGGAAAGCCTAAAACTACATGTTGAACAGCTGGAACACACCCTAGTTACATTTTAGCTCTGGATCTTCCAAACAACTACTAACATCCTATTAATATAATAACTACAACCAGCAGACTTTATTTGCATGAGACACATTCTTAGCTCTTGAAAAGTATTCTAGACAAGAGCTCAAATCTTTTATGGTATTTAATTTTTTTTCTTTTTTGCATTTTAATCACAAAGACTATACAATTTTATTTGTTGATGTGAAAACAGGTATCCTCTTTAGAAAACTGTAATAAGTATGAAAGCAGTTTAAATAGTGACCAACACAGGCTTAATCCCAATCATGTGAGTTTGCTTATTAAACATAACTTAAAAAAAATAAAAAATACACAAGTCTACCAAGACCTGTTTCTGCAGGGCAAATGCCCTTTGCTCTACTGGGCAAGCTTTCAAATTCAGAAATGTATATTATTATCATAATCATCATTATTTTACAATTTAAAAATAAAGTGTCAAATATTTATGAAGACGGTGGTGCTTTGACCCAGTCCATACATATTGGGCTGGATCTAGACTAAATTAGTTGCACTGAAATCGTTATGACTAACTTGTTCCACTGATTTCAATGAGAATTAAGTGCAACTGAATTAGTCTGAATTCAACCCGTTATAAATATGTAACAACTACACACAAGTACACATCTTCACAAGTCATGCGATTGGCAGTGTCTAAAAAAATCAGTTACTAACTTTCAAAAACATTTAAATATCTACGGTATTTAAACACAGTGTCTTCTAATTCCTTGTAAGAAAAGTACGCTGTAAACATCTTTACCCTTATGTCATGCCTTGTTTGCTAAGAAACAGGATGGGATCCATTTTGCTTTTTCTACAACCATTGGTGAAATGTCTCGGGTCCCAAAAATGTTACATTCCGTAAGTAAAGCACAAGTCTATTATTATAACCATGTGATACAATACAGGAAATAAACTACCGCATCTTCCAAATCATGAAATGAGAAGTTACTAGAGCAGTCCGTTGCTGTCAGCTGCTTTCGGAATAAAACAAAACAGAGCTACACTAAAAAAAAATGTCCAAAAATAAGGCCTCTGAAATAAATATTTCCATTCTTTTAAAAAAAGATAATAAAATTGTACATCACATGGACATTGTAGGTATAAAAATTGCTCTAAACCATTCTGGATGACGTATCTGAAGTAAAGTGGCCTAGATTTTGCTTCTGCCGTCGTCCTCTGTTGTTCTTTGGGCATTTCCTGTTACCGGAAGCAGAAAAAGAAGGGAGGGAGGGAGTGGGGTGGGAGAAGAGAAATGATTTATTAACTGAGTGTATTTTAAAAGACCACTTCACGATTAATTCACAGACAAAAGCCTCCAGAACATTAAAGGCTGCATCATCCATCATTGACATCTGCTGCAAAAGCCACACGTGTTGTCGCTTTGGGGTTTACACACCAGAGGCACTACTAAGAATCACACTGATTGTCACACCTGCACGTTTAGCCGCATGGGAGCCATACCCTCCAGCATGTCTTCAATGAACAGGGACGTCCTGAGGAAAAGCAGGACATTCTGCGATAAAATCAGAAACTGGGATGGCTTCTGTAAACCCGGGACTGTCCCTGGAAAATAGGGACCCTTGCAGTCACATGGGAGGAATCTTATACAGAAACTGAAAAATTGTCATCTGGTCTTGATATGGCCTAGTACAGTGATAACCCACAGCAGCTGCCCAGGTTCTCAGAAGCAAATCACACCCTACATTTTAAATTCCAGTACGAAAGGTACCATAGCTAATATGGCAAAATACGCACGCTGTAACATCAATCGTAAATGGGTTAAATGGCCGCTTTCCCCTACAAGAAAACCTGTCTTAATTCCTTCATCTCAATCCAAAAAGCAGTTCCAGTTTAACTCAGAAGATGCTACAACCCCTTTGTGGTCTGATGTAGGCTTAAGGCCATGGCCCAAGTTGGCTGTGATAGAAGTTGTGTACAGTCATACCTCAGGTTACAGCTGTTTCAGGTTGCACTTTTTTGGGTTACGGACCGCCAAAACCCGGAAGTACCGGAACGGGTTACATCCGGGTTTCGGCAGTCAGGCATGCGCAGAAGCACTAAATTGCGCTTTGCACGGGTTACGAACGTGAATCCCGCACGGATCACGTTCGCAACCCGAGCGTCCACTGTATATATTTATTCCATTAGTCCACCCTTCCTTCAAGGAACTCTGGGTGACATAAAGAGGGTGTTCCCCTTTTCCTCTCACAATAACCCACATGGTAGGGTGGCTGAGCAGCAGTTACCATTTTGCCAAAGAAAACTGTAGCCATGGTTCAGCTGCAAAGCTACCGAATTCTATTTAACATATACAACCTTGTTCCACTAATGGCACTGAGCTTGATGCACGAAGATTAAAATGGTCTCTTGGCTATTTGGAAATA
The DNA here is from genome assembly GCF_964270895.1 of Podarcis filfolensis. Classification (NCBI taxonomy): domain Eukaryota; kingdom Metazoa; phylum Chordata; class Lepidosauria; order Squamata; family Lacertidae; genus Podarcis; species Podarcis filfolensis. The sequence goes on from NC_139603.1 coordinate 10,318,489, forward strand.
TTGCCCTAGCTAAGGCATACCAATTCCTTGGCCCTCTGACTGAAGAGACTAATGTGGGCAGCACCATTTGCCTCTGACTCGCCCAAGCCCAAAATTAACAGCTGGGGAAACAGGAGGGGGCCATTCAGAATGAGGGCAAACAAAACTTTGAGGGATGAAAAAATCAAGCATCTCTTAGCCAACGAGCCTCTATGAATCATGCTGAACACATTTTAACCATGATTATCAGCACAGAAGCTTAACAAAATAGCCTTTCTCCCTTGATAACCATATGTGGCTGGCATGTTGTGCCTGACATGCTGTGCCGGATTAAGAAACCTAAAGGCCGGTATAATAAAATAATAATAATAATAATAATAATAATAATAATAATAATAATAATAATTTATTTATTTATTATTTATACCCCGCCCATCGGGCTGGGTCCCCCCAGCCACTCTGGGCGGCTTCCAACAAAACACTAAAATACAATAACCTATGAGAAGCCGAGTCAAATATGACAGACTAAGGCTGTATTCCTAGGTGCAGTTTACTTGGGACTAAGCTGCAACTTTTCAGTGGGCTCATAAACGTGGTCTGAGAAAACCTACCTATGATGTACCTACACAGGTACTATTACTGGAGTCTTTCTGGACTCATGTTTTAGTCTTGATGTCAAGATCGAATACATGTACTTACTGACTTCCGTATGATCAGGCTGCAAAATACATCTAAACCTTTTACCTCTAATCCTCTGAAAAAGCAACTCAGCACTGATTGCTCCAGGACTCGCAGGCTGCCTCATTAGAGCCAAGCACTCAGGATTTCAGCAGAGTGCAGCAGCAAGCATGATGTTATCCCATTTTATGCACTTCCGAAGGTTTTCCAAACTCTCTGCATTTCATTTTTTTATACTAGCCCATTTTGGCTTTGCTCCCAGAATGCAGTCCACTCCTCATATAGTATTAAGAACTACAAGTTCCAGCCAAATCTTAAATGACGGGGTGGGTGGGTGTGTTTCTGCCTAGCTGCAACTCTTCTACTGACTGATATTGTGTTGATTTCAATAACTGGGGGTGTAGACTGTCTTGGGCCATTTGTTGCCACTTCCAGGCCCTGACATATGATACAGTCAACTGTGGGAAAATATTCCATCCCATCCTGCAAACTTAACAATGCCAAACATCTAGCAGCCTTATGATTAATTCACCAAGACCTTTTGCTGCAGGACATTTCCTTACGAGGTAATGAGCAGAATCTTATTTTGAGAAGTTATCATCCTGTTGGCTACTTTGTTTGTGGGTTTTAGTTTTTCTTGGTCTGGGAGGAACCAATAAAAGTAGCATTGTCGAAATCGTAGACCTAGTTACAAAAATTACGTGGATGAATAGGACCAACCCAATGCTCCAATCTCCATGATGAAAGGGAGACATGTCCTCCTCACTTCTACCATGCGTGTACCATTGCATGTGCGGTGGACATGATGGCTTGGCTTTGAATGATTCTTCAAGAAGTGACATTATACATAATGGCCTATATTTAGAACCCCAGGCCCATATTGACATTACATTCCTGGTGACACATAGGAACTCAAGATGTTCCTCCACCATGAGAACTGGTGCTAGTTCAGTGTAAGCCAGTAGGCCATAAATGCAGAGAATGCCATCTTTGATATGGGTGTGGATGAATAGGCAATGGTCCTGTAGAAGTATTTTAGGCCATGGCATGTATAAGAGGAACAAGGAGAGATGTACACGAATATCCTATCCCAGAGGAAAGATTCCCTCTCTACCTCTCTGCCGTGCCTAATCCATCTCTGGAGCTGAGCCAGAAGGAAGCAGCCAACATTGCACCCTGGTATGAAAAGATCTTCAGCAGATTTTGTGGTACATACAGAGTTGGAAGGAGGGGACATGAGAAAGTTTCATACTTGGCAGGCTCAGAATTCAGTGCCAAAACACTACATGTGATGTCAACACTTGCACACATAGTGGCAAATACCTTAGATGCTACCTAGACACACCTTTTTTGGGGGGTGTTCAAAGCATTACTTTATCTTAGCAATTCTTACAAAACATTCTGCAAGGTATCATGGCTTCTGTGTGACAGATTTGTGTGTGTGCACAAAGAACCGGGTCTTGCCTAAGACCATCTAGTGAGTGTTTGATTGAGATTTGTAACAGGAATAGCCTAACTCATCGCTCACACAATTAGCCACTACATCACAGCAGCTCCCAGCTTGAAGTCTTCTCTACTATCCAATGCATCACCTTTCAAACCTGAATCCTGCTGAATCAAATTTGTAGGCCCATAAATCCCACTGGAAGCTGAATGAATCAGGGCCATAAAAAGATATGGCAATAAGATTCCAACTGCGGCAGTCATGAACTTCTAAAAAGGGCGAAAAGCACCCATTGTACTTTCCCCCCAAGCAACTTACCGAGTTATGCACATCACAATTGCAACAATAATGGCAATCTGGACAGCTCCAATTATTGCTGCAATGAGGACATGTGTGAGTTTTTGCCTACTCGGGACAACATAAAGTATGCTAAAGTCCGTCTTTTCACAGTGCTGTCCTGTGTATCCAGATTCACACCTGGAAGAGAAGAGAGAATGTTTTTGGAGGAAGTGTCTATTCAAAGTTCAGGCCATTACACAGACAGTGCTGAACTGCAACTGTGAGACAACAGTGAAAGACTCAAGGCAACAAACCACATATTCTCATAAAAGCATGAGAAAAAGCACACAAGGATCATCTATAAATTTTAAGATACAGAGCTATATGTTATAAATGGTAACTGTGGACCATTACAATTTAAAATGCTGGAGACAATCTTTTTAGGGTGTGCCTACACGACTTGCGCCAGTTTTATACCACTCTGATTATCATGATTATCTTCTCCTGCAGCCTTAACAAAAATAAATAAATCCTGGGAAACATTGCTTTCTATGTGGTTAAAATTTTGGTCTGACATTTAAGCTAAAAATTTAAGCCTGAATTGCATAGGACTTAACAGCTTGATTTAAGTATTTTAAAGTTTATCGAAATAAAATGCAGTTCCACTACTGCTTTGAGGACTGCTCTGGACACGGATGATCAATAGATCACAATGAAACGTGCTCCAGTGTGTGTACGACAAGGATTTTTCCTCCCTCCCTCCCTCCTCCTCTTTTCCTTTCAAAGCAGAATCCATTCTGCTGCAGAAATCTGTATGGGGGCTCAACTGGACCCTGCTTCGTGTCCCCCTTCCCCACCCTCCTCCCTCACTTGCTAAAGGTTCTCAAGTTGCCTAAAGACTTCTTGTACCTGGAAGGGGTGGGATGAGAATTTAAAGCACGGGTGGGCAGTACGCAAACGCGGAAGCAACACAGGTACACCCCCCTCGAGAAGGTTGCACACATTGATTTTGTTAGCAGGTTTTGGACAGCAGGGGTTCAAAGCCTTCCAAAAGGACAAGGGGAAGAGAAACATTCCACTGTGGGGAAGAGGTACCCAATGAGAGGATCTGAAGGCACTTCCTCCATCAGAGCAAGGGATGCTGGACAGCATCTTCTGCCACTGGGTACAACTGGGTCCATCTACGCACACCCAAGATCCCTCCTGGGAACTGATGGTCCAATCTATGGACCTCTCCTGTCTTCATCAAACTCTCCACTACAGCTTCCTTCCCCAAAGTTGCTTCCTTGAGCGAAGGGGTGGAGTAGTAAGCAATAGAAAGCTGGCATCAGTTGGGTCCCTCGTGCATTCAAAAGGAACACTCAAAGGGCCCAACTGATTTTCGGGGCAAGCACCAGGTTGTTCAACCATTTCTAGTGCCTAGCAATGCCTTGTCAGGCTGTGGAAGATGGGAAGAGCAGAGAAACAGCTCTACGGAGGCCTGTGCCAGTCTCATACCCAGAAAGCTGCACCAACATGAAAATGAATTACGCCATCTTTTATAACTTTTCCCTCTCATTTTGTTTTAATCCAAGGGTTTATATTGTTCACTTAGCAACACACAAGAATAGAACAGAGGTTAAGAGTATAGCAAGCTATATTTAGAGAATATTGCTATAATTTATTCATTCCATGTTAATAGAATGTGACACTCATTTGGATCTAGTGACAAGTCGATAAATAGTTAATAAAAACAAGAAGAACAAAAACTGGGCTTGCATAAACCCAATTTATTTGATGCTCACTCGGAAAGGGGGAACTTCAGATATGGCTGTTTCTGCTTGGATCATCGTGAATACACTAATTGTGGAGTTGAGCACAAATTTCCAATTTCCAAATCTTCTTGGTCGATTGACTTACCGACAGGAAGCCTTCTGTGTAGAATAAATGAATTCACATTTCCCATGGATGCAGTAGCCACTAAAACTTTCCGAGCAAGGAATATGGTTTCCAATGTAGATGTCTTCTCTTTGATCACTTGCATCTTTGCGGAAAAACAGAAGAATGGTAGAAATTGAAGGAAGATTAAAAGCTGTTTAACTTTACTGATTTCGTTGGTGTTTTGCCTGCTTTGGTTTGGGGTTTTTTTGGAGGGGGGTCTTTATTGCTCTGTTATTTTTTTTAATTATATTTTATTGTACTTGGATTATTGTTGTTTGCCATCTTTTGGCGAAAAAGCAGGCTATGATGTCAGCAAACAAATACTTTTTTTCACTCACAGCAGTATATAGCGACTGAAAGGGGTCCATAAGGAGTTCAAATTTGTCCCATGAGGATGTTTCTCCCGGACAACACCCACCTGCCTCACACCTCATGCCAAATGTGATATCATGTGGCTGCCAATGCAAAATTGGGAGCTTTAAAGTGTATTCTCAATTGCACATTGACAAGGGAAAGGTCAACGCCCATAGGATCAGCTGCATGTGATACTTCAAAGCACCTGGTCACTGGGCATCATTGTGATGTCAGGCAATTGAAAGGTGGGCAGCCCTACCCAGATGTCAAATTTAGCCTGATAAGGATTTGGCTCACAGAGCCAAAAAGATTCTCCATCTGTGCCCACTGCCATATAAACAACAGCCATATCCTTAGATGACTTTGCAGAGAGTTTACAAAAGTTTCAATTAATTTATATACAGTATATATAATAAACTAATGCCTTTCTTAGAGCCCTCTCCCTAAAGGAATATCCCTAGGATACAAAAGGAGGGCTTTGGATAATTCAACAGAGCAATAAATGTTAAATGCGATTCAGGTATTAAAATAATATCAAATCAGAGTAGTTTACTGTTAGAATTATGTTAAATGCTTACTCAGAAAATGACATCTAGGTTAGCTATACTCTTGGACGGATTTCTACAATACAGTCTGGATCAGTGTAATAACAATATTAATTCCCCCCTCCCCCCTTCAAACCATACAGAATTACATAAACATGGATCAAACAAACTTGTGCCTGGTACCAAACTGATAATTATTAGAATAGGAATATAAGAATTAGGTTATAGACCTAATTCTCTATTTACAGACTTCTAAAGATAATCAACCTTTCCACCTTTCTGTTTATTGCTGCTGTTTATTGCTGTCTGGAAGCTGTGGCTGGATGGTTACGTGGGAGCCGGTTGAAGTTAAATCCTTCGAAGACAGAGGTCCTCTGGCTGGGACGGAGCGATATGGGATTGAGGGGGCAACTCCCATCTCTTGTGGGGGTGCAATTAGTGCCAGCATCGTCCGTTAAGAGTTTGGGTGTAATCTTCGATACCTCCCTCTCTATGGAGGCGCAGATTACAGCTATAACAAAGGCGGCATTTTTTCATCTCCGCCAAGCTAAGCAGTTGGCTCCTTATCTCTCTCGCCCTGACCTAGCCACTGTGATCCACGCGACGGTCACCTCCAGACTGGATTATTGTAACTTGCTCTACGTGGGGCTGCCCTTGAGACTGACCCAGAAACTCCAGCGGGTGCAGAATGCCGCGGCGAGACTCCTTATGGGGTCTTTGCTGCGAGATCATATTCATCCGGTACTATACCAGCTGCACTGGCTCCCGGTGGAGTACAGGATCAGGTTTAAGGTGCTGGTTTTAACCTTTAAAGCCCTGTACGGCCTAGGACCCTCGTACCTACAGGACCGCCTCTCCTGGTATGTCCCACAGAGAAATTTACGGTCTGCAAATAAAAACATCCTGAAGATCCCAGGCCACAGAGAGGTTAGGCTGGCCTCAACTAGAGCCAGGGCTTTCTCGGCCGCGGCTCCAATCTGGTGGAACGCTCTGTCACAAGAGACTAGGGCCCTGCGGGACCTGACATCTTTCCGCAGGGCCTGCAAGACAGAGCTGTTCCACCAGGCCTTTGGTCAGGGCGCAGCCTGACCCCCTCCTCTGGCAATCTGCACAGAATTTTGCTTAATGGTTGCCATCAATTTGATTTTAATTTGATTTTAATTAATTTTATAATGAATGTTTTTAGAATGTTGGATTATTTTGATTGTTGTTAGCCGCCCTGAGCCCAGCTTCGGCTGGGGAGGGCGGGATATAAATAAAATTTATTATTATTATTATTATTATTATTATTATTATTATTATTATTATTATAAAAGGCATTCGACTGCCTTGAAGAAATCTATGACTTCAGTAATGAAACAATTTGGAATGGAAGTCAACTTTATCAAATGGTTTAACTTCATTTGCAATGCAAATATCTTGGTAAATACTTACCTGTCTAAAAAGTTTAAATTAGAAGGGGGGGACAAAATAATTATATCAATCATCCCCCTTAAATCAATACTTTTAAAAATGATCAGTTTTATTATTGCCTCATGTTGTAATATTAAATTCATACTACTATTATTCAATGTTATCATGAATTCTCAGGAAATAAAATGAATGTACTGAAATCTGGAACGTAAAATCCCTTACAACAATACAAACTTGAATAGTAGATAAAAATCAGGATTTCAACAGTTCCGTAATGAGAAAAAAGCTGGAAAAACAAGGAGGTCTTTGCCTAGTACTGAAATGACAGCAAAGCAAACTCCAAGGGGGAGCATTCAAAGAACAGGACACCATCACCAAAATATCTTACCCTGGTCGCCACCTGCCTAACCTCAAGACAGTAGAGACATTTTAAAGAGGGCCTCTGAAGATGACCCAGAATTGCTGTTAATTGTTAAGTTCTAAATAAGAAAGTGGAGAAGGGTCTGCAAGCATGACCAAATTTATCTATATCCTGGCTGGGGAGACAGATGTCCATAAAAATATAGGAATTCCTAACAATTCTATTTCTGTTCCCACTATACTCTGTGATATTTGAATAATATGCAAACTAAATCTCTCTTCTGCTTTTTAATAACATGCAAACAAAATTGAACTTATTTATTTGGCAAGAAGGCCTGCTGAAGGGAAAGGAAGGAAGGAAGGAAGGAAGGAAGGAAGGAAGGAAGGAAGGAAGATAAAGCAGTAAAAGGCAGACATATCCGCCCCGAAGCTGGCTCCCTTTCTTACATCTTGTCTACACTTTAGCTGGAAACCTCTGCAAATACAGTGGTACCTCGGGTTACATACGCTTCAGGTTACATACGCTTCAGGTTACAGACTCCGCTAACCCAGAAATAGTGCTTCAAGGTTAAGAACTTTGCTTCAGGATGAGAACAGAAATCGTGCTCCAGCGGCGCGGTGGCAGCGGGAGGCCCCATTAGCTAAAGTGGTGCTTCAGGTTAAGAACAGTTTCAGGTTAAGAACAGACCTCCGGAATGAATTAAGTACTTAACCCAAGGTACCACTGTAGAGCCATGATAAGAAGATCAAGAACACTGCATAGGCAATTCTCTTCCTTCCTTCTCCCCACTTGTAGGCCAATTCCCCCTTTCCTGTCATTTTGGGGCCTTAAACGCAATTAGTGCTACATCTGCAGCAGTGTTTTCCCAAATGGTTGTTAGCTTGAACCATGGTTTGCAAAACCCATTCCTAGGCATTGGTTGCAAACTGTGGTTTGAAGCTAACTATGGTTAGCAAAAAGCACAGATATAGATGTAACACTAGTCCAGAGGTAGCTAACATGGGGTCCTCCTGATGGGACTGTAACTCCAATCATACATGACCATTGGCTGTACTGGCTGGAGATGATGGAAGTCGGGAGTCAAACACATGAAGAGCACCAGGTTGGCTACTGCTGCTGTAATCATTATTAAGTTCCACCAATGAAAAGGTAGAATAATTCATGAATGTACGTTTGGGGTGGGCAGGATGCAAGATGTTCTCCTAAGCCAGAAACTTGTGTGATTTACAAAGTTGCCTTAACATGTCTTCTTAAAAAGCAGCAAACTCCAAAGTCAATTGCTGTGACCCCCTTAAAGTTTAGCAAACTATTTTGAAAACCTCGGAGACAGAAACCACAACTGGATCTCATAGTCATTGCTGCTATGTTCTGGCTGATGGAAACTTTGCATTCTCTGTTGTCCCCTCCTCCTCCTGGCTTGAGTGCCTGCACAACAGATGATAATTACATGGTAGGCAAAACAATTTTCAGCCTGGTTTGCGTTTTATTAAGAAAGGTATCCCCTCTCCCCACCTTGCATAACAGTCTGCGCCTGCAATGTGAACTTCTTCCTCCTCCTCCTCCTCCGCCCCCAAGCAAATGCCTCTCAGGTTCCCAGGTTTCTATCTCAAGCAGAAAGAGCAAGGAGAAGCTAACTGGGGCAGAACGGAAGAGAAACCCAGCAAAAAAATCCTTTCAGTTAAGTTCCCAGGAATTGCAGGCATCCCAAGGCTCCAAAATAGATCTTGGAGGTCAAACTTCTAGATAAAAGAGAGGTTGACAGGTTCTACAGAGCAGCTAAACCACTGAAGTTTCAGCTTGTACTGGATCTGAATGCTGATCTTTCAAGAGGAAGGCCTTTTAGCTCAGGAGATGGAAAGGCAGGCAAACCAAAGCGGCTTGGAAGCAGAGAGAGTCAGAAACTGCAGAACCAGAACCAGAACAGCGCTCCAGTCAGTTTTATCCTGGTTTCATCTATTAGGTTCTCCTATCTTAAAAATGGGAGGTGCAGTGGAAAAGGCCACAATCTCAACTGGCTTGTAGCAGGGATGGAAAGATTAAGAGCACTCCCTGGTAAGAGAAGGGAATTCCAGGCATGGGGAGTGTGTGCAATTTTGCCCCACCTTTTTGTGTGAACTTGGGGAAATAGGCGTTGAAGTGAGAGTGTTGTTGTCCCAGTGATAAATGCATACTTGTAGAATTGGTGTGTGGATCTGGTAGTGTCTGCTGTATTTCTATGTTTTGTATCTCCTAGTAGCTGTTATTGTCCCGATATGTTAGTTATTTTTCATTTATACTGATTTTTGTATATTGTACCTAATCATTCTACTCAAAACAGCTGAACGCATATTCTAGATTGCTTAAGACAGGTAAGTTGCCCCTTACCTGTTCTGATACAAGATGGAAAGTCAAAGAGACTGGGTAAAGGCTAACACTTTCAGTTTATGGACAAGGTGTAATAATTAGTTGATCCAGACTCAATTAATCAGAAATTGGAATGATTCTTTGATGTGCCCACACAGAAATGTCCCTCTATCCACTGCCCCAAAGTTAAGTTCAAACAAGCCCAGAGGCTTTTCTCTCTTTCCTTTTCCTTTAGCACAAATTTATCCAATAAACAATGAAAGGGGGAGAGAGAAAGTGTCAGAAGGAGGAAATTGCTTTTCTGTAGAAATGGTTTCTTTCCTTAGTTTCTGCCAGCTTTAAAAGTCACCTTTAAATCTGAAGTGCAGAACACAGGAAATCTATTTTGTAGGAATAAGTCATCCTTCAGAACAATACATGAAAGCTTCCTTTTCCGTGTTTAATAACAGGGGAGTGTTTAGCATTAATATAAGAAACACATGAGAGCTTGGGCACAATAGAACAACATCATAACTCCATTCGTGGAGCAAAAGGAACACAACATCAGTTCATTTAAGACTATTTATATGCTAAATTTTCCAGAATAAATAAAAATGGCTTTATTATACAAAATGTCTCATCACACACAGTGCAAAACTGCCAAGGCCATCAGAAGTGCTTGTAAAATGGTATTTGTTCAAGCAAAAATGCATTACTTTGAAACAGATTGGAGGCGGCAAGTTATTTTAACAGGTTTAACTCAATTATTGAAGGATGTCTATGCCCTTTCCAATAAATATTTTCTGGAGGGAAGGAAATGCTTCTCTCTGCACTTAAAGAACAGAAATGTGCATGTCTTCATCAGGACCTGCGAGAACTGCCATCCCGCAAGAGAAAAACCTGCTTCGACAACCTATCCAGTCCAGCATCCTTGCTAGCGCTGCAGACAGAAGGGCAGTCCAGTGTTAGAATCCTACCTTTCACATCCGGCCGATACTGCATTCCATCATCCTTTTTCCCCAATAAGCTTGTGTCGTCGGAGTCTATTTGAGGAAAACCATAAAAAGAACCAAAGATATTTATTGCTTTATTGTATTATTTTGATACCTGAGAAGGCTACTGAACAGCAAGTAGGTGGTGAAACACTGTATTTTTCATGCAGCTTAAGACTACTATATTGTCCAGAGTTGCCCTTATATATTTCTTGTATGTGGGTTAATTTTTGAACTCCAGGAGATGCAGAAAGGGGAAAGCAAGCAGCAAAACGTTCCACAGATTTGGTATGTCTCCTTAGATAAGGGGAGTCAGGTGTGGTGAACAAATGTGATCATGATATCACGTTTTAAGGTTAGTTGTGATACTTTATCTCAGTCCCAAACTAAATCAACCCTCAGCGTATGAGGTGTGATGCCTGGACAACATATAGACTCCTTCCTCTTATTACCATAATACTTTCATTTTCCAAGCATCACAGCTTTGTTCTTTCAAATCCTCTAGGTGCAGAAACAGCCATTAGGGCAAGATTATGTTCAGTCTCCAACAGCAGGCTATAAACTGGTGCCAGAAACATAGAAAACTGCATGGCCTTTCTCTGCAATGTAACTCTCTGAAAAAAACTCCACCATCTTAAATCTCTCTCTCTCTGTTAATTCTTCCACCTATCTTCCTTTCACAAAGAGGGAACCGTGTGGCTGTGTCAGATAGCCTGGAGGACCCTAGACCGTGAGAACATACCTCTATTCTTTTCCAAGTCTCCTAAGCCATTTTGATAGTAAATGCAGTTTTCATTGTGGAACACTGGGCCTTTATGTGTGGGCACTGAAGTGTACCCAACTGCATTTTATCCTTGGATATTCCTCTAAGCCCTGAACCACCAGCAAATGTTGTGGGAATGTGAAAGGAAGAGGAGGAGCCTTGCTGCTCTTTGTAGCTTTTGCTGGATGAGTGCTCCACTGCTCAAACTGCGCAGCAGGAGAGCATAGAACCACTAAAGACATCTTTTTGTTAAAAAATAAAGTTCACACAACAGCATGCGCTTCATTCTCAGTGGTGTCACAGACAATACCCAATCAGAGCAATGTTGCCTTTCTAAAAAATGTTAGATCCCTGCAACAGAACCCAGTCTGTCTTGAAAATTACCAGCTGTGGGCAACAAATCATATTTATTATGCAAGAAGAACATATTGAAATCAGGATTGTGTGTATTCTGCACTTAAAATTGGGCTGGGTGGGTTATCACCCTTCTGAGCCAAAAGTAGTTTGTGAACTATATAAACTGCACTTTAAGCAGATTTACATGATTTCCCTTCTATATATACAGACTACTGTATATTCTCCATTTTTAATTTATTCTGCAGTGGGTGGGACAAGACACTACACAGAGCACAGAAACGCACACACACATGTTTGATGAAAACTGAACCTCTTAGGCAACTCAATCCTTCTCATCTTTTCTGTGCTTCTGCGAAACCCTAATTCAGAACCCTGTTTCTAACTCTGACGTGAAAAAGCAATTGTACTATTTGCCCTTTCTCAGTCCGCTGGTGGACATCGTTTTCTACTGAAAATAAAATTTGGAGTACCTGAGCAATGTCCAAGGTGTCTGATATCAATCTGTTCTTGTCTCAGGCAAGATGCTTCTCGAACAAAGCATGGGTTGTTATAGGAACTTCCGTCAGATGCGCAAACAGGATTAAAACTGTAGCCGCTGCAGTCTATGTTGCAGACGCACCTATTGACACAAACATGAACTTGGATGAGGACCGATTAATTCAGCACTCTGCATTTTGTACAAGTATCTGCACGCTGTATATGAAAGGCAACCATAGTCCTCATTAACACAAACACATACTTCATTTAATAATATTACTGAGTCAAAGCATCTAAAATGCACCCTTGAACCCATGGCCCCGACAGCGTAGCCCATAATACTCACAGCCACTCTCACTCCTGTGGCCATCCTCCTAGAGATGTCCACTAGTTTGCACTGACATTAGACCACCAGGCTACCTGTGATTTCAAGGCCAACTTGCGGGTCACTTTGGTCATCAGTCGTGCCCTAAAGTGATACAGGTGCCAAGGACAGACTTTGGTCATCTTCCATAATATGGCGCCCTGTGCAAGGCCAAAATTTTGTACAAGCACTTCAGATGAGGACTGGACCATGTGAAAAATTAACATAAGATTTTAGCTGCAGTTCATTCACTTTCAGCTTTGTATTCTTGTCATTAAAAAGCACCTTCAGTTTCTAACTGAAGAGCCAGTGTGGTGTAGTGGTTAAGAGCGGTAGTCTCGTAATCTGGGGAACCGGGTTCGCGTCTCCGCTCCTCCACATGTAGCTGCTGGGTGACCTTGGACCAGTCACACTTCTTTGAAATCTCTCAGCCCCACTCACCTCACAGAGTGTTTGTTGTGGGGGAGGAAGGGAAAGGGAAAGGAGAATGTTAGCCGCTTTGAGACTCCTTAAAGGGAGGGAAAGGCGGGATATCAAATCCAAACTCTTCTTCTTCTAACACTGCTGGTATTCAGAGGCAAATAGGATTGGCTCTAGAGGGGTGGGACTACACAGAAAAACCTCTTAGCACGCATGTATTCCTTCTGCGGAATCAGTGCTATCATCTTTCAATGTCTGAGAAATGGTCCATTTAGTAAATGGCCCATTTAGTCTCAGAGTCGCCAATCAGGTGTCTGTGGGAAGCATGCAAGCCGATCCTAAGTGCAACAGCACTCTGCCCATGCACAAGTAACTGCTGCCCATTGATTTCAATGGAACTAAGTGCATCTGGATCATGGGGTTATATTCAGAGCAGATTTGTGGACAATGTAGGATGTGGGGGGGGGGGAGAAGTCCCGTTATGCAAGTGAAAGTTGTTCTGCTCCCATATTTTTTTAGCTAAATACCAGCCATAATAATTAAATGTAGACTGAAAAATGCAGCTTTTTAAAAAAGAAATGCATCACATTTTTTTTTGTCAGGGTGGCAGGGTATCACTAGGCAACAGACAAAAGGTACCACTAAAAAGCTGCAAATTGTCAATTATTTAGTTTTCTCTTGTATTTTTTCCCCCCATCTAGGGTAGACGGAATCTCTTTCTTGACTCCCAAGTGGCTTTTCCTTATGGGACACCTCAGATCTTGTCGTTGCTGAAAAACCATTCCAAAGAAGATACAACAGAATAAATTTCTCTTCCTTCCTATAAGTCAGGAAAAAGTTGTGGTGGTTTTCTTTTAAAGCAAAATAAATAAATAAATTTATTGCTGCAGGGCGGGGGGAAAGCTGCAGTAACAAAAGCATTCATTCATGCTTTTCAAAACCCTGTCACATTGGTTTGATTATGCTGTTCTGAAAAACAGGATCATGCAATCTGGATTATTTCCTATCGCATTCAGCTAAACCACTAGAAGGCTTTTCAGCAGAGTGTTTCATCTCACAAGCAACAGAGAGTTGTAAAAGAGAAAGCTTATGCATCCAGCATCCTGATGTAGGGGTCAAGAGTGCCTCTAGCCTTGCACAACTTCTGACATTCCCCACCTCCGCAAGAATGCTGAAGACAACTGTATATTGCATCATGGCAGGTACCTGAGACCCATTCAACCATCTTAGAGGGGCACCAAAAACAGGGTTTATTCAGATGCTGCAGAGCCACCATAGTTATGCAGGCCTACAGCTATGGACAGGCACAGCAAGGTCTACTCCATTTTCCAGAAAATGGGTTGAGGCCTGGAAGTAATCAGCTTCATAATAAAGATGGCATTATCTAGCATTGTGGGACATCTATGGGAGAAGAAAAGGCTGAGGAGCAAACACTGCACAAATCCAGAGTTTCTAAGACGGTTGGATGGCGTCTTGTACGCCTCCTTCCAGCAATTCCTGAGCCAAGCTGGTGTCAAACGCATTGTGCTGCTTTTCTTTGGACCACGTCAGCAAAGTCGAAAGGGGGGTCTTGTTGTCTGGGCAGCCCAGGACCTCCATACACACTGTTCAGGCTTGCGCCCCTGGAAGGTGGTTTGACTTCGCACACTCCATTGTTTATCAACACAGACAGAGGCCAACCACAAGCTAGCAGTGAAGGTTCACGGTTGCAGAGCATACAGGAGCTCCATTCAGGTACTCTGAATGGTCCTCCCCTCCACCACCAACCTTCATACGTTGAGCAGGCAGGTCTGAATAGGGCTGTAACTGCATTAGGTTGGACACAGTTACAGTGTTCCCCGCAATGGTGAGAACTGATTGTACAGGGTTCCTATAAAGACATCTGAGCACATCAGTCCTTTATCCTCCAAGTGGGAGAAGGGGCCAGGTAAAAAAAGGTAAAGGTGCCCCTGACCATTAGGTCCAGTTGCGGACGACTCTGGGGTTGCGCGCTCATCTCGCTCTATAGGCCGAGGGAGCCGGTGTTTGTCCACAGCTTCCGGGTCATGTGGCCAGCATGACTAAGCCGCTTCTGGCGAACCAGAGCAGCACACAGAAACGCCGTTTACCTTCCCGCCGGAGAGGTACCTATTTATCTACTTGCACTTTGATGTGCTTTCGAACTGCTAGGTTGGCAGGAACAGGGGCCGAGCAACGGGAGCTCACCCCGTCACGGGGATTCGAACCGCCAACCTTCTGATCAGCAAGCCCTAGGCTCTGTGGTTTAGACCACAGCACCACCCGCCAGAGCACATACGTTTTCTGCTCTCTATGGGACATAATTTCAGAACGCCTGGATGCGAAGTTCAGATCAGAAGAATCTTTATTTGCATCAGCCACTAGCCATAGCAACAAAATAAAAGAGAATAAAATAGAATAAAATAAAATGTACTGAAGACAGAGGTAAAAACTTAACCATACAAAATACATTTTGGAGGTTTAAATCTATAATCAAATAATAGATCTTATTCTAATTTTCCCCGCCATAAACCTTGCAGTTTTTGCTGTCACCTGATCATCTTGATCTGCTAGAAGAAAGGACACAGTAGTAATGGTTGAGCGACCTGGTATGGACAGTAGTAGAGGGGTAATAATCTCACTCCTCAAATCTTTATAAAGAGTGCAGGCTAGAAGCACATGAACAACTGATTCAATACTGCCATCTCCTTATGGACATAACCGTTTTTCCAGTGGAATTTTCCTGGGTGGGAAGCATTAATGACATGAATGTTTGCGTATTATATACATAATTGAAGAGGGAGATGCAACATCAAGCTACGGAGTACTGATTTCTTACCTAACTTGAAAACATTATTTCGGTGGGGTCAGTAGAGGTCAGATAAATGATCTAGGGTCATATCTAGCCAGCAGCCAGCCAGCTGAATGTCCCTGGTCTAAACTATCAGAGTAGAGTGTATTGGTCTGGACTGATACTGCTCCATGGTAACATCAGAATCCATATTTGCTCTCACAGGATTTGCAACTTATGGATCAGGAATTGGTTAAGTTGCAGGCAGCAAGAGTAGGAATAAATGGGCAGTTCTGTGAAGAGTAAAGAAGCTTTGGCAAACCCCTCCCTTTATTATCCCCTACAGGAAGAGTTTTGCCAAATCTTCTGGTGCTGTTCAGTGTTGAGGAAATAGGTTTAAAGAGCACTGGCTACATATACACCAAACATTTAAAGCACCCTGCCAAAGAATTCTGGGAGTTATAAATCGTTAAGGATGTTGGGAACTGTAGCTCTGTGAGGGGTACACTAAAGTTCCCAAAATTTGGATGTGTGTGCTTTAAATGTATGATATGTATGAAGTCTGAGTTGCTGTGGGAGTCAATAAGTGGGTGGGGCAAATTTTGCTCACCATTCAGTCCTTGCTCAGTTGAAAAGGCCCACCCTCCAATTAAATATCAGTTGCTGACACAGATGCTGAAGAAAAAAACCTGAGCTAGATTTGACAGATGTAGCTTTCCCTCTGTAAAGACCAAAAGCCACATATCGCAACGGTGTCAAGTGGAATTTCCACAGCAGGCTATCCTAAAACCACAGTGGCTTGTGACTAGAATATTAGCTTCTTCCTCTCAGTAGGAAACCAAAGTTGCCTTGAGAGAGGTGATGTTCCATCCCAAGGGTTGCCATGGATACGTCCAGTCACAAGCTTCCAGCTGTGGCGTTCAACCCTGTCAGTGTCATTTAAGGGTAATTGAAAACAACAGGTCACTAAGCAAAGTGGCACAATTTGTTCAAATGCCCATTTGCAGGGGGTCACTCTGGCTAAGCATGGAAGAAAGATGCCTTGCTCGACTTCATGGACCTCGGCAGAGAAACATGTAGCTTAAGAAGAAGAATATCTCTCAGGAAACATATTTATTTGTGACATTTGTATCCTTCCTTAACCTCCTAGGAGTTTGAGACAAGAGTCAATCCTTCTAATTAATCCTCACAACAATCTCGTCAGGTAAATTTAGCTGAAAGGGGATTAGGTGACTGAAGGTCACCCACTCAGCTTCATTACTGAAGGGACACTGAAGTTCAGGTCGACCATTTCTGAATAAGGCCCCACAGCCCTCTGTCAGTCAGAGGGGAAAGCTGCATTCCACACGTGGTACTTCTAGTTCTAACAAACTGGGTGCACCCACCCCCCAAATATCGAAATGTTTAGCTCTGACAATGCTTATCAACTTGTTTTGTGGGTAGAAGTCTTGGTTACTTGGCACCCTCACCTCCTAATGGATTAACACCATCAAAGCTCATAGCACTCTTCCATCCATTCAGCAGGAAACAGCTATGTGAGAGGATCTCTAAACAGATGCCAGCATGAGTCAAGTCCTTGGGTTTCTGGGGCATCCCAAAATCTGTGAGCATTTCCCAACTGACCAGAGAAATCTATGGCCTAGTTCACATACAGACATGCATGCTTTGATGACTGTCCTCTGGTATATCCAGTGGGATGTCTGGATTCCACCTTTTGAACAAGACTCCCATGCCATATCACATCGCAAGCTTCTTTTGCGAGCCTCCTCATTTTCAAGAATGATCTTATTAGCCAACATTGGGGGGGGGTGTTGATGTTTGAGAAACACAAAGCCCAAAGAGACCTTTCACGTGTGGGATTGTTTGCACAGTTCATTGGAGCAGAGCCATTTGTTTGGCTTTTGTATATGTCAGACATTGCACTTTTTGCTTTTGTAACCAAGCCAACACTCTACATAAGAACATCCAGAGACACTTACAAAACTTAACATATTTACATTAGTGTTCAGGAGTGCGGTAGGAAGATGTGATGCCATTGTTCTTTGCACAGCTGGGTTTTTTTAAAATATAGATGCAGAAAGCAAACCAAATCCCAGTGGCTCTTAAGTTCCGGTAATGCTTTAGCAAGTCTATATCAAGTGGCATTTGTTTCAGTGATTAAAAAAATCTAGATCATTTATCTGCTCAGTCTGTGATCATGTTAATCATATTTTGAAAAACCTCCTTGCACTTGAAAAATAGAAAATCAAATATCTTAGACAATTTTAGGGCATGCCTGGAAAATAACATGTGTCAAAGCAAAACAGGGAAGCACCTGATTTACCATAATACTTTGCTAGGAAACCTAATTCTTAGCATACACTTCTGCACACATTTAAAGATTTTGTCGCTCTAGTCATGAAATAGCTCCTTCCAAAACCTCTACTTCCATCAAGGAGGGAGAATTCATTGCAGGTAAAGGACTGAGAGAGAGAAAGATGCTCAGACCTTATTTGTAAGTTTCTTCCTATGCAGCTCTGCAGAACACTGGAAGGACCAGAAGGATAGGAGTCAATGGCATGCTTGCATCCTATGCTGTTGTTATACTGCCAAAATAACCACATAACCACCAGCCTCATCCACATGTTCCTTCAAATGCAATTAGAGTTGTGTAGCAGCAGCTACACCACTGCTGGCAATGTTTGAATAAAATTTCCGTTAACTACGCTTGAAGATCTCTAGATCAAGAGAAGTAGGATTAAGTGCACCTAGTTATGTGTGCGTAACCACACAAATTACTAGTACTTCCCTACAGCTCCAAAGCCATGTCTGAAACGTTAACTCTATATACGTTTGGAAAAACAAAGCTGGCAGGAGACAGTTGTAGATAAATACCAATTAATGAGCAAAGCTTCTCTACTGCAAACGGCACCCTCTCCACCCCAATTTGAACAGGACAAGCAGGAGCTGACCTCTGGGCACATGTTATGGTTGAATTATGGTCGGGAAGGCTGAATTTATTGATCTGAAATGACTAGCCACGCAATTGGTAGCAGACAAAGCTACATTACTTTATCTGCTGGCAATATTTCTCTCCCAATTTCTCTTTCCTGTTTTCATTATCAAACTCCACTTGGAAAAACTCACACCTCTGCTATCCCTAAATCCAAAATTCATAGTGTGGCCCAAGGACAGCTGTCCGGTTGTGGTACATGCTATGGTTGGAATTGTTATGCAGGTTGATGTGGGCATGCAGCTGGAGGGGAAGGGTTCTGTTGGATTGCACTTAAAATAAATGTTAGGAAAACCAGATCATCACTCTCATAATACTGAAAATAATGCAATCCAACAGTGGATCCAACGGTCAAGAAGGTGGTTTCTGCATGTGCTGTAGAGGGAAGTCAGGAGCAGATGGGGCCCGTCGACCTGGGAAGGTAGCCCTGATCAGGTAGCTCTGATCCTAAGCCTCTGCTGCCTTGCAAAAAAAGCTGAAGAGTAAACCCTACACAAATCCAGAGTGGAATCTCTAAGACTGTTGGATGGCCCCTCGCATAACTCTTTCTGGCAACTCCTGCAGCCAAGGTAGTGCCAAATGTATTGCTCTGCTTTCTTTTGGACCACATCAATGAGTCCAAGAGAGGGGTTCTTGTCTTCTGGGCAGCCCAGGACCTCCATATACCCTGCCCAGGCTTGTGCCCCAGGGAGGTGACTTTGGTGCAAATAATGCAGAGGTTTGACTTCACCCCTGGAGGCATACTCCATTGTCTCTCAAGACAGATGGATGCCAACAATAATAAGGGAGATTTTTTTTAAAGAAATACACATTATCAAGATGCTTCTTCTGTGTATTTGGAGGATCTTGATGGAAGTTATTTCCTTTCTCCCACGTTATCATTTATTTATTTATTTATGAAATAAAAAAACAGGGATGAATTATAATTTAGAGATATTTTCTCAGCAGGAATTGTTCACATATTTATATGCAGGAATGTCACATACTGTACTAATTTGAATCTATCCAAATGTTAATTTTCCAGCCGTGCTGTGCAGCTCATGACAACCACCTGCTCAAAATTCACATCTTTCTCTTAATCAGCCCAATAAACATTAAAAGAAAGCACCAAAAGGAAAAAAAATCTGCCGAGATAATAGAAGTGATAAAGTTGTGTATATTTCTGTGCTGAATGTAATGTGCTGTGGTACCTCTGACAGTCTAATTACAGAATACTGCTTAGAATGAAAAATGCAAGTTTGCAACCTTTTCTAAGGATGCTTTTAAACCCAGAATGCAGAGCTGAGGCTGCTCCACCATAATGGCTGCATGCCTCAATAGACTGTGGGAAAGCATATGTTCTCTAAATATAGGTGAACATTTGACTTTTGCATGGCTGGAATAAAGCGTACTGTTCAAAGGTAAGTAACATAGCCATTTCCTGCATCCAGTGGCGTAGCGTGGGTTGTCAGCACCCGGGGCAAGGCAAGTAATTTGCACCCCCTAACCCGTGGATTTGCGCCCCCTAACCCTAAGCCCCAGATGTTGCGCCCGGTGCGGCCGGCCCCCCTGCACCCCCCACACTACGCCACTGCCTGCATCCACTTTGGCCTATGACCGTCCCCCCCCAAGTTGTCTCAAGGACATATGGCCGTGAAGCTACAAATGGCTCCCCCAACACACAGCCCCCTAAGAGTCACTTGTCCCCCTTATGTGTGATGTTCTGTTGTGTTGTTGTGTTTCTGTGTTTTATGTCGGAAGCTGCCCAGAGTGGCTCGGACAACCCAGTCAGATGGATGGGATACAACAAATACATCATCTACATCTTCCTCCTCCACCTCCTCCTCCTCATTATCATTACTTACCCAACATTTTCTGCATCTTCATCACACTCAGCCCTATACTTGCAAACGCCACACTTGGAATGTTTTCTTTGAACTTCAGTTCCAGATCCTTCATATTCTAGAGCAAGATCAAGCCAACACAAAGTATTGTTTAATTAAATAAAAATAAAACAACAGCAAGAGAGAACACAGTTTCATATTATTGACACTTTCCCTTGAAAGCGGCTTGCATGGAGTCATCCTGTTTTGTCCTCACAAGGTGTCTGATGAGACTGAGACATGGCAACTAACCCACAGCCAGCCCAGTGAGCCTCATGACCCAACTGGGGGGGGCTGACCCCACACCTCTCTACCCAATTGCTCTTTCCGCCATACTACACCAGCTCACAACATTTGCTACAAGATTTGTATACTCAAACTTTTTGCCACTGGAGATAAAAAAAACCTGCATGCTGGTACACAGCAGATGCAATTTACTCTACGGTAGCTACCTAATCTAAATATCTGAATTTGCTGCCGTTCCGAATGACAAAATGGAAATGTTTCACATGCATATATTACTGCAAATTGATCGCTATACTGAAGTTTTCCTCTGCAGTCAAATATCCAAGAATACAATGGATGCCAGGTTGTTATTATCCAAAAGCAGCAAGTGCTTTTGCTTTATAAACCAGGGGTTGGGGACAGAACTAAGCTTGGGCGTGCTGAATGAAACCACAAACACCTGAGAAGCTCTTTATGCAGAAAGCACCTTGCAAATGCCAGATTTACACCAGCACAAGCATGACTGATAAAAACTGGTATTTCAGTGTTTGAAATATTTATCACTACCATTGTTAAACATCTTTGAGTGCTCAAAATGTTTCACATAAATTATCTTACAATACTTACAGCAATTTTGTAATGTAGGCAAGTGTCATTATTCCCATGTTACTTTTTTTTTTTAAAAAAAGTTATTTATTTGTAACATTTATATTCTGCCTTTTCTGCAATGAGCTCAAGTTGGCAAACTGGGTGGGAGCCTGAAAGTGCGGCTTGTCTGAAGCCACTTAAGTGAGTTTGTAGCAATGGCACATTTCTGAATTGGCATCTTCCACATTTGCCACTCTTGGCCACTGTACTACACCAGCTCCCCTATACATTAATCTGAGGCAGTGATCATGTCACACTAAACCATGGTTTAAATTGTACTGGAATGTGCATGGGCTGCAGCAAGCCTCAGACCTGGGTGTGTCCTCTCTCCTCTCAAGTATCTAAAAGGAGGAACTCAGAAGCTTTTGCAGTAGCTCATTGGTACAGCCACAGAGGAAAGACTACAGTTCACTGGTAGACCATCTGCTTTGCATGCAGAATGTCCCAGGATAAATCTCCAGACCCCTGCCTTGGAAATGTGGCATTTCAGGTAAATATAGACAATACTGACCAATGCTTTGATTCAGTAGAAGGCACAGCTTCCATATTTAGTTAACCACAGTTTGCTGTTTTGTCTGGATCCAGAATTGTGGTTAACCCTAACTATGGTTAGTTGCTGCCAGTCAACTTCAGAATCCACAACTGGAAGTCAGCTTGCTTGAAACTAAAAGCAGTTAATATTAGTCAAATTTTTGTCATATGAGACAAAAAAACAAAGTGTGAAAGCGAAAAGCAAGCACCTGAGCCCAAGACGCACTGCGGCTCATTCCTGCTCATGTAAAGGTAAAGGTAAAGGGACCCCTGACCATTAGGTCCAGTCGCGGATGACATTGGGGTTGGGGCGCTCATCTCGTTCTATAGGCCGAGGAGCCGGCGTTTGTCCACAGACAACTTCTGGGTCATGTGGCCAGCATGACTAAGCCACTTCTGGTGAACCAGAGCAGTGCACAGAAACGCCGTTTACCTTCCCGCCGGAGCGGTACCTATTTATCTACTTGCACTTTGACGTGCTTTCGAACTGCTAGGTTGGCAGGAGCAGAGACTGAACTACGGGAGCTCACCCTGTCATGGGGATTCGAACCGCCGACCTTCTGATCGGCAAGCCCAAGAGGCTTGGTGGTTTAGACCACAGTGCCACCCGCGTCCCCCTGCTCATGTACATCACACTAAATTAGCGGGGTGTACAAATTTGGCCAGTTGTATCACTGGTTCAGATTCAAAAAAATGAATAATAAAATTATACAACTCATGTGGAGGACACAGTGGAAAAGGTACAATTTCAAATTTGCATATATGCTTGGAATTATACCAATCCCAACCTGTAACTGCCACAATCAACTGTTGTGCGTAACAGACAGGTGGCAGTTAGCTGAATAGTGCATACTGATTATCAATTTATTAATTACTAAAAGCAATCTGCCAGGGACTTTAATCACCACCATACTTTAACAACCAAATTTTGGAAAGAGGGACTCTGAAACAAATTATTTCAATAATAATTAACATGACGATCTGTATTGCAAGCATGCCATTTCCCTAGCTTGAAAGCCTAGACTAATCAATTGCCATCTGTCCACAATTAAATATGGGTGGTTTTTTTTTTAAAGGTGCCTAATTTAAACTTTGTTTAGGTAAACAAGCATTCACTGTGGTTAGTGTTAAACAAAAAGAATAAGAAATGAAACTGCATGGCAATTAGCCATTACTCCATTGAGGAAGCACTGAACAGGTTGCATCCTGGAGATTCATCCTCTCTTAACAGCCCTGCAGCTGTGAAAGAGGCTTCTGTCCCATCATGCACACTCCTTCAGCCTGCTGGGAGCAGAGATGCACAATTGGACTAGGATGATTCTCTGAGGTCATCTGTAACATTTAATGCACTGTGTTCCTTGTTGTTCTGTGTTTGGGAGAAGTCTGATCAATATAGGATGGCTGTGATCAGCCTTGGCTAAGTCTGATCAATATACGTTACAGTAGAGGTGAGCAGTCTTGGTTAAGTCTGATCAATCTAGACATTACTTGTGGCTGGTCCTTCCTCAGGATTGCAACATATGGCTTTGAAGCTGCCTCCCACCCCATAATTTTTGGAGCATTTTAGAGTTCCTAGCCAATACCAGCTGGGCTGATCCACAGTGACGTGAGGTACTGCCCCACGCTTCCTTACCATGACCAGTGTGCCTGAAAATAGCTATGGTAAGACTGGAGATAACAACTCCTGGCTAAAGGGCTGGGAAGAGTGCCAATCAAATGACTGCCAGTGAGAAGAAAAACTCCCATGTTGTCCCATGGAGACAAGAGTTTAGTAGGGGCTCACTCTCTCCCATCATACCTCACTTGCCTAGAGCTAGAAGATTAGCTGTGTACTCCAGCCATGTTCTACGTAACTGTCCTGATATTGAGGAGGATTTTTGGCATTCCTTCCCATGTGGTAGTGGTAAGGAACCCGACAGTGGCTAGTTGATGAGTCTGGGCATTCGAGGACTCTCGTCACTCCCAAGGTGACAAAAAGCATGACAGCAGAGTGTTACGCCTTCTATCTCCACGAACATTTCAGAGGCACTAGCTATAAACCAGAGCATGGCCTGGTCACGCCATCAACTATGGAAAGCAACGAATTAAAGGAGCAATCCACCCCACAGTAGTGTGACTGCTCAGGCAGTGCTCAAGGCACTCACCTGATCACAACAACAGCAAACACTAGCATGACACCAGGCTAGTGAGCTACTACAGAGTGGACCCATCAACAAAGATTAGCAGTTTTGCAGGCCATTTGGATTGCCAACAGCACAAGTTTACATGTCAGGCGTAAGGCCCACTGAGCTTAGTAGGGGTTGACTCCCAGGAAGGGGGTAGAGAATTGAAGCCCAGGTAAAACTTCAGCTGTTTTATTTGTTAAACTACTAAAACCTTCAGCCAAGGACCATGGGGCAGTTTACAATATAAAAATACCAAATACATAAAATTCTAACAAGCAAAACAATACCCTATACTACAGGCACACAGTTTAAAAGGCCACAAATTGTTTAATTGTGGTTTTTAAGGAACAAGAAGACACATCCAGGTAAGAAATGGCTGCAGGAAAACCCAGACACACACAATAATCATTCATACCTTCCTTAGAAATATATGAACTGACAGCTTAAACTGAGTTAAATTATCAGTCCACTCCAGCCTATTGTCTTCTATAGCTGGCAGGGGCTCTCTGAGGACTCAGCTTTCCCAGCTGTGCTAGCCAAGGTCCATTTTAAATGTAGATACTCTGATTAAAGTCATGCAACACATGCACTATTCCGCTGAGCTGTGGGCTCTCCCAAAACAAAACAAAACAACCTAAGAAGTTAATTTGCTCTCTCATCCAGCAAAAGTTGAAATTCCATCCATTAGCGTGATACAGAGTTAAGAGGTAACACTGATTGATATCTGAGGTTTTTCTCATTTGTGCATATATTGCACCAGGGGCAAAATGCCTGCTGCTGCCCCTGTGATGGGGTGGTGGGCAAACTCCATAAGGACAAATCTCCACTGACTGTGGGGGAGGGGTGTCTTTTCCAGATCCCCCCTCCTCCCCCTGGCAGCAGGGCTTTGCATTGGCTCCTCTCTTCATTAGAATCCAGTGCAAAGCCCCCCACCCAAAAGGCAGGCAAAGCTGAGAGGCAGAACGCTTCCCCTCTTGCAGAAGGGGGGGGTATTCCACAGAGCTTTGCCACTGACTCCTCTACCCCTAAAGGCTGGGGAGACCAGCTGTGAACTGGGAGGTGGAACGGGGTGCTGCCCCTTGGGTGGGTACCACCTGAGGCAGTTGGGGAGGGCTTTTTAGTACACATATTGGTGCATCACTGATAGAAAAACAAAGGGCAGAATCCAGTAAAAGTTATGAAACTTTTATTTTAATAGGAATAATTTAAGCAGTTGCTTAATCTCTCATTGAACAATGCTTAATTTTGGCTATTGAATGACATGACTTTTTTTTAAAAAAAGTTAAGGCTCCTGACTTGTATTTTTCAAGGAAATGGTTGAATTGTTTACAAACTTTTCAGAAATCACCTTTTGCCAAGGAAAAGCAATCCATGTAGTTGCGTTTTTCTGCAGTACATGTAAACATTTCCAGCTAGGATCCTGCATTCACACAAAAGAACAAAAATATCAGCAATACTCACCCCCTTCTCCTGATCCAGAACCATTATCTGAAAAGGAAAAAAATAGAATTATCTGGGGCTGCATTTTTTTAATTTTAATTTTCTTTAAAAGCCTTTATAAACAGCTTGATTGTGTTGAATGGGCAAGACCAATTGAATGGAGAGGAATAACAAGCAGCACTGGGAGGCAGAGAAGATAAACTGGTGTGACTAAATACCCTTCAGGTTCACAGTTCTTACTCTGTTCCCACTCCTATATGATAATGTGTTTTCTTGGTGAGAAAAATCCCATCAGCAGCCTGATCCACAAAGGCCAGGAGCATTATCACAAGATGCTCCAGGTTGTTGAGTGCTGGATTCCACGAGGCCCATAGTATCCATCGGCAATTACCCCCCAGAGTCTGTACTTCTTCTGCCTGCTTGGACTGCCAATCAAAGCCTTATGTAAACAGCTACAAGGATCTAGAGCCCGGGCCAGCAAATTATTGAATAGGGATGCTGTCTGAATCAGCCAAGTGCAAAGAGGGGTCAACCAGCATTGGCTTTACCCACATGAAGCAAGACGCAAGGGGTTCTTCAACATCTTCCTCTCTGCTTTGTCAGTCTCTCTCCCTCTACTTACCCTAGCTGCTCATTCCCATTTCCCTGCATCTACCCACCTCACAGAAGACAGCAACCAAAATGCATATAGGAAAGAGTCTGACAGCACCTAAACTACTCTTTTTGCCTAGGTCTCGGCCCAGGGAAAAGAGGCTTAGGAGTATGAAGTGGGTAAACTGTCCTTCAGAAATCCCAATATGATACAGGAGCAAGGAAAATTAGAGTTATAAAATCCTAGTATGGCAGAAGATGTCCAGAGTGGGTCAAGAGCCAAACAAGACTAAAGGAGACGGTATGCAGGCATTTCTATGTGGCCACGATACATTTAATGCTATCAAATGAGAAACTTCATTTCATGTGTGTATGTCTGAGTTCAGTTCCCTAACACAACCTTCCCCAGTCGGGTGTCCTTTAGATGTTGTTGCAGTACAACTCCCATCATTCTTGGTCACTCTCTATGCTGGCTATGGGTGATGGAGTTGAGATTCCCAACATTTTTAGGACTCACCCTGTTCTTCGGACTGTAAATGGTTTTAACTGGTTTTAATATAGTAATTCTATATCGTTGTAACTTAGGGTGAAGGACAAATCTGAAGACAGAAAACAACATCTGGTTGAAGAAGATTGCCCTTACATATGGCCCAGAAGGACATATATAGCCTTAATGATGGCCCAATCAGTGGTGAAGGATGCATTAACTCATAATGGGATAAGTGGGGGAATCCCAACTGGACAATAAAATGGCGGCCATCAATCTCCTTACTCCTTTTAGAGCCACAGCCATGACATGATGGATGTAACCCAATGAAGAGATGGCAGATCACTTAGCTCCCCTGCTGAATTTCTTCCTGCCTTCCTCCCACATGTTCCTTTCCTCAAATTCTCAGTCCTGATCCTCCTTCATTCCCTGCAATTTCCCCTCCTCTGAATGCAGGGCAGAGCATGCCAAGAAGGAGTTGCTTACAGTGACTTTAAAATGAGGCAGTTTCTTGCAAAGAATAATAGAGACATCATGGCCAATCCATTACAGAGTCAGAAAACGCAGCATGAAAAGAAAAAGTTCTACATTTGAAGAGCAGTTCACATCAAGCAACTTAAATGGCTGCACACAACGACAACAAAGCACTTCCTACGTTGCCTTGCCTTTCAGAATTACAAGATTTAAACATGTCTGGTGAATTGGTTTTAACCTTAGTCATCTTATGATGGGCTGAGTAAGTATTAAGGCACTAAATTTTCTGGAAACTGTGTGATTTCCTTCTGTCCTCCTCTCTTATTCTTCCTCATTCTAAAACAATGAAAATAAAACAGCAGAGCTGGTGAGAGGGGAACGGACTCAGGACCTTGAATGAGAACTATTGATTGCAGAATACAGAACATGCCTCCAGGGTAGATGCACAATGGAAAATGCTGGTATGTATTAACCCAAAGTGCCACAAACGCAAACATGAGTCAATTCCAACTTTTCTTTGGGGAGTCAATGAAAATGGGGGATGACTTCAGCTTGTGATTTACTTAAGATTAAATTCTTCTCAATTTCATTTTGAAAAGTGAGTAAAATACAGGGAAATAAACTGTGGGTCCTCTGCCCCTTTTGTTTGTACCAGGCTTGTAGTATCAAATAGTAATGGGGAGTCTAGAAAGCAGTTTTTATGCTTGTCTTTTTCTGTCTTTGGTACCTTACATCGTGCTAGCTTGGGGATTGCTTGAGACTTGTCATTTTCACGGGTTAAATGTTTAAGCGTTAGAGACATACTGTCACCCCTCCCCTCCCCCAACCTAAATGCTGAGGGTAGTTTCTGCCTAAGAGATCTTAAAGAACTCAAATGTGAAACGTTTTATCATCTAACAAAAATATTTAACCTGTCCCAAGGAATGGCATCCGTAGAAGAGGACTAGAAAGGGGTCAATGTAACAGTATTTTTAAAAAGGGATTTCATACCCTCCAACATTTCTCCGATGAAAATAGTGACTTCTCTTTCCATAATGATTATTTTACTATTTATACCCCACGCATCTTACTGGGGTGCCCCACCCACTCTGGGCAGCTTCCAACATATGTAATAAACATAATAAAACATTAAACATTTAGAAAAAACCCTCCCCTATACAAGATTGCCTTCAATTGGCTAGGGGGCCGGATAACCCCAACATTTCTCCAGTGAAAACAGGGACATCCTAAGGAAAAGTGGGACATTCCGGGATCAAATCAGAAACTGGGATGGCATCTCTAAATCAGGGACTGGAAAATAGGGTACTTAGAGAGTCTTGGATTTATGGAAGATATAAGAAACTACAGGCCTGTTAGCTTAAGGTCTCTGCTGAGTAAATTGGTGAAAAGCATTATTAAATATAAAATTATCACGCATATAGAAGAACAACATAGAGAGCCAGTGTGGGGTACAGAAGAAGGGAAGGTGTCTGCACAATCCAATTAAGCATTTTCCATATATAAAAGTCTCTGTAAGCTAGAGCCTTGCCTTAAAAAGAGAATGAACTGTCCACAGTCAGGATCAAAAGGCTACCATGGTCCACAATGCTTTCGGGTGGGTTAAAGACGATGTTCTAACTCAGGAAGTAACTCTGTGTTTGGTCGGTTCCACTGCAGATTGTGGCTAGTGGAAGCACTTTATGGAATGCCCCCTCCCCGATAATTTTATGTACACAGAAACTAGGTGTCAGATGAAAGATATTTTTGCCTAGCCTTTATCCTGATTCTTTGCACCACTTTAGTCTTCTTCCCGTTGTCTTTATATCTCCACCGCCTGCTTAAAGCCCACAAGTGTCCTCAGGAAGGTTGCTACCTAATTGCCCAGAGCGGTGCAGCCTCAAATGGAGCCTTAAACTGTTACTTGGCAGGATACAAACAGTAGCTGATCATTCTTTCATGCAAATCTTGGCAAAGTGTTCCAAAAAATTCACTCTGAATGCTTAAAGCACAGTAGCTTGCTGTTCAGTTGCAGGAAGTGCAGGCCGTGTTGGGTCAAGCGTAAGCTCTTCCCATAATACCCAAGGCCATTTCACACGCTACGCAGCAACGTACCTGGGTTAGTCTCTGAGAAGCATACCTGTATGATATGTCTTTTCAAAGCGTTTTGTTGCGTTCCTTTTTCTAGATGTGCACTTGGGGGGAAATCTTAGACATATGCCTTTTAAATATATTATTTGAAGAGACCTTCATCTACACACCCTGCCTTTATCATGCCTAACAACTGTTTCTGCACCCAAGGAGAGATAACTTTATTAGTTTACAGGTATATGGGTTAAGTCAGCAATGAGATGTCTGCCTCAAGAGAGAGGGAAGGCTGGTTCACAGGTTACAGGAGGAAGTCTTTCTGCTGCACGCACACTGGTGTCCTCTGGGGGGGGGGCAAGTAATGTGTGAAAACACACCTCTCTGAACATTGAGGGGCAATGCAGAAGGCACATATTAGGAAGTCACAACTATCTTCTGCATTGGGGATGGCACCAGGTTCCGGACGAACTGGGCAAAGTGTCCTTGTGGTTCCCACTTTAACACCACTCCGGCAAGTCTGTGGGCAGCGGTGTAAACTTTTAACCCCCCCCCCCAGTCCAGCAATGGTAGAAGTACTCAATATGGTGCTGCGGCCCCAAATGTCTCTGTTTTCTGGGCCCTGATTTCAACTTGGTCTTTCATCTATGGGCTACGGGACATTCAAAAGAAGAAGGAAAAGGTTTCGGTTTTTTAAAATTGCTACCACCTATCACTACAGGCCATGCATAGTGGGAGATGCACATCTAAATGTATACTTTAGGTGCTCCCTGTGAGGTTCAAGAGCACAGGCATAGCAAACACTCCTGTAAAGTGTGACCAGCTCTTGGGCAGAAAAGAAACAGGCAATGCCTGTGAATCAGAGCCCAGCACGCATATGGGGCTCTCATTTCCGGACTGCAGCCTGAACTTTAGAGCAGATGGCGTCCTGAGAACACGTGGGGCACCTTCTCCTACCACTGCTGGCAAAAGGGACATGTGTGTCTGTATACTGGGGCTGCTCTGCTGGGCTGAGGCCAACAAGGGTCCTGTCTCATTGGCAAGATTTAGATCCTGGTTCCGTGTTGGTTATGAACCTCTCAGCTATGGTACAGGAGGTTCGATAAGCAGAAAAGCTGATATCCGGAACTCCCCCCACCCCATTTTATTATTCCAAAGGCAAAGTACCTAGGATTTCCTGCTTAACAGCGATGAGGAGATTAAATTGCACCACTGACTTTCTTTTCCCCTGCCACCAAACACAGTATATCGTTGTAATTGCATTTCCACTACATAAACAAACACAGACTATAAAACCCCGGCTGCTGAAGATTCATAATAAGGGCTTGATTACTTCAGATTGAGGGACACTAGTTCAAAATTAAATGTAGCCTTGAGAGTCTCTGCCTTCCCTGCAGTGAAATGTGTTATGAAAGGAATGAGAGAAGCTAGCAAACACCTGACATCTCACAGAGCAATGGTGTTTGCTCTTAATAATGCAAATACAGCACGAAGGTTGGTTGGTTGGTTTTTCCAGCTTAAGAGTTTAATAAGGGAGCCAAGAGGTGGTACTTCCCAATAAACAGGTCTCTCTGAAGGTGTGGATTCAGAAATCCATTAGAAAATTAAACTGCATGCCCACTGTGCATGCTTAATTTTACAAATTTAGCAGAAGTCAATCCTGGGAGCAATTATATTTGCTACTGTGGTTAACAGAAACACACAGAAATGAAAATAAATCAGAAGAGTTTAACTTTTATTGCTAATTTGCCAATAAGATATGTAAGAGAAAATGGCTAAGGACCTATTTCAGCTGTGAGAATGGAGAAATGCTAAGGTTGTTTGTGCAACTAGGTGCAGTAATTTTGGAACTACTGGATAGCAACCACAGAATTCACAGAGGGCAGGTAGTCCCAGGATCTTATCTATGATGAAGTGGAGCAGACCAGTGAAGCTGGAGCAACTGCAGGATCCATTGGCACAAACTCCTTGGCATGCCTCTAACCACACGGGCGCAAAATTTAGCTCAGTTTGGTTGTTTATTTTATTTCATAAAATGTATGCACTGCTTGATTGTTTAAAGAAAAACCCCTCAGAGTGGTTTACAAATAGATAAAATGATAAAATCAAGGGGGTGGATTACAGCATTTTAGAACATTTCAGCATTTGAGACTTGGGTCTGAAAACAAAGAGGTTACTGCAAGTCTGAACAGACCTTACTTCAGAAAAAGAGAGAGAGAGATGGGATTAACCCAGAACATGATCTGAGGGCATGGGATGTGCCCACCCTGAGCTCTGTGATGGAAAAAGGAAGGGTGTACCATTTGCAATAGGGACATGGGTGGCACTGTGGTCTAAACCACAGAACCTAGGGCTTGCTGATCAGAAGGTCAGCGGTTTGAATCCCTGTGATAGGGTGAGCTCCCGTTGCTCGGTCCCAGCTCCTACCAACCTAGCAGTTAGAAAGCACGTCAAAGTGCAAGTAGATAAATATGTACCTCTCCAGCAGGAAGGTAAATGGCGTTTCCGTGAGCTGCTCTGGTTCGCCAGAAGCGGCTTAGTCATGCTGGCCACATGATCCGGAAGCTGTACACCGGCTCTCTCGGCCAATAAAGCGAGATGAGCGCCGCAACCCCAGAGTCATCCACGACTGGACCTAATGGTCAGGGGTCCCTTTAACTTTACCTTTTACCATTTACAATGGCAAGTTTTCTCCTCAGCATTTGTTGAAGTAAGCCACAGCTTATGAAACATCATGGCACAATAAACATGCTACAGTTTCACAGACCCCTTTGTTGTTTCTGCTGCAACCACTCAACATATCAGTGCTTCTGAAATTTACCTCATTCCAGAAGCCCATGAAAAACAAATGCATCCTCTTTCCTCCCTAAAAGCAGAGTCAAACCGCCTCTGAAAGGTCACTTTCCCAAGAAGGTTGCTTGAGCCGATCTGCCTGAGGCAATGGAACAATTTTGTACTGGCAGCCAGAGATGCAAATAGTCACAGCCTCCAGCGTTTAACTGTTAACTTAGCCCCAACAGTGCCCCTGGGGACTGACCCCATCCAATATCCTAGAAAATGCATTGCCTGCCTGAGTCCAGATCAGTGATGTTAAAACAAAAGCTCGCTGAGCTTCCTCCACCAGCTGCACAAACAGCTGGTCCTTTATGTCAGGGACGGCCAACATGGCGTCATCCTGACCACTGGCCATGCTGGTTGGGGCTGTTTATAGAGTAGTTGCCCCCTGTTGGCTACCTTGAACCTAGAAAGCTGCAAGTTGTGCAGACTTACTTGGGTGCTTCAAGGAAGCCCCTTTGCTTTTCAAACAAAAAGGGCAACAGCCAACCCAAGCTGAGCATTTTAAATATTCAACATGGCTGCTCACACATTTTACTGGTCTGCACTAACGTGTAACAGTGTTCGCTGGTTTAAAAATAAAAATGAATGTCATGTAGCAATATAACACTACATTATCATAAGCATTCTGAACACTGCAATGGCCAAACAGCACAACAAGGAGCTACAATAAGCACTGGGCATTAGTGACTCGTTTTTCCGATTCACGTTTAGGCATTAAAATAATTTAAGGGCGGTAACTAGATACTCAACTTGCAAAAAAAGAAACACCTTGGTGTCCTACTTGCTTTGCCCCACCTATGTGGTGAATAGCTGGTTTGCCCATAATATGCTAGGCTAAAAGATGGCTGATCATGTCAGTGAAAGGCCTTTCTATATTCCCCAACTATGGCTAAACCAAAACAAGGCAGCTTAGCGAATGGTGTGGACTTGGAATCAGAAAATAAGGTTCCCGCAGGACCTATTTACTACTAGCAATATTACTATTGCTGCTATTCATAGGTCAGCCAGCCAGTATTTTGCTGATTCAAGTGGGGGGATTCAAACTCCTTCCAGCCTCCAAACATGGCTCACCAGATTCTGCCTTGGCTCCTCTACTAACTTACCAAGTTCCTTCAGGCTCTCAACCAAGCCCTGAAAGTTCTGCCCTGGTCTTATCCACAGAGGGGCAATATTTCTGAAATCAGGAGAGGGCAAAAGCTGATGTTCTGATCTAGGCAGAGTTCTTCCAAGGTTTATTTACCTTTATTCATGAAAGGCATAGAAATGTGAAATAGGAGCTTTGTCTCCAGTTACAGAACAGCAACAAAGCCTTCATCCAGATACAACAAAGTCCAGAGCCACCTACTAACTCAACTAAACTGTATGATGACACTATCTAGGTCACCAAGGGCAGACCTTGGTGATATGGCACCCTGGGCAAAGGAAAATTTGACACTGTCTCCAGTCCTTGACCCGCCTTCCTAAAGCTACGTAAGAGGCACTGGGCTTTGGGAAGAAGGTGTGAGGGCTCTGGCAAGGTCCTAGAGTCCTCCTTTCGCCTTCCCAAAGCCTGTTAAGTGCCTACCAGGTTTTGAGAAGGCGCCCTGCTCGGCTGCATGCCCAGTGTGGGCACTGCCCTAAAATCGCCTCTGACACAATTACCTGGCATCCACACACCGTAAGCCAAACTGTGGCTTACTGGGACCTTGCAAATGGACACACTCATGAAAAGGAGCTTGCCACCACTTTGCTTCTGCCAGGTCACCTTTTGCTCCCATACCACACTGTTCCTAGCTACACCTCGTGCTTAGTAAGGCAAGAGTTTGGCCACAACATTAAACCAAACCTTGACTTAGAACAAATGATGCAGCATCAAAACAGGACTGTGGTGTTGTGCTTACCGTGTCACGTAAACCATTGCTACCACAATACAAAGTTTTAAAAGCATATTAGCTGATTCTCAGTCTCAAAAGGTTTTTTTAAATCAATATTTATTATCTGACTCACAAGAAGTTGAAAGTGGAATTAAAAATAGTTGTTGCTGTTTTTAAAACAAGATTGTCATTTTAGTTCTGCACTGCAACATTATATGCAGAGATGAGCCCAGTTATTTAATGGATGCTGAAGTCAAAATAATATTTTATAAGATCTTGTATTTATTATATTATATTCCTCAAAGGCTACAAAAATGTATCAACTTCCCATGGCATTCTCCTGCAAGGAAGATAATATGAGGTGCAAGGACGATAGCACAGGATTGCAAGGAAATAATAAAAGCACTAGGCAGATGTGCTTGAAAATACAAAAGAGATAACAGGGTGTAAATCACCAAGAGACTATCTTGTTTGCTTTTAGGCAAGCTCAGTGATGCGAATCATATTAAGAGCTGCAAAATAATAGGTAAAATCTTGATTGCAGTCTCCTTGCTAGTGGCCCGATACCAACTACCAACAAAAGAAAATCATGGCATAGAGCGATGCGTCTATCCACCAGCAAAACTGGCTTCCTCTTGTGCAATGGGACTACCCCCTCCTCTCCTCCCTGCTGCAGCCCCTCAGACCCTTGGATAGGATTTGGAAGGGTTTGGAGGGGCTGCAGGTAGGGAGGAGAGGAAGGAGACTACTTGCGGTACATGTAGGAACCTCCTTGTCCTATATTGGATTTCACCCGTAGGATTTTAATGTAAGAAATAACTTACTTTAAGAGACTTTGGGAGAAGTCTAAAACTAAAAAAGGACTCTTTAGATAACTGGTTTACATACTAAAGGAAAAAAATACAGAAAATGCCTTGAAATAAGCCAACTTATCGCCCAGTCTCAAATCTTCCATTCTTGGGCAAGGTGATTGAGCGAGTGGTTGCTGAACAACTCCAGGCACGCCTGGAAGAAGCGGACCATTTGGATCCCTTCCAGTTGGGATTCAGGCCTCATCATGGGACTGAAACTGCCTTGGTCACACTGGTTGATGATCTCCGGCGGGCTAGGGACAAAGGTGAGAACTGTTTCCTAGTTCTGCTGGATCTCTCAGCGGCGTTTGATACCATCAACCATAACATCCTTCTGGACCGTCTTGAGGGGCTGGGAGCTGGGGGCACTGTCATACAGTGGTTCCGCTCCTTCCTCCTGGGTCGTGTTCAGAAAGTGGTGGTGGGGGATGAGTGTTCAGACCCCTGGGCTCTCACTTGTGGGGTGCCTCAGGGTTCTGTCCTCTCCCCCATGCTTTTCAATATCTACATGCAGCCGCTGGGAGAGATCATCAGGGGGTTTGGGCTGGGTGTTCATCAGTATGTGGATGATACCCAGCTCTACCTCTCTTTTAAATCAGAACCAGTGAAGGCGGTGAAGGTCCTGTGTGAGTGTCTGGAGGCGGTTGGAGGATGGATGGCGGCTAACAGATTGAGGTTGAATCCTGACAAGAGAGAAGTACTGTTTTTGGGGGACAGGAGGCGGGCAGGTGTGGAGGATTCCCTGGTCCTGAATGGGGTAACTGCGCCCCTGAAGAACCAGGTGCGCAGCCTGGGAGTCATTTTGGACTCACAGCTGTCCATGGAAGCACAGGTCAAATCTGTGTCCAGGGCAGCTGTTTACCAGCTCCATCTGGTACGTAGGCTGAGACCCTATCTGCCTGCAGACTGCCTTGCCTGAGTGGTGCATGCTCTGGTTATCTCTCGCTTGGACTACTGCAATGCGCTCTATGTGGGGCTACCTTTGAAGGTGACCCGGAAACTACAACTAATCCAGAATGCGGCAGCTAGACTGGTGACTGGGAGCAGCCGCCGAGACCATATAACACCGGTCTTGAAAGACCTACATTGGCTCCCAATACGTTTCCGAGCACAATTCAAAGTGTTGGTGCTGACCTTTAAAGCCCTAAATGGCCTCGGTCCAGTACATCTGAAGGAGTGTCTCCACCCCCATCGTTCTACCCAGACACTGAGGTCCAGCACCGAGGGCCTTCTCGGTAGTGGCACCCTCCCTGTGGAATGCCCTCCCACCAGATGTCAAAGAGAACAACAACTACCAAACTTTTAGAAGACATCTGAAGGCGGCCCTGTTTAGGGAGGCTTTTAATGTTTGATGTAGTACAGTATTTTAATAATTTTTTTGGAAGCCGCCCAGAGTGGCTGGGGAAGCCCAGCCAGATGGGCGGGGTATAAATAATAAATTATTATTATTATTATTATTACTTAATAGGTTTATTACTGGCAATTGTTGAGTTGATTTTTAATGTAAGATTCAAGAGTTCTTATTTACATTATGACCTAATAAGTATTTCTGAATGAATGGTTATGCGTTTCTTAAATAAAATCATCTACAGTGGTACAGTTGCATCCTGAAGCAAATGTAACCCACGTCTGCGCATCTTCCGCACATGCACGTGGTGTCATTTTTAGTGTCTGCGCATGCATGAGCAGCAAAACCCGGAAGTAACGCCATGGAGCGCAACCTGAAAGCGCTCAACCTGAAGCATATTTAACCCGAGTTATGACTGTAGTTCCTTTAACACGTATGACTTAAGACTACTGTAATGAACACTTAAGACTAAGATACCTTATTATTGATTTTTAATTGCTATTTTTTGTTTAGTGCCTTTTTGACCTTATTAAATCTTTACCAACAAAGAAATGAAATGTTGGGAACCCTTATCACTCAGCAGAGAAAACTGACAATCCTTATCGATCAGCAACTCAAAGATGGACAAACTGGTGCCTAGCATTTTATCCATACAGGGGGAAAGGCCCAGAGAGAGAGACAGGGACACACCATGGATTCATAAAAATGTGGGGAATATTGTGTTAACTTCCCTGATTATATTGCTAGTGCTTCTGCCCCATATTCTAGTGTTCCTTTCACAAAGTGGTACCAGTTGTATTATGGAACTGTAGCTTTTTGACCAATATATCAGAACGTTGTACATGGTGAGACACAATCATGAACATCATTGGACAATTTTGCCACTCCATCACCAGTTCCGCACATGATCTCCCCATAAAAACTGAAGGAAATAACTGTGTGCTGGTATACTGTCCCAAATTTCGTGACTTTACTCACACAATTTTCCAGGTTATTAAAGCTGCAGACTTTTTTCGAGAATAAAATAACGTGACAGTGCATGTTAAACATGCACTATATTCTATTAGTTTTCTGAAGTGGCTTTCATGTCATGTGAAAGATCAAATGTACAGTGGTACCTCAGGTTACATACGCTTCAGGTTACATACCCTTCAGGTTACAGACTCCACTAACCCAGAAATAGTGCTTCAGGTAAAGAACTTTGCTTCAGGATGAGAACAGAAATCATGCTCTGGCGGCAGGCCAGCAGCAGGAGGCCCCATTAGCTAAAGTGGTGCTTCAGGTTAAGAACAGTTTCAGGTTAAGAATGGACCTCCAAACCAATTAAGTACTTAACCCGAGGTACCACTGTAATGTAGAAATGAACAGTTAGGGAAACATTGGGGAAAGAAAACATCTAAGAATAGGGCTAAACAAAGGCAATGGCAGTCAGAGGAATAGTTCAGCATCCCTCGACGGCTGCCATTTTATGTGACCTCCTGCTTTCAAGCTGACCAGTGCTGAGATGCAGTTGAAAATTACAGGTGTTTCACCACTGTATCTAGTTCCTCTAGCCCCTAGAGACCGAGGGACCATGTCCAGACTGGACATGACATTTCAGGACAGAAGTGGGCCCTTGATCAGTGAATCCTGGTCCTAGGAAAAACACTGAAACACCCAACAAATGAAATAAGAAAGGCTGTCCCATTAACTGCTGTTTACTCACCTGAGTAACAAGGCCCTCTAGCCACCACTGTTATCTCTTTCTGATGCTTGCAAGCAGCTCTCCTGAGAAAGCATTCATTTTGGTAAGTGTCTCCATTTGAACCACAAACAGGAATATATTTTGTGTGACACTGCAAGGGAGAGAGAAAAATCAAGAAAAAGAAATTATTTACGCAACCCCGTGTATAGGTATTCAGCTGGGGTGGCAACGGTGCAATCGGAGAGTTTGATTTCGTGGCTCGTGGCTTCCTTCCAGAGGCCCATTCCATTCAGCTGCAAAAGCAAACCACAGCAGCCCAAGGAGCAGCAGCTACAGCAGCGAGACAGAAATGCACAAGCAGAAATTGGTATTTTCATGTCCACAGGATGAAGAAAGCATAGCACACTCGCTGCAGGCTGCAGCTTGGCTGCCACAGAACTGAATAGAATGGCAACAATGTACAGAAGGTTTTTTGTTTAATATTAAAGTGCCTATCCACAACGCACTGTTGCAAAAAAATAAAAAAGATAAAATCTAAATATACTGTTCAGTGGTGGTTACAAGTCGCAAAAGAGTTTTTCCTTCCTAATGGAATGTGTTCATAAATATGATACTAAGCGGCAGTTTGCTATTGTTGTAATTTTCGTATTTTAGTTTTTTGCTTTGTTTCCACACTTAATTGCTCTTACTTCCCAATTAAGTTGTAGTGGTTGTTTAATAATAATACAACAGTAAAAGTGAACAAATAAGACCCTGGAGAAAGGAAAGTATTATTATTAAACAACAAAGGACCCTGCCGACCACACATGTCAAAAGAGGGAATTAAAAATGGGCAAAATATTAGAGATGCATCGTTTGCATCGTTTCTTAAAGATATAATGAAAACCTGAACACAGAGTATTTTCTTCTCTCCAGATGTTAATGGAATGAAGAATGTTTCTTGGCACTGTGGCCCAAAGCAGGGGTGGACTTTGGTCTTTCAAATTTCCGCAGAACCCTGTGCAAGGCCAAAATGCAGTGCATGCGTCTCCGCCTCTCACCTTCTGTTGTGCTCAATTCACTATTGGTCAGTGGATGTATAGAATGCTGTTGAAATACGCACATTCCTTGGGGCCTCTTGGAGGTTTTATATATTTGATCAGGAAATGTGTACAATTCCCTCTTCATGGGCAGATTATGTGCACATTTTCCATGAGGTCCGGAGAATGTGCATAACTGCTCTATTCAGCCTCTGAAGAACAGGCTACACCAGGGCTGGATCTAGACACATCAAAGAAGTGTTTCAGTTAAGCGCGTTGTGAACTCATACAGGGAAATCCAGTAGGGAAAGACAGGACTTCACAGCGCCATCTGGTGTCACAGTGTTATATCGCATATACAACAAACATAAAACACTTTTTCTTTACCGAACTAGCTGAGTCCCAGATCATACAAATGGCTACATGAGTGTAATGCTCTCAAACTGACACAGTTTTTCAGAGGATATCATTATTTTTGATCATATTAGATAACAAAGGTGAAAATTCCTTACCAGAAATTGGCATGCACACGTCAAACTATCTCCTTCTTCCTTACAAACACCCCCATATTTACACGATGATTCATCACATACTCTCACATCCGATTCCTTTACATTTAGTTCTGAAAAAGGAAAGAAGATTTAAACAGATTATGTGTTATGCTTTTTTAAAGCAAAGTCAGTTGTGCAAAAAGGCACTTGACAGCCCCCCCCCCGCCCCTTGTAATAAAAAGCAGCCCTGGGAACTTGTTTTTTTATCAGAGGACTAGATGATGGAAGTGCTTAATTCTCCCCCTGCATGCCATTTTGCTGCTCAAAACCAATCTGCTCCAAGTTGTTCCCATCCCCATATTCTAGAGGCTTAAGCACAATTTTTAAATATGCTCCTGAAACCTGTGGTAGGGGAGAGCAACTTGGGGGGGAAAAGTTAATTTGAAATGGAAAAATGGCTGGCAGAGAAGTGCTACGCACCTGATTCCTTGCTCGAAATTGTTTCCCAATATTACTTTTCATTTAAAACAAGTAACAAAAAACTACATTTATTGCACATATTTCCAGATAATGTGCTCTTTGCCCCCCACATAAAGCGAAGAGCCCTAGCTCAGTGGTAGAGCATCTCAAGGTAGGGCTGAAACTCTAGAGCAGGGGTCTGCAACCCATGGCTCCGGAGCCGCATGTGGCTCTTTTACACCTTTGTAATACTATCGAGAGGAGGAGGCGCATTGTGCGCCCCGACACTCCCCACTGTGGCGGGCGCTGTACTGGCTGTGACGTCGCATGGGGGCGGTGCGTGCGTTAGTCACGCACCGTCCCGACGTCACCTTCCCACCCACCCGCTACATTGTAAGGGGCATGTACACTGGTCACTGCATTGAAAGGGGGCATGTACGCTGGTCACTGTTTTGAAGGGGACTGAAGAACACACACACACACACAAAAAGGTAACTTGTTAATTTAACGTTTATTTCTATGAGGAGGAGTAATTCTGAGGGGTCAAACAAAGAAATAAGAAAAAAAGTGACAAAAAAGTTATTTTTATAATGACGAGTTTTGCGGCTCCCAGTTTTTTTTTCTTCGGAAACGGGTCCAAGTGGCTCTTTTACTCTTAAAGGTTGCAGACCCCTGCCCTAGAGATATGCTGCTACGTGGTACCAACAATCATCAGCTAGATCAGGGGTCTGCAAGCTTACCGGACGATGGGCCGGTCCACGCTCCGTCAGTTGGAGGATGGTCCGGAGCATGTGCGCATGCGTGCTCTTCTGGGTCAGAGGAGCACCTGTGCACGTGCGCACACTCTATTTTCGGTGCTCCTCCAACCCAGACGTGTGCCAGAAATAGCGTGTGTGCATGTGCAAGGGTGCGTCTCCATCCCGCACACATGCACGCACACTATTTCTGGCGCACATCCGGGTCGGAGGAACGACCGTGCGCATGCGCACAGGTGCCATCAACCCGGAAGTCAGTCCCTGTGCCACGCCGGTAAGAGTGGGCGGCGGGGGTCACCATGGGCCTGATAGACGAGCCCTGTGGGCTGCTACCAGCCCATGGGCCTTCGGTTGCCAACCCCAGAGCTAGATGGACCTGCGGTCTGACTTGGAATAAGACACCTTCTTATGAACTTCAGTTCAGTTTGTTCATTGGCTAGCAGAAGCATTGAAGCAGGGTGGGAAAGTAAGCTGGGTGGTAACTTTTAAGAAGCAGGCGCATTTCTTGCTGCAGGAAAGTAGAAAGAGAGAAGGCCAGGAATATGTGCTGCCATTCAGTTCCATGCCTATACACGCAAGATAATAGGTCTCCCCATTTCAAAGGAATACTTGAAGGATAAAAACATTAAAAATTGACAAGCTGCCAAATACTGTGGCTAATGAGAACCAGAGACGTATCTTACAGAGACAGACAGCGCCTGTTAGGATTTGAAATGTTACGCACAAGTTGCATGTATAAAACATTCAAACACAACGGTTGCCTGTCAGTTGCCAATGCACTTCCCCCTCTGACCCTCAAACCATCTGGAAAACCCTCTTTCTCAAAGAGAAAATATCAATAATGGCGAACACTCTGCTTCAACTGTCAGTTGCTCTGGAAGTCAAGGGGGAAAGAGCACTTGGGTCTCATCTATCAGCCAGCGTAAGAGCAGCCACCCACCACTTAGCCAAGCAAACACGCCTATAGTGTGACAAACAGTTATCTGGAAAACCCGTGGGGAGAGCAGCTGGGAAGAAAGCTTTGCAGGTTCCTAGTTTCGGTTCTTTCAGCTTCTCATTTTTCCAATCTTGTTGTATTCTTGTTTTGATGTTAAGTTTATTGAATTTGCTTTACATTGCCATGAGCAGCCTTGGGACCTTCAATGAAGGGTGGCATAAAAGTATTTAAAATAAGTAAGATGCAGTGTTGCTTTAACAATGGGAGCTATACCAGCAGGTAAGTTACATATTTGATAGCCAGATTTTAGCCTGACCAGATGATGGGGAATTAGTATCACTGTCTCAAAGTGTGCTTGAGCTGCTGCTAATAAGGTACAGGGAGGGGAGAGGGAGGGAACTTAAATGCCTTGAAGGAAGATGCCATGGAAGAACAAGGCAAAGGGAAAGGCACTGAAGAAGTCCTCAAACCTAATGATGTGACTGATGGTGTTTTAAATGCAGAAAATTAGGTTACCATGAACTGCCTTTCCACAGGAAAGGCCTCCATTTACAAGGAAGAAGAAAAAGGATAAATTTAACAAGCTAATCCCTCAAAGACTACTCCAGGGTCCTTTTGAAATGTATGTAAAGCAGAACCCGGCAAAATCTTCCTCAGAGATTAATAAAGTGCAGCCCCTGAGTGGTTTAAGACATGCAGCTACTGCTCCTGAGTGCAGCAGGTTTGTATCTAATTCGCTCTCACAAAGAAGAGCAGCCTTACTCCACACCTAACAGGAAAAAGGGGACCTGACCTCCCTCTGAACATGGCTTGGAAGTCACATTTTGGCGCACAGAAATGAGTTGCGCCGTCTTTGTTGGGGTCTGCTCTTAGCTCAGCTCTCTAAAACAATGCTAGACACTTGGGAGAGGGGTGAAAACCTGTTTCTTTTGCTCCAGAGGTGGGATAATATAGCCCATGCCAACAGCTCAGTTGAAACAAAACTACCATTTGCTGCCACCTCATCCTTGCCTCTGTTGGAAGCCATTCCAACAGGCTGCAGTAGATAGAGGGAGATCTTCCACAGCTGTTGACTCCATCCTCACACCAACTCCAAGCTCAGAAGACAACCTGGATGAGGTGTCTCCATCCCCACTACCAGGGCCTTCCAGACCAAACACGGCTTTTTTTTTTTTTATAATATTTTTATTTTTCCATATAAACTCAATACAACAAACATAAACATACAAAAACAAAAACAAAACAAAAGACATGTATCATTTCATATCCTAATTTCATATCCTATCTTCCCCGACTTCCTCATGCTTCCCCTTTCTGTATTCCAAATTCTTATCGATTGTTCAGCAAATCTTCCCTTATTTTAATTTAAATTTAGACTATTCTTCCTTATTCTCCTTGTCTTAACCATTACTAATAGTAACCATTTACTTTCCAGTCCAACATCATTCTAACTTTCATTAACTTTGTAATACTTCTTTAAATAGTCCTTGAATTTTTTCCATTCTTCTTGCGCTGCTTCTCTTCCCTGGTTTCGGATTCTGCTCGTCATTTCTGCCAAGCCCATATAGTCTATCACCTTCATCTGCCATTCTTCCAGTGTGGGTAGTTCTTGCGTCTTCCAGTACTTCGCAATGAGTATTCTAGCTGCTGTTGTAGCATACATAAAGAAAGTTATATCCGTCTTTAACACCCCTTGGCCGACAATACCCAAGAGAAAGGCCTCTGGTTTCTTGGGGAAAGTATATTTAAATACCTTTTTAAGTTCATTATAGATCATTTCCCAGAATGCCTTAATCTTCGGGCAGGTCCACCAAAGATGAAAAAATGTACCTTCAGTTTCTTTACATTTCCAACATTTATTGTCAGGCAAATGGTAAATCTTTGCAAGCTTGACTGGGGTTATGTACCACCTATATATCATTTTCATAATGTTTTCTCTTAAGGCATTACAAACACGGCTTTATTGGACTCACTGGATTCAGAGAACTCTTTCAATGCAATCCTTGTCACCCCCTTGCTGAAAGAGCCAACGACTATGGAATATGGCAACAAACCTATAAGATCCCAAGTAGCTTCTCAGTTGAAACGCAGCTAATAGCACAGGCTGGCCTTTATGAAGTCTCAGAAGGCATTTGCACCCTGCTGAAACAACAGCCTCCCTTGCTACTGGGTGAGGATCCTTAAACCAGTGATATTTCAAAAATCCTGAGCAACAGTATAGTTATAGTTTGAATATGCTCAACCTACTGAGTCCAGAGCTTGCTGATGAAGACTTTGCTTTGTCCAAACTTATCTTTATGTTGCCTATCAGAATCTGATCTCGACCTCTGTAGGAACAGCCCTACTCTTGGTGCCAAACATGGTAACATGCCAGAGGAGGGACACACAGGCACAGGCACACAGGGCATCCAGTCCAATGAAAGTGCTGATTCTGCCCCAGCTCCTCAGTCTGAACAATGAGTTGCTCAAACAGAGACGGAGCTGCTTTCGTATCACCTTGCCTTACCTCCTGACTG
This sequence comes from Podarcis filfolensis, assembly GCF_964270895.1. Classification (NCBI taxonomy): domain Eukaryota; kingdom Metazoa; phylum Chordata; class Lepidosauria; order Squamata; family Lacertidae; genus Podarcis; species Podarcis filfolensis. The sequence continues at coordinate 10,362,172 of NC_139603.1, forward strand.
CCATCCCAGTGCTCAGTAAAAACCAGTGTTGTCACCCCGAGTACACAACCCAGAGAGAAAATGTTACTTTGTGTTCACAAACAGATTGTTAGTTCACATTTTTACCCTAAAAACTGATAACCAGGGAAGGACATCTGATTAGCAAGGTGTCAGAGCTTGACATCTTTATTCCAAAAACTCAGCAAACAGCCAGTCTGTCAATTCCATTTTGCAATGAGAAAGTTTGACAGTTCCTCAGCAAAGATTTGCAAAAAGCATGTTCTGGGAAATTTTCCAATGAGTGGAAAACTAGGCCAACCGCACACACAAAAGTAAATAAAATATGAGGCAAAAATATATCCAAGCAAAAACAGAAAGAGGAAAGCACTGCTACTATTTGGAAGTCAAGACCTGGTTTTACACCACAATCACAAAACAATGCTCTCACATTTCCCTAGTGACACAATAATATGTAGTTACGGATATGTAATGCAGTTAAGGAATGGAGATTCCCAGGTCCTCTAATTCAAGGCTATGAAGACTATTATGGCTCCCCCAAAGTCTGGTAATTCAAAAGTCTGGTTCATGTACACACCCCAAAAACAACTCTTTTAAAAATGTTTTTTAATTAATATTATGTTTTAACAATATGTAGCAAAGCCACTGTACATCAAACATGCTTGCTTCTCATGTAAAAAGAAGAAAACAAGTCAAACAAAAAAGAAAAGGAAATGGCATACAAAGGAGAGGGAGGGGAGTGCAAGAGTCTTGGGGGGGGAAATGCTTTGTGTGTCCACTTGCCCCTTTCTAAAATTTATTTATTGGTGTGTGTTTTCCTTTTGGAAATTATCAAATAATAAAATAAAACCAGGATTCAGAGGTGGGGTTTTTTTCGTAGAGGGTATGTGTGCTGTGCCCCATTGGTGTAGTGGTGGTGGAAATGCTGGGGGGGGGAGCAAAAATAGGAGACGGGTCGAGGAGGGTCTGGGGGGGTGAGAAATGTCCAAATTTATACCTGAAGAATGTTGGAGGGTATGCTGATGTCTCCCTTAGCCATGGTTAAGGTAAGACAGAGGGATATAGTACTCCTGGAGAGAGAAAATGCATCAACAAGGTAGCCTGCTCCCCTTTCCTTAACTGCAGTTACAAGAGCCCTAGTATTATGTCTGCCCCTCAAGTACAGAGAGAACATCAAGGCTTCAACTCAATGCTCACTATGCTTATACAGTGGTACCTCAGGTTACAGGCGCTTCAGGTTACATACGCTTCAGGTTACAGACTCCGCTAACCCAGAAATAGTACCTCGGGTTAAGAATTTTGCTTCAGGATGAGAACAGAAATCGCACGGCGGCAGCAGGAGGCCCCATTAGCTAAAGTGGTGCTTCAGGTTAAGAACAGTTTCAGGTTAAGAAGGGACCTCCAGAACGAATTAAGTTCTTAACCTGAGATACCACTGTAATGGAGCTTTCAGGTTTTGTGTCAGATTAGTCTGATTAGGTCTAGAGACAGAGGAAGCTGAGCCAGTCTCTCGGTAGGATAATACTTGTTAACATATTTATACTGACCCGTTGGAACAAGCAGACTCTCTTTGAGTCTGCAACTCTTTATGGTCGCTGACAAAACTCAAGGTGCTTCTCACCGACTGATGTGATTCCTTCCCCAGGCTAGCCGATTAAATAGTCTGTAATATTGTTTGCATTTCTAATTAAAAACTAAAGGTTGCATTACAACTGACTAAAGAAGACACATCATTGAAACTTAAATGTGCTTTACAGGCGAGACCTACACATTGAGAAGGAAGAACTGCGGACTTCAACGGAGCTTATCCCAGGGTGCATAGGATTGTAGCTACATCACGAAAAGAGGTTTAGGGTGCTAACCAGCTTTAGTTTTATTCAGAATAGACCCATTTTAATTAATGGACACGCCTAACTATTGAACCTTTTACAAAATGATAATGCCCATTCATATTATAAAGAGCTTATTACCCACCTACTCTCAGCAGCCAGAAGCATCGGGGGAACATGTCAGGAGTGAACTGGTACCAAACCGTATGGGAAACAGCCTTACTGGAAAATCTAACCAACAGACTGAAACAGACACTGGGACAAATGAAAGAGAATGCCTTCACCCCATTATTGCTCTCCTTTATTACATACGTAGCCCAACAGGCCAACAACAAGAATTCACCAAAAGCATACGAATCAATATGGCTAACTTGACCCAACCATCTCTCTCTACCTTCCATCCCAAACACACGTAAACAACTATCACTGCAGTCAAATAAAGACAACCAACCATGCCCTGGCTCACTCTACTCAACTTCTCTCACTGCCAAGAAGAAAAAATAAATGAATAGAAAAAGAACCTACCCAAATGACCCTGACACAAAACCCCCACACATACACTAAGTCAAAGAATCTAAGTTTTACCAACCCACCCCCTCTCTTTCCCCCCAACCCTATACTGCATCAAACACTAAAGTCTCACATCGAATGTAACTGATTTGTAGAAAAGACTCTACGACCTGAAAAAAAGAGACAAAGCACGTACCTTTGCAACCAAAGAAAATATTTAATAAAAATTTAATAAACAGACATGTCTAACTTAGGTCCATTAATTTCATTGGGTCTACATGGAGTAGAACTTCGTTGGATAAATGCATAATCATTAAAGTGCTACTAGACTCTTTCTTGAAAAATTAGACATTCTTCCTTCAATTCTCTAGTCAAATACATTGGACAGAAAATTAAAATTGGTATCTTATTAGCCAAAAATTGTATTTTCCCACATTTTTTTATTATTAATCTAGATTTTCAAGATAGCCTGCAAAAGAGAACCATAAAATATAAAATAGATAAAAAAAAAACATCAGAAACAAAAGCAATTATCATAGCAACAGTAAAAATACAAAAAGCAGAACATTTTGATGAAAATGTTCGTTTCCTTTTCTGATTTATATAAATTTGTTTTAATATTTGAGCTTGTAGAAAACATATGTTTATGGGAGAGGAATGTATATTTCTAAAAAAGAAAAAAAAAACCTGTCAAAATCTGTAGAATTGAAGGTTGGATTTTTTAAAAAAAGGGATTTCATAGGTTCCTCAATTTGATTAGACTCTATGAATACAATCTAGCACGTGCCTATCCAGAAATAAGCCCCACTAAATTAGAGAGCTTACTCCCACTTGTGGATATAGGATTAGAACCCGAGTCAAACTTTAACAGACAATATCTGTGTCAATATATGCATATGATACTGTTGCCCTACCATAGTGGGACTCCATTTCTAATATCTAGCTGTGAAGTCAACACTTGGCTTCCAAACTTTTGGGGGGGGGGGCAGACTCGCAAGGAAGCCCAATGTACATCCCTTTAAACCTACTTAATGTGTAAAAGTTGTTGAATACAACATCCACTGCCTTCTTCATTGCTTCTGAGTAAAAATATCTCAAGACATGGAAAATATGTCTTCCCAGAAATGCACTGTGTGATCACTTATTTCTGTGCAACCAAAATGTGTTGTTTCCGACATGCTTTTTAAAATGGTGTGCCTTTTCATTTATGCTCGTATCTAAATGCTTCATTTGCCAACTTAGACTGTGGAAGGCAATTTAATTCCCTTCACTACTGCGGAGAGGGAATAATTTGGCTTGATTTTGGCTTGATGTTTCTCTGAAAATACAAGGCATAAATGTCAGACTCTGCACTCTTCAATTCATATTCTTAAATACATGCACGTAGCTCCCAGTAAAGCCAAGACGACTTTTATCTTGGGAAAGTATTTTGGCTAAGAGCCAGTAATATCTTCTTTGCTAAAGTAAATCTTGGAACATAATACTGTATCATTTTCGTCCTCTTAATCAGAGAAAATGGCATTCATATTTTCTTATTAATCCTAATAATCTTCTTTTAAAGAATGAATTAGCCACCTTAGCAATGGTCTGGTAGGATAAAAACTGGAAGCTAAATCTGGAAGAAGTTAAGCATTCTTAAAGGACCAAACTCCGTATTATGCTATATGTATAATGGACAGCTACATCTTTGTTTTTTCTTTAATTACAGGCATGGGGAGGGAAGTCATAGTACAGTCTATAGAGAGAGAAAGCTCCTTCCTCTCCTCTCCAGCTACAATTGGAATGAAAATACCCCACTCCCGCACAGCTATGATGCTTAGGAGGAAAGTTCTTGATAGTGCCAATGGGAACCTTTTTCTAAGCCTCAAGGCTGCGCCTTGCAGGGTGGGTGTGGGTGGGAGGGGCAAACCTCTTCTCCTTGCATGCTGTGGTCCCAACTACTCCCCCAACCACATCTGAATTTAGTGAAAAGAGAAAAGATGCTGTTGAGTGCTGTGCATTCACTGTAATGTGTAGTTTGACCCTAAGCCCCACTAAATCAGCAGTACTTGAAGCACTTAAGGTTCCTTTGATTTTAATGGGATTGAAGAAGCATGCTTAACTTGCTAATGAGCAAGTCCTAAGCCTGTTGGAATTTCCAGACTCTGTACAGAAATTATAGCATGCCATGCTGAAGTACAGGATCCAGGGTCATTCCTAGCCCATTGGTAGCAAAGGCGTGTGAAGTACAGTACCTTGCAACTGTTTTGGATTACAACTGTTTTGGTTTACAACTGCGTCACACCCGGAAGTGCGTGTCCCTTTTTTGGGATTACAACCCATTTTTTTATTATTAAAACCATTATTATTTTTTGGAGGCCCCACTGGCGAAAGCGCGCCTTGGGTTACAACCTGTTTTGGTTTACAACTGGACCTCCGGAACAGATTAGGGTTGTAAACCAAGGTACCACTGTATCTGCTAACTGGTTACTGGGCCATGCCCACCATGTGGGAAGTGGCGGAAGCAGTAAACTAGTACCCAGGGCAGCAGACCTTCACCTTCAGTTCATCATTGACTTTACTATCTAAAGCCCTGTTAAAGGTGAAGGGTGTGAAGATGATTTCTAGATCCCTCCCCCAGCTCCGTTTACCACCATAGTGGATAAGTTGAAATGACTGCCCGTACCATGACAATGTTCATGAGGCTGTGGCAAATCACCCTTTGTTCTACCTGATGAAGAAAATTCCATGCAGGTTGACGTCTCAAGTTGCTAGATCTCAAGCCCTTCTAATGCACTGCTCTATTACCTCCCCACAGACCAAAAATAAACATTAAAAAAATCCTCCTTGTACTATGGGTCAACAGCACCAGAGGAAAAAGAAGGATTTTCTTGTTAAAAGTCTCTGGCCATGCCATTTTAACTTCCTCCTTATAAAACTTCAATGACCAAATATTATCCACACACCCACAATCTTCTTCCTAATTTTACTATGGTCCAAAACCCTGGAAATCACCAAGGAGTTTTCCTTCCCTCTACCTCTTTCTTTCTTCTTCTAGAACACCATCGACAGCCATTCTAACAGGGAAAAACCCAGGTTAGATTTTTCTTTGAAAAGAAAACCCCACCCCACCGTACATGATATGTAAGAAGTAATTTTTAAAAAGAATTTGAAAAACATGCACATTTTCTATACTGAAAGTCATTCTTTCCCAACCTGGTGCCTTACAGATGTTTGGGACTACTACTCCTAAGAGCACCTGCTGACTGGCGCTCATGGGAGTTTAAGTCCACAACATTTGGAGGGCACAGTTCTGCTGCAAGTTCTGCTTCTTTTGGTCATAGTTTGCCACCCTAATAGAGCGAAACAAAAGGCCTGCAACTGGCTTTCCAATGTAGATTATTATATATTTCACAGAATCATAGTATTGTAGAGTTGGAAGGGATCCTGAGGGTCATCTAGTCCAACCCCCTGCAATGCAGGAATCTCAACTAATGCTTCTGTGACAGGTGGCCATCTGATGTCTGCTTAAACACCTTCAAGAAAGCAGAGTCCACCATCTTTTGAGGGAGTTCATTGCCCTTTCTTAGGACCTTTGGATGAGATTTCAGTTTTATTGGGCTACCCTACCTCTGACAAAACATTCTGGGCTACCTCTGTCATGTCTAGCAAAGCTCTCCAACTGGATAAGGTGTGTCTCCTGAGCTCTCCACAAGATCAGTATCATAACATCAGATGGATAAAAGGGTTTTAAGAAAGGCACATTCTCCAATATCACCTTTATCCAGCCAACTTTAAGCAAAATTCTGGCCTCTCAGCTTCAAGTCTCTTTCACAGGTCTTAATACGCCTGTAAAAAGCAACATCAGTACTACTGAAAGATGCTTTGAATACTAACAAAAATGACACCTCTGGGCTCCTGTTATGTCCTAATGTACTTGGATTAGCAAATGTTCCAGTACCTTAATTCAGTTCAGAGTTTTATTGCTCAGAGCTTGGCATTTCCTGCAGAAATAGACCCACATACACAAACACTTCTGCACTGAAATACTTCTCACAAAGCTGGCCATTTCTTTCTCTTCTGAAAGAACAAGCAAAGCATCAAATGAAAGTTAAACTATATATGAAAATTCTTAGGTTTCTTTTAAAAATAAAAGTTTCTACGGTATTTATCGCTCCGTTTTGCAAATTTCTTGGCAGTCTCTCTAATTGGAGCATGCAAAATTGGGGGGGAGGGGGTGTACTTAATAATCAACAACTCTGCCTACCCGCCAGAGGCTTCAACAACTGTCCCGACTCTACTCAAGTCTCCCGCCCAGCCATCGGAACTTCATCCTAAGAGACTGATGCCCTCTGGATGGCTGTCTCCAGGCACTTTTGCGCTATAATGTATCTCATCTGTCTGCAGTGCCGTAACCAGTCACTTCAATGCCAGAGGCAGCCTCTCAATTCCACGCACATAAGAGCTGGCACGAGTTAAGAATGGCTTATGAACTGTTGATGAAGCTTGCAAGTTTTCATTGCTGAGGCTTCTCCTCTGAAGCTGCTGTGCAGAAAGACAGCTGGCTGTAACCTAATGTTATAACTCCAGTTTTCTCCTCCTACAACAGCAGTATCTGTGTACTTTAGGTTGTGATCCTATACCAATGTACCCGGGAGTAAACACCACTGACCTCAACAGGAATTGCATCTGAGTAGACACATATCCATGTATCTATTGGCACAGGACTATCCCTTGGCCTAATCTGCTGTCCCTACTAAACCTCAAAGCAGCAATGCAACTTGGAATAGCTTTATTGAACCTATAAATAGAGGTGGCACTGATCAGAATCCTCTGCAATCCATATTTTTGCCAATAAGTAATAATCAGTCATCTATTTGGTTTCTGGGTACAAGCCTCAATAAGTGGTTTCCCTAAGGGTACATGAATCAATATGCCTTGCATGTAGTAATGTTTTGTATGTTCCGTGTACAAGATGATCCTGCACTGGTTTGAATAGTGTTTGGTGTTTATGGATGGAAGCTCCACTCATGTAATGGAGCACAGGGAAGTATCTACAGTGGAGAGGAGAGGAGATGGGAAGTCCATTTCACTTGTACAAGGGCAGCTTTAGATACAAGGCTACATTTGTCCTGCTATTGTTACAAATATTATCTTTTAAAAAACAACTTTTCATCTACTATTCTGTATCAAAAGCAAACGTTACACAAGTTGGCTTCATTCTGACAGCTATTACTTGATGCTCACTTTTTGCACCCTTACCTAGGTTGTGTCCAGTATAGGTGCTAACTATAGCCCCACTCTAGTCACTCAAATGCCAATCGGACGCAAAAATCCTGGAGCATTTATTCATAGTGCGGATAGGAGTACCTGCTGGCCTTTATGATTTCCAGTGATCTAGAAGACATGCAAATGAGACTGGCAAAATCTCTGGAAGCAGTAAAATAAAATCAGGGGAGGGAGAGAAACTCCCTCAAGAAGAATATGAGAGGTCTCAACAAATCAGTAGAAAGTCCCTTATTCAAAGCGGCCATCATCACACATCTTTATGTGGTGAATTCTATGAGTGCATTGCGTGATGAAGTACTTCCTGTTGCCTGTACTGAACCGATTCCCAATCAGCCTCATTGAATGGCTTCCCCATTCTTGTGTTATCAGAGAGGGAGAAATTCTTCCTGCTGCTAATGGAATTTGCTCTGCAAGAGAGAGGAACAGTCAGTCCTCTGAACATCCCCTAATTAAAGCAATGGGTGCCCAAGCCAGAAACTAGAACTTAAGAAACTCAAAGTGGCTTTCAAGAGGCATCTTTTCATATTCAGCTCCTTCCCTCACGCCGATACCAGCTCTCTGCCTTTTCTTATTATCAGAGTCTCACTTTATTCCTGCTCATCGGTCTTGCTCTCTCTTCTGGTCTGATGCGTTGCCATTATTACTTGTTCAGCTGTCTCCCACGTGTAACGCTTCAAGAGCATTAGCTAAGTAGCATATTCTCATTGACTGGCAAAGACATTTACCTCCTGAAGAGGTAAAAAAAAAAAGCTACATGGAAATTGATGAAGGACAGAAATGGCACTGGAAAAGCTTGAAAGCCATAAGGGGGGAGAAGGAGAAATAAACCTGCAGATGGGCACAGTGGCATTTATAAAGATGCTCTTACAGCTTAAAGTGCATTTTTTTGCATCAAGGGAGCCATGAGCCTCTCTTTCTGTGAATGGTGAATTGTGGAGGTATACGGGTTCCCATTATGCAGACGTTTCACATATGAGCTGGAAGAAGAGTAGTGACTAGATTAGCAGACTGAACTATGAATCAGAAAGGCCCCGTCTGCATCTTTCTTCTGGCATTAATTCATTAGATGGCTTTAGAAAAAATCTGTTTTCCTCAGCTTCCCACACCACCACTACTATTGGGGGTTTGGGATAATGGTATTGCCCAACCATGCAGGACTGGCATGGAATCCTTGCAAGAATTACAAGATAATGTTTGCTAAGCATTTTGGCTGCAATCCTATATCCACAAAGCTGGGAGGAAGCCCCACTGAACTCATAGAATAGATATACATCAGACAGCACTTTTTGAGTGTGCTGAAGCACCAGGTGAACACAAATTATTGCATTTTTTTAGGACCAAAGCAAAATAAAATGGCAAGCAAAAATTATAGAATTGAGGTATAACAGGAGAGCCAAATGACAGAAGCAGTATTTACTTGCTAATCAAAAAAGTTTTCAGTTTTTGCATTATAAAACTACTGTTTCTGTTTTCTTAAAGGAAGCCAAAAGAGCAATCCAACCTTTGATCCTGCATGTTGGAGGAAGTTTGGAGGCGATAGATACGTCCTTCCAAGCTTCTCTATTTGTCCCTCAGGTGTCTCCCATTGTCCCCAGACCACATCCTTCACCAGTCCTGTGCTGTGTTGTTCTTAAGTGTGTTTACCTTACTGGATTGCTTAACTGTGATAATGCATCTTGCTTGCCTGAGTCCATAGAAAGATAGAAACCTCCAATTTATGTGTGGCTGGAATGTAACCTACCAAACAACAGGAAGACCCACATGTCTTGCTCCTTCCATGTTTGCCTAGGCTCCTAGTCATCACCTGCATGAAGTCTCCAGAAGGTTGCCTATGAAGGAATGCTGCCTCTGGACTGAGAAAGGTTCCCCACTCCTGGCTCAAATCTTTTCCTAATCCATGTAAACTTTGGTGGAAATTTTAAAGGCACATCACTCTTTCTTCACAGATATTTTTTCCCTACAGAGAAGAACGATTTGCATGTCACACTGAATATGGAGTAACTGAGGTTCTATTAGGCACCCTAGGGCTGGCAAGTATCAGGCAGGTGGGCAGATGACCAGCCACACCAAGATGGAAGGCAGGCTGGGACTCCCATGGCAGACAAGCAGTCAAGTAGTCTTGCAGGAGATGAGGATAGCGTGGTGGCTTCTCTCAACACGCTGCCCAGACGGAGCAGCAATTACCAATCTGGGGACTTTATTCCATGCAGGAAGGACTCACTGGTGTCCCCTGATTTTCAGGCCCAAGAGGATTCTCTAGCTGTGAAGATAGAATCTCAGCTCAACTACCCCCAGTTCCATCCGCAAACAGCAGTCTCACAAGTCTCTGGTGCCTCCAGACCCCATTCTATGCCATACATGTGAACAAGCCTTAGACCAACAAATTAACAGATTTTTACGAAGACGAAGAATAAAGTTTGTGCGACAACTTAAAAGCGGTCAGTCTGGAAGCTCCTTTGACAACTCTGCTGCTTAATAATACAGACATGTCTATGAGGAAAATGGATACAAAAAATCCAATTTTAAATTCTGTCTGCTACATATCCCAGTGACGGAGCTGTTCTTTTCGCTGAAAAAGGTAACAAACTTTCCATCTTATGTAACTAACCCTGTTTCCCCCCGCCGATTCAAGTCAAGATGAATAGAGAATAAAAGAGAACAAAACCTTTTGAACAATAGTGTTCAATCTCTAAAAAGAATATTAAAATGGTAATTCAAAACACAATGTGCTTCTTCTACATTGTATTCCAATTACCCGAAAGTACTAAATTATAACTTCTGTATACATGGGAGGCATATGTAATTAAGTTATTCTCCTGACAGGTTTATTCATCTATAATATCTAAATAAAGGCCAGTTTGTCACTGCTTTATATCATATGGATACAAATGGTGTTATTTAGAACAAGACTAATTTATCTGGATAGCTTCCTCAATATTTTAATGTAGAATTTATGTATTCTATATAGCAGTAACTCTATGTAGCAGTGATGGAAAACCTCAGAAAGTAAATCTTTTCACAAGCCTTTCTTCTGCCTCACTTCATGAGATGGTAAGTATCTCCCTGAGAAATCCCCCTGTGTCTCTTGGGCTTTTATACATTTACTGACATGGCTTGGTTGCTTTAAAAAAAGCTGACCTGCTTGCAAGTTCCGACTGCTCCTCTGCAATAAACACACAGTGACCAGCCCAAAGAACAGGTTCCAAATATAGTATTGAGAAACAATACAGACTTTTCTTGCATCACAAAGGCTCTGAATAGTGTTAATAAAACACAAGCAATCCATGTCTAAAAGGATAAATGGCACAAGTATCTCTCGGCATCAAACCAGACTGCTTGTTCACAAATACACAGAATCCTAGAATTGTACAGTTGGAAGGGACGACAAGGGTAAATCTACTCCAACCCCCTGAAATGCAGGAATCTTTTGTCCAACATAGGGCTCAAACCCTGAGATTAAGAGTCTCATGCTCTACCGACTGAGCTGTTTTGTTCTCCTTTAAACCAGAGGACCTGTTGGTGTTTTGAGTGTGCTTGAGATTTTTAAAAACAAAATGCTTTACTTTTGCTTGATTAAATGTAGGGATTTAGTCACCAATGCTATACTCCATTAGAAATTAAATTCAGTTCACATTTAAAGGTGACTCTGTCAGATCTGCACTTTCCAAAATAATATGCAAACTGAAGACAAAGCTATCCATTTAAATCCCCACCTAACCAAATTTTGTTATGCAGTTCCTCCAGTATTTACAAAAGTGCATATATTAGGGGAAATAACTTTCAGGCATTGAGTAAAGTTATTCCACCTGACATCCTTAAGATGAAAAATATTAACATCATTCTCGATTTCTCCCTCAGATTACATGCAAGTCATCACATTAGCCGGCATGAGATTTTGTAGGTTCTGAAGACAGCCTAGGGCACCCAAAAATGTTACGATTTGAGCAAACTCTTTCATTTATACACCTGAGCCCAATCTAAATTTCTGGAAAATGATTATGCTAACCAGAGTTAAGTCTGGTTCACACATGCACACTTGTCACCTGATGACCCTACTATCAAGTGGTGACTTGCATGTGGGAATAAGCCCAGGAGCGAACCACCTCACATCACTTCGTTTTCAATTAAGTTTTTTCTGCAGTGACTATGAGTCTTCAAATGACAAAACATACATGTGTGTATAAACTTCTTAAAGGTAAAGGTAAAGGTACCCCTGCCCGTATGGGTCAGTCTTGTCAGACTCTAGGGTTGTGCGCTCATCTCACTCTAAAGGCCGGGAGCCAGCGCTGTCCGCAGACACTTCCGGGTCACGTGGCCAGCGTGACATAACTGCTCTGGCGAGCCTGCACCAGCGCAGCACACGGAACGCCGTTTACCTTCCCGCTATAAAGTGGCACCTGTTTATCTACTTGCACTTAAGGGTGCTTTTGAATTGCTAGGTGGGCAGGAGCTGGGACCGAAGACGGGAGCTCACCCCGCCGCGGGGATTCGAACCGCCGACCATACGATCGGCAGGTCCTAGGCACTGAGGTTTTACTCACAGCGCCACCCGCGTCCCTGATATAAACTTCTTAGTTGGGTTCAATGGAGTCTCTTAGTTGAGCCTCTCCTCAGCCCCCTCCCCCTGCCAAACCACAAACACAACCCTTTCCGCCATAACTGCTGCCTTTTACTCTTTGCAGCAGTGCTGACAGGAATCCCGATCAAAGAAGTACACAGTGTTACATGTCACAACATCTCAGGCACTTAATAAGGCACACAAAATCTTTTCTGTTTGCGCATAAAATAATCTGTAAAGTCAACCGCTTATCATGGTTAAAAAGAGGAAAGCCAGCTTCAAGAATCTCCTTAGAAACATCATCATCATCATCATCATCATCATCATCATCTCGCCCGTTTTCCAACTAAAATATGCCAGGAACAGAAGGCCTCTCTATCTGGCCCCCAGGAGTATTCCCAGGCCCCCCAGGTGGGGGGAGGCCAAGCCAAGCACCATGGGCTCATTCACCTGGTCATCTTTCAATGCCCTAACAATGCCCCTCCGCTGTCTGCATAGGACAAAAAAAGTCTGCACAAAAGAAGGAGTGGACATGAATCTGACCCAAAAAACCGGCAAAAATGAAAATCCCCCAAGAGAACATTTCAGTCTCCTAGGATACTCAGCTGCTGATCTCAGGGTAACAATACTTCTTTCACCATGAGATCGTAAAACTACCATTCTTCAGAAATATTTTTTTCCATGCATTTAGTTCTTAATCAGGGGGGCATGGGTTCATCATTACTTTTTATTCTGTGCTGGGTGTTAAATGAGCATAGCATGGTTGGTAGAAATATTTATCACCACCATTACTCTTAATTAGATTTATATAGCTGCCCCTTAATAAACATGTCCTTGGTGGCTTACAAGAAAATATTAAAAACACAGCATACAATAATTTTCTTTTTTTAGGCCAGCAAAAGAAAAGAAAAGAAACTTCCTTGCATACAGGGAACATTCAATAATTTACAAACCAGAATTAAAACACAATTTAGAAGCATGCGTGAATTTTTAAAAGTCCAACTGTTGCTGAAAGGATCACGGAGAAGGTCCATGGAGAGATGGACCATGAAGGTCCATCCATCTGGAGAGGATGTTCCATGGCTGAGGTGCCAGTACTGAGAAGCCCTCTCTTTGGCAGCCACCCACCTCACTTCATGTGGAGAGCAGGACCTTCAAGAAGGATCTTAGAATTCAGGAAGGCATAGTGCATTACAATTGTTGCTCTTTTGAATGGGTCACCATTCTTATATACTTCGGACCTTTGCATGAAGATATCAGAGGAAATATGGACTTTTAGCATTTCCTAGCCATCTACCCTCACTGTTTTTATTTTCCTCTTTGTGCCCCTGTGCAGATCTCCCAAGCTGAGAATAACACTTCATGCTTCTGGTGGTTGTAGTCTTATGAAAGCTTATGCCACAATAAATTTGTTGGTCTTTAAGGTGCAATAGTATGCTTTGTTTTTCTGCTGCAACAGATGAAATACAGCTACCCAACTTGGAATCAGCTTAGCACTGAATTTACTGCTGGAGTACATATTCCTGTTTGAAGACACTAACTGTGAATACACCCTAGGTTTTCTGACAAGCATGCTAGAGGCGTAACATGCTTTTATTTTATTTTTATTGCTTTGTATCGTTTTACAATCCGGTTTATTCTTCTGTTAACTCATTATAGAGTTTCTCATGTAAGCAGAGCTCTGAATCTGTAAAAGTATTTCAGTAGCCAAATGGTAAGTCTGTTCACACAGACTGATACAAGTAAGACCAAGAGAACCTTATTCTACAGGAGGGATCTAAAACTGATAAACAAAAAACACTTCTTTTTTCTTTTTTTTACATTTCTGCCAATAAAAAAATGACAGAAGCTGAATTTACTTAATGCTCAGTTTGGACAAGCTCATACGAAACTGATATATAAAGTATTATTTGGTCAGATGAAGCCTGTGGTGCTACGGCAAATTTACTAGGAATTTCAGAAGCAGGTCCCACTGAAAACATATTTAGCACTGGGTTCATAACTGATGGCATCATGTTACAGATATATCATCTAGCTCTTATTTCCAAAACACTTTAACATGACAACACGAAATGGAACTTGTAGAGAAAGAGGTCTGGATATGCAGACAGCAGCTGGCTTATTTCCAAGTGCCTCTAACTCAGTTCTGTGGGTCAAAGTCAATAGGTTACAATCAGGAACATACCAGGGTAAAAAGAAGGTAAAACATTATCTTCTCCCCAGACACTGGCATCTCCAGCAATAAGAATTTCTCCCATTTTAGAGAATGCTTCCATTCACTCCTATGAGATGGGAGAAAATGAGGCACCACTGCACGAGGTGGTGGTGTTATAATAGTGCTGAAACCCACCTAGTAGTCCTGAAAAATGGTAGCCAAGTTTCCACTGAAAAGGCTCCAATATGGTACTGGTAGCAGCAGCCTCTTCCTAGGTAGCCTGCAATTTCTACACTGTCAAATTCTACCGTAATTTTGATCCTGTTTTGCTAGTCTGTTTGGTTGTTTCAGTCTAGACTGCATATCAGAATTATGAACACGCTTCAGAATAACAACCAATTAATAATTCCCACACATAATCCAACCGATACTAATGCATGACGAGGTTTTCAAGCTGAAGGGAAGACTCCTTGCAAATGAAGCTGCTTGATTGTTGATTAAGATGTTTCCCTAAACCCTGCACTTAATAACAACTTGTGATCACTTGCTTGGATAACATGTGATAACATGCCTGCTTGGCAAACTCTAGTCCAGAATAAAAAGCACTGAGCTTGTTTTGTACTCTGCAGGATAAGACACAGCCCAGAAGAAAGCTTTCCGGACCTGGCCCATTGTGGATTTCCATTCAGTCCTAGACTACAGCTGTAAATTTTGCTCAGACATATTTACTCTCCAAAACCACTCAGTAGTTTGATGGCTTCACAATGTGTCCTCAGTTGCTCTGACTTTTTTGCTGGCATCCATCTGTCTTAAGAGACAACTGAGTGCACCTCCTGGGGTGAAGTCAAATCCCTGAAGAATCACAGCAACTGCTGTGGCTGCAGAGACCAGTAACTTGTAACTGCTGTCTCCCGCATTGTTTTTGCTGTGTTAGCAGCACCAAAGTGACCTCTCTGGGGCACAAGCCTGGGCAGGGTGTATGGAGGTCCTGGGCTGCCCAGATGGCAACCCACAAACCCTTGCCTCACTGATGCAATCCAAAGGAGAGCAATGCGTTTGGCACCAGCTTGCTGGCAGGAGTTGCTGAAAGGCAGCATACAAGATGCCATCCAACTGCCTTAGGGACCCCACTTCAGATTTGTGTAGGGTTTACTCCTTAGCATTTTCTTCTTCCAAAGATGTCCTGCAAGTCAGCAGGTACAGATTCTTCCACGGGGTTTACTCCCGAAGCCTTTTTCACAAATCAGTATAGCTGCAAGGCAGCAGAGGCTTAGGTCCTTTTCTCTTCTTCCCAGGTTGATGAGCCCCATCTGCCCCCACTTCCCTCTACAGCTCGTACAGAAACTGCCTTCTTGATCGCTGGACCCACTATTGGTCTCAATCTGCCAGAGCCTGTCTTTGCATGCAGGAGAAGTCCCTAACATTCCAAGTATTTGAGAGCCATCAGCTACCCTCACCTGGTTTAGCCAGCCGTTCCCGAGGTGTGGCTTCTGTTACATGCTGACAGCTTCTAGGAGCCACAGGTGGGAGCTGAGTACAGGATGGAGACCAAAGGTGGACAAACTACCCCAGAAGAAGCACAACATGTCCCCCACCAGAGGTACTACCCCTCTCCTAACACCCCATACACATAGTTGCTCTGACTACTGAGACACAAACTAATTTTAATATACACTGAATCCAACTATGGCAGTCAATGAGGTATGAGATCAGGAAAGAAATGCAATATCTAAATAGACACAGTAAAGTTGTCACTGTAGATTAAATTACTAATCAACAAGCAAGATATATCTGAAAGTACTCTTTGTATTGTTTTAGATTAGCTGTCCTCTTTAAATAAGCTGTCATGCCTTTTCTCCCTGTTGTTCTTATAAGCCTGCAAGTCCCCATTGTATGCCTACCATGTTTTTCTGAGGTCTTTTGAAAGGCTCAGAATACCACTTGCTGCTAAACAGGAGAGGGAAGGAGGAAAATTTGCATGGAGAAGTAGGCAAACTGCATGAGAGGCACTTAACAATCCCCTCTGGCTGCGGTTCCTTGGCATGCATTTCTTGCATCATACAGCAAAGTAGCTGGGGGAGGAAAAGGGTTGCAGAGAAAAGCAGTGAGGAAGGGAAGAGTTAAACACCCCTCTCCTGTCAGTGCTACCCAGCAAATGTCACCCTTTCCCTCCCTGCTATTTTGCAGGGACTGTGGTTCCACAGCCTCTGTTTGTAGCAGAACATCTCTTTCAGCTGAAATGCGAACCCCAGAAATAGTTTGCAATTTCATTTGAACTATAAATGCTTTCCAGCATGTCTATGATCAAGAAAAAGCAGGTGCAGGCTAACGGAAGCCCATTCTATGACAGTAAGCTGGGGCTACTTGTCCATTAAGATGATCAATGCTGCCTTTGCATTACTGGCATCATCTGTCAGCAAAGCTCATGATTCCCTTACTTCCCATCTTCCCTAGTATTTCATTATTATGAGCCCTATTTCATTACTTTTATTTCCCATACGCCATTACTAATACACCATTGCAGAATGTCTCCTCTTTTTTGCTTCTGTTTCCATGCATTTGCAGGGGGTGGAAAGAGATGTCTGAAGTGTTATAATGGGTTTTTATGATTCTTTCCACCCTGGAAAATTTGTCAAGCCCAAGACAAATGTTTAGTGAAATGAACGCCTTCATTCCACACACACACACCCCACCATATAAACATGCTCCTTGAACTGTTCATTGGGTAGGCAAATAACCCCCTTTCCTACAAAGAGCAGCTTCCATCGAGGAGGGGAAAATTGTAAGTGGTTTCAGAGCAACTGATGTTGCTGAAGATAAGTAGGTGTGGACTTAATCAGCCCTTTGGATGGGAAACCACTGGATGAACTATGTAAGAACAGCATACAAAATCAATTATAAGGAAAAAAATCATGAGGAAGAAAGGCTTTCAAGAAAATCTGGGTAAGGCTCATAGTTGACAGGGCACAGGCTTTGCATTCAGAAATTTCCAGGCTCGGCCAGCAAAAGATTCACAACTAATGTGGCTGGGAAAGGCTTCTGCCACAGAGTTAGTGCCAGTCAGTCAGAGCAGACAATACTGGATTAGATGGACTCATAATCTGACTGGATCCAGCAGAGTTTTTTACACCTCAGTCCATCTGGTCGGGGGGGGGGGGGTGTTACTGGAACTAAGCATTCAGGTTTTTTAAAAAAAAAATATGCCCCAAGGTATCTCCAGTTATCTGTGGCACCTTAAAAATTAACTAACCCACTTATTATGGGATAAATTTTCATGGATAACAGCAGTCCACAAATGCTTATGCCAGAATAAATTGGTTACATTTTAAGGTGCCACAAGACTCTTGGTCGTTTTTGTTACAAGAGGCTATCATAGCTAACCCTCCGTTCTGCAACTTGTATAAAGTATCTGCATTTTAAAATGCCCATGATTACTCTTACTTTGCATAATTTAGTCTTCTTCCATTAGGCAAAAGGAGGAGTAATAACCTATGCAGAACACTGACTCTACTTGAAGATGGGAAAAGCCAAGGCTTTTTTATCCAGTCAGAATCCACCAGAACTCAGTTCTGGTACCAGAACTCAGTTCTGGTACCTCATAGGTGGGTGCAATTGCCATTATAAGAGCACAAGGGAGGTGTCTATGGTGAGTTCTGGTGTCTCTTTTTCTAGAAAAGTAGCACAGGGAAAAACTTAGTCCCTCCTTTGGCACCCAAAATTCTTGAAGAGGTTGGCATATATATACAGAACATATAATAGCTGAGATACTTAGGAAACTGAATTCTGCTACCAAAGCTACATTTTGCAGCTTTCCTGCAGTTTTGCTGTTCAGTTGTTCCTTGGAGACCAGCTGCCTCCTGCTCACAGGATTGGTGGCAGAGAGACATCTCTCACGTGTGCTCAAAACATTGGGGGACACTTCTCCCCCCCCCACTCCAATCCAGCATGAAAAAAGAGGGCCGTCTGGCTGAAAAGCACAGGGTGAGCCAGAAAGCAACCTGAAGCTGTTACATCCTTTCAGCTGCTTTAGGAACACCAGTTCTTTAAAAGCAGGACAGCTTTGAAACAAGGGAAAGGTCACACCAGGCCCAGGAAGGTTGCGCTCTCTCCCTTCTCAGGAAGAATATCACAGCAAGGGAGGAAATGAGCCTTTGGCAGGATAAGAAACAGATGCAGGGATTTTGCTTTCCAATCTGCCCCCTGCTCTGCTAGAAAGAACTCTGCCCCAATTGTCAGCTGCCCTAGAGGAGAAGGTTGTACTGGTCTCAGTTACTGGCCAAAGAATGACCGGCAGCTAGGGATGCTGAAGCAGGGATGCTGAATTCCTACCTAGCAAGGGCACAGGCCTGACCCCTACTGGATGTTAAGGACCATTAATTCCTTTCCTCTTCTGTCCAGATCTCCCTTCTTTTTCTACCTTTTCCTTTTCCTTCCCTTCTGTCTTCCTTTTCTATAGTTGGGAAGCCCAAGGGTAAAGCCTGTGGCTTATTTTCATTTAAGTACCAGTTAACACAAGAAATAAATAACAGCAGCACAGATGCCGCGTCCTTTTGAATGATCCCTACAGAAGATGCCAATTTTGTTTGCTTAAGTAAATATGAGTGCAGGTGAATGCAGATTCACCAAATCACTCATTTCTTTAGGAATATAAGAACTTTCCTCTCCTTTTCAGGACACATGAAGGATACCACCTAGTTACACCTAGGTAACTAATCACCTAGTTACAAGCAGGTCACCATGCTGGGTTTCTATGTCTGTCTCATTGCCCCTTTTTGTTTACTAGTTGTGCCCCCATGAACTTAACAGGAGCTTGACCTGAAGGAACTCTGTAGGGTAATCTCTTCCTTGTGGAAGTAAGTGGCAGGGAAAAACTTCATCTGCTAAATTTCTGAGAGGCTGACTTCTGCTAAAAGACAGAAGAGCAGGCTTATTAAAAGCAAAGGTTGTTTCAGTGCAGAAGGAACTCTTATAGCTCTGAGCTGAAGAGTGAGGCTAAATGCAAAACCAACTTCATCCTCCAGATGCGCAAGCAATGCACAAAACAAAGCTTCCTAAATTTGGATGGGAACAGTGTGGTCCTACCTGTGATCTGAGGTTGCCATCATCCCTGAACATTGGCCATGCTAAGCTGAGGATGGTGGGAGTTAAAACACCTGGTAGGTCACGTTCTTGGGCTCCATGATCACTGCAGATGGTGACAGCAGTCACGAAATTAAAAGACGCCTGCTTCTTGGGAGAAAAGCAATGACAAACCTAGATAGCATCTTAAAAAGCAGAGACATCACCTTGCCAACAAAGGTCCATATAGTAAAAGCTATGGTTTCCCCAGTAGTGATGTATAGAAGTGAGAGCTGGACCATAAAGAAGGCTGACTGCCGAAGAATTGATGCTTTTGAATTATGGTGTTGGAGGAGACTCTTGAGAGTCCCATGGACTGCAAGAAGATCAAACCTATCCATTCTTAAGGAAATCAGTCCTGAGTGCTTACTGGAAGGACAGATTGTGAAGCTGAGGCTCCAATACTTTGGCCACCTCATGAGAAGAGAAGACTCCCTGGAAAAGACCCTGATGTTGGGAAAGATGGAGGGCACAAGGAGAAGGGGACGACAGAGGATGAGATGGTTGGACAGTGTTCTCGAAGCTACCAGCATGAGTTTGACCAAACTGCGGGAGGCAGTGGAAGACAGGAGTGCCTGGCGTGCTCTGGTCCATGGGGTCATGAAGAGTTGGACACGACTAAACCACTAAACAAAAGGTCACAGGTTTCCTACCTCTGCCCTAAACAAAGCAAGCAGGTCCACGTTCTGATGTACAGCATCTCCACCCGGATGTAGCAACAGAGCTGAACAACTATCACAAAATGAATACATGGTCTTATGTCCTTAGATAATCTGACTAAAGTATCCTGTCCCCTTCTTCCCACTGCAGCAGCCTGCATGCCTCTGTGGGGGTGGGGTGTCCTCCTGAACAATGTAGGATGGGGTACAGGGTCAGGGAGGAAAAGATGGAAAATCTTATTTCTATGAACTTCCTTTAAACTTATTTTAGGATCTATGCCACTATACAAACACCACTATCCCATTCAACCAAAAGCCCAGAGAACAGAGGAAGGGGATGCAGCTTCCACAGCTAACTTCTACCTTATTTTCTTTCTGGTAAAGATCCAGTTAATATGTAACTATTGTGGTAGGATTGACTGGTGACTCGATCTCACAGCAAACCAAATAATGTCTGAATGAAAGAACTACACAGGATCTCAGGGAACTCATTAGAACTGCTTGAGCCAACATCCGCTGGCTTTTACGGGAAAAGAATGTCAATGTGGGTTATACCTATGTAATCCTGGTGAGGTTATGTGATTCTGTCATTTGGTTATTCCTGGTACAGGGAAGGGAGACCCATAGAAAATGAGTAATAATGTGTGTTTCAGGAGCACATGGACAACCTCAACAGCAGTTGCAGTAAAATGGCATCATTATGACATGGCAGGAACACATTGAAGAAGCAAAGTGGAAAGATGAGAAACATGGTTCCCACAAGACTAGTTTATCAGTTTGGGGAAGTAGAGGCCGCACACAAAAAGATCAGCACCTAAACCTTGAAAAGAGCATCTACGCAGTGGCGTAATTCAGATGAATTAATTAGGCTTGGAAATCTGAACTGTAGTCAAACGAAGTAACTTTCAATCTAAGGAAAAGTCTGTGGAATTGTGCAGGCTGAAGATCCTGGCTTGCCAAAGAAAATCTTCACCCGAAAAAAGCAAACAACACTGCTTTCCACTCCTAGCTTTCATTTTATATTTTTGTGCATGTTCTACTGGTTCCCATCACTCTGCATGTTTCGTATGGTGTCATTTCACCTCTTTGCTTTGAGAACACTATTATTTTGTGATACAAAGACATCACTTTAATGTTCTACACTTTATTTTGGAAACTAGATTTGTTTGCTAGCTTTCTAAACTGAATCTTACAGAGTTCCCTCCCCCCCACGTGGTAATATGTACCTGTCAAGTAAGCTGGTATTTGGCAGTAGCACATTAACCTACTAATCTTTCTTTGCATAAAACTCAAACAGTCATCTCAGGGAATGCAAAAGGGGCAGGAGTCAAGGATGGAAGAACAGTGATTTATTCCCCAACACCACCAACATGTCTGGTATTGGAGCATGAAGAACCCAACAAGCGAACAGAGAACAAACAAAGATGAAATTTACATTGTGGCTTTTGCGTCATGTGCCTCTCTGAGAAATTTGCTAATCAATATTGGCAGAATCTAGTGACGGTACTCTAAATTGAAAGTACTATAAAATGATGTTTAAATATAAATGAAGAAGGAAACTCCCAGCGCAAAACTGCCTTAAGACTGCGATCCCCAGCACACTTGCCAGGGAATAAGCCCCACTGGAAAGTGGTCTGTGCTTATGGTACAAAAAGGACCACATAGCACGAGGTGCTCAGAGTCTGCTTACAAAGTGGCAACTGCCTTCATCTCACAGGGAAGACAATGGGTTTGGAAGACACCAAGTACCTCTCATGAATCTCTCATCAATCTGGCACTAGCAGTTGCACGTAATTTCCACTGGCAATCATTTCAGAGCAATCATCCATGCTTTTCAGATGAGAAAGGGAGAAGAAACAGCTTGAACGCTTTGAGGAAGGTAAAATACCTAGTCTGGAGGAGGAACTAAACAGAAATATCCTTAAGAAAAATATTAGTTTAGAAGCACAATCCCAGTTATAAGCTTATGTATTTTCTAAGTGTTCCTGTTTAGATTTCTATTATTCCGGGGGGGGGGTATTTTTTTACATTTTTAAAATGAGTATTGTGACATTTACACAACACATGGAAAGACAGGATAAAGCAGCCAAGTGACATGGCTCTAATATTGTTTTTTAAAATATAATATTTTCTTTGATTCTAATGCATTCACAGCAACAATCCTTTTTCTTGGTGACCAGCTTCACAGCACAGGCAGCAGATTTGATTTTAGGATTTGTATTGTATTTAGGAACACTAAGAAGCAGACAAAAAGCAAGGTGACTACCTAAATGGGTTACAGATACCTGAGCACCTCTGCATTCTCTGCTTCTCACACCATTCTCTTAAGCAAGAGAGGTGACAAAGGGGGGGGGAGAGAAAGGTATGGGTTGCATTCATTAGCTGGGGTGATGGGCCTGAACTCAGGAGACAGAAACAAAAGAAACAATTCCACCTCCTGATTTTGGGGCTGAGACTTTGCTCCTACTTTCAAGAAAAAATATTCCCCTCCTTGTGTGACAACTAAAATAAAACCACATTCTGAGACCAGGGCTGCAAGGTCTTTGTTCCCAGAAGCATGAAATGAACTGGCACCCCCTATCGCCACCAGTACCGGATACATGAACTGTTGACTCCTCACTGCCCACACAAGGTCAGTGCTCTCATTCCTGAATTCGCTGGACGCCTCCCTAGTTTCATGACCTCAACCATGCACCGAAGAGATCAGATGCATTGCATGGATGTATGCACAGCAGTCCTACATGTGTGTCTGCACCAGGAAGGAAATGCACGCGTGATAATATCTATGTATGGGAAACAGATAAGCACAAGGATGGAGAATTTGTGCAAGAGAAGAGAAAGAGTGCTTGTATGTGCATGAGGTTATACAGCCAGTGTTTTTCATATCACATTTGGAACCAGACAGCATTCAGTTTCTGAAATAACTGGTACTGGGGCTTGAGAGTCCCTGTGCTCCGCTCCCCCCCCCCCCCCCCGCCGCCTGCCTGCCTGAAATTCACATCCTCCAAGTTAGGAAACTATCCTAATTCAAGTCCCATTAAACTCAGAGGAATGTATACTGAGTAAACATGCTTACCAGCAGGTGAGAACTACATTACACTTCTCTGATTTGATGAAAAACCTCTTGCAGATTAACAGAGGAATCCTACACATATCTCTATTCCATGTAAGGCATACTGAATTTAATGAGACTTGCTCCTGGGGTCTGCAGCCTAAGGCACTCCGTTATTTAAAAGCACAGTCTAGAGTAGCTCGAGGCTCTGAAACGAAAGGAAACCTGGAACCTTAAAAATAAAAATAAAAAAAGTCCCTGTTCACCCATAAAACTGGCTGGTTCGCCTTCCAGAAGTCTCCCAGACTTGCCTGCCTCACTGGACGCTACTATGATTAACCTGACCCATTTCCTTAGAACTGGGCAAGAGAGAAACACAAACTCACTAAAATAAAAGAAGCGCGAAGGAAGCAAAGCGAAGGTGTGTGCGCGCGCGCGCGGAATCAGAGGCGCACGCTCCACGCCACGACGCCTTCGATCCTATGCATGTTTCTTTAGAAACAAGTCCCACCAAATTCATTCGGACCAAGCACGCGCGCAACATTGGACTAAGTGAAGGGGGGGAGAGGGAGAAAGAGAAAGAATGTATGTGCACGAAGGTTTTTAAAATGAGCGACTGACAGCGAGGCAAAGATGGGGCTGGCGATGGAGCTTGGAGAGCAAGGGAGGGGAAGGTACACGAGGCGCGCATGGGGGGAGAGAGAGAGAGAGAGAGAGAGAGAGAGAGCGGGTATTGTGAAGGAGCCCATGTGGCGAGGGAGCAAGGATGCTGAGCGCCGCGGCCCCGCTTCGCCCTGCCCTGCCCGCCGGTGGGGGCGTCGTCGTCGTCCCGGGCGCTTACCTGAGCAGTTGCTGCCCGCCTTCCCTTTGCCGGCGGCGCAATCCGCGGCCGGCGCGGCCGGCGAGAGCGGGTTGGACGTCCGCGCCGGGGCCAGAGCGCACAGGGCCACCGCGAGCGCCAGGATGGCGGCGGCGCTGCAGCAGCCGGGCGAGGCCCGGGGCCGGGCGGGGGCCGCCATGGCGAGGGCTGGCGAGAGGCCGGGGAGGGGGCCCGCTGCCGCCGCCGCAGGGCCCAACTGGGGATCAGCGGGCTCCGCCCGGAGGAGCGCGGACCCGCCGGCCTTGCTGCTGCCAACCAGCCCTCCGCATCCCGGGCCGCCTCTGGGCTCTTCGGAACCGCGGCTGCTGCTGCTGCTCGACCCTCCTCCTTTTCCCTGGCGCTCTGTCTCTTCCCGGAGCCCCTTTGTGCGCTTCGGTGGCGGCGGCGGCTGCTCGCTGCTGCTGCCGTCGCGGGCGATGCTGCCGCTGCTACTGCTCCGGCTACAACAAAGGGATGGGAGGGGGTGGGAGATGGAGGGGAGGGGAGGGGGAGAGTCAGGGAGTGGGGGCCACGTGACGCTGCTGCTGCCGCCGCCGCCGCCAGCCTCCTCCCCCGGGACCGGGGCAGGATAGGGGGTCCGGCGCCGGCTGCCACGCCCCCCTCTTCCGGACCGCCGGCAACCACGCCGACACCCCGGTGGAGTCGGGGCGCGTTCCTCCGCCTGCGCGCCCGCCTTGGGAGAACGATCTCTCCCCACCCGCCGCCGCTCAATCCATCGACGATAATCGGGAGCCCGGCTCTCCCACCTCGTCTTTAGGAACACTTGGGGAGAGAGCAGGAGTCTCCCCTCGCGAAAGCAAGCAGGCCGGCCACGGGTGCGCTGGGAGAGAAGGGGAGCGATGGCTTGCCACAGACTTTTGCACCCCCCCCCCCGTGGTTGGTTGGTTGGGTGTCTGTCCCCCGCTGCTCTCATTTACTTGGGAGTAAAGAAACGCCCAAGGCAGAAGGCTGATCACCGAAGAATTGATGCTTTGAATTATGGTGCTGGAGGAGACTCTTGAGAGTCCCATGGACTGCAAGAAGATCAGACCTGAGTGCTCACTGGAAGGACAGATCCTGAAGCTGAGGTTCCAATACTTTGGCCACCTCATGAGAAGAGAAGACTCCCTGGAAAAGACCCTGGTGTTGGGAAAGATTGAGGGCACAAGGAGGAGGGGACGACAGAGGACCAGATGGTTGGACAGTGTTCTCAAAGCTCCGAACATGAGTTTGACCAAGCTGTGGGAGGCAGTGGAAGACAGGAGTGCCTGGCGTGCTCTGGTCCATGGGGTCATGAAGAGTCGGACACGACTAATCGACTAAACAACAGCAACAAAGAAACGCCACTTAGCGCTGGGCAAGGAGCAAAGCCCATTGCCCTCAATAGGAAGCCTATCCTGGAGAACTCCCTGCCACATATTATTTCCACATAAGTAGGTTCAGGATTCAGGTTTGAGTGCTCTGTAACTTCTTTCTCCTGAAGTTTGGCAGAGGCAAGAAGGTCAGGGCAAACAACCAGAGATGCACCTAGGCTCCCTTGCACCCTTGGCAAGGAGCTGAAGCGGCACAGCACCCCCACTCTGTATTTGTGTCCCTCCCCACCACAGAAATTAAAAGAGAAAGCTTTTTGACACCCTTTGCACTCCACCCATGAACACATCTAATTGTGCATGGGTGGGCTCCTAGCCATTCCAAGCTAGTATAAAGAGATGCATTTTTGTGACCCCCTAGTCAACCCTGGGTACGAGTTGCTTGCCTGGGGGGGGGGCTGCTTTGGTAGCTTCTGCTTGGCTCAAGTGAAAGTGGAGCTACCATTAGCACAATCAGATGGTCTGAACCAGGGGTCAGCAACCTTTTTCAGCTGTGGTGGGCCAGTCTACCGTCCCTCGGACCATGTGGTGAGCCGGACTATTTTTTTGGTGGGGGGGGAATGAACGCATTCCTATGCCCCACAAATAACCCAGAGATGCATTTTAAATAAAAGGACACATTCTACTCATGTAAAAACACGCTAATTCCCGGGCCATCTGCGGGCCAGATTGAGAAGGCAATTGGGCCACATCTGGCCCCCGGGCCTTAGGTTGCCTACCCCTGGTCTGAACCATCTACCCAGGCCTCAAATAACCAATACAAAATTAAGCCTGTTGCTTTCAGAAGGGTTAAAGCTGTTTTGTTTTGTCTGTTGAGCCCAGTGCTGGTTTGTGGACTATAGACTTGATTTTCGTATGCAGCAGAGTATGATTCCGGTTGGTAAGATGCTGGTGGTGAAGGAGAAGAGACACAGAATGTAGAAGCATTCGGTTTCAGACAGAGGCAAGGTTTTCTGGAGAGAGTGAGGTAGGCCGCCAGATGTCATTTGTGGCTGAGCTGGGATTTGCACCAAGACCTCCTTGATCCAAGTTCACCTCCCCAGCTATTGTGCCCCAGCACTGCTGCATGGTTTATTAGAGGAGGCACAAAACAGATACCGGTCTTTCTTCATTCAGCCAAGAGGTAAATGCACAGACACGCCACATCTTGCCTCATTATCCCAATCAATAGAGCATAAGTGACTGAGTGTCTTTCCAATTGTCAGGGAGAGATGGGTGTTGTTGGAGAAAAAAATGTCAGTTCTCTTCCCTGTTGTAGGACTCCCACCTTTGAGCTTCTTTAAACAAACCAAGTGCCTTCCAGTTTCTGTCGGGTGAGCCCTGTACCTGGGTTACATCTGTGCTTTGCCACCAGCCAAACATTTTACACCGGGGAAGGCTCAAACCTTGTCCAATTGCTACTGCAGAATAACTCCTTTTACTGCTACAGTTAAAAAAACACGCAGCCTAGTCCCTAGGCATGTTTCCCTGGAAGTTAGCAAGCTCTTCTTTCAAGGTAAACATCTGTTGAATTGTCACCTGAAGAGAGGTTGGGGTAAACAAGTCTACTTTGAGGCTCCTTGCATTGAATTAGAAATACAAACTTAAACCAGCTGCCAACTTAAATACCCAAGCTTTCCAACTTTTCTGGGGGGGAAATAGCCCTGAGGGTTTAAAAACTTTGTAAATATTTTTATTATTAATGAGAAGAGAGACAAAATTTCTGTGCCTTAGAGGTAGTCCTTGCCAGAAACCCCAAGTGGGGCCCAGGACCTAGTGAGAGAGAGAAGTGCTGTTGAACTGATTGGAAACGATATCCAGTGCTTGATCAGCATATAAGTGACAAGAAAGCTTCTCTCTCCCGATCCTTTTCAATATGCCTTTGCATGGGCAGAAAAGCAAAGGGAAGGCAAACAGGCATGGCACTTCTTAGCTCCCCCTCCCTCTTTTCAAATATTTCTTCCATGGGCTGTGCAAATCTTGCAAAAGGGGAAGGGAACAGAGTTAGCACTTTTTCCATTCTGGGGTTTTTCCTCCCTTCCAACCGGGGACCTTGTGAGGTTGAGCCTGCATTGGAACTGCCTAGTCAACTTTCCATTCTTGCTTTTGGTAACAGCCTCTGCTGGTTAATCATTTGTCATTTCAGAGCAACTTCATTAATAAGAGCTGTCCTTCCTTTCTTTGATTTTGATTTTTGCAAATGTACTGAGAAAAGGAAGAATTACAGTCAGTGATAATAAAATAATAAAAATACTCAATTGATTCGGCGGGGAGGGGGCAGCTCTTCCATGAACAGCAAAAACAGAGGAGGTGGAATGGCCTCAGAACTTCTCCCAACATCCTTGAAAAACCTAAAGAGGTGGCATCTATCCTCCTTCTCCTGTCCAACTTTGTGCCACCACAGCTGCCCAGGCGAACCTTTCGTTCCAGAAAGGAGTGGAGGAATTAGAGTTGCAAGAGGCCCTGTGAAGTCCAGCAAGTGGTCTGTGCTGCAGAAACTCTGCTTGCATCAGGTTGGGACCCCTGGCTTAGATAGCTGCTTTTGCATTATGCT
The DNA here is from genome assembly GCF_964270895.1 of Podarcis filfolensis. Classification (NCBI taxonomy): domain Eukaryota; kingdom Metazoa; phylum Chordata; class Lepidosauria; order Squamata; family Lacertidae; genus Podarcis; species Podarcis filfolensis. The sequence continues at coordinate 10,390,080 of NC_139603.1, forward strand.
TCATAATGTCCTGGCTCCCAGTCATGGGAGAACATGGACTCAGATGATGTCCCCCGCCAAAAAAAAGCTTTAGTGCTGAGATCTGTGATACATATGCAAAAACGCTGTTCAAAGGCGTAGCAGGCAACACACATATCTTCGCAACGGTGCAGTTACCCAACAGCACTGCGGGAGATACGGCCACTCAAGCAAAGACGACATTGATCCAACAACAACATAGAAACCCAGAATTGTAGAGCTGGAAGGGACCCCAAGGATCATAGTCCTGCCCCCTGAAGTGCAGAAATCTCAGCTAAAACTTCCTGGAGAGATGGCAATCCAGCCTCTGCTTTAAAACCTCCACAATCTCCCGAGGAAGTCTGTTCCACTGTCAGACAACTCTTGCTGTCAGAAAATTCTTCCTGATGTTTATTCAGAATCTTCTTTTTTTGTAACTTGAAGCCATTGGTTTGGATCCTACCCTTCAGAGCAGGGAAAAAACAAGCTTGCTCCATCCTCCACGTGATAGCCATTTAGATATTTGAAGATGGCTATCCTATTTCCTCTCTGTCTCCTCTTTTCCATACCCAGCTCCTTCAATCGTTCCTCATACAGCTTGGTTTCTAGACCCTTGATCATCTTGGTTATCCTCCTCTGCACACATTCCAGCTTGCCAATATCCTTATTAAATTGTGGTGCTCGGAACTGGACACAGTACTCTAGGTGGGGTCTGACCAAGGCAGAATAGAGTTGAGACCATTACTTCCCTTGATCTGGACACTGTTCTACCGTTGATGCCCATCATGCAATCCTGGTATAAAGGAAAGGGCCAGCACAGTTTAGCAAAGCCTGCTGTTCTGTTCTTTAGTCCTTGCTAATGTTCTGCCTGGGGCGACTGGACCTGCTCCATCTGTTCACACCTCTGTTCATGCCTTCAGGACCTAGGTGAAGGGGTCGATGTCACTGCCTCCTGCAAAGTGGATGGGGGCAGGTGGGGCATCACCCCGCTGTGAGCCAGCCCGCTGGAGCCCTCCCCAAGGTCCTCTGCAAACCACCCATCAGTGCCATCCTGACTTCGGCAGTCCATGACACATAACTTCTTTCTAGAAGCTAGAGACTGACTTTTAAAAAATGAAAGCTCAGAGTCGGGGGTCCCTGCTGGCATGGGCCCAGGTGCAATTACTTCAATTGTGCCATTATAAATCCGGCCTGGTTAAGATCCCAGGAATTCCTGTAGCCTGGTGTCCAAACAAGTCACTTATCAATCACAGCGCTGACTTAATGCATTGGCTAAACATTCTGACAGGCAGGAGAAGACAGCCTGGCTCATTTAACAGAAATTGCTTAGGTTATGCTTCCTAGCTTGCTTTCTAAATAGGCAGGCCAACTTACTTCAGAGTCTGGAGCCTTCTTGTGCACTGGGTTGGTGAACCTGTCCTAATTAATCTCCCTTCACTGACTTTAATTGAGGAGCAGGAGAAATGAAGAGCAGAAACAATGCAGCAATTGATAATACTTGAATTCAGCAATGGCAATAGTAGTCATGTTTCAAAGGTATCCCCTCAGTTACCAGTACATACTAATAACTTGGGAAGCTTTTAGATGCAGGGCTCTCTAATTCTGTGCATGCTGTACATACATGTAAGTCCACTGATTTATAGGAAAGAAAAAATTGCAGGAGGCCTAAGAAAACATCACAGTAATCAAGGTGAGAGAAGATATGGTTTTGAATAAGGGTTAGAGTCATTAGAATTTTGGAAATATTATAGGAAGAAAACTGACAGTCTTTAAATCAGCAATAAGAATGTAGGAATTGTTGATTATAGTTCTATCCATATTGTACTGACCGGCAATGCCTCTCCAAGGTTTTAGACAGGGGTATTTTTCGCAGCGCTACCTCAATTTGCCAGGGATTGAACCTGTCCCATGTAAATCTACACCATACATTTAAAGCACATGGCTTTCCCCAAAGAATCAGGGAATCTGTAGTTTTTTAAGGTGTTGGGAGTTGTAGCACTACAGTTCCCACAACTCTTTGGGGAAAGCCATTCATAATGTGCTTTAAATGTATGGCAAACTCTTGAAATTTGCTGAGAAGGCTCAAGGGAGATGATGCAAGCTGAGAGAAGGCAAAAGTGAAGGTTTGGGGAAATCCCAGTAAATTCTGCCTTCTGCATCTTAAGTTTGAAACACAATGACCCAATATCCAGCCAGGTATAGCTATAAAACAATGGGAAATATTAGTATGAGCAGAAGGAGAGAAAGAAGTGATCGTGAAAATGGTGTGGGATAACAGTGACACTGTTAGCCAAAAGGAGAAATCAGATTGCCAAGAGGGAAAGGGAATGTCTGCACAACAAATGTTCCATCATCATAGCCATCGTCTCTCACACACCAGCAGCCAGTCAGTACAACCATATCTCTTACATGCCAGCCAAAGCTGGGTAGAGAAACATTGCTGTGGACCCCGTCTCTGTGCTAGAGTCACACAGCTCTCTTCCTTGGGCCTATCTACACCATAAACATACAGTATATTGGTTTTATGTATTCCAGTGACCCCTGGGAATTGTAGTTTGGATGAGGGTGCAGAAAATTCTTTTAGAGATGCCCAGCCCTAAAGTTCCCTCTGCTTGACAGATTCTGGTATATTATGGGAAGGCAACATTTCTGATGAACCGGTTTTAAGTCTGGAACGTGCATACACACTTTAAAATCAGCCTTAAATTGGCTTAATCAGAAGTCCCATGCTCTCCGCCCCTTGGTCCCCCATGGTGGCGCCTGTGCTTCTTTCCTAGTTCCCACTCTCTGGAGCCTACCGTGAGACTGGTGCCCCTGGAGGGCGGCTGTCTCGGAGGAAGAACTCTTCATATGTGGCTGAAGAGAGACAATGGTCAGTATTGACCTAGCATATACCATCCACTGCCTTGACAGTCTGAGCTGTAAGGTGAAGTTCACGACCGAAAAGCTGTTTCTCAGAGGGTTGCTTTACCATGAGTGCTGTATCGCAGAGCATGCTGCAGCTGGGCCAATGTGCTCCCTTGAACCCCAGAGAAAGAGACACACTTACTGGGGAAATGGTGAGGTTCATTCCGTGGTTGAGCTCTGCCCAGCGTTGGTAGAGAGGGCAAACTCCATGTTCAGGTTCTGTGGTTCATGGTTGCACTCACAGCCTCCGACGATCAAAGAGTCAAGCAACAGAAGGAGGGTAGTATGGGAACCTTTTACACTATATTTGCAGAAACAAAAACAAAACAAAACATGGACTCGTTGGCAGGATTTAAATAAACATTTACAACTTTATTTACACAAAAAAAGACATTTAACAATGTGATAACATTATATACAAACAGCAGAATGTATCATTTGATGTAATAAACCAGAAATAGAAGCTGAGGGAAGTCAACAGGGAGGGGGGAATTGAAAAATGAATGTTTAGTATTGATATTGGAAACTCGTTTTGAAAATGTAAAATCAATACAAAATTTAACAAAAAGAAAAAAGAAAAAGGAAGGCAGTGATGGAAAAGGGCAGCATGAAGGCAGATCTGCCAAAAGACGGTCTCAAGCCTACATTGCAACCTGCAATGGGGAAAGTGAGTCACCAACACAAATGACAATCGAACCAAATACGAACACAGCACTGTGAATAACCCACAAAAGTTACTAGCCTGCAAAAAGTCTTATTAGCCTGTCGGGAGCTGGCAGTGGAAAGTTGGAGAGCTGTGTTTCTATGCTGATTGGAAAGGAGGGAGCAGCCTTCCTCTTGCAGCCCACTTGAGAAGGGGCAGCTGCCCCATCCCTTCTCCATCAGTCCGCTTTCTGTATGTAAATCAGACTGCCTACCCCCCCCCCCGAGGTACAGCCCTTCCACAAGTTCCAAGAAGTTCCATGGCTCCTCACCCTGAAATTTTACTACAAAGGAGCACATGAGAGGAAATCAGTTTACCTAAATTATCATCCCTACTGCCATTCTTTGGCTCTGGCTATTCCACCCCCCCCACCCGAATTTTTTATTGGAAGAGATAGCAGGGATACCTCTCACCCTAGCAGCGATGACTTTGACTAGGTGACCTCTCTGTCTTCTCAGTCTGCTGTCCTGCTGCTCACTGATGATGGGCAACTTCAAAACCCCTCCTCTCCCTTCAGGTCTTCTACTACTATGTCATCTTCAGGGAAAATATGAGAAGGCTAGCAATTATAATTATTTTAGGGACATTCTTTTTTTAAATTTTTAATAAATGAATTTTATTAGTATTTTCCACACAACAACACAAAAGATATCAAAAGATAACAATACATAACACACAAAAATCAACATTCGAAAACTAAAAAAGACAAACAAAACAAAACAAAATAAACAAAACAAAGAAATCCATATCTTACAAGTTAATATTCTTATATACACTGAACATATCCTTGGAAATAGACATTACTGTCATATTTTCCTGGGCCATCTTCTTCCACCATCCTCCTCTGGCAGGAGGTATGCAGAGCCTATAGGGGAACAAAGAGCAACATGGAATATTTTTATTTTGCAGAACCTTGAAATAGGCCTCAGACAGTTACAGAGACACCTTTCTTAAGAAACATTAGGGACTAATACTACTATGGAAGCAACATCTATATGCTGAATGGCTTTACCTTTTCTGTCCTTTAAAAGAGGGGTGTGGAGCGGGTGGTCTCAGGGTGAGGCGAAATCTTATTTCTCCTTCCCAACTGGGAAAACACTTTTCCCAGCCTTGGAAGCCCAGAAAAGAAAGAGAAAAATGTGAGAAACGAGGCTCACAGTTAGTACTCTCATGTCCCTAAAATGGTTTTGGCATTCACACATCAAAGCTCAAGAGGAATTCACTATCATCACAGAATTCAGATGCTGAGAGAAGTCCTATTTACATCTCCTTTCTCTCACACAGATGAAATAATCCAACCATAGGAGCTCACCAGGCCTTTTAGTACTCTGGTGACCAGTGAGCCAGCAGAGGGAGGTGCCACAATGGCTTCTGTAAATCTGGGGCTGTCTCTTGAAAATAGGGACACTTGGCGGGTCTGCTGAGGGAACCCATGATATGGTGCTTAGAATTATACAGACAAAAAGTACTATGTTAATAAATACACACACATATATATAAAGAAGTCCCATAGAATCCAGCTGAATACAGCTTAATAAAAAAGTAATACTGTATATAGACACTTAGAAGCCCCATAGAGTTCAGTGGGGCTTGGGTAACTGAATCCTGTAGCATGAGCACAGGCTTAATTATATATTGTTGCATGCCACCCCAATCTCCAAGCAGTGTGAGATTTCAGGGATTCTGAATGGTTCATATTTGGTTCGTATTTCCTTTGGCTGTGGTGTCTTTTAGGATATGTGGTTTATTTACGCATATATACATCCTGAGCCTGCAGTGGAGGGGTTCACAGCATTAACACCCCAAGAAGGCCTTGCTTTCCCCCATAGCAGCAGCCTTGGATTCAAACAGAAATCCAACGTCCCTCTGTCTCCCTCTTGGCTCCCAGTTTGCTACTTAGCCTCTAGCTCACATCACTGCAAACTTTCAAGTCTCAACTCTGGCTTTGTCCGTTTAACTATCTGCGAGTTGAGGGAGCCCCTTTCCTTGTTCCCCTTAATGGCTCATCAGCACAGAAAGCTAGCCTGGCTTATATTTTAACACTTGTTGGATCTAGTGGTTAGAAGGGTCTTGGCATACAGACTACTTCCTCACCACTCACCCAACCTCATAACAATATGCTTTACATTTTCTGTGGCTCACTAGCAACGTCTGCTGCTATTCTCAGATTTTGTTTACATGTTCTAGTGACTCGTAATTACTGCCAGGCTCATATAGATTAGATTATCGACTTTCCTCCCCACAAAATCCATCACATGGCATGCTGTGTGCAACTTCATCGAAAGGAAACAACTTATATTTGTTCCTGCATTTAAAACATTTGCAATCACAAGGGCTCAGACCAGGGCTTCATAAAAAGGCACTTGAATCTGTGTGTCACACGTTGGAGCAAAAGATGATTTTCTGCATTCTCAGTTCATGCTTAAAGGACACCCACATGTCTGAAAAACAATGGAAACCATGTGTCTAGGCGCCTTTGCAAATTGATGCTCCTGGAGACACATCTGCCAGATCTTTCCAAATAGGCAAATGCCTTTCAAAACTTACAGAGGTGATTAACCACCTAGGGCATGATTGTGGGAGCCTTTGGGCAAAGGGCCCATACATTGCCCCCCCCAATAGCAACGGAAACAAAAGAGTTGGAACGATAAATGAAAGGAGTGGTTGTTACCCTCTGGTATGATGTCCCAAAGTCCTCTACATGTCACAGAAGATTCTGGGACAGCATTGTCCCTTGTTTTCCAGTGGATGGCTAGAAAAACTAAAAGTTGTGCCAGTCCTGCTACTTGGAGCTGGGAGCCCAGTGTATAAAGTAAAAATTACTCTGAGTGCTCAGGAAGGGTTGACCTAGGGTCTGTTGAGACAGAGCAGGAAACCATGGATGCCTGCTAAGTTCCTGAACCTGCATAAGCCCCAAGGTTGAGCTCCCCCTTGTGTGGTCGTAAGAAGGAAGAGATGGGAAGGTTTTCCTCCTGCAGCCCTCAGCCAAATTTTGTATAGGTAGCAAGGAAGGAAAAGTGGGGGAAGTGGGTGGCAGAGAGCAAAGAAAAGGGGTGGAGGAAAAGAAAAAAAGAGAAGAAAGGGGGAATGCCATGCTGTTTTGGGGCTCCAGTCCCGCTCACCACTGCCATACACCCCCTGGTATCTTATTGCTGAAGGAATTACAGCCCCTGACAGAAAAAAAGATTCCCCACTTTGCTTTAAGCTGTGGTTTGATCCTGTTTCAACAAACCACCATTTAAAGAAACCACATGTTCAGATGTAATGGGGAACGGTGGTTAGGTTAAAAGCAAAAGCTCACCTCTTTTTTTTTTAATAAACATGTTCATTGGTGGCAAAGTATTCATCAATAAGAAACATCAAGTAAAACAGTAAAGGGGGTGGGACTGCAATATGTCTTTATAGAAGCCATTGGGTGGCTGCTGCAGGTAACTATGTTTTAGTGGAACCCCTAGATTCAGGGAAATCGCTGCAGAATGTCAAGTGTAAAGCTCATCTCCTTCTTCTGGGGTGGGGATGGAGGCAGAGCATACGAGCGGAGGCTCATGCAGGATCACACAAGTAGAAGGAAACCATGGTTCCTCAATGCATCTGATCTTCCCAGGTATCCTGCACAAAGTGAAAATGGCAGTATAAAATGGGCCTCCATTTCCTGCATGGACAGGTGCTAGCAACGATACAAAACCCTGCAAAACCCATTTACCAGGGGGAGGTATGGGTGTACACCAGTAGCGGTTATCTGCCCTTCCCAATGCCAGGTGTCGCTGCTGTTTCCTAAGCTGGAGAGGTGAAATGTTCAGGGAGCTCAGTATGGTACAAGCAAAGCAGCAGGAGTGTTGGATTAGCTCTACCACTGTGCCTGCAGTGCACTGAGCTCCCCACAATTCACCTCTCTCCATCTCAGGAACCAGCAGTGATGCTTGATGCTCCATGCACACCTGCACATGCACACACACAGAGGGAGTCTTCCATTGTAAGGGCACTTTGAGATGACCTGTTTCTTGAGCATGCACCTGATTGGTCTTCAGGGAGATGAGACAACCCTTCATCAACACAAGCATTAGCCCACATTTTCCATGCACTTTCCTTATTGCAAAAAGTCTCTGTCAGGTATTTTGGAATAAAACACTTCCTTTGTGAATTGTGTTTTGGTTTGATAAGAATGCTGATTGGTTTGTAGCAGTAGTAATAAAAATATTTTTAAAAATACAAAATAAAATCAAAGGGAGTGAGAGTGGATATGGATTTGTTTGTAATGAGTTTTGGATAGGAAGAAAGGGTTGCTGAATCTTTAGGCTGGGGGGAACAATTGTACTCCAAATGGGAGGGTTCTGCTTTTATTCTTCAGCTGTAGACTGAGTTGTCAATCAATGTCAAAGGGTATGGGTAGTAAAAAATAGCTAGCACCTATTAGTACAGTGGTACCTCGGGTTAAGTACTTAATTTGTTCCGGAGGTCCGTACTTAACCTGAAACTGTTCTTAACCTGAAGCACCACTTTAGCTAATGGGGCCTCCTGCTGCTGCCGCACCGCTGGAGCACGATTTCTGTTCTCATCCTGAAGCAAAGTTCTTAACCTGAGGCACAATTTCTGGGTTAGTGGAGTGTGTAACCTGAAGCATATGTAACCTGAAGCGTATGTAACCCAAGGTACCACTGTATAGGTCAATTTTTATTTTGATCCAATTAGACATATTATTCAAATTGAGTTTCTGAGATAGATACCATCAAACTCCTTACTAGGGTATTTTTAGGATTATATTTCTTTCTGTAATATTTTATTGAATAATTCATCTGGTATTTACTTATTGCTTGTAAGTGCACACTCTGGCAGCCATCCACCAGCTACATAAAATCTACAAGCTAGACAATGGAAGGGAGTAAATGTTAAGAGACATGAAGAATTATATCTTTAAAGCCATCATATATTAATTGCTTAGGGTACCTCACTTTTGGCTGTTGCAGTGTTTTGAGGTGTAATTCTTATTACTTACTTTCATGTTGAAGAGTTTCCCGTTCCAATTATTCTCTTTCTTTTCCCAGTTCAATAATTGCTCAGGCATGGCTATCACTGCTTTAAACCACCCCCCTAAGTGCCATAAAACCTATATTGCAGCTGATCTGCACTGACTGTAATTATGCTGAGTGCATATAGTAAGTTACTGATGCTAATGGTTCAATTGCTACATCAGATTTTCCATAGCATATTAAGTGCTTCCATAGCATGTCAAGAACATAAGAACTAACCTGCAATAATGGCAGGTGCTTGATTCTGAACTCTGCAACCAATCCCACTAAAAATGGGGTGTCTGTAGCTTCATTTTTTGTAAAAATCCACCACACCAGGGATGAGTGGGGATATCAAGGGGGAACCACAGGGCTAAGGAACACAATATCACCTTGTATTATTCCCTGAAGGACCTTGAAGTGCACCCAGCTAACAGGCATCTCTCTGCAGCTCCAAAAATGGCAATGGGGACCCCACTGGTAGGGAAGGAAACAGCAAAGGCCCTCTTAGCCATTTTTAGCAATGAAACAGAGAAGCAATTCACGAACCACTATAGCTGACAGAACTGAACAAAAATCAAGGAATTGAGAAGACTTTCGAAACTGGGGCCCACCTGACAAACTGTATGTCCAAAATTCTGACCCACAGCAGAGCCTCCTAATGAAACTCGGTATTCTCCAAAGCAAGGGGCATTGTCATAGCTTTTTACAGTGAAAAACAAGCTGGCGGCAGCTGCCCAAGAACACCAAAATTTTGCCTATAATGGCTTTCCTGTTATGATGCTGTGCCAAAGACACATTTTACAGACTGCAGCATCAATGTGAAACAATGGTCTTTTTTGCCCTTCTTTTAAAGAAATTGCAAGCTTTTGTGGAGGCGGATAGGGGGAAACTTCAATATGACCCACAATCCAGTCTTGGACCATAGATCAAGATCCAACTTATTTTTATTTATTATCAAATTTGTCATCAAGAGATCACAGGGCTGTTCATAACATTATGACCTATTGTCCTTAAAGGCTTTGCAAACCTATTGCAAGCTCACAAAATTCAAAAGATGTTTGGTATTATATGCACCCATGACTTCACTTTTCACACTTGGAGCTAGGCCTATTGCTTTTCCAGTACGTATTACGTGTTTGCCTCAAATATTTATGTATCATTTCTTTTATAATTGCCTATTAAGAATATTTCCCACTTGAAAAACATAAAACACAGTGATTTTTTTAAAAGTATGGCTCAGATAAAAGAATTCCTCACATCTTTGTGGATGTATGTCTCTTTTGGTTGGGTGTTTGTATCTGGCATTGCCATCTCCTTCTTAGTTCTGCTTCACCACCACTAAATATGATGGTTACTCCTACCTGTTGGTATCCACTTATTTTCATCCTCACCTGCCCTAAACATTGATTATTTAGCACAACAAGCTATTAGGCTGGACTGCTTTATTAAACACAAATTGTAGGTTGTGTGAAGTGAGTAATATCTAATATTTATAGCTGCAATCCTGCACACACAGAAGTGTGTGGGTTTTTTTTAAAGCCACGCTTGCATAACTGTGCCTGGGATCATTGTCTGCAAGTATAATTAAAATAACAATATTATAATGTTTTATGAACCATTTGTATATTATAAAGTGTTATAAAAATATTGATTTTTCTTTAAAACATAATTAAATAAAATGATTTACAGTCCAGAATGGAATGTATGACGAGACAGACTGGGAGAAAGAATGAAAATTTGATATTATTCAGTTATACGTCAAGGGAAATTATGCTGATGTTATACTATGCAAAAACTAAATTGCACAAACATTTTTTAGGAAGTGGAACATTTTAAATATTGCTTAGCTTTTCAAAAGCTTCAGTATTGAGATAATTTGTAAACAATATTTTATTGGTGTTGATGCAAAACATTGTACTTGTATAGGAAGACTATTAAAGTAAAAATTAAATACAGTGTTGATTTTTACAAGACTGAACTATTCACATTTTTAATTATGCAAATCAATACCATACGGCTCACATAAATAGCCTCAATTATGCATTTTATTCAGAATTCAATATCTGATGTTTTGTAGATGATGGGGGATGGTGGGTTGTGTGGTTTTTCTTTTTGTCAGGAGATGTGCTGGGTAGATGTGCTACCACTGCCGAAGGAGAGTTACAATGTTTTTTTACAAGTTTCCTGCTGGACTTACTTAAAGGAAAAAAATCTATTTGGGTTTAAAGGACTCTGCAACAAATGGAGGTAATCACGGAAGGGCATGTGGTCATAACAGAACAAAGCCAATTATCTGATGTACATAAAGTCTATAGAAATCTTCCACTGATCTAGATGACTGCCTTTGCCACCCTGATTAGATTCTATCCTTGGGGCTCCACAGAGTTTCTGCTATCTTCAAAGTAGTGGTGCACAATATCCCAGCACCACACTCTGCCTATGTCACTGCATGTATTGACAACCTAGTCATCTATGGCTGCGTCCGGAAAAATAATCACCAAGCAGTCATCTGGGCTTCCTTAGAAGCTACAGGCATCACTGCCACCACACTCAAATGCCAAATCAAGGCCAAAACTACCACCTGTTCTCAGGCATCAGACAGGCAAGGAGGTTTTGAAAAATATATATGTATATATCTAATATTTTATCAACTACGCTACATTCAGAGAACACTTGAGCAGTGTACAGAAGAGCAGAAAACAATACAGATCGTAAAATATAATTAAAATATAAAAAAGCAAGCATTAAAACCTGCAGAAATAAAATAGATTAATTTGGGAAGGCTTGAGAGAAAAGTGAAAACTAAAGGTATTGAGCCTTACTTTGCTCCAAAAAAAAAGAGGATTTCATGAACCAGTGGTGCAAAGCCGTTATGAGAGCAAGCCCAGCCCAAGTGACTGTCCCACCACCATGACTGCGTGGCTTAGACTCTCCTTTTGCCAGTGAGGCTAGGGAGCTGTCCAAGTGCAATGTTTCCAGCACAGCAAGGGAGCTGTCCAGTACAGACACAGGAAGCTGCTAGGTGAGGTGCTGCCTCAAAAGTGGCTAGGCACAAACAGCTGTTTCTGCTGCCCAAGCCCTTTCTGGAGCACCAGCAGGGCTCTGACTCCTTTTTTTGGCTTCCTCTGGTCAAATAGGGACCAGGGAAAGACTCATGCTGCCAAATGCATAGTGCCTGTTCTGGTCTAGTCACATCGGCTGCCATCTCTGCTCCTGCGAATGGTTTTGGGGGATCTGAACCTGGAAGGTGGGATCAGAGCATGCTGGGTCCCCTGAAAATGTAATCCTTTGTATGTTAATCTCAGGGGGGTTGTCCATCTCCACTGATTCAGCTTAAGCTCCAGACACAATGGAGTCAACAATAGGATCCTCCTCTGAGGTCTCATCTGGTCCTGGAAACTGGTGGGGCATGGCAGTGATCCTGACCAAACCAGCTGTCAAGCCCTTGACTTTACCAGCTTCTACCAATGCTTTTTACCACTGTTTATCCAATGCACAGCTCTAAAAGCAGACCTGCTTAAGGAAGGGAAACATAATCCGGTTCAGAAGACCCTACTCTATGAAAAAGCCCATCACCTTCAGGCCTGGCCTCACTAGTTTCCTTTTCTTCATATATACTGATGGCTAGTAGCACTACTGGACAAATGTGCAGAAAGATGTTCCAACATTGAAGAAGCCCTCTCCATCAAGTGGATCATTCCCTCCTTCCACTGTTACCTGACTTACACCCCCTTCATTGTGGCAAACTCTACTCTGACAGTTCATGTAGAGCACAAAGTTCTGCTCACTGTGCTGTTTTTTGGCTTTACACTCTTAAATATTTACCATGGGACATATAGGAAGCTAACAAACCAAACTGAAGGGCTGTAAAAGGGTTCCACTTTGGGCTGAGACTCTGCACAGGCAACTATTGTTTTCCTGAGCATTCTTAGTTTTGACTTGTCTCCCGGTTGAGCCATTGGTGCTGACTCCTGGCTTGACCCCTCAGCTCTGACTCCTAGACTGACCTCTTGGTTGACCCCTGGCGCAACTCCTGGCTCCAACTTGACAGCTGCCCACAGCTCAATTCTGACATCAGTCAATTTTATTTCCTCCCTTCCTTCCATAGAAAAAAAAAACAGAGGCCCCATTCTGCCAACAGGGCAAAGACCCTTGCTATTTGCCCCTGAGATCAATAAATAAGACCCCACAGACACAAAAGCCACATCTTAAGACGTTCACTTTTAAGTGTACAGTACTTCTTTTCCCCCAGCAAGGCGGGCAGCAATAAACAGAAACCCAATTTTTGTATTCTGGTTCAGATGTTGATAGACCTGGCAATAGCTTTGGGAACATCTGTCACCATGCGTAAGATGTGGTGCTGTGACTGGATCATGCATGCATGCTGACTATTTGATTCTATAAGCTGACATAAAGCTTAAGCCTCTGCATGTTTACTCAGAAATAAGCACTACAGCAGGCATTGGCAACCTGGTGCCCTCCAGATGTTTATGTTGCCTGTGACTAGTTGGAGTTCAAAACATCTGGAGAACACCAGATTGGCAAAGTCTGCCCTACAATTTTCAACTGAGCTTAGTCACAGGTAAGTGTGCATAGCACTGCAGACAAAATATATTGGTCTTTCCGATGAAAGAAAGAAAGAAGGAAGGAAAGAAAGATTACTGTCTCACCATATGGTGACACTAAGCAACAGTTTGCAGTAGAATAGGATAACAGTCCAGTGAGGCTTTAATTTATTTTTTATTCAAGTGTTTATACACAATAGCTACCCTAAGATAGTGAAGTATGGAGCCAGGTTTTGAGAACATGTGTAACATGTTGCATATAAAGTAAAGTGAGAGCCACACATCAAGTTGTACATATATTGCATGTATTGCATGCAGAGTCAATCCCAGACTTCAGGAGGCCCTTGGCAGCCAGCTGCCCATGCCACTCTCAATGCAAATCTATGGGCCGGGGCTTACATTTTGGGTAAATTCAATTGGCAGATAGCAACTATGGATGGGACTGAGTTTAACTCCTATTCAGAAGCAGCAGCACTGCCCTTCCAGCACTAAAATGATTGTTGGGGACCACTGGGAAGGATGGTAAGTGATGGCACAACCAGGTCAAATCCTCCTGAGCTACTGGGACCTTCAGCCTGTGCCCAACCTAGCTGGCTGCTGGCACCAGAACTGACTGAATATATGGATTGTCTCAAAAATCTCCTCAAAGGCAGAACTTTAATCACTGCTCACAACACCCCAATCACAATCCTTTTCCGCAGAGTCAGTTTGCATATGCAGCTGGTTATTGCAATATCTGAACTGTCCCTCTTACCCAAATGCACACACCTGTAGAGAAAAATGAGTAGTGACTCCATGTGCAGTCTTGATTCTTCTCCCTGCTTTAAGATTCAAGAAGGCCCACCTCCAAGGACAATGTGACAGCATAATAAAATATCATGACCACTTAGTAGAAACTAAACACCTTAACAAAAACTGCCGATCTAATGTAGTGAGCTCTACCATGTCTTTAGCTCGCCTGTAATATATATAAGCCCGGAGGTAATTGCAGCTTGCACACTGAAGATAGAAGCTAAGCACCAACTAAATTATGATTAATGAGAGATTAAGGATTAGTCATAATGACAACTAAGAATTATACTTCGTCATTATCTGTTTTGGTCACAACGACACAGAAAGCAATCAAAATTTTCATGCAAATCCTGCACTTCTGCATTAAAGTAATAATGAGATTATTCCAGTGGAGCAAACCAAGAGTCAGAAATAATAGATTTATTGAGTTTTCAGGAATTTAAAAGACCTTCTTTGCTGAATAATAAATTCACTTGTTTAACCTGTCTCATATATGTTCACTGATGTCCTGGAATATGAAATTGTTCAGTGTTAATGAAGTGTGATATCAACAATTTACTTTATATTTTAATGTTATCTGTCATGTTTATAGTGGGCCTGAAACTCTGCTCTTGCTATTTCTTGCCGAGGATAGACCACTTTCCCTTGCCTCCCACTCTCTGCTTGCCTCACCTCATACCACCCTTCAGCTCAGTGGGAACTAGCTCTGACAGTGACATCAAGACATTCACTGCAATGCTTCATCTTTATATAGTTACAACAGTTGGGTTTCTTCACTGGATAATGCACAGAACATTCTGACACTTTAAGGATCTGCTGTGCAGGTTGCCAAGAAAAATAGACATGACTGTTCCAAAGAAAACTTCTTGTCAAGAACTTTATCAATAAAATTAATCATACTCCTCATAACCCTCTAAAGAGAAGAAAAATTAAAAGGAGCAATATATACTTGTGATACGATACAGAGGACCCCACACAAGTGGAGTGTGCTTTATAGGGGATGCACAAACACCACTTGAACTTTAGATTTCCAGTCATCTGCACCCAGCTATATAACATTATACTTTCAGATTTTAATTGTAGCTTTATAGATACTATGAAAACAGTCCAGCCAAAATTAGGAATTATGCAGCACACCTCTTTTATAGTGTGGATTTAGAACCATTAAGCTCACAACAATGTCTAAATAACTCTTCTGATTAGTTGCCTAGACCTCTGATATCAGAGATGGAGCTTCTGTTCCCACTGGTCCATAGTACCATCCATCTTCATTAAGAGGCTGGCTTTTACTGGCTACTTTTATTAATTTATTTTGCTATAATGAAACATAATTACTATATTATTTGTTATTATTGTATAAATCAGTCTCCAGCATTGCCAACCTCCAGATGTTTTGAACTACAACTTCTATCAGCCCCAGGCAGCACACAACAGTGGTTAGTACAAAGAAAATTAAAAGTAAAACAGAGGAGACAAGATGGAACTCTAGAAGATTATACAAGGAAGGGAGTGCAGGTAACATGAGCTCTCATCCATCATTACTTTTTGTGGTCTTTCTACCAGAAACTAGAATAACTACTCAAAAGCAGTCCCATGAATGTCCTGTCCCCAATTTTAACCTTCAACTCCCACAATTTAGTTATCAACATCTAATGATCCAAATGCCAAAGAAACAGGGTATCAATAGAGTGCAACTTTCATTACCGACATCTACTGTAAGCTCATCAGACAAAGCCACAAGCACAGTCTCAGAAAGAAGATTAATCTTAAAACTACCAAAAGGATGAAGAAATACGTTTTACAGAAAGCTGAGATCAAGAAGATTGCTTTGTCAGAGAATATGAGCAGTTCCACAGAACGAAGAAGCAAACAGCTTCATGCTACTGTAAATGACGGTCCTTCCAAGGAATTGTGGGGCAGGGGGGTGGAACTCTTTAAGTCTTCACTGTTCTTTGGAAAACCTGTCAAAAATGTAGTTTCAGATTCACCTAACTCTCCAGAAAAGAAAATGACGGTAATAGAAAAGCTTGTCATTATGACAAGAATCCAAGGAAAGAAAGCACGGGAGACTAAATTGCTGTTTCTAATTCTCAACTCTCCAAATGTGTGGAAGCGGTGTTTTGAGGGGATTCGTTTTCGTTCTTAAGTATAGGGACATTATATGCATTTGTTCTGGACTGGAACAAGTAATTACTTATGTTAAAAAAGCAAACAACAACAACAAAGATGAAGATGTAGAAATGTATGTGACATTTCCCTCCCTCTGGCAAAAGAAACCTTGCTTTGTTCAGTAATCTCATCCCAATAATTCAGTTGGTGTCCCTGCATTTTGTAAAAGAAAATGTGCCCGAGATCTATTATTTTCCTGCTAACTATTATAAATGGGTGGTACAAAGAATGCAGAGCTCTGAAGATGTTGAGTGCCTGAACATAATCTGGAAAGCCTCCTTGGTGTGATAATACAGTGGCATTAAAATGCTGGAAAGGAAAATGTAGAGACCATGCTTAAAATGGTTAAAATATTCACCTTGGAGACTGAAGCTCTTTAAAAAGAAATTATAATGAAACATTAATTCGAAAATGATCCAGTCTGAAATATTAATCACAGACAAAAATAATCACAGCTGTGTAATTTTGCAGATGAAGGCTGTGATCCATAAAAGTTCCCTACTGCCCACGGGTACAGTGCTCCATTTATTCCTCCGCTGTAGTTTGCACAGGTACCTGAACCTTGTCAAACCCCAGCCACACCTGGGGTTGAGAGATCACATATCTCCAGTGCCACATCATCTGGTTGCAACAACTACGTCTCCCAGCTGGGGAAGAGGATGCTGCAGGCGTATGGCTCCTCAGCAGGTGTTATTACAACTGGCCCCATCAGTCATGCGGCAGAATTTATTATTGTCATGCAACATTTGGGACGTGTAATTTCTCAAGCTCAGGTATGCCTGGAACATTCCAGGGATCAGGGGCTGGTGGGTCACCTTGCAGTGCTCTGCTGCATGGTCCTGTGGGTTCTTCTCTCCCCCCTTTTATTGTTTGTTTTTCAAAGTATGTTTTTTCTATATTTTAAGTGGATGTTTTTAAACAGGAATAAGAATAAACATTTTGCATATCACAAAATACAGAAGCCATATCTAAATTAGTAAATGGTGTTATGTGCATGAAGCTTTTCTGGTTTTTTCACTGGACTGCATTGGTATTGCATGCTATCCTAACAGCACTGGTGTTGGCATCCGTCTGTCTTGGGAGGAGTGCATCTTTGGGGGTGAAGTGAACCCACTGGAGAGTTACAGTGCCTGCTGTGGCTGTAGAGACCGATAAAGGAGAATTGCAGTTCTGCTCGGTCGGTAGAGCATGAGACTCTTAATCTCAGAATTGTGGATTTGAGCCCCACATTGGGCAAAAGATTTCAGTATTTCATGGGTTTGGACTAGGTGACCCCTTTTTATTATTCTATTGTTAACTGAAGGTGAGGAACTGGCTCATTTGTGAATTTCACAGACTCATGTCTGGGGCAGGAATTGTACAGTCTTCCTCTTCATTATTCATGTATGTAATAAAGTCACCAGAAGCTTTTTAAAACCGATTTTATTATTGCAGTTTTAAAATTAATCCCAAATTGGGAAAAAGGAGGTGGTTACCTATATGAATGAAGTAACTTTTTTGGGGGGGGGAGTAGGAAATAATAAAAAGGAAGGAGAAAAATGTGGACAAAGTTGACCCAAGGAATGTTGGTGCCTGAATCTAACATTAAGGTGGTGTGCCTCCAAGTTGATTGAAGTAAGATTCAACACTGGAGATGGGATAGCATCGTCTGCTGTAATTGAGGACAACAGACTAGCTTAGGAAGCAGAGGGCAAGATGGACAGCAGGCTAGCTTAGAGAGTATATGACAGACTGCAACACACGCATCATTCTGTCCTCCAATATCTTGCATGTGCTCACTGCCCAAACACTCTGCATCTGCTGCCTGAGGCAGCTGCCTCACTCTACCTAACGGTGGCACCAGCCCTGAAGGGTTGTAGAATTTCGAAGAAGCAACACACAGCAAACTGATGACTATAGCAACATAGGAAGCTACCTCATGCCAAGTCAGACCATTGGTGCATCTGTTATTGAGAATGTCTCAATAAAAGCTGAGCAAATGTCTTCACATTTGTCCTCTTTGCACCTATGTCAATACTTTGCCAAATAGGGACAAATAATGCAAATCCTTAATCCATTGTTGTGTGCCTTCTTTTTTTAATGTTGGAGAACCATACACTGAACCATTCCTGTTGCAAGCATGAGTCACTGCTCATGATGGCCACACAGATTTATGGAGCAAGCCTGGGCTTTGCAGTTAATTACAGCTGTGAGTATAAAGTGCATTATTAATAGCAACTGCAATGTTATAAAATTAGAGTCGTATGGGCAAATGCTAAAAGCAAGGAAAACATATTTATAATGAATATGCTTCATTCACTGTTGTTGCCTGATATGAATGAAACACGTTAAGTATAATGAACTTACACCGATAGCACATCCTAAGGACTCAGGAATTTGTTCATGGCATCTTAGCTAATAGAACTGAGGAGGAAATACAATGGAGCACTTAAAATATTCATTACCCGTCATGAGAAAGGCACGGTGGGAAAATAGGCGGGGGAGCAGATTTTCATGTAGGGCCATCATTATAAATAAGAACGGAGATTGTTCAGTAGTTCAAAACTCAGCTCAGGTTGCAAGCAGAATACATGACCAGCATAAAGGTTATTCTAATTACAGCTGATAATGAAGTTTGAGAGAGTAGGTGATTAATGAAGAATGTTTGTGTTATGAGAGCTAATAATAATGTTTCCAACGATTCACAAATGCCATTAGGTTATGGTGATCAAATCCCTGCTTTGTCCGCTACAAAAGTCTGTGTTAATAATTAGGATGTGTGAGCCAAGAGAAGCTATGAGCTGTGGAGAGGAAATGCATGGAATAATTTGTGTTGCAATGTTGGGAACAGCCATCAAAAGAAAATAAAAATCTACTGGAGGTAACTAGCAAACTATGACAAGTATATATTATTTCGAATGTCTACCATGCAGATCATACAGTCAAACTGTCCAGTTTGAGTTGAACATTGTGTGACCCTACCCTGAACTAACTGCAGTTTCCAGACCATTTTCAAAGTTAGCCACACTTATAATGTGGTACATAGGTAGTTGCCTTATACTGATACTGAGTCCATCTAGCACAGCATTGTTTACAATGACTGACAACAGCTCTTCTGTGTTTCAAACAGGGGACACCTCTAACCCTATCTGAAAATGATAATGATTTAGACTTCCTAGCCACTTGCTACATACACAAGAAATCTTCTCCAGGGCAGAGGTGAAAGCTGCCTATAAAATATAATGGAGAAGTGTCAGGTACCACAGGTCTATGGAAGTATCTGGATTTAGCGCTGTCCAAGGCTTCTTTTTACCTTCTTTTTTGAAATAAAAAATGGTAAGTCACTTTTTTATTTAGACCTTGTAAATATAGATCACACATCCTTTCCCTCTTGGCATGTTTTATTGTTAACTTAGTACTGGCTTGGTCATGTCCACAGAATGCTAGATGGTAGGATTCCCAAGGAGATGCTCTATGGCTTCTGCACCAGGCCTGTTGGCAGACCAACTCTGCCTTACCAAGATCTCTGAAAATGTGACATGAAGGCTGGCAACATCAGCCTTGCCATGTGGGAATCCCCTGCAGACGACCGCGGCGTCTGGAGACAGGCAGTCAAGTTGTGTATCCTTAGCAGTGGCCAGAGGAGAAATAACTGCTGGGAGGATCGCAGAAATGGCATGGTACATTTGGATGCCTTTATCTGCCTCAGCTGCAACAAAACATGTCTCTCCCGCATTGGTCTCTACAGCCATAGCAAGTCCTGCAACCTTCCAACAGCTTGACCTTACCCTGAGAGGGGCACTCCCCTGAGACAGACAGATGCCAACACAGCACAGTAAATCACATAGCTGAATCCTATATTTCTTTATTGGAAATGGCGATAACGTATCCTTTTTTAAAACTTTTTTTTTAATTTGCAACCGCCAGTCATTATTTTTTAAAAAATTAAACAGAAGGTAATGATGAAATCCAGGATTTTAGGGTGACCCTGATTGGGCTTCAGCATTTTACCTTCCCTACCACAACTGAAGTAGCAGCTCTTTAGTCTTTTTGCTTAAAAAAATAAAAAATGAAATGAGTTTTATGTTGTTTTAAATTGGCCTGCCACAAAGCCAGAAAATATCATTAACTTCCTAATGCACAGTTGGGGATAGGTGACTGTATATGGAAAAGATTAGTTCAACTAAGCTGAAGTGGGTTTGTTTGTTTTTAAATATACACAATCAACTTAAATTATCATAGAAAAAATATTTGCAAAGCGACATTTAAGAAGGGAGAAATCTACATGCATTATATGCCACTGCTGGAAGCCCCAAAGCCAAGTTGAGTGAGTTAGAATTTCTCATACTAAAAGGGAATACAGAGCACTTCCACTTTTTCACCCCTCTCCCACTATATTTATGTTAATATATTATTATTAATAATGTGAAAGGGAAAGTAGGAGAGAGGCATTTATAATGTGAATGAGCATTCTGTCTAATGTGGGCTTTACATTCACATCACAAACCAACTGAAGCAATACATTATATATACATTACTAGAAACCAGGCAAATAAGTGAAAAATCAAAAGAATGCAGGATATATAATCTATAGTACTGTATAAACAGCATTGGCAATGGCATGGCACTATATTAAAAAGAAGTATGCCTTCCAATAAGTTAGATGAACTCTTCAAGAACAAATTCAAACTCTTCAAATTCCACTGAATTCCTATGCGTGGAAATTTCAGGTTATATTATGACCCTAAATAATGTGCTAAAGATGCATTTTTGTTTCTGTGATATATTAGCCCTGAAATTTTGGAGAAAGAGAAGAGGAGAAACAGCAAAGCCAAATATATATATATATATATATATATATATATAAAACAAAGTTACTTCATTTAGCTCAAACTGACTGGCTAAACCTCACATGAGGCAGAACACCAGGAAAAAAATGTATAGATAGGTACAAAAATGTTTGTGTCATGGAACTGATGAGAGAAGAGGTGACTATTGATTATTTTCTCCTAAGGGGTGCCATGTTGCAGTTGCTAAAAAAGAAAATAAAGATTCTAGTAACTGTTCCTTCCACTGGCTCATTTCGTTAGTAAATGATTATGCTATAGTTTGTGCCAAGATGTCAGAGAAAAGACCTGTTGAGACTTGTTTGATGTCAGCGCCTCAAACAAGATCACATAATTTCTATATTTTAATCAATACCATGCGTTTGGGCAGTTTTGAATGCACAACATTCCTTTGAAAGTTGAGGCTTAAAACAGCTGAATAACAGTTTTTTAAAGGTACTGCAGTATCAAACATTCACTTTGGAAGGCTGCTTTTGTTAAAGGCTATCAATTACCATTTCTCTGATGGTTTTATCCATAGCCTTGTTAAACCAAATCACCAGAATTTAAGACGATATACTACATCAGTGTAATTGAAGCTCCTAAAATCTAGCTACAAACAATGGACCAAAATTAAGCATTTTTAAGTCCCAGTTATTGCAATGAGAAAGATCTAAGCATATGTTTAACTCTCCCGTGGATATAAATGGGATTTAAAAATGCTTAACTTTACTGGATTACACCTACTGACTTTTGAAAGGCTTTCCAAGAAAAGGCAAATTAAGCCTGCTGCAGAAACTATCATGTTATATATTTTGTGTCTCTAATTATTGGTGAGTATTAACACATCATAAATGCCTTTACTAAAGTTCTGTTCAGATTCAGTGAAGCTAAGGTGATGTTCTGAAACAGGTAAGTGTGAAACCTGGCACAGATAGGATGCTCTGAAATAAGTAGGATTCCAATATGAGGGTGGGTGAGAAAAGTAATTATTTTAAATTTAAAATAAAAGGCACCTGGCTACTTTAGTCACTGTGTTAAATAGCCTTGTCTTACTGTCTATTTTTAGTTGTTATGATTGTTGACCAAATCATGCACCTCTTCAAATTATTTCAGGATGTCAGTATTGGAGCCACACCAATCAGGACAATATGAATGAGCCAAGATGTATCTCAACTGAAGAGAGATGGAGCCCACTGGAAATCATGGAATGGCAAAGATGGAAGCAGAGACAGTCGAGAGACAGATTCCAAAACACAGGAAACTGTGAACTACAGTGGTACCTCAGGTTACATATGCTTCAGGTTACATACGCTTCAGGTTACAGACTCCACTAACCCAGAAAGATTGCTTTGGGTTAAGAAGTTTGCTTCAGGATGAGAACAGAAATTGTGCTCCGGCGGCAGCAGGAGGCCCCATTAGCTAAAGTGGTGCTTCAGGTTAAGAACAGTTTCAGGTTAAGAACAGACCTCCGGAACGAATTAAGTACTTAACCCGAGGTACCACTGTATTTGTCCATCTGCTAACCCAGTACTGTCCACTCTGATTGGTAGCAGCTCTCCAGGGTCTGATACCAGTACGGTGGTACCTCGGTTTAAGAACAGTCCCGTTTACGAACTATTCGTTATAAGAACTCCGCAAAACCGGAAGTAGTGTTCCGGTTAGCGAACTTTACCTCGGTCTATGAACGGAAGCTGAACGGTGGAAGGGCACCGGTGGCAGAAGGCCTCATTAGGGAAAGCGCACCTTGGCTTAAGAATGGCTTTGGTTTAAGAACGGACTTCTGGAACGGATTAAGTTCTTAAACGGAGGTACCACTGTATTGATCTTGAGGTATTTTGTATGCATGAATGTGATTTGCCACTGAGCAATGAAATCATGAGTCAGGCTATTTGTCCACCTAGCTCAGCACTGACTGCACCTGCCTCTTTCAACCTTGGGTTCCCAGATATTGTCAGACTACAGTTCCCATCATTCCCAGCATGGCCAGTGGTCAGATGATGGGAGTTGCATTTCAAGAACATCTGGGAATCCAAAGTTAAGAACGGCTGGTCTATACAGTTCGGCAATGGCTCTCCCGGTGTGCAGACTGGGGTCTCTTCCAAGATGGTGGCGACTGAACCTTCTGCATGCAAAGCAGATGGTCTAGCACTGAGCTACAGTCCTTCCCCTTAATAAGGTTAGTCAGGTGCTATGGAGAACAGGAGCTGAGGTCTTAAGGCACAGAGTTTATCCACAGCAAGCAATACAAAAGAGAACCAGACCTAGAATCAGGAGGTGTAGAGTTAGGTAATCCATCCAAGGGAGGGCTAGAGAACTGGGAAGTAGAAAACACAGGTTGAACAGAGAAGGAATTTGCGGACAATGGCTGGGGACAACACCATACCTTTAAAGCACATCTCCTCTCTCCACAAAGGATCCTGGGACCTGTAGTTTGTTAGGGATATTGGGAACTGTAGCTCTGTGAAGGATAAGCTACCATTTCTGGGATTACTTTGTTTTTAAATAGGAGGATGGATATGCAGCAAACATCTGGAAATATTTATGATCGGGTCAGGAGGAATCAAAGAGGCCATCAGGACAGGGCTGGACCATAGTAGGGTCAGGAAAAGTACACATTGCCATATGTTTTCCTTACTGTGCATTCTTCAGTTGTTCATCACACGGCCATCATGCAGAGTCTCCCACAGAATTCATTATCCTGACGATACCTTGCTCTAGGATTATTTATATGTGGTTTTTCTGAAGACAAGATTGAAACACAGTTCGAGCCAGTTTCTGAGCTGCCGCACCTAGAGAAAACACAGTAGTTAATAACCAAATAAAAAAAAAACACAACTGAAACATTAAAACTACAAATGACAGAGCCTGTGTAGTGTAGACTAGGACCTGGGATATCAGAGTTCAAGTCCCCACTCAGTGTTGAAGCTCACTAACAGACCTTAGGCCAGCCATAGTCTCTCATCCTAATCCACCTCAAAAGAAGGTTGTGAGTATAAAATATGGAGAGGGAGAAGTACGCCACCTTGAGGTCCTTGGATGAAAGGTAGGATGCAAAATGTAAAAATAAGTAAAATTACAGCTTTTTTCCAGTCGGGACTCACCGGAACTTCGTTCCAGCACCTCTCTTTTGGGCACCATTGCCACTGTAAGAGTAAAATTTTTCTCACAATACTGAGTAAAATGAATTAAATTGAATAAAAATTAACATCTTCCCTTCAGATAAAGGGAAAAGTTCCCTTTGTCATTTGCCTCTTAATTTCAACAAAAATCTGACATTATCCAGTTCACTCATAAATGGTGCGAAACAGCTGCAAATTCTCCCCTAACAGCACGTTTTATCATAGACCAAAGAAATCAGTCCTCGGCGCCCTAACCTGCGAAAAAAAAATTTTGCGAAAAAATCCCTAACCCGCGGCGTCACAATTTCACCAAAAATCTGACATTATCCAATTCCCTCAAAAATGGTGCCAAGCTGTTGCAAATTCTCCCCTGCAAGGTTTGGTGGTGCAAAAAGAACATTTTATCATAGACCAAAAATCAGCCCTCTGTGCCTTAACCTGCGGAAAAACAATTTAAAAAAAAATAAATCCCAAACTTTAATGCTTTCCTTCAATATTCCCCCACCATTCTGTCCAGTTCAAGTAAGGGAACTACCACAAACCCCAGCTCTTATGGTTTACAACTCTGGGAAACGGGGGTGCGGGAGGGATCTTTGCACTACAGCGCCATATACGCTTAAGATGGCCCTGATTACACACCCTTTAAAATAAAAGGGAGTCAACCTGGAAAAGCCCAATAGGGTTGTCACCAGAATGAAAGCACACGATCCACAGGTGTGCATCTTGTAGCTCTGTAGAGGAAAAGGCAGCTCGATAAAATTAAAAGATGCTTACACCTCCTGCTTCTTGGAAGAAAATACTGCATTCAGCTTGGGAAATGCCTCAAAATTTCCCCTCATTTAGGTTTTGTGTCACATTGTAATGTATTCCATTATGGTTTTTCATTAATGTTTGTCTACTTTTAATTTCCACTGAATAACTGAACAAGGGGCCCGAACAGAGCCAATTACAGTGGTACCTCAGGTTACAGGCACTTCAGGTTATAGACTCCGCTAACCCAGAAATAGTACCTCAGGTTAAGAACTTTGCTTCAAGATGAGAACAGAAATTCTGCAGCGGCAGCAGGAGGCCCCATTAGCTAAAGTAGTACCTCAGGTTAAGAACCCACCTCCAGAACGAATTAAGTTCTTAACCCGAGGTACCACTGTACTATTATTACTATCACTATTAAAAATTATTAAATTTGTACATTACAGTGGTAGCTCAGGTTACATACGCTTCAGGTTGCATATGCTTCAGGTTACAGACTCCGCTAACCCAGAAATAGTACCTCGGGTTAAGAACTTTGCTTCAGGATGAGAACAGAAATCGCGCGGCGGCAGCGGGAGGCCCCATTAGCTAAAGTGGTGCTTCAGGTTACGAAGAGTTTCATGTTAAGAATGGACCTCCGTAACGAATTAAGTACTTAACCCGAGGTACCACTGTAACAGGCATTGTAGAAGGCCGTCGCCCTGACAACCAACAGGCCCGCCTCCCGCCCCCCCATCTACAGCTGTCAACGTTTCTCTTTTTTAAAGGGAAATTCCCTTATTCTGAATAGGCTTCCTCTCAAGAAAAGGGAAAAGTTGACAGCTATGGCCCCTATCGGCATTTAAACAGGCTTCCTCGGTCACGCATGTGCAAAGGGCCCGTCGCCATCCTCAACCACGTGGGCCCCGGTGCAGACGCTTTTGTCTCGTTCCCTCCCGCCCCTAGCTCCGCGCTCCACACTAAAAAGGCCCGGGCCGAAACTGAGGCGGGGAAGAGGCGTGAGGCAGGCCGCGCAAGTGCTCATTGGCTCTCGGCAGCCCTCGTGACAAGAAACCCCGCAGCCTGATTCGCTGCCTGGGGGGGAAAGGGGGGCTCTCGCGCTCCTCTTCTTGCTCGAAAGGCCGGTTCGCTGGGATGCTCCTCACTTGGGAGGGAGGAAAATAGAAGGCGGCTCATGAGGGGCTGGCGAGGGGCTTCGCGGTAAGGTGTCCGGTAAGTGTGTCTGGTTGCGGAACCCCTTCCCCCACCCACCCCGTTTTCCTTGGCGACGAAACGGGAGGGCTCAGGCAGACGACCCCCACCTCTCTTCGAGAGAAGGCGCATGCGCGTGAAGAGCGTCCGGCTCGCGCTCGTTCGGAGTGGCGGTTGCGGTCAGTAACGGTCGTCCTCTGACGTCGTCCGCGTTCCATCAGCGCCCCCCCCCCACTTGCCCTCTCCACACACAGGATGGCGGGCAGGGGGAGTAAGTGTGGACGAGCCTCCCTTGACAGAGGCAGTCTACCTCGGGATCCTATGGAGGCAAAGGAGACTGGGCTGGCCGGGCCCTTATTGTGACACCCCCTCCCCAACCCCCAACCCCCACGTCACTGAGGCATCAGGCTGGACCAGTTGGCCTTAACTGGGCAAAGCAGTTCTTACGCAAAATACAAAGGGCAGCACAATTATCTTTTTTACAGGTGTGTAGGAGGGGAATTCCTGCAGGTGCAGCTTCCCTCACCTCTGTGTCAAGCAAGCTGAAGCTTGTCGAAACGTATTATTTGCTGGAGTCCTGTGCGGTCATACCTTGGGGGATTGAAGCACCATAATTTCTAAGCTGTGACACCACCACTTCCCTAAAACAATAGCCACAACCCACCCACAATGTTATCACCACCCTTCTGCTAAGGGGTAACCTGTCATGTCTGCTGCTCACCTGAGATCCAGATATAACAAGCTGTTGAAGCAGCAGGTGGAAAAGAGCTGGCACACCCATTGTCGGTGTTTAAGGGGAATTACCTATGTAATCAAGGACTTGCTGATCCTCTGAGCAGACTGCCATCCTCCCGGCTGTAATGCAGCATCTCGTACTGAACTCAGTGGGAGTGCAAAATAAAGGGGCATGAATTGGTCAGAAAGAGTCACAGGCTAGTGAGAATGCTGCAAGCCGCCACCTCCTCCCCTCTATTGCTCATTTTTGGATCTGGTGACTATTAATCCTCTTTTAGAGAAAAAACAAAATAGGAGATACATATCTTAGTGAGCAAATCCTATTGGTAAAGGAAAGTGCAGGCCTTTAACACAAAACCTTTGTCGATGAAGCACACAAAACCTCTGCTGTACAGAATGCAAAGTTGCTTGCAAATACATGATTTCTTTAAAAAATAGCTCCTTAAATGTATAATACCACTGATCAGAAGTTTGTTATATTGTATATTGCTCAAATAATACAGAATCCCAAGATTCTGTTCTGTGTATTTTTATCCACTATGTTTATTAAGATGTTAAAAAAATATAAAAACAAGGATGAATTCAAAGAGAGAGAAATGTTCACCCACAAATCACAAGCTTTTGTCTGATTCTTATTTCTGAATGGGTTTTCATTACACGTTAATCTTTATCATCACGGAATAAGGGGAAGACTGGAAGAGAGGGACACACACAAAATACCCAACTTTTTATGTGAAGCCATAAGGCAGGGATGGAAAACCTTTGGCTATCCCATCCAGAGCTGGTCACTGGACATGCAAGCTGGGACCGATGGAAGGTGTAGTTCAGCAACATCTTTAGTTCTGCAATGTCTATTTTGAATCATGCCTAGATGCAGACCTTGGTTTAAGGCTTCAACACTGGGCCATTTTTTCAGTTCCACCACCTTGCCCCTGCCCTCTGTATTATTTAACATCCAGCTTGATGAAGAGTTCTCAATAACTGGGAAGCAGCGCTCACTATTTTGTAACTTTTTGGTTCTCCCTGAAGATATTGCCACACAGGATTTTGTGAAGAGGAATATTTGCATGTTTTCCATATAGTTTCTCCTTCACATCTAAAAACTAAAACAGTGTTTCTCTACGTGTCTAGACGCAACTTAAATTAATGACATTTCCCCTCCTAGTGCAACATACTATGTTATTACTGGTGGTAATTCTTACCTGTAAAGCTCTTAATAGCTTGGGCCCTTTTGGCTGTGCCTTCTTCAGTATGACCTTCCTCCTTGCTGTTAATGTAAGGTTGGGGAACCAGGTTGTTGGTTGATAACTCTCATAATCCCTGACCATGCTGGCTGAGGCTGATGGGAATTGGAGTCTGAACATTTGGAGGGCCAGAGATTCCCAACAACTACAATAAGTTCTGCTTCACCTTCTCACAAGGTTAAACTTCTGAGGTTGTTGAACAAGGCCTCTTGCATCGTAGAACCAATGACTTTAAAATTTCCTCCCTGGGAGATGTCCACTTGAGCCTAAATCTTTTATAGGCCTACTTGTTTAGGCAGCATTGAAGATTAAAGGTGGCAAGTATATATCAGGGATGTCCAACAGGTCAGTCGGGATCGACTGGTTGATCCCTGGGAGGTTTTGGTAGATTGCGGTAGATCGCTGGCTCCTCCATCTGGCCTTGCCCCTGCGCCCGCCCCCGTCCTCTAGATTGCTAGAACGGAAGATGGACTGTCTTCTTAGTGATTTATTGGTGAGTCCCTGTTTTCATTTTTTAGACCTGACCCCCCCAAAAAAGGGATGTTTCTCCCTAAAAAAAGCTCAGCAGCTTTTACCTGAACCCCCTCCCCAAAGGGGTACATCACTGCCAGATTTTAATCATGTGAGTAGAGTAGTCTCTTGGAAGTTGGACATCCCTGGTATATATAATTTTGAGTGCTTCCTGGGGGGAAATGCAGCAAAGTGGGGGTGGACTTCAAAAGCAACACAGTGAGCAATTTGAGTATGTTCAGTGGATGTGGAATGCTGGTGGCAGTTTAGGGATAGGAGAAACAGAAACCTAGGAAATGGGGAGTTGAACGGAGTATCCTGGAACAGGGCATGGTAGCCTGTCAGAAATTCTAAACACTTCACTATACATGTTGTTGCAGGTTCCACTTCTAATCAATAAATATTATTGTATTATATTATTAGAATAGAATAAAACATACAATATTACATATTATATTATTAAGTAATGTTATATCAAGTAATGTTAATACTAAGAAAGAAAAAGTGTTTTAAATTAGCAGAATGTCTGTGAAATATTTGTTTTATTTGCTCTGGAGTAAATTGCAGTATGGGATACACAAACTGTTTTCTTAACTGCTTTCTTTTGTCATTTTCCTTACAGGACTCTGCTATGGCGAATAAGCTTTATGTGACTTTACTTTTCATATACTTGTTTTCTGAAGCTCGCCACCATGGCTTGGAATCAACTACTATTTCACAAACTACAGAGAACCTTATACCTGAGAAGGCAGCTGGTATCAATGTTGATTTGGCCACGCTTATGCAGAGACATCACCTTCAGGAACTCTTCTCTCGTTATGGGGAGAACAATACATTGACTATAGAAGGATTTAGAAAACTTCTACGGAGTATGGGAATTGAGAAGGTGAAAAGAATTTCCCAAGATCATGAGCACCACCGCCACCACCATAATCATGTTACCCTCAGTACAAATTCTGAGAAAACAGGTTGCCCTAGTGACGAACCTGTCGGTGGAAGCAAAAATCATTTGAATAATTGGGCAAAGGATTTGTCTAGCAAACAGAATACAGAACACCAGCAGGGCTCTGTGAATAGCAAGAGTACAACGGTTGCTATAGCTGCATCCACCTACACCACGACCACAGAAGGCAATCCTTTGATACAGCATTCAGAAACTGCAGAATTGAAGTCTACACGTATAGGCCTTGCCAACCCCAATCCTAACATTGTTCTAGAAAGCAGCAATGTGAGTTCACTTGTAAATGGAAAAACAAATGAATCGCTTGTTTTCGTGAGGGAATCAGAAAGAGGAAGTTACATGTATTCGAAAATAAGAAAAATTACACAAGAGGTACTTGGAGATTGTTTTTTATTGAAAGGAAAGTTGTGATGTTTGGTAGCATTGTATTCCTTATTCTTTATGAGCACTTTTTCGACCACCCCCTGCTGCATATATTCTACATTGCTTTTCCACTTCATAGAATTGCTGTATAAGGGTCAAGAGCTATGAAACTGAAAAAAGGAGGCCACCTGTGAATTTTAGGATAACTTCTGTTCAAGTCTAAGATTTGACTTGAACCTTGCAAGGGGCATTTGGGTTGGGGCCGCTGAAAACCTTGGGGACAGGGCACTTTTAAGTTAACACTTTTTATTATCTACAGATTTATCTCCCCCTTCAGAACAGCAGAAAATGTTCTTCCCCTCCTGTTTTTAACCTTGTAGCAACCTTGTGAGGTAGCTTAGGTTAAGAGACATTGACATGCCCCAGCTTTGTGGTTGATGGGTTTATTTGTTCCTAGCGTTTTGCTATGCTACAGCATAAAGGTAAAGGGACTGCTGACCATTAGGTCCAGTCGTGGCCAACTCTGGGGTTGCGGTACTCATCTCGCTTTATTGGCCGAGGGAGCCGGCATACAGCTTCTGGGTCATGTGGCCAGCATGACTAAGCAGCTTCTGGCGAACCAGAGCAGCGCACAGAAACACTGTTTACCTTCCTGCTGGAGTGGTACCTATTTATCTACTTGCACTTTGACGTGCTTTCGAACTGCTAGGTTGGCAGGAGCAGGGGCCAAGCAATGGCAGCTCACCCCGTCGCAGGGATTCGGACCACCGACCTTCTGATCGGCAAGTCCAAGGCTCTGTGGTTTAACCCACAGCACCACCCGCGTCCCTATGCTACAGTATAGTGGCTACTTTATTGAGAGATGCTACAGTATAGTGGCTCGCAATAAAGTAGAATACATTTCTAAACATGCATTCTATTATTTAAGTGTTTTTGCCATAAGTGCATTTCTGTTAGCGTACCAGCAATCAGGGGTCTCATGGGTGTGCTGGCCAGGTCATATCTACTTTTGTGGCATCTGTTTTTTGGAAGAAGGAGTAGGCAAGCTGTCTAATTGTTCAGACAGGATGGAAAAGTGGTGAATTTGATTGTAGCCTTGCAAATAACTAAACACATTTTTCCAGGCCTCAACATTTTATTAGTCCAAAGTTTGTTTTAAAGTAATTTTTGACATATCTGCCACAAGGGGGAAAAGAACTTATTCTCTTCTACAATACTCTTCTCCACTTGATTGTATTGAAATAATTTTTATTCACTATCTGGTAAGTAGCTATTTAAAAGCTTAATTTAACTATATGCTCCTTTTTTCAACCAATGTGGTTACCTTTAGTTGACATTAAATTTCAAGCCATATTTTTAGAATTCCAATTATTTTAATTTTCGTCTTCATCATTAAAAACATTTTTGAATGACTGTCCACTGCTTATAAAAATTCCCTTCTTTAATCAAGTTGTCTGGATAAGTTCTTAATTGGAATGCTATCAAATAAACCTATGTTATGAAACCCTTTGGCCTCTCTGTAGCTGGCCTATCAAAATAATTTCTACCTAACTTGTTCCTTTGTACCCAGTTCTTTAGTATTTTTGGTATTAAAATGTCAAACTTGCATCTCCTTAGGTTGATGGGAGTGGCATGCACCTGTGCCATATTGTGCATTATTTTAAAAAACCCACCTGTTTCAACCGCAGATTGCTGTGTGTTTTGGGTTTTTAAGTGGTGGCATGGAGAAATCAAATCAGAGAATTAGTTGCACATTTCTTTTGATTTTTTGCTTATAAATACATTTGTTACTACCCTATATATATATATGACAAATTTTGTTCAGTTTTGCCTGTTTGTGATTTTTTGCTTTTTTTGGTATAGCACTTGAATCTTTCCAGTTAAGTTCAGAGGAGAGATCTTTTAAAATTAATCTCCCAACATTTATGTATGCATTTTCCTGAAATGTGTTTGTCTCTTTTATAGTGCTTCAATGCTTCAAAACTGATGCTTTCTCATGGAATAAGTACAAGAGTTCCATTGACAGCCATAGAATTTAGCTATATTTGCCCTGCTATCGTTAACCAGATTGATGGCAGATATTGTGTAATTCATGCAACAAGTGAAAAGACAGAAACTCCTCCAAAAACTTATTCATTGCAAGTAGGTACGTTTGTTGGTGAAGTCAAACATTTCCTATTTCATCTCTTCTTTGATGCTGTACTTAAAGCAAAATATTGAACAATAATTTGTTTTGGATGATTCTGCTATCTTAAAGTCTTTGTGGTTTTGTTTTGAAGGGCAAGAAACCTCAAGCAAGGGACGCAATACCTGTTTTTATTTAGGTGAACTAGTGTTCACAATGCAGCATGCAATCTTTTGTGTTAGATAGAAATTATTCCTCCCACTGAGTGCTTTAGGAAATAAAACTTCCCTCCCTGACATAAGGTGGAAGAAATTGGTTACTCAAGAAAGCAAGCTGTTTTTTCTTCTTCTTTTCAGCTTGGATCGGTGGATTTATATCCATTTCCATCATCAGTTTCCTTTCGTTACTGGGTGTTATACTGGTCCCTCTTATGAATCGTGTATTTTTCAAGTTCCTTCTAAGTTTCCTTGTAGCATTAGCAGTTGGTACCCTAAGTGGAGACGCTCTTTTACATCTTCTTCCACATGTAAGTATCTTCTTTTTCATTGTATTTACTGGGCATGAATCACTTTGGGACATAGTACTACAGTGGTACCTCTGGTTATGAGCTTCACTAACCTGGAAGTAGCTGCTCCTGGTTGCGAACTTTGCCCCAGGATGTGGTCGGAAATTGTGCACCAGAGGCACACACGCACGCAGCGGAAAACCTCATTGGCAAAAGCCTCAGGATAAGAACGGTTTCAGCTTAAGAATGCACCTCCGGAATGAATTACGTTCATAACCAGAGGTACCACTGTACTGTAAATATGTCTGTAATTGCACCATAATAATCCTACTTGTGGCACACCTCAGTACAATAAAGCTTTTAATTTAGCAACCCAGTTTCCACATCAAACTACTCTGTGGTGTATTTTTCCTTACAGTCTTAGGGCCAAACTAAACATTACATTAATTTCATGAATGCATGCAATGTATGCATTTTCTAAAATGTAAATAACTAGGGATTGAAAGGGAGCAGCACTGGGGGACCTGAGAAAGTAGAAAGGAGGAGTTTAACCACAGCCACCCTACCGTGGTTCTGGTGAAAAGCCATCATTCCCTACCAATGCAAAATAACAGCTTCGGGTGGGAAAGAATAATCACTGGGGTCATGGCAGGTGAGGAGAAGGGGAAACTTGCCCATTGTCCCAATATTGTTCAACACTGCCTAATGCTGCCTCTGCTCTAGCTCTGCTATTAAGTACATGTGCTATTAGGTTAATTAGAGTAATTAATAAGTCCCATGCTGAATCAGACTGAAGGCAAATCTAGTTCAGTATCCTGAACTAGGATGCTTTTGGGAATGCCACAGGTCGGATTTGGTAATCCAGTTTGTGCCCAGCGGTAAATGTTTGCTTGCTACTGTAGCAGTTTATAAGATCCAACTATAAATCTGCCAAAACAAATTCTTTTGTGCCATAGCTGTGCTACTGTAGTTGAAATTCCTCCTTGTTTCAACTGAGTATAAAATCTATAGAACCCAAGGCCATCACCGCAATCTGAAGATCTGGCATTGCTAACATAAGAAGAGACACTGATAGCACAGTGCTTTGGTATTATACAGATAGAATGCTCAGTGCAGCGCAGCAGCTAAGCCAAGTTTTGTCTTAACCTGGGATTGTCGTTAAGAAGCTAAACAACAAGCTCCTTGGGAGTCTGCATGTTTGCACTAAGCCACGAGTTGGCTTAGTGTTGCCTGCAAACACGGCCGTAATACCATGAGATGGTATGATATGGGAAACAGGAAGCTTCCTTATACTGAGTCAGACCATTAGTTCAACTAGCTTGGTACTGTTTACACTGCCTTGCAGTGGCTCTCTGGGGTTTCAGACAAGGCTTCTCTCTCAGCTCTTCCTGGAGATGCCAGGGATTGCTGCTGCGACCTTCTGTATTCAGAGCACATGTTCTGTCACTGAGCTGTGACCCTTCCTCATACCACTTCAGACTAAGATAAGCTTTTTTATTTTTTAATGCTCCTCTATGTGAACATTCCATGCAAGTAAAACTAATAAACGAGCCTAGAACCTCTGATGTGCAATTATTATTTTCAAGGAGCTGTTTTTACAGGAGGAACCATTTGAAACTGGTGCTCTTCTTTTAGTCTGAAGTGGTACAGTCCACGCTACCCCTTTGAGATCCAAGTCTTCTGCATGTATAACCCAGGCTTTAATCAGTGTCACTTTTCATCAAATCAGACATAGGTTCAACTGTTGAAACTGAGATATGAAAGCTAGGAGCTAAATGCCAATGTAAACCAAGGTTATGGGCTCAACAACGGAATGTCTAGGCGCACTTTTTTATAACAAGAATACAAAGCTGAAAATGAATGAGCTGCAGCTAAAATCTTACGTTCATTTTCCAAATGGTCTAGTCCTCATCTGAAGACTGCAAAAAACAAAGCCATGCTTCCCCTGCCCACCCCCCATATATTCTTAAGAGGGTCTCTTCTCCAGTCTCCAGAGAATGTCTGAAAGTGGGGAGGCATTAAAAGGTCCTCTTTTCCTTCCACTGGGCAGTTTTAATCTGAATTTTTAGGCTCAGAAGCTGCTCGCACTAATGAAATTCCCTGTCGCAAAACGCGCCTAGAGCAATGGGAGTTTCGAAAGCTGCCCCAAATACTCGTCCCAGACTTTGAAGTAAACTGATGCAGGCAGACTCTTCCACTGCCCACGTCTTGTTGTTGTGTATGGAAAGGTGTCTGAAGTAATTTTTCCCCCTTCTTTTCCCCCAACTTTTAGTCTCATGGAAGTCATCATCATCATGAGAAACCATTATTGGAACACAATAAAGACCCCACTCTTAAGCATCTTGTTTTTCAAAGTGCAGAAGACAGTGCTAACTTGGATTCTACGTGGAAGGGCCTCACAGCCCTTGGTGGATTATATTTTATGTTTCTTGTGGAGCACCTGATCACACTAATTAAACAGTTTAAAGACAAGAAGAAAAAGGTAGAGAAATCATGTATTGAAAAGTGAATTTAAGTTTTTCTGTGTCCAAATCTTAAGGGATGGTTTACACAAAGCTTGAACAGTATAAGCGGTCCTTGGTGAGGGAGCAGGAAGCACTTAGATGAATTGCAGCACTGTGGAGGGAGAGTTTTAAAAAATAAAATTGTGTTGAAAGGGTTTAAAAGTTGATGGGATAAATAGTGAATCAGAATTGGTTGAAATGTTTCATTTAGACTTGAAACTTTTAATAGTGAGCAAAATGACTTGGGTTGCTTGTTGTGAATTTTATCACTTATGTGCAGTTTCTTTCCTGTATTTCAACTTCTGATTTTCTTAATCCATTTCATGTTTTTATTGATAATAGTCTACGAGATATATAGTGTTCAAGATGTGTACCTAAAATGTTAATAACTTAGTGTATTTCTTCAGAAAAAAAATGAAGATGATGAAGCAGAAATCAAGAAGCAACTATCTAAATATGACTCTCAGCTTTCAACAAATGAAGAAAAAATAGACACAGATGATAGTAAGTTTTAATAAATGTTGTACAGCATTGTCATTCAAAATGTTATGGGTTCTTCTTTGTGTTTCTATGCAGCCAAACTTGGTATCTGTGCCTCTGCAGAGCAATATCCACAACTCAACTAGTAGATGCTAGAAATAATAAATGGGCTTATGATTTTTATAGTTTGCCTTGGTATGTGACATAGCTATTCAGATGCCCCCTTGCAGCAAATAAATATTGGGGCATAACAGTAATATCTCATTTTGGGATTTAAATGAAATGTTGAATATAAATTTCCAAGCCCACTATCAAAAAGATTCAGAAAGTTACTTCTGTTAACATGGTGGTGTTTGCTAGAACAGAGATCCTGTCAGAAATGTTGTAAAAGCCAAAGGACTTCAAGGACTGGAAAACAAGAACCCAAGGTCTTTGGCTTAACCAGAGTTGTGAATAAGACTGAATATATATACCATTTGGCTATCTAAGTGTATTGTGCATTTTTCTGCACATATAGCTAAAAGGTGATTATTGTTTCTGGTATGATAAACCATCCTTTTTTGCTACTTCTGATACAGTGGTACCTCGGGTTACAGACGCTTCAGGTTACAGATTCCGCTAACCCAGAAATAGTACCTCGGGTTAAGACCTTTGCTTCAGGATGAGAACAGAAATCGCACGGCAGCAGCGGGAGGCCCCATTAGCTAAAGTGGTACCTCAGGTTAAGAACAGTTTCAGGTTAAGAATGGACCTCCAGAACGAATTAAGTTCTTAACCCAAGGTACCACTGTACTTCAGCATATTCATATCATCTAAGATGCTCTGGAAATGACTACAAAAGTTGGCACTAACCTATAGCTTATATCAGCAGTATGAATATGCATTCTTAGAATGTGCCTTTCTAGTAGGGTTCACTATATGGAAGAGATCTTATTATCCAAGAACAATTTCTCATCGATACAAGATGATATTTACACTGTATCTTGTACTAATCCATTATCCCATTGCATAGAATCATAATACTTCACTTTATCTGCTTTCAAAGCAGGAAAGAATAACAATTCACTTCTGACATGTAGCTGCTGTTTAAGGTTTGAACAGTTTGTGGAATTGCTTATTTAAGTTATCTATTAAAGCTGTTTCTAACAGCCCAATTTTCAAATGCTGTTATGCTTGGTTTTCTGCAAAGGAGCACTTTCATACTCCCTTACCAGCATAATTTACCATTTATTTCTTAATTATACGTTCTATTTTTGTGCAATTCTGAAATTTAGGAACCACTTTTCTGTGTGGTTAATAGTGCGGCACTGAGTATTGCATCAGTTGACTCTTTAAATAGGAGCCCAGAATGGGGTGGGGGGTGGAAGCAAATGGGTAAGCACTGGTTTCAAGTTTAAATGCATTTTTCATAGTGATAATTTTCCTAGTATTTGTATAAGACCAATAACTTAGTTTCACTTGTCTAATTATGTTATGAATTCTGTTGTCAATGTAAAATGGGGCTTGCCCAGCGTAAGCCTGCAATATTATCTTGTTCAGCACTTCCACTCCAGTAGAGTAAAATACTTCATTGGGCTCCAAATAGGGAAGGTAATTTGAAGACGGAAAGTGTCTTGGCTCAGGGTGGTATGGAGAAATTTCTCACCTGGCTCATTTATGGTTCATCCCATAGTAACTGAAATCCATTTCTGCAGTCATAAGCAGCACACCTTCCAGCCTTCAGCTCTGTAGAAAAGGCAAGGTGGCAGGTTGTACATTAGGGTGGCACATTTCTTTGAATTTCTTAATACAATCCTATATACGTGAAGTATTGCAACAAGAAAATATGGCTGGCAGAAGATGCTTATAAAAATGGATCTGAAATTAATGTGTTTCACACACATCTCTTCCGAGACCCATGGTAATAGAAATATCTACCGTAATTTTTGCTCCAAAACACGCACTTTTTTGCTCCTAGAAAGTAAGGGAAAATGCCTGTCCGTATTACGGAGCGAATGCACTCGACCGGAGCCATGGCTGCCGTCAGTCAAGCAAAGCGGGAGCCGTTTGCAGGGCTTCTGTCCCGCTTTGCGCGGCTCTAGCTTTGCTTGCTTTACAGCCAGGAGGAGGGGGAGGAGCCGAGGAGGAGGGAGGGAAGGAGAGCCATGGGAGCAAAGCGGACAGCAGCCGCTTACACGGGAGGAGGGACAGACGGGAGCCATAGCGAGCCGGAAAAAGCGCCAGGTAGCCAGCAACAGCTGCTGCAGCCTCAGCTAGCAAAGGTCCGTGCGCACTCTAAATGGAGCAATGAGGCTGCAGAGGGACGGCAGGGCACAGGAGGGCTCTGAGCCACGAGCACAGTGAAAACCAGTAAAAAAGTTTTTTAAAAGGCTGCTGGGGACAGGAGGGCACGGGATGAGGGAGAGGGGGAAATTACAATTCTCCCAGCGTCTCAGCTGATCCGCTGAGCAGGACTTGGGTTGCAGGGGATTCGCCATTAGCTGCGTAAAGCAGCAAAGAGGGAGATAAGGAGCAAAGCGGGAGAGGAAAGGAGCTGCTTACACTGCTGTAAGTGGCTGCTGTCCGGTTGGCTCCTTTAAAGCAACAGTGCTCTTTCCCTCCCCCCTCAGCTCTCGGAAAAGCTCCTTTTCCACACACCCCACGCGAGCTCCTTCTCCCCTTAAACCCCTCTCCTGCATCATTAGCAGCATCCTTCTCCACACACCCCATGCGTGTTCCTTCTCCCCATAGACCCCTCGCCTGCATTATTAGCCGCATCCTTCTCCACACACCCCACGCGTGTTCCTTCTCCCCTTAAACCCCTCTCCTGCATCATTAGCAGCATCCTTCTCCACACACCCCATGCGTGCTCCTTCTCCCCTTAAACCCCTCTCCTGCATCATTAGCAGCATCCTTCTCCACACACCCCATGCGTGTTCCTTCTCCCCTTAAACCCCTCTCCTGCATTATTAGCAGCATCCTTCTCCACACACTCCATGCGTGTTCCTTCTCCCCTTAAACCCCTCTCCTGCATTATTAGCAGCATCCTTCTCTACACAGCCCACGTGTGTTCCTTCTCCCCTTAAACCCCTCTTCTGCATTATTAGCAGCATCCTTCTCCACACACCCCACGCGTGCTCCTTGTCCCTTGAATGCTTTTCCTTCCCTCCCCACTTAAAACATGGTTACAAAGCACGGATCCACATGGATCCTCAGGATTTTTGCATTGGGCTACCCCAAACTCACCGTCAGATCACGTCTGTGGCCACAGCATGAACCACAAAAATCATACAACCACTGTTTCTTTTAGAATATTTTATTGTTGTTTTCCTCCTCTAAAAACTACGTGCGTGTTATGGTCAGGTGCGTGTTATAGAGCGAAAAATACGGTAAAACTAGAATGGGTAATATGGGGCACTCCAGATATTTATGGATTCTCATCTCCTATCAGTCCCAATCTACATGACAAATGACCAGGAGAAAGAAGGCAGGTGGCAGATTTCCCATCTCTGACATAAAATATTTTATGAGTAAGATATTCAAGTACCAAAAATGTTGCAGTAGGTAAAAGTGTTCTGAATATTCTGTTGCGTCTTTTTGTTTTGAGAATGTAATCTGCTTTTCCTGTGTTTCACAAAGGGCCAGAAGCTTACTTGGGGGCACATTCACAAGAGCCTTCGAATTTCATCTCCCAGAAGCCAGTAGTACAAGAAGAAGAAGAAGTTATGATAGCTCACCATGAGCCCGCTGACCATGAATATGCATCCAGGGGGTGTAGAAATAAATGCCATTCACATTTACATGACACCCTAGGACAGTCGGATCATCTCAGTCATCATCACCATGATTACCATCATATTTTGCATCACCATCATCATCAGAACCATCATCCGCATAGCCATAGCCAGCGCTACTCACGTGAAGAACTGAAAGATGCTGGTATAGCTACTCTAGCGTGGATGGTAATTATGGGTGATGGACTACATAACTTCAGTGATGGTCTCGCAATTGGTTAGTGTATCTTGATGTTTTTTCTTGATTAGTCCCATACATATTGGTGGCCGATCCAACTCTTTTCTGTGCTGTTACCTCTTCATTTCTGGTATTAGTATAAAAGCAGAAAGGCAAAAGCCTTGTTGTCTGTTGTTGCAGAAGGCAGGGCTTCTTTTAATGGGTTTGAAAGGAGGGTAAATAATGGTGGGACATTAGGAGAAACTTCTTAACAGGAAGAGCAGTTTGATAATGGGGCTCAGTTACCTAGAGGTGTTGTGAACTCTCCAGTACTAGAGGTCTTAGGCCAGGCTTCCTCAACCTTGGCCCTGCAGATGTTTTGAGACTACAATTCCCATCATCCCTGACCACTGGTCCTGCTAGCCAGGGATCATGGGAGTTGTAGTCCCAAAACATCTGGAGGGCTGAGGTTGAGGAAGCCTGTCTTAGGAAGTGACATTGAACCCTAGGGGGTTGGACCAGATGGCTTAGAAGGCTCTTCTCATCTATGGTTGTCTTAACTAGTCTCCTCAAAATCCTGTCATGGGGAGGCTCACAGTACATTCCATACCCAGTGGTGGATATACTGCAGATCCAAAGTGTGTTAAGGTT
The DNA here is from genome assembly GCF_964270895.1 of Podarcis filfolensis. Classification (NCBI taxonomy): domain Eukaryota; kingdom Metazoa; phylum Chordata; class Lepidosauria; order Squamata; family Lacertidae; genus Podarcis; species Podarcis filfolensis. The sequence goes on from NC_139603.1 coordinate 10,430,098, forward strand.
TATAGTGAACTTTAATCGAACGAAGTTAAAAGTACATACCACTTTCTGATGATAGATTCTATAACAGCCATAGTTGAAAACTTTTTCGGTTTGAGGGCTGCATGCCAACAGTAGATGGAGCCAGGGGCAAAAGTGAGTAGAGCAATAGATGCTACTCTTAACTTAGTACCAGTGTTTGAAACTCCCATTGTTTTGCGACAGGGAATTTCATTAGTGCAAGCAGTTTCTGAGATCTGGGTGCAGTACTGCTCCTAAGATTTCAGATTAAAACTGCAGAGTGGAAGGAAAGGAGAACCTTTTTTCCCAAAAACTCTCTGAAGACTGGAGAAGAGACCCTCTTAAGAATATTAGGCGGGTGGGCAGGGGAAGTAACTAGACCATGTGAAAAATGAATATAGGATTTTAGCTGCAGTTCATTCATTTTCAGCTTTGTATTCTTGTTATAAAAAAGTGTGCCTAGAAATTCCGTTGTTGCACCTAGGTTTAAGGTGCCATTTAGCTCTTAGCTTTCATATCTCAGTTTCTAACATGGTGTACAGTGGACTGCATTCCTGCTACATGAAAGGTACAGGCTTATACATACACATCTACATCCAGGCAAGCAAGCAGCCTTATCACAGTTTAAGGATGCATTCCAGCCAGGCAAAAGCACTCAAGGGGACATGGCCTGAGGCAAGTCCAAAGAGTGAGACAGAGATGTTTAGAGGGAGCATGGGAGGAAAAATCACCGCTGATTTACTCCTCTCCCAGTTCTGCTGTTGCTATGCTACCCAGAGTTAAGTCATGGTTTGGCTTAGCAGTAGCACAAACTAGGTCATCATATATCTATATGTGGATGTAACTGCATTCTTCAAGTGAGATTGCTTCTCTTTAATTTTCGTTGTCTTCTAGGGGCTGCTTTTACTGAAGGTTTATCTAGTGGCTTAAGCACTTCGGTTGCAGTCTTTTGTCATGAGTTACCACATGAACTGGGTAAGAGGGAACCAGTTTTGGTTACTGGTAGGGTATTGTTTCTATACATTTACATTTGGTTGGTTGATTGATTGATTGATTGATCGATCACTGTCACAGTTAAATTGAGGTATTTCATAGTATGTGTGAATAACAGTGATACCCCATCCTTTTGGGCTCCTGTAGAATAGAATGCTCAAGGGAAGGTGCGCTTTTTAAAAAGCACAACAGTCAACTGAAACGGGGCTATCTAATATTGCTTCGTTTCAAGCAAATGAATGTTATCTTGCTTCCAGACCAACAAAGGAAACAAAATGGTTTGAATGATGCAAATACTTACTTTACACACCGTTGGCAGTGCACTTAATATGGCAATATGCATTGCTGAATGGGAAGTTTTCGACAACATATTGTCAATTTAATGCAAATTAGCTCAGCTTTTCTTGATGTTGTTTAACCAATTACATTAAGTTGCATTGAAGCATAGTGAAATGATACGAGTTTTCCACTGATTGAAAACACAGTAAATTCTAACTATAAAGAGCCATTGTGAGGACTCTTGAATAGTACTATTTCAGTTTAATGTAAACTTTATGAGGATGTCCCAATCCATTTCCAATAGAGTGGTGGAAAAAACAAATACATTTCAAGTGTGTATACATATGCAGGATATTCATTGTGGCTGCTAAGATTGCTTGGCGCTCCTGTCCTCCAAAAGTTTTGAGCACATTAAAAAACAAAAACAAAAGCAAATGAGATTTTAAGGCATAAAAATATTTCTTGGGAATCAGGGGAAATGAAGCAGTATGGTAGACTTTTAGTATGCTGACAAATGACCAAAAATGTTTTGTGTCTCTTGGCAGGAGATTTTGCTGTACTTCTCAAAGCTGGCATGACTGTCAAACAAGCTGTTCTTTATAATGCGCTTTCAGCTATGCTAGCCTATCTTGGAATGGCTACTGGGATACTCATTGGCCACTATGCAGACAATGTATCTATGTGGATCTTTGCACTTACGGCTGGGCTGTTTATGTATGTGGCCCTTGTTGATATGGTAAGTACTGTATATAAGTATCATTGGATATTGATAGCACTCTGGTATGAAATAGTTGCAGCAACAGAACTTTAATCAAAGATGATGCCAGCATCTGAATTGCTGTACATAAGAGCCTTTCCTCATCAGGCAAAGGGTACATTTAGTTCAGCATCCTAGCAGTGGTTACTTAAATTCAGCCACAGAGAGCTACAAGTACGACATGAAGGAACCTAGTCTGCTTGCTTCTATAGCTGACATAGCAGTCTTCTCTCATTGTCCCTAATAGCAAGCTTAAAACAGGTCCACTGAGAAACAAGAGGAAAACTATCAGCATGCTTGGGGAACCCCACGCTTTGCAGAAATACAGCGGCTCCCCCATTCAAACAGCCCAGTGAGGACTCGGCATACTCAATGGACACCAGGAGCCATGGCATGTTGAAGGATAGGGTGGATTGGGGTAAAATGGCTTGTTTGAGCTTCATAAGATAGCATGGTTGTCTAGCTGGAACCCTGCACAAGAGCACTTAGGTTAGAAATTGGGGATATACTGCAGTATTTTATAGCTGCTCTCGTCTTCACAGAAGGGGAACTATTACCCACTTGAACAATTTAATGCCTCAGCATCAACATGTTCTTTCTATAGTATTCAGATTAATTTTGTTTATGTCTCTCTTTCCTTTTTAAATTCAGGTGCCTGAAATGCTCCACAATGATGCCAGTGATCATGGATGTAGTCGCTGGGGCTATTTCCTGTTACAGAATGCTGGGATTTTGTTAGGTTTTGGTATTATGCTACTTATCTCTGTGTTTGAACATAAAATTGTGTTCAGCATAAACTTGTAATTTTTATTTCTTTTTCTTTCTTTTTCTTTTTTTACATTCCTGATACTGACATGGTACTGAAAACTAACTGTGGGCACTTTTTACCTCTTAATTGCCTCCTGATTAGGCCTTTTTAGTAGTGTTAACTGCTTGCATACATGGCAAGAATATAGTATGTAAAAAAGGTTTAAAAAAAAAAGGTACCTTTACCAATATAGTATGTAGCACTATGGGGAAACTGGCATATTAAATAGCACACTTTGCCTAACATAGTCAAAGCTAAAACTGTAAGGGAAGTGTTTTTTTATTATTTTGAAAAGTTATTTAATATTGTAAGGATACTTAATAGCATGCAATGTGAGGTTTTGTCTTAGTCTTGTATATGTTAACAAAGTGATCCCAACATGAAGTTGTATTGCTTTTGATGTAATATGATATAGAAAAAACGAAAGCTGTCATTTTCATTCCTGCTATTGCGGAGGCGAACAAGCACTCAGAGCATTCTTGAACAGTTATGCTACTGTAAACAAGTTTTCTAATGAAGAGATTAAATATTTGGCTTACCATTAAAATTACATGCTCACTTGTGTTTATGTTCACAAAATTATTAACACTACAGTAAAAAGTTGTGAAATGTCCCACTTCAAGGCCTCAAATCTACATCGAGTCAAGATTCTACATGTAGTTTTAAAAATGTAGTTTAAAAAATTGGAATGTGACAATATTTTCAAAAAGAGCTATGCTGTGTATTTAAGTGAAAGTGTTGACAGAAATATAAAACCAGTGGAGGACAAAACAATTACCAGAGGTGGGTGCCTCACAATATTGGGAAGATTATAAGGAATGAACTGCACAGACAAAAGAGCACAAGAAGTAGGGGGAAACTGTAGAATTCTGCTCTGAACTGTATTGTGTGCACACTTAACAGTTCTCAGTTTAGTAGTGCATGGGGCAGAGTGAATAGTTGAATCGGAACTGTTTTTTCACACCATACGTATCCTTAAAATAGAAACTAGTGTTGGAAAGAACATCTTTCACTTCCTAGAGAACTGGATTCTTAAGAGCTCGGTGGTATGAAAAGCATGTGTGCAACAGAGGAGTGTCACAGGCCTAAATCAGCTGCTAAGACGCATGTCATAGTTTGGATAGAGTAGCAGTTATCCTAATTCTATAATACTAACTTTTGCTATTTACCGTATTTTTTGCTCTATAGGACACTTTCCCCTCCAAAAATTAAGGGGAAATGTGTGTGCGTCCTATGGAGCGAATGCAGGCTCCTTGGCTTCAGCGATAGCAACACGAAGCCTCCGAAGTGCAGAGGGAGCGCTCCTTCCGTACTCCGGAGGCTTCGCGTTGCTTTCGCTGAAGCCTGGAGAGCGAGAGGGGTCGGTGCGCACCGACCCCTCTCACTCTCCAGGCTTCAGGGATAGCCGCCTGAAGCCTCCGGAACACAGCGGGAGGTCCTGCTGCGCTCCGGAGGCTTCAGGTTCCTTTTGCTGAAGTCGGGAGAGCAAGACTCTCCTAGCTTCAGCGGAGAGGGAGAGCTGCTCAGTGCCCCTTCAGCCAAGCGGGAGGAGAAATGAATGGGCTCCGTTTCTCCTGCCACTTCGCTGAAGGGGCGCTGAGCAGAGAGGGGGAGAATTTTTTTTCTTGTTCTCCCCCTCTAAAACAAGGTGCGTCCTATAGAGCGAAAAATACGGTAATTTACCAGGATAGCTTACCTTTATGTGCACTTCAGACGAGAAGCTCCTTAAAAATGTATTTTGTTGCTGGCCCAACCTTGCTCATAAAGTTCCATATGATCTAGGTTGATAGATCATATCAACTTAGGTTGATAGCTAAGTCAGTAGAGCATGAGACTCTTAATCATGGGTTCGAGCCTCACATTGGGCAAAAGATTGCTGCATTGAAGGGGGTTGGACTAAATTACCCTTGTGGTTCCTTCCAACTCTATGATTGCTGTTGTTGTTTAGTCATTTCGTCGTGTCCGACTCTTTGTGACCCCATGGACCAGAGCACGCCAGGCACTCCTGTCTTCCACTGCCTACCACAGTTTGGTCAAACTCATGCTGGTAGCTTCGAGAACACTGTCCAACCATCTTGTCCTCTGTCGTCCCCTTCTCCTTGTGCCCTCCATCTTTCCCAACATCAGGGTCTTTTCCAGGGAGTCTTCTCTTCTCATGAGGTGGCCAAAGTATTGGAGCCTCAGCTTCACAATCTGTCCTTCCAGTGAGCACTCAGGGCTGATTTCCTTCAGAATGGATAGATTTGATCTTCTTGAAGTCCATGGGACTCTCAAGAGACTCCTCCAGCACCAGAATTCAAAAGCATCAATTCTTCGGCGATCAGCCTTCTCTATGATTAAATTAATTTAAATATACTTTTTTGCTGATCTCGATTTTTAGAGAATTCTAGAGTAGTAGGACTAGATGATATTTTCCAACTCTTCGCTCAGTGCAGAATGCAGGATGCAGTTGAGGTATCCCTGGCATGTTCAACCTGTGCTTAAACACCTGGCAAAACAGAGCTCATCACCTCTTGAGGCAGCCTATTCCATTGTTAAATGGCTCTTACACACATGTTTCTCCTAAAGATAAGGCGAAAACTGCTTCTCACCAGTTTCCCGGCATTGGTTTCAGACCCGGAGCAGCAGTTTCAGAAGATGTAGATTTCATTGGTATTATAGAACAGACCTGTTACTTTTGCAGAGCACTGTTACTTTCAGGCTTTCTCTGCAGGCAGAGCATTTAGACTGATAAAGCAGGGAAGGTGCCAAGGGCATATTCAATATAGATGCTGTTATGGTCTTTAGTCTCTTAAAAAAAGTTACAGCAATTGAGCATTAGTCTCAAATATCAGTATTTTAGCACTTTCTCTTGTAAAAATTACCGTATTTTTTGCACCATAACACTCACTTTTTTCCTCCTAGAAAGTAAGGGAAATGTCTGTGCGTATTATGGAGGGAATGCCTACGGGTGGCATGCCTACGGATTTTCCTCCTCTAAAAGCTACGTGCGTGTTATGGTCGGGTGCGTGTTATAGAGCGAAAAATACGGTAGTTCACAGTCCTTTATCCATCTCAAAAAAGTCTTTGCTGCACAAAACACTCTCATTTTATGTGTGTATGTAAGGCTGATAAAAACATTTTTGAGATTATATTTGTGGATTTAGATACAGGATTTCTTTGTTCAAGTCCAGTACAATCCTTTCTGCTGAACTGGATACCATCTAAAATGAAACGGATCGAAGCATTTCTTTGAAGAAATAAGCACAATAATAGCTTTTGCAATAGTTTTTATAAGGTAAATTATTGTTTTGGTCTAGAAAAGGGTGGTGTCTCCTCCTACATCTTGGGCTATAATCTCTTTCCTGGCTATAGCTCCTGTGTGTTTAAACAGGTGAGTACTCCCACCCCACTATGATTGATGTTTTGTCAAATAGTTTTCAAAATAATGAAATTGGTGTGTATCTATAGAACTAGTAGCCTGCCTGCATTCAACTAACAGCTGCTATTTAAATCCACCTCTACCATACTGGCTAGCAATTTGTACATGTAGTGCTGCTTGCTTCAGTCAAGTTTTGGGTACTAACTCTTCTTGTGTGGTGGCAGGAAGAGTAAAAAAAGTTGCACAGTACTTCCTATCTGAATAACAGCACATCCAACATTGGGAACATCCTAAAGAAGGGGTATGACTCCTTTTACATAAGAATCTCCTTCCTGTCTCTCTCTCTCTCTCTTTTTTTAAAGTCTGATGGGATGTTCATTCTGTCTGGTAACATCCTGAGTTCTGCTATCAAAGTTACACAACCTTTCAGACCAGCTCTTGGGCAGGGAGAGAAACCTAAGAGTTTTTGATTTAATTTCCTAAAGTGAAAAGGAGACACAGAACTTTGAGAACCTTGTGAAACAGTTGATTACACAAGAATGTAGCTCAACGCATGGAGATTTTAGGACGGAATTCCAGGGAAATGCCTTTTAAAGCCAAATGTCAAAGTAGAAATATTTTTGGGGGGAGGGGGAAGCCATCTAACTTGGCTAGTAACATGTTGCCTGCTTGAGAAAAGGTTTCAGAGTTTCTTGCAGAAGAGCTGTGCTGAGACACTACATCTTTGCAAGGTTTTTTAAAAAAGAAAATACATAACTGCCTGGTGTTGTGTGATAATTCACACTCAGTGTGCATACCACTAAAATACGCGAGCATTTTCCTTATGCGTGTCTACATATTTTATTGTTTAGAGTCACATTTTGTCACATCTAGAAGCCTATCCTCAGAACTGGAAATTTGACAGCACTGATTCAGAAGAGAAATAAGCTTCACACAAGAGGCGTCATTAACTTCAATTTGTCATACTTTCAGGCACAAATGCTTCAGGTAGATTCGCCCCAATGAGGTAAGTAATAAGTTAATAAATAAGAATGCGCACATGCTGAATTCTTCAGGCATCACCACCCTGCTTTGTCAGGAAAGGGCTCTCCCATGTTCTAGAATTACTTTCTTAATATTAGAAGCTGGTGAATATTTTACTTACTGAGGCTGAATGTTAAGTAATTAGTCTGAGCTCTTAATTCCATGATAGATTTTTTTTTTAAAAAAATAGTTTTTGCTGAAACAACGTAGCTGCTCCTTATTTTTAAGCATGAAGTCCCATTTTAGAGCCACGGAACATCTGTGACCAGATATTTGCAACTTGCCCATGAATCAGGAAAGTGTGTAGAGAAGCCTCCCACAAGCTGCTGCTGTTCATAAATTTTTTTGGAACTACAATTCCCATAATCGCTGAAAAGTCCATGGGACTTTTAGTTAGGATATCTGGAGGACACCAGCTTGGGGGAAGGATACAGGATATCCTTGCACATTCTTAGCAGGGGCACTTCATTGAGAAACCCAGACTAATATCTACTTCTGTGCACATTTGCTGAGAAGTGAACTTCACCGACTTTTAATGCGGACGATACCATGCAGCAGACTTAAAAATTAAAGGAAAATGTCATCTTGGTCATGGCATTGTAGAGTTGGAAGTGATATTGAGTGTCATCTAGTTCAACCCCCTGCAATACAAGAAAGTCCAATAAAACGTACATGATAGGTGGCCATCCAACCTCTGCATGCGATAATACTTTGTGGAAAGTTACTAGAATGTGGGAAATTTTATGGTTAAACTGTAGCCTTTCAGGCCTTTCCCATGGGTAGGATGAGCATTGCTCTCGGGAAGGGAGGAAGGAGCCAAAAAGACACCGAGGGTAAGTTTCAGAGAAAGAGCTTTATTTCTGCCATCCAGAGTAGCAGAAAGGCACCTGCGTGATAATTCACAAGCAGGTACAACTTTTACAGTCATTGCACACAGCATATATTCCCTCCAGCCCCCCCTTTCTCCCCCTCCTCAGGAGCCCTGCCTCATGAGTTTCCCTGAGCATGAACAGAAACTCCTGTCTTGGGACTCCTGGCGCCCTTCCCAGGAAGAAAAGGGGGTTTGAGAAGCCTGTGCGTCAGCGTGTCCAAGATTTGTTGCAACTGGGTAAGATAAGACAGATCCCAGGCCTGCTTCTGCTTGGCATTGACAGGGCCATTCATTAGCTTTTAAAGCTTTCTTGTACTGATAAAAAAGAACGCTTTGCTTATGCGGAAGCATCTGAGAGAAAGAGCAGCTGGGTCTGTGAGAAAAGCTGAAGCTGTGGATTTTAGGAGAAAGGGGAAATTTGGAGCCTAGTTTGGGGTGACTACACAGTCAGGATTTGGGTATCCTGTCCATCCCAAACCAGTGGCGGACCTACATTTTGGGGCCTTGAAGCTTGAACTGTCATGGGGGCCCCTTCACAACCAGCAATGAGGTCTAGGTAACCAGTTGCCTTCTTCAATGGGGTTATGTTCCAGAACAGATCACCATCTGTGCTACTGACTCTCAAGCGTTGGGATTGTTGAAATATGTGCAGCATAGATCAAATTGAGTTGTGCGACTCAAATTGAGTCTACTAGACCCAAAACGTTTAAGCAATGTGGACTAAAGTCGCTTCGGGGGGGGGGGTGTCCCCCGATGTGATTAGAGGCCCTGAAAATTAAGCTTCATAAGTTTCATAGTGGATCCGCCACTGGTTTAAACACTTGACAGAATGGAGGCAACGCGACAACCCTCTGCCTTTTTGTTTTTTTTAAAAATATTTTTATTCGAGAATTTTTTCCATATAGACATAACATACATAAACATACAAAGACAAAAACAAAACAAAAAAACATGTACCATTTCATATCCTAATTTCTTGTACCTTTCTTCCCCGACTTCCTCATGCCTCCCTTTTCTGTATTCCAAATTCTTATCAATTACTCAGCAAATCTTCCCTTATTTTAATTTAAATTTAATCTAATCTTCCTTATTCTCCTTGTCTTAACCCTTGCTAATAGTAACCGTTTACTTTCCAGTCCAACATCATTCTAACTTTCATTAACTTTGTGATATTTCTTTAAATAGTCCTTGAATTTTTTCCATTCTTCTTGCGCTGCTTCTCTTCCCTGGTTTCGGATTCTGCTCGTCATTTCTGCCAAGCCCATGTAGTCTATCACCTTCATCTGCCATTCTTCCAGTGTGGGTAGCTCTTGCGTCTTCCAGTACTTCGCAATGAGTATTCTAGCTGCTGTTGTAGCATACATAAAGAAAGTTATATCCGTCTTTAACACCCCTTGGCCGACAATACCCAAGAGAAAGGCCTCTGGTTTCTTGGAGAAAGTATATTTAAATACCTTTTTAAGTTCATTATAGATCACTTCCCAGAATGCCTTAATCTTCGGGCAAGTCCACCAAAGATGAAAAAATGTACCTTCAGTTTCTTTACATTTCCAACATTTATTGTCAGGCAAATGGTAAATCTTTGCAAGCTTGACTGGGGTTATGTACCACCTATATATCATTTTCATAATATTTTCTCTTAAGGCATTACATGCCGTAAATTTCATCCCGGTGGTCCACAACTTTTCCCAATCAGCAAACAAAATATTATGACCAATGTCCTGAGCCCATTTAATCATGGCTGATTTAACCGTTTCATCTTGTGTATTCCATTTCAGCAGCAAATTGTACATTTTTGACAAGTTCTTAGTACTGGGTTCTAACAGTTCTGTCTCCAGTTTTGATTTTTCCACCTGGAAGCCAATTTTACTGTCCAGTTTAAACGCTTCATTTATTTGATGATAGTGCAACCAATCTCTCACCTTCCCTTTTAATTTCTCAAAACTCTGCAATCTCAGTTTGTCCCCTTCCTTTTCCAAAATTTCCCAGTATCTTGGCCACTTGGACTCCATATTTAACTTTTTAACTGCCTTAGCTTCCATTGGCGACAGCCACCTTGGAGTTTTATTTTCCAGCAAGTCTTTATATCTAACCCAGACATTTAATAGTGCTTTTCTGACAATATGATTTTTAAAACTTTTGTGTGCTTTAACCTTGTCATACCACAAATATGCATGCCACCCAAAAATATTGTTAAAACCTTCCAGATCCAAAATGTCTGTGTTTTCAAAAAGCAGCCATTCTTTCAGCCAGCAGAAAGCTGCCGCTTCATAGTACAATTTAAAGTCTGGCAGGGCAAACCCCCCTCTTTCCTAACCCTCTGCCTTTTTGGTTGGTTAGGTTGATCAATGGGAGGTGGCTGGGGAGTGATGGAAGATAATAATAATAATAATAATAATAATAATAATAATAATAATAATAATATTTATACCCCACCCATCTGGCTGGGCTTCCCCAGCCACTCTGGGCGACTTCCAAAAAAATATTAAAATACCATAATACCTCAAACATTTAAAGCTTCTCTAAACAGGGCTGCCTTCAGATGTCTTCTAAAAGTCTGTAGTTGTTCTCTTTGACATCTGGTGGGAGGGCGTTCCACAGGGAGTGATGGAAGATAGAGATGTGACTTTTAAATATTTAACTAAACGTCAAGTGGTCAGTGAACCCAGCCAGTGTTGGCTGTGATTTTGGGCAGCAACCGCAATCCTCCCGCAAAGGACGCAGCAAAGGCAGGAGTTTTTGCTCACAAGCCTCGATTCTTATTTCGTGATTTTTTTGAGTTTTCGAGCACTTAAAAAATGCAGCGCGCCTGTATGCCAGCCAGTCAACAGAGAGCAATGCAGTTTTAGACGCAACTGAATTCTGAACCTGGGAGGGATCAGAGCTAGGAGTTTCTGTGCTGCATTTCCAAGCCAGAAACGCAAACCAACCTCACCTGCCAACCTGCAATACGGATAACGGACTGCACTGCAAGGCTGCTGGTAAGCTATTTATTTCTCTGCCGCAACTCGGAACGGTCTGCATTTGGCATTAAAAATGTAGCATTGCCGGAGGTTTATTATTTCCCCTCCCACGAACATTTCTCGCGAAATATAGGGCTAGGAAAAGCGTGCCCCAGCTTGGGTCTGGGCTAGCTTCTGCCTGACCGCAGCGACGCTAAAATCCCGATTAAAAATTAATAATACAGATTTATTTATTTTTTAATCAACTCCATGGGGAAATCTGGCAGATGCGAACCCGGAAGCTCCTTATGGATGCACTGATCTATACTTTTTTCCTATCTCTGCCGGGGGATGCCCGGGTGCGAGGCGGTTCCGGGTTGCCGCCCTTGGCTCCGCCCCCTCCGCTGCCGCCTCGGCGCGCGACGCCCCCGCGGTCCTAAAGGTGACCATCTCTGCAAATTCGTTTCCCTTGCGCTCTTGCCAATGGCGGCGGCGGCGCCCGGCGTGACGGAGCGCTACTTCACCCGCTGGTACAAACCCGGTAAAGTTGCAACAGCAGAAGCGCCGCGGAAGCTCTGTCTCGGGTCGGTGGCTCCCCGAGCGTCCTTTTCTCCGGCTGCAAGTCCAGCCCAAAGCAGAATTTGCAACCGTAGATGGGGGATTTGCAGCCATGGTTGGGGATGGTGGGATTTTTATTTGAAATTTGTGAAACCCCGCTTGATTGCAAACAAAACAAAACACCAAACAAAGCTCAAAGCGGTTTGCAAAAAGATAAATATGGATCCGGCGCAAAGGAGGGTTTGCAACAGAGATGGGGGTCGGGGGTCGCATTTGCAGACATGATAAGGGGTGCTGGTGGGTTTTTTTTTAAATTTATGAACCCCCGCTTGACTGGGGGGGAAAGCCCCTCCAAAGCAAAAAAGATGAAACAATAAAATCGAGAAAAAATGGTAAGCCCTGCTTTAAAGCATGGGAAAGTTAAAATACAAAAATAGATTAAAACTGCCTCGATTGAAGCATCTTGGGTAAAAGGTAAAGGGACCCCTGACCATTAGGTCCAGTCGTCACCGACTCTGGGGTTGCAGCGCTCATCTCGTTTTATTGGCCAAGGGAGCCGGTGTACAGCTTCTGGGTCATGTGGCCTAAGCCGCTTCTGGCGAACCAGAGCAGTGCACAGAAACGCCGTTTACCTTCCCGCTGGAGTGGTACCTATTGATCTACTTGCACTTTGACATGCTTTCGAACTGCTAGGTTGGCAGGAGCAGGGACCGAGCAACGGGAGCTCACCCCCTTGCGGGGATTCGAACCGCCAACCTTCTGATCGGCAAGCCCTAGGCTCTGTGGTTTAACCCACAGCGCCACCCGCGTCCTTTAGCATCTGGATAGGATTGCCTTAAAGGGGGGTGTTTTTAAGCAGGCAGCAAAAAGGCTATGCAGCAAAGATGCCTGGCTCCATCTCAATAGGCAGGGAGTTCCAAAGTTCAGGCACTGCCGCACCATATGATACGAGTTCCACTCCCAACATCTGGAGGACTGCAAGTCCCCCATCCCTGCTTTATAGGATGCATAGACACACATGCACACTAGTACAGCAGTAACTGATTCACTCTCTGATTTTCTAAGTCATTTTGGGTTGCCTCTGGAAAGAGAAGGTAAAGGTAAAGGGACCCCTCACCATTAGGACCAGTTGTGGCCGACTCTGGGGTTGCGGTGCTCATCTCGCTTTATTGGCCGAGGGAGCCGGCGTACAGCTTCCGGGTCATGTGGCCAGCATGACTAAGCCGCTTCTGGCAAACCAGAGTAGTGCACGGAAACACCATTTACCTTCCCGCCAGAGCGGTACCTATTTATCTACTTGCACTTTGACGTGCTTTCGAACTGCTAGGTTGGCAGGAGCAGGGACCGAGCAACAGGAGCTCACCCCTTCATGGGGATTTGAACTGCCGACCTTCTGATCGGCAAGTCCTAGGCTCTGTGGTTTAACCCACAGCGCCACCTGCATCCTCGGGCAAGAGAAAGCGGCTAACAAATTTAGTGACTAGGAATAGTAATTTATGTAATTGGAACTGCAGCAGCACATGGCCTTGGGCTGGCCTCATCCAGACCCACCTCTTCCACAGCCAATCCCACTTACTCTGAAATGAAGACTTACATCGTGATCCCACGATTCCCATTATGTTACTGATTTGTTTATTACGCATCCTTCAGCCCATAGTCCCTGGGCTGGTTGCAGCATTAAAAACAATATAAGACACATAACGCCCATTCCGTGTTTGCAAGAACTTGATTGTTTAGTGTGGCAGTGTCTACCCTTTGGAACTCCCTGCTTATTGAACTCAAGAAGGTGCCTTTTTGGCACCTGCTAAGAGCATTCCTTTTGGGGCCTACCCAGCTGCTTACGAGGTTGCGGTAATTTTAATGTTTTAGCTTTTCTCTGTTTTAAAGTAGGGTTGCGAAATTTTCTTGATTTTACTGTTTTACCTTTGGTAAATCGCTTTGAGGTTGTTCTTTTTTTTTAACAATCATTTTTTAATAAATTAAACATTTTATGAAATTAAAAGCAAAAGGATTGTAGCAGAACTGTATGCAATTGCATTTCTTGAAATTAATCCCTTCTCAACCAGGCTTTAGCCTTGCCACACTTGCCTCCCCTGCTATAGAAACATAAATGGTCAGCATCTTGGGCCAAGAAGTGCATTTACATAATTTCAACTAATTTCACCCAACCTCACCTCTGCATGTTTTTTTGGCTGGAAAGTTATTTATTTGATGGTTAATTCCCTCCTCCACAGATGTCAAAGGTAATCCATGCGAGGACCATTGCATATTGCAGCATTCTAACAGGTAAGCTTTTTTGCAGCCCATTTATTTGCATGTTAACTTGGAACTGCTTTTGTGTTCAGTGGGGGGGGTGTCACTCCAAGCAAGTGAGCGCAGGATTTGCTCAATAGGTCTTACTTATTAAGAGATCCTTGCCTCAACATTGAGGCAGTTGAGATTAGCTGCAGTCAGGCGCACATCTAAGAGATGGTGCAATTGATCTACGTTGTATTGTTTTAAATAAGATGTGCATTAACTTACTGATTCGCAGCCAGCGCTGGATTGAGGCCTTTTAGGGCAAAAACTTGCTCTTATGAACAGAAGTGATAGGCTTACTACACATAAGAATTTTTGCAGCTTAATTGAGCCGGATACACCCTGTAACTTTAAAATGTTTCCCTACCTAATTTTTGTACTGGTTATTTTTTGTACTTTTGGAAAACTGTTTTGAGAAGGCTTCTGGCTTTGTCGAAGTAACTCATCCATAAGAAAGCGGGACTTCCCAAAGCAACATAAATTACTGTATTCAGCAATTTCCCTAGCAGTTGGCTCTAGAGGAGAAGTCCAAGCAGTTCATTGTCCTAACCTCTTTTCTTGTAGAATCTGTGTTGTCACTCTCGCAGAGGCTCATCCTCTTCTTCAAAAAGGAAAATCCATTGAGAGGATTAGTTACCAGATCAGTGCCAACTGCAGCAGGCTGCAAAATAAAGTTTCTGGGAAGTCTAAACGGGTATGTCTCATTCCATTTTTTAACTTGTGATTGTCTAGTAAGAATTCTTTTTTTAAAAAAAAAACACCGATTCTGCTGGACTTAGAGGAGGAACAGTTTTAAAAATATTGTTATCTGTAAGGGGGCTATCGGTACTTGCAGAGAGGGGTTTACATGGTATAGACTAAAATAGTATGTGCCTATCGTTGGCAAATGTATTTATGAAGCTATTTTGTTTGTAAGAAGCCCATCTTCCCCGTTTTCCTAGTGACCTGCGGTGCTTGCTTCCTCTTGTGACTTAGGGGAGATTAGATTGCATTAAGAAGAGGGTCTCTGTCTGTCGGTATGATCCATCATACTTTAATTCCCTCCCATATTCTTGCTAGAAGGAGAACCAGGCTGCCAGTTACTAAATGCCCGTTCAGGTTTACTGAAACAAAGTCAGGGCCTAGAGCCTAGAGCAAACTTTTTCAGCAGGGGGCCAGTCCACTGTCCCTCAGACCTTGTGGGGGGCCGGACTATATTTTGAAGGGAAAAAAAGAAAATGAACCAATTCTTATGCCCCACAAATAACCTAGAGATGAATTTTAAATAAAAGGACACATTCTACTCATGTAAAAACACCAGGCAGGCCCCACAAATAACCCAGAGATGCATTTTAAATAAAAGGACACATTCTACTCATGTAAAAATACGCTGATTCCCGCACCGTCCGCGGGCGAGATTGAGAAGGCGATTGAGCCAGATCGCGCCCCGGGCCTTAGGTTGCCTACCCATGCTCTAAACCTCTCTATCTTCTCACAAAACCCTCTCCAAACCACATCCTCCACCAGTCCTGCTCCATTTCAACTTCAATTGTTTTGACCTGGCTAGACTTCGTCCTTGAAGTGTGATGATGTCTTCTGCTTATCTTGAGAGGGGTGTGTGTGAAAATCTATGGAGCCAGAATGCAGCATACTATACAAGGAATGAGACACATCCATTGCTGTTTTGTCTACTGTCTCCACAAACCACAAGTTGCTTGCAGAGACCACAGAAGATGGCCCCCTTCCCCCCCCCCCATTTCTAATCCTGGTGTCAATTGACTTGGCCACCACTGTAAGCATTTCTCTGAAGGAGAAGGGGGTCATCAGCAAAAATCATGTTATCATTCCTCCCCATCCCCAAGGCTTAATGTCAGGTTACAATAGATGTAAGTTTATACTGGCAGCCTAATGGGTTTCACTAAGGACCCTGGATCTGAACATGGGTTTCCTTGCATTCAAAATCTAATGCCTATCAGTTTTGTCCACATTAAGGAAGGAAACGGCATCTTGCTTAATTTAGAAGTTTTTTGTTCAGAACAATAAAACAAGGTCCCTGGACTTTTACTGCTGGCAGTGAAAGCTGCCAGGCTCTTGCAGTTTCCTTTTCTCAGAGTCTTAATTTGTATAACCTCTGTTTCCCCCCAGGGTGCTCAGTTCCTAACAGAACTTTCCCCTTTGTGCCGAATTTTCTGCTCAGATGGAGAAGAGTATACCATATATAGGTAAGCAGGAGACCTTTGTTTACCTTGCGTTGCTTCTACCATTCGAGAGTTTACTAAACTGGAAATTCTTTGCAGCTGTATAAGAGGGAGATTGATAGAGGTGAATGAAAACATTCTGGACAGTCCAAATCTGCTGCAAGCCAAGGTCAGAATTTTAAGCTAGCTCTTAGCCCTTCTCTTACTTCTGCATTCTCTCTCTTACTTTTTGTCTCACTTCTCATGTTTTCCCCTCTAGCCTTCCACAGATGGGTACATAGCAGTTGTATTGCCAAAGTTTGAAGAAAGTAAAAGCATAACTCAGGGACTTTTGACGCGGAAAGAATACGAAGATGTTTTGTCAAAACGCTTTAATTCCGTTTCTTGATAAGATGCACAGAATGAGAACTCGGCATTTCATTAGCAGACGCATGAACTGAGCGAGACTGCTTCCAGTATACCCCACAATAAAGTGACTTATCCGCTTTCGTACTTAACGCAGAAAGGAGAACTGAATAAAAACGCTTTGAATTTCAAATAGCAACAGGTCTGAGAATTTGTTCTTTTTCAGCGCAAGCAAGCAATTTTTTAAAAAAGCACTTTGAAGGTTCTTTTATTAACAAGCTGTCAACTGAGTACTTAAATCTCCAGTGATATCAGTGGAACTTCAAGAGAACTTAACTTTGACTGTGGCATTTAAAGGGGGAATGCCAAAATACAACCGTGTTTCCAGTATCAACAGAAGTTTTGTTTACCTATAGTTTATCATTTCACCCTCTACTTTATGAAGTGAAGACTAAATCTTGACAGAGTGGCATCTATCTACCATTAACAAGTTTGTTATTTGGAAGAGTTTAATGTTGAAATGTACACCTGAGCGAAATATTGTGGATGGTAGCTAATGCAATGACTAGACACTCACTATCTAATATGGCCTTTTCAGACACATGTTAATTTGAGTGGGATGCTTAACCTTTCTCCTTACTTGCCCCTTTTCTACACAACCAGCTTTTTGCCTCCGTTGAGAGTTCGGGATAGGACTGGCGTTGCAGAAGAAAAGAGGCAAGCAGGTGATAAGGACAGAAAATAAATGGTGGGGAAGCCCTTATTCCATACTTTGCACATCAGAGTAAAATGAGATTGGGAATTCTCTTTTTGCCATTAAGTGTCTAATTTTTATCCTAAGGTAAGAGAATAAAAAGGAGCAATTAACCATAGCCACATCAGTCATTGCCTAAGTTTCTCAGGTTTGCAGGACTCTAAATAGGGGTTGAATAATAGCGAGACTTCAGACCAGAGCACTTCAGTAACTACAGCAAACATACATACATACATCTCAAACAAGAATGAAGAATGTTTAGTTTCTACAAAACAAGTAATGCCCTCTTTGTAGTGACTGGTTTTAACAGCTACAACTTACTTCCAAGTGGAATTATATAACCTCTGTTAGCTACCTAAAACTGAAGGATCAAATTTTACACTTAAAGCTGCAGTCCTAAGCTTACTCACTAGGGAGGGAAATCTCCCTAAACTCCCTGGGAGATATTTCTGATAAAATTGCTCAGAGCATACGACACAAATTTTACTGACTCTGTGTGAGCGTACTATAAAAACAAACAAGACAAACACAAGCTCTTAACTAGTTGGCTTCATCAGCACTAACGAAAACCTTTATTTTTAGCCTTGTAAGTTGGTAAATTTGGTGTTCTTTTTTTAAAAAAAGAGTGAGGTTTTCAGAAGGCTTTTATCCTTAAAGCTTTCTTGTAACTAACAAATGCTTTCAGAAGAGGTCAGCAGCTTCGGGACCTTGGGACCAAATCTTGCCCCTAAAGAGAGTATGCCTGCCTCTTTCCCCTCCTCCTCTCAAGGTAAAAGTGGGATCTGTGGCAACAGAACTTGTTTGCAGGTCACTTTAGGAGGGAGGGGGATAGATTCTAGTCCCATCTTTTACTCCCTTTTCAAAAACACTCTTCCACAATACCTATTTTCAGACCAGGGTCCTTAGTGGTGACCATTAAACAAACAACAAAATACCAGTAGTACCCGCCCCCCCATGTAGCATATCAAAAGACTATCCAGTTCATGTGCATAAAGATCTATAGCAGCATCTTTGGGGTTGTAGAGTAAGACATTCATAAATGCACGGGATTACAAAAATAGCGGTACATATTAATAGTGAACAAAAAACGTATTCATTTTACAAAAATATGCAGCCATTTAAAGCTGTGTGTTGCTTTTGTTAACTGCCAAGTACCGTGACATCTATTAGATGTGAAAAGGTTACAAGAGCTTTTTCTATCCTGGTTTCACCTTTCTCAAAAGAAAGCAATTAGGAGAGGCTTAGTGTACAAACTCTCGTATGGAAATCTTTTTGTTCCCAAAAAGCGCCTTAGAACGGTTTGTTCTCCAAAACACTGAGGTATGCTACGTGTTGTTCCAAGGATTTTATCCCAAAGGCTTCTGTTCTTCCAACCAGGCCACCACTTTCTCTTGCTACGGTCTGCAGGCCATTTTCCCTCCAGGGATGATGGGCTCTAAGGTAGTCATTTCCTCCTCTGTGCTGCAATAAACGTAATTTATAAATACAAGTTGTTGCTCCATCCAGAAATGGGTTCATTTTGCTACATTTAGATGATGTGCGGATGCCCACTCACCTTTCTTAGTAACCTGCAGCTAAGCGGAAGAACCTGGGCCAGCAGATCGAGAATATACTTTGCTTTGTGAATGCACGCGTCCACCTAAACACAGAGTAAATCTGGGCATCACCAAAGAGTTCATGAAACGCCGCCTGTGCAAATTGCTTTCGCACTTTTATCAAAGACATTTATTAGTGGCTCAAACTCCGCTACAATTTCTTCCCTCCACCGTCACCTTTTAAGGATAACGAGCGCAATCCAGGAGGAAGTTCTCCTGCACAAGCCTTAATTCAAGGAACAAGAATCACGTGAAGACATGCATGGTCCCTACTCTCTTAAACTGCTCTCTTGCAGGCTGGATTAAAAGGCTTTAATCAAAGAACTGGCTTTCAAGCAATGAACTGGTCACATTTTTTCAATGCCTTAAAGGTGATTTTTGTTTTGTTTTTGGCGAGTCCTTAAAAAGGTAACCTCTCTCTTTTAAAAAATGCACAAATTTAAGACAGCCCACCATTTATTATTACTTTTGAGAAAGGAAATCAGGCACCTTTGTTTTCTTTACGGTTGGGAAGCAAGCAATATGCTGAATACATGAAGACAATTCATGGTATCTGTGTTACATTAGACATGCTTTTAAAACGGGCCTGAGCATACATTCTACAAGGTGCTGATGGGGTAACAAGATTTGTGCTTGCTTTTTAAAAATCTGGGACCCCTATTTCTTTGTTGGAACAAGGGAACTTTTTGGAGCACCACATTTGTTCCCAGAAGACCGGTGACTTGTCTGGCTACGATTTGTTTTTAACTGTCACCGTATAATTGTAAAGTGGCCTCCCAAGTTGAGACCCGGCTAATTTTAGCGACATAATAGCACCATACAACCTCTGCCTGCTCTATTCAACACACAGAACTAAATAATATGTGTGATCCTCAACATTAGTCATACTCAAAGCAGGCTTACTGATTTCACTGAGTCTACTCTCAGCATGACTAACACTAGGTTTTCTTCCTTCGACTACAGAAAAGAGAAAATTGAAAAAGCAAGTTCATTTGGCAAAACTCTCTTTAAAATTTATTAAGAAGCTTACCTTTGTGAAAGTTGCAGTTTTACCCTGAACAGGGGTTTTGGCTGTTACCTGAAGCTGCTGATAAGCAGGGACCATTTTGTCAATCTCCTGTAGAACCAATGGCTTGTCGTCATCTTCCAGCTGAAACAAACACATAGATGCCTCTAAGATAGGAGCATAGCTGTCAAGTGTCCCTTATTTGAAGGGACAGTCCCTTATTCCAGTGCCATGTCCTGCTGCTGTCCCTTATTGATGGATGTCCCTTAAATGTCCCTTAAATGATGTCCCTTAAATTTCAGAGGAAGCAGCTCCTCTCCCTCCCTCCCTGCCGGCCAGGGAGGAGGGAGGCTCCAACTGTTTTGCTTGGCTGTATTGCTCACCCAATAAGAAGTCTAAGAACGACTGGGGGGGGGGGAGCTTGCATGCCTTGTGTGTGGCTAGTTAATGAAAGCTGAGGGGCGTTTTGAATGCTGGACGCCATTTTGTTGCACGTGCTGCTGCAAACTTTGCAGTGCAAAGCCAGGCCGGGGAGCCATCTTAAGTTGAGGCTGCATAGGCCTTGTGGTGCATGTGATTCAGATTCTATTCAGTTGAACCTCTGATTACAAAGTTGGTTGGACAGTGTTCTCGAAGCTACCAGCATGAGTTTGACCAGACTGCAGGAGGACAGGAAGACTGGAGTGCCTGGAACAGGTGAGGCTGCAGGTCCCTTATTTTGGCTGCTGGTCCCTTATTTTCAAGGCTGTTGGTCCCTTATTTTCAAATCTGTAAGTTGACAGCTATGGATAGGAGAGCTAAACATGACAGAATTTATATAAGGGGAAAAGACTAGAAACCAGGCATGGAAGCATCAAGAACAGAAATTTTTAAACGCAACTTTTTTTTCATATTTGGAATTTGTACGGTACCTGATTAGAAAACGCAAGGAGAGCCGAGGCGAACTTTAGTCCTTCTGCAGCAAAGGCCTAAGACAGAAAGGGGAGAGGTTACATGCAAACGTAAAGAACAGTCAACACGAGACGAGGGAAAATCCTACTCTCAGCAACAGACCTAAAAACCTGTTGGTGATTGAACAAGTCAAATTCAGCTCAAAAGGAATACACTTTAAAATACTGTTGTTTAAGAGAGACAGCTCACTTAAAATAAATACACTGGTGTAAGAGTGTGTGTGTATTTAATAATACATCCACTGGCTGTCTGCAATCCCCTCCCTTTTCCTTGTAGCCTATCCTGACCTGCAGACTCGAAAAGACCTGCTCCGAGAGAGAAATGGAGGCACAGGTATATCCAGGGTCACATGTCCATAGTTTGAACGATATATATATATGGGAGGCAACACAGCAATATTCTTACTGTCTCCCACCAGAATAAAACTGGGAGGAAAGATTAAAAATCAGCTTGGGGGTGAATGAAGCAAGCCCCACTTCTCTTCTCCGCTCCAAAAATTAAAATCAATACACAGTTCACATATACGGAAATCCTTTTTAAAACAAAAAACAAAAAACCCTCAAGATACATACAAATGTACTTATTAGATTTCCCCCACCTATAAATGATACCTAAGAGGAATAAGGTTTAGGGAAAATATTAACCTAGACAAAAAGTGCTATATTCATTAGGCAACCCAAAGGCCCCATGATTTAATTGCTCGGTGTTTTTGCTAACAGAACCTCACGTTGTTCCAGGAATTAATTAAAACATTTTGCTGACAGCATCTTGAAAGTAGTTTGCGAACTCTCTTTTGGTTGTTCATTACCTCTGACTGCTGAAATAAATCCTGAGTGGTTTTCAGCAGCCCTTCCCCTCTAAAGAAAAGAGAGAGAGAGAGAAATAATAATGATAATAACAATTCCAACACACTAAAGACTGTTTAATCTACAAAACCCTGTGATTAGGGCTCTGGAGGGCTGGGACAGAGAAGCTGAAGATTTTGTGCAGAGGTGGGCAACTTGTGGTCCTCCAGGTGTTGGATTGCAACTCTCACTATTCCTGGCTGGAACTGATTGGAGTTCTAAGTCCGACAACTTCTGGAGTTTCCCTATCTGTGCTTGAGTGGCCCAGAAAAGGCTCTGCTAAGGACAGAACAGCTCAATCTCTCGGCTCTGCTCCAGACTTGGGCATCGCTTTGGCTGAAGATACAGGAGCACAGTGGGTTTTTTTTATCAAAACATCCCTCACGACATGAGAACGAGCCGTCTTTGCTTTAACTACATCAAGGTTGCTTAACTTGAAGGTGCAAAGTAAGATTTCAACTAAGAAGAGTTTGGACTTGATATCCCACCTTTCACTACCCTTTAAGGAGTCTCAAAGCGGCTAACAATCTCCTTTTCCCTTCCTCCCCCACAACAAACACTCTGTGAGGTGAGTGGAGCTGAGAGACTTCAGAGAAGTGTGACTAGCCCAAGGTCACCCAGCAGCTGCATGTGGAGGAGCGGGGAATCGAACCCGGTTCACCAGATTACGAGTCCACCACTCTTAACCACTACACCGCACTGGCTCTCAACTAAGATTGAAACATGGAAGGCCAGTGTAATGAGGTTTTTTTTTTTTTTTTAAAAAAGTTTTTTCTGTCTTGCTAGTGCTCAGAAGAGGAAAGAGCAGTGACCGTAAATGCCAGCCACATACTTCTCAAACTCTGCTAATGGCTGCCTTCTCCAGGATACAAAACGAAGTACACACAAGTGGGGATGGGGGTCAGCAAGACAAGCTTTCTGGGATCTCTTTCAATGCTGCGGGGGGGGGGGGACTCTTAGATTATGGTTACCAGACGTCCCCGTTTCCCAGGGAAAGTCCCCGGCTTTACAAATCTGTCCCCAAACAAAATCCGTCCCCGGAATGTCCCTGGATTTCATTTAACGTTCTGGAATTTATATTTTAAGTGTTGTCGATTTATTAGTAGGGAATGAATGTTGCGTGATTGGTTCAACAAACAAGACACATCACATGGGGAGTTCCGGCGAGGCAAAATGGCGGGTGTCACGGCAGCGGGCAGCTCCTGAAGCCAGCCAGAGCCAACTACACTACCAGGCTGGCTCTGAGCTGCTGAGACTGCTGCTGCCGCTGCTGAGGGGGAACCAGGGACGCCTGGCACATCAACTGGGGGAACTGTTGACATCCCCCCCCGTGTGACCCAAACCGAGCTGGGAGTGAGAGTGTCCGGCCACTCGGCCAACTGCCCAGTGGCGCTCCGGGGCCTGTAACAACCCCGGAGCTGACGCAGTGAGAAGGGGGAGAGGAGAAGGAAAAGGGAGACAGAGAAAGAGGAAGGAGAAAAAAAGAGGGGAGCCCTGACCTTGCTGCGCCGCTGCTGCCACTCAGGAGGAGAGGTAGGAGAGCACAGCGAGGGCAAGGACACGTGGCCGAGCCCAGGCCCAACTCGAGCCTACTCCATGGTGACTAGCTCTCCAAGAGAGCAGGCTGAGGCCCAGAGGAAGGCCGCACGACAGAGGAGACTACAGAAGATAAGATATTACTTCTTAATTTTTTTAAATGCCGTATTTTTCGCTCTATAAGACGCACCAGACCACAAGATGCGCCTAGTTTTTGGAGGAGGAAAACAATAATAAAAATATTCTGAATCGCAGAAGCCAGAACAGCAAGAGGGATCGCTGCGCAGTGAAAGCAGCGATCCCTCTTGCTGTTCTGGCTTCTGGGATAGCTGTGCAGCCTGCATTCGCTCCATAAGACGCACACACATTTCCCCTTTTTAGGAGGGAAAAAGTGAGTCTTATAGAGCAAAAAATATGGTAATTTTTTTCCTCTTTTCAAAAAAAAAAAAGTGTTTCCGGATTCTTTGGGAAAAAAATGGTAACCTTATCTTAGATGCAACTCAGCAGTCCCACAACATCCCCTACAACATTGCAAGAGATCCTAGGACCCACCTGACCCTGTGTGTTATTTCATTAATGCCCCTGAAGAGCTTCTGTCCTAGGCAGCCGTTTCTGCAGCCAGATGGCTCGTGCTATACCTCAACACCAAAAAGCTGTAATGTATATATTTTTACACAGCATAATCACTGCACACGATGGCGCTTTTCAGGGCACTATGCTGAATATGCATCTGCTACAAAAGGCACCACCGGTGCGTTTAGCTCCCTTTGTCCCTTTATAGCATCAAAGGAGGGCTTGTGAAATATTATGACGTCCGCCATCTCCTTTCCCTGCCTGCCAGCCAGCATTGTGGAGAAAAAGAACCTTATAATCTGAGTCAAGTTCTAGGAGCTTTCACTCAATGATACAAGGGAAGGGAATACAGTGGCCATTTTCACGTTCAGCCTCATGTTTAGTGTAATTTCTTGTTTAGCCTTCAAATTAACATGAGCAAAGAGAGGTCCCAGCCCCAAGGAAAATACAGTGTCAGGTTTGGCAAGGGGAGGGCAGAAAGACGAAGGCTAATAAGAATAGCTTCCTCAAACCGATTCTCTGCATAATATTCCTTCAAACCATGGTTTCTTCTTCAAACCATGGCCGGTTCTCTTCATAATATTACTTCAAACCATGGTTTCTTCTTCAAACCATTCTCTCCTTAATATTCCTCCCTCCCTCCCTGACCCTTTTGTTTTTACCTTGTAAATAAGAACATAGAATAGGCCATGCTAGACAGGCCTTGCCCATGCCGTACAATCTCGTTTTCAGGATCATCCCATTTCTCCATCTCAGCGTCGACGCGCGTTGTCAGTTTATGCAGTTCCAAGCCTAGTTTCCCAAGTTTCATTTGCTCCTGCAAGTGATAAAAGTTACTTCCTTTTTGCTTAATACACTATTCAGCTTCACAACTACTGTACAGAAAAATTGTACTAGCGGATTAAGAAGTAGTACCTTACCTCACTATCGAGCCTGACTGGCTTTAAGGCTTTCATGTTTGCATTATGCTTCTGTTAAAAAAAAGAAAGAGAAACGGTTTACCGAATGGAATTTGCTTCCAGTGTTACTATTAATCCATCAAAGGGATGAGGAATGGAGTCAACAGGTGAATTCCCAAGAATGTGTGCTGTTTTTCAATAACGCTCTCCCCTCCAACCCCAGACTCAAAATGATTGAATTCAATGAAGGATTATGTTGTTGGGTCAGTGTTGGAATGAGCCAACTGCTGTTCTCCTTTCATGGACTTCCTGCTTTTTAAAACCCCTTCCTTATGGGCTCACTGAACACAATAGAAGTGACCCATGGCTGTTGCTAAAATTTCAGATTTTTAAATATGGGATTAAATCAGGCAGCTAGCACAAAACTGTCAACTGATCGGCAGTTCTCCAAGTTATGAAGCAGAGTCTCCTATATCACCTGCGATTACATACTGACTTCAGTACGCAATGTCATGAACTGAACTACAGGGGTCTTAGGCCATGGGTAGGCAAACTAAGGCCTGGGGGCCGGATCCGGCCCAAGTGCCTTCTAAATCTGGCCCGCGGATGGTCCGGGAATGAGCGTGTTTTTACATGAGTAGAATGTGTGCTTTTATTTAAAATGCATCTCTGGGTTATTTGTGGAGCATAGGAATTCGTTCATTCCCCCCCCCCCCAAATATATTCCGGCCCCCCACAAGGTCTGAGGGACAGTGGACCAGCCCCCTGCTGAAAAAGTTTGCTGACCCCTGTCTTAGGCAAAGCACTGCAGTTGAGAAGGCGGAGGAAAGAATTACCCAACTTTCTTTTTTGTTTAGTTACTGCTGCTTCCTCAAAGAAAACTACCTTCTATAGCCAGGATGGCAATATGAGGTTTTCATTAACCCTCTGTAAGGGGGCGAAAGAAAACTAGATTTTTAAAAATTAGAGTATGGTGGCAAATGAGGAGGTATGCGGAATGGAGCAAATTAATTTTTAGTGTATGAAAAAAAGGTAAATGCAGCAACCCCACCAAAGTGAACTTACCCCCGGCCTGGGCAGTGATAGGTACACACGCTTCTCTCCTAAGAACAACACATTAAAATTTGTCATGTAGCTTTCACGCACACCTCAGACTTATTCTTTCATTTCTTTAGGCTTAAAAAAAAATATTTTTAAAGAAAAGAGCTACCTACCTCTAACAATTCCTCTTCACGGATTCTGCCATGGCTTTCAGTATATAAAAGGGAAATTCTGCTACTGCTTAAATTTGATTCTTTGAAGACCTGGCACGTTGAGTAGGCCCCCTTCCTTTTCAACGACATTCTTTCTAAAATCTTCTAATACCTTTCTGAATGCCCAAGGAGAGGGAGGGAACTATTTCATGGGGCAAAGAACGCCTACATCACACAAGCAAGTGCAGAAATGAATTGGGAGTCTGCCTTTCTCCTGGTAATTTCTGATATACCATCTCAGCTAGTTGTTTTTCCTGCCCTACATCAGTAGTTTTCAAGGAGGGGTGAGGTGGTTGTATGTCCAGGGAAGCATTATTGAGAGGATTCTGATGGCACCTGGGGGGCCCAAAAAAGCTTGGCGTTCAAACCAGAAAAGTTTAAACACACATCTAATTAACATCTGACTGCTGTGAGTGTCACAGAATGGAGAGATCTGCTAGCAAAACCAAATGAATGTCATCCCCCAAGGTGATTAAAAAATAGTATTTGGAGTGGCGTTATCTGGAGAGTCACAGTCAGTGTTAGCATGCTAGTAAAATAGCTAGTTATACTGGGATCCAGAAATGCTGTACAGTCGTAGCTTGCTACAGTCGTAGCTTGGTTCTCGAACGCCTTGTGACTCGGAACGTTTTGGCTCACGAACCTGGAAGGAAGTGTTTTGGTTTGCGAACGTTCTTTGGAAGCCGAACGTCTGACATGGCTTCCGATTGAGTGCCGCAAGCTCCCGCAGCCAATCAGAAGCCGCGCTTTCGTTTTCAAACGTCGAATGGACTTCCGTAATGGGTTCCATTTGAGAACCAAGGTACGACTGTACTCCTTAAAAGTTTAGCCACCGACGTGGCTGAGACATGCTTTCCAGGAGGTGCTCTATTAGAGAGGAAGGTTTGGCATACAACCCTTCCAAAGTACAGATAATCTCATGTGCTACAAGCCCTCTGCACAAAGCCCATTCATGCCCACAAAAACGGAGAGGATCTGTAAGATCTGTGACATGATCTATCATCTTCTGTGCAACAGAACGGAGGGCAAGCAATGGAGCAAGTCAAGCAATTTGGTCTGCTGGACCAAACCATGTACAGAAGACTGGAGAGACTATCCCAGGCCATGCAATTCAGGTGTTGCTCTACTAGGTGGTAGATCCGCTCCACTTCCCAGTGGGGAGGAGTTGCGGTGGACCATGTGGCCACCCACTCCCCACCGGGGGCAGGGGACTTTGTCCCCTGTTGCCTGGGGGATCCCGGCCACGTCAGAGCCTAGCCAGCCAATCCGCTGGCCGGCGGAGCGTGGCCGGGGCAGTTTAAATGGAGGAGCGAGCCAGAGGACTTCCTCTTTGGCTCGCTTCCTCAATCACCCGCCCTCCCTCCCTATTTTGCAGGTTAGGCTATGGCCTTGCTATGGACTTCGGTTGGTCGCCTTGGTTGTCCGAGGAACCTGGTAGGAATTTTTCCACTTGGCAAATTGGCACTGGCCACTTGGTTTTCGCCTACCTCATAGCAATCATCACAAGTTTGTTAGGGTTGCGGTTAGGCATTGTTTGACCTTGTGTACGGAAGGAGAGGTGTGGCCATCACCTGCCCCTCCATGCTTAAGGGTATTCCGTTAAAGGAATCCGGGGGTGTTGATCTAGTCCGAAGCCCGGCTGGGGGGCTAAGGCCTTGACACGACCCCGACGGGAACACCAGGGGGAGCTTGAGTTGGTTCGCATCGACAGGGCTCCCCCTACCGGTGGCTTACCCTTACTGGACTTCCTGCACAATGGGCAGGAGTCAGATATAGTTGGGTCCAATCAATGCCTAAGCCAATACCGCTCACATTCTGTAATTCAATAAAGTTGTGGTCAGAATTTGCCCAATAACATAAACCTAATATCTGCGTCCTTGTGTGAGTTATTTCCAACGAGGGGGTGGCTGAGGCATTGCCACTGTGGCTGAGTCCAAAGATCAGTCCAGCTCAGTGTTCCAAGTACTTCATGGTACCCTCGCTCACCCCTGGCTACTGTCAATCAAAGGATGAGAGTCCCTCAACATGATATGAGGAAAGGGCAGAATGTCTGGCAAAGAGAAAGCAGAGTGGAAAGATTGAAGTGGTTGAGACAGAGGAGGAAGCTGAAACATTTCAACAGGGGTGGCGGCTGCCGAGGGAGTTGCGGAGTCGCTGCTGAAATAGAGCCCACGGCACTCCAGCTTCTCCCACGAAGGAAAGAAAACACAAATCAGATTGGAGCCAAGCAGTTCGTTGTAAAAATACACTTGGTTTATTAGAAAGTGTCCAGCACATTTTGATTGCTCTTCAGTCTTTAACCATCACCAAAAAGCAGAGAGCGTTTGCCTCGCAGACATCAAAAACATACCTTTCCCATCACATCTCCCACGTTGTAAAGTGACAGCTTAAAAAATTACATTACCGTAAAAAATATAAAGTTTGTAAATTAAGGGGCAGGTGGAGGGGACTAGCCCGCTAAACTTTCAGTCCACTTAGTATATAGGCTTAGCTATCTTCCTGACAAGAACAAACTGAAGTGTTAATTGCAACTTTAATTATTATCAAAGAAATTAAGGGATGTTTCCTCCTGTTATCTAGAATGCCACTATTGGGTTGTTGTTGTTATTCTCTAGCAATGGCGAAGGCAGGCTCAATTTTGTGATAAAAGAATTCAGAGAACACCCAGGAAGTTTATGTTGTATAAATCCACAGGGTGAAATATTTTGCTCTGTCACTGAACATAAATTTGTTCTTTTAAAAACAAACACCAAGCCACAACAACCCAATTTAATATGCTGAATTGGAAACTAATGCCAGCTGCTGCTTTCAAGATAAAAGCCATATTGACCTGGTTAAACACATTCAATCCCATTAATCTGAATGGGAAAATTAAGACACGTGCTGAAAACCACCCTTAAGAAGTCAATGGGACTTAAAAGCGTTTCACTTTGGCAGTGCTATGTCCTCTGCTGTGTTTGAATCCAGCTTTTTCCTAGTGCTGACTTGCTGCAGCTTCGAACAAGGCCAGATAACGTTATTCAAACTAAGTTTAAACTAAGAATCAGAGCTACAATGTAGGTCCTAGCCATAACATAATTTGGCTGATAAACAAATACATGAAATAAACAATTCATAAGGAGGGAGAGGAAGGGTGTTACATTACATTCTGTCAAGACAAATTTGCTATGCAAGCCTAATTTAGGTCCTTACCCCGTGGTACTTATTAATTCTGCCACATGATATATAAACGGCAGGCCAACTAACAGGCTCGATTCGATTCAACAAATCAGGGTTGGGTAGCAATGTTGTTGAGCAACAACTCCAACCATCACTGAGTTTTGGCCATGCTGGTGGGATTACAACATCATCTAGCGGACCACGGATCTAAACCATTTTTAAGATGACTGTGGCCAAGCCTGTGTGAGCCTCAGATACAATCTCTCCTTTCCTAGGAGCAAGAAGAGGAGAGAGATATTCCATTTTCACTTTAGAGAAAAGCAAAGTTCCCTGTTGCTTTCAAACTCAGGAGGCTGTGCTATAGTCTAACCGCAGTTAGTTAAAACAAACCAAGACCAGTTGTGGTTTTAGAAAGCAGTTTGTATGCATTAACTGGCTTTGACAACCCATACACATCAAAGAACTGTGGTTTGTCCTAAAGTGGGAACAGAAGCTTTCTCTCTCCATCTCTCGGAAATTATGTGGGCAGTGGGAATGAGCAAGACGAAGTCTCATGCAGCTCATTCACAATAATCTGTGATTGGCTGAACCAGGTCCCTGTAGAATTTGTGAGATTGAAGTGCTGCAGGTTAATTTTCCTCCCTCAATATTTACATAATAAATTGGTTGTGTGGATTTTCTTTTAAGCATGTGACAACATGTGAATGTTGCCAAATGGGGACACATACACACGACTCTATATTACCCTGCAAATACAAAGGGGAAGGGCATAAATCATGCCCAGGTTCAAGTTTTGCATTGAATTTTTCCTTGCATGCCAAGTAATCACTTTGCTCTGGTAGGAAAAGTCAAAAGGTTGCAAATTGGTTTAGATTTCTACCCCTCTCCCCCTTTCTCCTTGAGGGCAAAATTTAGGCCATTTCATAAATGCACAAAAAAATATAACTGCATAGTATGTAATCTTTTCTAAGTTTGCTATGAAATGATAGCAAACATTCCATTGGCAATTTCATACAATATAATTTAAAGTGCAACAACATTGTACCAATATGGAAAGTTTAAGGGCATTTAGGCATTACTCACTCCTAAACTGGAGAGGTGTGCTTTGGGTTTAGAAAGAAAACTGATATTCTCTTCTTCTAGGGCAGGCATGGCCAAACTTGGCCCTCCAGCTGTTTTGGGACTACAACTCCCATCATCCGTAGCTAACAGGACCAGTGGTCAGGGATGATGGGAATTGTGGTCCCAAAACAGCTGGAGGGCCAAGTGTGGCCATGCCTGTTCTAGGGCAATGTGCATCTGAGTCAGCTGGGACAAATCAAATGCTTAGACCTGCTTCAAATTTTAAGCAAAAATTGTGCTTGTTACTGTTTCTGCCCACAGAAAACACATAAAGTATGAAATAGTCCCTATAGTCATGGGAAGCAGGATTTGACCGGTCACATTTTTCTTGTGTGTGCTCACTGCAGAGTTAGGAGACACAACATCTTGTCCTTTACACTTGGAGCCTCAGTCCATTAAGATTCAGACTGAAATTAATGGAACTTAAATATGAATATATTAATTTTCCCCACTGATTTCAGTGGAACCTCAACATGACCAATTCTCTCTCTGGATTGCAGCCATTGCGTTCGACATGGGGAAACACTACTCTGGATTTGATGAAGAGTCAATAATTCCAACAGAAACCTGATTCTATGAGTCGGAAATAGTTCCTTCCACCTATAAGACAGAGATCATCAGGGGTGTTAAATATCTAGCAATGCCTCTGTGGACTATGATTAGTCTTCTTGATGTGACTTTCAACAGTTTCAGAACTACAATGTTAGATCCCAACAGATGGAACCAAGGCAGCAAAAGGACAAAATAGAAGCTTGTCTCGAATGTGCTTCTGGTTCTCTTAAATATACTTCAGGAATAGAAATGAAACAGGTGAAATAGGAACACAATCTCCTGTTCACTATGCCATATCCAAAGAGCACTCACTCATATACCTCAAGCCATTTCTTTTTCTTTTGTAAATATCTATTTGATCCAATGGCCCACCATGGGACAAACAGGAATAGATACCCATTTCAGAAGGATCGGGGGAAACTGCTCCCATTGTTAGCAAGCAAAGCATGCATAATGACAAATGGCTGTTTTGCAGCACTAGCCAGCCAGATTGGGTAATGCACAGTTCTTCTTTCAAACCAAACTTCCAAGCAGGACATCAAAGTTGTCCTCCTGCCTGGATAGGATCAATCATTATGCTAAGGATGCAAGAGAGCTCTGCTGTAGAGAACTTAACTGGGAGCTTCGGAAAAGGGCTCTTTGCACAAAGGGAATAATTTTGGCAGGTTGCAACTGCTTGTCCTGCAGCTGTAGTGCTGCACTTGCTGAAATTCTTCTTCTACAGAACTGCTAAGGCATCCTGCCCTACAGCAATCTAGGAGGAGGCCTACTTGTATATGTCACTATGGGTGAAGGCTGATGTAGTATTGAAGCAGAAGCTACAATTGGATCTTCTCCATTGCTGTGAACTCTGTTTCTATATGGCTTCTGCTTCCAGCCACACTTCACAGTTCCTATACCTTCACAGGTATACAAGAAGAAGAGTTTGGTATTGATATCCCGCTTTATCACTACCCGAAGGAGTCTCAAAGCGGCTAACATTCTCCTTTCCCTTCCTCCCCCACAACAAACACACTGTGAGGTGAGTGGGGCTGAGAGACTTCAGAGAAGTGTGACTAGCCCAAGGTCACCCAGCAGCTGCATGTGGAGGAGCGGAGATGCGAACCTGGTTCCCCAGATTACGAGTCTACCGCTTTTAACCACTACACCACACTGGCTCTCTAATATACAAGTCCAAGATAGTCAGGATATACAAGTCCAAGATAGTTAGGACCAGTGCTTTTTTTTCTTCTTCTAAAAAAATGTTTAGGGGTACTCTCATTTTGACTCAAGAAAACCACCATTTTGTAGTTCAAATCGGGGAAAATAAATACAGTAAATGGACAAAAGTACAAAGATTCACAAAATGTTTAGGGGTATGCATCCCCCCAGGAAAAAAAAAAGCACTGGTTAGGACACTTGTAGATCTTGGCCCTCTTAGCAGAAATGCAATAGGAAACTGAGGAGGATAAAAGACTAAACACAGACTTCCCCTTTGGCACTCTGCAGTAAAAGCTACCACTGTATGTTGGGTTTTGCTCTAATATCAAACCTAATTTCTTTGCCCTGAGTTTTCCATAAAACACGCAACTGAATCAATACATCAAATGCTACATCTCTATAAAATGAAGTGTGGCACAATTCAATGGGGCCATGGTGAAACCCTCCATAAAACTGAGAAGCTGGAATTAAACTTATCTGAAGAAAATTAAAATTATGCTTAGAAATGAGAAGTCTCTTGATAAATTAACACTGAACAATGCCTCGGGCAAGACATTAAGAGAGAGATTTGCTCTTTCACAGTTTCTTTTCTACATGCCATACAAATACCAGGTGACTTACCCACCACAGAAAATAGGCCAAAAGTTGCGTAGAGTCATCAGAGATCCCATCCGAGCAGAAAGGATAGCAGTTTAAAAATCAAATAGCTACATTCACTACATTGTGGAGCGAACAGAATGAGAGCAGACAGTACAGAAATAAAAGGGTGTTTCTTTTGCAAGAACACTGGACAGTTTAGGTCAGACAGAAAGAAAGGCGTCTCTTTACAACCCCCTCGCAAAAAAAATATAAATGTTTCCATTGTTTTGTATTACTAAGCATTTCCTGAAATCAAGGCTTGAAAGTTTATTGCTGCATCTCCATAAAAAGCAAAACCTATAAAGTACTCTCACTGTATCCCTCTAAAATAGTGGTTTTCAATCTATACCACCCGGGAACTCTTTCAAAGGTTTATCAGGGCTCCTCAGTGTTGGACAAGCTACTTTAAAAAGCCTTCCTTGCAAAGTGTAGCCTCAGGAGAAACTGCAGGGTACATCATACAATATAACCCCAATTAACACGGAGCAACTGCTAGGCCCAAGAAGTGAAAATGCACCCAGGAATATCCCCCAGAATCCTATGCAATGTGCAGGAGCTCCAAGGCTGACTAGCAGGGGCTCCTCAGTTGTCCAGTCCAAAGAGATAGGGTTCCTTGAGGTGCGAAGCTCAAACTCACTTCTTTTAAAGCATTAACTGTGAGCATGATCACACCAGACTTATGGAATGTTCCTTGTCAGATTCAAGGAACCCCGAATTTACAAAAGGCTCAATCTCAAAATCATACTCGTTAGCCTGGTTTGCACGTGAACAACAAACCACGGCTAGAATTATGAGCATGAGCTGCAGTGAGCCTAAGATTTCCGTACCACCCACTCCCTGTTGGCGCAGCTGCAAGGAGGCCAAAAGTTTCTACTTCTGTCCAAACCGTAAATTTTGTTAACTATGTTTAGTGAGAGCAAGTTAGCTTTATAAGCTATGGGTTCGGAGCTGGCTTGCTCACACTAACCATTACATATCTTTCAGTGCCAGACAAAAATGTTTCTCTATACCCAGGCCTTTGGAGAGGGGTTATTGGTCTGTTTTTATATATTTTGTGTTCTCATTTTGTATATTTATGTTGTGAACCACCCTGTGATCTTCAGATGAACATACGTATTTATATACCAACATCATCATCATCATCATCACCATAGCTAAAACTAAATGCAGTCTCCCCATGTACGGACATCATAAAAAGCTCTAAAGCAGGTATGAAAATCTTTTAAGCTGCTCCTTCCAGCCACACAAATGGAGCAGGGAGTATGTTGAGACCATGGCTCCCTGTAACTCATCCTCATAAGACTAAACCATGGTTTAGCGCTACGTGCTAGCACAGCCAATATTTCCCTGAAAAGGTGAAACCAGACTGATTCAGAGTGACTATCTAGAGTTATTATTTAGCTAATTCACACTAGCACAGCATCATGGGTACTCCAAAGTTTGCTGGGCTAATAAATGCAATAGTAAATTACGTGTTTCTAAACACTCAGTGGACATACGCCAAGAAGCTCTGCCAACTGGGCCTCCATGTCATGTATCTGCTGCTTTTGGAGCTGCGCGTTTGCTCTGCAGGCTTCACAATTTGCAACGTAGCAAATACGAGGGTACCTATGGAGCTGCGTAAAATGTTAAGTGACTCCAAGTTGTCCTTTGTTGACCTTATAAAGGATTCAACTTCGATCCTCAAACCCATCTTGCATAACAGCCAGGGTACTCAGAATACGCGTGTGCTGTAAGTTGGTAGCTTGTATTTAAGGACAGTAGGTTGTCTGCATCTAAGAACAGCTCTCTCACCTCGTCTTCCTTCAAACACATCACTGATTTCTCTTAAGAGCAAGGACATGTCAGTCAGCTGTGACTCCCAGGCTTCGCAGAACACATCCAGATTTTCTTTTGCAATCTTGCTGGAAGGATGCAACGTCAGGGTTTCTGCAGCAGAAATTATCTGAAGGAAACAAAGCAGATCTTGCCATGTAACCAGAAATTGCTAATCAGCATCCACCCCCAGAGGCAAAGAATAAACAGCCTCTCATTTGTATTTAAAAAGGGCCGCTGTAGCATTTGCTTGGCACAGCTTTGCAAACACTAAGGGCATTCAACGGGAGCACATTGTGCAAAACTGTTCTGAACAAACAGCTTTCTTAAATTGAGTGAACTGAGAAAAACCACTTAATATAATTAATCACGACAATTTCACAGATTATTATTAATTTACATAATATATTCATATTAAAGGCAAAAAAGGTTTACCGAAATTGGTAGAACGTCTGTAAGAAGCGCTTTATCACATCACAGATGTGCAGTATTGCAGATGTGAGCCCAGATGTTGTTCCACGTAAACTATACTGCACCTGTGGAACACTGGTTACTAAAAATGATCCTAAAACTAACATTCCCTTTTGTCCCAAGGCAATTTTGCTACTCAGATGTTCATGAAATCCATCTAATATGGAATTCACATAGAATTTAGCACAAAGGATTTGCAGCAAAGACAACTTGCCAACACTTTGGATAAAAAGCAGTATCAGGATACATGAGCCAATGGTCTGACTGGTGTAAAGTAGCCTCATTTATTCAGAGCAAGTCTAAATTATGGCCTTCCACTATGGTCCAGTACAGATATTAATAATAAACTACAGTCTGTGAATCAGGAACTAGCCTTGGGTATGTATTCTTTCTCCTCTCTGTGGAGAGAATTCCCTGTGGGTGTTAACCGCAAAATTACTATAACACTGAAGAAAATCATTCCAAAGGGTTAAACTACCAGTACTTGACCCCAGCAAAATCAAATTAGATTAATAAAAATGGGATTGGGTTGGTGCTGAAAGTGTTATGCTTTGCAAAGGATGTCGTGTGTTCAGAGTAGTGATGTGAGGTGAGAATATTCTCCGGAGAATATTCTCCACAAACTGTAAATTCTAATGTAAGAACCAGTTTTACAACTCACATTAAAAAAAATCTAGTGAACAGTAAGTCAAGCTGTGATACTGCCAGTTTAAGTAATGAATAATGATTTTTTTTTATCCAGTTACATTACTGGGTATTGCGTCATTCACCACTGGCAGTTCTGAAATGTGAGCTACAGAAAACATTTTTAGTTTTTTAGTTTTAAAAATGCTATTCATTTAATTTGATGAACATTTGAATTCGTATGCATTTCAGCTACATGTAATAGCCTTTTTTCTATTTTGGTGTGATCTTATTCTTAGCAATTCTATAGCCTTGGCCATACAGTGTGATTTTTTTATTTTATTTTTTACAGAAAGTAGCTTTAATGCTTTATACACTTAAAATACCTAGGCCTATACAATTATGTGTAACAGCATGTGAAGTGGCCTTGATTTAAACAGTTGACATTTCTATATTTTTATTTGGTGCCAGTAACTGGTTTATGTAGTGCCATTCAATGGTACAAGGTGCCATTTACCAGAGATTGACATACTGAAATATATTATCATATAATGATAATATATTTAATGTTAATGGCTTCTTTTTTATATGTATGCATATAGTTTTGTTCATCAAGCTGTGTTTTAGTCACCAAAACAGTTATTAAGTGTTAGAGCTATTAGAAGCACAAGATAGCCTATTACTGAATTTACTTGTATCAAACCTTAACATGCCAATTGTATTTTTTGACTTGTCCTATAACACGTACATGTTCTAATGGAAGAATAAAATATGACTTAGCTACTGAGTTTCCTTATACCAAACCTTAACATGACAGTTACAGATAGGTAGCCGTGTTGGTCTGCCATAGTCAAAACAAAAAAAAAATTCTTCCAGTAGCACCTTAAAGACCAACTAAGTTAGTTCTTGGTATGAGCTTTCGTGTGCATGCACACTTCTTCAGAAGATGACAATTACTTAACATGACAATTACTGGTGCCATCACCTTAGAATGGTTTAAAGAGCATTAAAATTATATCATTTTCAATGCATTAAATTGAATATTCTCCTATTTTAAATGAAAATTCTTTAATATTCTCATTAATCGAGAATATTCTTCAAAGGATTATTCTTGAGAATTTAACATCACTAGTTCAGAGTGCCTAGAGCGGAAATGGAATCTGTTCACAGCTGCAAAAGTGCTCACTGCTAGGCTCCTTCACAAAGGACGCTGCTTAAAAATATGGCATACTATATGAAAGGAACTAAGAGATAGTGAAATAGAAGAAGAGATATTAAATTGGTCTCCGTTTGTAAAGTCCATGTAGACTGGGAGTAATACTGATGCACATTAATACATGTTACATACGGGTTAATACGGGTTACATACCCTTCAGGTTACAGATTCCGCTAACCCAGAAATAGTGCTTCAGGTAAAGAACTTTGCTTCAGGAAGAGAACAGAAATTGTGCTCTGGCGGCACGGTGGCAGCAGGAGGCCCCATTAGCTAAAGTGGTGCTTCAGGTTAAGAACAGTTTCAGGTTAAGAACAGACCTCCAGAACGAATTAAGTACGTAACCAGAGGTACCACTGTATAAATCCATTTAATTTGATATGCTAGATGAAGGAAATCAGCTTGAATGTGTAATGACTGATGAGCAGGTGGACTGATTAAAAGGTAACATCAGAACTCCTCAATTTGATACAGGAAAAATAATAATCTGCAGCAGCGATAGAGGCTAAGCTCTTGCTAGTGGTCATCACCCAAAAGCTTACGGCACAGGAGTTCAATGCCTCCTAGCTATGCTGTTTCCAAAGCTGGATGTGTCCAAAATGAGATTCCGCAAGCACACGTCTGCCTTGAAAGCATCCCTTTCAACACCGCAAGGTAAAAATGACACCTACCTGAGGCCCAGTCACGTGAAAAGTGTCTTCTGCATGTAGACAAGTAATTTCCAGCGGCTCAGTTCCGGAGACATGCCTCAATAAATGACATATCTAGGAAATGAAGCAGGAAAAGCCACCTACCAATTATGGGATTGTTATGGAAAGACAACGTAGAAATTATATTGGTGCCAAATGAAAGCTTTTAGAATTCAAAAACTGCTGATGGAAACCTGGCTCTCTGCTGAACAGCTAAAAAGCTAAGGGGAAAGGAGCAATGATTGACTTCCCTGCCCCTCCATCACTTGTCTCCTGAACTCTGGTCTCCTAGACCTTTCTCTTTGCCTCAGCTGGTGCAAATGTGCAGCTGGGTAGCCAGGCAAAGGGCTAATCTTATCTGTCTCCTCCAATTCTCTCCCTCCTCCTCCTGCTCCTTAGACATTTGACATTGAAATCCAGCATGCGATTCCAGCTTGGCCCCTGAACATGCTTAGCATTCCTGCATTGCAGCAGGGTGTTCTAGAATGATGAACCTCCCAACTCTACAATTCTACAATGCTCCCACCTAAATCAATAGCACTGGAAGCTTGGCTGCAGTGGCCCCACAGTCATTTTGCACAGTGTTGATTCTAGAGCCATAATACACTAAGGTCAGAAACTAGTTTCACTACAGCACCACTTTGTAGAACAAGGCAGAGGGGCAGCATATATATATATAAAAACTCCCCAACTAAGGTGACCCACCTACAAGGTCTGATGCCCCGTATGAGATTTCCCCTTTCAACTCTAAGGGTGGTAACAGAGGTGGTACCTCCTAGGAAGCCACATCTGGACCAGGAACATACCCTAAGAACATGATTTGCAACTCTGATATGCATTACAAGAGGCAGCAACAGCTACCAGCATAGTGCGTTCTACCTCCACTGACAGAATGTGTATAGGACCCGTGGACAGTTAAGTCCAGTCAAAGGCAACTATGGGGTTGCGGTGCTCATCTCGCTTTCAAGCCGGGGAGCTGGCATTTGTCCACAGACAGCTTTCCGGGTCATGTGGCCAGCAGGACTAAACCGCTTCTGGCACAACGGAACACCGTGATGGAAACCGGAGCGCACGGAATAATAATAATAATAATAATAATAATAATAATAATAATAATTATTATTATTATTATTATTATTATTATTATTATTATTATTATTTATACCCCGCCCATCTGGCTGGGCTTCCCCAGCCACTCTGGACGGCTTCCCAAAAAAATTAAAATACTGTAATATATCAAACATTAAAAGCTTCCCTAAACAGGGCTGCCTTCAGATGTCTTCTAAAAGTCTGGTAGTTGTTCTCTTTGACATCAGTTGGGAGGGCGTTACACAGGGAAGGCGCCACTACCGAGAAGGCCCTCTGCCTGGTTCCCTGTAACTTGGCTTCTCGCAGTGAGGGAACCGCCAGAAGACCCTTGGAGCTGGACCGCAGTGTCCGGGTAGAACAATGGGGGTGGAGACGCTCCTTCAGATATACTGGACCGAGGCCATTTAGGGATTTAAAGGTCAGCACCAACACTTTGAATTGTGCTCGGAAACGTACTGGAAGCCAATCCCTGCGAAAGGGTGAGCTCCCATTGGTCAGTCCCAGCTCCTGCCCACCTAGCACTTTGAAAGCACATCAAAGTGCAAGAAGTTAAATAGGTACCACATTGGCGGGAAGGTAAACAGCGTTTCCGTGCGCTGCTCTGGTTTGCCAGAAGCGGCTTAGCCATGCTGCACACATGACCCGGAAGCTGTACACCGGCTCCCTCGGCCAATAAAGTGAGATGAGCACCGCAACCCCGGAGTCGGCCACGACTGGACCTAATGGTCAGGGGTCCCTTTACCTTTATGTTAATGTGCTCCCCCATCCCTGAGTCCAGGCAAAGCACAGAACAGGCAAACTTGAGAACCGTGGTACTGCAAGGCCTAACAGCCTAGTCAACTGATGCCCCAGCCCTGGGGTGTGGGGGCATGGGCATGCATGTGGAGTCGGAACCTGCACAAATTTCACAGGTGTGCCCCAAACCGACAAAAACTCAAGACCGCTTTAAATCTTAATATTAAAACATTTTTGAACATGTTCATGAACATGATGCCAACTTACTTCAATTAACTGTTCTTTCTGTTCAGAGAGCTTACAGCTGTGTTCTGCAACTGCCTCTATGTTTCCTTCTGTCCCGCAGATCTTCAGAGCTTTCAGAACAAGGTGGTCAGAATGGTATTTTATCACGTCTGCTGCGACAGATGTTGCTGCACTGTGAAGCTTTGATGTATATATTTTGGGGGGAGGAGGAGAAGAAAGAAAGAAAGAAAGAAAGAAAGAAAGAAAGAAAGAAAGAAAGAAAGAAAGAAAGAAAGAAACCAGTAGGTTACAACACCAGATTGCCTGTGGTGGACAATTCAGAGCAAATTAAGACTGGGCGAGATGTACAAAACTTCCATCGTTATGCATCATTCTTTTTCCAATTCCTCATCACAAAAAAATAATTAAAGAATTGCGATCAGTCTCACAGAGCGTGGTGGGGCAGAGATGTTTGCCCGACCTCCTGGAGTTATTGGCTACCCAGAAGCTGAGGGGTGAGGCAGCAGTGCATTGGGGACATTGTTGTGCCCGCACAACAACAGGAACACTGGATTGGCTCCACCAGAGCACTTGTACTGAGCTGCCTTCCCCACCGAACCATCCCTCCCAGTAAGCAGCAGCAACTCACCTCCCAGGTCAGTTAAGCATCTCCAACCCAACCTTCCATCCCTTACTGGTAGTTGTGTTTAACTGTAAACTGATGTGTCTTATTTTTCCATACATATGTCTAGCTGTCCTTCCTAAAGTGGACTCAGAGCAGCTTACCTGGGGCTCCCAGAAACACCCTGACCGGCACTTAGGTTAAATAATGCCACAGCTCAAGGTGCTACCAGAGCATTGACTGGGCAATAAACTACATAAAAAGAATAAAACCCGAGCCATGCTAGGCTGAATTCTAAAATATTACTTAGCAATGTGTGTATTCAGGTCATGCTAGCAGGCTTCTATGCAGGCAATTACTTCAAGATAACCTCGCAATATAAAATAAAAAAAAATCCTTCCAGTAGCACCTTAAAGGTAAAGGTAAAGGGACCCCTGACCATTAGGTCCAGTCGTGACCGACTCTGGGGTTGCAGCACTCATCTCGCTTTATTGGCCGAGGGAGCCGGCGTACAGCTTCCGGGTCATCTGGCCAGCATGACTAAGCCGCTTCTGGTGAACCAGAGCAGCGCACGGAAACGCCGTTTACCTTCCCGCCGGAGCGGTACCTATTTATCTACTTGCATTTTGTGCTTTCAAACTGCCAGGTTGGCAGGAGCAGGGACCGAGCAATGGGAGCTCACCCCGGCGCGGGGATTCGAATCACCGACCTTCTGATCGGCAAGTCCTAGGCTCTGTGGTTTAACCCACAGCGTATGAGCTTTCGTGTACATGCACACTTCTTCAGATACTTCTTTGTGTGCACGCACATGAAAGCTCATACCAATAATAAATTTAGCTGGTCTCTAAGGTGCTACTGGAAGGAATTTTTTAATTTTGTTTCAACTACAGCAGACCAACATGGCTACCTACCTATATCTCGCAATATAAAAAAAGGCTCAAGTGCTAGATTCAATTAGTTGGAACTACCATCACATGATTATATATCTGCTGAGCCAAGGATTTGTTTTTCAGAAAGTTACACATATCAAAGCCCAAGAAGCTCCCGAAATTTACTGCAGATTGTACTGAATTGCACTTACTTCTCTCTGAAGCTCGGTCATACATTGACACATTTTTAATATCGCTACTTCCAGGTCTTCCGTGACATCCTTTTTCCTCTGACTTTGCTGGAGAGAAACAATTCCCAATCCCGCAGGATGGGTTTTTAGGCAATTCAGTCGTTCAAACAATTCACCGTCATAATCATAATTCAAACATGGGTTTGCAAGTAAAAGGTGCGGCCCTATGCATACTGATTTGGAAGTTAAGCTCCCTGAACAAAGTGAGACTTTTCTTTGGAGTAAGCGGGGACAGGGATTCTTGAATAATAATAATAATAATAATAATAATAATAATAATAATAATAATTTATTATTTATACCCCGCCCATCTGGCTGAGTTTCCCCAGTCACTCTGGGCGGCTTCCAACTGAGTGTTAAAAACAATACAGAATTAAATATTAAAAACTTCCCTAAACCCTCAGGGTCTCTTCTAACTCTACAATTCCATGATACTAGGGTTCGACTATATACATTCTGCTTTTTCCGGCATGCTTCTCTGTCACAGAATTAAAGATACAGAGGAATCCACTTTACTTCTGTTAGACAATAATTTGTTAGCCAATCGTGACCATGTGATTTGTTTGTTGTGTTAAAAACAAGGTAACACCCTGGATGGTTAAGTCCAGTCAAAGGCGACTATGGGG
Source organism: Podarcis filfolensis (assembly GCF_964270895.1). Classification (NCBI taxonomy): domain Eukaryota; kingdom Metazoa; phylum Chordata; class Lepidosauria; order Squamata; family Lacertidae; genus Podarcis; species Podarcis filfolensis. The sequence continues at coordinate 10,471,820 of NC_139603.1, forward strand.
TTGCGGCGCTCATCTCGCTTTCAGGCAGAGGGAGCCAACGTTTGTCCGCAGACAGCTTTCCGGGTCATGTGGCCAGCATGGCTAAACCGCTTCTGGCACAATGGGACACTGTGACGGAAACCAGAGCACACGGAAACACCGTTTACCTTCCCGTCGTAGCAGTACCAGTTTATCTACTTGCACTGGCGTGCTTTCGAACTGCTAGGTTGGCAGGAACTGGGACAGCAATGGGAGCTCACTCCGTCGCAGGGATTCGAACCACCGACTTTCTGATCGGCAAGCCCAAGAGGCTCAGTGGTTTAGACCACAGCGCCACTCGTGTCCCTTCTGTTTGTTGTGTACGTTAGTGCAGCATAAAAGGTAAGCGTCCTGGAAACCCATGACATTATGTGCACCAGTGACCTTGGGCTAAACGTAAAGGTAAAGGGACCCCTGACCATTAGGTCCAGTCGTGACCGACTCTGGGGTTGCAGCGCTCATCTCGCTTTATTGGCCGAGGGAGCCGGCGTACAGCTTCCAGGTCATGTGGCCAGCATGACTAAGCTGCTTTTGGCGAACCAGAGCAGCGCACGGAAACGCCGTTTACCTTCCCGCCAGAGCGGTACCTATTTATCTACTTGCACTTTGACGTGCTTTCGAACTGCTAGGTTGGCAGGAGCTGGGACCGAGCAACGGGAGCTCACCCCGTCGCGGGGATTCGAACCGCCGACCTTCTGATCGGCAAGTCCTAGGCTCTGTGGTTTAACCCACAGCGCCACCTGCGTCCCTGACCTTGGGCTACTTGCTCTCTTATCCAAACCTACCCTGCAGGGTTTCTGTAAAATGACAGATTGGGGAAGAAACAGACCGTGTGTACTTACTGGAGGTGTGGCCCACAGTCCATTGGTAAAATAGTAAAAAGTAAACAAAAACATTTATAAAATGAAAGATCGCTCTACGTTCCGCAGTCCCCGCTCCCAGTCCAATGAGGAATCAACCCCCTGTGCAAACTAACCTAGGGGTAAGCTCAATTCAAACATGATTTTACAAGTTGGATTTACAGATCTAAAACAAACAACCAGCAGGCCAGATTAAGACTGGGGGTGGCGGTGGGTGGTCAGAAAAATAATGGTCCTTTATACTACAAATATGCATCACTCTGGTTAAAGGAACCAAAATCTGTTGTCTATGATACAAGCACCCATTGTGCCGCCATTTTACACCTTTTGTTGTGTCTTCACAACAGGTGAAGCAGGTTAGGCCGAGAGTTGGATATTGACCCAAGTGAGCAAAACAATGAGTTATGTGAATTTAGATGCAAAACTGTACATGCTCAAGTATTTATTTATTTTTAGTTCATGAAAGTTTGTACCATAAACCTGAAGATAAAAATTTGTTTGTCTTCAAGATACCACAAGTCTTATTTTGTGGTACATTATTCTATGTTTACCTTTTGGGGGAAAGGGGCCCTATTTTGGGAACTGCACCAAAGCCCCCAACCATCTTAATCCAGCCTTCACATCTATTTAGCATTAGCCATGCTGTAACATCTGGTGCTCCCAAACCATATGTTGGGGCTACCAAGCCAATGTTAATGGAAAGGTTAATCAGACTCCAGAGGACAAATAAATATGTCCAATACAAGTGTATTTTTCTGTATTAGCCAACAGTGAGAGGTGTGTGTGTTGTGTGTGTGTATCTGTGCATCTCCAATTATTAGTGTGTGTTTATATCTGGTTTCAGTTATGGTTTTGTAAACGACTGCAAAACACAACTAAACAAAACAACGTTTTAAAAAACCAACGGCAAGGATTATAATTAACTTATGATGTTTGCAATATTGTAATGGGATGTTATTAGGGTTATCAAACAAGCTGTTCTCTGCCAATTGCCCTTGAACTGTATTTCTTTTCAAGCAAACGTAAATGAATCAGCAATGCTAGGGGGGGAAAGAAAAAATCTTACAGCATACATCCACGCTGACACCAGCTGCTCCAGTTCCATCTTTGCTTGCTTGGACAGTTCCAAGATGCGCTCTCTGTTCTCGTGGCTAGTATAAGCAGAATCAGTAAAGTCCTCTGTGTGTTCGAGGACAACACGCAGCATTGCCCGAAGATTTTCCTTTGACAGAAGATAAAGATTCTCCCGCAATCCTTCCACCTTATTCTAAGAAACAGGGCGGGGAGAACCATGAAGACACCTCAAAAAATAATAGAAGACTAACAAGTGTACTGTAATAGTTAAGAGCTGTGAACCAAGTACAGTGGTATCTCGGATTACATACACTTCAGGTTACATACGCTTCAGGTTACAGACTCCGCTAACCCAGAAATAGTGCTTCAGGTCAAGAACTTCGCTTCAGGATAAGAACAGAAATCGTGCTCCGGCGGCACGGAGGCAGCAGGAGGCCCCATTAGCTAAAGTGGTGCTTCAGGTTAAGAACAGTTTCAGGTTAAGAACCGACCTCCGGAACGAATTAAGTACTTAACTCGAGGTACCACTGTACTGGGCTTAAGATATTGGTCATAATATACAATTAGAAGATTGGGGGAAATTATGGAAAGAGGAAATAAATTTCACTGCCTGCAGTGCTTTAAAGGAAATATAATGAAAACGATGTACAGATGGTGTATAACACCAGTGAAATCCTGCTGCTGCTGTGCCGCTGGAGCACGATTGGATAGGTTTGCCATGAAAGAGTGCCTCCTGTTTTCCCTTGGAGGAAAGGAAACTTCTATCGCCCTTCAATCCAAGTATACAGAAGGTGGTTTTCTGCTCATATGTATCCACCTAGGGATTTAAGCCACACTCTCAAAAGAAAAACAAAAAAACCCCCCACTATTTTGTCCTTACCTTGAATTCCTTGATGCCAGTATAGATGCTCACTGGGCCTGGTTCATTCTCTCCACTGGGTCGAGAGTCTGTTACAATCTCTATTACCTGCTCCAAAGCTAGTCTCATCCTGTGGAACACGGCTCCTTTGTTTACACGTGCTGATTCACAGTCAGGATGTCTTAAACAGGTCTTGGAAATAAAGGTTGAAAATATTATTATTATTAATAATAATAATAATAATAATAATAATAATTTATTTGTACCCCGCCCATCTGGCTGTGTTGCCCCAGCCACTCTGGGTGGCTTCCACAGAGACCAAAAATACACTAAAATGTCACACATTAAAAACTTCCCTGAACAGGGCTGCCTTAAGATGTCTTCTGAATGTCAGGTAGTTGTTTATCGCTTTGACATCTGATGGGAGGGCGTTCCATAGGGCGGGCGCCACTACTGAGAAGGCCCTCTTCCTGGTTCCCTGTAGCTTTGCTTCTCGCAATGAGGGAACCGCCAGAAGGCCCTCGGCGCTGGACCTCAGCGTCTGGGCAGAACGATGGGGGTGGAGACGCTCCTTCAGGTATTATCCAGGCGTCTCTGTGCAGTCTGCAGGCAGGGGCAGACTTTGGCCTTTCAAATTTCAGCAGCGCCCTGTGCAAAATTCTGCGCCTTCCAGCCTCTCGCCTCCAATTCTGCGCGTACACTACACCTTCAAGATTTGTGGCACCCTGTGCCCCCTGCCCCGGCTCAGCTCCCGGTACAGGGGAACCAGAGGCACCGCCCTAAATCAGCGTCTGCTGAAGGAAGAATCTCTCTATGCTCTGCCTCCTTCCCTCAAGCAAAATAGTCAAGGCTGATTATCAATCCCACCAATTAGTCAGCCATTGCATTTGTCAACACTGCCTTTTGGAAAGCCCTCTAGCCTTACTATGCATTGGCTGGTGCTACTTCAGTCAATTTCTTCTCCTTGTACTGCTGCAGCAAAGATACTCCCAAAGTCTTCGCTTTGCTAATGTCACGAGTAAAGGAGTTACCTTCGAAGCAGTGAGAAGCATCATGGTACATTTCTCGAGAATAGCCCTTGCTGCTGCCATCTTGGCCTTTTTCTTTTCGTCTTTCAGATCCTAAGGAAAGAAAACGAAAACACTCTTGGTGGATAGCCAGTCAAAGAGCTTAGCTACTTCCTTATCTAATGATGAGGTATTTGGACAGCTTTTCTGTAAAATTTGGGTGGAATTAAACATTATGGCTGAACTCTATTACCTGTTTGCAGGCTTCAGATATATCCACACCACCAACCTACATAGTTTTTAGTACAGATTAACTGTTGTGGCTCTCCAGCCCAGCACCCTGAGAACTGTAGTTTGATGAAGCCTTAATCCTGTATTACAGATCCCCAGCCCTCTCCCAGAACTAGTTTCCTAGTTCTGTGGAGAGAGGATAACTGTTAGACCAGCTTAACTCTGTAAATTAACTCATCTGAGATAGATCCCATTATCTCTGACACCTGAAAGCATCTGATAGATTAAGGTAATACAGTGGTACCTGGGGGTACATATGCTTCAGGTTACAGACTCCGCTAACCCAGAAATATTACCTCGGGTTAAGAACTTTGCTTCAGGATGAGAACAGAAATCGTGCTCCGGCGGCGCGGCAGCAGCGGGAGGCCCCATTAGCTAAAGTGGTGCTTCAGGTTAAGAACAGTTTCAGGTTAAGAACGGACCTCTGGAACGAATTAAGTACTTAACCTGAGGTACCACTGTACTTGAAACGTCCTCCTATAATACGATAAGACTCTACTGATAAATAAAATCCAAACGACTCAAAATGTAAAATGTGCTGTAATAAGGCAAACATGTTACTGACACCTTTGGACTTCTGGGTCTTCACTGTTTTAAGATTTACTGACTGATGCAGTTCTACTGTCTTGTCTTTGAAGCTGTATCAGTTCGAGCATGTGTGCCTTTGCCATATAAATCGCCAAGCTACCATGAAATGCGCAATCTCCGTTGAATCACAAATGTTCTTTCACGCAGGAAATATATAAAACATCACATATTTGTCTGCCTTGTTTTGCATTCCATGGGATCTCTCCGGAAGCAACCACAGCCGCATGACCCTGTTTAAGCAAGGCTGTGGGGGTGGGGTGGAGGCAACCTTCTGGTTTTGCCTCAGGTGGCAAAAACAAGATGGGCTGCCCTTGACCCAAAGGAACGAGTAAGTGTCTTGCAGAAAATGGGGCAAGGAAAAGACACAAGAAGGGGGAAATCATACAGAAGAGACCGAACAAAATCCACAAACCTTGGAGTCAGGAGAAGCTATATGCTGTGGGGTTTGAGGGTAGGGAATAAGAGTACAGTGGTACCTCAGGTTAAGTACTTAATTCGTTCCGGAGGTCCGTTCTTAACCTGAAACTGTTCTTAACCTGAAGCACCACTTTAGCTAATGGGGCCTCCTGCTGCTGCTGCGCCGCCGGAGCACGATTTCTGTTCTCATCCTGAAGCAAAGTTCTTAACCTGAAGCACTATTTCTGGGTTAGCGGAGTCTGTAACCTGAAGTGTATGTAACCCGAGGTACAACTGTACTAAGTGATCAAGAGGCAAGGAGGTTGAAGGAAATGGCTGCTAGGCCGACACCGTGATATAGGAATCTTGCCAAATTGTGGCTTCCACTGTTTATTGTGAACTAGCAATCCACGTGGGATCTATTACCAGCAATCAAAGACAAATATGGCATCCAGATAATGGAAACAAACCCACATGGGTCTTTGATTATGTAAAGTCACCCTCCGTAATTGGAGCACAAATAGTTTCATTTCCTTATTAAGGTCGCCTAGAGTACGCTGGAGCTGTTTTCATTCATGTCTATTTGATCGGGCGATTCACACCTCTCGTTCCATTTCAAGGCTCGTTCGCCAGCTTGTCTCATTCTAAAGAAGTCCACTTCATACACAGATATCCCTTGCCAAAAATGGTTGTAGGAATGTATGAACCCCCTTGCTAGATCATATCCAAGGTCCATCCAGGCCACATCCTGTTTCTAAAAATATCAAGCCAGATGCCTCTAGGATATACGAATGCAGGACACGGAAGCAGAAACTACCTTCCCCAACTATTTGTCTCGGCCACCTGCCATTCAGAGGTATACTGCCTATGAACCTGACAGTTCCATTTAGCAGGCTTCACCAACATGGCACCCGCCAACTCCCATCAGCCCCAGATAGAGGGCACCAGTTAGTGAAGGCTGCATTTAGCTCTCAGCCAATGACAGCCAAATGAAATCTCAATGTTCCTAAAGAGCTTTATGCCTTAAGATACCCAATACGTTGCCCATCTGTGTAAAGTAGCCTACACTGCGGCAGCTAGACTGGTGACTTGGGGCGGCCACCAAGACCACATAACACCGGTCTTGAAAGACCTACATTGGGCTCCCAGCACGTTTCTGAGCACAATTCAAAGTGTAGGTGTTGACCTTTAAAGCCCTAAATGGCCTCGGCCCAGTATACTTGAAGGAGCGTCTCCACCCCCATTGTTCTATCCAGCGCCGAGGGCCTTCTGTCGGTTCCCTCATTGCGAGAAGCAAAGCTACAGGGAACCAGGCAGAGGGCCTTCTCGGTAGTGGCGCCCGCCCTGTGGAACGCCCTCCCATCAGATGTCAGAGAGATAAACAACTACCTAACATTTAGAAGACATCTGATGGCAGCCCTGTTCAGGGAAGTTTTTAATCTGTGATATTTTAATGTATTTTTAATCTTTGTTGGAAGCCGCCCAGAGTGGCTGGGGAAACCCAGCCAGATGGGCGGGGTACAAATAATATATTATTATTATTATTATTATTATTATTATTATTATTATTATTACTACACTCAATGGCCGTGTTCAGATGATGAAATCTTCGCTTAGTAAGCTAAGGTATGGATGAACTACCTGCACCCACACACTGCTGCTTCGCTCCTCCCTTCAGGCGAGCGGGAAAGCAAGCCAGGAAGCTGCAGCCAACTATAGCTTCTCATTACATCTGGCCCAGCAAACTATGGTTAACGGCTTTCGGGCACGCTGGCAGCTTGGACCTAACAGGAAGCCATGGTTGACTGCAGCTTCCTGGCTTGTTGTCCCTCCAGCATAAAGGGAGCAGTGAAACAGCTGTGTGTAGGTACATAAAGCTCACATGCTGAGAAATGGATATTCAAATACAGCCACTAAATAGCAAGTGTGAGTTTTTAATGTGGCAGAACAGATGACTGTTCTTCTCCTATGGAAGCAGGCAGGGGAAAAACGCAGTACTTTGCTTAAATATACTTCATTTATTTCCTTTTTTTAAAGCACAGGGCAGCAGGCTTTCTCGCAATACTTACGTTTTGTCGGTCTCCAGTTAGATGGGCAAACTCCACCATTTCATTTCCAAACTGACTGAATATTTGCACAAATTCCTGAAAACTACTCACTCTCTCTAGCTGTTCCATTGTTACAAGGACCTACCAAACAAATTTAATAAAGCTATCAATGACATACCTATAATATCACTGGTAAAGAAAAAGAAAAATCTCTGGAACATTTAGTTTTGCATTTTAGACACAAGAAATCTTTTCTTATGTTATTTGGCCACCCAACTCAAGTCAGTTATTCCTATTGCAAGTCTCCTCTCATCTTTTGATTCCAACATGTAGCTCAACTCCCAACCTATCTGGTCATTTATGTTCATTTATTCCTATTGTAGCACCAAGAAATCCAATTCTGTGGTTTGCTGTGTAGCAGTTACATATTAAGGAGGTGGTTATTATTGCTCAAAAAACGGCTAATACATAATTGATACAGTCTAATCTGAGTTAAATACAGGTATAAAGTGCACTCTGCTAATGCACGAGGGAACCAGGAATGGAACCCCTGCGCAAAACGGTCACCGTCTGTACATCTGGGTCCAATTTATTTAACTAGCTCCCATTGAAATCAACAGCATTTTAAAGCATTTAGCTTTGACAAATCTATAAAACGGAATGCTATCAGTCCTATACAAAGCCTCATTCTCACTCAACTCGTTCAGTCACGCAAGCATGAAGTGCCCATATTCAGAAAACCTTGAATACCTTGTTTCTAGAAGTTATAATTTGCTTAATAACTATTCTGTCGGCCAACACCAACACTTTAGTCACTGAAGAAAGCAACAGTCTTGCAGCTTTTACCACTCCTGTTTTGTCCGTGAAAATTGTTATCTGGCCATCAGATTCTGGATGGTCCATGGTAGCTACATCTGTAAGCTGTGCTATCGTCTCACCTACAAATTAAGCAAAGTACAGCAATTAAAACAGATTCAGAGTTATTTTGAGTACAGTCGTAGCTTGGAAGTCGAACAGAATCCGTTCCAGAAGTCCGTTCGACTTCCAAATTGTTTGACTTCCAAAGCGCGGCTTCTGATTGGCTGCAGGAAGCTCCTGCAGCCAATCGGAAGCCGCGGAAGCCCCGCCGGACATTCAGCTTCCAAAAGAACATTCAAAAACTGGAACAGTCACTTCTGGGTTTTGATCGTTTGGAAGCCAAAACGTGTGAGAACAAGGCTGTTCAAAAACCAAGGTACGGCTGTATTGAGGAGTGTACGCCATCTTAAATCAACAGCGCTAAAGGTCTAGGGACAAATAACTGCCGAAGGAAATGCAAATCTCCTCATCCCCTATTATTCCCAGCCCACTCCCAAATCACTCTAATGCTCGAATGATGATAATTAAGCTATCACAGAGAGCCCCCCCTGAAATCTGTCTTTGTATTCCTATTCAGATACCGCAGTATAGTCTCACAGACTGTACAACCCCTTGTTTTCCAGAAGCACATATTCACAATGCCTGTTTGGATTGGGGGCGGGGGATCTGTGTGAAAAGCAAGGGGTTTAAAAGGTGAAACAAGCGGCGACATTTTTTTCTTTTCTCATTCTCCACACTTAAGACCAGGGGATAGATGGACCCTCTTAAGTCACTGGAAATGTTATTAGTTTTTGCTTCCACAATGCAAGGATGTATATTGGGAGACCGGGTATTTCTCTGTTTTCTAATTCAACCCATCATTCATTTTCATCTTTCATCATGATGAAGACTAGGTTTTCTGCCTCCCACAGTTGGTATTTTATTACTTGCTTCTCTCTTTTCAATTTTTTGACAGTACTGTCAGGTACCAACTCTACTTCTAACACCACTTTTGCAATATCTTCAGTCCCAAGTGCCTGTTTGTAAAAAAATAAAATAAAATAAAAATTCTTCTTACGAGCTGAACTAGTTGTTTCCCAGTTTCCATCAATTCTATTTTAAAACTCTGGAACTGAGCAGCTAGTTCTTTTGCAAAGTTTCATTCTGCATCAGTTTGAAAATCCCTGGGCTGTTTGGAAGAATAAGGTGCCGTTCGGTTTTCATTACTGATGAAGTGAGGCTCAATAATGCCTCCTTCTTTTTCTATTGTTTTAAAGTATAAAACTAGGGTTTCCTCCATTATTTTCTCAGGTCCTGGAAGCATGCCAGGCAAAAGCTTTCCTCTATAACCAGGCCTTGGCCTTGTAATCTGTGGGCTTTTAGAAGTGGGCAGGATGTTTTAAATGTATTTCTTTTTCCTCTTGGTTTTAATTTATCTATGTGGAGCTTTCTCTTTGTCTGCTTATTTGTTTGGTTGTAAGTTGCTTTGGGTTGCCCTGGGCAAGATCAAGTGACTAATCAATTCAAAATAATAATAATAATAATAATAATAATAATATCACAAAATGTTCAATTTCTATCTTTTTAATCATCAGAAGGGGTGTTTATTGCAATGCTGTTTTGTGAGCAGAGGTCTCAAGTGATCATTTTATAACCACGTCACTGGGGCAAGATTTTTTTGGGGAGGGGTTGTGGGCAAACTTTTTTATTCTCTAGTGCTTCACTCTCTGACTGGCCACCTTTCTACATCATCATTTAAAGAGTACAAGATGCAGTCACCCCCAATTTAGGTGCCTAGACACGTGGGACTTCCTTCCAGAAGCCACAGAGGATTCTCCAATGAGCCAACGCAATCATTACCACAGTCTCTATTTTACATAATCACGTAAGGATTATCCCTGAGGAGCTGGGTCATTCCACAATTTCTCCAGGTTAATACTTCACTTTACCCAACTGGCTACATGCCAGTAATCAACAGAAGGAGTTAGTACAATTTCAGCAAAAAAGTAGACATCCTAGCTAGAAGAAATCCCAGTAGGGAGATATGAGCACTGCTGCAAATACTAAAAAGATTATAAATTGCAACTCCTCCTTGCCGGCCAAATCAACACCCAATGGCTTTAATCACCACCTCTCAAGCTATCTTTAGCAGCTGGAAGAAAGAAGCATTTTCTGGGGTTCTCAGAGCAGAGATGATGGCAAGCCTCTAATGCTCTAAAAATACCCACTTACCTGCTTGCTTTGCTTCAGTGCAGGCAACCTTCATTTCCTCTTTCAACTCTTGGTTTTCATTGGCTATAGCTTCGCCGACCATGACAAATCTCCCAACAGCCAGTTTTACGGCTTGGCCCACTTGCTGGACCGCTCTCAAAGTCTTGTCTGACTTCTTTGGCTTATCCTTATGGTTAATGAGGGTGGTTATCTGAAAGCAAAAACATTTATCAGTTAAAATTACACATTAAACAGTGTGTCGGCATATATTGAGAAGCTCAACTCAAAACAATAATAGAAAGTGGGGGCAGGGGAAGGAACAGAAAAACTATATTTACCTGAGAGATATTTATCTTTTGGGGATGCACCCTAGCTGTGTGACTGTGGTGTTTTAAACCGTTTTTAAATACAGTCATACCTCGGGTTGAATGTGCTTCGGGATGAGCGCGTTTGAGTTGCGCTCCGCAGCAACCCGGGAGTAACGGAGCGCGTTACTTCCGGGTTTCGCCGCTTGCGCATGCGCAGACGCTCAAAATGACGTTGCGCGCATGCGCAGAAGCGTCGAAAAGCAACACGCGTGTGCGCAGACGTGCCGTCGCTGGTTATGTTTGCTTCTAGATGCGGACGGGGCTCTGGAACGGATCCCATTCGCATCTAGAGGTACCACTGTATTGTATTGTTAAAATCACTGCAATCCACCCTAGGATGTTACGGTGAACGGTGGATAAGTAATCAAATTAATCATCATCATTTGATGAAGTAAGGTTTTAGACCATGCCACAACAAATGTTTTGGGAACTTAGAAAGTGGCCTAATACTGACTGGTAGCAGGTTGGCTTAGCAACACCAGAGGCGCATCTAGGGGTTGTTTAGGGTGGTCCCCGCCAAGGGCACAAGAAGCACAGTAGCACTCAAGAATCGCGAAGGAAGACAAGAGAGAGCCAGCAACTGCCAAGGGCACAAGGAACAGGTGCATGTACATGTACATGTGCTGGTACAGCTCCATGCCAAGGGTGCCTAGGTATGCCTCTAGAACACAAGTAATAAAATTCATGATGTTGATGGTCCATATGGAGGCCCAATTCAGATTATGTCTCCTCACCCCCCAAAAAAAGATCAGGCATACACGCACACAGTTTTCACAACTTAAGACTTGACATTTTACATTAGGTGTATGTCAGAGGGAGATCACACACTTATTCCTCCTTGTGAAGGGAGTCATTGGCCCAGGAAATGTATGAACTGGGCCTAACATAGCTATTCTTCCAGAATGTACATGATGTCTCTTTCAAGCACAGGAAGTTCTCAACCTACGCAGGGGTTACGTTCCAGGGATCACACCTAAATTGTGTATGGTCAAAACACGTTAGGTGCAACAGCGAGTGGGATTGCCAAAGTCTTTTCTTCTGGGTGCCTGCTTCCCTTTCTGCCTCCCATTCAAATTTATTTATTTTTTGCCAAGTGTGTAAAGCTGAATGAGCACAAGTTAAATGTGCGTGAGCTCACTGTACCGCTGTTAAAGCAATTCAGTGGCTTTTTACACCTGAAAACTAAGGGCTACTTCATGTGTCAACCACTTTCCCCTATTAAAATAATGTGTAAACATTTTTGTGTGTGCAAGTGACACAAACTCTGGGGAGTCTCGTGGCTTCCCAAGGCAGTTAAAAAGAGGGCTGCACAACTCGTGTATGCTACAGTTTGCATGTAGGTATCACACATTCTCCTAGACAGAAAGCCCTTGCATGAGCTACACTCCTGGGATTAAAACTATAACTGGAACCCTTCTAACACAATATTTTAGCTTAATGCAACAAGAATAACACCTAACCTCTGTTTATATTTGCACCCATGAGTTACGTTCATTACCTAAAAGCTAAAATAACTTTATCTGTTAGAAACCAACAGTATATAAAAGTATAAGCAAAGCATTTATGGGTGCAAACCAAATAAAGTTCACACAATTCCAGATGAATATTCATCATGAATTAACTGCTTCTAATAATCTCTATCTCAATGTTTGAGTGTCATTTTTTTGTTTTGTTACACATGCTATCGCTAATGGGCAAAAGTTTTTCCTAAATAAATCTCCTCTTTCTTTGGCAGGAGACAACAGAGTGGTAGAACCTCATACGATGTTTACGTGATCAGCTATCCTTGGATAACCACTAGTCTCCTGAAGCTCACATCAACCTCAGGCTACTTCACATTCATAAGGTAAAGGTAAAGGTACCCCTGACTGTTAGGTCCAGTCGCAGACGACTCTGGGGTTGCGGCGCTCATCTCACTCTATAGGCAGAGGGAGCCGGCGTTTGTCCGCAGACAGCTTCCGGGTCATGTGGCCAGCATGACTAAGCCGCTTCTGGTGAACCAGAGCAGCGCACGGAAACGCAGTTTACCTTCCCACCAGTGCGGTACCTATTTATCTACTTTGCACTTTGCCGTGCTTTCGAACTGCTAGGTTGGCAGGAGCAGGGACCGAGCAACAGGAGCTCACCCCGTTGCGGGAATTCGAACCACCGACCTTCTGATTGGCAAGCCCTAGGCTCTGTGGTTTAGACCACAGCGCCATCTGCATCCCTTCACATTCATATTATCATGTAAAGCAGGGATTTCTGGCTCTCTTGAAACTGCAGGACCCCCCATTAGGTTCAGCCAGCATGGCCAAGGGTCAAGGAAGATAGGAATGCCACTGTATAAAATAGAGTGTGCTCTGAAACGATGGAATTTGCTCTCTCAAGAGGCATTGGTGGCCAACAACTTCAATGTCTTTGAAAGAGGATTAGGCAAATTCATGGAGGACAAGGCTGCTATCCCCAGAGGGATATTTTCTTTCTCCACTCTTCTTATGTTCTCTAGGCACACAGTACAGAGGCAATTCAGTCAAATGGGTCAGGTTGAAGCAAAGCAGAATTCTGCTCAAATTTCCTTGAAGGAAGAGCAGGTATAAGATTAGCAATCTTATTGATTGACCCATTAGGCCTAGTTTCTTACTGAGGTGGAAAACTTGTGTGTGGGCTGTACCGTTTCAGGCTGCGCATGGCGATTTAACATGAATAAATACTCCTCCGTACAAAAACACACCTCACTGCATGCCATGTAGGAAGCAAGTTTGTCAGAGACAGAATATGGTGGAACCATTGGCCCCAGTGTTCTGCCCGGTGTAGGGATTTACTCATTTCTAATTGCAAGTCCTTCAAACATATGAGCCCCCATACGCAATCTGAAGTGATACACCGGTCTGCGATCTCAGTAAAATGTTTGTTTGACTCCCCACTCCTGAATACGTTATGTAAACAGATTAACAATCTTTTTTAAAAAAAACAACAACAGCAACGCCACACCTCTGAACCTTGTTCGGACAAGAGATTGCATGTTTCCTTCTGCATCAACTAAATCTAGGCTTAAGATGTGATCCTAGAGCAGCAGTCAACAAAATAAACAAGGGTACATTTGCTTGCACTGAATGGCAAGTGAATGTGTTTCTATTTGGCACGGGGTCACCCCATTTGGCTTACCGGTGGCCAGTTGCTTCTTAAAAATGGGTTTGCATGTTGTGCCCTCCCCTTCTCCTCCATTCATGAGGTGACTTGAAAGGATGCCAGGCCATGGACTAATATCTCACCAGTCTCCCAAGTTCCTCCTCAATTCTTGTTTAACTCTCCAGCAAGAAATGAGCAGGTGTGTGTTCCCAGTGCTTCTCTTTATTCATTTATTTTCTCTTCTGTGTTCATTTTTCCTCATCCAGACCACGACGCCTAAAACTGCCAAATTGCAGGAGATGGTGATAAGAACCAAAAAATGAATACTAGAGCTGGCTCCATCTGGTCCAGCATTCCTGTCTCCAAACAGAGGCCAAGCAGTCCTGTCTTGCCTCCATCATCTGGGAATTAGATATGTACTACCTCTGAATACGAGATCTATCTTTAAGCTTACTTGGCCAAAGCCTACTGGCAAACCTATCCAAACTAATAATAATAATAATAATAATAATAATAATAATAGCAGCATACCAGTTTACATAGACTGTCCTAGAAAAAAACACAACATCTTAATGCCCCATGTGCATAATCAAATGCTGAATCCAAGCTTAAAGTGAGTTAAAAATAAGTAAAATAACCCCTTAAAAATCACAGGCTTTTGCTTCATCTCAGTTTCATACCAGGACGTCACATGTAAACAGAATTATGTCAAATTACACCATGTTGGCCTGACTTCACAATTCACTTGCAAGCACATGTTTAGTTTGAAGTATCTTTCAACAGAAAACATTTCACCTGGGATTCCTTAACAAGATAAAGAAAGTCCTACGTAAGTCCTGAATTCACAACTTCACAAAGCATCTCAGAAGAGGGAAGAAGTTGAAAGGAGAGTAAATGAACAGTAAACATTAGGAATTCAGGGACCAGTTCGTGACATATGGTTCCCTCCAACAGGCAGCGCTAGTCCCACTTCCCAATCATGGCAAAAATATTCACTGCCTTGTCAGAAGAATGCAAATCTGAAATGTATATTACCGTATTTTTTGCTCTATAAGACTCACTTTTTCCTTCCTAAAAAGTAAGGGGAAATGTGTGTGCGTCTTATGGAGCAAATGGAGGCTGCGCAGCTATCCCAGAAGCCAGAACAGCAAGAGGGATTGCTGCTTTCACTGTGCAGCGATCCCTCTTGCTGTTCTGGCTTCTGAGATTCAGAATATTTTTTTTCTCGTTTTCCTCCTCCAAAAACTAGGTGCATCTTGTGGTCTGGTGCGTCTTATAGAGCGAAAAATACGTGATTGTAAATAAGATTTCATTGCAGTGGGGTGCCTTGCACCCAATCAGTTGCTGTGCAAATGAACGTCGCTTTTTACCTTAATGCTGGGGCTTGCATGAATACAGAGACATTTAAAACCTGCTTACAGCAAAACAGGGGTTGCCAACAGAGCATCATTTTGTCCAGGCATCATTTTTCCCACTAGTACCTATGATGCCCATGGAGGATCTTGGTAAATAGGTTGGTATTGGTCTGTCTCAGGAGACAATGGAAGAGTGCACCTTCGAGGGGTAAAGCAAATTGCAGCTCCTGCTGTGGTTGTAGAAACCGATACGGGAGACATGTTTTGTTGCAGCTGGGGCAGAAGGCGGCGTCCAGTTTTGCCGCTGCAGATGCACCATGGCGTTTCTTCCCCCTGTGCTCCTCCCAGCAGTCATTCCTCCCCTGGTCTCTGCGATGGATACACGACTTGGCTGCCTGTCTCCAGGCACCGCAATGGTCTGCAAGGGATTCTCATACAGCAAAGTTGTTGTTGCCAGCGCTCATGTCATGTATGCAGACATCTTTGTAACACAGAGTTAGTCTGCCAGCAGGCCTGGTGCCAGAAGCCTGCTTTCCCTTGGGGATCCTGCCATCTTCCATTCTGTGGACATGACCGAGCCAGCGAGACGTCACTGAGACAAGTGTGTGAACATGCTGGGAATGTGGGTTTCGGAGATGTTCCTTCAAAAATCCACAATGAAGAGAGACTGTTTGCTCTTCCTGTTCAGTTCGCGCTTGCTTCTTCTGAGCACATGTCCCCATGTAGTGTGCGCACCAATGGCCCTTTCTCAAAACTCCAAAGGTGCCCACTGACCAAAAAATAGTTGCCAATCCCTGTAGTAAATGTAGCTGGCTTTATTTCACACACACACAAAAGCTGGTTGAACTTAGGTAAAGGTAAAGGGACCCCTGACCATTCGGTCCAGTCGCGGACAACTCTGGGATTGCGGCGCTCATCTCACTTTATTGGCCGAGGGATCCGGCATACAGCTTCCAGGTCATGTGGCCAGCATGACTAAGCCACTTCTGGCGAACCAGAGCAGCGCACAGAAACACCATTTACCTTCCCGCTGGAGTGGTACCTATTTATCTACTTGCACTTTCGAACTGCTAGGTTGGCAGGAGCAGGGACCAAGCAACGGGAGCTCACCCCGTCGCAGGGATTCAAACCGCCAACCTTCTGATCGGCAAGCCCGAGGCTCTGTGGTTGAACTTACACTGAAGTAAATTCCTTTCTAGAAATAAGGAAAGAGAGGAGACTGATCTTCAGAGTACAATTCCCGGGCTTTCTCTCCTGTACAAACACTACTAAAATGTATGGAGGCAGCCCAAGAATTCAGTGCTGCTCTGTTCCCATTGATTTCAATGCCGTTGCTTCCCAATGGACTGTGCTCTTGGTTTATTCTTAATGAGAGTAAGTCTCATTGAACTCAATGGGGCCGACCTCTGAGTAAACATGCTGAGGAATGGCACTGCTAATAGGCCAAATGTTGACAAGCGCTGGTGGCTGGTGTTCACATTACAGAAAGAGGAGAGAGAGGAGCAACCAAACATTTATGACATTGTACGGCAGAGTGGACATGGGGATACAGAACTGTGTGTCCTTCCGTCACCACAGGAAGCATGAAACCATAAAGATGAACTGAAGGCTTTCAGAAATCCAGGAAGGTGTCAGATACAACAGCAGCTGCCCCGAGATATCTTGTTCATGGTAAGGTTTAATGAACCTTTCCAAAATCAAGCAAGAATAATTAGGTTGCCTCTCAAGCGTGGGCAAGTCTGTGCAGGCACAAATTAACTTATCTTCACGTTATTCAATACCCCTGCCCCAGATCACAGGGACAAGGAGGAAATTCTCTTTGGCGATAAGCCAAAGACAAAAAAAATCAAAAATTAAAAAAAAAATCTACTGAACTTTATGGGTTTTGTTTTTAAAAAATAAAAAGCGCTTATTCCTTGCAAAAAAATATCTAGTTAGGCCATGATAACATTTGTTTCAGAGCAAGTAGGCAAGCTATTAAAATTCGTTACAGACCAATTCAGGGTTGTTGGTTTTTTTTGCAATGATCTTTACGCCTCCTGTGTCCTGTGCATGATCTCATATAGCTGCAAGCAGCATGCAGTTTATGGAGTCCAACATTTCTAGGAATGTAAACATCAGGGTTTTTTTTTAATTACTGAAGTTTCTAGTCCACAAGATATACTTGTGTTCTGCATAATGGTTAGAAGGCAGTTAAACAGGTCTGGCCTTAAGATCTTCCTAGATGGAAGGCCATAACAGCCTACTGCAAGGTCCTTGGAGGGAGAACCGTAATAAACAAAATGTTCGTGACAGTGACAGCACAGCTTATTAATTTTATGTGGCTAAAAAGTAGTGCATTGTTGTGGCTCTACCCAGGATACATTTCTGACAGGACTCTTGGACTGCAATCCTATGCCTACTTATCTGTGGGAGTAAAGGTAAAGGACCCCTGGACGGTTAAGTCCAGTCAAAGGCGACTATGGGGTTGCGGCGCTCATCTCGCTTTCAGGCCGAAGGAGCTAGCGTTTGTCCACAGACAGCTTTCGATGTCAAGTGGCCAGCATGACTAAACTGCTTCTGGTGCAACGGAACACCATGACGGAAACCAGAGTGCACGAAAACGCCATTTAGCTTCCTGACACAGTGGTACCTATTTATCTACTTGCACTGGTGTGCTTTCAAACTGCTTAGGTTGGCAGAAGCTGGGACAGAGCAACGGGACCTCACCCGGTTGCGGGGATTCGAACTGCCAACCTTCTGATCAGCAAGCCCGAGAGGCTCAGTGGTTTAGACCACAGCCCCACTGAATTAAACGTGACTTACTTCTGAGTACAGGACTATATAGGATTGCACTGCCAGCGTTGCTCAAGTTGCCCCGTCCTGATTTCAAACATTTCACCTCCAGCTCTAAACACTTCAACCCTAATTAGAAACTCTTCTAATTCTCTTTTGAGATGAATGGAACTTGCTAATCAGTGTTTTTAGTTATCACAACCATTAGCAACGATTCTGCTGTACGGGAGCATCATTGTACCAGCCAGATGAGAGCACATTCGAGGGGTGACTCTTCAGTTGTTCTGCCGCTGCTCACACAATTAAGAACCGCCAACAGAGCGAAATTAGCACGACTCTGGGAAGCCCAAAGGAAACATTCAAACTGACAAGTGTGTTAAACAGTCTGTTGCCAGCCAAAGCCTTGAGCTGCAGAGCTAATGGGGAAAGACAACGACAAAATTAAACTCAGGAGGCGAGAGGATAATTAGGAGCAGAAACTCCACCCCCCCCCCGTCCCCGTCCCCCTGATTCAGCCACTGCAGAACACAACAAAAGACCTTCATCCTAAAAGAAACCCAGAATTATGCATTTTCTTGAAGAGTCCTGCTGTGTCCAAAACATCGCAAAGGGAAAACAAAGCAACTGGCTATTTTAAGCTCTGGGATTTACGACCCTATGGGTTATCTCCACTGAATGTCCACAGTATAGTTTGTTCACTTTCACCTGTGGTTCACAGAATCATAGAGTTGGAAGGGAGAACGAGGGTCATTTATTCCACCCCCTGCAATGCAGGAATCTTTGGCCCAATGTGGGACTCGAACCCAGAACCCTGAAATTAAGAGTCTCTCATTCTAATGACATGTAAATTGAAATATACTTGGAGTCAATAGTGGATTTCATGCTCTTTATTCAGCGGATAGTGGTGAGTAGGAATGGAAGTTCCCCCAGAGTGTCTGCTTTATATACGGTACATTATTTACACAATGGGCCCCATGTGATTGGCTAATTCCAGGATTCTCCTGTAGGCCAATCAGGTTGTGGATTCACTTCCACCTGGAGCTGGATTGGGTGGCTCCTGTGGACCAATCAGACTGCTGCATTCTGAATCCTATTGTTCTAGGACCAATCAGACTGCTGTTGCATTCTGAATCCTATTGTTCTGGGACCAATCAGACTGCTGCATTTTGGATCCTGTTCAACTCAGTACATAACATAAATAAAAGTGTCTTGCTTGTTTGTTTGTTTGTTTAGATGCCCTTCTGGTAACTGATACTAAATTTCTGCCCTCTTATTCAGCCATTGTTTGTTTGTGCCGTGAGGCAAAAGCCGCTTCTCAAAATCACCCAAATCCTTCGAAAATCACCTACTAGCCGAAGTTGAGGAAGCAGAGCAATACACTCAAGAGAAAAGCAGTGGAAATGTTTCTTTCACACAGGGCAGGCAGAATAAACCATCTGTTCCACATTCTCACGCCCAGGCCTCCCGCTACTCACCAGGGAATAATAAAACCAACTTTAAGGTAGTTTACAGAATTAAACCTCACATGTGCAGACCACTCATTGCCCCTCCAGGCACTCAGCCAAAATTATGACACAGAACATAGCTCTTCCCATTTCTGGAACAGCAGACAAGAGCTTATCACATGCGCCCAGGAGGAAATGATACCAAACCAGAATGCCTGTTTTCTGACCAACTGCTAAATAACCCAGGCTCTGCTAGGAACAAAACGTTTTTAAAACCTGAGAATAGATCAGTGATATCTCTAAATCATGTAATGTCTTCAAAAAGGGGGAATTTCGGAACAACCAGATCTCAGATACTGGTTTACACATGAAGTTGCTTTATATCCCTTTTTTAAAAAAAACAACAGCAACTGTGTCTAAATCATAACACAGCTGCACATGAAGTGAAGCTAAAACTATTCCAATGACATATTTATTTCAGGGCTGTGACAAAATTTTGTTACGTTCATGAAAAATACAAGGCCGGGGAGAAAAAAGATTTTTTTCTTTTCTTTTTATAAGGCGTAAATATATTTATACATGAAAACCTGCTTATAAATGGCATTTATTATGGTACACACGGTCCCCTCTTTTATTCTCACCATTATTCTCAGATTAGGCTAAGAGCATGTGATCTGGCAAAGGCAGCCTACTGGAACCTGGTACCCTTCAGATATTTTGGACTACAGCTCCTGTACAATGGGTGTGCTGGGGCTGATGGGAGTTGTAGTTCAAAACATCTGGAGGGCAGCAGGTTGGGGGAGGCTGGGCCGAGGTCACCCACAAACATGATGGAGGATTGGAAATTTAAATCCAGCCAAAGACACACCACACCACACCATATTAGCTCTCCAATCCCTTTGCTCAGCCAGTGCTTCATATCCAATCCAAACATGCAACCCCAATTCAGGTATTTCCCATTTACAGGCCCCTGTGGGGGGTCAAAACTCCCATAAAATGTACTCAGACTGCATCAGGTTCTGAACAGTTTATCTGCAAAATGCAGAGAAACTCCTGGCAACCGCTCGTGTTTTGCTGCTAATCAAAGGTACTCAACACTAAGGTAAAAGGTAAAGGACCCCTGGATGGTTAAGTCCAGTCAAAGGCGACTATGGGGTTGTGGCGCTCATCTTGCTTTCAGGCCAAGGGAGCCGGTGTTTGTCCACAGACAGCTTTCCAGGTCATGTGGCCAGCTTGACTAAACTGCTTCTGGTGCAACGGGACACTGACGGAAACCAGAGAGCACAGAAACACCGTTTACCTTCCCACCGGAGTGGTACCTATTTATCTACTTGCACAGACATGCTTTTGAACTGCTAGGTTGGCAGGAGCAGGGACCGAGCAACGGGAGCTCACCCTGTCGTGGTGATTCGAACTGCCAATCTACCGATCAGCAAGAGGCTCAGTGGTTTAGACCACAGCTCCACCCACTCAACACTATCCTGCAGTTGCACACTATTACATAAAGAAAAGAGTTTCAAAGCTGTAATTCAGAAAGTTTGTCCACCATTACTAATCCTCCAACTGAGGAAACGCCCCCCCCAAATGATTTCACTTTTTCCTACATTTTAATTTGAAAATCACCACTCCATTTAAACAAATAAGCAGCCTGTAAGAGAACAGCTCACACAATGACATCTTTATAATTATAGCACATGTAAATTTCCGATTCTACGTCTAACAGATCATTTATAGTCTAACATAAATTGCCTCTCTTTCTTTCTCCCTCATGCTTGCGCACACACACAGAAGTAAACTTCATACTTTGTCATGATTTAGCCTGAATCTTGGGGGCAGGGGATTCACTTTAATGAATAATGCCCTGCATATATAATGCTGATTTTGAATGCTTCTTTTTTAACCGTATCTTAGTATACTGACCCTTGACATTCTATTACCAAGCGTCTCTTTCCTCATACAGCCTCACGCGTCTAGAGTTCTTCAAGTGGTATTAATATTACCAAGAGTTAAATCTGTTACTTAACTGCATACCTGATAGATTAAGTCTATGTTAAAAATCGAGGAAGTGCTCCGTTAATCTTGCACAGCAAGGGGAACGTCAAGCCACTCAAGATGCAGAGCTGTTTGCTGTTACCCAGATTATCAAAAGTGAGAGAAAATGTTTGGGATGAGTTGAAAGATAGAGTAACCTGTGGGAATTGATTTACAATGGCTGCTCATAAACATCATAACACAACTTGGAATTTATCAAATGATGAATGTGTTTGGGTGGTGGACTCATATCCTTTGACTCAAAAACAACAGCAGGACCAATACTTCAGATGTTTCAAAGTGTTGGTGCTGACCTTTAAAGCCCTAAACAGCCTGGGTCCTGTATACCTGAAGGAGCGTCTCCACCCCCATTGTTCAGCCCGGACACTGAGATCCAGCGCCGAGGGCCTTCTGGCGGTTCCCTCATTGTGAGAAGTAAGGTTGCAGGGAAACCAGACAGAGGGCCTTCTCGGTAGTGGCGCCCACCCTGTGGAACACCTTCACTTCAGATGTGAAGGAAATAAGCAGCTATCCCATCTTTAAAAGACATGTGAAGGCAGCCCTGTTCAGGGAAGTTTTTAATATTTAACGCTTGATTGGGAGCCACCCAGAGTGGCTGGGGAAACTCAGCCAGATGGGTGGGGTATAAATAATAAATTATTATTATTATTATATATTCTTTACTGAGAGCAAGGGAATGCACACTCCTCATCTGCTTTCAAACTTCAGTTTACACCATCACTATCAGCTGTGAGAAGCAGCCTCCTTTTCTGTATCCGGTTTGGCTGTGTCTCCAGGTGGCCTTGTTCTGCAGACCTCCTTTCTCCCCCCCGCCGCCCCCGCTTTGCAAGAAGCACGCTGCCAGCATTTAACCTCATGACCTGTTGTGTTTCTGTAGTAGCTTTGTTTTACCGAACTCATGATTAATGCTACTTATAACTACTGGTTCATCTAATAACCCCATTCAGACAAAAGAATGATTCAGGTATGGTTCTTTAACAATAAAGCAATTATTTCTAAGTCCACTTGCTAAATTCCTCTACTGTATCATACCAGGAAAAAAGAAACCTCAACAAAACCTGTACCTACCTGACAAGGCAACCTCACCTCCCCGATCCCAGTAAAATCTCCTGTTTCTCCTACATTCCTCTTGCTCTTTACAGATGCAGAGGGTGGGACAATGCATACCTAGAAAGGGTAACTGATACTTTGGAATGTTCATTGTAAACTACCCCCAGGGACAGGGATTGTTTCTCCATCAACAACAAGAGGATTCCTGTGGTTGCAATAAGGTAGGAACCTAAGGTGAACAGAAGCTTCATACCTTGCAAGAATGCTTCCTTTTCCAGGGGATAAAACCCCATCCTAGGCAATTGCAGCTGCAAGGCTCAAGTGCAAACATCTTCCACACGGAAGGAAGGAACATGGGAGCTTTTATTTCACCGCATTTATTCAAACCTACCTCTCCTGCAAGAAGCCCAAGGTTATACAGTGGTACCTTGGGTTACATACGCTTCAGGTTACATATGCTTCAGGTTACAGACTCCGCTAACCCAGAAATAGTACCTCGGGTTAAGAACTTTGCTTCAGAATGAGAACAGAAATTGTGCTCTGGCAACGCGGCAGCAGCAGGAGGCCCCATTAGCTAAAGGGGTGCTTCAGGTTAAGAACAGTTTCAGGTTAAGAACAGACCTCCAGAACGAATTAAGTTCTTAACCCGAGGTACCACTGTACATGGCTTTCCCCCCCTCTTATCCTAACAACAACCTTGTGGTACTGAGAGTTAGTGACTGCTTCAGGTCTAAGTAGGGATTTGAACCCTGAACTCCTAGTCAGGGGTCGGCAAGGTTTATCTCTCCTGGGCCGGTTCACTCCAGCGGAGATCCTTCTGTGGGCTGGATCGCACGTGCACATGAGCACGCGCAGCAGTGATTTCCGGCGTCTACGCAGACATGGTTTTCAGGATCTGAGCATGCGCAGACGCGATTTCCGGCACCGTGCAAGCGAGTCCCCGCGCCGCGCCAGTTTAGCGCAGAATGCAGGGACTCGCCAAGCGGGCGGTTCGGGGGCCGGTTAAACGGCCCCCGTGGGCCGCTTGTGGCCCATGGGCCTTAGGTTGCCTACCCCTGTCCAAGATCCTAATCCAACACTCAACCATATTATGCCAAATACCAGATATGATAATAATTGTCATGGTGATAGCTGGAATATCTAAGGGCACGTGTACTCCGTCTTTAGTACATACAGAAAAGAGGGGTGCAGTATTTGTATGGTTGGTTCAAACACTGACAACCCCAGGAATGCAATGGGGCGTGCCTCCGCACAAGTCCACATTCACCACCACACACAGGAAATAAAATGTGACATAAGCGTATGCACAGTTCTGCATTTTGCCTAATTTCCACAGACCTTCCACCTCCCGAAAGGGGAGGAGGGAAAGTTAAAAT
The DNA here is from genome assembly GCF_964270895.1 of Podarcis filfolensis. Lineage (NCBI taxonomy): Eukaryota > Metazoa > Chordata > Lepidosauria > Squamata > Lacertidae > Podarcis > Podarcis filfolensis. Next base: position 10,495,541 of record NC_139603.1, read on the forward strand.
CAAACAAATCAGAAATCATCTGCATGTATGTTATCTCTGGTCACATTTAACTACCTATACATGGTGGGAATACATGATTCTGAGTCCCAGTGATGTGGGATGGTTTTTTTCTGGAAATGTTTAAATCTTAACATTTCTGTGATCCTATAATCTGTGTAATCTGTGATCCAGTACAGCATGTTTCTGTTGTAATGCATGTAGTAAGTAAACATGCAAAAGTAACACTGTAATGAGGTACAGTATATGGATTTCAAAAGCCCTTCTACCTATCAAAAGTAGTTAAACTGAAATATCTTATTATAGGGAGGAAATTCATAAAGTGCACTTAGTCTAGTTTAATTCAATGCTTTACTTGAAAATTATTACTTGGAAGTTATTATTTGAATATATTCAAACAAATTCAATTCTTTGCTTGGAATTTTTTTTTTATTGGAATATTTATATCCAAGAATATCCAAATGCATGACAGCTCAATAGCATATACTTCCTTTGCAATGTTTGAATTTGGGGGTGGGGGAATAACATTAAGGCACTGAAAGCTATTAACGTAGTAATTTTAGCATACCCAAAGAGCTATGCATAATTGCTTCCTAGGGATAGTGACCTGAAACAAGTTAAAGTACAACTTTGAAATGGCCCAATCTTACTGGTACTGTATCCAATTATATTCCAATAAACGTTGTGAAACAATGCAGTTTTAGAAATGAGATTTTTCTTTCCACTGAAAAATACATTAGTGGAAATGTTTGCAGCTAGCATATCTGACCTTTCAACCTCTCTTGCCCAAGCTGGTAGATGCCTTGAAAAATCAGCACTGAAGCCCTGATTTTGATTATAGCTTGTGAGAAATAATCACCACAGCAAAGGAATCAAGTCGTGTTAATGTACCCATGGCAGCTGATATTGCCAAGATCATTATTCTAAACTAGATAGAGATTCCGCAGTTATGTCATTTCTAGAGGAAATACCTTGGAATAAGGGGAGATGGGAGAAGAGATCTACTAATGGAAATTCTTAAAGACTAGAAACTTGAAGCTGATGCAGCCAAGGATTAAAAGCCAGCAACAAGAGTCAAAGCACGAGATAGGATCACAGCAACAGACGGAGGGGAAGTAATATGACAACGGTGATATTGTGAAAAGATCTAGGAGCAGATATAACAGGCAGGAAGGCTGACACTGTAACTTAGACAAAAGAGGACCAGGATGCACATAAGGTCTTTAACAACATATTCTGTAAGAAAATGGTAGATTTTGAACGTATTTAGGAGCACCTGGGTGTGGCGGGAGAAAAATATTCTACACATGGGAGATCATTATATATCTAACAGTGACAAATAAGTTGGGGAAAGATTTTGAGCTGAAAGCAGTCAGCCTTGCCACTTCAATCAAACACAGCTAGGCATCTGGGAGACACTGGGCCCAGCTAAATGCATGAGCCCATGCTTCACATGCAAAAAGTCTCAGGAGAAGAAGAAGAAGAAGAAGAAGAAGAAGAAGAAGAAGAAGAAGAAGAGGAGTAGTTTGGATTTGATATCCCGCTTTATCACTACCCGAATGAGTCTCAACGTGGCTAACATTCTCCTTTCCCTTCCTCCCCCACAACAAACACTCTGTGAGGTGAGTGGGGCTGAGAGACTTCAGAGAAGTGTGACTGGCCCAAGGTCACCCAGCAGCTGCATGTGGAGGAGCGGGGAAGCGAACCCGGTTCCCCAGATTACGAGACTACCGCTCTTAACCACTACACCACACTGGCTCTCAGGTTCAATCATCAGGTTTAAAAAAGGATCCAGTAGCAGGTCATGGAAAATCTCCTCTCTTCCTGGGACCCCGCGGAGCTGCAATCAGTCAGGACAGACAATACTAGGCTAAATGGACCATGTTTGGTATGAGGTAGGAAATCAGCCCTGAGTGCTCACTGGAAGGACAGATCCTGAAGCTGAGGCTCCAATACTTTGGCCACCTCATGAGAAGAGAAGACTCCCTGGAAAAGACCCTGATGCTGGGAAAGATGGAGGGCACAAGGAGAAGGGGACGACAGAGGATGAGATGGTTGGATGGTGTTCTTGAAGCTACCAGCATGAGTTTGACCAAACTGCAGGAGGCAGTGGGAGACAGGAGTGCCTGGTGTGCTCTGGTCCATGGGGTCATGAAGAGTTGGACACGACTAAACGACTAAAGCTGCCTTAACTGCACAGTCTCATTAGATCTGAAGCTATTCCTGATGCCACAACACTACCCAAAGTAAGAAAGGTGGAAGAATATATTCCTGTGGGCAACTACAAATGACTCACTATGGCAAGTGCTTGACTCAAGTCAAATGGACCAACAAGAGTTCAGCCCAGGGATGATAAGAAAGTTGATTCTGCATTGCGGCTACAGATCATTGCTCTCGCCTCTTCTTGGCCCAGTCACTAAGCGTATTTCTGTGGGTTTTTCTCGAGTAAGTGATTTGGGGATGCCACAATTGCACCACAACCCACAACTCACTTAAGACATCCTACCTGCATTTAAACACTTTCCCTCCAAGAGAAATGAATGTGATCAAGCCAGTTTAAACAGGACACTAACCAAAATCAATAGCAATAGCAGGGGAAATCTCATATAAATATTATTCATTGCTACCATATAAAGCTCAGCAAGAACCACCTGATCCTGCACGTTTCCTCAGAAGTGAATCCAACAAAGTTCAACGGAACTAATGCCGAGGTATGTGCTTCTAGACTGTGCTTTGCCACTCTATGTATTAATGCAAACTAGAGTCTTCTTCTTCTATGTTTATGTAGCCAAACTGCACTACCAATACACAAGAGAAATACAGAGGGGCTCAAGGTAGCCCATAATTACTCAATGGCACGAAATGTTAAGTGAGTGGGAGGAGACAAAAACAAGACAACTACTGGAACAGAGCGGAGGAGCTGGAACAGGAGGACAGAGAAACATTGTCTGATAGAGCTTTAAAAATATTTACATTGGTTAGTGTGGTTTAGTTGTGTCTGTTTTCATTCATGCTGTGAGCCATCTTAGCTCCTGTACTAGGAGGGATATACATAATAATGACGATAAACTCATAGACCCACAAGAGTTTGCTCTGCTGCTCCACCCAAGTGCCTGACCTCTAAGTAGAATCAAAAATTCCCAGGTCAACTTTCCAAACATTAACGAAGCTTCAAAACTCCCCAATCATCTTTTGTTACTGCCACCTCCATTTGCTGCCCTCATCGAGAAAGTGGTCTTGTGTCCATGAAAACTAATGCCATAATACATTTGTTAGTCTTTAGGGTGCCACAAGACTAATTTGTTCATAGGCACGGTGTCTCGCACTGTCACAAGACACCATTTCCTCCCCACAAGATAGCACACTATGTGCAAAAAGCATTGTTCTCACTCCTATTTGGCTTCGTGGTGACAAAAAAGAGGATATGCACATTAGGGAAAGAGGGAGCATTTCAGTTCGGTTCCAACTCGAGCTGCCAGCAAGCGTGGTGTACAGGCAACTCCCCATTTCCACAGGGAGGCTGTCGCACATCAATTGGACGCGCCTGAACAATTGGTCGCCACATGTATATGCTACTCATTTAATCTTGGCTAAGTATTCCAGGGAAGCGGGTGGCGCTGTGGGTTAAACCACAGAGCCTAGGACTTGCCGATCACAAGGTCGGCGGTTCAAATCCCCGCGACGGGGTGAGCTCCCGTTGCTGCTCCTGCCAACCTAGCAGTTTGAAAGCACGTCAAAGTGCAAGTAGATAAATAGGTACCACTCAGGCGGGAAGGTAAACGGCGTTTCCGTGCGCTGCTCTGGTTCGCCAGAAGCGGCTTAGTCATGCTGGCCACTTGACCCGGAAGCTGTACGCCGGCTCCCTCGGCCAATAAAGCAAGATGAGCGCCACAACCCCAGAGTCAGTCACGACTGGACCTAATGGTCAGGGGTCCCTTTACCTTTACTTTAAGTATTCCTAAGTTTTCAGAACAAAAATTTTGGTCCAATGCATAGTAAAAGATCTATTTGGCCCATTATTGGCTCTGGAATTTTGTGAGTGGCTGCCTGCGCATCAATACACATCTAACTAGCGTATACTTTAAGCCAGGGATGGAAAAAGGTTGCTGAATTGCAGTTCTCATCGAACCTGATCATTAGCCATGATGGTTGGGACTGAGGGAAGTAGGAGCCCAAGAACTTCCAGAGGGTCACAAGTTTACCACCCAATTTAAACTATTTTTAACTTTATGGGAATTACTGGGAAAGGTTTGCATGTAACTCAATCCTGTGCTTATTTACTCAGAAATACTTAGAATTACAGCTTCCAGCTGTTTACAACTTACAAACTAAGGTAATACAGTGGTACCTCAGGTTACATAGGCTTCAGGTTACAGACTCCGCTAACCCATAAATAGTACCTCGGGTTAAGAACTTTGCTTCAGGATGAGAACAGAAATTGTGCTCCGACAGCGCGGCGCCAGCAGGAGGCCCCATTAGCTAAAGTGGTGCTTCAGGTTTAGAACAGTTTCAGGTTAAGTACAGACCTCCAGAATGAATTAAGTACTTAACCTGAGGTACCACTATTCTTAGAAACAAGACTAAATGGATTCTCTCCTAAAGTTGGGTTTTGCATATACTTTGTTTTTGTTATTTCCAGCTGTCCAACCTTTTTTTTTTTTTAAGGCCAGCCTCACAACTATTGGATATTTCCCCTCCATTTTCACCAACCTAGGCTGTAACTTCACGCTGTAAAACCGCATTGCACAACGTAAATGGTTTCAATAGATGGGATTCTACTGACTTGTTCTGTCAGCGCAAGGATTTCTGCTTCCACAGGGGAACTCCCCCCCCCATCTGTTCTGGTTTTCTGCCACCCACCCCCTCCAGAGCAGATTTGGGTAGGATTTAGAGTGCATGTAGGAAGAGGACACAGGGAAATGCCATTGTGCAAGCAGAAATATTTGCACTAAAGGGCTGGTTGGATGGCACCCAATATTCTTGCCGCATGGTTGCCTATGGAAATTGAGACTCACCATCAGATGATCAAGCAAAGTACGGTAGCTTTTCAAAGCAAGTTGGTACGGTAATTCTCGTGGTAATGAGCCACAAATTAGTAATGGGAATTTGTATGGGCAGAGAGGACAGTTAAGAAAATATATGGGCTAGTAATTTTGTGGGCTTCTTTTCTAAACAATAAACCTGTATTTACCAAACTGGTTGCCCCGCAGATATTTTTGGCCTCAGCCATGATGGCTAATGGTCAGAACTTTGGGAATTGTAATCAAGGAACACCTGGAGGGAACCAGGTTACAGTAAGCAAATTTAGGCAGAACTTGACAACACTCCAGTTTACAAAGCAACAGAGCACCATCATTCTGAGTAACTTTGTTCACAACAAACTATGTACAATGCAATCCTATACTGTTCATTTCCATAAGCATTGATTAGTTACTGTCAGCAGCCTCTTATGTGCACACAATTCTGCACAGCTTTTAAAAGCAATACATTCACAAAGAATGTCAAAAATGATGTTTCCAAGTATGGTTCCGTTACTGTTTTGCTCCGATTTCCCACTCTTTCTGGCTGCCAAAGTGAGATATTTGAAATTCCCTGCACACCCACAGACATCAACATTCTACAAAATTAATGTTGCGGTTTAACAATCGTCTCCTGCTCAAGTGGATTAGCAGGAAAGGGATTGGTCCGCAGTAAGCAGACCTAGCTGTTTTCTAAGGTTGATACCACTGGACGCAACCCACCAGGGTGCTCAAGAGAACATTTCCACAGCACAAGAACAAGATGATGCCTTTTGTACAGCTCCTCCTTCTTTTCCATTGTTATCGTGCAAGTGAATTTCTTAGCGCATACTTTTACTCGGTAATAAGTTTTGCTCTTTTCAGATGCACTTGTTTTAAGTAGGGGGTAACGGCTTGCTCGTGCACCTTTCCTCTGTTGAAGAACTTGGTCCTAACTTAAAATAAAGCAAGGCATTCCTTAATCTGGAGCCATTGCGGTAAAGCGCATGGGAGTAAATACACCTACGGAAGTTCTATGGCGCTATTTGTGGAGCACTTGGGCGCTGAAGTGGCTCGTGCACCGCATTTGTCCTTGCTGAAATTCCTGCCCTGCAGCCTACAAGGGATACGTGCTCGCACATCGTTCTCGGATAAGGTAACACAGCCATGCAATATTAACTCTAAAACAAACACACACACACATACACAATCGGTCGTGCAAAAACTTCGCTACGAAGTGCAAGGCTGCGCTGAACGCCGCTGCTAATCCTTCGGAAGTTAGTGGAAACTCTCTCTTTTTTAAAAAGTCCTGCACAGCTAGCGATGGATCTAACGAAGTCCTGGGCCCCAAGAAAGCGGAAAACACAAAGAAAAAGCACAACAAAGGCCAGGCTGGGAATCCAAAAGGTTTTCCCCTCTGAGCACAAAACTCTTTTAGTCGGATGTTTAAAAAAAGGGGGGGGGGCTTCATTTATTTATTTAAAAAAAGGTCTCGATTAGCCGAGCGGCTCCCGTGCGGACAAACCGATGTTCCGAATCGCTCTCTTTGCAGATTTTTGGCCGGGAGGGGGAAAGGGGGGTGGCGGGGGGGGGAGGAGAGATCGTCAAATCGGGAGGGTTTTTGCAAGCAAGGCATGCATTTATGCATGCTTTATGCAAACACCCTCCCTCCAAAAATAAACACCACCAACCAAACCCCCAACACCTTAAAACTCTATCCGGGAAAGCGATGGCTAAGCATTCGCGAAAGTAGAAACGGGGACTTCTGCGCGCGCAAAGCCCGCCCTGGGGGAGGCGGCCCCGATTCGGAGCGGCTCCGGATTGCATTCGTATCAAATCAGGATCGGGGGTGGGGGGGTTGAGGAGGAAAGCAAGGAGAGGGGATCCCGGCAGAAAGGACGGACCGCCCGCCCGCCCGCGAGTAGCTTCCTACCTGCGCCACGAGCGGCACCAGCGTCTGCTCCACGGAGCGCGAGCGGATCTGCAGCCCCGGCAGCGGCTCCCATCCCAAAGCCGCGCCGAGAGCCGCGCCGGGCGGCGAGCGCGGCCACGACACTCCGCTGCCGCCGGGGAACGCGGCCATTGCTCCGGAGCCGCGCAGCTCGCTCCTCGTCGGCTCTCCCGCCTGGGAGAGGAGGAGCAGGAGGTGTCGGCGGCGGCTGGAGCTCTCCGGCTCCGGCGCGCTCCTCCCCTGTCTCCTCCTCATCGCCTTCCCGCCTTCTGCCCTGGGAAATGGCAGCCGCCGAGCTGGAGGTCCCCCCTCCTCCTCGCAGCGCATATAACTCCTCTCCAGCCGAAAAGCTCCGGTGCCCCCGCCCTCCAGCCCGCCCAGTTTTCGGCCACACACGCGTGTCATCGCATCCCGACGACTGGTAGTGCTGGTTATTTGCGCGCGAGCGAGCGAATCGTCGCCACGGGCAAGGGCTTCTTCTCCCTTTGGGGCACTTCCATTACTCATTTTCCCTTCAGTTAGTTCGCACACTGGCGAGTCGTCAAGATGGCAGTGTAAACATTACATTCAGTTTCTTCTTCTTCTTCTTCTTCTTCTTCTTCTTCTTCTTCTTCTTCTTCTTCTTCTTCTGCCGTTGGGCACCCCCAAAAGCAAAGTAAGCCGGTCGTGTTGGTCCATGAGAAAAAAGGGGGGAAATGTATATAATCTGGCAAGGCCAGTTTTGATCCACCCCAAACCTTGCCAGACGTTGAGATCATTAGCTTTTAACACGGGTTAGATGGGTGCCTAACTGCAAAGAGCCTTGTGGCACCTTAAAAACCAGCTCATTTGTTAGGGCATGAGGTTTTTGTGTCTTTCACTTCATCAGATCTATCTGGCGAATACTCAGTAAACTTAAAAGTAGCCATCCTGGAGCAAATCCATTTCAAAGGGAGGCTGTCAAGTGAAACCTGCTTGATAACAATGCATCAAGAATTCCAATGCTATCACTTGTGGATTGAAGGCACACAAGGGATTTCTATGTGTTGTTGCTTGATTTAGCAGTGCCATGATGTCTCTGCCATCAAGCCAACTGCTTTGTGAATTTCCGTAGTTTAGGGTTACATCCATCATCATATACTGTACAGTGCTTTTTTCTGGGGGTACGCAGGGGTATGCATACCCCAAAACATTTTGTGAATCTAAGTTTGGCCTCATTGAGGGGCAGAATTTCAATATGAGTGGGAAAATGAGAGTACCCCTAAACATTTTTTTTTAGGAAAAAAAAGCACTGATCATAAGTGTCTGTTACTTTGCTGCATTTAATTTCCTTCTATCCTAACTTCTTACAATCCCTCCCTCTAACCATGTACCTGCAACTCAGGATTAACACTTTATGCATTTAATTAAGTGGATTACAATCCACTTAATTAGTGGATTAAATGCCATCATACATTTGTTAGCCTCCAAGGACTCTGCAGTTTTGCTGTAAAAACACTAGTGTGACTATTTCTGTATGTACAATTGAGATGGAAGATAAATCTTATGCAGTATTTTTATCCCAACTTCTTCCAAGGAGAGCTGGGTGACACACAGGGTCTCTCTCCTGTTTCCCCCTCACAATCATAAAATCCTAGAATTGCAGTGTTGGAAGGGACATCTAGTCCAACCCTCTGCAATGCAGGAATCTCAACTAAATCATACATGGTAGATTACCATCCAAACACTGCTTAGTAACCTCCAAGGAAGAAGAGTCCACTACTTTCTGAGTCTGTTCCACTCTTGAACAGCTTTTACTTTCAGCAAGTTCTGTTTGTTAAGTTTATAGTGGCCACAATCTAGTGAGTTTAATCATCCTGAACTATGTGGTGGATTCTGAGTAATGGTATCATACCCTAGGGTAGGAGCTAAATGGCACCTTAAACCTAGGTTATGGGTGCAACAACAGAATGTCTAGGCATGCTTTTTTAATAACAAGAATGCAAAGCTGAAAATGAATGAACTGCAGCTAAAATCCTATATTCATTTTTCACATCGTCTAGTCCTCATCTGAAGACTGCAAAAAACAAAGCCATGCTTCCCCTGCCCTCCCCCCCCAAAAATATTCTTAAGAGGGTCTCTTCTCCAGTCTTCAGAGAGGAGCTGGAAGTGGGGAGGCAGAAAAGGGTACCCCTTTCCTTCCACTCTGCAGTTTTAATCTGAAATCTTAGGCACAGTACTGCACCCAGAGCTCAGAAACGGCTCGCGCTAATGAAATTCCTTGTCGCAAAACGCGCCTAGAACAATGGGAGTTTCGAACACTGCTTGTGACACTCCTATTTTCATACCAAGGAAAATTGCCAAAGCACCACTACCTAGTGCTGATGGTTCTTTTCCGCCTGCTGTATGCTGCATTAATTTCCTCTCCAATGGCCTGTCCTGTGCTGATATAATGCAGAGAGCATTTGTTTGCCTTTTGTCACAGACTGATTCGAAAAACATAGCTGTCCTATAACATGGTATGACACTTAGGAGCTCAACACGAGCCTCACCAATGCAGCCGCTGAAATGGCAGGCTGTGTGCTATTTGGCATCTTAATGTTTGTGCACATGGATTAATTGGAAAAATATATGGAAAAATATATTCATGGAATATATTTGCTCTTTTTCTTTTCAACCAGTGAGGCTCCCAAAGCAGATAACATAAAAAAGTAAAGCCACGATTCTACAATAAAACTACAGAGCAGAACAGAAGACAGCAGTAGAGCAGGTAAATTTTCAATGAAATGGATAAATATAAAAGTTTTCACCAGGTACCAAAACAACAACAAATGACAGTCATTCAGTGGCAGGTACACCTTCGTATAAAGGTATTATCAATTGGAAAAGCTCTCTACTGTCAGTTCTTTGCAGTCACTGCTGCAAAGAAGGGCCTCTGAGGATAATCTTAATAGCTGAGGCTTGATTCACAACGGGAAACAATGGTCCTTCATACAACTGGCTCCCTTTCAGGTCGTGAAAGGTTAAAACCAGATGTTTGAAATGTATTTAGAAATGGACAGGTATCTGGTGGAGTTCTTTAAAAATTGGTGCAATGTGTTCCCTATGCCTTGTCCTAGTCTAGAATTCAGGTGCTGACTTCCAAGGCAGATTTCAGAGGTAGCTGCAAGCATAAAGCATTGAGTACAGTGGTCCCTCGGGTTAAGAACTTAATTCATTCTGGAGGTCCGTTCTTAACCTGAAACTGTTCTTAACCACTTTAGCTAATGGGGCCTCCTGCCGCCGCCGCACAATTTCTGTTCTCATCCTGACGCAAAATGCTTAACCCAAGGTACTATTTCTGGGTTAGCGGAGTCTGTAACCCGAGGTACCACTGTAATCCAAACAAAATGCTACCAGGGTGAAAAGTGTCTTGTGTTACAGGGACTACTTGGGCTTCCAAGGGCAAGGTCAGCAGGTCATATAGGAACACTAAATACCCATCAGCCTCCTTAATTCTGGGGAGTGCAACCCCACCTACAGGACCAAGATTTCCTGAACACCTCCCCAACATGAAGAAGAGTTGAACGACACAGAACAGCTCTGCTGGATAGTACTGTAAGGATGCAGTGGCGGCTCAGAGCAGACGAACTAGTGGGGAGGGATGTTGGAAGCAATCGTGTCAACCACATCTAACAGAGCAACAACCTTGGTGGCACCAAAAATTACCCATCTGATCTGATTATTCAATGGGCCTTTCTCACAGGTAAGTGTGCATAGGGCAGCAGCCTTAGGATCAGGTCCTTCGAGAACATTTTATGGGGGTGAATTGTTCTGAAATAATAACAGCTGCTACAGCTACTATTAAATTTTTATTTGGTGTGCTAGAAAGCTGTTGCAGGGAAGTGACTCAAGAGGGTTTATTGTTCCCGGCACTTGGGGTGGGGAGGACTTTTGATATAAATGCCTGGTAAACTAAAAGCCAATTATTTCAAAATACCACTAGTTAGAATAGGATGGCTTGAGATGCTTAAAGTTATGTGGTGTCAGGTATTTTTTAAGGGCGACAACTGTAGCACTGGGAGAGAAGGTTGGTGCTTGCACCAGAAGTAAAGCAGGGACTCATCACTAAGGTAGTTCAAACAGGTACGTAAGTTCACCACTTGGAGACTGGACTATTGTGGTCACTTTGTAGGACTGAGCGAACTTTACCAGCATGCCTAGAACTCTTATACAGTGCTTTCGAACAGAGTCCATTCACACATTCAGCTGCCAGTCATCAAATGGTGAAAGAGATTAAATGATATGCAAGCATGTGTGAAGGGGTCCTGAGCACCTGTTTCTGTCTATGATATTTTATCTCCCTGGCAGAAACACCATTTCAAGTTTCAGTTGAGAGTCCTGCACTTGGATGGAAAATGTGGGGGTATTTCAAGAGCGCTTGCCTTTTAATGCCTTGCAAAACATATACCGTATTTTTTGCTCTATAAGACTCACTTTTTCCCTCCTAAAAAGTAAGGGGAAATGTGTGTGCGTCTTATGGAGCGAATGCAGGCTGCACAGCTATCCCAGAAGCCAGAACAGCAAGAGGGATTGCTGCTTTCACTGCGCAGTGATCCCTCTTGCTGTTCTGGCTTCTGAGATTCAGAATATTTTTTTTCTTGTTTTCCTCCTCCCAAAACTAGGTGCGTCTTGTGGTCTGGTGCGTCTTATAGAGCGAAAAATACAGTAATCACATTGTCTTGCAAGGCTTCCTAAATGGCTCTCCTGCTAAGTGGGTAAAGCAAAAGCGCCTCTCTTCACATTGCCTGTATATCACATGATTTCTCTGACCCTTTGATTACTCCAGGACTAATAACACCTTAAGGGCAGTGGTGTAGCGTGGGTTGTCAGCACCCGGGGCAAGGCAAGTAATTTGCGCCCCCTAACCCGTGGATTTGCGCCCCCTAACCCGTGGATTTGCCCTAACCCCAGATGTTGCGCCTGGTGCGGCCAGCCCCCCCTGCACCCCCCACGCTACGCCACTGCTTAGGGGTGTAATGGGGTGTTTGGGGAGGGATAGAATCTCTGGTTGGGGGACACATCATGCTCCTTCTGGGGTAGTTTTTCCACCTTTGGTCCCTAACCTGCACTCAGCTCTCACATATGGCTTTGGCCAGCTAAACCAGGTGAGGTTAGCTGATGGGTCTCAAACCCTTGGTGTGTTAGGGACTTCCCCTGCATGTGAAGACAGGCCATGGCAGATTGCAAGGACGGGACCAATAGTGGGTACAACAGTCAAGAAGCCGGTTTCTGCACGTGCTTTAGAGGGGGCTGATGGGGCTTGTCAGCCTGGGAAGGTAGGCCATCTAGGAGAAGGAAGACTCTGATCCTAAACCTCCGCTGCCTTGTGGGACATCTGTGGGAGGAGAAAAGGCTATGGATTAAACCCTACACAAATCCAGAGTGGAGTACCTAAGATGGTTGCATGGCACCTTGTACGCATCCTGGCAATTCCTGATGCCAAGCTGGTGCCAAGGGTATTGCTCTGTTTTCCTTTGGACCACATCAGCAGGAGGGTCTTGTTGTCTAGGCAAGGCTTTTGGCCTGGGTCACTTTGGTGCTGCCAGGACAGCAGTTGAATCTACTTGTACTTGTCCTCTGCTCTTCTTCAGTAGCATGTTGGACACCTTCCGACCTGAGGGGCTCATCTTCCAGCGTCATAACTTTTATACACCTGTTGTCTTTGTCCATGGAGTTTTCTTGGCAGGGATACTGGAGTGGCTTGCCGGTTCCTCCTCCAGGTGGATCACGTTTGGTCAAAACTCTCCACTATGACCTGTTCATCTTGGGTGCCCTGCTTGGCATAGTTCATAGCTTCTCTGAGTTATTCAAGCCCCTTCGCCATGGCAAGGCAGTGATCCATGAAGGGGAAAAGTGATCCATGAAGGGCCAAAGCCGAAAGGACGTTCAGTTGCGGATATGCCTGAAAGCGAAAGGAAAGTCCAATACTGTAAAGAAAAATATTGCATAGGAACCTGGAATGTAAGAACCATGAACCTGGGTAAGTTGGATGTGGTCAAAAATGAGATGGCAAGAATAAATATTGACATCCTGGGCATCAGTGAACTAAAATGGACGGGAATGGGCGAATTCAGTTTGGATGACCATCATATCTACTACTGTGGGCAAGAAACCCGTAAAAGAAATGGAGTGGCTAAACGACTAAACAACAACAACAAAGACAGCAGTTTGGCTTCACCCCAGAGGTGCACTCCATTGAGAGAGAGGCAGTGGGCTCTAGTGACGAGAAGGGCCCCACAACCTTTATTGATAAAGTGTCTATCATCTCACAGCATGGACAACTCCTGAAACCCAGTCTATAAACAATTGGCACACAACGCAGCGGGTTTGTCTTGAAACCATCTCTCCTCTTCCATTTGCTTTTGGAGTCAGTTCAGAAAGCATTCTCTTTTGTTATCAAGATCAGTTCAGGCAGGGCTTGCAGACACCGACGTTATTAAAGTCACAGACACTGCTAGCTGTGACGACATCATTGTTGTCTCCAGGTCAGACTGATGGTTTTTCATTAGTGATTAGATCTCCTCTGGTACAAACGAATGCAGACTCCGCTGTGCTCAGAGACTCATCTGCACTCTCTGATATTAGGTGATTTTATATGAGTGATAATATTTCAAATGTTGTTGTCTTTTTCTTTAGGAACCTTGATGAAACTCCTCTAGTTACTATCATACACAACTATCATACACAACACTGTTAAGAATGATAAAATACAGCACTCTGCACATACGTAGTGAATCGCCCAGAGTCCTGCTTTATTTGTTTTTAGATGCTCTTATATTGCTGTTTTGTTGCTTTTAGTTTGTATTTTTGCTTTAATGATATCGGGTTTTTTCTGTCGTACACCACCTAGAGATTTTAAAATACTAAGCGGTTTATAAAGTTGTTTTAGTTAATTCCATAGAAATGTCAGGTTTCATTGCATTGCATGGAAGTCCTTCGCATCTTAAAACAGTTGACAACCCCGATTAATTAATGATATGCTCTGCTCAATGCCAAATGGTTTGTTACTTGTTAAGAATGTTTTAAACTGTTTTGGAATGTTTTTAGCTGGTTTTTTTAATGATGCTTTAAAACTGTTTTTAGTTGTGTGTTTGGAAAAAAAAAAGTTTTTCCATTGCTGTGTTGGTCACCCTGGACTCCTTTGAGAAGGAGGGCAGGATATAAATCAAATTTATTTATTTATTTATTATTTCAAAAAGATAAGCTGCTTGGTACGGCACTGAACAGGGACGCGGGTGGCGCTGTGGGTTAAACCACAGAGCCTAGGACTTGCCGATCAGAAGGTCGGCGGTTCGAATCCCCGTGACAGGGTGAGCTCCCGTTGCTCTGTCCCTGCTCCTGCCAACCTAGCAGTTCGAAAGCACGTCAAAGTGCAAGTAGATAAATAGGTACCGCTCTGGCGGGAAGGTAAACGGCGTTTCCATGCGCTGCTCTGGTTCGCCAGAAGCGGCTTAGTCATGCTGGCCACATGACCCGGAAGCTGTACGCCGGCTCCCTCGGCCAGTAAAGCAAGATGAGCGCCGCAACCCCAGAGTCGGCCATGACTGGACCTAATGGTCAGGGGTCCCTTTACCTTTACCTTACGGCACTGAACACTTCCCCTAAAATGTGTTACCACCACTGAATCACATGTAGCAGTTCGGCAAGCAGTGTTGGGAAACTGGGCCTCGCTACCATTACAATATCTTACATAGCATTGATGCAGAGCATTGTGGGAAATTAGAATGGTAGGTAGTCCTAACTGCTTAGAGTGCTGAGCCAAATTTGTTTTCCCAAAAGGGAGTGCCTAGAACTTTGTCAGCAGTAGGCCCTGCCAAGGCATGATATGTCAGGTCCTGACCTGGGTGACTTTGGTCGAGTTAACATTCTGCACAGATGTGAGGATAAAATGGAGTAACGCCATGTATGCCAATTTGAGCTTTTTGAAAAAAGTGTGGGGTACAATTGTGAGAGAAGCATAGATACCGAAGACTAGTGAAATACATGAAGTTATGTGAATGTTCATTTAAGGAGAGGATGTACTGTCTCATTTTCACGCTGTATGCATGCTTTAGGATTCTTCTTCCCATTACATCTCAGAATGCAGTGCATATAATATTGGCAGGGGGCTGTTTGCTTTCTTGAAGAAATATGGCATCAAAATGTGAAAGTGAAAAGAGTGACACTCCCACACGTAAAGGACAAGCATACACAGTAATGAATCTTATTGAAAAGACAGTAGGTTTTAGTTCTCGTTTTTTAGTACAAGGGAAGAAGAAAACGCTGAAGGACAAGCTTTTGTACAAATACTCAAGTTACATGCAACGGTGCCAAAATTATGAGAAAGCAACCAAGACTGCTCATGTTATAGTTGATTGGAACTAGGGCTTTTGAGGAATATTTTTTTCTCTTTTTGCTACCCAATTACCTCTGTTTTCTCATTCTCAACCACCGCCATCACCACAACAAAAGAGTTTCAAAACTTGAAAGCTTGCATTTCAAGAATGGGCGCCATTTTTCTCCTCTGGAGGGCTGTATTCCCTCAGGTGCAATCTGAGGTGCAACTTCCATGCCAGTGGTGGGTGGGAACACCCATTCTTGCACCTTTCTTTTCTTTGATGCCCCTCCCAGTGGGCTGTGGAGGAAGGCACAGATCACTCTTGAACTGATTCCTTACAGAGGGCTTCCCTGCTTCGCACTGCTCTTCATCACTCCCTCTGTTCTTGTTCCCTTCTGAAATATACTCAGAGTCAAGAGTGGATTTCATGCTCTTTATTCAGCTCATAGTGGTGAGGAGGAATGAAAGTTCCCTCAAAGTATCTGCTTTATATACATTATTTATACAATGGGCTGCACGTGATTGGCTAATTCCGGAATACTCCTGTAGGCCAATCAGGTTGTGGATTCACTTCCATCTGGAGCTGGATTGGGTGGCTCCTGCAGACCAATCATACTGCTGCATTGTTCTAGGACCAATCATACTGCTGCATTCTGAATCCTATTTTTCTAGGACCAATCAGAGTGCTGCATTTTGGATCCTATTGTTCTAGGACTAATCAGACTGCTGCATTTTGGATCCTATTCAACTCAGTACATAACACCGTCCCTTCCTTCTTTTCCTCCCTGTTAAATTAGTCTGCTGGACACAGGTTCTCACACTTGCACTACACAGTCATTAACTGACCCAGTAAAAAAATATAATTACGTTTTCTCTGTAGCTGAAATCCTATACATACTTAACTTGATGGGAGTCAGTTCCATTGATCACGGCATGTTCACTAGAGGGCCTTAAATATTTGATCAGCGATTAGGTGAAGCCCTGCTGAGGATTAACAGAGCATTGGATTCAACTGGCTCCCATTTAAACTGACTTGTTTATATATGTATTAATACAGTAGTTTCTCAGAGATTGGCTAAGTGGTACTGTCTCCCAGTGGAAAAGATTACGCCTGCTCTTAGCAGTTCCTAGAACGTTTGCTTAAAGATGGACTGAGAGCTGTAACGTTCACAGTGGTAAATAGATCTCCAGAAGAAATTTAATATAAGAGACAGTTCGGTGTTAGAACGCCTAATTGAGCCAGGAAATTACAATTTCTAAGGAGCAAAAATATGTAGCAGTTTTCATATAATTACAGCTATTCACACAGCACATTGTTCATTTTGGTACTTAGACAAGCTTGTGGGTGGTAGATTTCTCTAAATGGAACTTCCATCTACACAAGTACTCTATCTCCTGATGCCAGGTACTAGGAAGAGAGAATTCAGGCGGGCCATCACCTTCATATACTGGTGAGCACTGCCCAAAGGCATTTTGGCTGATCTCTGTTGGAAACAGAATGCCTGATCTGGTTGGAGGACCTTGGTCTAATCCAGGCATAGGCAAACTCGGCCCTCCAGATGTTTTGGGACTACAACTCCCATCATCCCTGACCACTGGCCCTGTTAGCTAGGGATGATGGGAGTTGTAGTCCCAAAAAACATCTGGAGGGCCGAGTTTGCCTATGTCTGGTCTAATCTTTACCATCAATCTCTAACAGAACACCCTTAACTGCCTATATTCTCTTTGAAATGTAAGTGGAGCAAATATTAGGACAAAGGGCCCCATTATCCTGCAACAGAGGGGAGGATTAATAGGATCCTTATGGAGCCAAAAATTATTCAGTTACCCAAGAGAATGAGATATCAGCAGACTTGGGGGGACCTTAATGCTTGCAGATTCCCTCTCTCTCTCTCTCTCTCTCTCTCTCTGCTGGGGCTCTCTCACTGGCATAGCTCAGTTGGTAGAGCATGAGACTCTTAATCTCATTGGGAAAAAGATTCATGCATTGCACAAGGTTGGACTAGATCAGTGTTTCCCAACCTTGTGCCTCCAGCTGTTTTTGAACTACAACTCCCATCATCCCTGACTAGCAAGACCAGTGGCAAGGGATGATGGGAATTGCAGTCCAAAAACAGCTGGAGGCACAAGGTTGGGAAACACTGGACTAGATTACCCTCATGGTCCCTTCGAACTCTACAATTCTATGGTTCTACAAGTACTTGCCCCATACTTGGATCTTGGAATCCAGTGAATTCTCCTTTCTATATATATATATATATATATATATATTTCCCTTGCCAGCCAACATGTACATGGTCAACAGCTGTAGAAGATGCTGAAATGGACATTTAGGGTGGGTTGAGACATAATGCATACTTTCTAGGAAATAGTGCAACTTTGGTATGCTTGCAATTAGACCAGCTATGGGATTTATCCGTTTAGCTACAAGTCTGGCTGCAGGATCTCAACTTCTTAAAAAAGGCAACAAAATCACAGTCCAATTAAACATCGCCAGCTGGCACATTTTATTATTTTATCTGCTTTGAAATCATTGGTTTTGTTCATGCTGTTGTTACAGCTGTAAGTCACCTGCATAAATATTTACATTGTTTTAAGACATTATTACCTACAAAAGGTCCTTTTTTTGTAGCAACAAGAAATCAAATGCAAATACAGGAATTAAGCAGCATGTACGGGAAGGACAATTGGCTAACAAAGAGAGGAAATAAATATTTCAGTATTAAATTTTAAAAAAGGAGACAGGGTTAAAAATATTAATTGATGCTCTCAAAATAGCCTGTGCCCTTTGGGAGTGATCCAGAGAGCAGCTGGCACCTAAAATGTCTTTGGGGCAGCTTGCAATAATAAAACACCTGAAAACAAACCCATTAAAAAGCAGATAAAATAATCACAATGAAACAAAACACAGTACTGACAAATGGAGAGGAAGGAAAAAGGACAGCAGCGATTCTCATTTGGTCCCCTGGCCAAATCTGATGGTTGAGGTCAGGTTGGAATTCCTCTTGCATTGGGGCCAAATTGACTTGGTCTTGCTCTTTTACCTGCCTGCCTGCGAGGCAACCAGTGGCCCATTTGGCTGTGCCCTATGTAGAGTTTGCAGGGTGTGTAGGCAGTGGTTTTGCTGCAGTACCTTCTTGAGGAGGGACCATCAGTGACTGCATGCAGAAGGGCTCCAATTTAATCCCCAGTACCTGTGGTTAATCCATTCTGAAGGAAATCAGCCCTGAGTGCTCACTGGAAGGACAGATCCTGAAGCTGAGACTCCAATACTGTGGCCACCTCATGAGAAGAGAAGACTCTCTGGAAAAGACCCTGATGTTGGGAAAGATGGAGGGCACAAGGAAAAGGGGACAACTGAGGACGAGATGGTTGGACAGTGTTCTCGAAGCTACCAGCATGAGTTTGACCAAACTGCGGGAGGCAGTGGAGGACAGGAGTGCCTGGCGTGCTCTGGTCCATGGGTTCATGAAGAGTCGGACACGACTAAACAACAACAACCACCTGTGGTTAAAAAGATCTCAAGGAAGCAAGGCTGGGAAAGACTTCTGCTTAGACACTACCAGTCAGAATAGGCTAGAGTAGGCACTATTGGGCTAGGGTGACTAACCTGTGGCACTCCAGGTGCTGACAGCCTCCATCATCTCTGTCTCTTTGCCACGTTGGCTGGGGCTGATGAGTGTTTGGCAGACCAATAACATCTGGAGGACCTCAGGGAAGTCCCTAGGCCAAATGAACAGACAGTCTGTTTTGGTAAAAGGCAGCTTCTTTTATACAGGGTTGGGCAGAGGTAGAGGGTAGGGGCCCGTCCTCTTTTTATGATATATCCCATCTGTTCCACTTCAGGCTCCTAAGATACCAAGGTTTCTGACATCAACTTCTCAGACTTCAAGCAGCTCTAGCAACGCCACCCACCAGGTCTAGCATCTCAGGGAACCTGGACTCAACTTTTTTGGGAGCTCTCCAGCCTTCCACTGGAGGGAAAGACTAAGGACATGCAATAGTTGAATCCAGGAGCAAGTCAAGCATCAGGACTCCTCAGGTTGGAGAAGGTCCAAAGTGTAGTTGGGAGAACTGTGCAGCCTTGAGAACTGCAGAGCGATGGAAACCACAACACACTTGGAATTGTCTTGCCTATCGCACGAGGCTAGAGGAACGAGGGACACGGGTTACTGGAGCAGTGACCTTCCAAAGTGCGGAGAGTAATTTGTTGCGGTGGCATTCCAAAGGGTTTTTTTTTTAATAGAACAAGAATTAAACTCAGCTGACTTACCAGCATTTTCAGTAAAGTAATTGATTTAGAGATGGGTACGCATGAGAACAGGTAGATGAGTGAAATGGGAATTGAACACTGTGTCTTCTGTGCGGGATACATGTGACCCTTTATTATTAGAGATGGAAAACTTGTGGAGTTCTAGATTTATCAAAATATTTTGTAAACAATTACACTTTTAGGAATATCATAGCTGTGTGAAAAATAAAGTAGGAGACAGTCACACTGATATTTTATACACACACATACACACACACACCATAATTGCCAGGGGTGTTGGGAACTGTGGTCCACAGTCTCACAATCCTGCTTACCGGTATATGATCTGGGGTTATAAATGTTGTGGTGCAGATTTTTGCATTACATGAGCTAAAGTGGGATTTTTTTATAATACAAGTGGGGGCAAAGTCCTCTTGTTTCAAGTGCATCCCACCATTTTCTGCCAGTAGGGGGGTGCACTAGTGCTAGTGAGTTATGGAAAACTCACTGTTTTCTGATTATATGTTCTGGTATCTCAACCTTCCTCCAAAGGGAGAGCCGAGATTGTCCAACAACGATCACATAAAAGACAATCCAACCCAGCAGTTACAACCAATGTACGATAATAATGCAACAATAACATTAAACAAAAACTGCAGAAGGCTAATAGTTAGATCACTTAAAAAACAACTCTCCAGCTATGTGGCAAAGGCTTGAAGAAAGAGATAGGTTTTAAGATGTTGCTTGAACAAAAAAACACACAGTTATTCAGGGTTGGGAGTGACTTTTCAGTGCCAGAATAAAGAAGCAAAGTTATCCTTGCACTGGAGGCTCCTACTGTACATGAATTATGTTTCCTCTGAAGCAAAACATTACTTTAGTCTCTTGCATTATCTTAACATATGTACAAACTTCATAGAAAAGGAAAGGAAGGGGATCACAGTGTGATGCAAATGACCTGTTTCATCCAAATTCTCAATCCCGGCTGCTCCCATATCCCCCTGCAAATGAAATACTCTGGTTTCTCTTCAGAGCGTATAAATCTTTCGCAAATGAGCCGAGTGGCAAAATCTAGCAGACTAAATCTTTATTGATTTGTATTCATATAAAATTTTCTTTCCTGCCCTTCTAAGTGCCAAAACATCGCTTGGGTCACTACCTACTTCTGGTCTAAGCAATTTTTTCTACAGCTTTAGAAGGGCTACTGATGCTTGCCTGTGTTCATGTTTTCAGGTAGGAATTTTTTAAAAAAAAGATTCGAAACTGCCCTGCACTGCAGAATGGAGGTTGCGTGTTATTCAAACTGGCCACAATAATGTGGGAATGTTCAGGGATGCAGGAGAGGATATATTGACTGATTATATCCTTATCCAACTTGTGTTAACAAGTTCCCAATTTCAGCAGAGTAAAACATTCCCCTTTATCTCAAGTTTGCAACGGCAGCATTTGCTCAGGCTCGCTTAAGCCTCTATAATAACAACTCTGGTAATTTCCCCTTATTCCCTCTTAAAATAGAAGACATGACACAGTCCTTTACAAAAGTATAAAAAGAGTTTACTCACATTCTGTTCACAATCAGATCCCAGAAGGCAGACTTAAGCTTAATGAAGTAATATACATTTGGAATCTATCTTATAGGAAGATAGTCCCTTTCTCCTCTCTTGGCTGGGAGCCAAGAGGGCATCTTTCACTCAGTAGATGTTGCTTGGAAGAAGATGAAGAGGTAAGAGAGAGATGGCTGCCCCTGCCCTGTGCTTTTATCATTACTTGCACAGGTGAGGCCACACCCACCTCTAGTCGCATGTGGAGGAAGTCTGTCCCAGCCCAGAGGGAAACAGGAAGCTTACCTGCTGGCTGGACAAACATCCCTCCCCATGTCTAAACTCTAGGAATGTTGTACTTGACTGCTCTTGTGTTTTACATCCCACAAATAATATATGTAGAGCGTGTGCTTTGCATGCACAGGGTCATGGGTTGCGTGTCTAGGTAATCTGGTAGAGACTCCTGGCTGAGAGAGATCTGCCAGTCAGTGTTGAGAATGAGAAGCTAGGTAGACCAATGGTTTGACTCATTGCAAGGCAGTTTCCTATATTCGGTTATGTCCACATTGAATCAAAGCCCTGTAGATTTGCAAGGGACCCTGAGAGTCTTCTACTCCAACCCCATACAATGCAGGAATCCACAGTATCTATGATCTTCTGGTCAGGTGCTGAGTATTTTCAATCTAAAAGCACCTTAAAAAGTGTTATATTCTTCCTGTTTCTAATGACTGGTTTGCCTGAAGCATGACTGCATTACACAAATGGATTGCCAGAAGTGCAGTCGAAAACCAGAATAAGAAAGTGGCAAGCTGCCTGCACATTAATGGGCCCTTACCTTTCCATTCACAGTGGAAACATGAATTGCCATTATGCTGAGAAAATATGATTATGAATATAATTCATATGATTATGAATGATAGCAGGCGTCTCTTGGTTGCAGAGCAACAGGATTTGTCTGGCTTATGTTGTTCTAAAAGAATATCTCCACTAGTGGCTTCTCAATTATTATTTTAATGATGCACAGCTTCATAGTTAGGCTGTTATGGAAAAAACCCCACACCCATAAAATGTATTTATATTGGTTTTGGCATTTTATTATTAGTTTTCCATTCCTTGCTTCTATTAGCAGTTGCTCCTAGTACAGTGGTACCTCGAGTTAAGTACTTAATTCGTTCCGTAGGTCCGGTCTTAATCTGAAACTGTTCTTAACCTGAAGCACCACTTTAGCTAATGGGGCCTCCCACTGCTGCTGCGCCGCCGGAACACGATTTCTGTTCTCTCTTTTTTTAAAAGATATTTATTGAGGTTTTACAAACAAAGGAAAATTACAGAATAAAAAGAAAACAAGAGAAAAAAAGAGAAAAATACAAAAAATACAAAAATACATAGAAAAAAAGATACAAAATACAGAAAAAATATATAGAAAAAATTAAAAACAAATCAATTTTTTCATGTCTTAAATTTCGTTTGCTTATTTCCCTGACCTCCTCACACCTCCCTTTTTTGTATTCCCATTCACATGGTTAGTTCAGCAAATCCTTACCCTCTTTCATTTATCTTAACTCCATATCTCAACATATTATAACTATATATTTTCATCCGTTATCAATCCATTTTTACATATTCTTATTGACCTTGTTACTAAGGCCGCTTAATTTCAATCCAACATCATTTTAACATTCATTAATTTGACAATGTTTCTGCAAATAGTCTTTAAATTTCTTCCAATCTTCTTCCACCGACTCTTCTCCCTGGTCTCGGATTCTGCCAGTCATTTCCACCAGTTCCATATAGTCCATCACCTTCATCTGCCACTCTTCCAGGGTGGGTAAATCTTGTGTCTTCCAATACTTTGCAATAAGTATTCTTGCTGCTGTTGTAGCATACATAAAGAAAGTTCTATCCTTCTTTGGCACCAATTGGCCGACTATGCCCAGGAGGAAGGCCTCTGGTTTCTTCAGGAAGGTATATTTAAATACCTTTTTCATTTCATTATAGATCATCTCCCAGAAAGCCTTAATCTTTGGGCACGTCCACCAAAGGTGAAAGAATGTACCTTCATTTTCTTTACATTTCCAACATTTATTATCGGGCAAATGATAGATTTTTGCAAGCTTGACTGGTGTCATGTACCACCTGTATATCATTTTCATAATATTCTCTCTTAGGGCATTACATGCCGTAAATTTCATACCTGTGGTCCACAACCACGATTTCTGTTCTCATCCTGAAGCAAAGTTCTTAACCCGAGGTATTATTTCTGGGTTAGCGGAGTCTGTAACCTGAAGCGTATGTAACCCGAGGTACCACTGTACTAGCTGAAAGAAGATGAACCAAACTGATTATCTCTCTCACCTAACACTAATTGAAGAAACTCTGAGGTATTTTTTTTTTAAATGGTGATGTTCAGAAACCAAAACCATGGCTCTGAACAATTTCCACACCTGATACTTAAACCTGTTAACTGGTATGCATACTTTATTTAAAAACACCCCTTACCACTTTCTGTCTTGCACTAAAATTCACAGGTTGCAGTTGGCAAGAGAGGTGGTCAAATGTGTCTTTCATGCAACAAGTTTTAAAAAGTATATGGCTATAAGCAGTACTCTTTGGGAAACCCCTCTTGGTTTTAAGATAAATTCAGGTTCTTATTTTTTATTGTTGTATCCTGACAAGTGTATAATTTGAAAATGATTATTATGAACATTTTGAAGTTGCACAATTTAAAAATGGTGTAATGGTAAAAAGATAGGTTCACATGTCCTGTGTTTAAAGAACTTTGCTTCCCTAAGCTTGAGTTACGATGCTTAGTACGTTCCTAATTTGGAAATTGCAGTACTATTACTGCACCTCGTGTGTTCAGGAAAGTTGGGCTATAAATCTAAATAAATCAATAATAAACATGGCTGTCATTTTGGAGAAGGAAAAACAAGCTGTAAAGGAAAGGTCACATTTCAGCCTGCCTCTTGAAAGTTTCTGCCAAATATAAATGCCCTTCTGGGGGCTAAATAGAGCCCTTTAAAATGGTCAGCTTTTTAGCTTGGAATGTGTTACATAAATATAAGGGGAAATGAGGTGTGGGGATGTCTCTTTTCACTTACCGGGAATACGACATACTGAAACAGAATTCAAGCAAACGGCAATGTAAGAGGCTAGTGTGACAAAAGCAGGACCTGAGAGATCTGGGTTCAAATCCTCCCCTGTCTCACTGGAGAAGGGGCATTGTGGGGATAAAATTGGGGGGGGAGGAATACATGTATTCCAACATGAGTTTATTTATTGGCCTTAAAGGTAAAGGTAAAGGGACCCCTGACCATTAGGTCCAGTCGTGGCCAACTCTGGGGTTGCGGCACTCATCTGGCTTTATTGGCCGAGGGAGCTGGCATACAGCTTCTGGGTCATGTGGCCAGCATGACTAAGACGCTTCTGGCAAAACCAGAGCAGCGCACGGAAACGCCGTTTACCTTCCCGTCGGAGCGGTACCTATTTATCTACTTGCACTTTGACGTGCTTTCGAACTGATAGGTTGGCAGGAGATTGGCCTTATGCAGTGGTATAATTTCATCAGCCTCCGTAAGATTCCAAACAAATCACTACATTCACAAACTAGCAAAAGTGAGCCACAACAAAACTTCCATTAAAATGAATGAATCAATGAGTGATTAATTAATCACAATGATTTCCCATTCTGTCACTGAAAATTGAGGTGTAGTCATAACTACTAAGCTTTGCTAGATTGTGCCCTAAATAGTTTGTAAATAACCCTGAACACAGCATTGTATCAGGTATCTGAGAGCACTGTATTATGAACATATGACTACTTCTGAGCTCATGTCTACACTGATGATGTTTTGTCACAGAGCATATGCAAAACTTGGGATACAATACTTTGCAAAGTTGAATGCATGCAATAAAAATAACTGCAAGATTTTAACCATGTCAAGGAAACAGAGACTAAACATCCTTCTGCTGTCATAAGTTATTTTTATGCACAAGTGTTCACATATTCAGTGGATACAATAAAGAATCAGAAACTGTAACATGCAGAACAACAACACTGCAATATCAGAAAAATAAGCACAAAATAGGGAGTTTTCTGTCCTGATTAACTGGTTACCTAAATTTTATTCTATGGGGTGGGGGAAGAGAAAAAGATGACCAAAAATAACTTCCAAATAAGTTGCTTTATTTCCTATTTTACAACCATGGCCTGATCTCTAACATTAGATTTTATTGGCCTGCTAATGACAACTGTTAGATTTTTTACTATGATGTTGTCTTATAGCTTTATATGGGAGAAGCAAGCAGCTTGAGATGACCACATTTGAACTGGTAATCTGATTGATTGCTTTGCATTACAAAGTAAGATGCCTGGGATACACAAACCCCAGGAGATAAAGCATTTGTGGCATTCGGGAACAAGACGTTCCTTGTTATAAATTATTTGTGCCATCATAAAACTCTTTATTTCATCCAGTGTATATGAGGACGATCATCTAACTCGAGCAATAACTTCTTTCTCAAGGTTTGGCCTGTTACAAGGCTAATGACACAACCAGGGCCAAAAAATTCAGCATCCAAAGCTTGATTTGCAATGCCCTGCAATTAATAGCAGCAGACATCCTTCAAATCACAGTGCCAACACAAGAAATTGTTTAGAAAGAAGTGTTTGGTTACAGATGCAGCTAACAATAAACTAAACTTGTTGACTGAGCTGACATGTTCTATTTCAGGAGGGTAATCTGTGCCCTGCCAGCATGAGATTTTGAGAACATGTTTTAATGTACTACAGGCAGCCATAATTAGCAGATGCTTGTCATTAGTTCTGTATTATTTTCACTGATGATACTTACTTGGCTGTAGGAAGCCAAAGGGTGTGTCTGTACAGGACACATATCACCCAGCTGATCCCTTGATGTTTCCTTCACCTGTCTGAACGGGTGAGAGGAACTCCAGCAAGGCAGGCTCTACTCTTCCGATGTGCCAGATTGAAATGGCAGTGACATCATCATCATACAATTTCTTTTGCAAATCCTAGAGATGACCATAATAATAATAATTTATTATTTATACCCCGCCCATCTGGCTGAGTTTGCCCAGCCACTCTGGGCGGCTTCCAATCAAGTGTTAAAAACAATACAGCATTAAATATTTAAAACTTCCCTAAACAGGGCTGCCTTCAGATGTCTTTTAAAGAGGAGATAGCTGCTTATTTCCTTCACATCTGAAGGGAGGGCGTTCCACAGGGCAGGCGCCACTACCGAGAAGGCCCTCTGTCTGGTTCCCTGTAACCTCACTTCTCGCGATGAGGGAACCGCCAGAAGGCCTTCGGTGCTGGATCTCAGTGTCCGGGCTGAACGATGGGGGTGGAGATGCTCCTTCAGGTATACAGGACCATCTATTATTTTGACAGGCACTTGTAGAGATTATTGGCAGAACTTTCCTCCCTTCCACACATGCCAGATACAGTCCAAGAATCTCTTAGAAGTCATAGGACTTTTAAAATTGGGGCTGCATTTTTATTTGTGAGAAAGTTAGAGTACTTTACCTGGCCCTCAAATAAATAAATACCTGGATTCTTTTTTTCTTTTTACAGGAAGAAGAGTTTGGATTTGATATCCCACTTTATCACTACGCTAAGGAGTCTCAAAGTGGCTAACATTCTCCTTTCCCTTCCTCCCCCACAACAAATACTCTGTGAGGTGAGTGGGGCTGAGAGACTTCAAAGAAGTGTGACTGGCCCAAGGTCACCCAGCAGCTGCATGTGGAGGAGCGGGGAAGCGAACCCAGTTCACCAGATTACAAGTCTACCGCTCTTAACCACTACACTACACTGGCTCTAGGAAACTAGGTTAAAGTGTTGATATGCCAGAAAAAAGTTGCACTCCTGTTCTGTGATACCCTAAAGAGGACAAAATGTAAGCCTGTCAAACAAAAAATGGTATATAACTTTTCCTTAAAACACAAGAGGAGAAATGTTGCATGTATTCACACATAACAAAGCACTTTAAGTATCTTCCACTTTTTAGCCTATGTTAGCAACGTATACATCTGGGAACAAACTATGCAAGATGTTTTTATCAACATGGGGGGAAGTACAGGAGAGAGAAATCGCACGTGCCATCATGGGTACAGTGTTCTTAACATCAGTCGACAGTGGTACCTCAGGTTAAGTACTTAATTCATTCTGGAGGTCCGTTCTTAACCTGAAACTGTTCTTAACCTGAAGCACCACTTTAGCTAATGGGGCCTCCTGCTGCTGCTGCGCCGCCGGAGCACGATTTCTGTTCTCATCCTGAAGCAAAGTTCTTAACCCGAGGTAATATTTCTGGGTTAGCAGAGTCCGTAACCTGAAGCATATGTAACCCGAGGTACCACTGTATTCTGTATTGCCTTCGACTGTTTTAGGGCTTCTGACTTCAGTTTTATTAGCCCTGGTTCTGTTCCTGCAACAAAAGCCTGACTAAAATTAGCAAGCGAAGCAAAGAAAGTAGGAAATAGCTCACCTACGAAAATCCTGTGTCTGGCTACGCCATAGTAGAACAGCCAGTTGAAAAGAGCAGCGATTCTGTTTGCACAGCGTCCTCTAGAAAGGTATCTGATTTGGGCAGATAACAGATACAAATAATGTGCACAATACTTTATAATGGGATTGGGACTCCTTTTTAAATGGGGAGCTTGTCATTTACTCGAAGCGCGTTACTTCTTTGTACACCTCCTTGTCAAGCCAACAAACTCTTTCAGCACAAATGGAAGGTGTTGCCAAGCAATGCCTGTTGCTTAGCTCCCTGCACACACACAGAAGTTATGGATTCACAAAGAGGGAGGGCCTGGAGGCACAGGAAACTGGGGAAAGCGACAATAAGGACAATAAGGCGAAGGCCCTAACCTTTAGTTAACCTCTCCCACAAATTGATGTATGGAAGTGAGAGCTGGACCATAAAGAAGGCTGATCACCAAAGAATTGATGCTTTTGAATTCTGGTGCTGGAGGAGACTCTTGAGAGTCCCATGGACTGCAAGAAGATCAAACCTCTCCATTCTTAAGGAAATCAGCCCTGAGTGCTCACTGGAAGGACAGATCCTGAAGCTGAGGCTCCAATATTTTGGCCACCTCATAAGAAGAGAAGACTCCCTGGAAAAGACCCTGATGTTGGGAAAGATGGAGGGCACAAGGAGAAGGGGACGACAGAGGATGAGATGGTTGGATAGTGTTCTTGAAGCTACCAGCATGAGTTTGACCAAACTGTGGGAGTCAGTGGAAGACAGGAGTGCCTGGCGTGCTCTGGTCCATGGGGTCACAAAGAGTCGGACACAACTAAACAATAACAACAACCTGAAAGAGGAATGGAAATACCAAACTGGGTTTCAGTTGCTGTCCATCACCAGCTCTGATTGCGATCCTCAATATGTGAGGCAAATATTGTGTACATAGAAAACAGTGCAACATTAAAAAATCAGAAAAGCAGAGCAACATACAAAGCTTCTTTTCAAATCTGTAATATAACTACAAAAGTTTATGCTGCAACATATTTTTTTAGTCTTTAAAGGTGCTGCAAGACTGTCTTCTCACAAACAAAGCACCTCCCCCCATTACTTTCCTACCAGAGCACCCTCAAGTGAGGCTTCTGCACCCTTAAAAGTTGTGCAGGAAAAGGGAATT
The DNA here is from genome assembly GCF_964270895.1 of Podarcis filfolensis. NCBI lineage: Eukaryota > Metazoa > Chordata > Lepidosauria > Squamata > Lacertidae > Podarcis > Podarcis filfolensis. Next base: position 10,524,258 of record NC_139603.1, read on the forward strand.
TCAGGTGCCAATTATTAAAGGTGTAGTGAGGAGCCCAGCCTGCTTTACAACTTAGTCATCCTATGAGCGGGTGAGAAAAATCTGTTGCATCTTCCAGAAGACTGCGTAGCAAAACAAAAAAAAGGCAGGAATTCAACCGGTGCAGCATTTTTCATCACATCATCATCTCCGTGTGGTTTTTTTTTTGCCTCTCACAAGAGGTTTAAAAATGCAAGCGAACCGTCCCCCCATCATTCCAACTCCGCCAGACCAAAAACACAAAAAGCAAAAAAGAAATGAGATATTTAAACTTTAAATATTTCTTTTGCTGTTTTTGGGATACTCATCTCAAACATTTAAAACCCTGCAAGGAAAGGAAGCCTCTAGTAACCTTACCCTGCTTTATTTCATATTATTATCTTAATATATGTGTATTTTTTCAAACCAGCAACATCAGCTCATATTAGTTTGCACACCCTTGCTGTCCCACCCCCCCCAAAAAAAAATCACTCCAACTCTGCCAGACCAACACAAACAAAAACAGCAAAAAAAAGTAAAAAAAAGTAAAGAGATATTTAAGCTGGTTTCTTTTGCAGTTTCCCAGACACTCATCCCAAACATTTAAAACTCTGCAAGGAAAGGAAGCTTCTAGGGACCATACCCAGCTTTTTGTTTTGTTTTGTTTTATTATTCTAATCTAATATATGCACATATTTTTAAAACCAGCAACATCAGCTGGTACTAATTCTGCAACTCCCCGCTGCCTCCCCCGCCTTCCTTCTTTTCTACGGCGGCTGCTTTGAGGCAAAAAACCTACCGTAGCGAAGGCGAGGGGTTGCGACAAGATGGCGGCGCCCTTCGAAGTGTGCCATGTCGCCTGCTGCGCCAACCGAGCCGGTCCCGGAGTGGTTTCCTGGGGGAGAGGCGGCCTGGTGGCTTTCGGCTCGTGCCGCTCAGTCGTCCTCTACGACCCGCAGGTGAGGCGGCGGGATTTCCCCTCGCTCTCGCTCGGCTAGGGTAGTGCTGCTCGAACGCGGGAGGCCCGGCTGCCGTTGGACTACAACTCCCATCATGCTTAGCTTTTAGGGCCGGCGGTCAAGGATGGCGGGAGTTGTAGTCCGACAGCAGCTGAGGCAGCCCAAGTTTGAAACCTAGGAGGCGCAAAAAAATAAATAAAGCCTATATGTATACGGGCGGCTACTGAGAAAATCCATTAAAAAAGTAGCTGTGCCAAACGGAATTGTTGTGGAAATAAATACTGAGGGTGGGGCGGGGGGCAAATTTTGCCCTCAGGGCGCTGAGCCGAAAACGGGTGCTAAATAATAATAATGATGGTGATGCTGATGATAAATCTATATTTATTCAAGCTGCCGAGAAGTTCCATAAAAAGCAACTGTACCAAAATGAATTATTCGGAAAATAAGAACTATTTAAGGTGTGGAGACTCCAAATTTTGTCCTCCCTGAGGGCTCCATATTACCAAAATACTCACTTCACCTGGATTCAGATTCAGGTGTGAGTCATCAACCCCACCCTGTAATAGAAAGGTGTAGCTATTTAACAAATAATGGGTTTCCACTGGTGAATATGGCCTGTGGTTTCTGTGCTTTGCTAGTGTCAGCCAGCTGGGTAGTATTCTGACTACAGTTAGTGAATGGTTAAATTTTTCTAACATCTGAAATATTTTGCCCTTTTAATGCTGTTACTGAAAGAATTTTGCAATAGTCTCTTTGAGAGCATCTCTGGATAAATAACTTTTCCTTATCAGAATTCTGCTCAACCGCACCACAAGCTTTCATGACTTAAGACAATGTTGGTTGTGTATTTTTTTTTCAGAGAAGAAAGGTAGTTGGCACACTGAATGGACACACTGGAAGAGTTAATTGTGTTCAGTGGATTCGCAGAAAAGATGGATGTAAGTATAATTGGAGTAAGAGGCCTATTTCTACTGGTTTTTTTTTTAAAAGAAGTGCCATTGATATGCACCTGGATCGGTACAGGGTACTGATAATATATTTTTACCTCAAAACTTACAATCTGTTTTAGATGTATAGGATAGGGTTGTTGGAGTTGGAAACAGGTTTGAAATGCAATCAGTAGATACTATAATTCTAGAGTGGACAGTATTGCACTTAAACTGAGAGACCTCACAATGACAAACTAAAGCTTAATGCTGTGCAAATCAGCCTTTAGAGACCTTTGGATTTGTGTATTCCTACTTGCCCTTGCATGCCACAGTTCTCTTACTCCCTTTCCAATTTGAGGCAACCAGTAGTTGGGTTATTTTGTCTGAAGTGACAAACTATGGTTTGTGCTCTCCATGAAAACCGTGTTCAGAAACCACAGTGGTTAAAACCATAGTTGGCAGGTTTGGGCTTAAGAAAGGAAGGCAGTGAATTGCTGTGTGCTAGAGAGATAAGTGGGGAGCATGGAAGCTCAAGGGTCTTTCTTCACATAGCACCAAACCATAGTTTGGCATTGCGTCCGAACCAGCCCAGTGTGAACAGCAACAGAGACTTTGTGGACCTCACCTGTACTTTCCAAGACACAGAGGAGTTGGTTGTTAGAAAGTTGCTGAGGTGCATAATAAAAGGGAGAGGATGTCCATTTAATAGTGGTCAGGGGCTATGGTCAGGCTACATGGGAAGTCCCCTGGGACTTCTGGGCCAGCAGTTGCCTCTCTTTTCCACACACACACACTATATATATATGTGTGTGTGTGTGTGTGTGTGTGTGTGTGTGTGTGTACACACACAAAACTTTAACTTGGCCATCAAATGTTTTATATTCTTGTAATTAATATGTTTGGGGATGCAGTTAATTTATTAGTGAAATAATCCATGGAAATGGGAAGCATGAAGGGGATAAAAGGAAAAGCTGTTGTGCCCTTGGTTACACAAGTCAGGGTGCAAAGAGCATCAACATGCTTGGCCCACCAGGCTTGGACCCACCAGGTGGGATATTTGACTCTTCCTGCTCCTCCTTTGAACAGTGGAGTCCTGTGCCTTATGAAACACAGTTTTTGAAACTCCATTTCAAATGTGACTTGTTTTATGTCATGGAGGATGTGTGAGAAGTGCAAGTCCAGTACTTTATTAGATACAAAGAAATAGGTACATATTTATTTGAATCCAGGCCATAGATCTGCATTTTCTGCACTGCTAGGTAGCCAGAAGAATTACCTGGGTTATGACTGTTGCTGTTGCAGTGCCCTCTGGTGGGCATGTTCTACATTTGAAATTTATTCCTCCCTGTACTTTTTCAAGATACAGTATACTGTACAGTAGAGGGCAAGGAGTCCAGCTGTCTGCTAGCATGGCCAGTGGTCTTTTATGTTATTTTATGTTATTTTTAATATCTTAAGATCATGTAGTCCTAGGTGACCAAACAAAGTGAGTACTTTTGTGTGTTTTTTTAGGATTGTCTCTTGAGCATAGAGAAATCACAAGAGAATTTGAAACATGTTCAGGACACAATTCTGTATTTCAAGTTAAAACATCAGCTTAACCTGTGCACCCAGTTTTCAAGTTGAGGAGGAAAGGCACAAAGTATAATGTATAATGGTGCCTAAAGTGAGGCCTCTTTACCATTTTACAGTTCTAGTTCCGTTGTACATATTGCCATTTGCAAAACAAAAATGCAGCTTAAAAGAGTGCTAAAGAGTAGAGCTAAACACTCCTGAAATGGAAGAGGTTATTTAAAGATTATAGTCTTAAAAACATGAGGATCACTGTGAAAATGAAAAGTTATGTACTGTATAATGTAAATGTAGGGAATTGAGAATTTACAATTGTGTGAGACCTGGCACTTGATGATAACCACAAATTCAGGTGAATTCCTGGTAAAGTGAAGGAGAGTCTGTTTGTGGAGTTGCAAGTGTCCCTACTTGCTCCTCTGTTGGAAAGATGGGACCTAGGGAGAAATTGAAACTATTATTACAGACGTCAGTGTGTGTGTGTATGTGTGCTTTTTAAAAAAGTAATTATTTGCAGGTTTTGACCTTTGGGAATAATTGCCACTGAAACAAACCAAAAGTCATCTTGAATCAGAATTATTCAACTTTTCCATTGTTCAACCTTTCTCTCCCTCTCCCCTCCTCCCCCTTCACAGCTTATGAAACAGAATTAATTTCTGGAGGGTCTGACAAACTACTTATTCTTTGGGAAACACAAAATGAGAAGGTATGTAGAGCGATTGTGATATGTGAGAATAAAACAATTGTAAGCATGATTTCCCCCCTTAAAAAATAAAAACTAGAACAGCTTCTGAATCTTTCCATTCTTTCCACTCTAAGTATTGTACTAAGCAATTCTATACTGCAACAAATTCATTGCTAGTAATCTGGATTCAAAATTTAAGGGCATCACAATGAAAGCAAAAGAGATCTGTTCAAGGATCTGCCATTGTACGTGTTGTGTAGTACTTGGTGTAAAGGGGGGAAATCTATACTAAGGCTGCAATACTATATTCACTTCCTAAGCAGTAAGTGTTACTGAGGACAGTGGGACTTGCTTCCAAAGAAACTTGCTTTGAATTGCACTGTAAACAAAACAGAATTCTGTGGCCTGTTTACATTATGCATAATCGAACAAATGTGCTTGCGTTACGTTACATTTTCCATGCATGCTGTCTTTTGGAAGACTGGAAGGTATATCAATTCTGGAAGCCCATCCCACTGAAAATCGTATTTAGTTATCTCTCTGAATTCTTAGGTTTTGTCATCCATTGTTTACAGTACACACTTAAATGCTTATATTTGCTGAATTATGGCCTTCAAACATATGTTTACTAAAATGATACCAGAGATTCCAAGGAAGCTGAATTTTGCAGTCAATGGCATATTTTGTGCTTAACAAGGAAACTCAGAAATACACTGCCCTAGCAGAGAAGAAATTGTGGTTATTTAGGCGTGATACATGCCTAGTACTCGGCCTTAATGCCACAGCTCTGTTTAACTCAGGGGCCTGCCAATTAAACCATAGTTTAAAATAAATTATGGCTTGACATAAACAAGCCACACATGCTGCTTAAAAAGTTTCTGCAGTGCTTCTCCTCTGCTTCTGCCACACTACAGGCAAAACAAGCTTGCCCTCTTGTCCAAACAAAGGCTTTAAGGCTGATAGGGCTACTAGGGAGGATTACGGAGGAGGATTTGCTGGGCTCACTCATCTCTTTGCTCCTGACTGACTAAGGAAAAACACCAGTGAGCATCTTCGAGCAAAAGGGCTGCAGCAGTGCTCTTTAAATAGTGATTTCTGGGTTGGAAGTCAGGCAGTGAGCTGCAGCTGGTGTTTCTTTCCTCATCCTCTGCCCACTTCTGCCAAGCCTGAGGTCTTACATCATCTTGTAAGAAAAGATTTGCTCCCATCCTGTTTACTGTATCATATTTAATTACACACACTTCACAAATTCACCAATCCGATTTGCCCTGTCTTTTCAAGTTTTGCACCTGCCACAGACTGGACAATTAGTGCCACCCAGAAATACTTAAGGCTCAGAATTTATATCAGATGTTGCTGGACTATAACTCCCATCAGCCCTAGTAAGTATGGCCAGTGGCCAGGGATGATGGGAGTTGTAGTTCAACAACATCTGGAGCTCCAAAGGTTCTAATTTCTATCATGATATACCAATGCTACGTTTTGACCCAACACAAATTTGCAATACCTGTGGTGTTCTTTTTCTTTATAATGAGATAATTCCTTCTTCTCTCCTGAACCAGAGAGAGCCAGTGTGGTGTAGTGGTTAAGAGCGGTGGACTCGTAATCTGGGGAACCGGGTTTGCTTCCCCGCTCCTCCACATGCAGCTGCTGGGTGACCTTGGGCTAGTCATACTTCTTTGAAGTCTCTCAGCCCCACTCACCTTACAGAGTGTTTGTTTTGGGGGAGGAAGGGAAAGGAGAATGTTAGCCGCTTTGAGACTCCTTCGGGTAGTGATAAAGCGGGATATCAAATCCAAACTCCTCCTCTTCTTCTCTTCTTGAGCCTAGTACCTGATATAGCAAAGAAGACATACAGTATTACAATGTTACTTCATTGTGAATGAGATTTCCTTTGTCACTATAATTTACCTATATAAAGAAAGAAAGAAAAAATAGCTTTTCATGACAACATAGAATAAGAAACCAGTGATATTACAAGAGGGCTTGAGAGAGTTTCTATCCAGCCATATATCACCATGGATCACCTGTCTGATGCAAGTGCACATCTCAGTGACGTTCAGTCTTGGTTCTCTGTAACAGTGAGGGGTGAGGAATAATCAAGGTTGTATCAACATGAGTCTTATTTCTTTGTAGTAGACAACAAACTTAACTTTTGATCTACCAGGCCTGATAAATTCCTTTGCCGAAATGCAGGAATTCTTTGTGAGCAAACAAATTGCTGGGATGCTTCCTTGCAAATCTGAAGGCAGTGAGGTCAAATCTCTTCCACAACCATGAATGTTCTTGTGACAGTAGCTTGAATATGAAATGGCACCCCAAAGTCTTTCTCTTTCCACTATCTTGAGCCGATCTACAGACTGAAGGAGGCAATGTGCTGGCAGTGGACGTAAATACCTCATTAATGAGGTACCACCTTGCCTGGAATAGCACCTAGAAGTAGATCCCTAACCGGAAATACTATTAGGATGAGGTGTAAGCTGTGCCTGCTGTTTTGAGGATATATTCCAGAAAAACGGCTGGTATGTCCACAATCCCAATGATTGCAAAGCACTTCATGTACTTAACTGTAAAAGTGTTATGTGTTATTAGCTGGTGAAACAGAAGGCTAAGTGAACTGTTATAGTCAAGTGCTTATCATTTTTAAAATTGAGATTAGACTCTCTCATAAAAAGAAATGCTTAAACTAAATGGAACCTGGAAGACTCCACAGAAAACAAATAGGATTTGCCCTGTGCTATACATGAGATGAAATTAAATGACCCTTCTGATAGCATTTGGAATAACATTATTTTAATCAATATTACCCTTCAGTTGTTTTCTATTCTGCCTGAATGCTTTTCCGTTGTGTTCAATTTAGTTTAAACCTTAATTATTACTATTTTTATCATATACCAAGCCATTTAAAGTAGATTTAGAAAATGGATGGAAAAACCCAGTGATGTTGCTTTTTGTGAACTTTAATTTTTATTAGAGCACAGAACAGCATAGATTACAAATAGAACGTTGTATAAAGTGCATATTTTCTAATGCCCTGGACAAAAATGAGAGCAGTGTAATTTGCTTACCAACGTTCTCAACTAAAGCTTTTGTATTTCACTTCCGTTACAGTTTTTAGCACTTCTGTAGTTGGACAGTTCTGAAAACTGCACACTTTGCATGGCAACTTGATTTGGACTTCAAGATTCTTGTCCTTCCTTTGTGTAATCTTATAATGTTCTGTTTAGCTTGTGAACTGCACTCGTCTTGAAGGCCACACTGAAGCAGTTTGCTCTTTGGATGCTGTATACATGAGGAATGAGTCTACAGGAGAGTTAAATATACTTTTAGCTTCTGCGGCTTCTGACTCTACTGTGAGAATCTGGTCCAAACAAGGAACAGAAGGTAACTTTCTCTATTGTGCTTTGTAAACAGATTCTTTCAAGAAGTCACATTCATGTAGTAAAGTTTAGTGAGAATCTGGATTTCTTCCAGTTGGAATACACTGGTTTCGAATAGTCACTAGTTGTCTAGCTAGCAAAAAATATGTTTTTTTAAAACAGTTTTTGGTGTGTCTATTTTCTTTTTGTAAAGCTAGCTGGGAATATAACTGAAGAGTGATATAAAAACAGCAGAAAAATAGCAGAAAGGTGGCAGTCCAGTGGCTAGTCAAAGTTAGGAAAGTATTCAGGATATGTTAGAACAGAAGTTCTCAATTATAATTAGGCTTGCTGAACAAACACAAATCATAGTCATACTTTCATCAACTTGGAGGACAAATTAATGTTGTGCAAATTCCTGGGGGGATAGGTCTGTTAATGATTATTAGCCATGATAGCTAATAGAAACGATATACAGTGGTACCTCGGGTTAAGTACTTAATTCGTTCTGGAGGTCCGTTCTTAACCTAAAGCTGTTCTTAACCTGAAACACCACTTTAGCTAATGGGGCCTCCTGCTGCCACCGCGCCGCTAGAGCCCAGTTTCTGTTCTTCTCCTGAAGCAAAGTTCTTAACCTGAAGCACTATTTCTGGCTTAGTGGAGTGTGTAACCTGAAGCGTATGTAACCTGAAGCGTATGTAACCCGAGGTACCACTGTACCTTTAAGTGCTAGAGATTGAGGATAAGCCCTAGGGGATGGCAATTACTTTTGTGCTGTACCTGTGAGCTTCCAAGGCATCTGGGTAGCTGATATTGAAATGGAATCCTGGACCCATAGCCTGAACAACAACAAAAAACCCAGATCCCTCCTGGAGCCCTATTTGTGTGTGTGTGTACCTCCATACATGAATGCCCCACTTCAGGCATTCAAGTTAGGAGTCATGGCTGGTATGTGCATCAGCATCTAGGAGAGAGGCTAGCTTGTATATTCTAGAGAGCCTCTTCAAGCATTCAGGACATTCAATATTGAACACCTGAATAAGGCTCAGACCTTAAGTACTTTCGATATCTGATGTTATCGACATTCATCTGTCCTGGGTGACAATGGAAGAGTGTGCCTTTGGGGATGTCAAACGATTGGAAAGTTATAGTGCCTGCTGTCGCTGTAAAGGCAGATATGGGAGAGACATGTTTTGTTGCAGCTGGGGCAGATGAAGGTGTCCGGTTGTGCTGCTGCAGATGCACAATGGCATTTCTTCCCGCTGTGCTCCTCCCAGCAGTCATTCCTCCTCTAGTCACTGCTGTGGGTCCATGACCTGACTGTCTGTCTCCAGGCACTGTAGTTATCTGCAAGCGATTCCCACAAGCTATACATCTTGACAAAGAAAGGGCAAAGGTGATAGCTATGTTGTGTTATACCAAACCTTTATGTCACTTGCCTTGCTACCTTGCCACAATGCATGAGGCCTTAGAATTGTTTCCTATAATATGGGAAGTAGAGGAATTTTGTCCCCCTGAGATGAGTAACCACCTCTCACTGTGCCAAGGTCAGTGTGAATTTAAAGAAGACATTGCCAAGTCGTTCTTTCATTCTGATCTACTGTAACCTCTCCTTATCAGTTTTTCTATACCTGAGTCAGTTTCTCTGTTGCATTTCTTTATGATGTATAATCCTTTAGGTTAATCTTGGGTGAGTTTTAATTCTTTGTAGCTGTAATTAGCAGCTTATCTCTTTGGTTCTACATTGGCTGTCTGTCATGTTGACTGCTGGTGTGCAAAACTATTCTTTCTCTCTCTCCCTCTCAGTTAAATGTCTTCAGACGCTGCTATTTGGAAATGGATTTGTTATGGATCTTTCTTTGTCCTTCTTGCCAGACAGCAACAGTAAGTGTGTCTGTGAAACTGTTTAATCATTTAAAGGGATGCTTAACTGGTGTCTTAAGCATTTTAGTCAATGTAGTTGATGGATGGCAGCAAATTTCAAAGACTGACTCAAACATTTTGTTTTAAAGTATATTTCAAAAGTGCAGTACTGGGCTCCTAATATCTGCTCCTGTGAGTTCCCATTTTCACACCCACCCACACCAGTGTGACTTGACACTAATTTGACTTCCGTACTGCTTTCTTTGCCATGTTGCTCAATATGTTTAGAGGAAATGTGTTTTCTTTCTTGTGTGCACCACATTTATTGGTAAATGTATCAAAGGAGATAGTGAATGTTACTTTTCCACTTTCAGCTTTCTATTCAGAGAATAAATGCAAGCAAAAATTGCATAGTCTGCCATCTGAGCTGTGATTCTATCCCTAAACACTGAATATTCTCCCTCCGTTTGTTTTCACCTTCCTCCTTCTCTCTGTTGTCTCCCATGTGTTGAATGTTAGGTTGGGACAGGCCCCTGCCTTTTTGGTTATTACTCTGTTAAAGCACCATGCACATTAATGGTGTTACGGTAACAAAACAATTTATTGCTTGGTGTGTCTTTAAATGATGGCCTCTCAGCGATGCAGGAGTTTTAGGTTTGTGCACACCCCTCCCTTACCTCGTCACTGCTGGGTGGAAGGATGGAACGGAGAGGAGGGATATCTGCTCCAGATGTTGTGTGTTTTATTGGAAAATGGTACCTCCTTTATGGTTGCAACCAAGTATCCCCATGTTTGCTGCAAATGGATTGTGGTGCAGGGTCTGGGAGACAGTCCATTCAAATAAATTCAGCTCATCTGGATGCTTGTGATTGTATCCACCATGCCTGATGCCAAAATCAATACTGACTTTTGGGATTACCAGAATTATGTGTTTTAAAGTTCCCTTTGACCCAAGTCTTTAGTAGCGAATGTCTGCTTCTAAGTTCTATTGTATTTATAAGTCAATATCTATACATTATCCTTTTTGGGAAAATACCTATGAAATTAACTCTTTGCAGATGAGCAGGTAATTGCTAAAGTGGAAGTGAATATGTTGGGAAGTTATTGGTGTTGTGTCAGGATCAATTCGGAGTTGCCATTCACCTGTTGTATTAAAGTACCGTATTTTTCGCCCTATAGGACGCACCGTCCCATAAGGCGCACCTAGTTTTTTGGGGGGAAATAAAGGGGAAAAATTATTTTCCCCCCCCAGGCGCGGGGACGGTGCCCGAGCTTCCCCCGACCCCAGCCCCCAAACAGGCAGCTCTCTGCAAGCCGTGGGAGCCCAGCGCTGGCTCCCGCTGCTTGCTGAGAGGTCCGCGAAGCCTGGGCGTGCTGATCTTAGCGCGCGCAGGCTTCGGCATGCTGGCAACTCTCCGCAAGCAGCGGGAGCACTCCCGCTGCTTGCGGAGAGGTCCGCGAAGCCTGGGCACGCTGATCTCAGCACGCGCAGGCTTCGGCATGCAGGCAACTCTCCGCAAGCAGCGGGAGCGCTCCTGCTGCTTGCGGAGAGGTCCGCAAAGCCTGGAGAGCGAGAGGGGTCGGTGCCCACCGACCCCTCTCGCTCTCCAGGCTTCAGCGAAAGCCTGCATTCGCCCCATAGGACGCACACACATTTCCCCCTCATTTTTGGAGGGGAAAAAGTGCGTCCTATAGGGCGAAAAATATGGTACCTTTTAGTACTGGGATTATGTGGGTTGCATGCATATATAAAACAGTGATTCTGTTCGTAGGAGTTGGATTTCCAAAGCACTGGAATGATGCATAGACAATCCTGATATATTCATCCCAGACTCAGCATGTGTTTCACGGTGCTGTTTATGGAGATCCAGAAAGCCATCCTCTGCCTTAGGGTAAATAGATACATTAGTGCAGGAGCATAATATAGGAAGGCAGAAAAAATTTGGAATTTGACTTTTAGCAGAGTGGAGAGCAACATAATTCCTTCTTTTTGAAATTTGTGAAATTATAACTACTCCAGCACTGGATATTCTACAGATTATGAGGTTTTTTTATAGTCCTGGAACTGTGTAACACACCCATAGAAGTAAGTCCCAGAGCATTCAAGGTGTGCTGGTTTCCTGGTACTTTGGCATAGGATTGCAGCCTTAGGCTCCTTCTCTCCCTCCTTCCCTCTTTCTCGCTCTCTTCTTCCTTTAGTAAATGTGGTGTACTCCCTTGTGTCCATTTTATTTTTCTGTTTAAAATAATAATAATGAAACAGCAGGTTTTGACTGACTGCTTTGCCATTTCAGTACCGGTACTGGCTTGCGGTGGGGATGACTGCAAAATTCATTTATATGTGCAGCAGGATGGACAGGTAACTATTGCTTCTGTCTCCTATCCCATGAATAGTATGTCATTTTTTGGGTGTTTTGTTGTGACTGTGATTTTGTGGGGAGAAAATGAAGGTAGAAAAAATGAAGTTGAATACATGGGAGAAGTGTTTACAAATATTGCTGTGGTGTGCCTTTATATTGAATTTTCAAAATGTCTTTCAATTTGTTTATATCCCATTATATCCCATTCTATTAGGAGGATTTTGAGCTTAGACAAATAATGTGGTTTGGGTTTAGTTGTGTTAATTGACATCAATGCTAGCATTCATCATAGACAGGTTGTGTGTGTGGAATTGTTCAGCATGCCTGCCAACTCATGGTGACTGATGTGCTTATTTATTCCAATTAGTTATATACCACCCTTCACTGAATTTGGCTTCAGTGTGGTTTACAGAATTAAAAATATCAAAATGCCTTCAAAAATACTTTTAAATGTTAAACAGTGCAACCCTATACACATTTACTCAGAAGTAAGTCCCAATGAGTTAAATAAAGTTTAAAGGTAAAGGTACCCCTGACCGTTGGGTCCAGTCGCGGACGACTCTGGGGTTGCAGTGCTCATCTCGCTCAATAGGCCGAGGGAGCTGGTGTTTGTCCGCAGGCAGCTTCCGGGTCATGTGGCCAGCATGACTAAGTCGCTTCTGGCGAAACCAGAGCAGCGCACAGAAACACCATATACCTTCCCGCCGGAGCGGTACCTATTTATCTACTTGCACTTTGCCGTGCTTTCAAACTGCTAGGTGGGCAGGAGCTGGGACTGAGCAACGGGAGCTCACCCCATTGCGGGGATTTGAACTGCCGACCTTCTGATCGGCAAGCCCTAGGCTCAGTGGTTTAGACCACAGCGCCACCCGCGTCCCTTCTCAAAGTTTACTTCCAGGTAAATGAGTATAAGATAGCAAGCTTTAAAAGCCTGCAGGTTTGCCTGGCACTTGAAAGAACGCAACCTTGCTGGGGAAAGGCATCCTACAAGTTCAAAATGGTCCTCTTTGTGATTGTCTCATGCTTCATCTTAAATGAAGAGGGAACAGAGAGAAAACCCTCAGCTAACAATCTGAGAAGGTACTCCTTCAGGTCCCCAAATCACATTGAATCAAATTTGGATTGGAGAGGCTGCCATTGGAGCTATCTCAAATAAGCTCTGCCTGTCAGAATCTGGGCCGCTACATTCTGTACCAGCTGAAGCTTCTGAATAATCTTCAAATTAAGCCCGATGTATAATGCATTACAGTAATCCATTCGAGAGAGGTTACCAGGGCATGGCTGACTCTGACTCTGACAAGGGTGTATTCTTGCCCCCTTCCTATTTAATTTATTTTTATCAGACTTGCCAGATCACCTTCAAAAAATAGAATCACATGCCCCTAAACTTAATCAGAAACCAGTTTCTCTGTTATTATACGCAGACGATGCTGTCCTACTATCATTAACGAGCTTGGGTCTGAAACGTCTTATATCTTCTCTGATCCTTTACTGCGAATGTAACAAGCTCTCTATAAATTACGAGAAGACAAAAATTTTGGTCTTCTCGAATGATTGGAAATTAGAGAAATGGAAAATAAGAGGGCAGGAAATCCAACAAGTGAAAATCTATAGGTATCTGGGAATCTTATTCCAGAGCAATTTAGGGTGGGCAAATCATCGCACAAATGCCATAAAACAGGCAAAGTGCACCTCATCAGCAGTTGCCCGTTTTTATTATCAGAAAGGCAATCAATTTATTCCTGCGGCCAATCAGATATTCCAAACAAAAGTGCAATCCCAGATATTCTATGGAATCCCGCTATGGGTCCAAGCATATAATAGTGATTTAAAAAAGATTCACTCCAGCTTTCTGAGACGTATTCTTGGACTCCCAGCTGTGATCAAATATGAAACAATGTGTGCAGAAATAGGCATACACACAATGGAATATTGGGCCTGGTCCACCTCAATAAAGTACTGGTTACGCTGCCATTTTCGCTGCCCTCCATCAAGTCTGCTCGCTGATTTGCTCAAAGACTCCTACAAATCAAGATGGTATCAGCACCTCGAAAAAAAGATTGAATCTTTAGGCATCGAGCTGGAGCCCCTGTACAATTCTAATGAGCAATACATTTTCCATAATATCCTAACTAGACTAAAGGATGTCGAGAGGCAAAATATTATGGCAGCTGTAAACAAAATTTGCTCGCCCATATTCTATGATTTAAATATCTTAGATAGCAGAGCCAATTACGTCACCAAATTAATAATTCCAGCCCAACGTAGGGCTTTTATGCTGGCCCGTTTGAATGTTTTTCCCTCAGCATTTGTCAGGGGAAGATATCAAAACATCCCTAGAAACAAGAGATTCTGCAGATGTTTTATGAATGTCCCGGACACGGTAGAGCACATTCTCTTTCAGTGCCCATTGTACAGTACGCTCCGTCAACGCGTGCTGTCCCCTCTTTTGGGTGGTTTGGAGCCCCAACAAGGTGAATGTGTGGGATTCTGCCTATCCGACGTTGACCAAAGGGTAACGGCGGGGGTAGCCGAGTTTTTGGTAGCAGTCCTCCAAGGAGCAGGTTAACAAGGAAAACCACTGATTTTATATGTATATATATATATATGTATGTAGCCAACTGCTGCCTTTCTGTATATATCTCAAGGCTTTTATATGTTACTTTTTCTTTTATCGTTTTATTTGTATAATGCCTAATAAAGGTTTGAATAAGAGAGAAGACTCTGACCTCGCCGGTGAACCAGCTGAGGCTGCCAAAAGGCACCCTGTGCTGTTTGAGCTCATAGCAACAAAGCTGAATCCAGGAGAACCCTCAGGCTGTAATGCGGAGCATCAAAATACAGATATTTGTGCTACATAAGGATACTGGTTTGTTTCAGTTTCAGAAGACTTTGCTGCTCCATGGCCATGAAGACTGGATAAGAGGGATTGAATGGGCAGTTTGCGGTAGGTAGGGCATGCAGCAAGGCATTTTTAATAATCTAATGTGCCATATAGAGCAAGATTACTAGGAAAAGCCAAGCATCTGAGATGGTTTTAATCCCCCTTTCATATATGCAAGCATAGTATTTGAGACCCAGCGGGACAGCGTGCAGAAACAAGTAGGATGGCAGAACTTGATAATGAGAGTGCTGTAATTTTTAACACTATAGTTAGATGTTTATTTTTATAATTCCGCTGGCATGAATTTTCTTCTCCACATTTTGAAGGTGACGTTGCTAATAGGGAAAGATAATTTCAGAGGATTCGACTATATAATGTAATAGGCAAGTATTCCATTTTGGATAATGATGTAAGGGAATTGCCCTTTCAGTCTGGAGTAGCCTGCTTCCTAGAGTTCAGCCTTTGTTGAAACAAAGAGGGACAATTGTGTCTTCCAGTGCAGGTGCTTGGCCTAGAAGGATCAAGGCCTCAACACTTGCATCTTAAAAATGGTAATTAAGGTTCTAGGGCAGGGGTCAGCAAACTACAGCCCGTGGACCAGGTACGGCCTAAGGGGGTTGTTAAACCGCCCGCTTGGTCAGTCCCTGCGAGGATCTAAACCGACGTGCTGCGCTGGTTGCTCCGCATGGGCACTGACTTCCGGGACGCAGCCACGGCTTCCTATTGGCTGCAGGAAATTCCTGCAGCCAATAGGAAGCCGTCGACGCCTCCCCGCCCCCCCCGCCATGGCTCTGAAAGCCAGCGGGGAAAGAGCGATGGGCGTGTGTGCGTGCACACTCCCACACGCTGACGATTTGGCCCGCCAGTGGAAAAGTTTGCTGACCCCTGTTCCAGGGAAACTGGATTCTATGCCCACTTCTACACTCTCCAGTTTTTCTGCTCCCCTGTGGAATCTCGAGAAAAGAGCACACCAAGAACTCAGGCCAATGTAAGTTTCAATAGTAGGAGTGGTCACTACTCGCAAATCAATAGTCAATAGTAACAAAAACTAATCCACTCAAAAGTATGTATTCTGACAAGGATTACAAACTCAAATAGAGATTACAAACTCTTAACTCATAAAAATATGTATAGCACAATAATTCATTGCAGAATTAGAGATAAGAGTTTATGAGTGGAGATAAATTCATGGTAGTCCAGATTCACTGTGGAAATCTTAGTTTCAATCATTGAGCAGAAATCAGAAGTCAAGTATGGATTAGAAACCAGGACAGGGCCCTGTTTTGATGTATTCACCTTCATCAGCTGGAAGTATCAAATATTACATAAAAATACATTTAAATTCTAAGTTATCATAAATTATAATTTATAAAACAGTATTATATAACACTTGGTTCCTTACCTAATTTTTAAAGGGTTGTGTAAGTTTGAAGACTTTCGGATAAATATATCCTGTTATTTTCTACGTTTCTCAAGGATAACAACTGAAAATAATCAATATTAATAATAGTTACATGTGTTGGATCAAATTAAAAACCTCTAAGGCAGCATACAATCATATGATTCCTCCAGCCCTGTGGAATCTTAGCATATATGTAACCTTGCCCATAACTTACAGCTTTGCTCCGTGTAGCACATGTTAGAAATAGAGAAACTTAGAAGATACTGAATCCCCACCCTGAGAAACCACGTAGCACTATCTTTCCACAAACAGATGATTTTGCCAAACTATTCCAACCTAGATTCAGGTAGGTATTCCAACCTACAAAGCTTTCCTTAGATTATGTGAGGCATTTCTTCAGTATTGCAGCTAATATGACAGTGTGATGTTCATCCCTTTCCACACTGAATGGTGCTGACATGCGCTACAGCAAAGTATTTATTTTGGTATTCGTTAGCAACTTGCTCATGGCAATACTGATTTCCCTGGGCAATGAACTTCCCATCTTTAAAATCTTCCTGCTTTTCATTTATTTAATTTTGCAAAAGACGGAGATCTCTTCTTGGCAAGCTGTTCCCAGGACTGTCTGATAAGGATCTGGAAGATGCATGCAACTTCATTGCTTGTGGAAGCCCAAGATGAGGAAACCATAAGGCTGAAGGAGAACATTTTCACCGTGAAAAATGACAGTGGTGAGTCTCTACTTTGCTTTTTCTGAGGCAGTATGCAATTGTTGTCAGTAGGGTTAAATGAAAGTGTAGAACCTGAGGTTTGCCATTCTTTTTATTTTTATTTTATGTTTTATTTTGACTAAATAATAATAAATAAGAATAAAAATGTGCACCCCACCCACAAGACCATTCCATTGTCAATATCCAATCTCCCAAAATTTTAGCACCTCTTGCGATAGTTTGACCCCTTTCCGTTTTAACAGTACAAATTCTACAAATACCTTCCATATCTCCTCAAAATCATTTCTCCTACATATTCCCCGTCTTACCTTAATAGCACATGTTAATTTATCATTAATAGCTATATCCCACACCTCTTTATATTCATCTTGCTCCTTCCACTTCCTTTTTTAAAAATATATACTTTATTGGTTTTAAAAACTGTGTAACAGAAAACAACAGAAAACAAAAAGAAAAATAAACATTCATTCCATAGTTGGTGCTTGTTGTATGTAATAATTTGTAGCTGGATTCACCATGACCTCCGGTCCCCCCATTGTGGTTCCCAGGTTACATTCTTTATCTGTGCACTAAACTTTGTCTCCTCTAGGTTGTTTCAATTGCATTAGTTTTGTAAGATTATTCTATTACACGCAGAAAGTCAATCCAGACCTGCCAACAGATTTATATTTTTGCAATGTTCTTTTAAATAAACTCTGTATACATCTACTTCCTAGCTATAGCAAGTTGTGCAGCTGTCAATAAATCTGTGAGCAAGTCCTTCATAGCCTGCGAATCTTCCACCCCCTCGTAAATTGATAATAATGCTACCTCTGGACTTTTGGTCAGCTTTAACCCATCGATTTCTGTTATCTCCTTAAACACCCTTTGCCAAATTTCTTTTACATATTTACACCTCCACCACATGTGAACATAAGTCCTGGTTTGCCATTCTTGGTTTCAGATTCTCCTTTCCTGAGAATAATTCACTGAACGCATGCTGTATGACTATACTAGCAAAAGGGCCAAGAGAGATGTGGCATTTCTGCGTGCTTTGTTTCAGCTAACCTCATAAACTTCAGCCCACTCCTGTTACATCATCCGTTCCTATTCCTGGGCAGGGATTTAACCTTTCCTACTGCATAGCCAAGTCAGCAGTAGAGTACAGAAATTGCACAGAGAAATATATTGAGTCAGCTCAGTCTAGTGAGACATATTTGTGAATGGAAACGAGTTTGTTTGCACATATCTCCATTATCATAGGATGCTACATTATCATAGGTTGCTACGTTTTGTGTATATTTGAGAGGCATACCTGCATTCAGAACCCATGATTTGCAGATGTGATGCTGTACCACCCTATCTGCCTTTCCCAAACAAACTTCTGAAAGTGCTCAGTGACATGTGAGGTCATACTTAGGCTTTCACTTTTTGTTGTGGCATCTATTTGTTGTGCCAACTATCCACACTATGGCTGGGTGCTTCTTGACGGTTTGTTAGCATAACTCCGTAAAGGTAAAGGGACCCCTGACCATTGGGTCCAGTTGCAGACAACTCTGGGGTTGCGGCGCTCATCTTGCTTTATTGGCCGAGGGAGCTGGCGTACAGCTTCCAGGTCATGTGGCCAGCATGACAAAGCCGCTTCTGGCGAACCAGAGCAGCGCACGGAAACGCCGTTTACCTTCCCGCCGGAGCGGTACCTATTTATCTACTTGCACTTTTGATGTGCATTTGAACTGCTAGGTTGGGAGGAGCAGGGACCAAGCAACGGGAGCTCACCCTGTCACGGGGATTCGAACCGCCGACCTTCCAATTGGCAAGCCCTAGGATCTGTGGTTTAATCCACAGCGCCACCCGCGTCCCTATAGCATAACTGTGCTGTAGTTTGTTTGCTATACTTCTAAACACACACACACGAAATGCACACAAGTAACATTCTGTTTGAAACAGCCGAAACCATTGGAAAGCAGCTAAAAGAGACAAATAAGATAAGGTTTGAGAAGAACCTCCCCTGCAGTATGCAAGACTCACATCAATGACAGGAACGGAAATGTGGGGGTATTTGGTCCAGGTTTTGTTATTTGCATCTAACTGATTTCAGGGAATGTAGTGGAGTTACTTTGTGAATTTACCTTATGGGGATGTTAGCTAGTTTCATACACCAGTAATCTTGACTGTGTCCTTGGTTCTTTTATAGATATAAGCTTTGAAGATTTTTATTATCTTTTTTTGCTCTGTGGTAGGTTCAGATGCATCTTTTGCTGTTACGCTGGACTCTGTGTTAGCTGGACATGAAAACTGGGTATATGCTGTTCATTGGCAGCCTTCTTTTCCCAAAGGTAAGAAGTATGTGAGCTGCAAATTGGGGGACAGTTAGACATAGCGAAGAACATTGGATTGCTGTGGGTAATGGAACACCCATAATGACTTTTCCCATACCTTACCTGTGTGTTGTGCATTTCCCCATCCCAGTGTGGCAGCTAGTGGTGTGGAGCAGAGGCTGGGAATTGCAGGAAATGCTATTGATTCTGCCTGTAGCTCATTAACTTTTTCCTATAGTCCTGATTCTGTGTGGGTATGGATTTTGCTGTATTGTTTTTGACACTTGATTGGAAGCCACCCAGAGTGGCTGGGGAAACTCAGCCAGATGGGCGGGGTATAAATAATAAATTATTATTATTATTATTATTATTATTATTATTATTATTATTATTATTATTATATTATATTTTATTTTATTATTCTGCACTGTCTGTCCTTAGGGTTGCTCCAGCTCTAACATTGCCAGTTGCTGAATCATTGCAATAATTACAGTGACCACCAGTCTTTTCAGACCAAGGAGCCACTAACACTGACAAGGGGGCTCCTTTTTTCTTTGCCTTTTAAAATATGCATCCAGATTTGTCTTTCTCTCTTTCCCTTTTCTTCTATTGAAAATAGCAACATTCAGTGACATTTAGAATCACAAATACTGATTCTTTTGGAAAATCGCCATTGCTTTGCCAGTGCAGCCTGCCTTAAGGTTCATCTCAACCTATGATTTACCACTTAATGTGTCACGAGTCGCCAGTTAACGACCAATGATTCACAAAGTGCTCCATTTCCAAATAGTGACTACACTTGGCATTTCTGGGTGTAATGTTTTCTCTTGTGATTGGAACTGAATTTGTGCAATTTGAAATGTATGGACCCAGAACCATCTGCAAACATTCCCTTTTAAAACAGGGGCGGTAGACAATTACTACGGCACCTAGTATCCAATGCACAAGACTTTTGTCTGTGCACCCTTCTTGGAATACTGTAAATTGCAACTACACATTTCTCTCCTCTTCAGCCCAACACAGTTTGTTCTGCAGCATGCCTTTGTAGAATTATCTTACCTTTCCTATTCCGAATACAATATGTGAGACGTAAAAAAAGCATGCTAGCATCTTCCACAAAGGTAAATTTTCTCCTTGCACTGTAGATGGCAGGATGGAACAGCCAATGAGGTTGTTGTCTGCTTCAATGGACAAAACTGTGATCCTCTGGGCTCCAGATGATGAATCTGGGGTGTGGTTGGAACAGGTAGGCATGTTTTATACGTTTTCCTCTCTTGCTTTCCCTGCCCCCCCCCCCGCAGCTTTAGAAATTAAGTAAAGGGAATATGAGGTCATAGCCAAGCCTAAAAAGAATTCAAGTGGAAAGTATTGTAATTGTAGCAGGCTGTTCCTTCAGTGGAAGAGTAAACAAGCAACATTCTGCTGTATTTAGAACCACCAAAACTGATTCTTAAAAGCAGCAAAGATTTCTGTGTGCATATGAGGGCAAGGAGGAGACTGTGCATGCAGCAAAGAGGCCACACACATTTGAAACCCGTCCAGCCGGTCTGCCTACACATGGATTTGAACTGAAACTTAAGTACTTGCCTTATGCTGGAAACTTGGTGTTTTTCTTTTTAATAAACCAGATGTTCCCAGCATCTAGTACCCTGCGCCAGTACATGGAGGTTCAATTTAGCTGTTACAGATAATAAATACTGATTTTTATGAATTTGTCTAAAAAAAGAATTTAAGCCAGCTAAGCCAATAAGCATCATTTCACCTTGGAATGTTTTATTTTTATTGCAGACTGCCTGTGAACTTGGCAAATAAACATATCAAACCATTTTTAAAATTAAGATATATTGGTGATAAGTATGGGGGGGGGTTGAATCTATTTTTCTGTGTTGTTTGTACATATAACAGTTGTGTGCCTAATGGTTTCTTAATTTTGTAAGATCAATAGCACATTAATGCTGCTGTAAGTGCGTTCTTTTAACTTCTCTTTTAGGTGTAATTCTAAACTGTAGATGAAGTTTTGTTATTTTGTTTAGGATTAAGTCTTTAGCCATCAATGAGCAGATTGACTGGTGGCTGCCTCATGTATTTTGTGTCCAATTTTTCAAAAAAAGGTCCGCGTAGGAGAAGTGGGTGGAAATACTCTGGGTTTTTTTGACTGTCACTTCAGCCCAGATGGCTCAATGATTCTTGCTCATGCTTTCCACGGAGCACTGCATCTTTGGAAACAGACTTCAGCAAACAAGGCAAGAGAATTTATGTATGTTGCTAGAGAGGAAAATGTTCACGGACTCTTGTTGTATAGTAAGCCGTGGCTTTGTGCTCAAAAGATACACTAGATTGGATATCTATTCTGAACAACTCATTTAAGCTAAAGCATTGATCTTCTTAATTTTCTACCACAATTAGTAGCAAACAAGATTAAATCTGATGGGATCACTGGGGTGTGCCTTTTGGGCTCCGTGGGTAGTAAACGTGTGTGTGTGTGTGTATGTGTGTGTATATATATATATATATATATATATATATATATATATATATATAAGAATGATATATTGCTTTGTGCTGAGTCAGTCCATCTGGCCCACTCTGGTCTACCCCACAGCAGTATCTTTCCAAGATCTGTGAGACACACAAACCTTTCCCAGCCTTTTAACTGTAGATGACAGGACCGAACCAGGCTAGCTCTTAATAGGTATGAGGTGGGTGGGTAAAATGCTATTGGAAGAGAGGATCACGTTGCCTTCAATATACGTAGCATTTTCAAATGTATGAAAACTCGGCCAAAGATCCCCTTCATTGTAACCAGCAAGGTATGCCTATGACCATGACCTCATTTTATGTGGCTTGAATCCCATCAAAGTTCCTTGGTTCCTGTTTGTTTCCTCCTTATTTTTCCTGGCTTTTAAAAGCCCCCCCTTCCCCCCCTATGTAGCATCAGAACAATTGGAAAAGGCAATATTTTATTGGATAAAAATAAATTGATGGGGGTGTGTGTGCGCGTGCTATTATTCCCCACTCCTCGCCACTGTTTTTACAGCTCAGACTTCTGCTGTGTGTTTGTGAATAGCATGCTAAAGTTCAAAAGGAATGCCCTTTTCTTGCTTTCTCAGAACAGTAGCTATATTGGTCTATTGTAAATATAATAATCCTTTGTATACTCATTTTAGAGTCACCCCATGTAACCTAGTGGGGTTTGCTTTTGAGTAGACCTAACACTGGGAATTCTAATTTGAGATGGTCATTGTGAAAATTGAGGCAGGGCAGTTTTTCTTCTGGATTAGTTAGACATTTGGCTCTGTCCATTATTGGTCTCCAAGGAAATGTGGTTCCCAACCTTGTAACACTTTACTCTCATCCTTCATCGGACTATCAGCTGCTGTTAGCAGATCTGCTGACATCTCCCCCCCCCCATTCAAATGCTTCTCTTTTTAGCTGTGTGCTTCATTTATAGTGAGATCTCTATATTTAACAGATAGCTCGTTCACGTTATATAATATTAGCGGTCTTGATTTAATAGAGAGAATGGGCTCCAGAAGTGGTTATTTCAGGGCATTTCGATGCCGTGCAAGATGTGATGTGGGATCCAGAAGGAGAATTCATCATCTCTGTTGGTTCTGACCAAACTACAAGAATCTTTGCTCCATGGAAAAGGGAGGACAAAACAGAGGTATTTATTTATTTATCTTTTCTACAAGCTTGCTAAATCATCTGTAAGTCAATAGGTCACAAAATGTGAAACTTGAACAATGGCTCGTCTCTAATTTCTCAAAAACCATTTGCGCTGTACACTGATCTGTAGTTTGCTACTATGATATTACAGTATTGCGGATGTCTAAAAATGTCCAGTTCTTGCACTAAAAGGAGCAATTCAAAAATTATATCTTGCTTTTTGCAGACTTCCTGCTAATTGTGTCATTGTTTATGCAGCATCCCCTTGCTCCGTTCTGTTTCCTTTAGAGGAATAAAATATATTAAAGAGAAATTTAGATCCAGTAAGTGGAGGGAGTTAGACTTGACATGGGGATACCTGTTCAACTTTTGGCAGAGATGCTTTCCTGCAGCCTTGGTAAAAATTACAGAAATCTTTTCTCCATTGCTCATAAGTGCGAAGAGATCCCTAGCATTTCCAGTGAGGATTAAGTCAAGGGCAAGGATGCTGTTTCTGGGGAATGGGCTGAATGTCCATTTTCAGCAAAATTGACTACTTAGAATGGACTGAGGCTAAATGTTCTCAATTCTTCAGTACTTCTTTCCTATAGCTGACAATACCGGCACATACTTACATGTCAGTGGTCCCTTTACTAGGCATCGTGGCATGAAATAGCGAGACCCCAGGTCCATGGATATGACATGCAGTGTTTAGCGATGACTGGCCGATTCCAGTTTGTGTCTGGAGCAGATGAGAAGGTGCTTCGAGTATTTACTGCACCCAGGAATTTTATGGAAAACTTCAGCAGCATTTCTGGTATATCTCTGGAGGAACTAAAAAGTGAAGTAAGTGTGTATTTACTTTCTTTTAAAGTGTGTGAGCTTCCTAACTCTCTTACTGGAAATCCATTAACTGGAGATCTTCGCTATGCGAATTGTTTACAGTCGAACTCCTTTGAGTCTTTGAGAAATACAGACTAAAAGACACGAGGCCTGGAACTACAGTAGTTGGCTCACAGGGGAGGCAAAATTGTCTTGGTACTTTCATCTATAAAGTTGAAGCATGTAGTTTTAAGTTTTAACAGTTTCGGATTGATATTTTCCTAGTAATTGGAATATATTGGGCATTATGTGCTACCAAGCTTGAGTTTTTACGTCATGAAAGGTCAGGCTGAAAGTACATTAAAGAAGGACCATCAAGAAATTTCAAAGCTTATATGAGTAACTCCCCCCACCCACCCACCCACCCAAGGAAAGCAAATACACAACTAACTTCTACATAACTTTTTCTTTTTTCTCTTTAGCAAATGATTGATCTTCCAGAAGGAGCTACTGTGCCAGCCTTGGGGCTGTCCAATAAGGCTGTCTTTCAAGGTAAGAGTTGTGCGTTGTCTGTGTGATTTGCAAATCATTCTCTATCTACACCTGTGTGTGTATACACACACATATATACATATATACTCATATGTGACTAATAAAATGTTTGTGTGTGTTGTTTTTAATAAGATTTGTGTTGTTTAGATTGATGAGAGGCACTAGGTGGCTGGTCCTTATTTAGCCTTGGTTTGAATTCTGGGAAGTTGCTAAGTCTAGCCTAGCCGTTTGGAGGAATTTGGAAACATTTCCTTTCTGGGATCAGATAGTAGTTGGTGGGAAAGAGTTTTAAGACATTGGAGACGAGTTGCTGCCACTCAGAGGACAAGTTAATACAGTGGTGCCCCGCAAGACGAATGCCTCGCAAGACGGAAAACTCGCTAGACGAAAGCGTTTTCCGTTTTATGAGCTGCTTCGCAAGACGAATTTCCCTATGGGCTTGCTTCGCAAGACGAAAACGTCTTGCAAGTTTGTTTCCTTTTTCTTAACACCGTTAATACAGTTGCGACTTGGCTTCGAGGAGCAACTCATAGAACGCAGTGTACATAGTAGCCTTTTTTTGAGGTTTTTAAAGACTTTGGTGATTTTTGAAGCTTTTCCAAAACTTCTTTTGCAGCCATTTGGTAAGTTAAGCTTTTAAAACTTTTTTGGGGGGTTTTGGATTTTGGGTTGGGGTGTTTGGAATTCAAGGACTTGGTGTTGGGGAGGGGTTTGCAAGAATCTGGAAGCTTGTGTGGTTTTTTTTCTGCATTTTTATGATTTTCTGTGACCATTGGGGCACTCTGCTGTTTTTTTTAAAAAAATCTGGATTTGAATTTCTGTGTACTGGGTGGGTGGGGGAACAGTTGGGGAGGGGTTTGCAAGAATCTGGAAGCTTGTGGTTTTTTTCCTGCATTTTTATGATTTTCTGTGACCATTGGGCCACTCTGCTGTTTTTTAAAAAAAATTCTGGGTTTGAATTTTGAAATGCTCTTTACAGTATGTGTTACTTTAAAGAGCACTTAATAAACTCTTGTTGTACCAAATTTGGCTTTGTTTGGACTTTTTTTGACCATAGGAACGCATTAATTGATTTTCAATGCATTCCTATGGGATTTCGTGCCTCGCAAGACGAAAAATTCGCTAGACGAAAAAATTCGCGGAACGAATTAATTTCGTCTTGCGAGGCACCACTGTATTGAGCTAGATGGACAAATATTCTGATAGGGTGTAAGGTAGCTTAAAAAAACCAGGAATTGGCTGGCTCTTGTCTCTAAAGAGATATTATGATTGAAGCTATTTTGTCAACAAAAACGACACTGGAAGAGCAGTCCTAACCTTTGTCCAGGCAGCAGCGGTCCAAGACAGAGTGACATAGCCACTGTTGCTTCTGCAAGCCCACCACTCATGGCAGCGGGGGTAGAAGCTGGGGGGTGTATGGGGTGAGCGGACAGAACACTGCACCACTCTATGTTAGCGTGGAGTCAAGTGACTGTAGTTAGGCTGGCTCTGGATCCTAGGCTGGTTAGGCTCTCCTCTGCCTGCTCCTGGAATGCCCTGTTTGGGGGGCTTTCAATGGGCTACCTCTGGCGGAAGTCCTCCTGGCTGTATGTTTGGTAAGATGAACGGGGAGGTGTGCCAGAGGTGTGACACTGCTGTCATTTTGTGACAAAGACTGGCGGCGCTGTTTTGGGCTGGGCAGAGGGAGCCCTCTGCTTCATCTTGTACAACAAACCGCCCCCCCTCCCAGCATGGTGGATAGGGTTTTTAGATTGCAGTCCTTATCCCAGTATATTGCTTCTTTCTGTTAGGACATTTGTCAGTTGCCCAGTACTGTGATAAGCCTATGCATAGTCTGCTGTGTCATACCAGAATTCATGAGCTTTCAAGAATTCATTTTCTGCAGTTAAAATTACTGCCCTGTTATTTCAATGCGTAGCCCACCCTGCTGTTGGTGTCAAGATGGCAGGAGATGTGCCTGGAAGTCTTGGGTGCTGTATGTTCCCATGTTGTTCAGATCTGGTAACATACGTTTCCCTGAAAACTTAATCGGATGCCACTGGTTAAAGTCTCCGAATGCCACACTTCATGGCTCACACCCATACTTGATGGCTGGGTAAAATTATTCAATAGAGTGTATATTTTAAGCTTTCCCCTTTTTTGAACAAATCATCTTGATTAATAAATTTAGTGCAGTTGTTATGAAATTGCAAACTTCATTTCCTACAGAAGTCGGTTGAGGGAGCTCAAACTGGCAGGGGTGTCTAACAAAAGCAAAAACAAAAATTTGATGGCATCTGGAGACTAAATTCTGTAGGTGATGGCCTACTTTGTCAAATGCTGAGTTGCAGCTGGGAAAAGCATAAGGCAGAAAAGTCTGTAGAAAGCTGACCAAGAAGATGAGTTATGGGGTGATCTCAGGAGAACGCCAAATTCTTTTAGCTTTCTCTAGGTCCTGCCAGGAGTTGTGTCATGAGGCCCAAATAGTTTACCTTGCATTGTAAAATTTGCTAACCTTTCTATCCAAACATAATTGGGTTATGGACCAAATTTTCTTTTAGATAATCTAAACTGAAAACAGAATTGTTCTTTTCTGTTGAGTATTTTGTTAACCATTCCTTGATTGGCATGTTACTTTCGGACTCTAAAATATGCCTCTTTTACAGCTGAAGATACAGCAGCCCAGACAACTGAAGAAGAAGAAAAACTTAGTAACACTTCCAGTCAGTATCATGAAAATTACTTTCAGCCATGTAGTCTTACAGGTATGCAACATGTTAAAATTCTGCGTTTGGGAATTTTGTTACGTAAATTAAGGGAGCAGATGAAAGGGAAGGGGGGCAGCATGAGGAAAAAACCTCTTGGTTCTAAACCAATTAATATCTTCCAGAACCTCCCACAGAAGATCATCTCTTGCAGAACACGTTATGGCCTGAAACACAAAAGTTGTAAGTTGCTTTGTTTATCTGATGAGAAATAAACGGAAAAAATATGGGGAAAGGTTTTAACTCATTTGTTTAAAGTCAACTTCCCACGAGTTGTCCTCATTTCCTCATTAAACTTGGAGTTGTTCTGGGCTAAATGTGGGCCAAATGAACGAATGGCATTTATTAAAAACTACATTTGCATCCTATTCTTTATTGAGGTAGCTCAGAATAGCAAGCAAAATCACCTTTCATTTTATTCCCACAACAGCCTTGAATGGGTGGGGATTGAACCTGGGTCTCTAGCCAGGTTTGAAGATACTTAGTAAGAACGTTTAGCATCTAATGTATATGTTATGTATGTATTTGATTTTATGTCCTATCCCATCCAAAAGGCTTGGGGCAAGTTACAGTATGCAAATTACTCTGCCCTATCAATTAGCTGCTTGACAGTCAATTTGAATTTAAAAAAGGCCGGATGATGCTTCTGGAATACCTACTGGCCTAGGCTTTGGCAAGTTTTTGTTGAATTCTTTGCAACCTTTTCAAAACCCCATAAGCAGCTGTTGTTGTTGTTAGTAGTAGTAGTAGTAGTAAAGGTAAGGTAAAGGGACCCCTGACCATCAGGTCCAGTCGTGGCCAACTCTGGGGTTGCGTCGCTCATCTCTCTTTACTGGCCGAGGGAGCCAGCGTACAGCTTCCGGGTCTTGTGGCTAGCATGACTAAGCCGCTTTTGGCGAACCAGCAGTGCACGGAAATGCCGTTTACCTTCCCACTGGAGTGGTACTTATTTATCTACTTGAAGTTTGACGTTCTTTCGAACTGCTAGGTTGGCAGGAGCAGGGACTGAGCAATGGGAGCTCACCCCGTTGCGGGGATTCGAACCGCCGACCTTCTGATCGGCAAGTCATCTGTGGTTTAACCCACAGCGCCACCCACGTCCCTAGTAGTAGTAGTAGTAGTAGTAGTGATTTTTTTATTATGCTTCTGTTATTAATATAATCTGGGCAATGGGAACGGAGACTGAGAGAGAGTGGCTTCCCGAAGGGTGTAGGTTCCTAACTAATAAGAGTTAGTGGCTGAGATAAGACCTGAACCTGTGACCTTCTGGCTTACTAATGGCATTTTTAGCTGCTATACTATATCACTTGGTAAACATGGAGCAGTAGCTTTATTGATCCTGAGTATAGCTCCCTCCTGAAACTGAGAAACAAACAATAGACGAATGAGTGGCTGCTCTCCTGAAACAAGTGCTTTTAGGAGCTGGAGGGTAACCCAGAGGCAGCTCTGTGTTCAGTGAAGGAGTTGCTGAGTTGCATCAAATACGTGTGCATTTGAGCAGAGGTCAGGAGATAGATTTTTGCCTTTAGATTCAGCGAGGTCTGCTGTCCTGGAACAATTCCCAGGGAGGCTGTTTTCCCCTCTGTTTTCTTTGCTCGCTGCAGTTGCCTTAAAGGCGCTTTAAATTGTGGCAGCTCTCTTTGCAAAGTGTGCCAGTTTTTCACAGTCTCTCATTCTTGGCAGGCTGGAGGTGGCAGAGGTACCATGATTCCAAGCAATTTGGCTTTCTGCTGAATCTGAGCAGGGAAGCCTGGAAATATTCTCAGGGCCGGGAGGGAGGGGGGGGGGGAAATCCTTGCATGGTTTGCCAAGACCATTTGCCAGAGCCCTGTCCGCAGGCCTGCACAACTTGTGACCCACCAAGCAGAATGCAGCCCGTAGGCCATGTATTGCCAGCTGCCAGATGTAGTTTTTGTAGCCACAAGTAAACAGCAAAAACAAAGCAATTAGAAATCTGCAGTATGACCAGCTTTACACGGATGGGTTTTAGAGTTTCATAAAACTCTCCCTCTGGCTCAGTGTTAAGGGCAGGGGGAAGAAGCTAGTTGCATGTTTTTGGTGCAGGGAAGGTAGTAGCTCAGTCTGCTTCTTAGAACGGTGTGATGAGGTGTCAATCATTCAGTCAACCATATGGCCTTCAGGGGAAGATGTCAGGCCAAGCCAAAAACCTGGTTATGTTGGAGGATGTTGTCTAGACAGGATGTCATTCTCCCTCTGGACATGAAGCGCAGGGTCTTGAAAGCTTCGCCTCTTCTGGGGAGGAGAAGTCATCCCACCCTCCAAATCTTCCCTTCCTCATGATGGGGTAAAGATTAAGGTACCCCTGACCGTTAAGTCCAGTCGCAGACGACTCTGGGGTTGCGACGCTCATCTCGCTTTACTGGCCAAGGGAGCCGGTGTTTGTCCGCAGACAGTTTTTCCGGGTCATGTGGCCAACATGACTAAGCCGCTTCTGGCGAAACCAGAGCAGCGCACGGAAACGTCGCTTACCTTCCCACCGGAGTGGTACCTATTTATCTACTTGCACTTTGACGTGCTTTCGAACTTCTAGGTTGGCAGGAGCAGGGACCGAGCAAGGGGAGCTCACCCCATCGTGGGGATATGAACCGCCGACCTTCTGATCGGCAAGCCCTAGGCTCTGTGGTTTAGACCGCAACGCCACCCACGTCCCCATGACGGATTAGGTCGAGTCTTTTGTTCCTTAGGGGAAAAGGCTTCCAGTGCAGTACTTTTAACTGCTCTACAGTTAAAAAGAGGAATAAAAACAATTCCTCTTGTGTTATCCACTCTGTTGTCCACCCTGTTTAACTCCCCACCATTGTCTGGGACTGTTGGCTGGGATTTGGAGGGTCCTCATTCACTCTTGTTTCTCCCTGGGGTGGGCAGATTGGCATGGGAAACTACATTTTGACAGTTCCTCTATTTTATGAACTCAGTGTTCACTACTTCTTTTCCGTTTGTAATGAGAGAGAGGGAGATTTATTTTTGGTTGTGGGTGTAGATGGGATGTGTCGCTCTGCTCAAGATCCTGAGGACGTCATCCTATCTAGAGACTGTCCTCGCAACACAGTCAGTAAATAGAAATTCACAGTAAGAACCAATTTCCTTTCTCTCTCTAAGCCTAACTAGGGTGGTTGTTACCGCACCTCACCCTTGCCTGCAAATTCTTTTGTTGAAGGTCAGTATAATAGGTAACCAATAACCAAGTAACCGAAAACACTTAGTAAATAAATAACTTTTAAAGGCACATAAGTGCTGTCATTGTATTTGGAGGAAAGGGAGCAGCAGGATTTTTTGATTTTTTTTTTAATAGGGAAGTTCTTTTAAATCTGTAGTAATCTTAGTAGGTTTTCAAAGTGAACTCTCATAAACTCAGGAGAGAGAGACTTTGCTAGCTGGCTAAAGGTGCTCTGAGAGGACAATGGTTACATTCGGCTGCAAGCTCATTATTGAGAGAATGGCAAAAGGAACAGGTAGCAGCAGCGTACATTGAATAAGCTTGGTGATTCCCCAGTGAAGTCGTCTGCTCATCATAGGTTTTTCTTAAAGGAAAGAGAATTATTTCTCTAACCAAGGCTGTACTTTAGCAAAGAGCACACCAAACAGATGTTTTGCTGGATCCAGATGCAGATACCATCCGGGTGTGTGTGTGTGTATGTATCTAGTCCGTTTATAAGTCTGCCCCATTTAAGAGCAGTGATCCCAGTGTGAGTTACACTTAAAAACAACCATAAAATCAATTAAATACAATATAACAAATATCTGGAGTCTTATTTCATCTAATGTTTGATTCATGTAACTTTGCATCTGATTAGAGGTATGAAACCTCTTCAGCACTGAGAAAATTGCTGATTATGTCTCACAATCCATTTGTCTGATGTGTAAATAGAAAAATGTTATTATAATAATTATGAGTGTGGAGGCAGCCTGATCAACAGAATAATGCATTGAACTTTAGACCCAAATTTTCAAATTCTGGCTTGTTTCTGGACTTGCTGCTTTGCCTTGGACAATTCTTATATACCTCATCATCAAACTTGACTCGTGTTTGTGAAGGGACGTGTGTGTGTGTGTGTGTGCGCGCGTGCGTGCTTCTCCTCTCCATCACACAAATAACATAATTTATATATAATTTAAATAAGTAAAGGTAAAGGGACCCCTGACCATTAGGTCCAGTCGTGGCCGACTCTGGGGTTGCAGTGCTCATCTCGCTTTATTGGCCGAGGGAGCCGGCGTACAGCTTCCGGGTCATGTGGCCAGTATGACTAAGCCGCTTCTGGCGAACCAGAGCAGCGCACAGACCGCCATTTACCTTCCCGCCGGAGTGGTACCTATTTATCTACTTGCACTTTGACATGCTTTTGAACTGCTAGGTTGGCAGGAGCAGGGACCGAGCAATGGGAGCTCACCCTGTTGCGGGGATTCGAACTGCTGACCTTCAGATCGGCAAGTCCTAGGCTCTGTGGTTTAACCCACAGTGTCACCCGTGTCCCCATAATTTAAACAGTTTAAATAAGTTACATTAATTTAGAAAAAATATATAACAAAAAATGGTAGGGAACGTCTGGCCCATGAGGCTATTCCCCACAAACCTTCACACCTGAGTGCATATGGGACGGCAGGTATAGCTCAGGTACGGCTGTAGCTATTAAGTGAGCTCCCAATTGTTGTTGTTGTTGTTTTTGCAAGTGGAGTTCCGTGTAAGAAAAGAAAATGCCCTGTTTGCAGGAAATAGTTTGTATCCAAATGTTTCCTACAAATGAACCTTCAGAGGGGACTCCCCTGGAACTGCTCATTAGGTGCTGGAAGTGCCTTCAAGGTCACTGTAACTTCCGATTAGCCGATTGGAGGTTACAGCAAGCCTCTTTGGCAATCACCTGTTGTTGTTGTTGTTGAATTATTGAATTTATATACCACCCTATACCCAGGGGTCTCAGGGCGGTTCACAGAATAAAATCAATATATAAAACCACGAAATACCTAATAAAAATATAAACAACAACCCAACCCCCAACCCCCAATTTTTTTAAAAGGGCATAGGACGTAAATGGGATCAACCAAAGGCCTGGTTAAAAAGGAACGTTTTTGCCTGGCACCTTAAGGTGTATATTGAAGGCACCAAGCGAACTTCCCTGGGGAGAGTATTCCACAGACAGGGAGCCACTGCAGAGAAGGTCTGTTCTCGTGTTGCCACTCTCCGGACCTCTCGAGGAGGAGACACACGAAGGAGGGCCTCAGAAGATGATCTCAGGGTCTGTGTAGGTTCATATGGAAAGAAGCGGTCCTTGGGGTAATGTGGCCCTTTTATGAAGTTGGGTGAATGTCAGGTAGTGGTCCCTCACACCTGTCAAAGTTGGCCCATGGCATGTGGAAATGAAAGGATCAGGCCTACCAAGCTGGAACTGGTTCTCCACATCTGGTGTGAAGTTAAAATGCTAGTCTGTGCTAACCATGATTAAGAATTCATACCATAGTACAACAACAAACTGTGATCCAAGATCTGCTTGCCTACTTTTGTTTCCCATCTGCTCTTTTTATAAGTTCAGAACTATCGCCATAGTATAGCTGATCTTTGAGGTGGATCAATTGCCCAAACTGTGGCTTGTGAGGTCCTACGAAACAGCAAGCAGCTGTTTCCAAATGTTACGTTTTACAAACCAGCTTCAAGCTCTGGTTTATTGGCCCTAAACAAACCACAGTTTGGGTACAGACATTAAAGCAAATTTTGATTTAGCTAAACAATGCATGGCTTTGCGTTATATCAGAACCCAGTCTAGGTTCAAATGTTCAAAGGCATGCAAAAAGGATCACTGGTCCAGTGAAGAGAGTATGATTTAGGCCGTGGCATTTCCTATTAATAAGATGAAGTTCCTTAAACCTGCTAGGGAAGACTTTTTCCAAGACAGAGTTCTACAGCATCTTTTTTTTTTTTTTTTGTAGAAAGCAATGTATTTTGACAGGAGATAAAGAAAATATTGTCGGTTCCCAATTGTATTTGTGCAGTATTAATCTTGAAAGAAGCAATGTGAAATAATAGAAAATGTAGGTTTAATGTTGCCATAGCAGCAAGAAAAACAGGAACCAGCTTGCTAAAAATAGACCATTTGGCAATTGCATTTCTGTGCGAAATACTGTCACCTCGGCTTTAGATTTCAGAATAAATTTTTAACTTTGATAAATATTTAAGGAGATAATTGTGCATAGGAGTCTACTGAAGTGTTCCATTGCAAAGATTACATTTTATAGTTCAATAATAGTACGGTTGAACTTTAAAATAATTACAGGAATAATCAGGCAACACACTAAAACTTGCAGTGTCTAGCTTCATGCAAAATGTGTTTGCTTTTTTAGCTCACATTTGTTGGGCTGGTCTTACTACAGGGTGAATAAGTGATAACTCAAGGCATTGCAGACCATTCTGCTGCGGGATCTTCATAGACCCCATGTGGTTGCTGAGGTCTCTTCAAGTGACCTGCCACTAATAGCCGATTTATAAAGAAATGATTAGGGAATAATAATAATAATAATTTATTATTTATACCCTGCCCATCTGGCTGGGTTTCCCCCGCCACTCTGGGCAGCTCCCAACCGAATATTAAAAACACAAAGCAGCATTAAACATTAAAAACTTCCCTAAACAGGGCTGCCTTCAGGTGTCTTTTAAAAATGAAATAGTTGCTTATTGCCATGACATCTGCGTTCCACAGGGCAGGCACCACTACTGAGAAGGCCCTCTACTGTTCTATGATGCTAAGTCAAGTCTGCCAGTTCTCCGCTTGGTGCCTACCTGCCCCTCGCCCCTCCGTCTTCCCCAGCCCACCATTTTCTGACCCATATGGCTTCTTATTTGAACATCACATTTGTGCTCCTTCCAAGGCCAAATAAGAGTACAATTGGCAGCAGCATCTCCTGCATAGGAGCTCCAGGAACCCGCTTTCTGCCAAGTCAGGTTGTTGGTCAGTGTTGGTGCTGACCTTTAAAGCCCTAAACGGCCTCGGTCCAGTATACCCGAAGGAGCGTCTCCACCTCCATCGTTCTGCCCGGACACTGAGGTCCAGCACTGAGGGCCTTCTGGCAGGTCCCTCACTGCGAGAAGCCAAGTTACAGGAAACCAGGCAGAGGGCCTTCTCGGTAGTGGCACCCGCCCTGTGGAACGCCCTCCCACCAGATGTCAAAGAGAAAAATAACTACCAAACTTTTAGAAGACATCTAAAGGCAGCCCTGTTTAGGGAAGCTTTTAATGTTTAATAGGTTATTGTATTTTATTGTTTTGTTGGAAGCCGCCCAGAGTGGCTGGGGGGACCCAGCCAGATGGGCGGGGTATAAATAAATTGTTGTTATTATTATTATTATTATTATTATTATTATTATTATTATTATTAGTCCATCAAATTCAGTATTGTCTACACTGCCTGGCAGCAGCTCTCCAGGGTGTCAGGAAGGGAGTCTGTCGCAGGAGATGTTGCTGCCGATTGAACCCGCGGCCGTCGGCATGCAAAGCACTCCACCCTTGCTTCCTAATCATCCAGACATCCTTACATGTAGAAAAGGAAGGCGACCCTTTCGCAAGGGCTTTTCCTTCCAGCTGGATGATAAAGGCACAACTTGGCTGTGCACCCGCACAGGAAGGAGAGAGGAAGAACGGAAAGGCTGCAAGGTGTGTGTGTGCCCAGAATATGTTTTGGGACACTCTGAATCAAAGACCCACACTTTTAGGAGAGCCTTTGCTTTGAGATCGCATTGAATCTTATCTAGCTCAGTGTTTGGTTTGGGTGCAAGACAGCAGAGCTTTGATACCTCCATACCAGTAATAGCCAAGTTATACGGAAATGAATAGGAACTGGGGTGTGTGTCATTTTCTTTTCTTTGGCAATCACTCGTAGCCGAGTAAGATTGTCTTCCATAAACACGGTTTTAACAGTGAGTCCGTAGGTGACTGTGGAGGCTAATTCTGGATCCACACGTCCTTCCACAGTGGGGACATTGGCTTCCGGCCAGGAGTTGATCACGGTGTGGATTTGCCAAGCGTGCCTTCCTCTTAGCACGTTTCTCCCTTACGTCCTGAGTTTGAGTGTCTTCAAAGCCCATGACACCTTTGGTAAAGGCTGTTCTCCAATTGGAGCGCTCGCAGGCCAGTGGGGGGGGGGTGTACACTGCAACAAACTGTAGCCCACCAGACATTTTTTGCTATCTTTGCCTTTTTACTACTTTGGGGTCTTTATCATTTTAGGTATGGACATGGCTATGAAGTTTTTTGTGTTGCCTGCAATAATGCGAAAACTGTGATTGCCTCGGCATGTAAGGTAAGAAAAAGTAAAAAGCGGCTCTGAAATTTCGATCACCGTGATCTGGGTGGCCTGAGTCACGTGAAAGAATCCTGCTGGATCAGACCAGAGGCCCACCAGCTAGAGAGTCTCACAAACCTGTGGCAGCAACTGGTGCTGACCAGAAAGCTGCTTTGGGAGAGTGACCTCATTGCATGGAACTGTTCCTCTTTTTTTAAAAAAATTAAGAAATGTATCTTAAATACATCAGATGCATATTTTTAAAATTAATGTGCGGAGAGACTCCACAGGTGCAAATTAGTGGATGATTCCTCTTATAGGGTGTTCGTTGTACATGGGGCATGTTGATTAATCAGCAAAATCAAAATAGGTTTTTCGAAGGACGGGGCAAACCTGGCCATTTTATTGTAGAATGGTGTCCTGGGCCAACATATGCAGAACATGAGCTTCTGGAAGCCAAGGACTGTAAGAAAGACAATCAGTTCTTGCATTGTAATAGTAGTGAATCATAGAATCATAGAGTTGGAAGAGACCACAAGGGCCATCGAGTCCAACCCCCTGCCAAGCAGGAAACACCATCAGAGCACATAGTGGAGTCAGCCACTTGTGGTGGTGGTCATTTTTTGAGAGGAAGAGTCGTTAAGGGAAGCTTTTCTGAAACACCTGCTTTGTTATGAGTCATTGCCCTAATCAACCAAATAAGTGTTTCTGGCATTTCCGTAATGCAAGCAAAAAGAGAAAATCAAGTGAAGTAAAGATTCCTGCCGAAGGACAGTTTGCAAAGTAAATATTTATTCATCCGAAAAACATGGGTTCAGACTCACTATTTCCTCCAGCGCTTTTTGCTACTACATCATGCTGGCTTTATTTAGGAATCTTTTTGGCCACCCTTCATCGGCAGGCAATCCCAGGGTGCGACATGATAAGACCATTTAAAAACATAAAAGCAATTTAAACGGTAATACAAAAGAAGAGTGGATAAATAACACCAACTGGAGCAACAATAAAACCACTGCAATAATGACATCAAGCATCCTAAACACAATCTTACCCGGCAAATGTCTCTGTAAATTGTTTATCTGCCCTTATGGTTGTTTTTTTTCAAAGCTGCTTTTGTTCATTCTCAGTATTTATTCTCTCTCCATCACCCCGTTTCGCAGGCTTCTAAAAAAGAACATGCAGCCATTATTTTGTGGAGCACCACAACGTGGAAGCAGATACAGAGCTTACCTTTCCACAACCTGACAGTTACACAGATTTCCTTCTCCCCCAACGATAAATTCTTGTTAGCAGTTTCAAGAGACAGGCAGTGGTCACTTTGGAAGTGTAACGACATCAGTTCAATGCAACAAGGTAAGCTAGCTAACAGTTGGTGTCACTGGTTGAAAACTAACATTTCAGCTTTTTAAGGTGTGTTACGAATGAACACACAGACATCCATTTTGCGACTCTATTTTGGTTTCTTCTTAAACTTCATCTCCTTTTGCAAACTTATTCTTCATAGTTTGATTTACAAATCTGGCCTTCATCTTACAGTTTCCAGGGGAGAGAACGTTTGGACAGCAGAAACTTTCAGGCTGCCGATTCATGGCAATCCATTAACCAAATAAGGGTGGTGGAAGCTGTCTTGTTTGCTTCTTCCTGTTGGCCTTGGGTGTTTCTTGTGGAAAAGGAACTTTTGGACAAACGTACAGTATGTCTGTTTATGCCCTACTCTGATGAAATGGCAAAATAGTTTCCCTGCTCCTGACCATTATGGACTGAGCAGTGCTCAGGAAGCTGAGCAGTTGTAAAAGCTATAGCAACCTGTCTTCTTTTTTTAGTAGCAACTCTCTTGATAAAATGTTGTCGGACATTTCTCCCGTAAATACATGGTCCAGTAACATTTGACTGCTGAATGGTATCTTTGTATCCCATATGTAAAGGGATGGCATTCCAGGAGAGTTAACACTGGATGTTAAAGAAAGCTTGTAAATGTGCTGGGAGAAGTGGATATTATGTATTCTGTTCTATTGAACCATCCAAATATGAGTATTGCTGTTCCTGACAGTCTTGTGGCATTTGGAAACGATTGCCAATTCTTTAACTGGTTTGTAGATTGTGTGTGTTTGGTGAAGTCAAATCTTCCCTAAAGAAGGTTATTTGAATGCAGCAGATCAGTTTTTCAGCTGGTCGATGTTGGTAGACACCCCCCACCCGCAAACTCGCTAGCAGTGATGCCACTGTAGTTGCCCAAGCAGCTTGGCTCGGGAAGGTCTCGTCTCCTTGACTGAGCAATCTTAGTAGATGATCTTTCAGTGCAAACTGAGTTGCCCCAGAAACTTCTGCAGTTATGCAGAGGGCTGCCTTTAGTGTTCAGAGCACCAGGAAGTAGGAATGGGGTGTGTGTCTGGATGCAGTTTGTGAGCCATCAGTTGGCCATCTGTACTCTAGATTCCTGTTCCCTCCTTTTAAACTTTTACCCCACCATTTTCTGGGGCGATGTCTGCCTGCAGGAATAAATTACAACTTTCTTCTTTTTCATATTTGTCATTCCAGACCCAGCTTTCAGCCTTTTTGCTTACACAAATCAAAGCACGGCTGTGCACACTCGCATCATTTGGTCCTGCGACTGGACCCCTGATAGCAAGTATTTCATTACTGGAAGCAGAGACAAAAAGGTAAGTAAATATTCAGTTGCTCCTTACCCAGCTTCACAGAGTTAATTCACACAAATCAATATTTATTTATTAAAAGCATTTATACCCCACCCTCTTCCTTAAAAAGGGTGTCCAAGGCAGTGTTCCATCCATGTAATTGTTTAAAAAGTACAAAAATGTTTAAAGAAAACCAATACTTCACTCCTATTTGGGGAAAGAACCAAAGGAGCATGTTCTTGTATGTTTATGCGGAATGTGTCATTAAAATTAATATGCCTTTAAAAATTCATCCCTCAGTAAATTTGTTTGGCACTGAACTTGACTACCTATTTTTTATATATAGGCATAATCTTTTACTGAAAGTCCTAATTCAATGCAGATGGAAGATGTTGAGTGTATTAGAAAGCAGAGGAGGAATTTTGCACAAAATATTATTTACCCAGCTGCTGTTAATTCTAACATGCTCATTGTTAGTCAGTATAGGACTGAAGCGAGATCTTGCATGTTAGCTTAGAAAGGTAATAGTTTTATGCAGTAGGAAGTCTCTTATAGCCATATTCTGCGTACCATGATGGGGCAAGAACCTTCTCAAGGCATTTCTTTTGAAAAAGATGAAACCTGAATTCAGGCAGTGTGTACTACATTCATTCATTCATTCAATCAATCAATCAATCAATCAATCAAATGTTGTATACCTAGGCCATCCAAATTATGTGCTAAGTAATTAGAAATTTATGCTATCTGTGGATTATGCAAATTGAAAAATTGGCATAAATTACCTTATTTCAAATAATTTATTATGAGAACAGGCGCAGTAGTGGTTAGAGTCTTGGACTGAGCCTAGGAAGAAATCTACACTGAATCTCACTTGTTCACCTTGTGCCAGTCATTCTCTCTTGACCTAACCCACGTCACAGGTCATTGTGGGAATAAAATGGGGGGGGGGGGAGAAAGAGAGATGAAATTCCTCTGGAAGCTGAATTCTGTGGGTTTTCTATGCTCCTACAGAAGTGTAGCCATGCATAGAGTCTTGCCCAGATCCTAAGAACTTGGTAATCATTTTAGTTTCATATCTGTGCATATGGTGGTCTTCTGTGATAATTTAGTAGAGTGCCATCAGTATATATAAAGCTTTCACAGTGTAAGTGACAGAAAATCACTGTTCCTTGTTATAAGGAGCTTATAGTCTAAGGTTTGTCAGTGGAGAGAGAGCAGAGGAAGATCAGGGGCGAAAGATGGAAGGATAACAGAAGATAAATGTGAGCAACTGTAGTTACAGATACTCTGATTTCATGGTAGTTGGGAACGAAAAGTGAGAGGTGGTTGTCTATAATCAAATTTTTAAAGTGCAAAGTGTATTTTTTTTATGGTAACGACTCTGTTTCTTATGCCTCTTCACGTATTGTCAGGTTCTGTTTTGCAGTCCCGGCTTAGAGTGGGTTTTGCCTTGCTGCTAACAAAGTGAACAAGAGCTTTAGATCTTGCCTTATTTATGTACCACTGGCTATAATAAGCTATTTTGTAAATTCCCACCTTCACATGGGGGAAAAAACCTTCCATCGCCTTCGTTGTTATCCTTTCTTAAGCCCCCATACAGGTTCTTTTCTCTTTTTTTGCAATATCCTTTCTTTGCTGATGGCCAGCAGCCCGGCAAAGAAGGTTTTCCAGATAATCCTTATCAGTTAATCCATGCTTCTAAATGTTTTTTGTACAGCAGTAGAACTTACTATGTGTTTTGTACACTGTTTGCTAACCAGCAGTGGCTTTCCCAGAGCCTAAGCCTCTGCTCTAAAACTAATTTCCATAAAGTACATCAACACTTGCCTTGGATTATTATTTTTAATCACCCTTGTAAACATTTCAGAATTGCTGTGAGCAAAGTTGGGAGTGCCTTCTTCTTTCTCCTAACTTCAGATTCCCCCAGAAGCTCCCCCACGCTTCACTTTTCATTATGGCAAAAAAAGTCAACATATCATTATTGCTTACTGGACTGCTGCAGCTTTAAGACAGTGATCAGTTTTACATTTGACCAGCACAAGCTCTGCCTTTGAACATTTCTGAAACTGCAGTAGCCAATCTCTGAGGTCATTGGACAATTCCAAGGATGGGCTTAGGCCTAGCAGGAAGAGTGAAATCACTTCTCCTGCACAAAGTAGTGTTCTGTGTGTAACACACACACACACACACACACACACAGAGAGAGAGATTTGCCTTTATGGTTAGTTTTATTATTTATATGAGTTTATATCCTGTGGGGACGCGGGTGGCGCTGTGGGTTAAACCACAGAGCCTAGGGCTTGCTGATCAGAAGGTCGACGGTTCGAATCCCCGTGACGGAGTGAGCTCCCGTTGCTCGGTCCCTGCTCCTGCCCACCTAGCAGTTCGAAAGCACATCAGAGTGCAAGTAGATAAATTGGTACTGCTCTGGCGGGAAGGTAAACGGCGTTTCCGTGCGCTGCTCTGGTTCGCCAGAAGCGGCTTAGTCATGCTGGCCACATGACCCGGAAGCTGTATGCCGGCTCCCTCGGCCAATGAAGCGAGATGAGCGCTGCAACCCCAGAGTCAGTCACGACTGGACCTAATGGTCAGGGGTCCCTTTACCTTTATATCCTTCTGTATCCCTTGGACTCAGGGTGGCTAACAGTTTTTCAATAGCATATATAGGTCTGTATTCTTTGGAGGGCTCGCAACAAACCTGGACCCCAAACAAGAGAAGAGGTGGGGAGAAAAACAGGATTTTCACGTACTAAATTCATCCCCAAACATTTTCCATGCATGGAGAACAGTTAGTTTCTCGCAGCATTGGGAAGAAACACTGCGGGGTGGAAACTCCCACCTGATCCAAATGTGCAGTCCTCACTGTCTCATTGGCTGATACTCTGCTACTTGCCCTTGAAATAGGTTGTTATTTGGGGCGAATGTTGTTCAGCAGAGGAGAATAAAGAAAACGACCCGGGTGAGATCCAGCCTTGTTCGCCAGTCCTGGATGTTGGGGACTCTGTCACGGCCCTTAGTGCTAGTCATCTGCTTGCTCCTGATGGGAGGTATGTTGTGTCCTTAAAGAAGAAGCCATGTGCTCAGAAGCCGAATGTTCATGGCGATTGATTTCCTGAAACAGAGCCACTACTAGTGGCTTTTGTGGCCTGTGTTTCTTAGTTCGCCTTGTTGTATTTCTAACTCTTATTCAGACAGTCACTGGTTCTACCTGCCTCTACCCCTTCTAGGTGTTGTTCTACATGGGATGTACGTTGTAATATCCACAGGCCCGATTAACAAGTCTTAAAATGGCGGAAGGCTTAAAAGTTGCTTGTATGTGGCGCTGTGGGTTAAACCACAGAGCCTAGGACTTGCCGATCAGAAGGTCGGCGGTTCGAATCCCCGCAACGGGGTGAGCTCCCGTTGTTCGGTCCCTGCTCCTGCCAACCTAGCAGTTCGAAAGCACGTCAAAGTGCAAGTAGATAAATAGGTACCGTTCTGGCGGGAAGGTAAACGGTGTTTCCGTGCGCTGCTCTAGTTCGCCAGAAGTGGCTTAGTCACGCTGGCTGCATGACCCGGAAGCTGTACGCCGGCTCCCTCGGCCAATAAAGCGAGATGAGTACCGCAATCCCAGAGTCGGCCACGACTGGACCTAATGGTCCGGGGTCCCTTTACCTTTACCCTTATGTGCAGTTTAGATGTGATGTCCAATATGTGGTGGTTGAGCTAGGATTATCAGCGTTCAGAGAGTTGGAAGGAATCCTGAGGGTCCTCTAGCCCAACAGCCTGCAATTCAGGAATCACAACTAAAGCATCCCTGACAGATGGCCATCCAAGCTGTGCTTAAAAACCTCCAAGGAAGGAGAGTCCACAGTCTACTGAGGAAGACCATTCCATTGTGGAACCGCTCTTTCTGCCAGAAAGTTCTTCCTGATGTTTAGTCAGAATCTCCTTTCTTGTAACTTGAAGTCAGTGGTTCGGGCCGTACCCTCTGGAGCAGGAGAAAACAAGCTTGCTGACTGGGTAATGAGCTTTAATTACTGACAGAACTGTCCTTTTTCTATAGCTATATTGTTGCAATAGGCACAGAAAGTGGGAAGATTCACTTGTATAAATGGAAACCAAGCGACAAGAGGCTGCCACTTTCGGACTGGACCAAAT
Source organism: Podarcis filfolensis (assembly GCF_964270895.1). Lineage (NCBI taxonomy): Eukaryota > Metazoa > Chordata > Lepidosauria > Squamata > Lacertidae > Podarcis > Podarcis filfolensis. The sequence goes on from NC_139603.1 coordinate 10,566,123, forward strand.
GTGCTGAAACAGACAACAGGTAACCCTATCCCAAACCTCTTGTGTCTCAAAGCAACTATACAGAAAGCCACTATTTCACAGATGCCTTAGCATTTGGCTGTGTGAAGGTTCTTGCACTGGTTCTGTGAGGCCCCTTTGGCACCTGTTATAATGATGCCTTAAGGGACCTGCATTTGTAGAAACCCTTATTTATAGAGCTGATGCAGCATAGCTGCTAGAAATGTGAGCTGGGAATTCTCTGCTTCAGATTTGCCCCCAGCCAGTAGCTGAATTTTAATTGTGGCGAGCCATGATATCGTAGCAGCAAGATGTGCACTGGAGGGGATGCAGGAGCAAGGTGAAAATGTTGTGGATGCTTGTGTCTTTGTATGGTTGCTGTGGTCCTTTCTCTGCTTCTTTTTCAAGAACTGCTTAATTTCAGAAAGTGTTGCAGAAGAGCTCTTCCAGACCCTGTTGCTCTAGGGAGTGCCAGTAAACGAGTCAAACCATTTCTGTTGTTCTTAAACTTGTTCTGATTTGATTCCGGTTCAGCCCAGTAAAGGTTTGTTAGCAGGTTCAGATGAATGTCATATAATACCAAATTCTCTGTGTGATAAGGCTAAAGGTCCCGGCGATATTTTTATCATTATTATCAATACATCCTGCCTTTCACTGCAGTTCCCAGGCAGTCGTCCCCCAAGCCCTGTGGCCAGAACCAGATCTGCTTAGATTCAGGCCATACACTATCACAGTGGTCTTGGTTACTGTGTTACATATGCAATTCCTGGTCCATGCTTTTTGACTCATAGCTGATCCCAGAGATCAGCTTCCCCTGTACATCTTTGCACTCGGTTCATTTTCCTATAGTGAGAGGGAAGACAGTACAGCACAGGTGGAATTCTTCTGTGTAGTGCATGAAAAAAATATCCTTCCCTCCTTCTTTCACTGCACTGTTATCATCATGGTTGGTTGCAGAATTATAGCAGCAAATGTCCTCTGTTCTGCCTATTTCGTTTCTCAGCCCTGGAAGAAGGCAGAGTGTTAGCTATACTTGGCCTTTGTATAGCACTTTCAGAGCACCGCACATTACATTATCTGGTTGTAATCCTTTCAGTAACCTTGTAATATGGGTCATCATTCTGACGATATTACAGATTTGAGTGGTAGGAGGCAAGTATCTGTGAACCAAGGACTCCCTGGTTTGTAGCCCCAGTCTCTTACTGTAGCTCTTATATTAGAAGCTTTAGCCCATATATAGAATTCAGTTGCCATTCATGTTGTGCATGTATCCCCATATCACCCCTTTAAAAAAATTATACCCATATTTGGAACTAGCAACCTGAATTTCAATCCAGATACAACTAAGCCTTAGATAAAAGATGGAACCAAACTCAGTTTAGCTCTGGAATCAGTTACTACAATTGTTTGCAGCTATATGCCTACTGGGTTAAGCCTTTCCAAATCAGATGCAAATAACTTGATGTGCTTGCGTGTGCAAGCTGAACTTTAAAGACCTCAATGGGACATGTAGAAATGCATATAGGGTGAATTTTTAAAAGCTGAAATCTGATGGGAGGGAGGAATATATAGTTGGAGTCAGTTTTATTTATATAATACATGATCTGCCACATTTGTGCTCAAAGCAATTTGCAGACAATAATTTTTTTAAATAAAATAACGCAATACTTAATAAGAATTATAGTATCACTACTGCATGAACAATGAATAGAGGATGCACATCCATGCTGATTTCAAGTTCTGTGCCTTTGGGATCTGGCTTGTTAAGGCCCCATGAGACCATGAATGTTTGAATCTCTCACTATGCCATTAACTTTTCCATTTATCTAGATTGGCCCAAAGGGCTTACTAGTGTACCAGCAGCATCTGTTCACCCTTCAGATGGTTTGCCCGGCTCCACATAACATCTCACACACACAGTCCAGAGCCCTCTGGGACATCTCTTGCCAGCACAGTAGCTAGATAAGACTTTACACAGTTCTGTTGGCATACCTTGACTTCTGTATGTCTTATTTGTTTCACCAAACAGTCTTTACATTTATTAAGAGTTCAATGTTTCAAATTGTCAGCTGTAGCTACTTAATTCTTGAACAAGTTTACCTGCTCTGGTGCCAACAGAAGGAGATTGAATTGGAGCTAATATTTGCTTTTATTTGAGTTGTTTACTCTGTGGAAGAACATGTCTGTAGTTCAAAAAGCATTGGGAAATGTGAATATTAGTTGGGCAATTAACATTTTCCACACGTGCTTCTGACTGCAGTTGTTTGCGCACCCAGATTTTGCCTTTCGATGCGGCGGCTAATCATAGTTCAGTGGTTAGGATTGCCCCTACAAACTTATGGGTCAATTACATCATCCTGTCCTGATTTTTGTTAATAATAATTTGCTGAGATAACCATATTGGTAGCCTGTTGGTTGCCCAGAACTCATAATATGAACCCATAGTTTGTTTATAAACTTTGGTTTGGAAGTAAGGCATTAACGACAGGTTGCCAATGTGGATGTCATGGTAAACTGTGATTAGTGAAAACTAGAAGTGAAAATTAATTGGGGGGGGGGGGAATTCACACCCTAAAAGGGGGAGAAGGAGTGAGTGAGCACATGGGCTTTCAAAGGCACCCCTGACTAACAACCCAATGTTTGGCATCTTTTCCCTTGAGCTGCTGTACTCTCTGACACTTGCTTCTCTTTAAACTTTCTAAGTGATGCGTTTTGCAACTTTTTGTTAAGAAGCTTGCATGGCTAATGGCAACGTTTGACCTGAAATTACAGCGGAAATAGGTGTATTTCTGTTTGAATTATTTATGGGATGAAGCGGAGAAATGCCACTTGAACTCAGAATAGCTCCAGCATCTTTAATATCTACAGGCAGTGACAAGTTTAGTCCCCCCCCCCCCCCGAGCTGGCAGCGCTGAAAAGGAGTGCACTAATTAGCTAAATGCTGACGTTTGGAATTGACAAAGTCCAGCTGAGTTTGACATTTTGTGGTTGCGAGAGATGAATTGGGTTTCCTTCCCCCCTAATAGCTCCTGTCTTTTTGCAGCCAAAGCCACACTCTTGTTGTCAAGCAGCTGTGTTGGAGAAAGTGCGTGGGCCGTGCTGGGCAAGGGACAGCAGAGAGCAGCAGGTGGCTGCAGCTGGCGAGCTGCGGGGCCGACTATTCTGTCAAGATACTCAGCATTAACAGAGACAGTCTTTAAGCAATTTACTTTCGACCACACTTCGTGAAATATGTCAATAGTACCTGTTTTCTGAACTTTTTTTTTTTAAGCACTTCTTTTTCTGAAAACTATATGTCTACCTGGAGCTTAATTATTAAAGCGGTTTGTATAAAAACATGTGTTTACGATTGGCCTTCCCTCACGAAAAGGTTATTCTCCACGGGTACATTGCTGTCCTTCGCTAGCGTTTTCCTTGAGATAACCATCTCCCTAGAACAGAAGTGGTTGGGGCAGAACGGACTCACTTCTTTACCTTCTCGGAAATTACATTCCTGTTTAAAATTGCCTATTCCCCCCATTGTGTTCAACATCATTTTCATTCGTGGTTCTAGGCTGGGCCTCAACAAAGCTTTGTCTCTAAATGTGCCTGAGCCTCAACCAATGCAGGGTTTTTGTTTTTAAATCGTTTTGGTCGGGATGGAAAATGTCAGGCTCAGGGGCTGCATTTTGCCCTCTGCACCTCACTAGTTGGCTCTTAGGACTCTCCCATGGCCCTTCCCAGCCACATCCCCTGCTTGTCCCGCTCTGCACTTTCCTTTGTTGTTTTTGCCTAGCTGGAGTGTGTCTCTGAACTCTGATAATGCCTCTTGTTTCCTTAGGTTAAGGATAGAAAGAGGGGTGTGAGAATGCCTGTCAACTAGACTATTGGACAAAGGTAAAATTCGCATTAATTGATCTGTCCACTTCACAGCCTTTCTCCCTGCCCTCCACAGGCGTGCGCCCCCCCGAATGAAATGTGGCCCTCCAAATGAAAAAGGTTCTGTGCCCCTGATTTAGATGACCTTTTGAAATTCTTTGTAACTTTTCTTCTCTGTTACGTATAATGCGTGTTCAACACGGTGTCTTGAGATCAGATTTATTGTGCCACGGAACTTGCGTGATTCCAGTTCCATTAGATTTAGTTTTTTCTGAGAGTATGGTACAGTGGTACCTCTGGTTACGAACTTAATTCGTTCCAGAGGTCCATTCTTAACCTGAGGTACCACTTTAGCTAATGGGGCCTCCTGCTGCCGCTGCTGCGTAATTTCTGTTCTCATCCTGAGGTAAGGTTCTTAACCTGAGGTACTACTTCCAGGTTAGTGGAGTCTGTAACCCAAAGTGTTTGTAACCTGAGGTACCACTGTATTCACTATTTTGCAATATTTGTCTGATTCTTTGTTAAAAATGGCTAACTTTTTCAACTATTGAAAGTCTTTGCGTGGTGATGCACAATCGTGTGAGGAAAATGAATAGGACTAGTGTGCTCGGTCCCAGCTCCTGCCCACCTAGCAGTTCGAAAGCACGCCAAAGTGCAAGTAGATAAATAGGTACCGCTCTGGCGGGAAGGTAAACAGCGTTTCCATGCACTGCTCTGGTTCGCCAGAATCGGCTTAGTCATGCTGGCCACATGACCCAGAAGCTGTCTGCGGACAAATGCCAGTTCCCTCGGCCTATAAGAGCGAGATGAGCGCCGCAACCCCAGAGTCGTCCGCGACTGGAGCTAACGGTCGGGGTACCTTTACCTTTACCTTTACCGTAACCTGCACAGTTTCTTCATTTTCAACCATTTCACTATCTAATGGATAGTGTTCAGATGGGGGATCACCTTATGTAGACCACCTTAAGCTCCATCATGGAAGCAAAATGCAGCTTACCTATGATAAAATAAATTAAGGCATTGGCCTTTTTGTTGACTCTTGCCTGTGTGGTGCTGAAATCAGAGAGGGAAAGGTTTTAGTTGTCTTTCCATAAATAGCTTGTGCTGGGTCAATTTTTCTCTAAATTACACACAGCCAACTAAAAAACTCTCAGACTAATTGTTAAAACCAGTGCAATCTTCTTTTCCCCCCAGGAAAGTGAGCCCAGTCATTTTAGAAACCCTTCTTATAAGTGGATCAGATATCAAACTTGCAGCAGTGGCATAGCAATTGTAGCAGAGATTGATATCTCATTCTGTCCTTTATGCTTAAGCAAATCTTAAAGCCTCTTTGGGGAGCTTCTAATGCATTGCTGAAAATTTAACCAAGTCCAACACATCTCCTTAACAAAGTCATTCCTATATTGCTTCTGTAAAAAGAAATTGACATGATTTTTTTTTTTAAATTGAAACCTCAGCAATAGAGCAATTCACTCCTGTGTATCTTAAGTTAAAGGGTCTCAAGTGGAGAGCTCAGAAGTAAACCACCACCAGCTTGCCTCTGCCCGAGACCCTGAAGAATTTCTGTCAGTCAGATTTAAACAGCACCAGGCTGGATAAAATAATGGGTCTGACACCGTGTCAGTCATCATATATTCACATGTTTATAAAGCAAAATGGCACAGAAAATGCATAGCTATGAGGTCATCCATCCTTAGGACGCTGGGGCAGTTCATGGTTCTGAGGCCACAGTGCAAATGAACCAGGATCCTTCGAGACCTTTGCATTTTGCTAGGAATAGTCTGCCGAGGTTAGAGGTGGAAGCAATTTTAATACTTGTTAAGTTTTTCCAGTAAAATACACCCAGTCACCGGGATATGCAGCCAAGCAAGTGGTTATTTTGAAGCCTGTGCTGACAGGTATCGTAAGGCATTGAAGGAGGGTGAAGTGAGAAGTGCTTGGATTCCTATCTCTGGATGAAATCAGAAGCGAGCGCCGAAGAGGTGGAGAAGAATGGCCAGTCCTCCTTTGCAAGTTGGACAATTCAGTATATGGAACCGGAACAAAATGGCACTTCAGGCCAAGAAAATGGGTGAGTAGCTTCCATTGTAAATGTGTCCTGGCAGATGAGCATTTTTAGTGTTACATATATATAATTTAAGCTTACATTTTTTTAAACGGGTTGGCTTGACTTCCTTATCAAGAAATCAGTGCTCACATTAGTCTTCACTCCCTCTTGAAAATATTTTCTGTCATCCCAGCAAAAACTGAGCCTGCCCTTCCCCCAGACCATAACAACCTTTGTATTTGTAGGAGTTGCTACATTCTTCCTAAGCATGAATAATAGTTATGGCCACCAGTGTAACGGCGTATAATGCTTTCTGTGTCTGTTATCCTACATCCAAGACCGGAGGGAGCATGCCATTAATTGCTGAAAAATGGCAGCTGGAAAGGGTTATTGCTCATGGGTATTTGGCTAGTCACTTTGGGAAATAGGATATCAGACTAGGTAAGCCTTAGGTTTGATCCAGCAGGCACTTCTGATGTCTTACCGGTTTCAAAAGCAGTGGCCTGGTAGCTGAGGCCAGAGTTTCTCATGGGAAGTAGCCACTTTTAAAAAAAGAAAAACATGCCTGTAAAGGAACAGTGAAAATCCATTTGTGAATGGGAAGGAGTGCTGAAGAAACATGCAGGGAGTTGTTTTGAAAGCAGCATTGATTTTTTTAAACATCCACTGAGGTCATGACTAATGTCTGAAAAACCAGGGCAACATACGTTGAAATGCAACTTCATATCATCTGGCATTAGGAAAACAACTGGGAGCCTGAGTATATTTTTTTAATCAGTGTGTGCTGTCTGCTCTGAGGTTAGTCCCATTGAGTTTAAGGGGGCTTATTTCCAGTTAACTAGGTATTGGACTGCAGCCCAAGAAATGGGACGCTGTGTTATTGGACAATTTATAGGGCACTATCATCTACTTTGCTGAGTACAGTGGTACCTCGAGTTACAGACTCTGCTAACCCAGAAATAGTACATCGGGTTAAGAACTTTGCTTCAGGGCGAGAACAGAAATTGCACAGTGGCGGGAGGCCCCATCAGCTAAAGTGGTACCTCAGGTTAAGAACAGTTTCAGGTTAAGAACGGACCTCCAGAACGAATTAAGTTCTTAACCCGAGGTACCACTGTAATTCCTATGCAGCTATTGTTGACTGTTATGAAAGGCATAATAAACATGTCTCAAAAGTTAAGACATTTTCTAACTCTGATATGGGAGAACCGAGAATATCCATGTCTTGCAATGTGGTTATGACAACTCCCATCGAGTTGTTTGCAGGGATCACTGCTGCCAACTTTGCAAGCAGATCTCTGGTAACTCCGTTGCTGTTTGGGAGCATCAGTGTCATCTACCTTCAGCTTGGGCAATGCTTCAAATAATTTAACACAGTGCATCTCAGTTCCTACATATATGGAGAGCAATATCTTTGCCATAGTTGTTTCTTCCCTCATGGAAGTATAAGCCTATTCAATTAAGTAGACGGGGACAAATCTGAGCAAGCAATTTGCATTGCAATGCAAAATACTTATTAACACCTGTAACATTTCATTAATATTGGTTTGCTGCAGTTTGTCCCATAAACGTTGTCTGTCTTTAAGAACGAAGGCTGCTGTAAAATCATCAAAGGCAATACACAACTTATTTAGATCCCATGATGTTTCTATTAGCCTAAAAGGAAGTTGTAGTCCATAGTACCTCTTCCCTTATGGAAAACAGCATCATAAAAGCGGCTGATGCTGATCGATTTAACAAATGTAGACAAATTAATAGGTTTTTGATGGGCCTTGAATTCTTTGGGGTGGTCCCTTTTCCCTTTCTGGTATATTGGAATTTATAACCCAATATGTCCTTCTATTTGACAGGGAGCTTTAGAATTGCTACAAATCGCACACAGCACAGGCTCATACATGCTATTTTTTAAAAAACAAAAACCCTGTTCAGAAATGCTTACAATTTGCCACTTTTACCCACTTCGAAACAAGATGATTCTAAAAATAATATGTGAAAATACACAAAGGCCACATTCACTGTTAATTCCATCTTTCTGTGCAGGTCCCCTCGCCACATTACAAGACTGTTGAGATCAGAAACATGGCAGCATACGGGAGAGTCACTTCCACACTGTATCCAACCAGTCTCACCCTGGGAATGGTAAGGACCTCATGGTGCATGATATCATCCTAAAAAGTAGCTTCTAGGCTAGGCGTGGGGAACTTGTAGCTCTCCAGATAGTGCTGGACTCCAGCTTCCATCAGCCCTGCAGCTAACACTGCCAGTGGCAAGGGATGATGGGAGCTGTAGTCCAGTGAACAGCCACAGGGTCACATATGTAGGCAGTTATGGGAAGAAGAAAAGGTTTGCTTCCTTGACTGAATGCTCTGCAGGACTTTGTGCTGCAGTATGTAGATGATGGTGCAGGCACACTACACAACAACTTTTCTCTCCTTGTTGCTCGTGAGTGGTCTAGGGCAGAGTCTACTGGAAGACAGGGTCTTTTCTTAGACTAAATGCTTGGCCAGGGCTCTGGACTATGAAGCACCTCCCACTTCTCTCTAGCTAGGCCTTTGCCTGTAATACAGAAAGAGATCCATTGCTCCCTATCTCACCAAATGGGGCCTGAGTGAGCTTTTTTCCGTCCTAGCAGCGTGTACCTGCAATTTTACAAGGGTTATCTGTAAGAAAGAGAACCACTAAGTAGTAATTAGGTTTTCTCTATTTTATTAATAAAACAGATTTTTGCAACAATTTATTAAAAATTGGTTTTCATGCAGTATAAGGGGTATACAAGAAATTCTCCATGTATTCTCTCTTTTTTTAAAATAATTTTTGACAGTTCCAGTCTAGATTAAAGCATTTTGTGCACTATCATTGTTGGAAAATGCCATTGGGGCATAGCTCGTCATAAATTTTTACAGTACATTTTTGCTGCAGTATAAAAAAAACAGAAACATTAAATAGCTATAGTCACTTTTGTGGGCCTTATTTTCTGCAGGAAATTTAAAAAAAAAATGTTGTGGGAGAAACTACAGTTGCATTGGAGACAAAGAATGTACTGCATGATTTAAACCTAAGAAACAGCACACGGTCAGTATTCACAAAGAGTTACAGACACACACTCACCGCCAACAGTCCAATACTTTTTGGAATTTTTTTTTTATTTGTTTCCTGCTATGTTGGAATAATATTTTCTACAGAAATGTTTGTGTATACATTATATACAGTATTATTGTTCTTTTTTGAAAAGTAATATTTATTTGTATTAAATAAAGTCCTGATGAAGTTTATTAATAAATTAAGAGAATACTGGCAACACACATACATACACGCTCACACACTCACACCAGACGACACCTTCAGTGGTTAGTGCTCAAACCGAGTGATGTGTCCTACTCCCTGTGCGGTAGACTTACTCACTGTTGTCCTAACACTTCCAGGTGCCTCCATGACCTCTCAACGATACGTGTGCAGGGAGAGATTCTGTGATGCCCCCAGTGGATTAAGCGCCATGTGTTTCAAAGGTAATATAATCAGGAAGGAAGGGAGCAGGGGCATCCGCAGTAACTTGGTTGATATAATCTCCTCTCTCATGCAGATACTAAAACGCTATATCCTGGGAACACTGGTGGGAAAAAAGATTCATTCCTATGGCATGAGAGAAGATAGTGCAGTAACAAAAGGACACACACACACACACACACACACACACCCTTCCCTCTCCACACTGCCCTATTGTGCTAGCTTAATTAATACAAGATTTAGAAATGGCAGCTGGCCAGGATCACCAATGTTGCATGCCAAATTGCCATCCAGTTGGAGTGGCCAAGGCTGGAGACAGCCAACACGGTTGGAAAAAAAGTGAAGGTGGCAGTAATTTCATCTCTCTCTCATCATGCTGGGCACACAGGTGTTGCAGAGTTTCGAAGCACTACCCCCCCTTAAAAAATAATAATGAACAGAGACAATGGAGCGTACAACACTTGGGGATTTTTTTTTGTCTGTCTCCAGCGCTCAGCCACACTCTGAATGTTGCTTCTGCGCCATTCACATGATTTGCATATCCTGCTCACAGCTTGCCATGGGAAGGAACGAGAGCTTTACATAAGCACATTTCTTCATGAATAGGCCCGGCTCACTCAATCTAAAGATTGTGTGGGTGAGGCCTTTTCACAGAGCAGTGCTTTTCAACTGGTGGTACTTCACAGTGTGTTTGGTGGGTTGAGTACCAGCAGCTGAAAAGCACACTTGTCGGTGCATGGAAATGCAGGCGCCTTAGCTTGCTCCGAGCGTCCTATACGCAGTAAGGCAATGGGGAAGATTAGGCCTTGTTTCCATGCCGTTCCAGTGCAGAATCCACCGTGCTTGGGGTTATGTGGAAAGTGCCCTATAACTACATAAGCGATAAGAACGTCAGAGAATGCAGTATCTTCAATAATGCGAGTGCTGTGCCCACAGCAAGGATCCCACTGAAATTCTCTGTTTCAGGTAATGGTGGAAAAGATCTTTGGATCACACATGCACAGTCTTAATCACTGCAGGCTTGCACAGAACCACTAGCAGACAGGCAGCACATGCTTGTTTCAGACCTCTATCAGTTAGTGATGGAATCACTCAAACATTTCAGTTGAGCTTCCTGCTGTTGCACTCTGATAAGAATTCTGTTGCTCTTTTAGGAAGGGAGTAGATTGAATCATGATTTCTTCGGGGGGGGGGGGGAGACCATTTTTAAAAAAATAAAAAATGTCTTCTACAAAAAACTTATTCACTTCTTGCCTTTAGTTTTCTAATTCAAAGGACAAGGGGGATTCCCCACCCCTACCCCATATTAGGCGAACTTGGTTCAGACTGTCTTATTCTCAACTACCACTGTCACACACGCAGATATGAAGCAAAGGTTGTGTATATACTATCTGTGCCTCTGCAAAATTCAGCTGCAGCAGCAAAGTGGTGCCTAAACATCCCACCCCCCACCCCACCTTGCTAAATTAACTGTACTGTAATTATGTTGTGGTTTAAATCAAGCAAACCCTGGGGAGGGGGACAAGCCATCCTGTGACATTAAGACTTCCGTAGCCATTCTCAGCCTTGTGCTGTTGGACCTAGTTTGCAGATGGCCACCTCTGGAACCCTGCATCTCATCAGGAGGAAGGAATGGCTGCAAATAGCATCTTGTTTTCCCTACCTGGTAGCCTTTCTGAGATCCTGGCCCCTGGACCTGCTTCCCCCTTGAAGTATTCTCCATCCCAAGCGTATCTTGAGATGTGTGGAGCTGGGCTAAGTGAAAGTCTCAATGACACCCGAAGAACCGTCTCAAAGTGTCTCCTCCTCCCCACTGAACGTAGTCCCAGAAATGAATGTCGGCCCAACTAGCCGGTGCCTCCAGCACCAGAATGAAATCCCTGCAAAACAAAAGTGTTTCCATTTCAGTTAATATAACTCTGTTTTCTTTTTGCACGTGGCTCCACATTTTTCAGTAGCCATATAAAGTTTAGTGACACTTGAGCGGGGTTCTTTTGTCTTTGTTCTTTGTCGAGTCTGTTTCCCAGCCACCCTGGCCTCTGTAGAAATCTGGGAAGAAACATGGGTTTGGTGACTTTCCTCAGGAAGAAATAAAAACGTCCACAAGTAAGGCTACAGATCAAACCTCCGGGTGACCCTCTCCACTTCACATGCTTTCCCACAGCAGTGGAGCTGGTCTTCCCTTGACGATGGCCTCGTAAAACTAGTTCCTCTGTGCTAAGAGTAAGAGAGTATGTAGAAGGCAAGAGTTTCACACAAGACGTTCGGTCCAGCCATTGAGTACCAAAAGCAAGTTCACGGAGCTCTGGTCCTCCTACAGGCCAGAGACCATCACACGGAAAGATGGCGGCACGTGCCGGTGCCTTGGACTGGCGCTGGGGCTGACGCACGGACTGGCACAGCTGGCATCGACCCCTCCTATTGATGGCAAATAGGCATGATGGAGAATGGGCAGTTGTAAGGAGAGTCGACGCTGTATGCTGCAAAGGCAGAAAGGAGAAAGATGAACAGGAAGGAAATGGAGTGAGGGCTTTGCTAGGAGGCTATTGACAAAAGTGTCCCTCGTTTGTGAGATGCCTTAAAGCCACAAATAAATCCAGTGGGCGGCCTGACAAAATAGCCCATGGAACGAGCAAAAGCAATACACGCAAGTTATAATACCGCTTCTTTCTTAACAAACCACTGTGAGGCCTTGGGTCTTCGCTTTTCTCTTTCTTTGCTCATTTGTAAAGCTAAATACTTGCTTGCTAGCCACCCAAGCCCAGCATTAACGCTGAGGCAGTATTTTGTACATAACAGAACACAGAAATGTCACCATGCTTGAAAACCAGAACTTCAGGTCTCCAGAGTTTGCTGGGGGCACCGTTAACAAGGCCCTCAAATTACAAAAGATTTTGTTTTACTAAATCTTGCCATAAATATGTATGTGTTCGAATGATTAACATTTTACTCAGAAAGACCAAGGGCACAGCGACAACTGTTAGCTTGTATCTCAAAGGATCCTTTGAGACATAATTTTGTAAGTAAGCGATGCACAGATTTAACAAAAAATGCTAAGGACTGAGGAAGTAACCTCAGTTCTTATGACCATGAAACAAGAAAGAACCATGCTACTTACTGTTCTGGGGAATTGATATCTTCTGTAAAGTCTTTGCTCGTTCTGGAGGGCTCTGTCGTATTCCACTGGGCTTGTGGGTTCTGATCAAGGTGGTTTTTCAATACAGCCTTTTCACCATCTAGAAAAAGGGAGAAAAGTGTCTTATCTTATCATTTTTCCAAAGTAAATTTATTTTTCCAGAGTTGCAAGGATGATTCTGTAATCTACCACAGTGCTTCTAAACTTATTTACTGAACCTACTGAATTCTTGTGATAGCTAAGAAACATACAATTTAATAATATAAATAAATAAATCATTTATACCCCGCCCATCTGGCTGGGTTTCCCCGGACCAATTAGATGTATTAAAATAATGCAAAATATAAAAATTTGACCCTGACAACAGATGGTTAGTTCACAGCATCCAATAATATCCTCGACCATCAATTAGATTTTAAACACATTGAAACATACATGCTTTTACTTGCACCCCCAATTACTAGCAAATCTCTCCGTTGGTGAGAAATTCTGGAGGGACATTGTCACTTCTTCTCTGTTCCCAGTTCCAAAAAGCAGATCGCCTGTCTTTCCTGCCACTACCCAAAACGAAATTGCTGTTGTACAAGTGACTGGATGAAGATCTGATCCCTTGCACACAGCAATACACAACAGTTCTCCACCTGGCCCAGAAGAGCTCTCTACAAAGCACAGTGAAGGTGGTAGCTGCAACACACACAGTGCAATCCTGTACATGTCTATGCAGGACCCTCCGCTACCTTGTGAGGTATCTCTGGGAGAAGAAAAAGCTAAGGAGCAAATCCTACACAAATCTGGAGTACAGTCCTTAAGACCGTTGGATGGCATCTTGTACACCTCCTTCCGGCAACTCCTGCCGCCAACCTGTTGCCAAACGTATTGCTCTGCTTTCCTTGGGACCGCATCAGTGAGGTCGAGAGAGGGGTCCTGTTGCCTGGGCAGCCCAAGACCTCCATACACACTGCCCAGGCATGCGTGCTGGCAAGGTTGCTTTGGTGCTGCTAACGCAGCTGTTTGACTTCACCCCTGGAAGCACACTCCATTGTCTCTCAAGACAGGCAGATGCCAATTATGCAGAGTATGAGCCATTGAGCTTATTGTGACTTTCTGCTAGGAAGGTGTGTGAAGCCAACACATCAGTTGCTGAATGGAGGAGATAAATTCTTCCCTGGAACTTTATTTCCTCCCCCCATCTTGTTTTAATGCCTTCCCTCCTCTCTTTGGTGGCAATGATGGCTGCAGTGCCTCAGGAACCTCTGCATCTCCTAGACCTTAAAGCAAGCAGACAGCTTGAAGACATAAGACCCAAAGTCAAAACAGCACTCTCCCTTCTCTCTTCTAGGAAAACACAACTGAATTATTCAAGACCTAGACATTTCTATGTTTAGAAATATGTCTCAAATCCTGGGTTTGTTCCAAACGCTGCAAACCAAACACAATCTCACTCTTGGACTCCACTGCTCCCAAAGGGCTATAATCAACACCTGTGGCTGCTAACTACGGCCACTTCCTGGTTTGTTCTGTGTGGCTCCCAATCCCTCTTCTCTATACCATGCACCCTGATGGTCCTATGGCAATAAAAATAAAATAAAGGCATTTATTTTTCAACCAGCTAGACAGAAAAACAAAATCCCACCAAAGCACCATTAAGCATTTTGTAATTTAGAACAAACCACAGAGCCTAGGACTTGCCGATCAGAAGGTCGGCTGTTCGAATCCCCGCGATGGGGTGAGCTCCTGTTGCTCTGTCCCAGCTCCTGCCAACCTAGCAGTTCGAAAGCACATCAAAGTGCAAGAAGATAAATAGGTACCGCTCCAGCGGGAAGGTAAATGGCGTTTCCGTACGCTGCTCTGGTTCGCCAGAAGTGGCTTAGTCATGCTGGCCACCTGACCCTGAAGCTGTACGCCGGCTCCCTCAGCCAATAAAGCGAGATGAGCGCCGCAACCCCAGAGTCGGTCACGACTGGACCTATTGGTCAGAGGTCCCTTTACCTTTACCTAATTTAGAACAAGGCTGCATTGCTGGAGGCCACCGCATCCTGCAGACAGCAGTCCTGGAGGCACAATTTGTGAAACTGCACAATTACCCAGGAGCGACCGGGTTCTAAAGTAAAACGGCCTTAATCCTTGCCAATGGACATATGAGCTTCAACTCCCTCCTTTAACAGTGACAGTTCTTCTGATGCCTTGTTATTTACCTACATGTCAGGTCCTGATCATTCTGTCTGCTGCATGAACCATCACAGTACTACACAGCCCCTTTATCTGAAACCGTGTCACATTAAAATAAAGATCATTATTCCCTCGTCCCAAAAACCTCAGATCTATTTACAGCGGCATTGTCTATTTTAACGCACATTCAAAGTAACTCTGCAAAGATAAACATTCTGTCCTGTCACCAGTTACCCTTTAAAAGATTTCCAAAGTAAACCAGGCTCACTTAAAAAATATATCCCCCCCCCCCAATTTACTCTAGCATGGGGGGTGGGACAAGGCAGGGAGAAAGAGTGCTCCTATTTCTGGGCTTGCCCAGGAGCCCTTGGTAATACCCGCTGAAAAGAAAGGAAGCTACACAGCAAAGGCTACTTGAATATTTCACCCCCATTCCATAATTCAGGGCATTAGATTACTCCTAAAGCATATGCTGAAATGGAGTTGCTATATAGGGAAGAAAAGACGCAAATGCACAGAGCAGCCCCAAAATGGCTTCTAGAGGCTGGCTATCTTAGCTAGATACAGACATTTCTTTTCAGAGAACAGTATACTACAGTCATGTGAGGCCTGTTCGATGAGGCTCACATTTTGCTGTTTCAGATCAGTAGGAGAGAAGAGAAAGTAGCTGCAGATCAGCAATTCCAAACTATACTCCCCCATTTTAGACTTTCATACACCAGTAAGCTGTAAAACGTTGCCAGTTTGGGAGATTACTATGGCCTGGTTCACATGTAACACTAAGCCAAACTATGGCTTAGTGTGAATGAGCAAACGTGGACACCACACACAATCTTCTTCTGTTTTGAAGTTTTGATTATGGTTCCCACATGCTGCACAGGCCCTAAGAAGCTACATCAATGTAGAATCTTATCAAAATACAGGGCGGTTTGGGTTGGGGAATCGATAAAATTCTGATCAATTGGGAAAAAACAATGCTGGTGTGAAGGGTTTGTTTCCTTCTTTTGTAGGGGATGACCAAAATTTCATTTTTGACCTCATTAACTACAATGTTCGTATGACTGACAACAGTCTCTCCCTTGTCTATAAAGTGCCTCCAGAGCCTATCAACTTCTCAGTTTCTCTCACCACCAATTCTTGTATACCGTATGGGCCTGAATATAAGCTGCACCCAAATATAAGCCACACCTTTAAAATTCAAAGGGGGGGGGGAGTCAATACTCAAATATAAGCCACTCCCTTAAAATTCCGCAGGCACTCACACCCTTTCCATTTTACCTTATGTCTGTTTCAGCAGCGATATCGTAAAAGCCAATTTTTGTAAGGTCACAAATTTAAGCCACACTTTAACTTTCCACAGTCGGAATTTGGGGGGAAAGTGAGGCTTATATTCAGGCCAATATGGTACTTTCTGCCATTGCGAAGTTACCAGGAAACGATGTACTCTGCAATTCTGCAATTCTGCAAAGGCGCAACGCCTGCCCACCTTCCAAAATGGTGACAGTGGGTACTGCCTAAGAAGCTCAGCTTTCATATTTCATAAAGGTGAAGGTAAGTTTTGAGCGTGTGGACAATGTCTGGTGAAAACCTGGTGTTTCTTTCTTAGGTTCTGTGTTAGGTAGGCAGCAACAGGTCACATAGCTATGCTTGTTAGTGGAGGTAGTAAATATGTAGTGGTCTATAGAAGAGTTGACAGTGGTTTAAGAGAAACTTAGGTCCGTATGGTTAACATTAGAAAGCTGGAGGGCCAGATACTCTTCCCTACCCCCAATCAACACTCCTCATGTTTCCTCATGATGCTAACCAGCCACTGCCAGTATTTCATTTACTGGAGTATATCCTAGACAGGGAAAAGGAAATAGGAGAAACGTGGAAAAAGGAGAAAATGTGGTTTTGACAAAGGATTTGTTGTCAAATCTTCTTCACTCCTCGTGCATACAATGCTAGCTGACTGACCCTACCTGCCCACAGACTCGCCAAAGTGTTGCATGCTCTGGTTATCTCCCGCTTGGATTACTGCAATGCGCTCTATGTAGGGATACCTTTGAAGGTGACCCAGAAACTACAACTAATCCAGAATGCGGCAGCTAGACTGGTGACTGGGAGTGGGCACCGGGACCATATAACACCGGTCCTAAAGGAACTTCATTGCCTCCCAGTGCATTTCCAAGCACAATTCAGAGTGTTGGTGCTGACCTTTAACGCCCTAAACAGCCTCGGCCCAGTATACCTGAAGGAGCGTCTCCACCCCCTTCGTTCAACCTTGACACTGAGGTCCAGTGCCGAGGGCCTTCTGGCGGTTCCCTCACTGCGAGAAGTGAAGTTACAGGGAACCAGGCAGAGGGCCTTCTTGGTAGTGGCACCCAACCTGTGGAAAGCCCTCCCATCAGATGTCAAGGAAATAAACAACTATCTGACTTTTAGAAGGCAGCCCTGTATCGGGAAGTTGTCAATGTCTGATGTTTCAGTATGTTCTGATATATGCTGTGAGCTGCCCAGAGTGGCTGAGGAAACCCAGCCAGATGGGTGGGGTATAAATAATAAAGTTGTTGTTGTTGTTCTTCCCTACCTTTATTTTCTGTAAAGTTCCGTATACTGAGGATGTCATTGAGCTCCTGATAGTGGTTCTGCTTAATATATGTTGTCTTGTCAGGGGTGTCTTGAAGCTGCATAGTGACTTCTTCTAAAGCTTTGTCCAACTGTTAAAAGAAAAGCATGTTACAATAGCATTAACATATTTTGTAAGCAGGTTTCATTAACTTTCCTTGCAATCTTATGGACCAAAGTTATTTTTCTCTATGGGGTTCCCTTCCAATCATGCGTAAAGGTTGTAGTTATTTCTTCTAACACATTCCTGGACACCCAGACAGGCAAAAGTGTCCTCTGTAATTCAGTGATACCATACGTGCCGGCTCCAGGGGGCTGAAGTATTGTAAAGGTAAAGGTAAACGTAAACGTACCCCTGCCCGTCAGGGCCAGTCGTGACCGACTCTAGGGTTGCGCGCTCATCTCGCTCAAGAGGCCGTGAGCCGGCGCTGTCCGAAGACACTTCCGGGTCACATGGCCAGCGTGATGAAGCTGCTCTGGCGAGCCAGCACCAGCGCCGCACACGGAAACGCCGTTTACCTTCCCGCTAGAAAGCGGTCCCTATTTATCTACTTGCACTTAGGGGTGCTTTCGAACTGCTAGGTGGGCAGGAGCTGGGACCGAACGACGGGAGCTCACCCCGCCGCGGGGATTCGAACCACCGACCTTTCGATCAGCAAGTCCTAGGCTCTGTGGTTTAACCCCCAGCACCACCCGCGTCCCTTGAAGTATTGTGGGGCCCCTTAATTATTATTTTAGGGGGGCCCATTATTGAGGCTGGGCACGGAGCAACGTCAGGACATCATGCGACATCACAAACGTGATGTTGGCACGTCACATTGGGCTCCCCCAAAGTGCTTACGAAGATGGTGCCCTTAAAGGGTGTCCACAGATGTGTCACTGGAAAAAATGGGCCCATTTGCACATGGTATCCAAAGGTAGGGGAAATGCACCACACATGTAACTTGGAAGCATCAAGGGTGAGTGGGTGGCTGGTCAATGGCGTTGAGAAAAGGTTGAGAGGATGCTTCATAGGTGACTGTAGCAGCTGACAGAACTGAGAGCTGCAACAGACACCCAAAGGCTTCTCATCGCACAGAGATTCTGTTTGGGAATCCTGTGTCATCTGTCATCCATAGTAAGCCCTTTCAATTCTGAACAGTCATAAGTCTTCAAAAGGAAACGACTTCTTAAGAAATCTCTCAGCGCTCTCTTTTATTCTGCTCTGAGAAATCTTTCTAGGGCACAGGCAGATACTTTTTTTCCTGTGATGCTCCTGAACACCTCTCTCAAATGCTCCTCCGTGTGAGGAACAGAGCACATTTCTCAACTTTTAAAGTGTCACAGCTTTGCTCTGATGCGTTTTGCAGTATTCCACCTCCTCACAAATTTTCAACCATAAAGGGGAGTATGCTCCCTCTGAAGTAAAAATAAAATAGAAATAACGCTCCGAGGTTTGAAATCCTTCAGCACACAGCCTGTATCGCCAGCTTGTGTTTTTAAAACAGTGTTCACTGGGTTGATTCTAAAAGAAAATGTCAGGCCTGGATTTCCTGTCCCATAAGAAACTTGCTGCACTTTGTTCTCTATCTTCTTTCCTGGCTATCCTATGAGGAAACGGAACTCCTGTTGCTCACCTCATCCTGAGGCCAGGATTTTGGCAAAGCGTGCATCTCCTGGGGGGGTTCGGCCACAATAATGAGTCTATGTTCTGTCCAGGTTCGAAAAATGGAGGAGATAAGGCAGTCATTAAGTCCAGAGATTTCCAAAAAAAGTAAGGTAAAGGTACCCCTGCCCGTACAGGCCAGTCGTGTCCGACTCTGGGGTCGCGTGCCCATCTCACTTAAGAGGCCGGGGGCCAGCGCTGTCCGCAGACACTTCCGGGTCACGTGGCCAGCGTGATGAAGCTGCTCTGGCGAGCCTGCACCAGCGCAGCACACGGAAATGGCGTTTACCTTCCCACTATAAAGCGGTACCTATTTATCTACTTGCACTGAAGGGTGCTAGGTGGGCAGGAGCTGGGACCGAACGACGGGAGCTCACCCCGCCGCAGGGATTCGAACCGCTGACCATACGATCGGCAAGTCCTAGGCACTGCGGTTTTACCCACAGTGCCACCCGCGTCCCAAAAAAAGTATCCCTTCCTTAAAGCACTTTTTCATTCAGAAAAATGGTTTTGTTTGCAAATATGATGAGAAGGAACATTCTGCACATCATGTGTAGGTTGACTCTCACTTGCCCTCTCCCTCACCTTGGTGACAGCGGTGGAAAGAAATGGCAATAGCAGTCCCTGGCTCTGTCCACAGTAGGGCCTTAATGAGCACATGCGCTTGCATGTGCCCATTTATGTGGTTTCATGCACATAAGAGCCCTTTCAGTTTTATGCCTCTGAAATCCATTTCAATGTTTCTTCTCCATACTAGTGGGCAGTGCTTGTTAGAAAATATTTTTTACAGAGGGTTGTTTTGCACCCTCTTGAATTAGTTATTCCTTGCCCACCATAAGTTCCAGAAATCTGAGGTCCGCTGTGGGCAAGTAGGCATTTGCTTACCTGTTCACACAAACCTTTTTAAACCCCCATTTTTAATTGTGAAATACAAGGTTTCCAATTACCCAATTTTCACAAAACAGCAGTCAAAAATGTGTGTTTGTGTGCTCCAGGCCAGGAAGCTTGAGGTCTGTTTTGTATGCAGGTATGTACACACCTTTCAAATTTGTTTTTGAAATACAAGCTTTGAACAAAAGAGCACCCCTTTTTTGTGCAACTCTGGTATATATGTGTTGCTCTAAATCAGGATTTGGAGTTGCACACGTGAAAGGCTGCTGCTGCTTCCTTTCTTTTCCAGCCTCCTGAACCTGTTTTTAATACAGCTGTTTTGTGCAGGAGCAGTTATGTGCAAAAGAGCTGTTTTAGAAATTAAAGAATCTGCAAACGTGCCTTCAGCAACAACGAAAAAGGCAGACCGCATCCTTTCCTTTGGGTGGATGGAAACAAATAGGTAGGTTTCTCATGCCCAGAAACTTGGAGGCAGTGCCGTTGAAACAGCTCACTTCCATAAAGGGATAAATAAAGGAGATAGAATTACGTAACAAGTATACTTTAAAAGGTGGCAGATCTAATTAAAAAAGAATACATGTTCTAATCTAAGATGAAAGGGTCTAGGTGAGCTGAAAAAGCAACATCTTTTCTAAGAGATAAAACAGAAGTTTTCACATCAAACCCACAGGTTTGTAGCGTAGAGATGACAGTAAAACTCATACTACAGTGACCCCCTCTCCCTTTTTCTGTCCTGGGACACCATCATTGAGTAAAGCTAAATTAGAGTGTAATCAGTATTTTACATCACACTGAGTTCAGCAAGAGGGATGTAAGAACAGTGGGATCCAAATGAGCTTAACTTTCTGCCCCAATTAATAAGCAGCTGTGTGAGAGCAGGTGCTCCAGCTATAACATAGAACACACTGCCCAAAACTTCGTTCAGCTTCATTGAATGCCCACAAAATCCTAGTGTTATGAGACTAGTCACAACTTCTTCTAGTCCATGTCTTTCCATGCCATGCATAATTCTTATAAACTTCTATCCTTTTATCTCTTAATTACACAGTCCCAGATGCTTAAACCTGAGTTGTTCCATCCCTTCAATCATTTCGTTGGCCCTTTTTCTGAACCTTTCTCAACTCTTCAATAAACTTTTTGAGGTAAGGCGATCAGAACTGCACAGAGCATTCCATATGCAGTCACACCATAGATTTGTATGGTGCCATTATGATACCGGCAAGTTGATTTCTAATTCCTTTCCAAACGATCCGTAGCATGGAATCCATCTTTTTCACAGCCACCTCACACTGGGTCAACATATTCATTGAGCTACAACCGCTACAATGTCAAGGTGTTGTTCCTGGTCAGCCACTGCCAGATTGACCCCTCCAGGAGCATATATGTGAAATTAAGGGGGTTTTTTTGCTGCAAACACAGAGCATTTCCCCACCACAGTGAGAGCATCATCGGGGAAGAAGTAATTTAGATGGGAGAGGACTTCCGGGTTGGTGCCACTGTTTAATGGCGGATTCCCTCCGAGCTCCGGAGGGAATCGGCTCCGTAGCGTCTGGGTCTGGCCGCTGCGGCGAAGCGGGGACCCTTAAAATCACAGGCGCGGATGCCTGTGAACACAGAGACTCAGCGGGCACCATTTGCGCCCCCCCAATCCGCGACGGAGCCTTTTTAAAGGCTTCGGAACGGAGGCAGGGTAAGGCGTGGTGCTGAGAGCACTCCCTCGCCTACGGAGTGAAGCCGCAAGCCATTGACAGAGAGCGCCAACTTCTTCTAAGAGTGATTGGATCCTAAAACATCAACCCGTGAGTAATACGGAGATTGGAACTTTAAAAAATTTCTTATCTTGGATTTGGAACGAGCGGGAAGGGGCTAAAAAGGAAGTCCACCCCCCCCCCTCTTTGTAAACAACTTAAAGCAAAGGACTGGGCAGCTAAGGTCGAGAGAATCTGTTTTTTGCTTTTTTTAGCAAAGATCCTGACCTCACGGTTTGGACATTATAAGAAGATATTCTGGAGGATAAAAAGAATTTTGGGAGCTGAAACTACACCCCCCCCCTAGACCCGGGAACGTCCGATGAGAAAGCCTGTTGCATGGAAGATTTTGACAGCTGTCAAGTGGGCTGCTAGTCAGCTAGTTGTCAGCTGGAAAAAGAGAACATTGTTTCTGCTGTTTTTGCTGGTTTATTCGGGATAACTTGTTGAAAATAAGGTTGATACAAAATAACTGGACTTTTGGTTTTTGAGCTGAAAGGAAGATCAAGGAATTAAATCCCCCTAGAGGGGTAACAAGGATACTACATTACAAAAATGGCTGGAGTGTCTAAATTCCAAGCAGAATTGGACAGAGCACTGGTTCTCTTGGGAAACTTACAAGATGAGTACGATGCTTTGTCTACAGAGGTATCGCTATTACACTGGACAGTAAACAACAGCTTGGAGTCTGATAAGGATTTGAAACAGGAAGCCTATTCAACTGAACAAATAAATGAAACCGAAAGCGTAGACACGATGGAGCAATATGTTCTTTTTGAAGAAAACGAAGGAGGAGATGGAGGTTTGCAGGAGTCAAAGGAGAGCTACAATATGAGGCCTGACATGATGATAAAAAAGGACAATAAAAACTGGATGCGGAAAGCCTGGTTTGATTGGGAATTTGGAAAATGGAGAGATCCTCTTTTGAGGAGATCTGAAGACCTGAGGATTATAAATTTGTTGAAGGTGGAAGCTGGAGCTGCGGGGACATTTGGATTTGAAAGAAATTTGAAACAAGAGTTGGAATACCCCATAGGCTTTGCTTTTGCTTTTAAGTATGGAGGACTGGCTAGAAGTAACACCGATTCTGTTGGGCCGGAGCCCCTCCGAGACCTGGGGCTTAACACCAAGGTCTATCAAAGAGACCGGCAGAAAGGAACTGAGAGAGACATAAGGGCCTCGGACCTGAGATCTCCAGGCTAAATAAATAATATAAAGACTGATGGATATTGGTTGGGGACTGGAACCGGGAGAAGGGTGGGTGGAGGTTGGGAATCCAAAGGGTACATAAGGATAATTTGCATTGCTTTATTTGTTTTATATTTTGTTAGTGGTAAGGAAATTGGGTAAACCGTGGAAGGGAAATTTTGGTCAACCTTAGGAAAAAGGTTTAAGAATAAATTAATGAGGTATAAGTATTGATGAGTAATTTTAATAAGGTGAAATTGGTCTTTTTTTTCTTTTTTTAAATTAAGTGAAAATAAGGCTGTTAAAAATAAATGGAGGAAATGGAAAAAAGAAATAAAGTAAAATAACAGTATGTTAGAATAAATGTTTAAGTTAAGGTGAAGAAATAAGTTAAGGACTTGCTGAATTGACAATTTAAATTGGAATACAAGAAGGGGAGGTGTGAGGAGGTCTGAGAAACAAGGTTGAGGAAAATAAGTATCAGAAACTGTATGTGTTTTTTCTATTTTTCTGTTTAGTTTCGAATATGCTTTTTTGTGTTGTTTTTATTTTGTTTATTTTTTTTGTTTTTGTTTGTTGTGTGTTTTTTGAAAATACCAATAAATATTTAATAATAATAAAAAAAAAAATTTAGATGGGAGAAATGGTCAAACTCCCTCCACACTCCTGCCCCGTACTGGATCCAATATGGGCCCCACAGTTGCTTCTAAGCGAAAAGCAAAACATCGAGAGATCCAGTCATGTACCTCACCTGTTTTGACTCTCGAGTTTCAGATAGCTTGATGGCCTCGCAAATCGAGAACACATGCAATGCCCACAAGACAGAACAGTCTAACCCAGAACACACACTTAGCAATACCTCTGTTATTTTCATTCTCAGCTGGTGGTTTTCTGACTGTAGACCTTCCAACCTTGATGTGCTGGCCTGGTTGACACTGGTGACTGACGTTGATGTTTTTGAGTCATCTTTCTTCTGGTTCTGAGTGAACTGGAGTCCTCTGTTTCGGGTGGCAGCATCTGGATTTGTTCTCAGTGTGATTAGCTGAAAGTTGAAGAATATCTCATTTTATTTTTGTGTATCTGTGCCCCCAAAAATGTTCATTGAACGTGCATTCAAATGTGTAATGCTGGATTTGAGGCATAGTCTTCAGTAGCGCCTTGCCAATTTTATCATCCATGTGAGCTAAAACTATTTAACCACTTCCCATAATTTAGCAAAGGCACCTTAACGTGCTACTTAGCTAATGTTAGAAGCTCAAAATAATGTGTAAAGGGCTGCTGATATGGCTTCTTCCCACACTAGTGTCAAACCTCCAGGAAACTAGACTTCTCTTAGGAATCACAGATTTCTGACATTACTGGTGAAATGCAGAAATGATGCCTGTGGCTTCCAAACCTCCCCAGGAAGGTAATATTTGAAGGGATCTGAAAACAACTTTTAAACACACACACCCAATTCCATTTCTCCTTTTAGAGTTCCCTTCTTCAGTATTGAGATACCGTAATTTACTAAACTTTGGCCAAAGAGATTAGAAAATTCCATTCATCTGCCAATGTGGTTAAGTGTTTCAGCCCAAAGTAGATGGACTTTGTACATTCATTATTATTTATTGATTAAAGTTTATTATACACACTTCGCTATAAGACCTCACGGCAGGTTACAACAATGTAAAACGACAATATTAAAATTAGTTTAAACAATTTACAATTAAAGAATGGAGTGGGTCTATCTATCAATATTGATATGTATATTAGGAGTACTCCTAAAATATAGACCTGCTTCTTCCAGGGCAAGGCAGCCCTGCCCATATTCCCACCTCCCAGAGTCAATATCTTGGAAGACATAACATCTCAATCTTATTAGGATTCAGCATCAATTTATTGGCCTACATCCAGGCTATCACTGTTTTCAGGCTGGTCTAGCACCTAAGCCACAACATTAGGAGGATATGAAGTAGTAGCATTCATCTTAGCCTTTAAATAATTTGCCCATGCATGAATAAAATATAATCCAATTTAGTAAGCTAACAGCAGTGTTAATTGTGAAAACCTGATATTTCACAATAATGGGAAATCACCACGGCTCTCTCTAGCGACATTATGTGGTGGGGCAGAGCTGTGGAGCCACCTTCCTAAGGGCTCACCCAGACTTCTTTTTGCACCACGTTTCCAGGCACAGGTCTGTGCTTTAAAGCTCTGTGCCTGAGCACTTTCTTTGCCCATTATACGTTCTGCGTCTGCTGTCTCTTAGACCTAGCTCTCCCTGAGGTGTGTCCCAGCTGTATCGCTGAAGATTACAGGTGGGGGCTTACGAATGAATAACAAACACCAAAAGCCGCATGTCAAGGATAAGGCCAGGCTAGAAACTTTTCCCTGAAAAGATCAGGAAATCATCCTTCATTTACTTCCTGCATCCTGAATAGCCGTAGCTCAGGCATGGAAAAATCCAGGAATGGCAAAGATAGAGGAATGATCAATTAAAATCTGGGGTAAAGCCCAAATAGTTAAAGCTACAAATATGGTTAGGGAAGGGAGTCAAAGCAACAATATTTTTAATTGAAAAATGGAGTTTGCTCCCCCCCTTTTTTTTACTGGAATGGGAAAATGCAGGATGAGAATGCAGGATGAAGTAAACCCCTATGTCATATTGGGAAAATATAATTTTTGTATCTGATAATGCTGGCTATTTCTGTATATGTACTTTTATAAATATTCACATCTATATATTTATATATTGTATAACAGTCATACCTTGGAAGTCGAACGGAATCCATTCCAGAAGTCTGTTCGACTTTCAAAATGTTCGGAAACCAAAGCGCGGCTTCTGATTGGAAGCCATGGAAGCTCCGTCGGACATTGAGTTCCAAAGAACATTTGCAAACTGGAGCACTCATTTCCGTGTTTGCGGCGTTCAGGAGCCAAGGTACGACTGTATTACAAATAAGTAAAGGTAAAGGGGCCCCTGACCATTAGGTCCAGTCGTGGCCAACTCTGCGATTGTGGCGCTCATCTCGCTCTATAGGCCGAGGGAGCCGGTGTTTGTCCGCAGACAGCTTCTGGGTCATGTGGCCAGCATGACTAAGCCGCTTCTGGAGAACCAGAGCAGCGCACGGAAACACCGTTTACCTTCCCGCCGGAGCGGTACCTATTTATCTACTTGCACTTGACGTGCTTTCGAACTGCTAGGTTGGCAGGAGCAGGGACCGAGCAACGGGAGCTCACCCCATTGCAGGGATTCGAACTGCCGACCTTCTGATCGGCAAGTCCTAGGCTCTGTGGTTTAACCCACTTAGTATTAAAAGAAACTTCTCTCTGACATCTAGATTCTTATGTGTAATTTATTCATAGATAACCAGTCCCCAGAAGTGATACTGCCCTAGACAAAGCTTTGCTCTGTCAGTTCTAGACAGAAGTAGATTTCCGTCTAATCAAGATATGGAGGGACCAGGGCAACTACCTGACGGAATAACTGCATATCCTTAGGAAGGTGATATTCCACCTTTCCTTCATGGAACTCAAGATAGCAGATGTGGACCCCTTCCCTCATTCTATTCTCACAACCACCCTGAGAGGCAGATTATGCTGAGAGATGCAGTGACTGGTGCAAAGCCACTCTATAAACTTCACCCGAGTCTCACCAGTCTTAGTCCAACACTGTAACCACTAAAACCACGCTGGCTCTCAACTTACGCTTTAAGAATCATGGGCACAATCCAGTGAGCAACCATGTCCTTTTGCTGTTCCAGTTCAGTTCAGTGGGGCTTGTGCAGGAGAGTTTCCCAGTGCAGGAGTGAATTTAATAGTCCTACAAAAATTATATGCAGATAATAGACCCATAATGAGTCAATGTGCTTACCTTAGGAACAAAGACTAAGCAGAGCGTAATAGTACTACAAAATATAATGACTAGTGCCACAATGCAGAATTGAACATTGGGCTGGTCCCGTGTGAGAAAGGAAACAGCAGCTCCAATAATGCACATGATGCCCACATTGTAAACACTCATGCCAATGTATTTACTGTCGTTCAGAGCAGGAATGCTCACATTTCGAGTCTCCCAAGCCAAAAAGCAACCAAATAGCTGAAATTAGAAAGAGAGAAGGAAGTGATGATTGTTAACACAATAAGCACAGTGATAGGTTTGCATACCAGACATCAAAAGAGTTCTGTTTCTATTTCTATCTGCATTCTGCTTTAAGCAGCTTATGTTGACAAATGCAAGACAGGGCAAGATTCAGGCAAAGTTAAGCACATTTAACTTCCACCAAGCAATCCCATACTCTGCCTCTCATTGAAATAACTGAAACTATTTAGCTCTGGCTGGATTTAGCCCACTAGTATTTAATTTAATTGGGGGGGAGGGGTGGTTGCTTGTGATGTATATAATTACATGATCCACCCTCTAAGCACTTGGGCATGAATTACAGGTATGATATTGAGTGATGTGCGTGCAAGCATGGGACGCATAAACTACCACATCTCCTGGGTCTTCTCTTACAGCTAGGAGAGATGATATGGGAGGTAAACTTGTTTGGTATTGGTAAAAAGACTTAATTATGATAAATGGTTAAATGGCTCATTTATTTTAAAAGAATTGCACTTGCTACTTTAAATATACTGGGGCATTTGTATTAAGCTGAAGCTATTTAAAATATTTATCAATCAGCTTTTTTTTGGCTAGTAACCCATAAGAACATGGCATCAACTCTCAGAGGTTACAGTCTACTTCTTCAACTGGCTGCAGGGCACTTAAAAGGCTGCCATCATTTCAAAACAGACACCAACCCACGCTTATCAATGACATAGGAGAGTATGGAATACGTGATGATAAATGGCTCACTCAGCTTCTTCCTCATGAGGGAGGAGTCTGTAGTCTCTATCTACATTACCATTACAACTTTGGGTTTTAATTTCATTTGAGCAAAATAGTAACCTAACATTTTAGCCATTTTAGGACAACAATAAATAAAACTGAAAGTGTCCCAGTAGGCTTCGTGGCCAAGTGGGGATTTTCCTTTAGGTCTCTCCACTCCCTAGTCCATCATTCTATCATGAGACCATACTGGCTCTGAGCTACACTTACCATTAGACTTACCATGAGTAGGCCTTTGTAGGCATAAACAATGCCAAGCCAAATGGTCATGTGAGTGTTTTCACAGTGCTCCAAAATGGGAAGAATAGAAATATCTCGGCCTGCAGGATCAGGCTGCAAGTAAAGAGAAGAGAAGAGAAGAAAGGATTTTATCCCTGAGCTTATATACATGAAAAATGAATATTGTAGTCAGGCCAGAGACTGTTGGAGGCAGAAATCTAGGGGGGCGGGGAGAGAATGCTAATGAACTGGAAGCAGGTTCTTAGGCCCACTGCTCAAGAAAAATACCACACTGAATGGTACATCCGTCAATCATTACCATAAGCTTCTATCCTTATCATAAATTATATTGTAAAATAAAACATTAGAAGGTCCTCAATGCAGCAATATTATTTAGCATTTATAAGGCACTTTTACAACATTCATAGCACTTCATATACGTTACCCAACAATTCGTACAAGACCCTTGCAAAGTTGGTTTATATTGTTATCCTCTTTTTACAGGTTGGGGTGGTCTGAGAGTGCGGCGGGTGCTTTGCCTAAGGGATCATGGTATAGATGGACTTTCTGATGCATAACCCAGTTTATAAATTACTATTCTGTACCAGGCATGCAAAGAAGTAAGGGGAATTTGCCAGTGGTTTTTGTATAATATATTTGTTGTTTTGCAACATTTTAAACCGAAAAGTTTAGATGATGTTGGCTTCACCAGTACAAAAATCTGGACATTATATTGCATTGGAATGAACATAAAACAAATTAAACTGCAGCTATGGCTGTATTAAGCATGATATAATTAATTGCAGGTTTTAATAGGTTTATAATCATGAGTTATGAATGATAAGTTTTCTGATGAAAAGTTAAAATTATGATAAATTTTCTGGTGAAAAGATAAAATTATGATGAATTTTCTGATGAAAATATATCATTAGCTGCACACCACCAACTCTCCTTTTGTACATTTTGATATTGTTAGAATTAACACCCAGCAGAAAGATGATGATATATTTGAACACCGGCTATTCTTTTAATATACAGCAAGTAAAATGCCCTTTGTGTTTTCTCCTTCAAAACTTAAGGATCTCTTAGCCTCTGCTGAAGATGAAGCTTCGTAAGCTCTTCGGGAACTTGATAGCATCTCTGAACTGGCAGCAGTTTCTGGATACTGTGTTCAGCAGCTCTGCATGGGAGTGAATTCATGTTAGGCTGTCATTCCCAGCTTACTCCAATTACTTCCAAATCTGCTGAGGCTTTTAGCTTTCAGCCCCTTGGGATTTCTCACAGCCCCCCCCCCCCACTCCCCATTAGGCTACCTCAAACTTTCTTTTGTAAAGGATTTCCAGATTTTGTGCTTCAAAGCGTTCACATTTCCCATCCCGTACAACAATTCTCACAAGCTAGTCAGGGGAAATAGCATCTCCTGCTTCTAGATGCCAAGAACATTACACTGAAGTTTGGGGCAATGCAGAAGGGAAGAACGTTAGAAAATGCAGTCCACTCTCAGTGCCCACCACTGAGACTAAGCTAATAAAAGAAGCACATGGGAGAGTGCGCCACTTGAAGAGGAAAGCTTACAGAGGTGCCCAAATGCCCAAGGCACAGAACGGACAAGGCCAGGGTCGCCACTTTTAATATTCCTGCACTTGTGCCATTAATAGTAGCATCACAGAGATATTTCCCCCCTCCCCACGGATGGAAATAAATGATGGGGGAAAGCCTCAATGGTTTATCCCCCGCCACATTCGCTTGCAGTGAAAAGCACAACTTGTACATCAAGTCCTATTCTCCCTGCCCCTCCACAGATTAAGGGTTACTAATTGTTGCAATCCGGAGAATTTTGACTCTCAAATGGATGCAGGCAAAGATAGAGGTCCTGAGGACTTTAGCAGGTCAGATATGGTAGTAGCAATGTATCTTACTGTAGTCAGACAATTGAAGGTTAAAAATGAGTTATCTGGGTTGCAACCTGGCAATGCTGTCATTCCTCAAACTACTGGATTTCAGCACTGAACTCCACCATTGTTCATTTTCCCAGGAAGACTTTGCTTTTTTGCTAATCTAAACTGCCAAAACATGAACTTTGGGTTTTCACATTTATCCTGCTCCAGCAAAGCCTTAAAACATTAAATACCTTACAGTTGTCAGTTTCCCAAAGGAAATCCACTTTGCTCAGAACTTTCAAATCCTCACTGCTAAGAAATATTTTTAGCCACCAGCATTCATCCTCATCCAACAGGGAATCCTGTCCTGTAATATTGAGTTAACTGAAACCATCCTGCAGTGATTTCTGATAGGATAAACAAGTATGTGCTTAGAACAAATATGTATTCATCTACCAGGATGGAGATGGCTTCTTTGGCAGGAGTTTCAGAAACCTTCAAATGCAGAACATGTGGCAAACTCCATTTTAACTTCTTAAATAACGATGAGCTCAAACCTGGTGCAGCTTTTCACTTGGCTGACCTAGATATTTCACATCAAAAAAAAGACGGCTGCAAAAAAGCTTAGGGAATCCAACTCATGTTTTTAAAACATCCTAGTAAGAAAGTGTAACGTCATCTACAAGTGTTGTGAAACATGCTTCCAAAACAAAATTCTATACAAGCCACCTCACGTCAGCAATAGTCACACATTATTTATCCTGGAAACATGCCTTCCCTTTCCATTTGTGTCTCTGCTCAAACAGCTTCATAAAGGGACAATGAGACAATGCTGTTAGAGCTATTTATAGATTCATCTCTTGTGGATGCACATTTTCCCCATCGCTGCCGCTAACCAAGAAAATTTCTCAGCAAAATATATCCATAATTTATTATTTTCTCTTGTGTGGGCTTTTCTTTAAAAAGACACTGATTTTTATAAGCATGATGGATCTGGGCACCAGTGGTTGCTTGATTCTGAACTGCTGGTATAACAATCCCAACTTTACCCCGTAGTTACTGAAAACGACATAAAATTCCATCTAATTCCTTATGTTTTGTAATGATGAAAGTGGGTGGCATGTTTTGCTGGAACTCCTGCAACATTCTGCTCAATGCCAGTTCATTCCTACCCAGAGGGCAGGTTTCTACTCCAGCCGCCTCTTCTTTGCCCATCCTGTCTCGCCACCTGAGGCGAAATGGGAATTGACAACTCCTGGCCCATCAACCTGTGTCCCACTTCTGTTGCCACACCCTGTCTCTCGCCAAACTTGGTGTGAGCTGGGGCACTCCTCAAAGTTTTGCAGACTGGCTTCCTCTCAGGGGCAGGGAAGATGAATGGCAACTCCAAAGCGCTGGAATGCCTCCCTCTTGGCAGCAGAAGTGGTGGGGCTGGTGTGCTTCACCCCATGTCATGAGCTCTGCCTCTTTAGATCATGGGATCATGCCATTCTTAATTAAAGAAAGGAAGTTCTCTATTTTGGGGTCCCTCTTGCGGTGGAACAAAATCCTGCTCTCCCACCCAAGACCAATAGTTTAATTTTCCCAACTGAACTGCATGGAACAACTTCAACGGGAAAATTAAGAGTAGTATACCCCTGAACACATACAAGCCAGTACTGGATGGATGCTCTGTCCATGTGTGCATTCAAGGAGGGGTAGGAACTCAATAGGCAAAGTGGGATGTACAACAAAACATTGCCGTGTGTCCTGTTGATATACAAAGTCCTGAGCCGCTTGGGTCTAGGATACCATAAGGACCACCTAAGCAAGGTGGTGAGCCCACTCAAGAAGTAGCAGACAAAACCTGAGCCCCCTCCCCCAAATTTTGAGCTGATGGCTACACAGATGATGCCTTGAAGGACTTCAATTATTGGTAAGCAACTTGTCTTTTTTTTTGTTAAAGTCTTTAGCTCATTTGCCGTAACCAGGGCAGCCCAGAATCCTAACAATACAATAAAAAGTTGTCATACATAAAAAGCAACTGAAGCCTCTATGAAACTGATGTCATGGGCTGGTACCACAGAAGTCAGTACAGTGCACCCTGAGAACCTGACAGAACGAACCTGTTAAGTATGGCAAACAAGCTCTGTGTTACCTGCAAATTTGTAAAATACAGTATTTCACTCGTATCACTGGCAAAAGCAGTTTTTGGCATAACACCTAGAAACAGCCTCCTGCCAATCTGACAGTGAATCACTAATGAGTAATCGGCTGGAGATGACTTTTCGACTGTTTGGGCAATCCCGCAACAGTAACTCTGCCTAGCCCCTAATACGCTATTGTGCTTCTAAGCATAACAACTGCTATTCCATCAAATGCCTTGCTGAAATCAAGATGTATTACACAGACTTTGTCTCCCAGCTCTCGGCTGTGTTATTAAGCAAGGGATGGGCCTCTCTCAAATTGATTCATGATCTGTTCTAGCCACTTGAAGGGTGCTGACAAGCTGCTGGCTGGCCTTTAGTACGATGGAATTACCTTATTCACACCCTTGAAAAATATAATTCTGTTTGCCCTTCTCTGGTCCTCCGGGGCTTTGCCTGTTTTTTTCCCTATGAATCTGAAGACGAGGTTATTTATTTAATATCTCCAACTAGAATTTCATTCAGCCAGGGCCTTCCCTATTTAAAAGCAATTAAGGTTTTCCCCTCAAGCTACTACATTTCTCTTCCGATGGCCAACCCTTCTTCGAGTCTCATTAACACTCGATACATTTACCATCAAGTCCCAATTTGCCTTCTCAAATGAAGGATGAAAGCAATTCTGCTTTCTTATCGTGGACCAACAACTACTTTCTCACCATCCCATTTGGCATTTGGAGTAGCATTTGCAGAGGCCTGTTAAGTGAGGGAGTTGCAAGGACTGTGGAAACTGTAGCCGAGGATGAGGCTCAATAGGAATAAGACAAGGCTCAACTATTCACCAGGGGATTTTTTTTAATACCCCCCCTTCCTCCAAGGAACTCAAACCAACATACATAGTACCCTGCCTCCCTGCACACACCAATTATACTCTCACAACAACCCTGTGGGAGGTAGGTTTAAGCTTAGAAACTACGACTAGTTTGTGACTAGAGTCACAAACTCTTTGTGGGATCTGCAGTTCGACAGAACACTCTTCTTCCCAGGCTGAGAGGAAAAAGGATGAAAACAGGTTATTTATTGGGACAGAGTGACTTTTGCAGCTGTTATTAAAGTTGCAAAACAATGAAGCACGGGACAGAGTGAGGGAGAAATTTCTGGAACAACAATCAGCTCCGCCCAAGGCATGATGGATAACAGCCAACAACCAGGAAAAGATAGACATAACATTTTACAAGGACAGGAAGAAACACCACAGACAGAATAATTGCCACACACAGGAAGAAGAAGGATATAGTTTGAGAGCCTCACTTGTAGATTTATAAATTATTTAATGTGTCAACATGAATAGAAGTTATTAACATTGCAGTTGTTGTATAAGGGATTATTATGATGACCAGAATGTAATTGAAATTAATAGGATTTGGGAATGTAGAAATAAAGAAAATCATCAAACCATCAATTCTAGCACGCGGGGGCCCACCTTATCTAAATTATATAATTTGGTATTTGAATGATTGGAATTAGTAATTGTATTATAAATTGGTATTGTTATAAATGAGGCTATTATTGGATTGTAATTGAAAACTAATAAAAATTATTATCAAATTCTTTATGGTTGCATAGATGGTGCCAGGCAGGCCGTGAGCAGAGCAAGTGGCCCTTAGACAAGTCCCTCACTACTGATTAGCAGACTCGGAGCTTGTCCACACCTGAGTTTAAATGCGTATTTGATGCTGTTTGGGCTCTCATTTGAGTAGTGTCTCCCTCAAGCAGCCCCCATCCTGCTGGTTTCCCCAGTAAATTTGGATTTCTCTGATCCAGAGAAAACATAGCACATTTTGAAAAATGCAACCCCAAGCCAAGCTCAAAACAGTATATGCATTGCCTTGAGGTTTTGTGTTGTTGTTTTGGAGATGGATCAAACATCCAATTCTGCTACCCACCTCCACTTTCCTAGAGTTGACCCTTTCCCACTGGGACCTAGTCTTCCAGTGCAGAGAGTAAGGCCATATTTGTGCTTGTCCTAACAGGAAAATACACATTTAGGCTGATTTGCAGAGTTTAGGGGAGTATTCTCTAACCTAGTGCCCTCCAGATGTTTCTGTCTACAGCATAAATATCATAGCCAAAGAAATTGTTTCCAGATAAAGTAGTGTGCACTGAACCCCCAAATCTGCTCCAGAAAATTATCCAACCCTTTGCAATAGATTTTGGAGGTGCAGAGGGAAGAGAGAAACAAGAGGCCCTGTTGTGTGACTGGAAGTTCAGTCACACAAAGTTGTATGTCACCCAGTGACAAATATTCTTATGCATAGCTTTTTGGCCTTCCCCTATATGTCATAAGAACCTCTGACATGTTTCAAGAGTAAACTATGAAGTATTTGATTGGTATGTAGAAAAAACCGCATACATAAAACCACTGGTAGTTTGATTTTCCTAAGGCTTTTAAATTTTATATATTAATTTCAGTGGAGCTTTGATTTTTGTTAATGTGAATTTCCCTGTTGCAAACTCAGTATAAAATGGTATTTCAGAAATATCTCAGAAGCGGAATAAAGCAGGTAGTTTAGCCTCTAGTGTTTCACTCAGATCAGTGAATCCTTTATGCAGCATTTTCCTTAAATAATTTAGCCCCCCCCCCCACAGTAGATGTCATACCACATTCCCTTTAACATAGTTCTACCGGACATATTTTCACACTGACTGACTACACATAACTCTGTCATATGAAGGAGAATATTCCTAAAGCCACTCTCTGTTCAGACCCACCATTCTTAAAAAAAGAAATAAAAGTCTAACCTAGAATGAGGCAGTTTCTTATGTTCCAGCAATTGCTAAACGAACAACACAGAGAACAAGGGAAGGGAATTACGCTCTGCTTTAAAGCAAACTTGTAATGATTTATTGCAGGAGAGATTTAGTAACAATAACAAGGAACCCTCAAAGCTTTTAAAAAGCTCTCTTCAAATGTGCCACAATTCTACTGATTTATAGTGATATAGTCAATATTGAAAAATGGTTCACTAAGCACAACAGCACTAGAAGTGGCCTGAAAGTTTAAACCCTTTTCTTTCACCAAAACGATTCGGCTCCTTACTGCTTAGCTTTTAAAATTCTACAGTGTCTTGTCGATTATTTTAAAAGTAGACAAATGTGTATTTTAAAAGTAGACTGTGTTCAACAGCGATGCCGAGAAGGGGGTCCTGTCATCTGGGCAGCCCAGGAGGTCATTTTGCTGCTGCTAATACTCCATTGTCTCTTGACAGATGGATGCCAACAACATTCAAGAAAGGACAGTATTTAGTAAAGGTAAAGGGACCCCTGACCATTAGGTCCAGTCGTGGCCACCTCTGGGGTTGCGGTGCTCATCTCACTTTATTGGCCGAGGGAGCCGGCGTACAGCTTCCGGGTCATGTGGCCAGCATGACAAAGCCGCTTCTGGCGAACCAGAGCAGCGCACTGAAACGCCGTTTACCTTCCCGCCGGAGCGGTACCTATTTATCTACTTGCACTTTGACGTACTTTCGAACTGCTAGGTTGGCAGGAGCAGGGACCGAGCAATGGGAGCTCACCCTGTTGCAGGGATTTGAACCGCTGACCTTCTGATCGGCAAGTCCTAGGCTCTGTGGTTTAACCCACAGCGCCACCTGTAGGTCCCTTTAATAACAGCACAGAAAAACAGCTGGTTTATAACGACAGAAGCTGTGTTTCCCTGTCGCTGCTATGATCTAAATCCAGCATTTACACAGGAGAGATGGATCACGTGAGATGTAACTGTACCACAGCTGCCACATTTTTATCTGACCCTGCTCCTGTACCTGTGCAATATCAGAAATGCCTCCACTTCCTGAATTTTTGCATGTCAGGTCAGGTTGCAGCCAATCGCAGCTCCCACAGCAGCAAGAAATATGGTTTGAACCTGGACATTTTAAATCTAGCTGTTGCAGCAGCAGTGGTGGTGCAGGTACCGCATCTAGAATGCATTGCTCTGAGGAAGGTCACTGTCAGGGAATCAGGAGCAGGAGCACTGGGGAGAGAGGATTGGGAGAGCGAAGGGGAAGAATCCGAGGGCAGCGTAGGGGAGTATGACAGTGGCCCGAGAGATTCCATGAGCTTCTCCAGCGAATCAGAAGATTCCCAGAAGGGGGCGCCGATGGTCAGGGCAAGGGGGGTCCCAGGGGGGACGCACCAGAAACAAGGAGCCAGAGGGGAACCCCAAAGCAGCAGTGGAGGATCGGGACCAGTTTCCCCACCAGAGCGTAGTGGGGGGGAAGAGTCACATGTGTCAGGGGCAGTGCCTCCTCCAGAGAGGGAGTCAGGGCTGACCACGCCTCCAACGGAGGGGAGGTCAGTTGCAGCTAGCCCCCCCGAAGGGGGAAGCAGTGACAGCAGCAGTGGAACGGTCAGGAGGAAAGCTGCTGGCTGGGCGCGCGCGCCAAGTTCAAATGTGCAGGCGCGCGGAACAGCAGGAGACCCGGATGGGGAACCAGCTCCTAAAGCCCGCCGGAGGGAGGGAGAAGGCTCAGGGGAATCAGCGGGAGAAGAGGCTAGAAAGGGCGGAACCCCGGCGGGCAGGCGGACCCAGAGGAGGAAGGAGCAGCGGAGAAGGTGGAGCAAGGCTAGAATCTTAAATTGGTGTCAAGGGGGAGGAGACTCAGACGGAGCATCAGTGGTCTGACACTTTAGACGTGGGGCTGCGCGCTGCGGCTCTGGAAGTGAAACCGAACTTCAATAAAGACTTTTATACTTAACAACGAAGCAGCGTTGGTCCTTTGTGAGCTGGGACCTAGGGTAGCTCTGACAGTAACATACACCCCAGCCCTTTATCAAAACAAGGTCCCTTCCAACTCTACAATTCTATGAATAATTATGAATGGAGGAATAGGAATAGGAACTACGGGGGGGGGGGGGAGAGAAGGACAGTGGTGGTTACAAGAAGAGGAAGGAGGAGCAGCAGCGTTGGAGAAGAGAAGACATCACTGCCTACCCCAGGAATCTTATGGCGGCCTTCCTTGAAAGTAGGAACCCAAGGCTGTGCATTCCCTCCAGCCCCTAACTAAACCGAAGGCAAAATAACAAAAGCTGAAGGGAAAGGAAGAGGAGCCAATCTAATTAAAGTTGAAGTCATGGTTCCAGGAGAGACGCCACAAAGACTGAACCAGGTTGGAACAATCTTAGGGGAGCTGTGACGAGGGCCTTCTGGCGATTCCCTCACTGCGAGAAGCCAAGTTACAGGGAACCAGGCAGAGGGCCTTATCGGTAGTGGCACCCGCCCTGTGGAACGCCCTCCCACCAGATGTCAAAGAGAACAACAACTACCAGACTTTTAGAAGACATCTGAAGGCAGCCATGTTCAGGGAAGCTTTTAATGTTTAATAGGTTTTTGTATTTTAATATTGGAAGCCGCCCAGAGTGGCAGGGGAAACCCAGTCAGATGGGCGGGGTATAAATAATAAATTATTATTATTATATAGCAAAAAACACGTGAGAGAACCAAACACTGCTCTGTTTGAGGGGACAGATCTCCTAAATATTCCATTCCAAGAGATGAGGTTTACCTAGCTGTTCTGAATTGTTTTTGTACTGTGTTTTAATGCTGTAAGCCACCCTGGGACCTTGCAAGTTAAAGACGGGAAATAACAAGCTAAATAATAGAACGGATGGGTGAGGACTTTTCTGGAGCACCGCAGAAAACCCAGGTGTGCATACCATTGAAACTTGCACCACAAGCAGCAAGTGCAAAGACATGTAGTTTGCAAATAGAATTTCAGTATGTTGGGAGACACTAACCTTAAGTTATGGCAATGTGTCCTAATGCGGCTATAGCTGGTAGGACATGCAGCTTCTTCTTTCAGGGCTCTAGAATTACCAAATTAGGAAGTTTCTGGGATGACTTAATTAGGCTGCAGATCAGACTATGAAAGCACCTGCATGTTCCAGAATCATCGCACTGGTATGTATAAATTGTGAGAGTACCTAGCTGATAAATTAAAATCAAGACCAGCAAATATCAGCTGTAGCTTTCTAGCCCTTTATGCCTAAACTTCTTCATTTTTCCTGGTCAACATGGAGATTTCTGGAATCTAGGAGTATACTTGAAAAAATAGCAAGGCTGATTGGATTGGTAACAGTGTGGCTTGACACCTCACATTTCTGCAGTCCCAGGTTTATACTGAGTCCTTCCCCAGTGGGTCACAATGCATATCTGGTGGGTAGTGTTTGGCTTGATGGTTATAAATTGGGTAAGCTTGCATTAGCAGAACTCCAGGTTATGGCAAGTGACACGAGCACAGAATTTGGTAATGATCAGATTGATCATTTGATCACAATTGTGCAATAAAGCGAGTTATCAAAATTTAAAAACAACTCCCCTACTTTTGTGTCACCTTTCTAATTTATATTTTCAACAATTTTTATTCTCCTAAAAGCAGGAAGCTTATATAGGAAGTTACTGAGTCACACTGGTCCAGTTGAGCTGAGCACTGTCTATACCAGAGGCTGGGGACCTACATCAGTCAAGGGCCTAATTCAGCCTTGGCTAACCTTCTGGGGAATGCATTCCATTAGTGGGTAGAGCACAAAACAAAAAAGAAAGAAAAAGGAAGACACGCACGTACCTCTACTCACACCTCACAATGGTCACAAAGACACAGGCACCAAGCATGCAAGCACAAAGGCATGCACACCCCCACACATCCAGCATTTTTAGCCCTGGGGTGGAGGTGGCAGGAGAGAACCTTCTGCCTGCTTTTTCTACCCTGCCTGGGCGGATATGTTGCCTTTTGATCTTAAAGTTCAAGCAGAAAGGTTTATCTCCCGTTCTAGCAGCTGCGGGGTGCTTAGTGCTGAGATCAGAGACCCCTCTGCCTGTTCTGCAATTCTAAAAGAGCAAGCAGAGGACTTATTCCCAATTCTAGTGCACTGGGTTTATGTCAGACCTCCATAAAATTGCATGGGATGATTGGCAGGTGGGAAGGGCTCACTGGGATTGGTCTGTCAGGCTGGACTGAGGGAAGTGGCAAACTGAATTAGGACTGCAGGTGAAGAGTTCCCCAGCACTGACTAAGAGTGCCTCTTAATGGTTCCAAGGATGGAACCTGGTGTCTTTGGCCGCAATTAGTCCTTCCCACAATGGTGGAAAATGGGTGTTAAAGTGCAAAAAGAGGGGAGGGGAAAGAGGAATCTTTGCCTGCCCGAAACCTTCGCAGACTCCATCACTGGAAGTAGCCCCACCAGGAGAAAAATGACTAAATAAAAAAGTGTGGGTGGAAGAAGAGTTTCCATCTTCCTCACTGCCGTAATTTCAATCTCTCCTCCACACTTCCCTATATTGTAGAGATCTGGGACAATGCAAATCAGGTCATGTTACGTCACATGCCATTCGGCATCGAATACTTAATCCTCACCCCAGTTTTATTAAATTGGTCATTTAAACGCTTGTCCTTTCCCCCCTCTTCTGTCGACTTTTACAACAAAATTGCGTTAAGCAGAAATCTCCATCGATAATCTATTTCTAGTAGAGAACTGAGGCAATGGATTCCAGTCACCATCTTTTGCTATGTTCTCTGTGGAAAGATCAGACCACAGTGGTATTAGTGACTGATAAATCATTAAACTTTGTTTTGCCAGAGTGGCTGCTGAATGGGTTTTTAAAAGACTATTACCATAAACCAGTCAGTGGCTGTATTCATGTCATTACGAGAGAGAGAGAGAGAGAGAGAGAGAGAGAGAGAGAGAGAGAGAGAGAGAGAGAGTACCACAGGGAGGCAATAAGATATGCTAATATGTTAGAAAGAAAGCTATAAAGAATCCAGCCTCATGATGGATCACAGTTCCTTTTACAAACACTAGATGGCATCAGATTACAAGGTTGGTGCTACTTTAACAAATATTCTATCGTTTATTATTACTTGCAAAGTGCCTGTCATGATGGCAAGATCTGTATGGTAGGATGTTCTCTATGTTAGAGGGGCCCCTGGGATGTTTGTGTGTGCAATGCTCTGCAGCTAGCAAGTTCTGAAATATCTAGGGTTTCTCTCTGTGTGTCATGGTTTTTCACTGTTTTCTGCCTTCAGTGTGTCTGGGCAATGCAGAAGCTTACAGGACTCTTAGCGCTCTGGTTTGCAAACTGATAATACGGTGTCTCTAGTATGTGGTAGACTAACTTCCAATTTGTAGACAACTGGCTGAATGAAGAACATGGCAAACCCTTAGTTCAAAATGCTCTGCAAACTGCTAGGCAGATCTATCTCCTATATAGCTGTAAGTGCAGTTATTTTAAATAGAAGTGAATTTGGGTTTTAAAATTCATATGCTTAGACACACCTCAGAATGCCTGATACTGTCTAATTAATAAATGTCCTTTCCTTAATTTTATGCATTTTACTGTGAATCTTCCTGGCCAATGACTTTAAATAAACATACAATATAATACAGCAGTCTTGACATTAATGAAGTTCCCCTCTCTGGTAATTAAAGGGAACACTTCTCAACCTAAATATAAATATAAATATAACAAACAAACAAACAAACCTTTTGACAACATGGGCCTTCCAGTTGATAACTCTCCTTCTGAATAGTGAGGAAACAGACTTCACATGCTGTGTTTCTTATTTTGGGACTGCCACCCAAATATGAAATCCAATCATCAGGGGGAATGTGTGTACACTGAGACATGCCAAGTAGGCAACTGTCAATCAGAAAAGAATGGGTCCCCC
The DNA here is from genome assembly GCF_964270895.1 of Podarcis filfolensis. Classification (NCBI taxonomy): domain Eukaryota; kingdom Metazoa; phylum Chordata; class Lepidosauria; order Squamata; family Lacertidae; genus Podarcis; species Podarcis filfolensis. The sequence continues at coordinate 10,606,728 of NC_139603.1, forward strand.
AATTGTGAGTACTGTGTTCTATTTTTTAGAAACACATTCTTCACACTGTGAATGCATGAGCATGTGTTATAGTCACATGTCTACAACAAACAACACATGTGTGCACAGAGTGACTCTCCTATGTACACTGAATGGAGCTGGATTCTACCAAGTCCTTAACCAAGGTCTGACACTCTAGTTTATCTGCACAAATTCCATGATATCATTTCAAAGCTACCTGCCCCAACGATACGTTCATAAAATAGATCCTGTTAGTCTAGGCCATTTCAACTGGGTTAACTTTCAATGGCAGAAGTTAAACAGGTAAGGGCAATGAAGGAGTTTTGGTAGTGGTTATGTTCAGTGTCATCTATCCCAGGGCAGATGGAGGCTCATCAACTTGAGAAGGTAGCCATCTAGGAGAAGGAAAACTCTGGTCCTAAACCTCCACTGCTTTGTGGGACACCTTCAGGAGAAGAATAGGCTAAAGAGTTAACCCTACACAAATCCAGAGTGCCTCCTTCCAGCAACTCCTGCAGCCAAGCTGGTGCCAATCATATTGCTCTGCTTTCCTTGTCATCTGGGCAGCCCAGGACCTCCATACACACTGCCCAGGCTTGCACTTCAGGAAGGCCACTTTGGTGCTGCTAATGTGGGTTTAAAATGCATTTTTCTTTTCACCTATGCAGCAAATACCCTTTTGGGGTAATGGTGGTCCCCTTTTGCTTTCAAAGTGACCACTGCGTTCATTGTGGGAGGAAGAAGGAGGAACCTGCAAACGAAATGTGGAGTGCTTGTGTCCGGGGCTTCTATACTCCATTCCATTTCCCTTCCCTGTTGTTTTCTATTGCTCCTCACTAAGACAATCAGTATCCTGTGCCCACTGACTCAGTCATTATTAGGTTATTTAGGTTCCTTTTGGGGATGGGGAGGAGGCTAGGATGGATGAGCAATCTTGGACTGTTTCACTTATTTCTACGGGCAGCACTTGCTTCTGTTCCTAGCAGTGCAGGATTGACATATAAGCTAAACAAGCTATAGCTTATGGCCCCACTCTCTTGGGAGTCCCCAAAAAATTTAAAGGGGAAAAAACACACCTGGATGTACATTTCCAAAATATAAGATAAAAAATAAAATAAAACCTACGTACAGTTAGAGCTTAATAATTATTTCACTATTAATATACTTCTTGTTAATTGTATTCCAGTTCAACAATTACTTTGATAAAATACATACTTTGTTATGTGCAAATGGCTTTAGATACCTATTAGGTCCATAGATTACCATATAGCATATATTCAACACAAAAAACAGCGACAATTTGTTGTTGACAAAGGACAGCTGGACATATAAAGGGCCCCATTACCTTCAGTAGCTTAGGGCCTCATCAAACCTAAATCCAGCCCTGCCCTAGGGACACTTAAAAACAGTTTCTCATTGTGAACCAGGAAATGACAACGTGATGGTCCCCTGTGACGTCCTTTTTATATCTATGGCTGAGTACGCATGCAACCTTTGAAGCACACAGGCTGTTTTCTTTCATACTGAACGTTTGCAAATGTACACACCTTTGCACGGTAACATCATCTTTAGCGGCATGTTTTCAAACTAGCGCAGCAATGCTATTCTCTATTCGTTCCCCTTAATTAGCATTTCCACAGGTATTCCTCCCCAACCCCCACTGTCTTTTGAAAAAGAGGGGCTGGAAACGGGTGCGTTGATATCCAGAGGATATATATTGACGTACACAGGTGACTAAGTTACCTGTTTCCTATTTTGCCTGCTTCATTCATACACAAGTTGGACACTGAGTGGCACCGCGCTGCAACAGCAGTAGGTCTGCCCCAATAGGAAGGTGCTTGCTTTGCAAACATGTGCAAAACGGATTCTATCAGCTCCAACAGAAAGCGCTTGGGATGGGCAAATAGTGTGGGACAGAGATGGCATGGGGATGATGGATAGCAACCCAAAAAGGTACCTGCATGCAACACTGAATGCACATGATCACGCGGCGTAGAAACACCCTTGATATCTCTTCTTCCATCCTCTTCAATTGGATGTTTTGAGGTTCTGCTTCTTTAGGTTACAGAGAGTCTCCTGATATCTGACCTTTGTACATGGCTGGTGTACGGGCCTGAGCACGAGCCCTCAAAGTCTTGGCATTAGTTTATAAATTATGAACTGATAAGAAAGTGCATCTGAGTGTTATGTACTGAAGTTCTCACCCTGGGCCAGCAGGGGGATACTGTAGATAGTTATGCAAATAAGGGATCGAAAGTGACGTTCAGTGATTGGATAGTTTTAGAAAATTGTTACAGTTACATTGTACTGGAGCTCTATATAAGCAGGCTGACTGAACCCTTCAGTTCAGTTCTGTCCTGGCCTGTGAATAAACAATAGCTGTTTGAAGAATTGCTGGGTCGTCTGATATGTTCACCCACAACTTAACACTGAGCATACACACACACACACACACACCCCAACCCAAAGCCTCTGATATTAAACCACAGTGGCATACTCTCTAACATTTCAGCCAGCGAGTCAGGATGGTGTTACAGAACTGGGAGACTAGGGTTCAAATTCACACTTGGTCAGGAAGCTCACACTGTCTCTTAACCTAACCTACATCACAGCATTTTTCTGGGGATTAAATGAGAAGGGGGAGAACCATGTATGTCCTGTTGACCTCCTTGGAGAAAATATGAATGTAATAAAATAATCATTTAAAAAAAATCACAGATGAAAAACAGGTTACACTCCCCTTCCTCACACCAAATATCATTGCTCAGCACAGCCATAGTCTGAATTTCATTCCAACTGCAACAATTTGCCCTGTAATAGTTTCCAAAGCACATGTGCTAGTAATCTGACTGTAACAATTAGCCTTTTTTTTTTAAAAAAGTGCGTTTAACACTTTACTAATGCCAATTATTCAATCTAGATTTGTTAGTCAACCAGCCATAACACATACCAAGCAAGGAACAGGTCGAAGGAAAATATTTGGTACAAGTGAGGGGTGACTGAGTGGGTATTTTTAGAAACAAACGAACAAAAAGTGATTTTTAATGGATGGTACAGTTTGTGCCCTGGTGCCAATTTTTGCGACAATAACTCAAGAGGAGGCCAAAACTATGTAAAAAAAATGAGGTGCAAGCATGCTAAAGCCATGTTTTGGTTTGACATCCTGATTCAAAATGGTGCCTTGTGTCCAAATGGCTGTCACCCCCAACTTGGAAACCCTCGTGCCAATTTGGTGATGATATCTCTAGAGGTATAGAGACGAGACAAGTAGACAGACAGACAAACCACTTTCCAAAATGTATAGTGGATACTGTACATGGTATCAAAACAATTCTACGTATCTAGCATTAAAGAGCTAACGTTTAAGAATTTAGCTTCAACTGCTTCAAGACAAAAAGCCTGCAGTAATTAATCCGATCTATCAATAAGTGTCCTTTTAAGGGAAACATTCATTTCTGCCCTTATAAAATTGTAAAAATAAAAAGTTATTTTAAAAAGATATCTGGTTGAACTTGCAGCACTCCAATGCACATTGAGACTGTCCATTTTAAACTGGAAGTTAGAGATTATGATACTATTCCATACACCTAGATTTCCATAAAATTTTAAGGTTTATTCTGAACGTATCTGCAGGATCCATCCTTCCATTTAGACAGTCTCCCTTCAAAGCCTACACCAATTTATTTTAATTTCCAAAGCAGTGACTCTTCACTAATGATCTATACAATCATTTCTGGGAGTCTTAATTTTAAAAGACACTAGCTTGGGAAGAAGGGGAAATCAAATTAGAAGTGAGCAAACAGACACACACACACACACACACACACACACACACAGCAAGATTAATAGCGTGATAAAGCTCTCTCTTCTGAGCACACAATTATTTCAGGGATGTAATCTCTTACGTAAGACCAAAGTTGAAAGCAACATTTTATGAAGTTAATGTGCTTCTGTGGTTAAGATTAGAACACAAAGTGCCTGTTCTTTGGGCTATGTGTTTCGAATGAAGCAAATCTGTTACTCCGCCTTTCGGGAAACGACTCAGTTAGAATTTTCTAAAATGAATGTTACAATCCATTTTAGAAAATTCTTAACTGCCTTGTCATGTCCGTAACCTGCTTCAATTTCTGGTAACACCATTTAAATTTATTCTGTGGCTTTATGCCAGTATTATCATTTCCATTTTGCTAATTGTTAATTCCAAATCAATATATGTGAAATGACTGTTCATGCTATAAAAACTCTCAAAAGCACATATGTATTCCAGAACATAACTATCTGTTGCTTGTTAAAATGTCCCAGGTTGGAAGAAGGCTCAGTAGGATTTCCAGAGTTCAGAAGGTGGAGCTTTGGCACCCTGGATGGCTCCTTGTTCTGCCTAGTTAAACCAGAATAAATAATGAAATAGAACATACCAGGCGAAATAATGTAAATATACTGATTTGCATAAACTGAAAGATTTAACTGTCATGGTAGAGAATATGGACTACTTGATGTTAGGATATTCCATTCCACCTTAAAAAGGAACAGGCATGATTGTTGTGTGTCACATGCCTGTTTACAATCCAGCACAGTTTGCTGGGAACTTCCGTTTTGTGTATAGCTTTTGCTTATGCTGCTTGCTTGGACACGAAAGGGAGCAGACATGTTTTCTTTCTCCTGAATAAACTGCTTGTAAATATGCTTTAAGGGATGCAGGTGGCGCTGTGGGTTAAACCACAGAGCCTAGGGCTTGCCGATCAGAAGGTCGGCGGTTCGAATCCCCATGACGGGGTGAGCTCCGGTTGCTCGGTCCCTGCTCCTGCCCACCTAGCAGTTCAAAAGCACATCAAAGTGCAAGTAGATAAATAGGTACCACTCCAGCGGGAAGGTAAACGGTGTTTCCGTGCATTGCTCTGGTTCGCCAGAAGTGCTGGCCACATGACCTGGAAGCTGTACTCCGGCTCCCTCAGCCAATAAAGTGAGAAGAGCGCCGCAACCTCAGAGTCGTCCGCAACTGGACCTAATGGTCAGGGGTCCCTTTACCTTTACCTTTAAATATGCTTTACATATGTCTCTTTCTGCCCTTCTGTTGCAAAGAGTTATTTACTCTGCTGATTAGAACATGCTCCAGCTTCTGAAGGTTTCTGAAGCTGCAGGTTGCTGTTTGATGCTGAGCCAAGGACCGGAGATTGCCCAGCTACCGGCCGGTGGTCTGGAGCCAGCTGGGGGCTTGCAAATTGCCCCCGTTCCCTTGGACGCATCCCAACACTTGGGTGCCAAACACCAAAGTATAGCAATCTGAAATCCAAGTAACAGAGCAACTGACATTCACCAGAGAATGCAAGTCAAAGAAAAAGCATTTACATTTGCCAATGAAAGGAACATAAACAGAAAGAAAAACAGGCCTGTATTCAGCAAATCATGCCAAATCAAAGGTACCACCACTGAGAAAGTCCTGTTCAATATCTTAAACACTTCCAAAGCTTTCAAATCACCATACGTCATATATGCATGCACATTGCCCAAAGCTAGAAGCTTCTAGAACTTAAGACTCTAACCACAAATATTGTAGCAAGCCAAAGCAAGATATTCCACCTAACAACTTTCATAGCATGTTGTGGCCCTCAGGCTGCCGTGGACTGTAAAAGGGAAAATGACTAGGGCAAGGAATTACCCTCAGCACTAAACAATGACTGCATTCCTCCATAATTCCTATGCATGAGGAGTCCATCTTGCCAGCACAACTCCGGCTGGAGACCATGCTACCATCACCCTTGGAACCCAAAGACTGCAGCCTAGAAACAATACCAAAGCCACATTTCCCCCAACAGCACTGGAGCCAATGCCGGTAAATCAGGAGGAAGAGGCTTCTTGCAATGGAGGTGCAACTGGCCACTCAGACTGCATGTGAGCTTCTGGTACTGAAGCAACATTTGAGCCTATTAAGCAGGCATGTATTTCTTCAGCCTGAGCTACACCCCTAACCAGAGTCTTATCTGACCAGAGTCTTATCCCTGCTGGAATGCCCACTTGAGCTTGAACCATTTGGCTCTCTAGCCATCACCTGAACAGAACCCACCACTCACAGTAACATCCCCAAAATGAAGTTTTCCCATTTCCCCCATCCAGAAAGAGACCATTTGACAAAACTAGGGCAAGAGCTAGCAATCTGAACCACAGTAAGCTCCATCCACATACATACACACACACACACTGCAGACATCAAAAGGAAAAAGAAAAGCTCAAGTCATTGCCAATCAAAATTTTAGAGGAAGAATCATGGTCAATGAAGGTACATGTGACAGGAAGTACATGCAAATTAACCTAAGAGGAAATAAATCTTCATCAGAATCAACCCAAAATCATTGCCTTACCAGAGGTAGCCTACAATGGAGGTTGCAATTGTATGCATATTTTGTCAGGAGCAAGTCCATATAAATACTGGGAGTTCCTTCTGAGTAAGCACGCAAGCCAGCCACAGCTTTAATACAGAAGTTGTTGCAATGCAATGAAATTTCAGTAAAATCAAAGTTAACGTATACATTAATTAAAAAGATACAAAAATCACCTTTAAACCAAAGGGTTATAAACTAAAAAAGGAAAAAAAAGTTTCCAAGGTCATTGGAACTCTAATTTATTTAAAAAACAAACAAGAGTACAACAACTCTGTGTTGAACAATATTTGAACTGCAGTTTTAATATTCAAGTACAGTATAACAAATTTGTAAAAACTCAACTGCTTCCCTGTAGCAGAAATACCGGTAGCCTCTAGGAAATGAGGCTGGAAATATTTTGCAAGCTGGGGAAGAGCTGTTCTTTCTTTTTTCCTTCAGACTGCCAAGGTGCCACAAATTACTTACATTGTTATGAGTCGGCAGGCTAGTAGGGATTTTTCTGTGCTAATAACTTTGGTAAGACTTTTATTTGCAGGGCTGCTCAGTTAATTCATATGGAAAAAGAGCTCTAATGTCTCTGTGTGACGTCGTTACTTTCGTTATTGTAGTCTTGGTTTCTGGTCAATACATTCATCTTGTTACAACTTTGCATACAAAAAAATTATAATTGCAGCTGCTAGCTGGCTACACCTGACCCTTTAAAGTATCTGCATTTTTTCTAGTTGTTAGCAACTGATCTGCTTACATGTTTCGCTATACCACAACAGCAAACCTCGAACTCACTTCAGCTTTTGATTTGTTTAAATGTTTAAAGTATGGACATTAAATAAAAAGGATGCCAACAGGATCAGGAGTTCCTGAGCAATCATATAAGACGGTCCCTTTGAAACTCCCAGTCTTCGGGGAATTCTTTCCCTGTTATCTTGTTTGTCAAGGGAATGTGGGTACATAAAAAAGCCCTAGCCCAGTCCAATAATACAGTTCTGCTATATTCACTTAACAACCATTGGGTTAATTCTGCAATATTTGCTGTCTTCAGCTGGCATAGCTAATTCCCCTTTGAAAAGAAACTCTATACAGATCAGCCAAACTCCGTAAATAACAACAGATTACACAGCTCATTGGGAGTATTAATGTATGAGTAGATGATCTCAGTCCTGGAAACTCTGACCCTTTGCAGCAGTGGAGTCAATGTTCCTTGGGGCTTTTAAGATTATCGGCCTAAAGCTTTTTGTTAGTAAGAAACCCAATATTTAGGGGGCCATGACTGATAACAGAACTAGCTATTATAATAAGACCAACTCAGAGACCTGAACTTTGCTTAAAACTATGAATTACTGCTGGTATACTTAGAAATTAAGCCTCTGACTTAACCAATTAGTTCTCATCCCTAGCTGAAATGAAACTTAAGGGCATGTAGCTGCATTTGCTCCTGTTCATCTCTTGTTAATTTGCCCTTTACTCTCTTATCCATTTCTTGTTACCTGTTGGAGGATGGGATCAGCTTTTTAAAAAATATATCTATTACTATTATTCTGTAAACCACTGTGGACACTGATATGGAATAAATGAACATATAATTCTTATGTGCGCATATTCAGTCTCAAAGTAATTGCACACCTAGAGGTTAACGTACATGGTTTCTAGGTCATCAGGAATGTTTCACTCAGTCAAGCATTAAATGGTAGACCCCAAAGGTTCAAAAGCACCTAAAATTTATTTCATGTAGTTCTTCCTCCTCTGGCGGTCTGGCACTCGCTTCCTCATGGAATGTGAGGGCAGGCAAAGGCACTGGGTGCATGGAGCATTCTGCCTGCCGCGACCCCCTGATCCTGTTCCTGGAAGAGCAGGTTATCCTGCTAATTATTATTATTTTTTAATTGGAGCGAACTACAGGCATGTGCTAGAGACAATGAGATAAGTAACTGCAAAAACAACCCAGCTATGAGGATTTAAAAGGTTTGGATTGAGAGGGGATTTCATTTGGTGAAAGAGAAGATGAGGAAAGGGGAGCCCACAATTTGCTTATATTGAAGTTTTCCTCTACATTTATGATATGGCAACCCTCGCCGGAATGCAAGTTGTTGTTGTTTTTTAAAAAAATATCCGTACAAGTGAGGATGGAAGAAATTGGAATATAAATATGGAATTTAACAAAACTGGAACTGCATGTGTAAGAGAAAGGAACTGAGAGGGAAGCGGGGAGGGGACGCTACACTTTGAAAATATGGAGCGAATTCCTCCCTAAGCTCCGTTATTCACAAGCGAATGTGTTTGAGATAAGGACAATTGGCCATAAATCAGTGGCAGGGAGGAAAGGAGTCTGCCAGCTGTGGGAATAGAAGCTTTTGGATTAATTATCTGCAGTCTGGATTTAGGCTGTTCTTCCTAGGCTGGAAAAATGGCGAAAACAGCTTGTTTGCTGGAAGCCAAATAATGGGACATAAATGATGCAGTGACTCTGGGAAACTGTGAGATAACAGTTTCTCCCGAGGCATGATGGGAACCATCAACAGTTGTAGGAATGAAAGATATAACACCATATATGGATGGGAAAACATCATGGGGGAAAACTGTCATGCACAGGAAAGAATAACGATTATGGTTAGAGTTCCTCACTTGAAACTTTATAAATTATCTAATATACCAACACAAATGAAATCACAAACTGTTATATAAGGGATTATTATATCTGAATGGAATGGAAATTATTAAGAATTTGGAACACAGAAAAAATGTAGAAGAAAGAAACCATCAAATCTAGCATGCAGGGAGGCCAGCTTGATTAAATTGTATAATTTGACATTTGAACAATTGGAATTAATAATTGTATTAATTGGATAAAATTGACATAGTTATAATGAGGCTGCTATTCGAGTGATATTGGAAAATCAATAAAAACATATTTTTAAAAAATTAGGGCATTTGGCTGATCCACCCATCAATTTGCCCAATAGGACAATTTCAAACTTTGCAATGCCAGAGAGGCATTCCACCATGTCAAAGTCATTTTGTCTTTGAGGATGTGAGGGGCTTCCACGCTGGGCCACAACCACCACCCACTTTCTGATCAGGTAAGCGGCCATTTTCCACACATGTGAAAGGGTGATCCTAAGAAAAAGGAATTGTGCCTTTGGCATGCGCAGCTGGCATATTCTATAAAGAGTGAGTAAGCCAGAACTATAGATGCTCCTGAGAAACAATTAAGATTTTATCTAAAATAAGGGGAGGGCCTTTCCTCCATTAATTTGTGCCTCTTCCACACTACAAAAATTCATCCCAATTCACCAAAGTAATATAAAAGCTATTAATGAGACAGTGCTTATGCCACACCCACAATTAAGCAAACAGAATATTTGCTTGATGTATTCTGGTTTGCACAAATTGGATTTCTTTATTGCAGAGTCTGAAATCAGGTGAGTCGTAACCTGATTCTGCCATCGGCTGTACTGGGGCAGAATCAACATACTGTACTGAGTAGAACCTGCGTTGCTACTGAAGTTAAATGCTTTTTTTCTGAAAAGAGGCTACAAGTACATTGCCTGTTCAGGTTGATCATTGAAATATGCCTCTAGCTGGCTGGAGAGCGTGACTTAACTGGTGATCTTTCAGAAGCAATGGGAAGCAAATGAAGCAGTTATAATTCCTCCTGATTTCCCATTAAGTCAAGAAAGTTAATTATTCCACAGATGGCAGGATGGCGAATGGGATTGATGCAGCCAGCTTGCCTAGAAAGCAGAATTTTTCACAACATATGCAGTGAAATGAGACAGAAAGAAAAAGTTGGCAAAAAAAATGCATTTCAGTTTCCGCATCAGCTCTGACGAGAAGGTCAGAAATAAATCGGTGACCTGCGCATACCCTGACACATGCCAACAGCTTCATGTAAAACATCTCACCCTGTGGGTTAAGAATATGCATTTCCACATGAAGAATAATACTAAAGCTACTGGAGATGGACAGGCAGTGTCCCACGATAATCTCTCTCTTTCTCAACTACTTTAATCAGAATGGATCATTTGAAACAAGCTCTAGGGTTCTCAGCGATCACTTTACACTCTAGATGATAACGAAGAACATAATCGTTATCATTATCCATTTAACGTGTTTTGGGGGGCGGGAATACTTTTGAGACATTTTTCTCTTTGCTGCATGCAGAAAGGGAAATTCTGACGTGACGAGGTGGGCAATCTCCAGCTTTGGAAAAGTGCCTCTTTCAGGTGGATGTTGGGGTAATTTATGACTCCTCCGTCCTTACAGATTGACCTGGAACATTCTCCAGCCACTGAACAGTGAACTTCTGAAACTATAGAGCATAGCCAACTGAAGAGAAGTACACAGATTTGAGGCCCTGTCTACTTTCCCTGCATGCTGCTCCTATGAGTTTGGCCTTTGCCCAAACACTCAGTTGAGTAGACAGACTGACCCTACAGTAAGACAGAATATCCCTTTCTTATTGAGGAGGTTAGAGGGAAGCAGTTTTATCCCCTTGGGAGGGCCTGTAGGCTGACAGCTGTCTCTGAGGCTGTTAATATTCTCTGAAGCTCCCATCCGAAAATGTAGCCTCTACAGATAAGAGTAGAGCTTTGTAGTGCTTCGTAAAACTGTTCATCAAAGCTGCCGGAATGATGTCTCTGAGCTATTTGGACAAAGAAGACCCAGGAACTTTCTGGCTCAAAGAAGACTGTCCGTTGGACACAGAGTGAGCATCTGAGCACGTGAGTCTTATCTGATTGTGACATCAGAGGCCACCTGGCATAAAACTTGCGCCACTCCTTCTCCTTGCCATTCTTGGGACGAGGACAAAATGTTGGCAGGACTGTCTCCTGTGGAAGACAGCATTATGCTGTAGCAGGAAGGATAGATCTGGCCCTAAGTACAACCTCAGCTCTGATACTATGAACTGATATAACAGCTAACAACAACAAAATCTTACTTGCTATCTGTCATGCCATCACACCTTTGCCACACACACCCCTGAATTTGTTTTGAACAGACTGTTCTGTTGTTTAAGTCTGCATAAAATTGCTTCTCTGGTACTCCTGAACACCACACTTTGCAATGCCAGCTCTGTATTATACAGTGGCAATTGAGTGCTCTTCCTCACTCGATGTCACACGAAGTTGCTTCAGAAAGGAAAAGCGGCTCTCCGTGTGCCTGGAGGCTCCTGGGCGCCACACACAGCTTTTGTGACGGCACTTATTATACATTGTGCTTAAATGACAATCTAGCCTAAACAATTATCTCCATCCTCTGATGTTTGTATTTTTAGCACGCGATTTCCCTTAATTAACCATGAAAAGAGGATGTTAATTACTCTTGCCATTTCGTCTTAAGCCAGTCAAATCAATTTCAAAATGGACATCAATTAATGCTGTTTAAAATACATTTCAGAATCAATCAGATGACATAGACGAAAGCATTTCAAAAGGAACACCATTCAAAAAGGCCGTCTTTGAAGCAGGTAGAAGAATAGCTTTGGTCCGCTGCACGGATCTTGTGTGTCATGTTAGCATTTGGCACTGCTTTTGTGGCAAAGAGATTAACATGTGCACAGTTGCTTTAATTTTCCACTTTGCTAGTATTTTTTTCCTTTTTTGCAGTAAGACACAGACACCACGTTGGGAGGGAAGTCAGGGAAGGGAGGTGTCGTTCCGGCCAGGAGCATGTTCCCTCCAGAATTTCTGAGCATTTTTTATCCTCCGCAAGCCTGTTCCTTTCGTTATCTGCATTTTGCAGCAGGCTACGAGACATTAATGAGAGATTTCATGTTCATACCAATTACTTGAAATATTTAACATCCCTCTTAAGGTGCATTTACACTTCAAAGAAATGACTCACTCTAAACATTCCACTAGGCTACAATGGGGAGGGGGCATCTTATCCTTGTTTGGCACCATTAGAGAAAAGTATTTTCTATTATAGCCAAGGTCCTGTTATCACATTAATTTTTAACCCCTGCTTTTAGCAAAAAGGTATTCTGGACAGTTTCCAGCTTGTGGGTTTGTATCAATACTCCCAGTTGCTGATTGGCAATTAAATTTATCACAAACTTGTGCGGTTGTTCTCCATTGGTGCCTTTTCCTCAGCTAAAACCAATACTGTGTCCCCAGTTTGAAGAAGCACAGCTGAAGCTGCAGGGACTGTTGAAAATGCTAATAATTTTTTAAAGTTTGCACTGATCAGTAGCAATCAAAGAAGCCTAAGGCTGCAAACTCCCTTATCTGGGATTAAGGCCTGATGAACTCCGTGGGTTTGATTCTGAATACACATTTCCAGAACTGCACTGGAAGAACAATGATGGATTTGGATTCTAATGTTTAGAGCAATATTCTGTATCCATCAAGGACCAGTATTGGACCAACTTGCTGGCTTTTAAGAAAATTTAGGCCTCTTCTCTCATTACCTTTTGTAGAAAAGCAGCCCAAGTAAGCAACTTACACCTACTTTGACTTTCTTCACTAGTGCTCATTCAGATTTCATTATACATGTGGGTTTTTTAGTGTTTGGAAAGTCCATTTATAAAATTGAACTAATTCAAGTTCATCCAGTCCAAGGAGGAACGAGTTCAGTTTAAGTTCACCCAATTTAACGTCTTAATTCATGAGGAGTTCATCTTTATGAGGAAAAAAAGTATTCACAATGTTAAAAGCTACTTTGCTGGGGTATAGGCTCCAAAAATAAATCAGGGAACATAAATAAGTAATAAGATGTCTGACAGACAGATAGTCAACAAGTGAAGATTCTTCATAATTGTATTTCCCTCCTAAAAAAGGTTTACCCTGATTACTTTCTGCCAGCCACACAGCTGTTAAAGGCACAAGGCATCATCATTCACTTTGCTCCTATACTTCTTGCTGCAAACTGCTCATATTAGAAGAGATCAAATATTTTCAGTAAGGAAGAGACAGAAAATGCATCACATTCCTTCCAACTTTTCCATTCCCCCCCCCCATTTTAATTGTTTTCCATGGGATTCCACCCCAACCACCATCAAAACATAAGTCACGCCTGCCTCCATTGACTGAGCAGTTTTAAAAAAGCGGATCTGTGCTTTCCAGAGCTTCCTAGCACACAAACATCTATTCAAGAGATCCACCCCCCCAAAAAAAAACCCAACCATCAAATCACAGGCTATCTCTGTGTCCATTGATGTGTTATTTAATTTGTTGGTGGTTTTGTTGTCTTTCTGTGTAAAATATCATGACGATCCATGCCATGTTTTTATGACGCTGGCTGATCTGTGATTCCTATTTTGCAGTCTACCAATGTAAGCTTCAATCCGATGGTGATTTTTAGGTGACCTTGAAGAATGCATATCGCTGAAATTCAAGATGGTCTATTTTAATTCTGCTGGATCTGACTCTTTTGCAGATGCACTGGGAAAGTGTGAGTGTGTGTGCGTCCTTTCTCTCCTACTGTCTGTTGTGTGGGGTGGGTATTGATTGGCTCAGCGAAGTGTGAAGAAAAGCAGTCAGAAGAAGAAGAAGAAGAAGAGTTTGGATTTGATATCCCGCCTTTCACTCCCTTTAAGGAGTCTCAAAGCGGCTAACATTCTCCTTTCCCTTCCTCCCCCACAACAAACACTCTGTGAGGTGAGTGAGGCTGAGAGACTTCAGAGAAGTGTGACTAGCCCAAGGTCACCCAGCAGCTGCATGTGGAGGAGCGGAGACGCGAACCCGGTTCCCCAGATTACGAGACTACCGCTCTTAACCACTACACCACACTGGCTCTGCCCACAGTACTCTCTCAAAATTCCCAAATATTCCCATAGGCCATAAAGGGTTGGGTATCCCTTGGTATAAACTATCCCAGCCGTGTTTCCTCACCACTTAACTGCCCTGAGAAAAAGGCTTCTAAGTGGCATAGGATGCTATTTCACCCAACACTGAATGCAAAACCCATATTCTGTTAGCCATAGCTAATATTTTATTACACAATGATTTTTCAGGAAAAGAAAGCTATTTTTATTTTTAAAAGTCTGATTTGCATCCCATTAAGAACAAACCCCACCCGCAGCAGCCATCTGTCTGTACGCGTCACAGCGCTGTTTTCCTTGATCCAAGCTGTCTTAGGAAAAGTTCAATTCCTCTCATTTTTTCGGTTGCTTTAAAAATTTATTTTAGGAGCTCTCATTCTGAAAGAAGTGAGGCACTTTGTGGATGTTTTTCATCCTAGGAAAACATTTTTGATGGCTGTAAAATGGAAGCTGAAGATGCAAGGCTTGTATGCAGGTGCAAATATAAGGACTGCGGTTCAAATAACTCTTCAGTGGGACTTGAGAAGAAACTCACGATAAACGATCACGTTCTAGTTACTCAGTCATCTGTAAAATCCTGCACCTTTTGTTGCTGTTGTTGGCATCCGTCTGACTTGAGAGACAATGGAGTGTCAAACTAAATCAAACTAAAGTGACCTTCCTGAAGTGCAAGCCTGGGCAGTGTGTCTGGAGGTCCTGGGCTGCCCATATGACAAGGAAAGCAGGGCAATATGACACCAGCTTGGCTGCAGGAGTTGCCGGAAGGAGGCATACAATGGGAAACTAGGGGCATATAACTGCAAATCAAAATTCTCCTCACATCTCGGCAAGGCACTATAGGCAGCAAGCCTAAGAAGCACCTTGGTAAACAACCACTGGTACCATGTTATGTGAACTGCTTGCAGCCATGTCAAAGGATTTAAAACCATATACAGTGGTACCTCTGGTTGCGAACGGGATCCATTCCGGAGGCCCATTCACAACCTGAAAAGAATGCAACCCGCGTCTGCGCACACGCGGGTCGTGATTCGCCACTTCTGTGCATGCGCGTGCTGTTATTTTGTGCATCTGCACATGCGTGAGCGGCAAAACCCGGAAGTAACCCTTTCCAGTACTTCCGGGATGCCATGGGATGCAACCTGAAAATGCGCAACCTGAAGCAAATGTAACATGAGGTATGACGGTACTCCCAAGCTTAAGGCAGCAGAGAAAGCATTTTCAAGTGAAGGCACCCATCTTATGGAATTCCCTCCCCAAGGAAGCTCACCTTGTGCCTACTTTGCTACCTTTCTGGTAGCAGGGACAATTAAAAAATAAAATAAAAAAATCTGAACTTTAAAAGTTCTGAAGGTCTGTCTTTTAATTCTGCTGCTTTTGGTCACTGATTGTTACTACACCATTTTCTCTTGATTTTATTGCATTCTATGTTGTGAACTGCCTTGGAAGGTTGAAGGATGTGCAAAATAAGCAAACAGATTATTATTACCATCATCTGAAGAAGCTGTCTGATTCTGCGGTCACTGTATGCTGCAAGAAGAGAACCTTATTTAAGGAAGCACTTAAGAAAGAAGAAGAAGAAGAAGAAGAAGAGTTTGGATTTGATATCCCGCTTTATCACTACCCTAAGGAGTCTCAATGTGGCTAACATTCTCCTTTCCCTTCCTCCCCCACAACAAACACTCTGGGAGGTGAGTGGGGCTGAGAGACTTCAAAGAAGTGTGACTGGCCCAAGGTCACCCACCCAGCAGCATGTGGAAGAGCAGGGAATCGAACCCGGTTCCCCAGATTATGAGTCTACCACTCTTAACCACTACACAACACTGGCTCCATGTAGAAAGCCATGTAGTGACTCAGGCAAGTGAAATAAGACACATACTACTTGGAAAAAAGTTTCCCTTCTTCCCCTATACTTTCTCTCAGGATTACTGGCTCCTTAACCTGGGGGAGAAGTTCCTTCTCAACTGTAATTCATACGAGCTGCCTCAGTTACTACAAAGAAAACGTCTTCATCAAATGATGACGAAGCAGATGTGGACAGGAAGGCTATTTAAACATTTACAGTGGTGCCATTCTAAAAGGTAAAGGGACCCCTGACCATTAGGTCCAATTGTGACTGACTCTGGGGTTGCGACGCTCATCTCGCTTTACTGGCCGAGGGAGCCGGTGTACAGCTTCCGGGTCATGTGGCCAGCATGACTAAGCAGCTTCTGGCGAACCAGAGCAGCGCACGGAAACGCTGTTTACCTTCCCACCGGAGCGGTACCTATGTACCTACTTGCACTTTGACGTGCTTTTGAACTGCTAGGTTGGCAGGAGCAGGGACCGAGCAACGGGCGCTCACCCCATCGCGGGGATTCGAACCGCCAACCTTCTGATCGGCAAGTCCTAGGCTCAGTGGTTTAACCCACAGCGCCACCCGCGTCCCGCGATTCTAGCCACAGACAAAAAGGAGGTTTCTGTAGATTCCAACAGTGTTCTAGCCATGCCATTCTACTGGGAAACCTAATTGTGCATAAGAAGCAGCCAACTACCTCCCTTCATGGTCAGACTGGTGTCCCACTAATGGCTGCCGTGTGGCTGGCAGACATTGCTTTACACTTACACAATGGGAACAAAGTGATATCTTAAGTACAACTTGGGGCTGAAATGCTTCATTTTCATAACTGTTGTGCTTGCTGCGGGGTGGTTTGCTTTCCCCCCTTTTTCTTTTAGTGGGGAGGGTGGCCTAGGAAAAGGCATCTGCTGAATAAGAGGAAGGAGCAGGAAGAGCAGAATATCCTAGTTAAACACAGCAGGTCCCCAACTGCAATTAATTTATCCTGCATGCTATTTTCTAAATTCCTCTGGTTACCAGTCTAAACCCAAGGCTCTAAGGAGGTATGGCAGTTGCTAAGGAAGGCACACGACCTTTCCAAGTTCTGCTGTTGTTATTAGCACCAAGAAGAGAATTTCTTTTTTTTAAAAAAGTTATTATTAGCTGCCTTTCCATATATATATATATATATATATATATATATATATATATATCACCATTAGGTCCAGTCGTGTATGTGTGTGTGTATGAAGGTAACATACAATTTAAAATTTAAATTTACAATTTAAAATAAACCAGTACAAATTATAATGATGATGGCATTATAGGTCAGGACATTAATAGGCAAGATGTTAAATTGTTTTTATATGCAACAACTGCGGCAAGCGTATTGTTAGCCCAGAAATGGAAACAAGAAGAATTTCTGACGAAAGAATAATGGCAGACAAAATTAATGGAGTATGCAGAATTGGACAAAATGACAGGAAGGATTTGAAACCTGCGGGACCAGAGATTTACAGAAGATTGGAAGAAGTATATGAATTATTTGAAGGGCAACTGTAATCAACAAATTACACTAGTAGGACTACAAGAAGTTTTGTAAGGAGAAATATACGAAGTGTTACAAAGTAGAAAAAGATAGAGATATTGGTTATGAGTTTGAAATGTAATAGGGAAGATAAGAAATGCATACTGAGAGATTAGATTGGAAAATTTTCAGACAGGATGGAAGTCAAAAATTTGAACAAGATGTAAAAGTATGTTTAATTACTGTTGAAAATGATATGTTAAAAAAACTAATAAAAAATTATATATATGGGGGGAAAATTATAATGATGATGCAACTTACTGAGCAGGAGTCATATAACCCAGCAGAGCAGAAGAGTAAACCTTTCAGCCCAATAACCAAAAAGGAAGCCTAAAAATAAAACTCCTTAAGAAGAACTGAGGTCTGTTGGGAAGCACTCAGGCAGCATCATCTAGGAATAGAACTGGCACATACTCCGTTTCTGGACCAAAACAAAAGATTTCAGCTGGAGAATCTTCTCGTGATTCAAAATCTGTATGCACTTCTGCCATACACTGCTTTAGCAATTGTTTGGCATAATTTGGGCCCTGAGTGATGCATTTCAAGCCTTTTTGCAGAGTGCGACAGATTTTGCAATCATATAGTTATGCGACTAATTCTTCCACATTATGTTTTGCTGAAGGTTGCACTGAACCATGGTTTTGGACTTAAAGCTTCTGCTCTTCATGCTTCAAATGGGAAGTAAATGAAGTGAGGAGTAAATTTCAAAATTATAAATGTGTCTTCTTGGTATGACAACATAATATTCCAAAATCAGAAGAGATTAAAGGAAACAGTTTACCATTTTAGAGTCAAAACATCACAATACAATTATCAAAACAATTCAGGACATTTTTGGCTGTGGCGCTAAAAGCTCTATGACTCTGACAACTCTTAGATTAATGATCCAGTGGATTCCATGAAAATACGCTGGATTACGATAAAGCTGCCTGAGTTTTGCGAATATTCTGAATTGACAGAATCACAAAATTATTTTGACAGTATTCATCAACCTCTGTTGATTCAGCAGAAAAAAGAATTATCCTGTCTGCCTTCACCTACTAACTGCCTCCCAATCTGAGCAGTGTAACAACAGTAAACAACAACAACAACATAGCGGTTTCCTTCAAAAAATATAAATCAGTGCTGTAGAGCTACAGTGCCATGCTAATTTCATCAGTTTGGGGGCCAGGACCCGAATGGCTGTTGCACAAAATACCCATCTGTTACCATAGTTACACAGTGCTCAGACAGTCTGTGTGAAAATTAGGGACATCTCCATGGCAAAGTTTGAGAAACTCTGATCTAAGCTTTTCCCTCAAAAACCACCTCTCCCCATATGAACTGACCTGGACCCTGCAATCATAATCAGAATCCCTTTTCTCTGGGTGTCCTCCATGAGAGGTCTGGAAGTTTGCAACACAGGAATGGCCTTTTCTGCAGTGGCCCCCCGTTTGCGCAGTGGTCTCCCCGAGGAGGCTCACCTGCCTGGCACCTTCATTATACACCTTTAGGTGCCAGGTGGGGGAAAAATGCTTCTCTGCAACCAGGCATTTGGTGGATTAACATTCTATGGCTTTTTAAATATGTTTGTGGGATGGAGGCTATTGGGTTTTTTAACGTATTTTGTGCAGTGGAACCTCTACCTGCGACCATAATCCGTTCCGGAGGTCTGTCTGGAGGTCAAAATGGGTCGCTGGGAGAGGTGCCGTTGTGCGTAAGCACGGGCAGCGATTGCTCACTTCTGCGCATGTGCAAACGGCGGCAAACCCACCGGTTACTTCCGGGTTTGCCGCAGACGTTGGGTGAAATGGACGCAAGCGGAGGCGGACGTAAGAAGAGGTTTGACTGTATTATCATTTTGTGAATTGCCCTGGGATCTTTGGATGAAGGACGGTATACAAATTTAATCAACAACAACAACTCGCTGTCACCCCATTGCAAACACAGTGGCCTGTGCTTTCCTGTGTGCTTTGTGTGGACAAGAGGAATTTAGAAGATTTCGTTTTGTCTAACCATTTCCCCAGGCTCTCTTGTCTTAAAATTCTTAGTAAACAGCCTGCCACTAGAGTTTTCCCAAAAGGAGTTGCCTTGCAACACAAAGCCTTAGAGTTCCCATCTTCTGGGAGTATTTTGACATAGACACGACTTCAAAGGATGCCTCCTTCCACCTTCGCTGTGTCTCAGATGAATCCAGTATATGTGCGCATACACACAGAGAGAAAAATTCTACACTAGTCTCTTGATAAAGGCAGAACTACAGAATCTAATGAGTCGGAAGAAATCTAAAATCCATACCTTTACTAGCCTAAAAAAATAAGTAAATCCATACATTTACTAGCCTACAAAATAGCAAGCAGTATACAAGCTTCTGGATCCCCCAAACGCTTCATCAGATAAGTTGGTAAAAAATGCAAAGGGGTGAGGGGAAGAGAGAGAAACCCAGTTGTTCAGATGATGAGTGTATATTATGAAAGTCCCTAACCTACATGGGAATATATCTGCAGGCTTAGTAGATCAGAACTAATGATGCTAAAAAAAGAACAACCTGAAAAGGTGACGAAGAAAAATACTACATCTGAAGTTAGAAGTGTTTTATAGTCAAAGTATGCTGCCTGCCAGTGGCGTAGCGTGGGGGGTGCAGGGGGGGCCGGCCGCACCGGGCGCAACATCTGGGGGTTAGGGTTAGGGGGCGCAAATCCACGGGTTAGGGGGTGCAAATCCATGGGTTAGGGGGCACAAATTACTTGCCTTGCCCCGGGTGCTGACAACCCACGCTACGCCACTGCTGCCTGCTTCCCCCCACGTTAAGGCACCCTTCTGTCCTGTACACACTGAGCTGAGCTGAAAGAGTTGTTTTCCTTTGGTGCTACCCGACACAACTGCAATGTGGTTGAAATAGGTTAGGTCCAGTCATGACCGACTCTGGTCTAAACCGCAGAGCCTAGGGCTTGCCGATTGGAAGGTCAGCAGTTCAAATCCAGGCGACGGGGTGAGCTCCTGTTGCTCAGTCCCTGCTCCTGCCAACCTAGCAGTTCGAAAGCATGTCAAAGTGCAAGTAGATAAATAGGTACTGCTCCAGCAGGAAGGTAAACAGCGTCTCGTGGTTGAAATACTGCAACCCTATTCCGGGAGGGCTTTCACATGGGGCCTTCCTACCTGACTGACATCCCGCTTGGAGGGAGGTTACAGAGCAGAGGTGGGAAAGACCCACAAAATTGTTCAATTCACCCATATGTGCATGATGGACATGCACTCACTATCACTCTTCATTGCAAGGGACTGCATGCCTCTGGTCTTGGGTGCAAAGGGCCACGCATTGTGTAAGTCACACCAAACTCACAGGGGGATCAGTCCTGATGGCAGGATTGTATCCAAATGATCTTCCCACCAAATGCAGCAGGAATGTTTTGTGTCTTTAAAAAGCCACACAGGCTATCATTACAGGTAAGAAGAAAGAGCAGGTGATAGGTAAGTGACCCGGAAGCTGTACGCTGGCTCCCTCGGCCAATAAAGCGAGATGAGCGCCGCAACCCCAGAGTTGGCCACGACTGGACCGAATGGTCAGGGGTCCCTTTAGCTTTACTTTAACCACTGAACTACACCAGCTGAAATCCTCTGTACACTTGTGGGATGGGGGAAAATTAAGCAGTGCACAGAAAGTTCTTAAAGCTGCTTAGGAATATATATCCCTACCATGTGAATGTGTTACAGAGATAACGACAGTGTTGAATGTCATTGCCAACAGTTTTATTCTTTACACATCTCATGCTTCTGCTATTCACCGCCCAACCCCCACCCACTCAGTGAAGAAGGCAAGTCTCTGTGTTTGACTTACTACCCATTTGCCATACTCAGTTTCTCAGTCCCTTGAGAAACTACTTGTAAGCTTCATTGCTTGGGTCCCCCCCCCCCCCCGCCAGCTTCTCTGGCTCCTGCACCATAGCAACAAGTAAAATTATCACTAGGGAAAGGATTCTAGATAAGCATGAGCTTGTGTCCTTGGGAAAATCACCTTTCCACCCAAAGAAGAGGACATTAATGTGGATTTGAGGACTAACAAAATAATGCACTTCGTGTATTATTATTTGTATTATTATTTGTGGGCGATTTTTGAAAGTTGAATGCTGATAAGCAAGAGCGCAGAAGTTCTTACTCACACAGTATCTATAAAGCGTCAGCTTCTGGGTTAGCAATGGTTGAAAATACTGAAAATAATTGGAGCACTTCATATACTGGGGAAATAGCTTTATTATCTGAGATAAGACAGGAAGCCAATGTCTAGAAAGGATTTTCTCCTTCGTAAGAGAATGCAATGAAATTAGCCACTGATTCTGCCGCTGGAAAAATGTTTTGTGGAGAAATACCAAATAGGAACCAATTTTAACTGGGTAAATTGCCAGGCTGCTCAAATGCAAGCTTCCCCCCTTTCTCTCCCCCCCCCACTTCAAGTGTAGTTATTCACACTACGACATCATTCCACCACTGTTACACTTCTACTTTTTTATGTTTTAAGGGCTGTGACTGCTGTGTTAAATTTTCACTTTCCACCTCATCCACAAGAAGGCTTGTATGAACAAGAAGTACGTAACAAAGAAGTTAATTTGGCACATTGCACCATAACTGCTGTAGTGCAACAAATGTGGGAAATACCCCCCCCATTGGAACATCTGTGGTATGAAAAGTTACTTTTCTGCAAGAACCTACGGACCATGTGGAAACTGCTTCATTTGCCAACCTGACACTCCTGAAAGTTCTGAGGTCACAAATCAACTAGACCATGGGTAGGCAAACTAAGGCCCAGGGGCTGGATCTGGCCCAACTTCCTTCTAAATCTGGCCCACGGGTGGTCCGGAAATCAGCGTGTTTTTACATGAGTAGAATGTTCCCTTTTATTTAAAATGCATCTCTGGGTTATTTGTGGGGCATAGGAATTCGTTCAAATATTTTGTTTCAAAATACAATCTGGCCCTCCACAAGGTCTGAGGGATAGTGGACTGGCCCCCTGCTGAAAAAGTTTGCTGACCCCTGAACTAGAAGGTGGGAGTATGCCTAACTATCCTGATATTGTCTTGAGCACAAGTCACCCTGAATGTGGAATAAAAGTCCCATCTGGAGGGGCCATAATTCACTTAAAATCTCCCACAAGTTTAGGTCTGCAGTATGTTGGGAAAATCCTAGTCAATTTTAAAAGGGTTAACATTGGAATACATTCATGATCACGTACTCTACATCACCCAGCCCCAACACATGGTGATACAAAAGAATTTGGGCAAGAAAACCAATTTAAAAGCAATTATTTGGGGGTCACGGGGGGGGGGTGAATCTGTACCCTTTGACATTGGCGTTGGAAGTAATAATGTGATGTAGCCTACCCATGTGACCGAAACTTCTGTATGCTACTTGTATGACTTGGAGCTGGATCAGGGGGTATAACTGTTTGCTTTTTTGGCAGTTAGCTTGCAAATGCAGTAAACACATTGATGGAATCTTAGAGGCTGTATTCCGCTCCACACTGGCGCATCTAAGGTTTATCACGCAATCTAACACCCATTTATCAGCTACTTGCCCACATCAGTCTTGCTGATGCTTATGTTCCTTGTTAGATTCCTCGAGAATTACTTTCCTTTCCTTCTGTAAAAGAGAGAACTGCCAGTTCTGGGAATCTAGGCAAAACATTCCAACAATTCGATCCCTTAAAAGTATTCTGCTCAAGGGACAACGCTGCTGGAAATTTTTGAGTGGGCTCTCTGTAGTGGCAACTCTGTCATACAACTATACATACAGAATTAATTTTCATTATCATTTCAGATCTTTTTAAAAAAATAATTTGAACAGCTCAGAGGATTAGTACGGCAGCTTTTTCAGATGCCTAAGCATGCTGGTTTAAAACGATTTGCTCGCTGCAACTGCCATGTAACATTTTTCTGACTGCATTTGAAAAGATGTCATATATGACATACAAAACAACATTTATGTTTCCTTTCCAAACACCGGGCAGGAATAGTAATCAAGAAGGACAGCCTCTTCTGCATCATCATGTCACCCTTTCCCATTTAATGAGGAAATAGATGGTATTATGGCTTGAATCTCACCTATACTGTACTGTGAATTAATTAGATGCCCTTGGGCAAGTTGCTATCTTCCAAGCCCACCCACTCCCTCCTTTCGCAACAGGAGGATAATATTTCCATTCTATCATAGGAAAGGATTCCTAATGCATGCAAAGTATTCTGAACACTCAAAAAAGGACATCGATGCTAAGAAAAATTATAAGCAGTCATTTTTCATGTGCCATCTGAAAACTCAGCCATTTTTTTTTAAAGAAACAATAATCCCGCAGCTGGTGGCAGGTGATTAAGTTAAGTTCA
This sequence comes from Podarcis filfolensis, assembly GCF_964270895.1. Classification (NCBI taxonomy): domain Eukaryota; kingdom Metazoa; phylum Chordata; class Lepidosauria; order Squamata; family Lacertidae; genus Podarcis; species Podarcis filfolensis. The sequence goes on from NC_139603.1 coordinate 10,630,615, forward strand.
GACAGGGAAGACATATGGTTATGACGCAGTTTAAAGGAGAATGGCAAAAGGTTATACAGTGCTGGGATGTATTAGCAGGTTCTGAGAGCCAATGTAGTGTGGTGTTTAGGGTGGCAAGGCTAGTAGACCCAGGACCAAGCCTCCACTCAGCACTAAAATGCATTGGATGACCCTGGGTCTTTGCCTAAACTACGTCACAGGGTAGTTGTGAGCAAAGGTATGATATGCTGTACATTTAACTGCGGCTGCTATTCTTAAGCAAATGGTGTGTGTTCTTTTCGAGATTTTGTTTCTTGTTCATCGGTTATAATATTAAAATAAAGTATTTAAAAATCTTTTGTGTCTGAACACAGATAGATATTGTCTCATTGGCACAGGCTTCTTCCTCTTTCCTGCCAATTCCATGCCGAGAAAGTTCCACAATAATTCAGAGCACAACCACAATTCTATCGTTTTTTAAAAATACTGATACACAAGTTGCAACAAAACCACTGCTACCCTGTCGTCTTTTATTATCTCTGCTAAGGAAAAAAATTCCGGGGTGAGATTCAACAGCCCAGCTCATTGGGATGCAAGTCCCCTGCGGGTCTATGCGATCAGTAAAAGAAGGAAGTTCCAGCCAAGTAATTTGGAGCAAAACAGCGGTCAGTAGCAGCCTTTATTGTTGCACAACAGGTCCCCACAGGAGTAAGAACCCTGAGCTTGCGGTGACACCCTCTTTCCCCCAGAATACGCTTTGAGAGGCATCATTGATACAGCATCACTACATCACTAGGTAAAGGTAAAGGGACCCCTGACCATTAGGTCCAGTCGTGGCCGACTCTGGGGTTGCGGCACTCATCTCGCTTTACTGGCCGAGGGAGCCGGCATACAGCTTCTGGGCCATGTGGCCAGCATGACTAAGCCGCTTCTGGCAACCACAGCAGTGCACGGAAACGCCGTTTACCTTCCCGCTGGAGCGGTACCTATTTATCTACTTGCACTTTGACATGCTTTCAAACTGCTAGGTTGGCAGGAGCAGGGACTGCACGACGGGAGCTCACCCCGTCGCTGGTATTCGAACTGCTGACCTTCTGATTGGCAAGTCCTAGGCTCTTGGCCAACCTTCTGATTGGCAAGTCCACAGCACCACCCGCATGTCACAAATGGGGAGGAGTATACAAGGGTTACACAAGTCCAACATTAGGTCACTTTATCAGACACCTTTCCCAACCCTTCTTAAGTACCCATCACCGAAAGAGCAATAAAACTCTTTACATATCCTTGCCCTCAGGACTTGTCTGGAGATGGGCTTTCAGAACACCTTACTTTGCTAAACTGCCTCTGCGGATGTCTATGGTTGCCCCCTTGGTCACTCCCTGGATGGGGTGCCATCTATGTGTTGTCACACTTAGGGAATTATGGCGGGATGCCTTGTTCCTGCTGCCTACAGTGACTTCCTGCTTCTTGGTTCATGGAGGGAGGTGGAGTCCAAATTCACCTTTCCTTAAGGGTTAAAATGGCGTTGGAATGAGGAGAGTTGGTTAAAGTATGGATTTTCTACTAATTTCTAAAGCTAGGTATCTTCCCTAGCTGTCAAGTCGAAAGGATACATTCAGGCATAATATTTGTAACATTGTAATAACTTTAAAGATGAGGGGGCATGTCATTTTCATAACATCTCTATGAACATTTGTTTTGTGATACAAGGGGCAAGCAAAGCAACATTTTTACAGTCTTAAAAAAAATACAATATTTTGGGTTGGAAGAAGGGTAAATTAGAATCCACTGATTGAAGTGTGGAATGTTAGTAATGACTAACTTGTCATGATATTCAGGTCAGTGGGAACTAGGTTCACCTAACTTACTCTGAATCCAAATTAGTGTGTTACTTTATATCATTTTTACCCTGTCCTTCTAAAAATATGCACAATCTATATCCAGTCCTGGATCAATCGCTCCATTAAAATCTGTCACTAATTCCATAAATCAGAATATTGATTTAAAAATTCAGGTTATTTGGAACATTCACCAGAGGCAGAAAACACGTTCACCGATGCTTTTATAGTCTCCCTTATAAGTAAATTGTTGCTATTTTGGACTTGGGAGACTCAAGCATTGTATCCAACTAGGTTTTAATCAGAGTTGGCCCATTGAAATTAATGAACATAAGTTAGTTGTGCTGGTTAATTTCAATGGGTCTCCTCTCAGTAGAACTATAATTGGAGACAACCCCCAGTTGCAGTCTTCCTGGGTTTTGTTGAAAGGGATCTCACACTATTTTGATAATACAGAAAACAAAACATAGTTTCAGTGGGATGTAAATAGGGTTTTTTAAGACGCCGTGGGAGAATGCTGTTAACTAAACATGATTTGCCAGAGCTATTTGTTCTGAACAGAAAGATGAAGCTGAAACAGGGAGAAATGTACAAAAGAAAACAATAAATCTAGTATAGAATGAAAGTACCATTTAAATAAGATTTCTTGAGCATTCTTGCTTAATGTTTAGATTACTTACTTCAAAATGAAATGAAATATGTTACATTAATAACAGTGTGCTTTTTCCTAAGGCACTGGACTCTCCTTTTCTGACAAAACCATTTACCAATATTAAATCTATGATTAACAACAATAATTTTCAATATTATTATTATTATTTCTACACAGCCCTCCATCCGAGGCTCACAGGGCAGTTTACAATAAGAAAGCACAAAAATGCGTACCATTGCAAGAAACAAAAACAGTATTAAAGGATCTCAAGAATTCAGCACTGTTTAGGGAAGTTTTTAATGTTTGATGTTTTATTCTGTTTTTAATCTGTTGGGAGCCGCCCAGAGCGGCTGGGGAAACCCAGCCGGATGGGTGGGGTATAAATAAATTATTATTATTATTATTATTATTATTATTATTATTATTATTATTATTCACCCAGTAAGTAAGTGGAAGTTACTACACTTGCTATGGCTTTTCACAACAACTTTAGGCTATAGATAAGAAATGCATATTAATTAAGAAAGGATTTCCCTGATTTTTCAAACATTTGATGGCTAAAGGCCTTTTGAAAACTGTGACCTATTTTAAAACAGTGATCTTCAGAATACTTTATTTATCCTGTTATGTTCAAAGTATTGGGCTCTAAGGGTTTGGAATTTCTAAATAATTGATGATCTCCTAACCAAAAGGGATGCACATCAAAGGAAGAAGCTGCAGCTTCTGTTCACTTGATGAAGCTACACAAACAAGCAAAACATGTGGATAAGGATGCAAATACGAAAGGAAAAAAAACGCAAACAGATTTCCAAAACATAAGTCTATTATGACATATTTCATGAGTTCCACTGGTTATAAATCCATAAATTATGAATCGGTAGTCAGAATTACACAAAAACCCATAATGATGCAGCTTTCTCAAGTGTCTCCACTGCAAATACCAATCTTCAGATAACAAAGCCCTTTCCTAGTCTTATTCACTGTATTTTAATAATTAAAGCAGCAAACTCTAGCCCTGAATGTTGTTCAGAATATATCAGAAACTGTTAATATGGCAAATCCGTTGCTCTTCCAGTTACAAAACCCTTTAAGAACCCGTTTTATATGCTTGGATCAATTTCTGTACCTCTGCACTTCTGAGTTTAATGCTGGAAGTATAATAATTTGGCCCATGCATCCAAATATGCAGGCCTGACGTAAATCATAAGAAAACAAGGCAGAGTTGAAACTAATAGCTTTTAAAAAGAACATTTGCACCCAGGTCAAAAATACCCGGTTTTGGGTGATCTTTGGCACTTGTTGCAAAAAATAAAAAATAATTTTTTTTGGGGGGGTCACCTGTTTATTTTAACCCACAGGCTCTCAATCTCAGATAGCTTTACTAGCTATCAGTGACATTATGATGCAGCCAAATATGATTAGCTACTTAACATTGTGATGCCACCCTCTTCATTATGTGATCCTTAATTAGCTGTGATCACACTGATGAAAAACTCAGGAAGAAAAAGGAAGCACCAGCCAAGCAGGAAAACATTGCCGAAGTTGAAGCATGAGCCAGAGGAAGCAGTGATGTTGAACAGGGTCAAAAACACAGAATATACGTATGCTTCTTTTCTGTATGATTTCGATTCAAGCTGATTCCCCCCCCCCATACAGAATTTGTCACCTTGAAAAAATTTTACTCATTTTAAATAAAATATTGGTATATGGACAAATAAAAGCAAGTGATATTTGATGTAATTTTGGTCATAAACACAGACTTTGGAAGGGCTCATTCTACAATGCTAATACAAATAAAATTTCCCTCTTTTGTGGGGCTAAAGACAGTGTGGGAAACGGATATGGGGGAAAAACTGGTGTCAGATCACTGTGTGGCATGTGTAGTCTCTCACCGCAGTCCTTTCTAAATAATCAGGAAAACTCTCATGCGCTCATTCGTCAGTGGTTTTATACATCAGTTCAAATGGCCCACATTCAGGGTAATGGTGCCAAGAAAGGTCCGTATAGTTAAAGCTATGGTTTTCCCAGTAGTGATGTATGGAAGTGAGAGCTGGACCATAAAGAAGGCTGATCGCCGAAGAATTGATGCTTTTGAATTATGGTGTTGGAGGAGACTCTTGAGAGTCCCATGGACTGCAAGAAGATCAAACCTATCCATTCTTAAGGAAATCAACCCTGAGTGCTCACTGGAAGGACAGATCCTGAAGCTGAGGCTCCAGTACTTTGGCCACCTCATGAGAAGAGAAGACTCCCTGGAAAAGACCCTGATGTTGGGAAAGATGGAGGGCACAAGGAGAAGGGGACGACAGAGGACGAGATGGTTGGATAGTGTTCTCGAAGCTACCAGCATGAGTTTGACTAAACTGCGGGAGGCAGTGGAAGACAGGAGTGCCTGGCGTGCTCTGGTCCATGGGGTCATGAAGAGTCGGACACGACTAAACAACTAAACAACAACAATGCTCTGTGTTGGTGGAAATACAACGAAAGAGGCGTTTATTGCACTGCTGGTGGACCTGCCCTGCTTGGCTCGAGCTAGCTGCCCAGGAGGCAGACCCTGCCCACTATCCCAACTGGCCCAATCACGAGCAGGCAAAGGAGGTAGGCCACTCCCAGCGGGTGGGCGTGGGGAGGCCAGTTGGCTCCACCCTCTGGGTATATAAGGAGGGCCTGTGGCTTGCCTAGGCAGCCATTTCTTCATCAGATCTCCCTTCCTCCCTCTCTACTGTATTTGGCTGACGTGTTGCCACGGTAGACCTTGCTATGGACACTTTTGGTCGCTGTATTCAGGACCAGGTTGGAATTTGCCCAATTGGCAAATTGGCTCCAGCCCTGTGGTTTTTGCCATCCTCACAGCAATTGTCATAACTTTGGCAGTTTAGCATCGGGTAGGCGTAGTCTTGGATGGAAAGGAGGTTGTAGCCTTGCTGGCCCCTCCAAAAAGGGGGCATCCCATTAAAATGATCCAGGGGAGATGCTTCTGTCTGGACGCCCAGGTGGGCGTTAGGGCCACAGCAATCCCCAGGTGTAATCCTGCAGAGCAGCTACTCCTTGATGTAGGTCAATAACTCTCTTGCTTCCAGTTGACCCTGAATTTAAGTCCTTCCAGCAGGCTGGCTGAAAATGGTTGGTTCTACCCAATGCCTATGCCAAACTTCTTACATCTGTGGTCTGATTTGACCCGAATACTAGTTGCCATGTCTCATTCTTCACTGATTTCAAGGCAGTCCGTAGGGCAGAGGGATGTCTGGGCACGCAAATGAAAATATGCTTCATCAATTACTTTAGAGAGCTGGTATGAAGAGCTTTGTTTAGAGCTATTTCATTATTTTCACAGAACCAGAAGACTGTGCAGCAGTGTAGTGGAATTTAATGCTAAACATGTATGATCAACCTTTCCAGTTGCTTATACCCACTAAGTATGCAGTTGTTTGTTTGTATATATATGTATATTTAATTTGATCTTCTTATTTGTTTTTACCCTGACTGTATATATACCTGCATATATACTGTATATGCATTCAGACTGTATGCTGTGTGAAAAAATTTTAAAGCACAAAACATATGCTACTAAACCTCAAAGAACTACCACAAGTCAAATTAAGTCAAACTGACCAGCGATTATTTAACTACTACAGTGGTACCTCCGGTTGCAGACAGGATCCAGAGCTTCGATCGGATCCCGAGGTTTCTGCAACCGGAGGAACCGCATCTGCGCATGCACGCACAGCAAAACACTTCCAGGGGTGCTGCTTTTGCAATCTGAAGTTTATGTTACCCAAGAGTAACGTAAGTCGAGGTGCTACTGTATTCAAATATTGTCAAATGTCCCATGAAGTCAAGAATATGAGTGTGTAGCCTATTTTCATTTCAACATGGAAATTATAACTGAAGAGTAGTTAGTACAGCCTTTCTGCAAAACCATCTTGTCATAGTAAGTAAGTAAGTAAGTAAGTAAATAAATAGGTTTTTCCCCCAATGATAATTTTTAGTTCAAACAATGCATAGTCATTACTCGGTTATTGTGTTGAATCCAAACATTTTAGCTCAGTGTTGTGCAGCTGCTACTCAGTGTTTGCAGGGAGTCCAGATGTCTTCTATAAATGAAGTAATTCTGTTGCACCTAGCAAAACAAAACTTCTTAAATATTCTGGACATTGGGAAAGCTTTCAAAGCAGACAGTGCATGACCCAACTAAAGACAAGTCCCATTGACTGAGTCAAGTATAGGGATGGATCGATAAGGCTAATCTGGGTTTGTTCCACTTTTGCAACTTTCCTTTTTAAGGTTCTGTTTCTGGGGTTATGTGAGATTGAAAAATAGAAATCTGCATGAAATACTGACCCTCCCAGACAAAGGAAATGTTTCTACTGATGATAATGATTCAATTTCTTCCCTGCCTTTCACCAGCAGGGCAGGTTACAACAATATAAAATTCAATATTAAGAACGGCTAAAAAAAAATTACAGTCACATCCTGTATAGGGTGCATCCTGTAAACACATATCTCAGGTGCCAAAGACTAGGGTAAAGAGACCATCTTCAGCATACAGCAGAACCAATAAACGAAGGTGCCATACACACCTCTATGGAGAGGGAATGCCACAATGCCTCAAGCAATGTCCTCTCCCAAGCCGTTACCACATGAACCTCTGAACGTGCTGGATCTATCAAGATGGCCTCTCTGCCAGTCTCAACAGTAAGGGAAGTAGAATTTCAGACATTATTGTTGTTCGCCGCTCTGAGCCCAGCTTTGGCTGGGGAGGGCGGGATATAAGTAACATATTATTATTATTATTATTATTATTATTATTATTATTATTATTATTATTGACATCAACGTGAGCACATTGAACTGGGCCCAGAAATGCACCAGCAACCAATGAGCATTTATGAGGTCATTAAAGAACTGCCTTTTAATCTTCTTTTTTCTTTAAACCATTATCTTCTGCTTGGTTTGCCTTAGAGCAGTGGAATGGGCAAAGGATTCTGTTTCCAGGAAGAATGTGGAGAGAGAATTACTTCGGGAAAAGGGCCACCTAGCCTAGAGATGCAGTTTTGATGTTCAGCTGCTTTTCCCTTTTGCCTCTGCAGTTTGGTGAGTGGCTGGAGTGAGGCACCAAAACAAATCAAGGTTTAGTCAGAATTCTGACATAATGACAAACGGGACTTGAAACATGCCAATATATATAAGCCAACAACAAACCACATTTCCACATTAATGGCTGTTGCTCCCAAACGACAACAACAAAACCCGCAGGGCTGGTTAGGAGTCCAATATCCTGAGATCACAGGTTCTTCCACCTCTGTGCTGTTCCTCGTTCGCATAGATAAAACTGCATAATTGGGACATGATAGGTTGTTTTTTTTAAATAGTCTTACATGTTTTCATACTAATTATGCACAGCAAACCTGCAATATTGAAAGTGTCTCACTGAAATCCATCCTTATCTATTTGACAAATTGCCTTCATTAAAATATCCATAATTAAGGAAAAGCCCCTGGTGTGTAATGGGAATTATTAGTTTAAAAGCTGCAATAACCAAGTCAACCTTCTTGTTTGTGCACTTCCAAGGCACAGCTGTGGGCCTATACTGTGTGTAACTGTGTGAAAGTGGACCCATGCATGAGAACATGAAACTTCAGCTGACTGTAAAGGCAAGAGAAATCACTTAGCACAACCCTTCTGATACTCCACCACTTCAGACGGTGGTGTGTGTGTGTCTGCAAAATGAATGTCTGAATACCTCCACAAACATCAACATATTTCTATCCATGAAAATATAGGATGACAAGGAAAGGGCTCTATCCTGAGTCTATATGCGGGGAATATTGAATACAGAATCTCCCCTAGTCTGAAACTCTTCAGGAACTATTTAGCTGCATGTATAGATAAACTCTGGGACGCAGGTGGCGCTGTGGTCTAAACCACTGAGCCTAGGGCTTGCTGATCAGAAGGTCGGCGGTTCGAATCCCGGCGACAGGGTGAGCTCCCATTGCTCGGTCTCTGCTCCTGCCAACCTAGCAGTTCGAAAGCACATCAAAAGTGCAAGTAGATAAATAGGTACTGCTCCGGCAGGAAGGTAAACGGTGTTTCCGTGGACTGCTCTGGTTCGCCAGAAGCAGCTTAGTCATGCTGGCTACATGACCCGGAAGCTGTCTGCGGACAAACGCCGGCTCCCTTGGCCGGTAAAGCGAGATGAAAGCCGCAATCCCAGAGTCGCCTTTGACTGGACTTAACCATCCAGGGGTCCTTTTCCTTTACCATTCCTTTATAGATAAATTCTAATTTGTATTTGCAGCTGTGGGGGAGAGCAGGGCAGATCTAGGGTCCGCCAATGTCTACTAGAGAAATGCCCTTTTTGTTTTCACATAAGCTAGTCAACCTCCTTCAGTTTGTGCAACAACCTAGTTTAGCTACAGATCTGGTGGCTGGGAAATGACAGCCAAGCTATAGACATTAGATTACTACTGCATGATAGAGCCTCTGAAATTTGATCAGACTCCAGTATATACCGTATTTTGCGTCCCATAGGACGCTCCGTCCCATAGGACGCACCTAGTTTTTTTGGGGGGAAATAAAGGAAAAAATTTTTTCCTTTATTTCCCCCCCAAAAAGCAGGTCGGAGAAACTGAACCAGGTCGAGGAACAGCGGGATGGCGGCGCTGCGCCTCCCTGCTGTCCCCCGAGCTTGTGGGGCTGGCCGATGTCTGCCCAGCGCGAGGGGCGCCCGCTGGGCGGCAGGCTGCTATCCGCAGCGTGGGGAGCCCTGCGGGGAACTCCTGCAGGGCTCCCCACGCTGCGGATGTATGGAGTTCCCGCAGGGCTGCCTAGGCTGCGGATGTCTTCCTGAAGCCTGGAGAGTGAGAGGGGTCGGTGCGCACCGACCCCTCTCGCTCTCCAAGCTTCAGTGAAAGCCTGCATTCACCCCATAGGACGCACCCAGATTTACCCTTCATTTTTGGAGGGGAAAAAGTGCGTCCTATAGGGCGAAAAATACGGTAATCATGTCATCTGCAACGCAGCATAGCAGGGTGGGTGGGACTTTGATTTCATCTTTGCCTCTCTACGGCTGCATGAAGGTTAAACATGCTTCCATCAGAACTTTTGCAGCAGAATCAAAATCAAGTCGCTAACAACTTCACAAGAGCTGCCAACACTGCATATGGTAATCTTTCAGAAATATTCTCTGAGCTGTTAAGTACTTATGGAAATAAGGTTCTGACAGGCAGGCATTCTAGTGAGAAAACTAACTCCCCTGGTTGCATTGACGTGAGCCATTTCTGGGTGAAATATTCTTGTCAAGTCTCATGGGGCTCTATGCGTTGATTCGTCTGGGAGGTGACTCCGAGGAAGCTCTCTGGGGAAGCAAAATTAGAATCTGCCTTGGAGAAGAATGCCATATGCTGCATGAAACCTCATGTTACGGCCAGCACTGGAAACAAGATACCAGAAAGAATTCCCATCTTAATTGTTAGCTGTCCTATTGGTGCCCACAAGATGCGGGGAGGAGACATCTAGTTAAACTGCTCTAGTTCAAGATGTATAGTTGCTGAGGACTTACTTTCCCTCCCTGTTATTTCCAGAGCATCCTCCATCCTAATTTGCCCTGTAGATGAAATGGGAGTTTGGCACTTCAGGAACTGTTTGAGGGAAAATGCCATCGAATGTCCTTAAACTTAGTGGGCAGGTGGTGAAGTAAAAGCTGGGGGGGCAGGTGATTCTATCTGTCAAACACAGGCATGTTCTATCTAATTGGCCAAGGGGAAGGCTTCAGTTTGATAAAAGAAAAGAGAGGTTTGGATAGGCCTTTGTTGGAAGTTTTTCATGGGGACTTCCTTTTATTGTAGGGGTGAGTACAAAGCTTTGTGAGTACATAGATGGGAGGAGGGGAGTGAGCTGGTCGAATCTGAGGATAATGTTTTAGTTCTCTCACTTTAAGGCAACCACCAAATCAATATATAAATGCATAAAAAATTAGATGTATGTCCTGTTCTTCTGTACATTTCCTATTGGTCTCATGGCAGATGGGGGAAAAATATGGGGGCAAGGAATTCTGAATTTGACAAAGGTGCCCTTTCTCTATACAGAGGTTAAATGTATTTCAATCGCAAATAGCTCTTGCAAATATTTATAGAATACATTCAGCATGTTTGAAACAATGCGTTAAGAGTTCTCTGGTGTACCGATGGCAAAAGTTTAGAACAAGATTTGCTTAAGCAGAAAGCAAAACCTGTTTATAGAAAGCAGAAAGAAGAACTAATAGTGTAAGAAAGCAAACAAAAAAAATCCCCAAAACACACACATCCCCCCCCCCCAAAAACACATTTTGGCTTTAAAGGTACCATGTGTGAATGATTATTTACTGAAATTGGCTATTCCTCTGCCTCTCTGTACAGCTTTTGTTCCCAGTGTCAGTCAGAAGCCAGCCACCTGCTCTTTCGTATCTTCAAAGTAGGTCAGCTGTGAGCCAATCAATCTTCCATCTTCATTACTATGAAACCCAAAAGCCTAAGGCAAATGAACCATTTGAAGGAAGATGCAATGATAGCTGTGGCATTTCTCTTTCCTGAGTGTTAGCCATTTGCATCTGGACACACCGATCTAGAAGGTAATCTTTCAGTGAGAAACAGTGACAGGCATCGCTATTAATTAGTTTGTACTATTGTGAATAGCAGGCAGAGCAGCTCATAAAGCATCATTTATGCATCATTTATGCACTTGTTTATTGTTCTGGAGCTGTGATCTTAAAAATAAAAAGGGGTTTTTTTTTGTATTACTCCTTTAAAATATTTCATTCATAAGGACCAAACTAGAAGAGACATTGACAGAATAACCTGTAGTTTTAAAAACTCAACAGAAGCCATGAGGGCCCCATTCAGACTGGGACTGTGGTCCTGGGGATATTTAACTATCACCTGCCATGCCATATTCTTGAGTTGCTACTTGCATCAAAGGGGGAAATTAAAAAAATGTCCAGATGCTTGTAAGTTTTTCTCACCACTGCAAAGAGCATCTTCCAGGGATGGGAAATATTTGACCTCCTTCCTTCTGTTTTAAACCCATCCACCTCACACAACCCCTTGGCTTTTTTAAAAACAGTAAGTTTGTACTGAGAGATTAGTGTTCAGGTCTCTACAGGTGGCAAAGGGAATGATTTCTATCAAAATCTCCCCCCCCCATTTTCAGTCCCCTAGATTTTCAATCCCCTAGATTTCCCCCCATTCTACACAAACTAGCTTTGAAAAGCTCTAGCCAACAGCATGAATGAAGGCTAAAGATAATGCAAGGATTCATGCAGGATCGCTCACATAAGTAACCATCCTTTCTGAAATTACTGCTGGACTCTCCTAACTTTGAAGGAGCCAACACTGCCTGGTACGCTATCCAACCTCCAGTGTACATTTTGTCCATTGGGGATGGAGTAGCAAACACAGAGTGGGGTTGGCTTGAGGTGAACTGTGTTGGTGACTGTGTTGGTAGTTCACCATACCTCAACCAGTGTCATAATATCAACAGAATATGCGGAGCTGCAGAATGTAATGAATGTCATGCCCTACAGACTATTATACCTGGTTTCTACATTCCTGGACCAGTGGGAGGCTGAACAGCTCAGCAAATCACACACTTGACCTTGCTGGCACCTGGCACCCTTATCTCAGAACATCCAGCAGCGAGGGATGTGTTCCTCAAGACACGAGACCAAGCACTGTGTAATTTAACCCATTGTTCAGATTGCACCAACAAACCGTGCTTACCTTGATTCTGCTAGCAAACAGTCAAAGAGGGATGTTTCCTTCTTGTCTGAATTCTCACAACACCCCTAACTCTAGTGGAAATACTGGTAGGAGCTTTAGGAAGTTTGTTTGTAAGAAAGGTTGTCTTCAAAGAAGCCATTGTCGCCTACTACCCTGCTTCATCACACCCACTCCCCACCCTGGAAATCTTTTCCCCTTAGGATAGGAGGATGGGACCCTGGAGAATTTCCATGGAATGATGGAGAGGGGAAGGCCTCATGCGTTTTGGAGAATCCAAATGGAACATCTAAATGACACATTCTTTTCAGGGGTCAGCAGTGGAATGTATGTGCATCTCTGGTGAAGTTCCACGTGGGGAACCTGGGAGAAATGAGAGCAAGCCCTTTCAGGAACCATTTAACCACAGCATGGAAAGACTGGGACTACCCCCCACTCCCAGTTTGAAAGGATGCTGCTGCAGATGAGCGCCTGAAGCTTAAAATTGCAACACCAGAAAGTTCTGCTAGCACCATCATCATTTATTAAATGCGTATGACTGCCCATCAACAAATATTATCTAGGCCCCTTAAAGAGTAGAGTATGTTCTTAGAAATAATCACATGGTACCTGTCTTTTGGTATTTTATCATGCCAAGTGTGGCGCAATGGGTCAGTGTGTCCAGCTATTAACCACAAGGTTGCTGGTTCAAGCCCACTCAGGGGTGGCTGTGAGCAAGATTCCTGCACAGCCGGGGGTTAGGCTAGATGACCCTCTGGGTCCCTTCCAACTCTACAATTCTATAATTCTAAGCTGCAGTTGATGGACCACATATCTAAATGCACACTTCTTCTTCTTCTTCAAAACAAAACAAAAGACAACCTTCTTTTGCACATCCAAGAACAGGCAAGTGCTCTGACATTCTGACATAAGCCCCCGCTTCATTCTGAAGTGATATACCGTATTTTTCACCCTATAGGACGCACTTTTTCCCCTCCAAAAATGAAGGAGAAATATGTGTGTGTCCTATGGGGCGAATGCAGGCTTTCGCTGAAGCCTGGAGAGCGAGAGGCGTCGGTGCGCACCGACCCCTCTCACTCTCCAGGCTTCAGGAAGCTATCCGCAAGCCTTGCGCCCCCGGCGGGGGTTCCCCCGGGCGCGCAAGGCTTGCGGGCGGCAGCCTGCAGCGCGGAGCATGGGGCGCCCTCCGGAGGACGCCCCGTGCTTCGCGCTCGTGTCCGCAAGCCTTGCGCGCCCGGGGGAACTCCCCCCGGGCGCGCAAGGCTTGTGGACAGCAGCCTGTTCTGGGGGCTGGGGTCGGGGGAAGCTCGGGCTTCCCCCGCCCCAGCCCCGTGGCTGGGGGGGGGGAAATATTTTTTTAAAATTCATTCCCCCCTCCCCCAAAATGAGGTGCGTCCTATGGGCCAGTGCGCCCTATAGGGCGAAAAATACGGTAACCCCAGCAGAGCTATGACCATGCCACATTTTGAATGTGAAGACTGGCTCTCTGTTTAGTTGCCTGAATGTTTGATGTGAGACAAAATATAGAGGGCATACAATATATGGGTCAAGGAGTTGATATACCTGAATGCCCTGGTCCTGTCTTTGATCTGGCCAAATGGCTCCCTACCACCGCCAGTGCCTTTGCCCATTAAAAGCAGGCAAGGGACAACTAAAGACACAAGAGTCCCCAAACTGCCAGCTGAACATTTGTCAGTTCAACTCAGCTCAAATTAAAGCAACAAGCTGCCAATTTTAGATCGAATTTGTGAAAATAAGCACATTAACATTTCATAGCAAAGGTCAATTAACTAATTGAGTTTTATTTATATAAACATTGCCTATAATTTCATTTACAGAGGTAATTCAAGTGAGACAATAATTACAGAGGTCTATCTGATTAAATATGGTACCATTTTACTATCTAGGGTGTACACAGGCAGAATATTTCTGTTCTCATCTGTGAGAGGAAATGCAGCAAAAATCCCCATAGATCAGAGCCGCTATACAATGCTGTCATCTCAACAGAGCCGAACTACAAATGTCCCCACCCTCTATATCATGGTCCCAATTTCAACTGCTCTGTGTAGGTCTGGGGAGATGGACAAACCCCCCAATTTCTGTGATGTAAAGGAAAGTTGTGAGTTTGATAGGGATTCAAACTTCACCTAGGTCCTAGGGATGGGAGTGGTTCTGTGGGGCAGGCTGAAGATTGGGTAAAGGCTTCAGTTGGTAGGGAACCTGAGGAGTAGGGAACTCATGGGGAAGAAAGCTTGGAACTGAAGCAGAAGAAAGAGAGGCAGCCCCAAAAAGTACTCACATATTTAAAAGACTGGAGGGATTTAATGCTGTAGCTGCTGAATCTGATAGAGCTCAGACCTATCCCTGTCTTGATGTACCTCCAAACCATCTCCAGCTTCATCTGGCTACAGTCAGAATTCATTTTTCCACTAACCCAACCAGTGTACCAGTTACGGCGTTCAAACCAGAAACAAAATTTCCCAATGTCTCCATTCTGCTAAAGATTCCCTATGTTTGTTTTTGTCAAGAGACACTGGTCACATAGAAGTTCCCACAGTGAGAGAGTTTCAATCTCTGTTGTGGCCAAGTCTATTATGCCAGAATTGTTATTAGTACTGTTGAGTTTTCGTTGTATGGAAGAAGCTGAGGCTGCCTGGGAGCATATGTATCAGCTTCTAACAAGTATGGGTCAATTGACCAATTAGCAAAGCTTCCATTAGAGGAATATGTAGCAAAATGTCTTACTTGTGATAAGGTATCTCCAAGCCAATTTGTTACACCCTTTTCATGTAAGGAACCAGGATTGTCCATACAATATAAATTAATTGCATCTTGCCGCAAATGCTTTGCTGTTACCTCCACCTCCCTTGCTCCAACTGCTGATTCACAATAGTCCAGCATAGATTTTTGGATGACTTATCTGAAGCTCTGCGGATCTGCGCTTCCCTTTGGTGGAGATGAGCTTACTTATCAGCTGAGTCAAAACATGTGCTCTCCCAAGCATCTGTCCTCCAATTAAAATATATGGCATTTAAACCCACTTTTTAAAAAAAGTAAAACAGATCCCTATATGTTGCAGTTAACAGTAACAGCTGAGCCAACTGACTTTAAAACTATTCAAAATAAAAACAAATTAAAGCCGAACATGGAGTTCAAGGGCAGGCAGCCTTCCTTGTCTCCATCCCCAACAGGAAGGGATGAACAGTTTTATGCAACATCATGAACTCATATCCAGCAAGGTTTTGCATATTGTAGTGTGTGCATGTACAAGCCTTGAATACAATTCAGGATTTGCAAAAGATTACATGACTTTGCTAAATTACAACCTATAAGTACACTGAGGAAATCAGTGCTGCAAGCTATGCCTTAAAACAGAACCTTGGTCCACGCACAAGCCAATTTCCAGGTACAAGGGCTCAGCCAATATTGTTCTCAGAGGACAGATTTACTCACAATTGCTGCGGGTGCAATCCTCCAACTGTTAACATGAACAACAAAGCTGCTGTTGATTTTAATGGAACAGGACTGCAGCTATTTTACACACACCTTCCTCTAAAATGACCCGGTGCTGGCCATTCTTAGAAAGCATATCCCATGCTAGAACGATGACATTAAGCCAATTTCATTAGTGCAATGCTTGCTGAGGGGGAGGAAACCCAGGTAAGTGACTGGGAAACGATGCCTGTCCACCCTTCATAGAACTGTCTGTGTTTTGTGAGTTTATTTATGCCTATTTCAAATCTGTTCCCATGGAAACTGAAACAAAACTGGCCACCAGCTGAGTCAGCTTCTACTGCTGCCTTCCAGTTATCACAATGTCATCTGTTTCCCTAGAAACTGATGTGGAAAATGATTTTTTATATATAAAAAAATAAGGGACAGCGATTATTTTTATAGGAAGACGAAACATCTCTTTCAGCTGGTCCCAAGTCAGCTTCGATTTAAGCAACAGTGGGATTTGAAAGGGCTTTTCGAGGGGGCAGGATGAAACCTTTAATTTTGCCCATCATGGAATAGTGCCAGTAGCCAGCAGGCAGAAGATGCTGAAATGGACAGCTCTCACTTTCAACTTCTGGCTGCCTGCCTCCTGAGTTTCAGAATGGCTGGGTTTGCAAATGAGTTCTACCACGCAGACATGTTTGGCTTCTAAAGACAGGCGTGATTAAAATAAAATAAAATGATGTAATTTAGATAGATAGAAGAAATGGATGGATGCAATTGCATTCAAACAGCAAACTGAGTAACAAGCTCTGCCTCAGGCTAAGCACCCTTAGACATTACCTTGGTCAATTACATGTTTTCATAATGTACACTCCTTCGATAATTTGTGTGTGTGTGTGTGTGTGTGTGTGTGTGTGTGTGTGTGTGTGGCTAATTCAAGCTGTTAGTTGATAGAATTGCGTGGCAATTGGAATTTAAATTACATATATTATACATTATTTTTTATTTAAATTCTGACCTACATATATTGAACTCAAACATGAAGAAAGGATTTGCCAAAGCAAGGCCGGGAAGCTATAAAATCATCTGTATCTGAACATAGCAATGTAAACTATGTATTGCAGTGGCAAAACCTTTGATACTAATTGGCTAAACTGCAGTGATGGTATAAAGGTAAAGGGACCCCTGACCGTTAGGTCCAGTTGCAGACGACTATGGGGTTGCGACGCTCATCTCGCTTTACTGGCCGAGGGAGCCGGCGTACAGCTTCCGGGTCATGTGGCCAGCATGACCAAGCCGCTTCTGGCAAACCAGAGCAGCACACGGAAACGCCGTTTACCTTCCCACCAGAGTGGTACCTATTTATCTACTTGTACTTTGATGTGCTTTCGAACTGCTAGGTTGGCAGGAGCCAGGGACCGAGCAACAGGAGCTCACTCCGTCACGGGGATTCGAACCGCTGACCTTCTGATCAGCAAGCCCTAGGCTCTGTGGTTTAGACCACAGTGTCACCCGCGTCCCTTGCTGTGATGGTGTAGAAAGCTATTTATGAACATTCCAACTACTCAGGAAACAAAGCTGTTGGAACATCTACAGTCCAACTTCTATGAAGGGGAAGTAGTCAGTTTAGCTGAGAGATCTGTGGAAAGCTCTCCCCTGGGAGGTTCACCTGGCACCTTCATTACATAGCTTTAGGAGTAACTGGGAGCGGGCAGGAAATAGATCATACACAGTAAGATAAGCTAAAGGACAAGGAGCCAGAGACAAGTCCTATTTGTGTGCTCAGAATAATTCTGTTGAGTAGGAGACACCACTCCTCACCTCATCACCAAATTCCCATCAGCCCCCTCCTCCTATATGTTCAGACTCAGAGGAAGGTCTGAAGAGGGGAGCCTGTTGTATCTGCATACCTTAGGCTTCTCCTGTAATATGGAATCCTAATGGCACAGGCTTCCATACCCAGTGGTGTAGCGTGGGTTGTCAGCACCCGGGGCAAGGCAAGTAATTTGCGCCCCCTAACCCGTGGATTTGCGCCCCCTAACCCGTGGATTTGCGCCCCCTAACCCGTGGATTTGCGCCCCCTAACCCCAGATGTTGCGCCCGGTGCAGCCCGCCCCCCCTGCACCCCCCACGCTACGCCACTGTCCATACCACAGGAGAAGCCTATGTAGACAGAGCAGGATTTACTCTTTAGATCTGAATCTGATTTTAGAAAAGGGTTAATTATGTCTTCTAGTGTCTTGCTCTCCATTTTCTGATAAGGGAGCAAATACATAAAGTCTTGACCTCTATCGTCCTCCATTTTTAACTATAGGACCTGGTCTGAGCCTTGTAAAATCAAAAGGATATTGTGAACGTGAGCAAAGTCTTTATTCCATTTTAGGTTAGATATCACTATTTTTTCTTATTTATTGTCCCTATAAAGGGTTTCATGAGGTAGGCAAGGCATCTTATTTGCATTAATAAAATTTAGTAATTTTTTTTTGGCCAATTATTAACATGAGAGATGGGTATGCCTTTTGGTAAGACTCAGAATAAGTAAAGAAGGTGTGATAATAGAGTCATTTTTGTTACAGAAGCTCTGCCCATCCATGAGAATGTTAGCTTTGACCAATTTTTGAGCTTAGCTGTTAAATCTTTTATCAAGGGAGTTCATTTTTTTCTAGTTTAGATAGATTCCTAAGTATATTAACTCTCAGGTATTTAAAGTAGGTGTTGCAGAGCTCCAAGCCAGTTGTCTTGTGCCAATGAAGTTGTAGATTTGGTGAGGTGTGTGTACACATTTACTCAGATTTGATGGAGCATGTCTAAATCAAGAAGTTTTCATTTAGCACCTAAAGAGGGAGCTGGCTGAATTTCCTATAGCAAATTGTTCTATATTCTGGGTGGTATTACAGGAATGCCCTGTCCTTCATACCAGCCAGTCACCCCTCAGGTGGAGGCAGCGTACATTGCTGAATACGTCCAACCTCTTATCTGGCGTTATCAGGCAAACGAGGTAAGACTGATGAGGAGGCTCATAGCTCCGTGATGAAACGAATCCTTTGCATGCAGAAAGCACCATGTTTAATCCTTGACACCTCCAATTAAAAAGGGATCTCAGCAGGCTTGAGAAATATTTTGCCTAGGACTTTGGTGAACCGTTGCCAGTTAAGAGTAGACAGTGCTGGACTAGGTGAACCCGTGGGCTAGATGAATAAGAAAGCTTCATCAAGTCCTGGAAGAGACTTGCAAAGTTCAGATGGCTGCATCCAGCTGTACATTGATTAACTTGGTATGAGAGGCATAAATTGGAGCAAAACAGCCAAGAGCGAAAGTGGATGACGGCAATGTTTGCTCCCCCTGAAGAACAGCTAATTGGGACTCTGGTGGGGATGAGCAATACAAATTGAGAAGTAGAATGAACTATTCCTAAAACAGCTATCTATAATTCATAAATGAGGTCTCGTGTAGCCATTAATAAAAATATCCTTGGGAGTATCTAAAATTATAAATGGCCATTTTCTAAAACAATGCGTGCCTCTTACACAGGGTAATTATTTCATGTCTCTTTTAGATCCCTAAAAATGCATTATTGCAAGTGAAATCTGGCAATGCTTTTGATCATATGGTCACATTAATTCATTGGCTTCGTGCTTCAAAGAGACTCATCTTCCAATGTTGCTACATTGATTGGGAGGGGATATATAGCCATAAGGTGTATAGAATCACTGACAGATCAGTATGTTATTGGCTAGGCAGCACAAAAAGTCACAATTTTATAGCAATTATGAATAGGTGCTTGTTTTACAAATATCTTTCAATATCTGTTCAGCTATGAAAATGGGTGGCTTCCACAGATGAAAAAGAGCAGAGGCTCACATTTGAAATTGAAAGGCAAAAATTAACTGAAGGAGAAATGGGATAGTTTACAGAAAATAAGAAGGAATATTTTAAAGTATCAGCATCAGCAGCGAAAAAGTAACTGGGACACTTAAATTAGCAAATATAGAAACACAAATGTCTGATGATTTATCTTCTGCAACTGCAAAGCAGCAGAGTGCAATGACCTAGAACCTTCTCCCTGACAGGCTAATTTTATATGAGAAGGAAGAATTTTATATAGGGAGCATTCAAACATTTGTTCCCCGCCCCCACTACAGTCTGAAACGGCATAACTCATCAACAGAGCTATCACATGAGGCCTCCTCTCATCTATTTTAGTTTTCAGGCCAAAATTCTAAGCAATCCATTGGAAACTTATTTTAAGGAGCTGAACTGTCAAAAGATTCCTCCTCCACCCCCCACCCCGCCACCTAATAGATCCCAGTATACTTCAGATCTCTCAAGTTGTGTGAATGTATGCGGCTTGCCAGGCAGCCCAGATCATCCCGAATAAATGGCCTTTAAAAAGATATATTTTAGAGAGTATGATTAAATGGGCTCAATACAGTAATAACTAAAGGAAATTAAATTTGTGAATGTTATGCAACACATCAGAACAGATTATTTCAATGGCTCCTCCTGACCTTAAAATCTGTGTAGCTAAACCAGGAATACTTCAAAGGACTGAGAGGGGGAATAACTTAGAACATCTACCTTTCACTATTAATTACAATATCTTCTTCTCCAATGTTTCCACCAAGTCCCCTGGTACCATTTAAAACAACAACGTGCAAGTTGTGAAAAAATATGGGTAGCACACTCACGAGAAAAAGCGTAACCGCTTCCTCAGCAAATATCAGTAAGAGAGTCTCTGATCTGGCCTGTATTGGACTTGTGTGACTCATTTCTCCACAATGTTAAGACTCCTCTACTTTTTCTCACCATTTCCCTTCCTTTCCGTTGCGCGCTAAGGCTGCTTGTAAGCCAGAGAAGATCTGTGTCTTTATTTTGATTAATGCGCAGGGTCTAGTAATCGTATGTACCCTTGGAAAAATTAGTGACCCTTAAAGGATGATTTTGAGAAACACTGCCAATAGCACAGCTGCAGTTGGACTTTGGGGCCAAGGTTCAGAGCCTCAGAGCCAAAGAGATTCCTGAAAGTCTACCTAGAGATCAGCAGAGAACATAGTCAAGCTTGCAAAAATGTACAGGTGCCAGGATAAACTATGTTGGAAATGTAGGGCAAAGGAAGGGATGTAGGGCAAAGGAAGGGAACTTCCTACACATGTGGTGGACCTGTGCTAAAGTTAAGGTTTTTTTGGATATTATTTACAATGAATTAAAAAAGATACTAAAATATAATTTTGACAAAAAACCAGAGGCATTCTTATTAGGGATAATTAATGAAGAAATTCATAAAAAAGATGTAAATTTATTTACGTATGGCACAACGGCAGCGAGAATTCTCCGGGCTCAAAGGTGGAAACAGCAAGAACTCCCTACATTGGAAGATTGGAGAACTAAGATGGTAGAATCTGTGGAGTTGGCAAAGCTGATGGGGAGAATTAGGAATCGACCCGAAGAAAAATACCAAAAGGACTGGAGCAAATTTATTTGTTATTTGAAAGAAAATTGTATTTATATGAAAACGTTTGTAGCATTAATGTGATATGTTTTGTAATGAGGAATTATGATGCTGATTTATAAATAAGAATGTGATTTCTTAAGGTTAATATATGATAAAGAAGTGATCATGAGAATGCAATAGATATGTTAAATGTCATAGGGATGTCAGAAAGAGAGACGGAAGGAAGTCAAAGCTCATTTTGAGCAAATAATATAAGTTGTGAATATGCGTATGGAACTAAGATAAAATACAGAAAAAATCAATATAAATTATGTTAAAAAAGAAGAAGAGAGAATGTAGTCAATAACAAACAAGCCCACTGTCAACATCTAGCCTGGCATGGGCACGCTGGGGCCAATTCTGGTCACCACAACATCCTTTCTTCCTTCTTAATAAGAAATGAGAAGCAGTTGCAAAGTATGGATTGGAGCTGTGGGGAAAGGTTAATTGTGTGCTTCACAATGGAAGTAATACACATGACCATCGAAATGAAGTCTCCCATAAGAACATTAAGTCCGGGATCTAAATTTACCTAGCAGCACCGCTGATTATGGCTAATTGCTATTCATATTCTTATCTTCCATGAACTTGTCAAGACTTCTTTACAGCCATCCTACTCACATTTCCCCCCCCCTAAGATGCACCAAATGTTGTAGCCTTTCCTCATAATAGCATTGAGCTACAAAGCCCTGCGTCTAGTTGCATGCCTTTGTCCATAATTGTGTACACCTGGCTGTAGGATGCAGAGTGATCATTTTTAATGAGCGCTGCTATTATTTGTTCATATCCCATCTATCATCCACTGTGGAACTGAAGACAAGGAATAGCATTAACAGTTGTTCTTCCAACCAGGCACTGACCAGGCTCAGAGCTGCTCAACTTTAGAAAAAAGGTTGTGCATTCTAAGTCTTGAGATCATTATCTGGGGACCAGCTTGCTAACTCCTACAGACAAGCTATCCAGGCAGAGCTTATTTATTTATACCAAGGAAGGGTTGAAAGAAACCAAGGTATGCTAATAGCATATGCTCTTATTTTCCAAGAGAGACATCTTGTGCAGAAGACAGTTGCGGGAACACAAACAGATACACAAATATGTGTGCTGTCAAAGCAAAGCAAGGTGAAAAGAGAAACACTGGAAAGAGGTGGATAAAACAGCAGCTGGGAGGCAGGTAATAAGTGCAGGAAAGATTAAAGAAAAGAGTGATTCTGGAATTTTAAATGCATTTTCTGTTGGCAGAAAGCAGTAGGACCTATAAATGGATCTAAAAACTACATTAAAAAGAGAGTTTGGTTAATGGTAAATAACATTCCCCGATGCTTTAACACTACATATAGCTGTGAAGAAACGGGTTGTTTTTTTAAAAATTGTGTGCACTTTCATTAGCACTGAAAAATACCTCTTTTGTTTTTAGACAGATGCAAAAATATTTGCCTATTCACTTCTATCAAATGAATAGGCAAATATTCACTCCCCGCTACTTCACTTCTCTCAGTGATATCACCAAGTAGTTAAAACTGGGTAAACCCCACAGCTCAATGCTACATGAATTTTAAATTTCCTTACTTGCCTTCACAACTCCCAGTCTGTACAATGCTTACCTGCAGAATACATTGTGAGTGGATATACACTGTTGTGTCTGTTTGTGGGGGTGGGGTGTGCACATATGGCAAGGATTTTAAACATTGTTTTTCTCACTTCGAGAAGTAGCATGGATAAGAGTCTGCACAAAAGATAGCGTCTTTTGTTATTTATGTATTCATTTATTTTTAGGAGATTTATATACTATCCCCCCCTTTATGCCATAAAAACTTCAAGTCAGCAAACAAATTACAGCAAACAATAAAATCCAATATGCCAGAGATAAAATTAAAAACCACTAAAGGAAAGGAAAGGAACAACACAAGTCAGTGCCAAATGGGTGACTCTGGGTAGCAAATTCCACAAACACAGTAAAGGTAAAAGTAAAGGGACCCCTGACCATTAGGTCCAGTCGTGACCGACTCTGGGGTTGCAGTGCTCATCTCGCTTTACAGGCTGAGGGAGCCGGCTTACAGCTTCCGGGTCATGTGGCCAGCATGACTAAGCCGCTTCTGGTGAACCAGAGTAGCGCACGGAAACGCCGTTTACCTTCCCGCTGGAGCGGTACCTATTTATCTACTTGCACTTTGACGTGCTTTGGAACTGCTAGGTTGGCAGGAGCAGGGACCGAGCAACGGCAGCTCACCTTCTGATCAGCAAGTCCTAGGCTCTGTGGTTTAACCCACAGCGCCACCCACGTCCCTTCCACAAACACAGTACTACCATATTAATATCAGGGTCAGTAGCAGGGGTTGCTGCTGTAGTCTTAAAGTGGTGGGGGGCACATTACTTTTGGGGGTACCCGTCATTTTCTCTCCTCACTTGTCATAAGACAGAATCACAGAACTGTAGAGCTGGATGTCAAACTTTACACAGTCCTGAGCGTGCACAATGCGCATATCACAGCAAATATCTATATGGGCTAATGATATGTGATTATCAGCATTATCAGTATGTTTTAAGTGACGCTTCAGACTTCCACATCCCTCTAATCCTCTTGGTTTATGTCCCAAGTTCACGTCACAACGTTTTGCAATGAAAGAGGGGGATTAAACTGGAAACTAATAGCACAGAGACATCGGAGGAGAAGGTCCTTTCCCTCAAGTGACTGGGGAAGATTAGTAAATCATTCACAACCCAGTTTTGTAACTGAGTCAAAATCAACAGAAGCAGCTGGCGACTATGGGGCAGCAACAGATGTAGTTCCTGTCATTCTGTTTTTTCCTGCCTTAAATGATAAGAGAAGGAAATGGCCAGGAACGGTTACTAAAAAAATAAAAAATAATTCCAGAACAAAAGTGAACTAAATTCACTAAAAACACACATGGAAAGATGGCCCTCCTATTGGTAACACAGGTGATAATTCTCACTAGGAATTCTTCAGGGGAGTATTACAGCCACTGGCTTCAGCAGATTAATTGCCCATATCTTTGAATCGTTTTGTTTGTGTTTTTAATTTATCTCGAGTTGCTAATGATTAATGCTTCACCTTGTAATCTAGTGAATCTAGTGAAAATAATAGGCAAACATTGACAGTTTTATGAATATGTACCAGTTTTATGAATATGAATATTTTACCAGTGGTGGTAAAATAATTTTTTAAAGTGCAACCAACCTCAGTAAGACTTGGATTGGCACCATATTTAAAAGATACTGAATACAAGTCCCACTTGCCAAGGGACACCTGGGAGGGCATCTTCAGACTCCTGCTTATTCCCTTGCAGTTGTGCCCTTACTTGCCCCACCCCTGACATCATATATGACTTCAGGTGTGGGGCAGGTGGGAATGGCTTGGCCTCAGGGTCAAGCTAGGAGCCACTGTTAGGCCTAATTTGGCCCAGGGTTCCCTATGCCTGTTTTAAACATTTAAAATCTGTTCATTGTCTGTTCATTCCCTTTGTGTCCCTTGACTGTCCAAAATATAGCTGGTGAGAACATTAAGAGTCTCCTTCTCTGTAGCTTTGCCAACTCGGTTTGAACTTCCTTTCCAGAAGGATACATTTGGCCACTCTCTGGCGTTTCTTTGTCATCATTTGAAGACCTTTCCTTCCAGCAAGACTTTGGTCCTCTAGACAAAAAATGCAACATACTCTCTTGCTTTGTTTCGACTCAGATTTTATTGGGTTTAGCTGACTGAAGTTCATTTATTTTTACCTTGTAAACTGGCTTAGGTAATTTTGTCGGGCAAAAAGGAAGAATAGAAATGATTTTAATAAATAAATAACAACTAAATGGGACGTGGGTGGCACGGTGGGTTAAACCACAGAGCCTAGGACTTGCCGATCAGAAGGTTGGCGGTTCGAATCTCCGTGGCGGGGTGAGCTCCTGTTGCTCGGTCCCTGCTCCTGCCAACCTAGCAGTTCCAAAGCACGTCAAAGTGCAAGTAGATAAATAGGTACCGCTCCGGCGGGAAGGTAAGTGGCATTTCTGTGTGCTGCTCTGGTTTGCCAGAAGCGGCTTAGTCATGCTGACCACATGACCTGGAAGCTGTATGCCAGCTCCCTCAGCCAATAAAGCGAGATGAGCGCCGCAACCCCAGAGTCGGTCATTACTGGACCTAATGATCAGGGGTCCCTTGACTTTTACCTTTAAATAAATGATGTTTCCCCCTACCTATGGGGAGAACTATGTGCACAACTGGGGACCCTTCATCATACTGGATGCTTGCTAAAGCTGCTTGTGTTAGCTGCCTGCCTGGGATTGCAAAACAAGAGGGCTTTCGAACCCACAACAGACCACTATTCATTGGTGGTGAGGTACTGTATGGGCTTGATGTGCCAAAAATTCTACAGGCCAGTAGAATGCAAGAGGCAAGGGTGGATGAAGGATCCTACGCAAGCAGCAGAAACAGCTGCTTGCTGTCTAATGAGAAGTCTTATGAGGCAAAGACAGGCATTGGCATATATGTGTGTGTGGCAGGAGCCTGTTTGAACAGGGGCATGCCATGAATTGAACTGACAGCTTGCAAGGCTGGCTGTCAGACAGATATGCATTAGAACATGGGTCCGGGGGGGGGGGGCGTGGATCCGGCTCAATTGCCTTCTGGATGTGGACCGCAGACGGTCCGGAAATCACCGTGTGGATCGGCATGGGGAATCTGATCATTCGGGCCACGCCATCCCTTCCCCCTCCCACACACCATGGCGACGCCTCCTCCCTCCCTCCGCCTGGCTTCTCCCAGCCCTGCCTAGAGGAGGAAGGGGGCTGGGCTTTGTTGAGCCTCAGTTGGCTGGGCGCCATTTTAAGCAGCCCCTCTCTGGGGCCAGCCCTTTCACACCGCTCATCGTTCCTCCGCCACCAGCCCCTGCCACTCGCAAGGCACAGGAGCTGCGGTTGACTGAGTGCCATTTAAAGCAGAGCAGCCCCTCTGCGGAGCCAGCCCTTTTGCGCTGCTCATCATCCCTCCGTTGCCGCAACCGCCAGCCCCTGCCACTCGCAAGGCACTGGTAAACAGTCACCAGGGCTCGTCTGGTGCTGTTGAGAAGGGAGGGGGGAGTCGGTGGGGGGTTTC
Organism: Podarcis filfolensis; assembly: GCF_964270895.1. Classification (NCBI taxonomy): domain Eukaryota; kingdom Metazoa; phylum Chordata; class Lepidosauria; order Squamata; family Lacertidae; genus Podarcis; species Podarcis filfolensis. The sequence goes on from NC_139603.1 coordinate 10,656,860, forward strand.
CCCCCTCCAAAATATAGTCCAGCCCAGTGGCGTAGGGTGGGTTGTCAGCACCCGGGGCAAGGTAAGTAATTTGCGCCCCCTAACCCGTGGATTTGCGCCCCCTAACCTGTGGATTTGCGCCCCCTAACCCCCAGATGTTGCGCCCGGTGCGGCCGGCCCCCCTGCACCCCCCACGCTACGCCACTGGTCCAGCCCCCCCCAAAAGGTCTGAGGGACAGTGGACTGCCCCCCTGTGGAAAAAGTTTGCTGACCCCTGTATTAGATGGCTACCTCATCCGGCTATAAAGTCAGATGGGATAAAGGAGTTCTGCCAGTCTAAGGAGATTCAATATTCAGGTGAGGTAAGGCCTACTTTAAGATAAGATATTAAAGTACCAGATTTCGAAGTGAGTAATATAGGTTGAAATCATCGCACTATTATACAGGAACTTATATTGACTGCATGTATGAAACAGTTACGGATGCAAAGAAGTTCCCTTAAAGGCTATCTCTCCAGTGAGAATACCCACAATACCATTCTGCCAGTAATACAGTAAGTGGTCTTGCACAAATCACTGCAACACATTCATCCATAAGGGGAAGGTGGGGGGAATCAAGTTGTAGGAGACAATGAGTTGCCCAAACTCATCATGAACAACTCCCTCATTCTCTTAGAATGGTAATGGCACCCACCTTAGAGGTGCCAGAACTGATTCTGGCGAGTTCCAGATGAAAAAAACCCCCTGGCTGAGTGTACATCTTCCATGAATAAGCCATCTTTACTGCTAGCAGATGTCAACTTTATTGTACTATTTATTGTATTGCCCATCTTTGGCAAAGTGACCCAGAAGAACACAGAAGTTAACTATCTCTGGTTTAGAAATATAGCAACATGATTATTGTCAACAGTATGAAGTACAATTAAGCAAGCACATTTCAAAACAAGTGTCTGGCTACTTCCTCAATCCTAGAAAATTATTTGGAGTGGTCTCTTGCTCATCTCTCACTCAGATTCTATATCAGCAATGTAAGTTGTCATTCAGAGAACACTGCATAGATCAGGGATAGGCAACATGGTGCCCTCCAGATTTTGTTGGGATTCCAGCTCTCTCCAGCTCTGACCAGCATGACCAATGGCCAGAGACAGCACTATGTTGGTTAGCTCTGCCGCAGATTCTAAGATAATATTCATTTATTTACAAAGTGTATATCCCACCTTTCCTCCCAAACAAGCCCAGGATGGCAAGCAACAAAACAATATGAAGTACAAACACCTGAAAACAGTTTCATATCTTCACAGCCACTGATTTCAAGGTCACCAGGAACACTATATTTCAGCCATAAAATGCTTGGATGAACAAGAATGTTTTAAAATTCCTTCTGAATGTTAATAATGAGAGCGAGAGCATGAGCTAGAGCCAGTGAGAGAAGCCTCACCAGGGAAGGCATTTCATAAACAGGGAACTGCTCCTAAGAAATGAGTGGCCTCTTACATGCATCAAAATAGTCACAATCTCCCACAACTACCAGAGACTCTCCAAACCTACACAATCACATTTCAAACCATAGTAAATGCTGCCGCACCAGAACCCTGCTACCTTCGCTACCATGTGATAAGAATTGTGACATAGTAGAAGATAGGAAACAGCAAAGTTAGAAAAGGTAGCACTTATGTTGATGCAAAAACTACCATATTTTTCACTCTGTAAGACGCACCAGACCATAAGACACACCTAGTTTTTGGAGGAGGAAAACAAGAAAAAAAATATTCTGAATCTCAGAAGCCAGAACAGCAAGAGAGATTGCTGCACAGCGAAAGCAGCGATCCCTCTTGCTGTTCTGGCTTCTGGGATAGCTGCGCAGCCTGCATTCGCTCCATAAGACGCACACACATTTCCCCTTACTTTTTAGGAGGGAAAAAGTGAGTCTTATAGAGCAAAAAATACGGTATTTTTGCTCACTTGTAAGCAAACACTGTAACAGAAAAACCATTTTAGATTTTTTCCCCCCAACATATTGATGCAACTGTACACAGAGAACCCCTTTCGCTAAAGGTTTCCATTTCTCCTGCCTTCAAGACCTTCTACTTTCTGAAGACTTTTCTTCCAGAGAATATATCACATATAACCAGAATGTCTGATGAGTCAAGTAGCATGCTACCAGGCCTGCCATCCTTGACCTTTATATTTCCAGGGTGACCTTTTGCAGGAGATGACATTAGAGGACCAGACATTATACATAAGTGAACTAGGCCAAGTAAAATCATGGATATTGCAATTACAATACCCAAAGATCCACAATAGCAATGGAAGCTTAGTTCTTCATATAGGGATTTTTTTTTTAAGCAGATGACTTTATTTTAAGTCTTCATTTTATGTCTAGCTTGCATTAGTTCCCCATGAATTCTCCTAATGGAGTCTGAAAATCTATTATTTATTGCAACACCGTCTCTTATAGACTCTTAGCAGAGAACTCCCCTGTGTTTACAACATTACTGCATCTAAAACCTCTTAAGCATGGCAGAGATGCAGGACTGTATTTAGAGTGCAGATGCAATTTTCTTCTGTCATGAATTATTATTATTTTTCCTTTCCAGTCCACTCGAAAAACCCATGCCTGACCTCTTTCAATATATTTTCATTCACTGTCTTGCACTGCAACATCAAATGTGAAAATGGTAGAAGTTGTGATGACATACCTCCATGTTGTAATTTTCCACCGTCCTCCTCAAGGGATCAACTACTTGCCAGCAAATCAAGATGCAAAGATCTATCAGCAGCATTCCCCCAACTATTACCAGAAGCTTTTGGTCCTTAATGATCTGGGGAGAAAAAAGCAGAGAGCATAGGAGGGCATTCCCATATAAGTCTGAGATTCCTGTGGCGCCTTTCTTAAGTGCCATAAATAAAAGGTATGTAACAGTGATAACAAGGCTTTTTAATTATGCACCAAAAAAGGTCTTTGTGATACCGGAATACAAGAAAAGGTCATCTTGCAAGCTACATTTCCTGCTCGCCGGTGCTGTCTGAAGAGCGCAAACATCTAAATCATGCAGAATGAAGATAGTGGAACAGACAATAATACTCAGAATTAAATATATATATATATATTCTGCATTCACAGACACATGCACACACCAATGCTTTTCATGTTCAAGTTAAGGGAACTCAGAAACACATTCGTTACAGCTTCCAGCAGAAGGTATAGTTATGGACTCAATTCAACTTTTTGAATCCAAAAAGTGAAAGGCAGAAAATATATAGTGGCATCATCCAGTTCCATCTCTAAACACTGAAACAGCACGTCAGTTTTTCAGAAGCAAAATAAGAGAATGCTTTCCTTCCCTTTCAGAGGGCTTGGGGTGGGGGCAGAGATGCACCCTCCCTTGTGCTGGGTGCTTCATACAATGTGAGACATTATTCAGCCCATCTCCTAAGAGTCTTTTATGACACTCCAACAACTGTCAAGGGTCAAGGACTTGCTTTGTACAATATGCCAGGAAGGTCTGACTGACATAGAGTCATTTCTTTATGTCCTATGCACAAAGCAGAAAATGATTTCTTGTGGCAGGATGGGTCCTTTGCCTGTGTCTGGCCCCAGCAAATGCCCAGCTTCATCAACCTATTGCATCTGGTGGCTCTCCAGATATTGCTGGACTACAGCTCCCATCATCCCTGACCATTGGCTATGCTGGTTGGAGCTGATGGGAGTTGGCATTCAACAACATCTGGAGGGCCACTGGCTCCCCATTCTTATATTAAGGTGAGGCAACAAAGGGAAGACAAAAGAAGGTTGCTGTAACCAAGGCAGGAGAGGTCCAGAGAATGAACCTGAACTTTAGCTGAAGGAGCAAAGAAGAAAATATCAAGCCTGTTTAGAATTTGGTTTAAGTTAGTTGTACTTTGTTCATATTGGAATAAATAGGATGAGGTCATGACTAACTTGCCCTATTGGTTTCAACGCCACCCACATGCAGCTAACAGTCTGGACCTGTATCCAAAATGAAATATTTTCACATAAGAAGTGTGCTGTTTATCTCTGTTTAATTTCCCATGGAATAATTTCCACCTGTGTGCCGCCCTTACATTGTGGCACTGTTTCACCCTTTGCTTAGCACTGCCGCAGTGGAGCCTACTTAATTGGCCTCTTACATTCTTGCCAGCAAATTGGTGATCAAAGGGCTGCTTTTTATGAATCAGGGCTACAACACTGAACAAATTCTGCTTCGCTTCAATGGGACTTACTCCCTGGTAGGTGTGGATCCAGCGTCAGTCTGGCTCCAACCCATTTTATCCTTCTTGTTCACATGTTGACAACCTCTATAAACAGATTATGACATAAAATAAAGAAACTTTATCCTGCTCATTGCTCCTTTAACTAAAATACAAATTTCACTAACTAAGCTGTATAATATCAAACCCAATACACTACAGGGCAGATTTGCTATGAAAATTCAGCTAATATACTACTAATTCCCTCATTATAATTTTAAGCAGGTTTCTATTTTTTTCTTATTTTGAAGTAAGCTACAATGCTAGAAAAAATTGAAATGCAAATCGCCATATGTTGGTTCATTTTCAGCAGATGGTCTCTTAATAGTGCACTTGGTGGTGCTCATTTTATTTAGCATGGAGATTTTTACCTCTGCAAAACACCCCATTTCCCCGTTTATTTATTTAGCAGATCAGAAAGAGCTACGAAAACATCCAATATTATTCTTAAGAATAAAAGTGATTGGCTTCATAGTGCTAATAAAGCTTTTGGGGTTGCAATCTTAAATTCAGTCCCACTGAAACCACTGGCAGTTACCTTTGAGTACAACAGTCAGCACAGGCCAAATGTCAAATTAATACAGATGAGTGAACCATGTTAGTTCCAATCCACTAGTAATGTGAATTTATCTGATTAGCTTTCAGGCTATCCACTGGATGTCTGGAACAGAGTCCAATTGTTTTGCTAGGTCCTGGCATCTGCTTACAGACCCCATGCCTAGTTTCATGCCATTGATTGGTTCCTGCCAACCGATCCTGGAGTCTTATTGCACAGAGCCACTATATCCTCCAGTCCATATGCAGTGAGTGCACCCAGGTAAAATGGTAAAGGAAAAGGACCCCTGGATGGTTAAGTCCAGTCAAAGGCGACTATGGGGTGTGGCACTCATCTTGCTTTTCAGGCAGAGGGAGCTGGCGTTTGTCCACAGACAACTTTCTGGGTCATGTGGCCAGCATGACTAAACCGCTACTGGTACACGGAGGACTGTGACGGAAGCCAGAGCGCATGAAAACACCATTTACCTTCCCACTGCAGCGGTACCTATTTATCTATTTGCACTGGTGTGCTTTTGAACTGCTAGGTTGGCAGAAGCTGGGACACAGCAACAGGAGCTATGCAGATTCAAACCGCCGACCTTCCAATCAGCAAACCCAAGAGGCTCAGTGGTTTAGACCACAACGCCACCTGTACCCAGGATCACATAGCAACTGTAATTTCTATGGAAAGCAATCTTGGAGGCCTCGAGATAGGTCAAGGATTGATGCGGATACCTGCAACAGAACAGGTGAATCCCAATTTTGTTTATGCTTCTACCCCAGGCACTATCCAACTTTCAAGAGACAGCAATCTACTCCCACTATAAATAAACTGGTCTACCCGCCGCACTGACCAAAGTTGTTGAGCTTTTTTTGGCGATCAACCAAAGACACCCCGCGATCGACCAGTAGATCACGATCGACTCGACCGGTTGGACATCCCTGTTCTATCCCATGCATTCCCAAGGCTTAGGGCAGCTTACAATTACAATTTCACATTTAAAAAAACTTCAGAATTAAAGGAAAACAGGAATAGAGCGGGTAAGGCAAACCTATGGCTCTCCAAATGGTAATAGACTCCCATATCCCATCAGCTCCAGCCAGCATAGTCAACAGCTGGGAAGGATGAAGAGGTTTAAGTCCAATAACATCTGGAAAACCACAGGTTCCCATCCCTGTGATTGTTTCCTCCTGTGATTCACTGAATTGCAAGAGGGCCTTTCTCATGTTCTTCGGTGACTAGGTTGAGGGAAAGTAGAATAGCGGATTTAAAGAGAATCTCCCTTTGCCTCCCCTCCCCTCTTGATTCCAGGGGAAAGAAGCAAGATGTAGGCACCTAGCTGTCAAGTTGAGATGACTGGCTCTGTCTGTGAGACACTAAAAGAAGAGTAAGCTTAGAAGGGGAACCTCGGAAGCTGATACACACACAATCACACCATAAAGTTTTACAATACAGTACTCTTTCTTCATAAGGAGAATGATCTACACCAGGGGTAGCCAACCTTTTTATACCTACCACCCACTAATGCATCTTTCTTGATGGTAAAATTTCCTTACTGCCCACCAGTGCTCGATGGAAGGAGGATTCAGCTTGTGCCATAGAACCCCCTACCGCCGACCTAGAATTCTGAAACGCCCACTAGTGGGCGGTAGGGACCAGGCTGACAACCCCAGACTACACACATAAACTCCAAAACTTGTTCTTGCTTGAGAAAGTCAGGGAACTGCACACACACACACAGACACACACACAAAATCCAACTGGAGTGAACATCTGCCTCGTTGTGTCTGAACCAGCAAATCTATGTATTGTCAGGACGCAACAGCAAGAAACTGTTTCTCCTTGCTGTGCTTCTTGAGCTTTTTGTAACATATCAGGCATTCAAATTTACTAGCAGTCTACTCTTCATTTTACACCTGGTAGATCTTGGACTGATAAAGGCTTTTGATATGTAGGATCTCAGCTGAATGTGAATGTACAAGAAATAAATTTATTCTAACAAACAGAAAATGCCTCTGCTGCGGTAGGACATCCTATGTCATCATCACAATATACACTTAATCCTGGACGTACGTGAACCACTTGTCTATGGTGAATGTTACATGAAGGCCAGGAAATGCTGCTTGCTCGCTTCTCTATAATTTCCACAATTTTGGCTGCTTCTAGTAATTCAACACATTGCATTACCAGCACCAGAGATGGAATTTACAGTCCCTCAACCTGTGACCTGGCAAGGACACTGACAGCCTCCTTTTTTGGCTAAGGGCCAAATCTTCTCAGTGCCATGCATGACAACAAAAGCAGTGCCAACAAGTGAAATGAAAGGAGACAAAGGCTGTTGGCAATCCATAGATCAGGATTTGCCCCAGAGTAGACTGACAGCTAGATTACATAAAATGAGGACAATGGCAACATGCCCAGGACCAAACTGCACAGCAGCAGTCATATATTATACCCATACTGGCAGAACAAGTTATTTAAAATTCAGAATCTATCACAATTGCACATCACATCCAGACCAACTACCTCTGCACTACAGTGGCACATAACACAACTGGCTTCTCCATCTAAGAACTAACTATTGATATCAACCCAAAGGCAGAACACATATGGATAAAATATCAGAATTCAACCAATAATATTGATAATATCAAGTTGATCCCAATTCCATGGAGCATCATTGAACTGGGCACCTGTAGCAGAACAACGAATGTTCATACAATATTCCACTAGGACCTAGGTGGATGAACAGTATCAAAGCACCATCACAAAACATCCCCAAATCATACTTATTACCCCAAGCTAAGTGCCACTCAACATGACAGTTTCTAATCCATGAACTTTCACAGCACAGTTGCCAGTAAGAAAACAGGCAACACAGAGATGATAGAAATTCTTTTTGTAATGCTTTATTGTTTTTAAAAACAAAACAAAACAAATACCGAACAAAAAAATGCAACACAATCAACAAAAGGCAATCCAAAATCAAGACTCATTACGAAAAAATTAAAATAAAAAAATTAATCTCTTGTTGGAAGCTGCCCAGAGTGGCTGGGCAAACCCAGCCAGATGGGCAGGGTATAAGTAATAAATTATTATTATTATTATTATTATTATTATTATTATTATTATTATTATTATTGATTTCACACATAACGAATTCCAACATGACTTCCAATCCCCCCATTGTGATTCCTAAGTTACATTGTTTAGCTGCACACTTAACTTTATCTCTCCTAGGTTGTTCAGTTGTGTTAATTTTGTAAAATTCTCTTATTTCATGCAGAGGTCAGTCTAGGCCTGCCAAAGAATTTAGGTTTTTACAATGTTCTTTTAGATATTCTCTGTAAATATTCCACTCTCTATTAAATATTTGATCTGTATGGTCTCAGAATCTTGCTGTCAGTCTTGCTATTAGTCTGAGATGATAGAAATTCTTAATATGTAAACATCCTGCATGCACCTACTAGGTTTTCAATACAGTGTTTCTATCGTCAGCTAAAAGGCTAGAGGAGAGAAGGAAAATATGATTAAAAAAAAAAAAAAGACTCACCTTTTTCTTCATTTTTACATTTTTGAATATTGCATGGACTCTCCATGTTTTTGCAAACATTGCACCAAATGCAGTTGTGTAGCCCACCGTCAGTATCCATGTCCGGACCTGAAACAAACAAATAAAAAAAAATCAGTTTATCCCCTCCCCATATCTGACTTTATTAACAAAACTTTATACATTAGGGTTAGACTAAGGGAAAAAAGAATAACTCCTTTATATCAGGTTTAGGGTTTTAAGCACCAAGCCCACAGTCCCCAAATAGGAAAAACGGCAGCTCTGCTTTCAAACAAGGTTCAAAACTTTCACGACTGCAGAAAAACATCAACTATGAACCAAGTGTAACGAGAATTGCAAACCCGTAGAGGAAAATAATGGATACGTTTTGATATTCATGGCAGGGAGCATAAAAATGTAATAAATAAATGTATCTTTTAAAGTAGGAGTTGGGTTGCAATCCAGTGAGGAAGGTTAGGGCGTTCCTAAAGGTAAAGGGTAAAGGGACCCCTGACCATTGGGTCCAGTCGTGACCGACTCTGGGGTTGCAGCGCTCATCTCGCTTTATTGGCCGAGGGACCCGGTGTACAGCTTCCGGGTCATGTGGCCAGCATGACTAAGCCGTTTCTGGCAAACCAGAGCAGCGCACGGAAACGTCGTTTACCTTCCCGCCAGAGCGGTAGCTATTTATCTACTTGCACTTTGACGTGCTTTTGAACTGCTAGGTTGGCAGGAGCAGGGACCGAGCAACGGGAGCTCACCCTGTCGCGGGGATTCAAACCGCCGACCTTCTGATCGGCAAGTCCTAGGCTCTGTGGTTTAACCCACACTAATATGAAAACAGCAGAAGTATAAACCCTTAGGAGAAGTCTTATGGCAAAATCCACCAGGGTGAGCAACCTGGAACTCCAATTCAACCATCTAATATTGGATAGCTTTAGCATACTCGGGAATCAAAAGTTTTGTGTTTCTTTTGTAGGAAATGTATACAACCCAGTGTTATCTAACCCAAGCTCAGCTCAGTCAAAGTTAAGCCAGCGTTTGCTCATCCTAGCTAAGCTGAGGCTGCTGTAACTCCCCAGAAGGGAGCATTCTAGGGATGTGGTAGGGTAGGACTAGAGAGCAGAGATTAGGCACCCCTTCAATTATGTCATGTGACCTGACAACCTAACATTATTTTAAATACTTCTTTTCCCTCTTCCAGGCTTAGGCAGACCAGGAGTAGCAGCCCCACTGCTGAATGGGGTTTGGATCTGGTGTAACTGTGCTCTGGCTTAACTTACACCCGGCTTACTTCGCACCAGCTTTTGGTGCATAGGAGCGCTCCCTCAACTTCTACTGATATCAAAGAGATCTGTAAATGGCAGGCCTTTACAAAGATAAAATGAAATGATGGTAAAGAAGAATTATACGAGAGAGAGAGAGAGAGAGAGAGAGAGAGAGAGAGCGCGCGCTAGCTTCAGACAAGGGGAAGAAAAAGGAAGGACGGAAATCTAAAGCAATGAAAAATTGTATCCTTTTTTGTCCTAGAGATTTTGAATGTGGGACAGAGTGTTCAGCTGGCAATGTTGATGATGCAGTTTAAAAAACATACACACAAAAAACCTCTGCATCATTAGCATTTATGCTGCAGTTTTTGTATTCCACTTTTCACAAGGCAAATCACCACAGACAACTCTATTGTTCCAAGTAGAAAAACTAGGCATCAGACAAATATTAGAATTAAACAGTAAGAGTCAGACATATGCACAATCTTAACTGGGTTACTAAAAACAAACTCTTCAATCATGAGAAAGGGGTGTCTTCACCAAAGCCAACATTATGCACCCATGTATTTTAAACCTGGCTGAAATATTTATTTCTACATGATTTACTTAGGCATTTACAGTCCCAACATTTCTTTCCTCTTTGAATTTGGCCTATGCTATTGTAATTGCAAAATACAATACTGTATTAAAATTAAGGAGCGGGGTTATAAAACACTGCTTCTTTCTTGGTGCTTGAAATAACTGTAAAGTGTCTGGAAGTGAATTCCAAACATCACAGTCGGTGCCTAAAGAGGGTGGGGGAAAAGAAAAGAAGCCAGGAAGTCATGTGGCAGAAACAATATTTAACCTTACAAACAGCAAAACCATCCCCTACGTGTTTCCCTGCAAAAGTAAGTCGCCTACTATGTTCATTGGGGCTTATTCCCAAGTAAGTGCACGTAGACTGCAGCCTCAATAGATCAATTTCATCTCACGTACCAGAGCTCCTTATTAATAATAATACTAAGTTATGATCACAATATCATTGGAAGAAAGAAAGCAATTTATTGAGTGAACCTCAGAGGAGATATGCACATCCCCATCTGGGACATCTGGTTGTTAAGAATGACTAACTGGATGCAACTAGAGTTTGACTGGGTGCTCTGTTATTTGGCAACTTCAGTTCAATCCAATGATTTTGAAAACAGTATCATATTTAGAAATCTCTTCTTACTCCAAAGCTATAACCCTGCATCCAGTTAAAGGCTCAATTACAGCAGTGTGTTGAGATACTGGATTTGGGACATTTGCCTGTTGAATCAGCCATGTCATTCCTTCCAGAATCTGCCATGTTTTTGACCCACAGCCTAAGAGTAGATTGCATTACAAACTGGTGAGTTGGTGATAGTGAGGATGTAAGCATTTGCAGTGACTCAGCAAAATGTCAAACTGTGTACACATAATAATGGTAATAATAATAATAATAATAATAATAATAATAATAATAATAATAATATTATTATTATTATTTCTACCCTGCCTATCTGGCTGGGTTTCCCCAGCCACTCTGAGCAGCTTTCAACAGAACATTAAAAACAGAATAAAACTTTAAACATTAAAAACTTCCCTAAACAGGGCTGCCTTCAGATGTCTTCTAAAAGTCAGATAGTTGTTTATTTCCTTGACATCTGATGGGAGGGCGTTCCACAGAGTGGGCACCACTACAGAGAAGGCCCTCTGCCTGGTTCCCTGTAACCTCGCTTCTCGCAGTGAGGGAACCGCCAGAAGGCCCTCGGCGCTGGACCTCAGTGAATGATGGGGGTGGAGATGCTCCTTCAGGTATACTGGGTTGAGGCCATTTAGGGCTTTAAAGGTCAGCACCAACACTTTGAATAGTGCTCAGAAACGTACTCAAAGACCATTCCTAAACCCAACAGGATTAAATAAGCCATGAAAATTTGGTTGTCTCCTTATCTGCCTCAAGCATAAGTTGCTCCTGAGTGAGCACTCAACTGGCATATATGCAGCACATGGTGGCTCCATGGCAGCAGCTACTTTTTCAACTAGAAGAGAAAGTTCTCTTCATCACAAGGATAGATGCTTTAGATTGGTCATTGCCATGCCAGGTTGAATGAACATCTGTCTCTTTCTCCTTGAATTATATCAGACCCTTAAGACAGAATTAAAACACTGATTTTCAAATGATAGCATTGGGGTTGCTTAGAAGGAAACATGTTGTAATTTCCCAGTATATCATCCCTTGAACACAGGAGCCTCCTGAGTTGAGGGGAAGTAGCAGCAGGGCATAAGACACACACAAAAGATGGGTACGACTACAATTCCATCTCTGGTTCCTGTTGCAGCAGTAAACCCTGTTTAATTCACAAAGCTACTTCATTCCCTCCACCCCCAATGAGGCTGTGCCTGACTGGTGCAAAGGAAGCTTACACGATGCGAGAACCATCAACTCAAAGGTAGGCCACCAGTGATGGCAAGGAAGCAAAAAGAGTTTTATTGGGAATTCAGTGGATGACCATACAAGATTAGCAGGCTCTTCTCCTTAATGCATGCCTGCTGTAACGTACATAGTTAAATTGATTACCCAACTGCAGCCTTAAAGTTTATAATCCAAGACAGAATACATTAACAATAACCACCGAATGCTTATTTATGAAGGATGTGAGGCTAAGCATGATACAGTAGAGGACAAAGACAAACAAATAAGCTTTGTTGTGGGCATACTGCTGTTTTCCAGAGCTGTAGAAAGAGCACAGAATTGAGCTTCCTAGGGAATCTCAAATTTCATCTCAAAAGAGAAAAGAAAAGAACAAGCTTCTAGTACTTATAACTGCAAAGATATGCACAAAAGCCAAATAAGATTTTAGTGGTTGGGCTATGTCTTCTGCGGAATGTTAAATGTTTTGTATTGTGCTGTTCAAACAGCGGAAGAGCTGCACAAAGAAACCAAGTCGTCTTGTTATAATGATTGCCATTATAATCCTAGCTATGCAGGCCGTATTCAGCTGAGAGAGTCATAATATGACCAAATATCTCAATAGACATTGCTTTGCAAAGGCAGATATATCAAGTGTCGTTCATGTACAGTGGTACCTTGGGTTACATACGCTTCAGGTTACATACGCTTCAGGTTACAGACTCCGCTAACCCAGAAATAGTACCTCGGGTTAAGAACTTTGCTTCAGGATGAGAACACAAATCGTGCTCTGGTGGCGGGGCAGCAGCAGGAGGCCCCATTAGCTAAAGTAGTGCTTCAGGTTAAGAACAGTTTCAGGTTAAGAACAGGCCTCCAGAACGAATTAAGTACTTAACCTGAGGTACCACTGTATAATCAACAGCAACCCTCTCCGCCCTCAAAAAAACCCAAAAACAACAACTTCTCCTTCAAGTACAGAACTAATATTAAAGTTAAGAAAAATTTTTAATGACCATTACCCAAAAGCAAGAGAATGCAAATTGGATATTCAGCAGCTACCATTTAACAATGCACCCAAACTAGAAGTTATAAAAACCATTACTTCAGTGTGCCATATTTAAAGCCCACAAATTATATTATATGAATATATGATATCTAATTTCCTCTCTCCTACCCACAAATATAAAGCATACTTAATATTTCCACATTCTCCTGATGGTTAGGAAGGTGTCCTCTTTCAAATATGTAGAGTCCTCAGTTCCTTTTGGAATTTCATGCCACACTGAGTATAGGGTTGTGGGCATTGAGGGCATTAATTGCTTTATTTTGGCATTTGGATGCTAGCATCTCATAGGCACTTTAACTGTGCCAGCTTTTAAACTTTGAACTTAATGTATTTCCCCCCACCGAATTGGTTTGAAAGATTTTATAAAAAGATACTTATGGCATATGTATACATTAAATTCAAGCATAGTTTGCTGATATATACTAACAGAGGAGCCATGGACTGAATATTCTGTCAATTTAGACAGTCTTCTCATATTTCCCATGCTTTTAAATGATGCCCTTCATTTTCCCTCCTCCATTTTGTTCCTGATCACTCAAGTCCCTAGAATTTATGTATGGCCTATGATATACTAATATCTTCCAGGATCCCCCCCCCCCATAAGTAACTTAGGAAACATTCCTCAGGCAATGTCACCCCCACCATAAAAGGACTCTCAGTTTACTTAGACAAAGTGCAAAGTTTCAAGACATTATTTTGGTGTGGGAAGAAACCATGCCCCACAACTACTAGGTGATATGGCTCTATATTTAGCAAATTCTCCATTCCTCAACTTTGCTAAAATTACATTTTTCTTTACTTCTGCTATCTGTCTTACAAGGGACCCATGAGTTCTGATTAGTGCTAGAGACTGGCTTTTAGCTGGCTTTTATATTCATAAAAAGAAGAGGAGTCATTACTTCTTAAGACTCTGACAAAGAGTTATTTGAAACTTAAAAATCTGGTCCACTGCTTTCAAGTTGGTCTTAAGGCAGGTATTGTGGCTGAAATTTCAAGCTGTCGGCCATTTCCTCTTTCGACTGTAGGTTCATGTACAATGTATTAGTAATATTGAATTGACCAGTTGTTCTTAATTAGACACTGATTACTGTAATCAAATTTCAAAATGCAGCAATTATATTTGGTCTTAATGGTGGCTTATCTTAATAAGACAGATTTACCCAACAACATACTTTAGTCACACAATGGAGTCATACTTCAGATTTTCACCAAAATGCATTGATCTACCATATCAAGCCAGTGAGAGGACTAGGAGAAAGGACATGGAGATAAAGACATACCCTGAACTTCTTATACCTCTGGGCCCATCATATTCGCACACATCCTGAAACTAGGCCAGGTTGAAAGGGGTCAGAAAACAAAAGTCTGAAGCCAAGCTTGTCAGGGTCACATCAGCTTTCTGCTCAATCAAATGTTTAACCAACTTCCCTTCCTCAATATGAGAAAGTTTGAGCAGAATGTGAGATTACTTAGATCAGGGGTGTCCACACTTTTTTTTCAAAGAGGGCCAGATTTGACGAAGTGAAGGGCCGTGAGGGCCGACCAAAGTTGTTGACCTTTTTTAAAGATTGAAGTTGAGCTTTTTTAATGATTTTACCCCAAATTTGTTGAGCTTTTTTTAGGATTGAACTTGTTGAGGATTTTTTTAGGATATTACCCCAGGAAATAAACTGCCACAGGGGCCAGATTAAACTGCCCAGCGGGCCGGATTAGGCCCCCAAAACAGACTTTGGACATGCCTGACTTAGATCACTGCTGCACAGAAACATTTCTTGGAGAAAACACCTGATCACCATCTTCTTGACACAGAATCCTTCCCTCCCTAAATACCACACCTAAACTTCAAAACTGTGAGTTTAAACATTCACTGAAAACTCATGAAAGTGCTCCATATTTCTCAGTCTTGTGGCTGACTGGCCCCAAAAGAATCCTGTTTCCTCCCAAGACCGAAAGCCTATTTTGTGCAGATTAACAGTACCAAAACCAGAGCATAGTACATGGGATGCCTTGTGTCACACAAAGCATGAACAACAGCATCTCGGTTAAAACGTTTCAGAGTGACTTACGGTACAAAGCGTCTCAAACGTCTTTTCGGAGACAAAAGATCCATCAAGGCCAAAAAGGAATATCGATGCATAGGAGAGCATCCCTCCAAGAATTATGAGGTTGTTCATGTAGGGACTGGACATCTTTATCAACCTGTGGAGAGAAGACCGGAAGACAATCATGAGAAAGCAACCCAAGACTTCGGGTTCTAAGACCTGTGTTGAGCCTCTAGCCAGGTGTGAAACTTCTTCATAGTCAGGAAAGCTATGATGCCAAGACTAGTCAGAAGTGCAAGATGGTAAGGCCCAAGGCTATCCAGTTGCAGGTAGTTCCAAGGGTGGAACGGGTGATGCAGGGGTATACTATGTGTATGACATCTGTATGTTTGTTGCAGTTACACTGATGACTACAACATGGTTCATGAATCGGGGGAGGATGTTAGGATTCTTACTCCGTGTTTGCAGTCATGAGATTGTTGTCTATCACATGACGGTGTATGTTTTCATTCCACAGAGTGGGAAGTGACAGAGACAGGACGTTTTTTGTTACTGTGTTCTGTGAAGTGGGAATATTGTCCTTTGTTCTTTTTGTCTTTGCTCTCTGATGAGAAAGAGGAAGGAGCTAAGTTAGAATGCTCCGAGTGTATTATATGTAAATAAACGTAGTTTAGCCAACATGCTGAGCTAATGAGCCTGTTACGCGAACCGCCAATACTCTGCAGGATCCTAAGCGTGCTAATGCCTTTTGGTGTCAGTCGCTGTGATGTTCGGACTGAAGAAAGCTTTTGAAGCTCCCGAACGATCGACCAGGAGGGAGAGAACATGCCAGTCGGGCATGTGTCTCTACCAAGGTCCTACACAAGTATAGAACGATCCTAACAGATGCGGCAACAATGACCACCACTATGAAATCCAGTCCTGTAACACACTATGTAGTTCATTTCATAGCTGTCTGGGACAAGAAAGCTGGGAGGACAAAAACAGAATCAGGGCGGAGGAGATACCCTCCCCACAAAGGGAGATCAATTAGAACAAAAATGAACATAAATACATGGTATTAAAGCTGAATATCAGCAAGAACATGAGAATACGTGTAGCCCATAGTCACCAAATGTCAAATAAACAGTCACATGTAAACAAAATTAACCAGTTGTTTCTAAAAACTGTGTATGTTTTCAATTATTCATTTAGAAGACTTTATGTTCATTCATGGACTGGGAACTCAGGCTTATACACTGAGATTGAAATGTATGCCCCATGAGAAACAAATTTGGAAAAAGAAAATGATGTTGGTGGATGGAAAGACGCATGCACACACAAAATAAAATCAGAAAAGAAAAATACCAAGGGCTGGATAACCCCTAAGTGATTTGCAGGTGCTGGGTGCACTATTTCAGCACACCTGAATGGCTCTGTCTGGGTGAAACTTAAGAATGAACCATCTTAGGCAAGATAACTGAAGCAGCTTTATGTGTAGAATTGTAGAAATATGCAAATCTCTGTGTTGCTTTATAAATAAGTTTAGATGAGCATTATTATGGTTAAATGTCTTTGATCTCCTTCACTAAAGCAACTCCTTATGTTACACAGTGGTTTAATTAACTGGGGATTATGCTAATAATACACAGTGGAAAACACTAATTTTGATCTAACAGAATAAAAGGATTTAATAAAACGTTCCAACACAAAGATATTGTACAGTAACATCAATTAAGCAGAATTTTTAAAATAAAATAAAATAAAATTGGGCATGATCCAAACAAAGGTAAGCGCTTCTATGATACATCAGTTTTGTAGGAAGAGATTTAAGTATGTGCTTAGTTCTTCCTCTGAAATAAAAAAGACACCCACTCCGATCAACTGCATGTTTACTTGAAAGTAAGTCCCGCTGAGTTCAGTTCAACAGCCTCCCCTGGAAATGCAATATACTGCAGTCTTAAGTAGTGAGTAACTTTGAATGGATCATTCCAATTAACTTTGTAAATACCGACCACGTGATCTCTTAATGACAATTGTCCTAATTAAAAGGACTCACAAGAGAGACAATGGAGAGGGGGAAGGGAACAGGGCAATATGTAGCTGCTTACTTCTGATTTCTGTTTTTGATGTTAAAGAACAAAAAAGCACTGGCCATTATCATTCCCAGGATCGTGAGTGCTGAAAGAATACTGTAAAGAGGCAGGGAGATCTTGCGAAGTTGCTTTTGGATGATTGTTCTGTCCTTAGGTGGTTCTTTCCCTGAAATGTCGGCAAGAAAAGAAAGAGTCAACATTATACCCTTGTGAGAAATAAACCACAGCAAATAATAATAACAGCAAAACCAAACCCTATTGCCATTCGATTTCTATAAATTAATTTTACTGAGGTCCTTTAAAGTTACCTTTATCTACCAAAGTGATGTACTGCAGGCTTTACAAAACAATATGAAGTATATTCATATTCATATACACATATTCTGCTCCACATTATTTATGTGCAGAAAAGATACAGCTCAGCAGGACAGCAGGAGTATCACCACCTCAAATCCTTCAACTAGAGATGTCAGAGGCAAAACATGGGAAATATGCAAAATACATGTATGTGCTCAACCACTGAGAAATGACCTAAGTATTCTCGGTTGCTTGTGGACATATATGTATTTCATTTTTTAAATTATTCCAGAGAATGACAACTGCCATGGCAACCTTACTCGGTAAAAGTCATGTGGTTCAAATGATTACTTTATTTAGTCAAGGGGTGGCCAACTCCCAAGAGACTGTGATCTACTCACAGAGTTAAAAACTGGCAATATTCAACCCCCTGTTTTGAGGGGTTCAGGTCCAATTGATTGAGGTATTTTTGGGGAGGAGGAAAGCCCAGTTTTTTAGGAGTTCAGGGCAAAAATGGTGAGCTTTTCTTCGGGCAGATAAACTTGTTGAGCTTCTTTGGGGGAGCCAGTGATCTACCAGTGATCTACCACAGACATCCAGTGATCTACCGGTAGCTCACGATCTACCTGTTGGACATGCCTGATTTAGTCTAAGGAAATAGTAGATAGCATGGATGAAACGACAGCAAAAGCTGTACACCATTTTTGCATGGTAGGGCCGGACCCCCAAAAGACAAATTTCAATGCCTGACGCACCATTAGTATTTAAATAGGAAAGAGGTTATGGCAGTACTGCTCCTCCCATAGTGCTGCTATAGCAGAAGAAGATGCACACAATCTAGTTTCTGTGCAACCATCAGGAACCACACAGGAGCCTTCTCCCACAGGCTGGTGTTAGTCATAGCTGTCAACCGTCCCTTATTTGGTGGGAAACTCCCTTATCCCAGCGCTGTTTCCCGCTGCTGTCCCGGATTAATGATGTCCCGTAAATTTCCTGGGTTTCAAAGGAAGCAGCTCCTCTCCCTCCCTCCCTGTCGGCCAGGGAGGAAGGAGGCTCCAACTGTGTTGCTTGGCTGCGTTGCTCACCCAATAAGGAGTCTAAGAACGACTGGGGGGTGGAGCTTGCATGCCTTGTGCCGATCAAATTGGCTGTGTTGCCTGGGGCCTCGCCTTTGCTCAGCGCTTCCCAGCGGAGAGGTGACGGTGGTTTTCCTTGCTGCATCCCCTTTGCTGGGTTGCTGCGCTGTGGGAACCACCGCTTGAGGCTTCGTTTGGCTGCTGGTTGACTAAAATCCCTTATTTTGGCTGCTGATCTTTTATTTTCGAGGCTGCTGGTCCCTTATTTTCAGATCTGTAAGTTGACAGCTATGGTGTTAGTGGCTAAAATGCTTTCCTGTGAACTAGGAGGGCACCAGTTCAAATCTGCTCTCTGCCATGGACTCAAGTGTGACATAGGCAACCCACTATTTTTTTGGTTTAAAATTTTTCCATCTGAAACGTGGGTGGATGGGTAAAATATTAACATACACCTACCCAATGTGGACAACCCTTTAAATATTGCTATATATTTTTTTCTGTCTACACCCCACCTTTCTCCCAGCTGGGACCCAAGGCAGCTCATAGAATGAATTAAAACAAACACAGCCTAAAACACACACAATCGATATAAATAATTAAGAATGAGACAAGTAACTCCCACTGAAACCAACACGGAAAACAACAAAAACTGTTTAAAAAGGAGCAGATAGCACAAACACTTACTTTCAGGAAACTCTGCCCCAACAGCCAATGAGTGGCCCCAGGGCTGTCTTAACAAGGAAGGAAAGCAGAGGTGGCCAGACCTGCCTCCCCTGTGGAAGGGAGTTCCACAGACCTCACCAAACATACCTGTGTCGTGTGGTGGGGCTGAGTTCAAAGTCGGGCAGGTCCTGCAGTCAGCCTGGACCCAAGCTGTATAGGGCTTTGTGCATCATAACCAAGATATAACCAGCAAGATAATGTAAGTGAACTCTTTTAAATGCTGAGTGTTTAATATAAATGTGCTTCTTCAACCTTGGCCCTCCAAATGTTTTGGGACTACAATTCCCATCATCCCTGCCCACTGGTCCTGCTAGCTAGGGATCATGGGAGTTGTAGGCCAAAAACATCTGGAGGGCCGAAGTTGAGGAAGCCTGGTATACACCTAACATCATGCCCCCTTGATGCTTCCCTTTACGGCTGATTAAAACTAGCCCCCCCCTGCAGTGGGGGGAGATGAGAGTGGGGTGGGTGGAGCTCTGAGTCTGGTGAATGCATATTTTGCAAGAGTAATAGTTTATGCTTGCACCTTTTGTGATAAGGATTTGAACCTAAGCACAAGTGCTAAGCACAGATATGGATTTACTCGACGTCTATTGGACTGGATTCTCTGAAAGTACCGTATTTTTCGCTCTATAAGATGCACCAGACCACAAGACGCACCTAGTTTTTGGAGGAGGAAAACAAGAAAAAAAATATTCTGAACCTCAGAAGCCAGAACAGCAAGAGGGATCGCTGCGCAGTGAAAGCAGCAATCCCTCTTGCTGTTCTGGCTTCTGGGATAGCTGCGCAGCCTGCATTCGCTCCATAAAACGCACACACATTTCCCCTTACTTTTTAGGAGGGAAAAAGTGAGTCTTATAGAGCAAAAAATACAGTACCTAAGGGCTGGTTTGCTGGTTGCACAGAATGGGGTGGTAGATTCCAGACTGTACCACTTCAGCCTATAGGTGCCATAAATTTGAATGTTCCTTTACACAAGAAGCTCCCAGCATGCCTCTCTCTCGTGGGGAGGCCTATGCCTGATGTACTAAAGAACTTTTCCTTTAAATGTGGGATCATTACAAAATATTCCACGCATACTAACCTGCAGTCTGAAGCGGCACAGTCTAAATACTACATTATTGAGCCGGTTTTACTCTGTGGCAGTAGTGAAACATTTCTGTTTGCTGCATTCCATGTGACATAAAAATTATACAGAAAGCTAGGGTATCATTCCTTCGCTCTCTTCAATATTCCTGCCTTACCGTGGAATTTGATGGTGTTGTTAATCATTTCCAGTGAATCAAGTATAGCATTATATTCTCCCACCTTCACTTCCTTTTTGTCTGTGGAGAAACAAACAAATGGGATTGTTTATGTCAGCTCACATATTCTTCATTTCTAATAGGTGCTATATTTACCTTTCTGTCTCTCGCATTGTTGCTGTACCTGCCATCGAGGTAGCATATGAAATGACTCAGAGAAGCTAAATGGAGCTAGAGTTGTGGCAAAATTTTAAAGCAACGCTGGTAACAATATTGAGCAGTTACTGCAATTCAAAGCACTGCAAGCTTATACTGTATTACGCTACCCCCAATGTTATTTAAAATTCTTCTGGCTATTAATTAATTTTCGAGTCTCAGGGGAATGCTGACAAACTTGTACTGAAAACCAATGGCTGGAGTGCATTCCAGAAGGAAACCCCAAAACTGTGTGCATATTATGGGGTTCCCAAGCCATTACAAGAAAATCCAACATACAAGCAAGCCAAGTGGTAGTCCTGACAACCATTTCAAATCTCCAAGAAGGGCTAAGCAAGCAAAGGGGCAGGATTGTAAAGTGACAGGGAGGAATAAAGAACAAGCAAAACCCCAAGAACAGCCTAAAGCTAAAGTAATAGGTCACCATCTGAAAAGCTCCATTGCAAGCCTATGCAGGCTTGCCAGGAATTGTCATCACAGCTAATCAGGCAACAACCGTACTAAAACCACAAGACACCAAAACTACATGGCTAAATTGATCTAGCCAAGGGTTTTGATCCTGACATCTAGTTCCTAAGCCACAGAACTAGGAACCCAGTTTACCTGGGATTTGTTCAGTGTGTATAAGTACTTCTGAGTGCATTGCTGGTGGTAAGGAAAAAGTATGTACAGTATATAAAGGAAAATTCCCTGGATGCCAAGATCCAGGTTTGGGGCAAGTACTCTGGTGTGAGTACCCCACCAGAGATTTAAAATCACGACATATGCAGCAAAGTAAAGCATGGAAATATAGGCTGTTAGCCCTCTAAAATATCTCCTTCTACATTTTCTTCCCCTGGCATAGAAAAAGGACTATGTTTGGTATGTTAAAAATGGTTTACTTACTCTCCAAAGGTCAGATTCATGCTTTCCATAGAACATTCAGAAAAGGTTGCACAAGCAGTGAAACTTGGCTTAGTTACAGGGGTGAATGTTCCTAAATTATTGGTATAGGAACTCAAAGAGAGGCTTGTTAGAGCCATGCAGTCTGAGCTTGGAGCAATCAGCTCAGACGTCTTTACACACTGAGCTTCTCAGGTAGACTGGGAGAAATCAATAGTTCCTCCCAAGGTGAGGTAAGACTGGCGGGGCAACTTACTTTATGGTCTTAACCCCTTTCACGCAACAATTAGACTTAAACAAGTTGGTTATATAAGGCACAAACATGACAAGACCTCCATATTCACAACTCCGTAACCCCCTGGTGACTAGAGCTTATTGTACTGTGCTGGAGGCCATTCCTGAAGGTTTGGAATACGGCATATATAGCAACACTTTGAATCTGGATCACAGTGTTTATTGTCTATTTGTTTGGTTGTAAGTTGCTTTTGGTCTAGGTATCTGCAGAATTCTTGTCGCCTCGTCAGATCTCAGTTCTTAATATTTTTAGTGGCACAGAATGTCTGTAGTGTGGATACAACATTCATTCCCAAGTATTCATGCTGGTGTGCAGTAAGAGAAAGGTGCTGTGATAATACATTTAATTGCTTAAATGGGTACAGTGAGCCCAAAGAATCTACCCACAAGGAAGGCTGCCTGTTGTGTCTTTGTGACTCTTAACTGCTCTTGCCTTGCCTTCTCCAAAATGACCTCAACAGGGTAAGTTCTGATACATTCTGTCACTTCCAATGAGGCAGAATTACCCAGTGGAGGCTGCCCACTGCCCTTCTGGGTGAATCACTGCTCAGGGCATCCCTTTCTCCAACGACGAGGCATGCTCACAACAGTAAATTGCGCAGGTAAAATAGGGAGGCTGTACTTCGTTTTCATTTGGGGAGAGATAGCATTTATCAGTCATGAGAAGTCTGTGAAGCAGCAAGACAGGAAGGGAGATTTAAGTTGAAAACAGGGGGGTTGAAGTCGGTGTCTGGCTGTCCAGAGCTGGAGCTGTGAGGAGCTGGAGTATAAACAAACAAGCGGGAACCCATAACAAAATTTCACAGTCTCTGTATTCCAAACCCCTGATAGGAGTGCTTCTGTTTAGGACTTGAGTCTGGAACTGGGGCTTGCAAAGGATCTGAACATGGGCATTTGTTGCTATATAGATAGGGAGGGGTGCATACCATGAAGAGGGGAAAAAAATTCACCTCTTGGTTCACTTCCCCGCTCCCTGGGATTCTAATTCTAACTCAATCTCTCCTCCTCTATTTCCCTCATTTTGGCATATCCCTATCTTGCTTCCAGAGTTATAGGCTATTATACTAGTAGATACTTCCTGTAAAGTTGCAGGGAATAATATATCAGCTGGGATTGTTATGCAACCAAGAACAAGAACAATTGCTGGTGGGAAATGTGGCAATTCAAGGTGCATGTAACAGCATCTGGAAGCTTTCAGCTCCTCTGCAGGGCTGTGAATTTTCCCTCAGGATAATTAAACTGAGGTTTAAAAAACCTTGGTGCTTTTATTCACACTGACTAAGACACAAAATAGCTAAGTAACCTATAAATACTACTACAAAGGGAGAGAGATAAAATGTATGATAAAATTGGGTAAAAATTGCACTTCCTACCTGCCAGACAACTGATAAGAAGAGCTAAAAATATCAGTGAGACATCTGTGGCCAGCAGAGATAAGAAATGTTTAGGCATATCGAGAGGAAATAAAAGTTATTCCAGTGAGCCAGTTACTAGATAAAGATGGTAAAGCTGTCAGTCATGATAAAGTAAAGAAAGACAATAACGAAATGTATCAGCTTAACATTTTAGGGGAAAGCTCTGTGGGTTTTGTTGTTGTTTTTTAACTGAACTGAAGTACTTGTCCTTCTTGCAATTAAGTGGAAACGGGGAAAGAGTTAACAAAACCAGTAAAAGTAAGGCAGAATATCAGTTTGAAATACATCTGTGAATTTCCAGTGTTAATACTATGGCCATAGTCTAACCAAAATTCGCCCCAGGTTTTCTTTTCTTTTTTAAATGTCCCATTGATTTCAATAGGAAAAATTAGGCCCAAATGTTCCTGCCCCTTCCTGCCACTTCTGGGAGACCAAGAGTCTTACAGCTTGTGTTGCCATTCTACTGAGTTGGGTCAACAGGCTGCCCTCTATTTGGGTGGGACAGCATCTCAGCACCAAACAGCTGGTCAACATAATGGACCAGAGTTATAGCCCACAAAAGAGAGAGATTGTTTCAGATTATGGCAGCTCAGGCCTGGATTTTGTTAAACTCCCCACCCCGTGCAGCTACCGATTCCCTTTATGGCCTAGAAGGTCAAAAGGGGGGCGGCGGCTTTTATTTTATTTTATTGGTATTCAGCCACTTTTAAAACCCTTTGACCCTCTTTTTTCACTTTGTCTTCATTGCCAACAAATAACTCAAAACCTTTTTGTTTTCTTATACCAGTTCACCTTTCAGTAGCTATAAAGGTAAAGGGTAAAGGGACCCCTGACCATTAGGTCCAGTCGTGGCCGACTCTGGGGTTGCAGCACTCATCTCTTTTTATTGGCAGAGGGAGCCGGCGTACAGCTTATGGGTCACGTGGCCAGCATGACTAAGCCGCTTGTGGCGAACAAGAGCAGCGCACGGAAACGCCGTTTACCTTCCCGCCAGAGCAGTACCTATTTATCTACTTGCACTTTGACGTGCTTTCGAACTGCTAGGTTGGCAGGAGCAGGGACCGAGCAACAGGAGCTCACCCCGTCGCAGGGATTTGAACCGCCGACCTTCTGATCGGCAAGTCCTAGGCTCTGTGGTTTAACCCACAGCGCCACCCACATCCTTCAGTAGCTATAACAAGGGACAAAACAGGCAAAAAAAAGAGGAGGCATTATTCAGTTATTGAAGCTTTTTTCGCAATACAGTGGTACCTCAAGTTACAACGCCTCAGGTTACAAACTCCGCTAACCTGGAAGAGTTACCTCGAGTTGAGAACTTTGCCCCAGGATGAGAATGGAAATCATGTGTCGGCGGCGCAGCAGCAGCAGCAAGAGGCCTCACTGGTGAAAGCACGCCTCTAGTTAAGAACAGTTTCAGGTTATGAACGGGCCTCCAGAATGAATTAAGTTTGTTACTAGAGGTATTAATGGAGTGCAACCTTTGTTTACTCATAAGGCTTGTGGTTTCACTTTAAACAGCACTGGTTATTGTCGCTTTCAGGAGGTTATAGTTCCATTCTCTAATCAATACCTTACCAATTACTGTGTCCCTTTGTTTCCCCAGTAAGCCCAGATCTCACTACACTCCAAAGGAAATTACACATAGTTTTCAACTTGGTCTTCACTTCCTCCTCTCAGGATTGCAGCTATGGTGACAATCCACCCTCTTATTTGCCTATAATAATTTTGAGCCAATAGGATGAGGCAGAACATCCATTAAATGACCAATCAAAACCAAACACCCCCTTGATGCCTTTGATTCTGAATATAAAACCCGCAACTGCCCCAAGCATAGCCAACCCCTTTGTTGACAATAGGCTACAGTGACAGTTTAACTGACACTTTGCAGCCTGCTAGTCTGCCTTTGATAAAATAATGCATGCTTCTAACATTTCCCTCCAGGAAAGAACAAAAGTCACTTTGGTTCACAGCTAACCCTTTACTTGCACCGTATTGTTTGAAACGTTGTTAACAACCTTATAATAAATTTCACCACATAAGCAAGATATTACAAATCATTGTTTTCCTTTATGGAAAACACTTCCCATTAGATCTAATTAAACACCAATATAATGGATTCTAAACTAAGAATAATGGCTGCAACTAATTACACAACGATCAGAAATATGGAACCCTTCTTTGTAACTGAAGACTCCATGTCTGCTGGTAAAAGTATTTCTACTGCCTATTGTAGAATCACTATCAGACTCGGGGGGGGGGGGAGCTTTTTGATGAGAGAAAAAAAACCCTGCACATTATTCTCATATGGAAAATTGTAACTTCCCCCACTTGTGTCAACCTGTTAAGTCACACACAGATATGCCAGCAATCCTGGAACTGAAATTTCCAAAACACAGACAAACCATGAGTCTGGGTTCTGATGACAAACTGAGGCCACTTTAAATAGTCATGGCGTCCTCCAAAGGATCACTGGAACAGCAGTTTGTTATGGGTGCTGGACATTGTTCCCCTCACAGAGCTACAAATTCTAGAATGGTTCAACTGTCAATCCTTCTTCCCGAAGTTCTCAGGGAAAGAATTCACAGATCTCTAGCAAAGCACACCAAAAAATCCAATTTATGGAGGGGTCAGGGCTTTACTCTCCTAAAGATTGTTGGGCATGCGGCCTATGTAAGAAATGGAACTGCTTGCAGAATAAATCTGCGGGCCTATTGAGATATATATTTTTAGTTTTCCATTAATATGAGTGGAAAAGACTAGCAACTGACCAGCCTTCGAGGATACAATGGTATTTGTAAAATTCAGGATATAGCAGGCTGTAATAGTTTTAGTTCCCTATTTCAACATTCAGTGTCACTGACATATTTATTTCAGTGATACTGATACCAACAGATATACCCTTAAGGTCTGCTGTCTATAGAGTTTTCTGTCTTTAATAGTGTTGTTCCTCATGATTTCGCTTTAGAGAGAATGTATGATTTTTGTTTGTATGTTTGTTTATTTCAGGCACCCCCAAACTCGGCCCTCTGGATTTTTTGGGACTACAACTCCCATCATCCCTAGCTAACAGGACCGGTGGTCGGGGATGATGGGAATTGTAGTCCCAAAACATCTGGAGGGCCGGGTTTGGGGATGCCTGGTTTATTTCATAAAAATTATACACTGCTTCATTGTAAAACCAATAACAGCCTCAAAGCAGTTTCCTTTCTCTCACCTCCCTGGAAGAAGGCCACTTTTCAGAAATTCTCTAAATATTCACCATTGACAGTGGGGTGGCTGCCATTCCCATACCCTAGGGCTGCCATATGTCCAGATTTCCCCAGACATTACTGGGATTTCAAAGGCGGAATTGACGTCCCAGAGGAATTTCCAAAAGGCGACGCTTTGTCCTGGATCTTATGCAAGTCAATAAAAGAATCACGTGTTTGGGGGGGGGGGTTTGGGGAGAGGAAAAAAAGCTCATCAACTTTTGGGTCAACAAATTTGGGGTCTTGCGCCAGCTGCAAAACCAAAAACAACCAGGGAAGAGAGAAGCTCTACCCTTGAGAAACTGTTGAGAATTTACCCTTCCCCCAGAGAAATTCATTGAAATTATAACCCTCATTTTTCTGCTCGCAAATTGGGCGGAGAATTCTCTTTCCCCCCCATAATATTCTTTATTGATTTTCATTTGTACACTCCACATACACATATTGTATTACATTTCACATTTACACCTGCTCCCAGGAGCCGACTTCCCTCCTTCCCTCTTCTGGCCTTTTATATCACATCTAACTTTTTCGCATTGTCTTCATCCGTTTTGTATATTATTGTTCTTCTTTCGTATTTGTCCATAGAGTGTCTATAGTCAAATAAATCCTCCTGTATAGACAATTCTTATTGTCTGTCTATATTCATTTACAACTACCATTGGTTACATTAGTCACCTTGTACATTTTACTTTTTATTATTTTCTTTATCCAGAAATTTTCTTTGTATTTCACATTATGAGGTTTATTTCAATTCTACTGGTTTCACTATTTCACCTTATCCTTCCCCATTCTTTTTGAAATGTTTCGTCACCCTGTTGTTGAATTTCCCCCGTTAATCTAGCTATTTCTGCATATTCCATTGCCTTCTGTCACCATTCTTCTACTGTTGGTACTTGCTGTTGTTTCCAAACCTGGGCTAACAATAGCCTCACCGCTGTTGCTGCATATAAGAACAATTTCTGGCCATTCTTAGTAATGTCTTCTCCTACCATTCCCAACAAGAATGCCTCTGGCTTTGAGTGGAGAATTTTCAGAGACCATTTGCTCACAATGTTAGTTTAGCTAGGGAAGAATTAGTGGGGCCAGAATTATGTCAAATGTTCTTTAATACTCCACGACAATGTTGCCAGGTACATTTTTTTTGACAGGGAGATTGTTTTTTATAGCATGATCTCACGTAAGTCTTCTGAATGTGGGTTAACCATACTTACCCCACCCCATTAAGGACAATGCAATTTAAGTGTTTGTGAAAGGAAGCAAAGGAACAGACTACAGCTTTCAAGTGCGACACAGAGCTGACTTTCTGGGCTCTGCAACCCAGATAAGGAGTCTTCTTTCCCACCTGCAGATCTGATATTGGGCAGTGGATTTGGCTGCCTGTTGGAAGGTTAAACTGTTCCTCCACTTATACTCAGTCTGTAAATAAACTCAAATATTTAAAAGTGCCATAAACGCCCAGTAACCTCCTTCAAAGGGAAAACTGAACCAGGGTTAAGTGATGTGCCCCTGGTTCTCACTCTTTGGAGAACCAGGGTGAGAATAGCAATATGCATCCTCATACATTTTAGCCTTTAACTTGCAGACAAGGTTATTTTCCCTTAAAAAGGAAGACATTTTAGTGAACAATTCCACAAAAGTGGCAGATGGGCTGTTTCTTCATCTTGTTGCAAACTGCAGTTTTCTTTGGCTGCTGTAGTCATACTCTGTTCCAAAGTACTGCTGAGTTATGTACCCCATTCTCATTACTAAACTGTTGGGGATTTCATAACAAGGTACCCCAAGAAACTAGGCAGACACGCTTGAATACAAATAGCTTTGTCATAAACTAACAGGCCACCCAGAAACAACTATTCTTTGGGCATTATTTTACCATTTTGGAACATCAGTGCACAACATCCTGTTCAAGAGCTCTCTGAAAACAGCATTGGTCTACTTTAAAGTTAGAAAACACCTACAAAACAACAACACACCTTTTCATGCTACCATCTAAAAATCCTACATTAAATAACATCTAAGCAAGGAATATAGAATTTCAAAGAGTATGATCTTTGTTATTGATGTGGGGAATGACTACAATAGCCAAAGAAAATAGCAGTTTGCAACCAATGCATTTTCTCTATTAGTATTTGGATTTTGTCATAAACTACCCTAGTTCTAGACCTATGCACCAGATCTAAGGAAAAGTTTTGTACATATTAATTTTGAAGCAACACTGATCCATTTTAAAAAAAAAAATTATGATCAATTTTTTTTGAAAAACTAATTAAAAATGGGAAAGCATGACATTGAAATCACAAATTTATCTCATCCAGATCACATATTTTACACAATTCAATAGCTCTACACAATGCAGCTCTTTTCGCCTGTAAATAAAATTAACTACTTCCCCACCTGCTCCTGCACCAACTCAGCCATTGTTGATTTCCCACTGGCAACAAAGATTAAATAACGGATTTAGAAGAGAAGATTCTTGTGATCAAAAGGATTAGTTATGAGAGGGTGTATGATAGATGAGCAGCAGCAGGCAGAAACATTGCACTGCATAACTATTTCTGGCTTTAGCCTAGAAGATTAAGTAATTACAATAAAAAAAATCAGAAACAAAACAGTTTCTTTCCAGCACTTCAGTTAACAGGCAAGAAGGGAGAGTTGCAAGTGTCATCTCCTGTGATCCTCCATATAATGGGAAAGACCACACACACACACAATTTTTGTTACCTAAAGGATAAATGGATACCCTCTATTATTTTCAGGGTCTTGACTCTGCACTAGACAGTGGTTCAGCAAGTGTATTTGCTGCAAAAATGAATTATCTAAAAAATAGTTGGGCCAGGCCATCATCTAGCAGTTAAAAGGCTTCTCAGAACAGAAGCATAAGAACTTAGGTGTCCACTTTCTCTACACTATGCATAATTGTATATACCTCTATCATGTTACCCCCTTACTGATCTATACTCAAAACTAAAAATGTTGTAATATTTCATCGGGGGGGGGGGTTCCATCTCTTGATCATACTTTTCAGAACCTTTTTGAACTCTGCAATAGCCTTTATGAGATCAGGCAGCCAGAACTGTACACTGTATTCCAATTATGGTTGTGAATAACAGCATTGTGATACTGTCTTTCATTTTCAATTCCTTTTCTATCACTTCCTAGCATAAAATCCACCTTTTCACTGAAGCCAAGCATTGGGCTGACATCTTCCTCAAGGTATCTACTATGGCAGCCTGTCAGGTCCAGCCCCTCTTGCAAGAAGGGCTTGGGAAGAAAATAAATATTTGAGCATGTGGGAGGCTCAACAGAACACCTCCCTTCTCCCTGTCCAAAGCCAGGATGAAACACACAACAACATCCCCGCTTCCAGTGCTCTCCCTGTTATTAATTAACTCACCAAAGATGTGGGAAGTTGCAATAAAATATAACCAGCAAGCTTAGGGCTAGTTAATGCATGAACAGGTTAAGACCACAGAATTGTATTCCTAGACTCAGGTCACATCCCTTCACCTCTGGTGAAGAAGGAAGTAAAGCTTCTTTGTTCACTCTCTGTTATGTACTGAATTGAATTGGATCCAAAATGCAGCACTCTGATTGGTCCTAGAACAATAGGATTCAGAATGCAGCAGCAGTCTGATTGATCCAAAAAAATAGGATTCAGAATGCAGCAGTCTGATTGGTCCACAGGAGCCACCCAATCCAGCTCCAGGTGGAAGTGAATCCGCAACCTGATTGGCCTACAGGAGAATCCCGGAATTAGCCAATCACGTGGGGCCCATTGTGTAAATAATGTATATAAAGCAGACATTCTGGGGGAACTTCCATTCCTCCTCACCACTATGAGCTGAATAAAGAGCATGAAATCCACTCTCAACTCCGAGTATATTTCACTCTCTTTGATAATGATGATGATATTTATTAAGTATGTATAATGCCCTATACCTGTAGGTCTTCCACCACATGAAACTGACCAGGCAATACGTCGGGGATTGCCTACCAAGTCCAGACTGCATGCTCAGGAGTATTTTTCCTGTATTTTGTAAGGAGCACACAACTGGGCTGCTATCAGGGCCATCTGTACATCAGGGCCAGATGGGCAGGGTATAAATAATAAAATTAGTTTCAATTTCAAAACTAGTTTCAATCCCTGGCACCGACAAGTGGAGCGAGGAAAGAGTCGCTGGGTAGTGGTGACCAGTCAATAGAGACAATCCCAACCAGATGGACCAATGGTCTGAGTCGGTATGAGGCAGCTTCCCACACTCCTACGGTACATTTTATGTTTCTGTGATCTATTTTGTGTGTGTTGCTATGTTGACTCCTGACATGTAGTTGTGACACTCCCATTCCTGGCTATATGGAATCTCTTCAGCTCACACCCCCCTTACTTTTCACAGTCTGCAGTAGGACTGGATGAACGCAATGTTCCCAGTATAAATACTATTTATTAGTCATTAGTAATCATATAAAGTTCACTAAAATATAGGAAGAAAAGCATTCAAGTAGTGAAGTATCTTCAGACTGTTTCCTGCAGGTTACATTTGTATGTCGCATAGAACAGAGAAGAAAAAGTTTTACAGTTCACAAAAATGCCTTTTTGTTTGGAGCACTCAGCACTCAACTGTAAAGCTAATTGCCTAGAGCTACCCGTATTTAATTCTGATCATCAGCCTGTCAGAAAACGCCAGGATGCTTGCCTACAAGTAAGATATATTATATAATATAAGGAAAGGATTCCTTGCCAAGCTTGATTATAACTTGTTGGTCGAATATTCTTAGGTTTGACTCACATATAATGTTCCAGTGTCTTTAACGGTCCAGCGATAGCCATGAAATCTTTGCTTTTCTGTGGATTTTGCTACCACTTTGCAAATAATATTTAGAATATTATTTTGAAACTCTAAGTTCCACGGTGCAGGATCTAAGTAGCTGGTACCCCATTGCTGGAAGTAAATGAATGCCAGCACAGATACATTAAAAATAAAACTACAGAAACTTTTAAAAGTGTTGTAAGTATGTGTGTGTCTTAATGTGCTTAGATTCATGTTATGAATCTTTTTGGCACTTATTTGCAGTGGAGAAGGTGACACATCAAATTAAAGCAGCCAACAACATGTCAAGTCTTGTTTATCAGGATTTTATTTTTTTTGCAATATAGGCAGTCTGTTTAGAATTTGTAAAATTTGTAAATGCCCACAATCCCCATTTAAGACCACCCCAGAATGCATAATCAAATCGAGCAGATGTGCTTAAAGAGAAATTTATTTTCAACAGCTTGTTTAAGCATTTGGAAGAACATCGGAATGCCACCCCATTGAAAAAAATGCAATGCAGACAGATGGTATTAGCACTCAGATGTACATTTCAATGAGAGTTCAAATATATAATTCAGATTTTCACATTGTGAACTTGATGGTTCACCCTAGCAGGAACATGCAATGGATATTTTTAAATACCTGGGTGCAGAACTATATTAATGCATTTTAATTAATTTTCCATGAGAACACACTAACCATTCCACATGTGCCGCTGAGTTCTGGTTGCGTGACAGAACTTTTCCCTCCTGTCCCCCTTGCACCCTCAAAATCTGCTCCAGGGAGTTGGACAAGCCTTAGGAACAGATTTTGGGGTCACACAGGGAAGGGAAAGGAAGGAGAATTTGCATTGTAGACTAGTGCAGAATAATATACAAGCCACAGTGCCCTCAGTGCATGTAGCATATTGTAAATATTTTAATAAGAAAAATCAGAGCCTCTGTCTATAATCTTTGAGAATTCTTGGAGAACAGGTGAGGTCCCTGCAAATTGGAGGTGGGTAAAAGCTGTATCCATCTTCAAAAAGGGGGGGGGGAGAAGACCCATATAACTAGCGACTGGTCAGCTTTATTTAGATACCAGAACCAATAATTAAAAGGTCAGTATGTGAGCACTTAGAAAAGGATGCTGTGATTTCTAAAACCCAGCATGTGTTTCTCAGAAACAAGCCATGCAAGACAAATCTCTCTCTGTCTTTTGGTGGTTCAGGGGAATGCTGTGGACATAGGATATATTGATTTCAGTAAGGCTTTTGACGAAGTCCTCCTTTATATACGTGTGGAGAAGCTGGTAAAATGTGGACTGAATGAGGTAACTGTTAGTGGATTGGTAGATGATTGACTGACAAAACCCAGAGTGCTCACTAATGGTTCCTCATCATCCTGGAAAAACGTGGCAAGTGGTGTGCCACAGGGTTTTGTCCTAGGCCCTTAGCTGTTCAATATTTTTATAAACAACTTGGATGAAGGAATTGAGGTGATGCCCATTGCATTTGCAGATGACACCAAAGTGAGAGAAGTAGCTAATGTCGCAGAAGACAAAATCGGGATTCAAAATCACCTTAACAGATTGCAGAACTGGACCAAATGAAATTTAGTAGGGACAAATTTAAGGTTCTGCACTTAGGCAGAAAAAAACTAGCTGCACAAATATAAGATGGGGGGCACATGGATTGCCAGTAGTACATGTGAAACAGAACTAGGAGGTCTTAGTAGACCACAAGCTTAACACGAGTCAACAGTGTGATGCAGCAGCAAAAAAGGCTAACTATTCTAGGCTGCGTTAACAGAAGTATTATCAGGGACTGGCTGGGTACTGGTGTGTGGTACTGGGTACTGGGTACTGATGAGTGAGCACCCATAGAGAGCGGGGGTTGGAGACTGACTTGGAAGAAGGGATGAGTGATCTGGGGGAGCCTGAAACAGCCAGGAGATGAGAGTCAGAGACAGAAGAAGCTACAGGATTGGAGAGCCAAGAACAGGTGCAAGGAGGGGGTGTGAGGGCGATCTGGCTGCGACATCTGTCACCCCATTGATCGCCAGGGTTGATTCGGCTGATCTGGCTGGCTAGGCGGGTGTCCCCTTCCTCCCTCACCGCTCCATGTGCGTCCCTCCCGAAGCTGCGCGCTCGGTGGAAGAGGACGACCATCCCAGATAGAAGGAGTGTACCGTTCTTCGGTCAAGGGTATACGATAGCTGCGCTCCCCTGCTAGAACCTCCAAACAAGCTCAAGAACAGGTGCAAGGAGGAAGGAGAGAGAGGTCAGGCTGGTGGAGAATCAAGGACTTCCACACCTTCTCCTCTTGCCCCTCCCCCCCCCCACTCCACTGTCTCCCAGGACCAAGAGATGATTGAAGATGGAGGAACAGAACCAGGTTACAGTGATTCTTTGATCCAGGTTAGGTTCACAGGCAGTTATGTATAACTAGTTGTGGCAAAATGTGGATTGGTATAAACTAGAATCAAATTTAGAGCTTCTGTTCATAAATATTGCTTTCGTGGAAGACCTCCATCAATTCTGAATAAAATAAATCTAACAACATTAATCTGGCACTGTGGGCCTCCTTCTTTTCCTTACAGAAAACTTGTTTTCCACTCATTAGTCCTTTTGCAATTATATCTGCTTATTTAAATGCAAAATTGCATGAGCCAAAATCTAAATAATATGCATTTTAATTATCTACCTTCCACTTTAAACAAGCACATAGCATTAGTTGGATACTATACCCTGGAATTTATTAATTAAAATTTCATAGGCAACGCAATCATAACTTTAATCGAAGAACCCTTAATTTGTGTTCTTCTTGTAACAGGCTTTCCAAGATAGCCATCTGCTTCATTAATGCATACCAGAAAGAACAAACCATGTTAAACTCATGATACACTGGATGACATCTTCAGTTTTGCCTTTACACACATCATGCTGACATTCGAAGAGACATATACTGCCAAATAGGTGGATACAGCCTCATATTATCTATAGGTAAAGGTAAAGGTAAAGGGACCCCTGACCATTAGGTCCAGTCGTGACCGACTGGAGTTGCAGTGCTCATCCCGCTTTATTGGCCGAGGGAGACAGCATACAGCTTCTGGGTCATGTGGCCAGCATGACTAAGCCGCTTCTGGCAAACCAGAGCAGCGCACGGAAACGCCGTTTACCTTCCCGCCAGAGTGGTACCTATTTATCTACTTGCACTTTGACGTACTTTCGAACTGCTAGATGGGCAGGAGCTGGGACCGAGCAATGGGAGCTCACCCCGTCACGGGGATTCGAACCACCGACCTTCTAATCGGCAAGGCTCTGTGGTTTAACCCACAGTGCCACCTGCGTCCCCATATTATCTATAACTAGCACATAAATTCTAAATAATTAAAAAGGGCCCCCATGACCCATAGTCCTTTTGTACAGAAAGCCCAAAGTCCTTATCTCAGCTGCATGGGAGTGGCAATGGTGGAAACTGACTTTTTGCAGTTCAGAGACACAAACTCAATAATTATATTTAAGAGGAAAATAGTGGTTAGGATGTGTGGTAGCTAGATAACCTCTTAATGAGGGTGAAAAAGGAGAGTGCAAAATATGGTCTGAAGCTCAGCATCAAAGAAACCAAGATCATGGCCACTGGTCCCATCACCTCCTGGCAAATAGAAGGGGAAGAAATGGAGGGAATGAGAGATTTTACTTTCTTGGGCTCCATGATCACTGCAGATGGGGACAGCAGTCACAAAATTAAAAGATGCCTGCTTCTTGGGAGAAAAGCAATGACAAACCTAGACAGCGTCTTAAAAAGCAGAGACATCACCTTGCTGACAAGGTCCGTATAGTTAAAGCTATGGTTTTCCCAATAGTGATGTATGGAAGTGAGAGCTGGACCATAAAGAAGGCTGATCGCCGAAGAATTGATGCTTTTGAATTCTGGTGCTGGAGGAGACTCTTGAGAGTCCCATGGACTGCAAGAAGATCAAACCTATCAGTTCTTAAGGAAATCAGCCCTGAGTGCTCACTGGAAGGACATATCCTGAAGCTGAGACTCCAATACTTTGGCCACCTCATGAGAAGAGAAGACTCCCTAGAAAAGACCCTGATGTTGGGAAAGACGGAGGGCACAAGGAGAAGGGGACGACAGAGGACGAGATGGTTGGACAGTGTTCTTGAAGCTACTAACATGAGTTTGACCAAACTGCAGGAGGCAGTGGAAGACAGGAGTGCCTGGCGTGCTCTGGTCCATGGGGTCACGAAGAATCAGACACAACTAAATGATGAAACATCAACAGCTAGATAAATAAATATTTACTCCTAATACATGTATTGTATATTCTAAGTCAAAAAATGAGAATGAAAACAAGTTACAGGGTTGAGCCCTGGCTCAATTTACGATGTATATAGTCTCATAAATTTAAATTAACCATAAAAGTACCGCAAGGCAACACTTTTTATATGGAATAAACAAATACATTTTTGTATTTAATTAACAGGACCCAATTTTCCATTCATCTTTTATCTACCTTAACTGAATATCAGTTTGCCAAAATCAATAGCCGCTTCAGTTTTGATGAATGTTCTGGAATGTACCAAAAGAAAAAAAGAAAAAAAGGGAGAGAGAAATTCTGGACATTTCGACAGATACCTAGACACCTGTGCATCTTAGTAGTAGCTAAGGCTCACTTTGTATTTTGATAGGACAATTTTAGGGTTTTTTTTTTTGTTTTTTTTGCATTCCCCAGATTTCAATGGGAGAGATAAGCATATGCCCAAATATGTCCCTCTAAAGTCATTTTCCCACCCCTGTTAAACTACTTTCCCCATAATCCTTTATTATTTATTATATGCAGAATGGGGACAAGACAAATAATGATATAAAAAAATGTGTACACAAGTAAGCACTTCGCAATGTGATTCAAATAATAAAAAATTTATTGCTTCTTTTAAAAGATATGAGGCCATGAACCTCATAGGATCAGACCACAAAGGAAAACCATTACAGCTTGCAGTCAAAGAGCCTACCTCTATGAACTACTGGTTCATGATCATTTTTGCTTATACTTGGGTACTTCAGCACAGTATGGGTTGCCACTGATTAAAACTGGTAAGCTAGCTTTAAAACCTTGGGTATTCATTAAAACAAATGACTGGGCAAGATTCCCAAAGGCCTGACTCACTTCCGAATTCCGCTGACCCACTTTGCTGTGATTATTTTCTTAAGTACCACTTGCAGCTGTTGATTAAATCTGATCTACCTAATAGGACAGCTATCAGTTCTAAAAGGGAATGTTTGCTTCGTACAGTCACATGGCTGCAAAGGGACAAACCCATTGGCTTAGTTACCAAGTCAGAGAGAACTCCTGGCTCCAGCTGACCTATTGGGCTGACTTGACCCATCTCTCCCACCCAGTGCCAGATGTTCTCTCTCAGTAAAAGACCAGATGGTCCAGGAAGGGGAGGGAGGAGAATGTTACATGCTGCTTCCTGTGGAAGACTATACAAAAGGTAGACTGTGGGGCTATGGGAAAAGTGTAAGATGAATGGGGAGAGATGGAACAGAGGCCAATGAGGATTTTCTTCCCAGTGTCCCCATTAAAATTATGCATTATTTATTAAATTTTCATGTCGCCCTATACCCAGTGAGGATTTTCTTCCCAGTGTCCCCATTAAAATTATGTATTATTTACTAAATTTTTATGTCGCCCTATACCCACAGGTCTCAGGGCTTCTACAACATAAAACCACAACATAAAACCACAAAATACTTAATATTAACAACAACTCCCCTCCCAAACACATTTTAAAAGGGCATTAAAACCCGTCATTACTCCAGCAACCTTTTTCATAGTCTAAAGCAGGGATTGGTGAGGGCCGCCAATTTGGGCAGCTCTGAAAGGGAATTCTACAAATTCATGGAGGATAAGGCTGCAAAAGGACACTAGCTATTATGACTATACTACCTTCAGCAACAGGACCTGTATGCCTCTGAAAGTTAGCTGCTAGGTGAACAGCAATGAGAAGGGGCTATAGCTCTCAGGTCTTGCTTGTGGGCTTCCCATAGACATCTGGTTGTCAACTGTAGGAAAGAGGTGGGTGTTTGGTTTGATCTAGCGGGGCTCTTCTTATTGTCAATTTGCCTTTGAGGGGGGCACAAATTTTGCAGGCTGTGGCCATTGAATTAGGAGTATATTTTACCCTGATGGAGGACAGATTATCAGTAGGCATGCGTGTTCACACACTCACATTTAAGTATGTATTTAAAAATGTATTTTATTACAGTATTTACGCATGATACCTCAATGTGCATATTACTAAACATATTTACCCTAAATAATACATATTCTAAACTCATTTTGGTACAACTTTGCAGCCAAGAACTGTATTGCAAAATTCAGAGAGGTGTGAAATCCAAAATATACTTTTATTCCAATCTGCATAGTGCTTTGAGAGGTGCAAATTAGGTCTGTTCACTTAAAAATTTGGAACAAACAAAATTCTCCTTCATTTCATTTGCATGTTTGTGTGAATTCCTGCATGCACACACAGAGCTTCATAGTAGTTGGGGCTACCTAGTTAATAGAGCACATTATGTTCGTGAATGTAACTGGGGCACTATATCTTCAGGAGAGGAAAAGGCTAAAGAGTAAACCCTACACAAATCTGGACTGGAGTCCCTAAGACGGTTGGATGGTGCCTTGTATGCTTCCTTCCAGCAACTCCTACGACCAAGCTGATGCCAAACATATTGCTGTGCTTTCCTTTGGACCACATCAGTGAGGCCAAGAGGGGAGGAGGTCTTATCATCTGGGCAGCCCAGGACCTCCATACACACTGCCAAGGCTTGTGCCCCAGAGAGGTCACCTTAGTGCTGCTAACACAGACTTCACCCCCAGAGGTGCGCTCCATTGTCTCTCGAGACAGACAGATGCCAATAACATTATACACATAATCCAAAAAGATATATGCAGTTAAAGGAGCTTTGTCAAACATGTTTTGAGAGTACTATTTCCCCCCCCTTACAATTATTAAATTTGGTAGAGCTTCTGGGGAATAGATTTTTTTTTTTAATATATAAAAAATACAGTCATAGAGTCCCACTTGGCCTTCTCTTTGGACATCTAAATATATTTTAATGGTTGAGCATTTAATTTGCATAGCATCCAAACATCTGCTCTTTCAGCCTGAGCTACTTCATTCTATTTATCACATTTCCTGGAAGTCTAACTCAATGGTTAATAGCTGAGCAAGATCCAGACCACTTGGTTTCAGTGGAAGAGCTTTAATATTAACACGTAGGGACTACAACATGTGCTTAAGATAGGGGAGGGTCCCTAACTACCAACCATGGGGATTTAAAATTGCCTCTATTTTGCCTGTTCATGCCACTTCATTGTTAGAAAGCCCTACTTTGCCTTTCAAACTATGCAGCAACTGCAGTAGTTGTGTGTGTGTGTGTGTGTGTGTGTGTGTGTGTGTGTGTGTTTCTTTCAAAAGTTACATAGACCATACATAATCTTCTTTGTCCACCCATCCCTGTGGTGTCTCCTTGGAGCCAAACTATTATGAAGCTAATATTCATGACAAGTTTTACTAAATAAGAGAATTTTTCGGGCACTTCTATGCTGGCTGGCACTACACTTGAAGAAAAGAATGTATGTCAGCTGGTCCTGAACTGTTAATGAATTTGCTAGTTCTAGCTATTTCTACATGAATTGCTTCCTAGTCAGATGCCTGAGAGAGAGAAAGAAAGAGAAGAAATTAAATTGATAGAGACAAGGCTTGCTTCATCT
This sequence comes from Podarcis filfolensis, assembly GCF_964270895.1. NCBI lineage: Eukaryota > Metazoa > Chordata > Lepidosauria > Squamata > Lacertidae > Podarcis > Podarcis filfolensis. Next base: position 10,696,037 of record NC_139603.1, read on the forward strand.
TTGTAACTATTGTAAATATGTTGACTGAAGGAAAACTACTGTAATTAAATTATGAACTATTTGGAGCATGGGGGGGGGGAAGGGTCTTAATGAACTGCCACAATATGCTGCTGATCATGAATAGTATTAACTCTACCTGTTGGCATATATTCTGACAGCAGGACTCTCCTCTAATCAGGATCCAGTTTAATGGACACTGAATGCTTTAATACTTGGTAGCTTCAACAATGAAATCTTCCACCTATCACCCTTTAGGTTAAGTACTGAGCCTTTTCTCTCTTTGCTAAATTTCTCCAGTTATAACAGTCTATGTGGCTCCTTGTACAGTGTTGACATGCAACACAATGAAAGTAAGAACTGTCCTGCATAGTGCTGACTCCTGTAGGATAGCTAGAGGAGTCAGGAAGTGGATTTCTGCAGATCAACAACATGCATTTAGAGAAGGCCAGAGTTTTGCCTAGTACAAAGAGCCTAAAGCCAATTCTACGAATAAATTCAGTCTGACAGGCCATTTAAAGTATGGCTGTGTTCCAGCTGGAGGTTTCTGCTGAGTAAACCCCAACACAAGAGTTCTGCTAAGAAATATATTGAGGGACTTCCAAGTTTATGGGGATACCAGCTATAATTACTATCCCCAGGAACTATTTATACAGCCTGAAAACTTCACCCTAATCTTTTGAAACAATGCAAGTATTTGGATATATGCAGCTAGAAAAACCCTAGCCATCTGGTCCCCATGATACGTAAAAATGCTATGCCAGCGCCAATGATTTTCTCTCTCTTCTATTTCTGGCTGTAACATATTGGATGCAATGGATACTTGAGCTCAAACGGAAGCAGTTCAAAATTCACAAAGCAACAGCCAGGACCTCATGTGGTTGCGAATACAGACACAGTAACTGTACATGTAGTTTATTTCTTAATTGAAAGCATAGAAAAATTAAGAAGAAGAAAAATTCTTAGATCAAACGTCTTCCACTGACTAGATTGCACAGAAGTCATTCCCATTTATTGGTCTGTTAGCTGGAAATCTATCTGTTGACACCTGGTCCCCAAGTTAGATTTTTTTTAGAGACTAGGTAGCTAAGCTATATTTTCTTCTCCTTTCCTAGAAGAAGGTAGGTTTAAGTGTTGGAAGAATGCAGAGGCTGCTTATTCAGACCAACAAGAAGTGATGCAACAGGACGGCAGTGATGCTGGAAGACTCCCAAGACACTCCCTGCATCTGCGTAAAACACAAGGTGTAGGAACAAGCAGAGGAAGGTAACAGGGATATAGAAAGAGAGAAAGGAATGGAATTTGAAGGATGAGTAAGCACAGTGCTGAGCCAGGAGAGAGCGAGGGAGGGAAAATAAGGGCAAGGGTGAAGGAGGGCAACCACCATACTACAGAAAATCTATGGGATATAAGGAAGTGTTACACTACAGAAAAAAGGGATGCGGGTGGCGCTGTGGGTTAAACCACAGAGCATAGGACTTGCGGATCAGAAGGTCGACGGTTCAAATCCCCGTGACGGGGTGAGCTCCCGTTGCTCACTCCCTGCTCCTGCCAACCTAGCAGTTCAAAAGCACGTCAAAGTGCAAGTAGATAAATAGGTACCGCTCCAGCAGGAAGGTAAATGGCGTTTCCGTGCGCTGCTCTGGTTCGCCAGAAGCGGCTTAGTCATGCTGGCCACATGACCCGGAAGCTGTATGCCGGCTCCCTCGGCCAGTAAAGCGAGATGAGCGCCGCAACCCCAGAGTTGGTCACGACTGGACCTAATGGTCAGAGGCCCCTTTACTTTTACACTACAGAAAACACCCACTAGGTGGTCTCTGACAGGAAGAGGCAACTCGGGACTCTGAAGATTTGGGGACTATAAGGAGCACAAATGTAAAAGTAAGCATATGGCATGCATTCAACAGGTTGTTATGCTTTTAGCTGTTCCTATTTTATATGTAAGTGACCTTGAGTCCCTGTCAGGGGGAAAAGGCAGGGTATAAATAAATATAACAACAAAAACAACAACAACGACATAGTCTCCTTATCTCTCTTATGGCCCATGATGCCATAAAGAGTTGACAATGATGTTTCATTCATTCAATTTTACTCCCTTCCCTTTCTCAATAAGTACCTGAGGCAACCAATGGACAAGCAGGAAACGAAATCAAATAAATACATCAATGAAACCTCAACTGATAATACATAACGTAAGAGCACATAAAAAAGCAACAACGAGAACAAATTAAAAGCAGTAGCAATGAGAAAAGAACCATGCTGATGGGTGTGCAGCCCTAGTTTTTAACCATGATATATGACACATTAAATAGGAAAGAGGAAGCTGTAATCAAGGTGTGCCACGCAGGTGCGGCAGGAGAGGATGGCAAGCGTGGAAGGAAGATTCTAAGGCAATCAATATTATATTTTGGGAATGATGCATGTTGTTATGTAGTAGCTGCACTGTTTTATACTTTCTGGATGTCCCATGATCATATTATAAGGTAGATGTGTTATATGTTATTAATCAACCACTGCTAGGAGTTGTGTCTTTATGTTTTTCAATGTATTTCTTATTAATAAAAATTTGGTGTAGTGCAAGCAAATATTTATTCTGAAAGCGTGATCCAGAAGAAAAACAGTTTAAGAGTGGCTGGTGGGCCTTAGAAGGGTCTAAGGCCAATACATGCCTTAGAAGGGTCTGCTGCTCAGCCTTGCAGCTACAATCACCACATCTACACAACCTGTAGTTGGTCACTTGGAGGCTTGGTTGACCTCTCAAATACAGGAGAAGTATATGCAGTCACCAGTTCCTGAACGATCATTGACACGCTGTTACAGTAATTACTCCCATGCAATCAGCCCATAATGCTGCAGCTAGACATGCGCATGTTAAAACAGGACATGTAAATAAAAGGAAGCACATGTAAATAAAAGGAAGCATGTGTGGCTTTTTAACACAAGGCATGGTAGAAGCACATGCATCTGAATCCAAACTAGTTTACTTCTACTAAAGGGAGAATCCAATATCAATTGGGTTGTGGCTCAAAGGGCTTCGTTTGAAGTACGCATATATTAGGATGAGCTTTTTTCTTCTCCTTGACATTTGGATGAGACTGACTGGTCTGCAAATGGCTTCCTTCTCACAGCCAGACCTCATGCTATTTGTTAATGCTAGACAATGTTAGCCTGCTGTCACATCACACTGTCACAACCTTGCTTCAAATGTCACATTAGCAAAGTCAGACAAGAACTGCTTTGTATGAGAACATTTTTTATGCTGACCTTTTGAACAGTCAAAATGACAGGAAAGGCTCCCCTCTCACGGCTCTGCATAGGGAGTCCAGATTTACACAATGAGAAGCAACACAAGTCTTAATTTTTTTCAGTTTGCTATTAAAATGCTCAATGCTACATAAATAAAAAAAATGCCACCATCGCACACAACAGAAAATAGCAAGTTAATGGTATGTGTGTGGTCATTTCTCTGTTTAGCAAAACCTAGTGTTTCAAGGCAGTGACTTCTCAATCAGAATTATACTTTTTTATTTATTTAATAAAAATAAACAACCTGCTCCTACCTAGTTGTAAAGTTTAAGTGGGAAGAGTAGGGGCCAGAAACACTGGATCCCACCCAGCATAAGATAAAGTTAAAGGGACCCCTGACCGTTAGGTCCAGTTGCGGACAACTCTAGGATTGCGGCACTCATCTCACTTTACTGGCCGAGGGAGCCGGCGTACAGCTTCCGGGTCATGTGGCCAGCATGACTAAGCCGCTTCTGGTGAAACCAGAGCAGCACACAGTTTACCTTCCCGCCGAAGCGGTACCTATTTATCTACTTGCACTGGTGTGCTTTCGAACTGCTAGGTTGGCAGGAGCTGGGACCGAGCAATGGGAACTCACCCCACTGCGGGGATTCGAACTGCCGACCTTCTGATCAGCAAGTCCTAGCCTCTGTGGTTTAGACCACAGCGCCACCCATGTCCCCTCCCACCCAGCATATTTGACTTATAAGAGTTACATTCCAACTGTTGTCTCAACTGGGCAAGTGATACAGGAATCAATCCTATAAAGTACTCAAGAAGTTGACAGAAAGCAATCCAGTGTAAGTTGAGTCAACAATGTTTTAAAATAGTGTTTGAGTTAACTTGCAGCGGGTTGCCAGGTCACACGACCAAGGTGAATGACCCTACTCTGGTCCTGCCTCTGCCACACACCCAGAATATCGCCTTTTCAGGGCTTGCATCAGCATAAAATCTGCCAAGTTTGACTAAGCTGCCTGGATCCCAGTTGAGTTGCGATGGGAGAGATGGACTGTTGTATCTTTGGTTGAGTTGAGGATGAGGGAGTTAAGCCAGCATAGCCTGGTTTAGCCAGGAACCTGTTGCTGGATCCTAATCAATCCGCTCATCCCTGCAGAGTGTGCTACAGGATTGCTCCCCTACTCACATGAGCAAATTGCAACGTATGATCAGGGAGGTGTATTTATCAAAGTTTCAGTGGCAGCTTCTCAGAGTGGCGCATTCTGTAGAGGTAGAGATACCCACCCCGATTTTCATGAATATGCTTATCCAGTGTGCTACTCTAAGGACTATTGTTTGCGCAAAAGAGCCAGTAAATAGAATTTGTTTTTTTCTTTTTCCTTTTACCATTTTTATCAAAACAAGTTGATTGGACTCATTATAAATGTTAATGCAGCAACAGTGCATTAAACATTTCTATAACATTCATTTATTTATAGAAGGCTAACGAATAACAGAATTGTGGAATTGGAAGGGACTACGAGGGTCACCTAGTCCAACCCTCCGCAGTGCAAGAATCCTTTGCCCAATGTGGGGCTCAAACCCATGACTCAGAGATTAAGAGTCACGTGCTCTAACAAGTGAGCTATCCCAGCTGCTTATACCATTTTTTTTATTTAATTACTGTATCGAAACACTGGTTATATTTAATATTTCTATACCTATAGACAGACTATCTTCTCCTTAATAATTATTCTAATAAAGCTTAAAATAAATTTAAGCAAAATGCTAATGCAGCCATAGTACACCCACAATGAAACTAAAAAAAAAACTAGTGTTTATTTTTTAAAAATATGTTGTTGTTATTATTAATTATTATAATTATTAACTTTTTTTTACCACCACCCGTACATTTCAGGGCAGTATTTACATTTTGTTTTAGTATCCCTCTTTCTCCCTCTTTTAATTACTTTGTTTTTGAGCTACTTATTGTACTTGTGGCTTGCCGCTTACTGCTTCTGCAGTGCAAGACAAGTAATGATGGAAAAACCTCCTCTACAGTGAGCCACTATTTACTTTCCTCAACAAAAAAGCATCACTGTAGGCTGGGCCATCTTACCCACAGGCGCTAGGGGTGCAGGGCACCAGGGTGCCGGGCTCTCAGGGGCGCCAGGCCAAGAGTCCCGGGCTGAGATTTGGAGTCTGGCAGAGCCCGTCGGAGCACCACAGCTCTTCTGCTGTGGGCAAGCAAGGCACTGAGGCAGCCGGCTGGCTCTGCTCTCCTGTACACCTGGGATTGATGAGGCCCACCTGGTTGAGAGGCCTGCCCAGTGCACGCTGCTCACATGAGCCTTGGGCTCGTGTGATGGCCTGGGATTTGGACTCGGAGGCTGAACCTGAGGAATCCCAGCCTGCACAGGAGTCCCCACCTCCAGAACCAGCTGAACCGGGGCTGGGTCTTGAGCCTGAAGGGTCCTCACCTGTGCTGGATCCTCAGGTACAGGCACCAGCTGAGTCTGCTCTGGCTCCTGAGGGGGTGGAGGACCCATTGCCTGCAGGTGCTCCACTCTCAGCCCCGGCAGGGGAAGCTGAGGTTGCCTCTGGGTCCAGTAACCCTCCAGCCTCTCCTGAGCTGCAGAGGCTCAGGGCAGAGAGGCGGAGGGAACTAAGTTCCCGCAGGAGGAGTGCTCACCTCCAGGCCAGGATAGGCAAGTCACCTGTGGACCGGGGCCGGCCTATGCCTCGGGGCAGATAAAAGCCAGGCAGCCCCAGTCCCAAGTTGCAGGAGCAACATTGTTGGTAGCCTATTACTGCCTGCACCCTGTCTTGCTCTTCTGCCAGAGTTCCTGACCTCACCCGACTCCTTGCCTTGGACCCAGCTTCAGCTTTGACGGACTGCCTCCATACTGCACCCTCGACCTCGGACTGGACCCAGACCTCGCCGCACGGTTAACCCTTGGGACCAGCACAGCTCGACTGTTGTTGTGCTGGGCTCTGCTTGCTGCCACCGCCTCAGACTCCTCTGTTGCTGCTGAGGTGGCTGGCCAGGCCAGCTCTGCGGTGCGGGCCTCACCGGCCCTCCCTAAAAAAATGTCAACAACTTTGGGGTTCGTTGCACCCCGCTACAGCATATGCTTAAGACGGCCCTGGCTGTAGGGAAATGTTGGGTGCATGGTATGATTTCCCACATCTCAAAAAATAAACCTAGGAGGCCCAGTTTGCCACAGGGTCAACTGTGACTGTATTCTATCTAACTCAATATAGACTGCAATACCTCAAGGACCACTTCTCCCCATATGAATAGACCCAGATGTCATCATCTGAGGCCCTTCTTTGTGTGCCCCCTCCACGAGAAGCCCAGAGGGTGGCAACATACAAACAGGCATTTTCTGCGGTGGCTCCCCATTTGTGGAATGCTCTCCCCAGCCAGAAAAAAGCATCCCTCTTCTCCCAGGCCTTTGGCTAATTAAACAATTTGTGGCCTTAAGCTGTGTGGCTGTGTGTGTGTGTTTTGTTTGTTATTATTATGTTATGTATTTTTGTGTTTTGCAACTCAGAGGGTTCCATGGCAGCCACGCCTTCAGCAGGTAGCACAATGCAGAAAGAGTTTTCGCAAGACATGAAATCTGAAGGAAAGTGCAGAGAAAGTTAAGCATGCGAAAAGCCCTACTCAAATCAGTGGGCAGTACATGTCTTTTGGCTTTTGTCCTATATATTTATTATAATGTAGTAAAGGCAGTATGTTGTACTTACATTGTGAAGGCATAGACTGCAGTGAGCTTTAGTACATTAGCCACAATCTAGCACAAATGAACACTTAATTCAATTTATTTCAAAGAGCTTATGCATTTCTAACTTTGTGCTGGATTGTGATCAATATGTAATGATGGAAGAACTCAGGGAAATGAACAGATTTTTCTCCTGCTTTCCAACTTGCTAAAGAAAAAAAACAAAACCCAGCATAGTATTTGAGCCAGTGAGTGCCTTGGAGGCATTTATTGTAGGGAAGCAATGAGAGATGTAAAAAGTAGAAAATAACTAACAAGAGCAAGCTATATCATGTCTGTACAAATTTTTCAATTACAGTCATACCTCGGGTTACAGATGCTTCAGGTTGCATTTTTTCGGGTTATGGACCCGCCAAAACCCGGAAGTACCGGAACGGGTTACTTCCGGGGGCCGCGCATGTGCAGAAGCACTAAATCACGCTTTGCACATGCACAGAAGCACTGAATCACACCCTGCGCATGTGCAGATGCAGCGCTTCGGGTTGCGAACGTGCATCCCACACAGATCACGTTCACAACCCAAGCGTCCACTGTAGCTGGAATAAAATCAAGTTTCTCCAAATCATTTGAATAACGACTCATGCTTTTTTCCTGATCTGCAAACTACATATACCTAGAGCTAGTGAAAAAGATGGAGCAATTAAAGGCTAGTTCACAATGACGAGCTGTGTCTTGGGGCATTGGCTATAACTGATTTAGCAATGCAAAACGAACTTTCATGTCACCTCAATGACATTGTTTTTAAATGGAGTAGCTTCACGTACTGAGCTGCCAGTTACTTGTAAAGAAAGCAAGTGCATATTCATGTACGTGTGAAACAGTCACCCATCCTTTCTACCTAATTATTTTCCATGCACAGAAATAGTACTCAATTTCCTCCAGGCAGAATCTACATAAAACTCTTCCAAATCTTTTGGGTTTTAACTAGCACTAATCAAAGCCCATTCACAATATTTTCATACATCCCTATCAACTTGGCTGTAGGCCCAGAAGGAAAACTGGCTTTAAAAAAAAGCTTCAAGGAAGAAATTGTTAGCGATGTAAAAAGAGGGAGGAATGAACGTCTTGGTGCAGATTTTAACATGGTGGATATACTAGCAAAGAAGATAAGTGAGCTCCAAAGATTTCAAACAATGCAAGCTTTTTCAAAAGATTTCATTTAGAAAGCAAAAGCTGAACTATACATTTTGTTACACGTGAAATTGCAATGGAACTGAAACAACCACATCTTTGTGACTAGAAACAGATAATAGGTAGCAGAGATACAATCGTAGGAAGCAAGTACAGTACTTAAAATTGTTCCTACCAGGCACTTGCCATATGAAATTCCCTCTACCCCAGCCAAGCCATTGATATTCCAGCAAATAAGGATTTTCAAACTGCCATCATTAAAAAAAAAGGAATTTGCAAAGTCTACTGATGTCAGAAAGGCCTAAGTAAAATACAGTAACCTCTAACCATCCGCAAACTTAACAATGAAGCGTGCATGCAATTACAGTGGTGCCCCGCAAGACGAATGCCTCGCAAGACGGAAAACTCGCTAGACGAAAGGGTTTTCCGTTTTTTGAGCTGCTTCGCAAGATGAATTTCCCTATGGGCTTGCTTCGCAAGACGAAAACGTCTTGCAAGTTTGTTTCCTTTTTCTTAACACCGTTAATACAGTTGCGACTTGACTTTGAGGAGCAACTCATAGAACGCAGTGTACATAGTAGCCTTTTTTGAGGTTTTTAAAGACTTTGGTGATTTTTGAAGCTTTTCCAAAACTTCTTTTGCAGCCATTTGATAAGTTAAGCTTTTAAAACTTTTTGGGGGGGTTTGGATTTTGGGTTGGGGTGTTTGGAATTCAAGGACTTGGTGTTGGGGAGGGGTTTGCAAGAATCTGGAAGCTTGTTTTTCCCCCTGCATTTTTATGATTTTCTGTGACCATTGGGCCACTCTGCTGTTTTTTTAAAAAAATTCTGGGTTTGAATTTTGAAATGCTCTTTACAGTATGTGTGACTTTAAAGAGCACTTAATAAACTCTTGTTGTATGAAATTTGGCTTTGTTTGGACTTTTTTTGACCATGGGAACGCATTAATTGATTTTCAATGCATTCCTATGGGATTTCGTGCTTCGCAAGATGAAAAATTCGCTAGACGAAAAAAATCACGGAACGAATTAATTTCATCTTGCGAGGCACCACTGTATATACCTTTGTCACCTCTAAAAGACATGGATCTGTGAATGCAAGTATTTCCATTTTCTGATAGCTGAGAAGCGCAGACTGTGATGTGGGACTCAATTAAATCATAGCCTTTGGCCATGATCCAGGGAACAGCAAGTGCAGCAGAAATTCACGGGGATGCCATGAGCACAACTGCATATTTCCATGAAAGAGGGGCAGTCAATAGGTTTGAAAACAATTGCTTCCGACTGAAGATTATATGCATACTAGATCTTTTGCTTCCTGACTGATCCTCCTCTTAGACCTGCTCCTCATATGAGATCTTTGAACTGAGCAGAGAGGGAAAAATAGGGATCTTTCAGTATCAGCGATGCATTACCTTGATATCATACACTGGTTAGCAGCCTAGCTGCTGCATTTTGCACCAACTGAAGCTTGTGGTTGCTCCTCAAGGGTAGCCCTGTGTGGAGTGTGTTGTGGGTAACATGGAGAAGATTGACTTGGGAAAGGTCACAGCTGGTGCACCAGATGTAACTGCAGAAACACACCTTGCCACTGCCACAACCTGAGAATCCAGGGACAACACAGGATCAAGAAACACACCTAAGCTATTTCATTTATTTCCGGGGCAATGCAGCCCCTTCCAGAACATGCTGAATCTCAGTTCCCAAGACAACACCAAACCTGCCGTGCCTGGATTTATTTTCATCTTATTCACTCTCATCCAGTCCACCCAACAACATTCAAGGGTATCAACTTTTATCTTTGCACAAGGGGCAATAGAGCCAAACGTTATCAGCATACTGGCAGCTCTTAACTCCAAAACTCTGAATCCCATCTCCCAGTATATATTGTGTGGATGTTAAACAGCACTGGGGACAGAACAGAACCCTGTTGCATACCACAAGCCAAGCCTCTGGTGTCAAACAGCAGAACTCAGAACCACTTTCTGGACACAGTCCAACATACAAGACCAGATCCCCCGAAATACAATTTCCACAAGGCCCAACCCAGCCAGGAACTCAAGAAGGAAACCATGGTAGATGGTACTGAAAACCACCGAGAACTCCAAGAGAACTAGTAGAGCCACACTCCCTGCATCCAAAACACTCTTAGGGGTTATCCATACTTCATCTTGCCTGCTGCTTCCCCCTGGGGAAAACCATTCTTTGGTGCTTAATCAGAGGAGACAGCAATTCAGGTTTTCTCCAGATTGCATTTGTTCCTATCTATCGCTAAACAGCGGGAAAGGAGCAGGAAAGTGGAAAACCCCTAAGACCTATGCTTGTAGACAGAAGTGTGGACAAGCACTTAGTTCCACATCCCAATTGAAGCCCAATTGCAATGGGTCTAAGTTTTGTTTTGTTTGGCCTTTGATATTTTATTTCAGAGGGAAGTGTGTATGAGAGAGAGAGAGTGCAAATTAGTTTGAATTAGTTTTAAGGAACCATGCATAGGATTGTGTTCTCAGGCAACTAAAGGTTATGTAATCAACTGACAGCCCTAATGATCTGATCATAAAAAAACCCTTCAGTACAATCTTTTAAACATGTTGTGAGAATGTAACAAAAAGTGTTTTTTCCCCCAGTAATCCAAATGTTATGAAATGTTTCAAGGAATATATAGCTTAATAGGGAAGACATGAGGAAGCTGGCTGATCAAGTTTGGAGCATGAAAACCCTCTCTACAAGGGAGGAGTTAAGCTGTACGCCTGGAACTAACCCAAGTCACTGCACTGTTGTAATTCCTCATCAATGATTAGGTTTCAAAATATATTTTAAATTTTATTTTTTTATTTCTTTAAGGAAAGTAAGCCAGTAGAAATTGTCTTATTAGAGCAGCTGCTCTCATTTTCTAAGTTCTAAACATGTCTCACTTTTCAGGCAGGACAAGAGGTTAGCACATGTTATTTCTATAAAATACATTTTCAGCACACTTATCCAATCTGTATGCCAGATCACATGTAGGATGCCATGTATTTTTGTAAGCAAAGAAGGCCAGCCTCAAAGTAGAGAGAGTTTCACACAATGCATTCCCCCGCCCCACTGACAAAAAGGAGAACCCATTATTTCTGGGCATTCTGCCACGTTTTATTACCACATATTCAGTTAATTTCCTTTCAACCTACTATACAGTGCAAAGTGGCTATTAGGACAAATGCATCTCATATTCGCATGCTTTACAAACCGTAATAATATAAATGCAAATGGATAAATAAATATCTGTCACCTACCTTGGAACTGTGTAAATTTGATTGTCCCCATCCTCTCTCCATTTCTGAACATAACTTGACCCTAAATAAAGTAAATAGACAACCTTATAAAGCTACAGTTCACTCTAAATGACAAAGAGATCAACTATCTAATCTGGACTTTTCTTATTAAAAATACACTTGGAAATCAGAGACCTTGATGAACTAAAGAGAATTACACTTACAGAACCCATTTTATAAAGAAACCTGCAAGGCTGTGCTAGAGCAGTTAGGCAATAATGATGATATAGGGGCAACTGCTGGCGAAGACCATTGGTCTTTTTATGCTGAATAGCTACCCAAAGCCAAGTCTATCACTGCAAAGATAGATAGATCAACCACCCACCCCCACCCAAATCGCAGGCGCTATCTATATAAATAAATGTTGCATTCTTGCAGTGCTGACAAGCAATTAACTTAAAGGTCACATATACACACAGGGAGTCAATTATTTTATCAATTCCATTGTGGGCAAGGAAACACAGAAAAGAAAGGTGTAGATTGCACATAGTTAAGCTGAAAGCCTCAATATAGGCAGACCCGTCCAATATATAAGACATAAGCACAGGAAATGTACTTGGGTGTGAATAACTGCAGATTTTTGTGTGTGCATGCTCCAGCCAATTAAGCTTGTGCCTGTGTTAAATAAGGAAGAAGTCAACAAACTCCACATACAGGAAGCAGAACTGAAAACACACAAACTTGGGAACGGTGTGAGGCAGGAGCAGTCAGCAGGGGAGGGCAGCGGTGTTCACCTGACGGCCTGCCACCTTTGTTACTGCTGCTTACAGGGTGGTAGGTGTGTGTGTGATATAGCAGCAAAGTCAGCATAGTGCAAAAGCACCAATGGAGCTAACCATGCACTCCTGCCAGTGTGTTTGCACCACACTGACCTCGCCACTGCCTCACCCCTCCCTGTAATGCAGGAGCTGGACATTCAGAGAACACCACCCTGCCAACAGCTGCTGGTGTGGGTATATATTGGCAGGGGGGCATTGCCAAGCACCACCCTTTTACATACACAGAGAAAACACCTGAGATCCAAGTCATAGCTATTGAGTAATTACCAAAGTTGTATCTTCCATTATTCATAATGCAAAGTATTCTAGTGTGGGGGTCATTGCTACTGAAAGTCACCTCCTTAATGTGAATTTTGGGAGAAACTAGTCCATACATGTATTGTCTCACTGGATTTCTCATCCTTTGGTGGTTCAACACTTGATGGATGGCAGCTGGATGTGTGAACTGCCTCCATTGGGATGCACTGAATGTGAGGAAGACATTGAAGTTCTGTCGGAAGTGTTAGCTCTACCATAGCTCTTCTGTGCAAGGGAACCATCACCCAGTGCTGCAGACATCAAAGGACGGACATGAATGTTTGAACCAGCCCTGAGTGAAGCAGCATTCTGCTCCAGATTCAAAGCTAACCAGAGTGGCAGCAGAGTATAATGACAGTGCTTAGGGTTTGGTTGTACTTAAGGGCTTAAGCCTCTCGTGGGACCATAGCTGTTCACTTTTCCTAACAAAAGAGCCACTGGTTGCTAAACTGAGATCATAAAGTAACCTTAAAAAGGTAAAGGACCCCTGACAGTTAAGTCCAGTTGCGAACGACTCTGGGGTTGCGGCGCTCATCTCGCTTTACTGACCGAGGGACCCGACGTTTTGTCCACAGACAGTTTTTCCAGGTCGTGTGGACAGCATGACTAAGCCGCTTCTGGCAAAACCAGAGCAGTGCACGGAAATGCCATTTACCTTCCTGCCGGAGCGGTACCTATTTATCTACTTCCACTTTGACGTGCTTTCGAACTGCTAGGTTGGCAGGAGCAGGGACCGAGCAACGGGAGCTCACCCCGTTGCGGGGATTCGAACCACCGACCTTCCGATCGGCAAGCCCTAGGCTCAGTGGTTTAGACCACAGCACCACCCGCAACATACACACACAAATAAATAAATAAATAAATAAATAAATAAATAGCCTTGTCACTTGATTTAGTGCAGACACACAGGTTCCAAGGTAAATCAAGTGGGGATCTGAACTCTGATCTCCCAGGTCTTAGTCCAACACTCTAACCCAGGGGTCAGCAAACTTTTTCATCAGGGGGCCAGTCTACTGTCCCTCAGACCTTGTAGGGAGCCAGACTATATTTTTTTTGGGGGGGGGAGAGAATGAACAAATTCCTATGCCCCCAAAATAACCCAGAGATGCATTTTAAATAAAAGGACACATTCTACTCATGTAAAAACACGCTGATTCCTGGACCGTGTGTGGGCTGGATTTAGAAGGCGATTGGGCCGGATCCGGCCCCCGGGCCTTAGTTTGCCTACCCATGCTCTAATCACTGCACCACACTGGTTCATCAGTTGGGGAGGGGCAAAGGGTAGTCTGAAAGAGTGGCTTGCTTCAGGCTACATAGTAAAATCACGGCAGATGCAAGATTCAGGGACTTCCTGACTTGTAGCTCTGTTTTTCAGCCACTGTGCTACGGCAGTCTGGGGTGTAGCAGGGAGGGGAAGGGGTGAGTCTTACATAAGGTCCTCAGCAAACGTAAAAGCAATCACAACAACTTCTGAAAGACAACATCCTAGAAATTTCTCATTATTATTTCCTGAAGTAGCTTTAGATATACTACGTTCTCATGTCTGTTAATAATATAGAAATAACTTTTGCTTTCTGCAGTGTGACAACGACAGTACTGTATGCCAGAGCAGAAGCCCACATCCACAAACACCAGGAAATGTATTTATTTGTTTATAAAATGCATCCCACCTTAATAGCAGGAGCAACCAGGACTGGAACTAGAGGTATACCGTGCCTCTTAGAGTGATGGAAAGTTAATATGGGTATCACTTTATTTATGTTCCCATTTTTACTTCCTTTTTTCCTCTGTGCCAGTCCAGATAGGCCACAGTTCTTTAGCTGTGTGCAAAGCAGTGCTATTTTTCTAGAAAAAAGAGGTTCCAGAACTCAGAATGAACACCTCCCTTGTTCTCTTAGAATGGCGATGGCGCCCACCTGAGAGGTGCCAGAACTGAGTTCTGCTGAGTTCCGGCTGGAAAAAAGCCCTGGTGCAAAGTATTTCTATAATGCAGCAGAATTGATGTAGCTAATGAGATGTTTCCTCTGGTCTACTTATCTCAACGTGCAAAAAAGGGGAGAGGGGGAAGAGATAAATTTCCATCCCTGGCACTGGGTGTACAACAAGCATTTATAATGCTTTTTAATATGCAGCAGAAATCTGACAACATTCAGTTCTAGAGAGAACCAAGGTCGTAAGATGCTCAAAGAGATTCCGCCCCACTTTGTACTCTTATTCACAAAAGATAATTCGTACTGGTACAACATCTAACGCAAACAATTACTGTTCAAATTAGATCACATTTCATCGTCATATTCCAAATGAACCACGGAAAAAAATGTCGCCTATGTCTAAAGAACACTAATAGGAACTCTGTGTGCTCTTAATAGTGATGACTAATCAAAACGTATTTAATTAAGTGAACAATGTCAAGTATTTCCCACTCTACCACACTGGTGGCGGCTGGTAGGACCAGGGCAATGGTCCGCATAAGAGATCTTTGGAGGGATTAAAAACAAACAAACCATCTTGCTCTTCTTTTTTACTCTCATAGTATTCCTCAGAAAAGGACCATATACAGAGTACCGTATTTTTTGCTCTATAAGACTCATTTTTCCCCTCCTAAAAAGTAAGGGGAAATGTGTGTGCGTCTTATGGAGCGAATGCAGGCTGCGCAGCTATCCCAGAAGCCAGAACAGCAAGAGGGATTGCTGCTGTCACTGCATAGCGATCCCTCTTGCTGTTCTGGCTTCTGAGATTCAGAATGTTTTTTTGTTTTTGTTTTTGTTTCCCTCCTCCAAAAACTTGCGGTCTGGTGCGTCTTATAGAGTGAAAAATACGGTAACTGCGAAGTAAGTCACAGCTCCTGTGCCTTTGTAGTTTTGCAATTGCGCAGATATGGGTCATCATGCAGGGGCATGAAAAGCTGCAATCTTACGCTTAATTCCATGATGAGCCACTTTCTCAGGGCTGCTTCTCAGCATGAGCCTGGGAGTCAGGCTGGCAACACTCAAGAAGCCATTAAACAATTACAAGTCAATGCGCCTCCCGTAGTTTGCTCTCAGTTTCCAGAAAATAAGAGAACTGGCGAGTGGAGACACCTTAAGAACAGAGATGCATCCCCATGTTAACAGTTAATGCACCTCAGCTGATCAGTATTGATGGACCTGTGCCTCGTTAATTTAATACGATCCTCTTCTGAATCCATTTATGCTACTATCTTTTGCAAAATAACGAAAAATGTGGTGACTTGCACGCTGAATGAAACATTACTTCTCTCCGTCAATTTTAAATCTATGAAGATTTTTTTATATATAGGTTTTGAGAGAGTTAGTGGCATATCTGTGATTTCCTCCAACACAGATGAACTGATATAGTTGTACAATGCCCTCACCCACCCATTATCTTCTTTTTAAGGAAATGAATGAGTTTTGTCAAGTTGCAACCTGGAAAACTCTCCTCTCTTTATAAAACCGTGCAGCCACAAAGGAGAATGCAGTCATTTGTCTGAGTATTCATCTCTGTATGAGCTCCCAACAATGTCAGTAAGGGTGGAACTATACATTATGAAGCAAGGGTGGAATCCCCTTGCCTCCATGTCTCCAATGTAGAGGGTAACCGGTGAGCCTGAATCACCCCCCCCCCCCGTATTCACAATAAACAACAGACAGTGTGGGAACTCAGTATTTGGCCCTAAGAATGCAAGCCTTATTATAATGGACCGCAATATCTCAAGGACCGCCTCTCCCCATATAAACTGACCCAGATGATGTGTTCATCATCTGAGGCCCTTCTTCGTGTGCCTCCTCCTTGAGAGGTCCGGAGGGTGGCAACACAAGAACGGGCCTTCTCTGCAGTGGCTCCCCATCTATGGAATGCTCTCCCCAGGGAAGTTCGCCTGGCGCCTTCATTATACACCTTTAGGCGCCAGACAAAAGCGTTTCTTTGTAACCAGGCCTTTGGTGAGCTCCCGTTGCTCAGTCCCTGCTCCTGCCAACCTAACAGTTCGAAAGCACGTGAAAGTGCAAGTAGATAAATAGGTACCGCTCCAGCGGGAAGGTAAATGGTGTTTCCGTGAGCTGCTCTGGTTCACCAGAAGCGGCTTAGTCATGCTGGCCACATGACCCGGAAGCTGTACACCGGCTTCCTCGGCCAATAAAGCGAGATGAGCGCTGCAACCCCAGAGTCGGCCACGACTGGACCTAATGGTCAGGGGTCCCTTTACCTTTTGGTTGATCTTATTGACATCCAACAACCTTTTAGAATGTGGCTTGTGGGGGGGGGGAGTTTCTGGGTTACTGCTTTGGGTTTGATTTTATATGTTGCCGTCTTGTTGTGAACTGCCCTGAGACCTCCAGGTATAGGGCAGTGAATAAGTTGAAATCAATCAATCAATCAATCAATCAATCAATACTGGGCTGATTTTACAGACAGGAGTAACAATACCAATCACCAATCAGAGACTGATATTGACCACATATTAGAGGCCTCTGAATAATATATACATCACATAAAATGCATCAAAAGAACAGGAAGGTTGTCCCTGTCAGCAGAAACCTCCTAAGCTGACCTGTGTGTGTGTGCTTGTGTGCTTTCTCTTCTAACTTTTATAGGCTGCTGTTCTGTACAAATACTAAACACTGCTTACTAAAAATAAACAAGTAAGAAAATGAGATACAACAATGAAAAGATAAAAGCGTGACATGAAATGATGTTTAATAATTTGCCTCCAAATCTTCAACATTTAGCCTCAAAACACTCCATCACTAGATTATTCCAATCTCAAAATGGCTGCAATAAATATGGAAAAGGTCAACTAAAATAATCACGGAATGGGAGCATTTTCCCTAGTGAAGTTTTCCAGCTTCCAGAGGAAAACAAGGGGCATGAATATTGTGAATGAAAATGTTCTCCCTGATACTACCCAAACTACCCAATGAAGGTGGACTGAGAACTTTAGGTCTGACAAAAAGAGCTATTACTTCATGCAGCTCATAATTTACACGTAATTTATGTCTACAAAATGTGATTGTAGATTTTTTTTTTAAATGTAGGCAGCTGCTGAAAAAATATTAGACAAATTTATGAAGGGTATGTTTATCCATGGCCATTAGCCATAGCAGATAAATGAAAGATCTGCCTGTTTCTAATATTTCAACCTCCACCATTGTGCCTTCCTTGTAGGAGGCATTTGAGTAGCCACTGTCAAAAACAAAATACTGTCATAGCCTGATCTACCAAGGCAACTATTATCTTCATCTACCCATGGGGAACCAAGGCAAGAGATTTGCCCAAGGCCAAACCATGAGCAAAGTTCATACTGGAATCCAGTCCTTCCTGATTCAAGTCTAACAGGACCTCATCATATCATTTGTTCTTCCATCCCTGTCCCTGAATTCCCTATCCTGCTTCCTCACAGCAAGAAAAGAGAAAAATCTAAATGGTAAAAAGTCTGTAAAAAAAAAAAAAAAATCCATTCCCAAACCAAGTTGGTCATCTCCTTTAAAAAAAAAAAAAAGTTGTTTCTCCTCCTAAAACTCCTGAGAACTAGGTCACTATATTATCGCCAGACGCAGATGAGGAAATGAAGACAACAAAAATGACTTGTTTTGGGCAGTCCATGAATCTATGACCATTTAAAAAAGAAAACCTCATGAGTAAGGCAGGGAGTGCAAACAGAGTTTGGATTTGATATCACGCTTTATCACTACCCTAGGGAGTCTCAAAGCGGCTAACATTCTCCTTTGCCTTCCTCCCCCACAACAAACACTCTGTGAGGTGAGTGAGGCTGAGAGACTTCAGAGAAGTGTGACTAGCCCAAGGTCACCCAGCAGCCACATATGGAGGAGCGGGGAATCGAACCCGGTTCACCAGATTACGAGTCTACTGCTCTCAACCACTACACCACGCTGGCTCTATGAAACGGTAACTGAGTGGGAAATGGATGAAGGGTAAGAAAACATGGGGTGATATGGAAATGTTGGGTGGTGGGTAGACTCAGACCAGGGAAATCACAATGGCCGTGCAATAAAAACCCATACACAGGGCAGGTCGTTCAGTTCCAACTCTCCATCTCCTCCCATTCCACTTCCACAGCCGACCACTTTCTCAAAGGCATTGCCACAGGACTCAAGACAGAGGAGAGCAACACTATGTCCTTGGGTTGGTTGGTGCTTCTGGTGGGTTATGTGCATCTGGGACTACCACTGAGAGCCATTCCCTCCCCCACTTGGAATACCTGATTCATCTTCTCAACTATTAACTATATCAATTAACTATATCAATTAGCTAACTACCTGCCCTGTGATTTAGTGAATCTTTTTTCATTTTACATTTTAAAGCCACATTAACCCTACACATTTGGTGCTGGAGGAAACTCTTGAGAGTCCCATGGACTGCAAGAAGATCAAACCTATCCATTCTTAAGGAAATCAGCCCTGAGTGCTCACTGGAAGGACAGATCCTGAAGCTGAGGCCACCTCATGAGAAGAGAAGACTCCCTGGAAAAGACCTTGATGTTGGGAAAGATGGAGGGCACAAGGAGAAGGGGACGACAGAGGACGAGATGGTTGGACAGTGTTCTCGAAGCTACGAACATGAGTTTGACCAAACTGCGGGAGGCAGTGGAAGACAGGAGTGCCTGGTGTGCTCTGGTCCATGGGGTCACAAAGAGTCGGAGACGACTATACGACTAAACAACAACCCTACACATGAGAGACAAGGCTCTAGCTTGAATAAAAGACAATAAGCACAATCATGTTTTCTATAGTATCCTATTATTATTATTATTATTATTATTATTATTATTATTATTCCTCAACAAGTGATGAATTCTGGGGCTAGCTGAATTGAGCTGTTACGTGTTCCTGGAAGAGCACTGTGGCAGTCAGCAGGATGGCGTCAATACTAGTAAGAGGTTTTATTATCTCAGCGCTTGCCTCCATTTGTCAGCCCTGTTTTTGACTATTAATATCAAGGAAGAACTATAACCCAATAAATATAATATGTTCCATGCACTCTAACACTGTGCAATTAGAGCTGCAGTATTTCCTGGCATGTCTCTTTGCAGAAGTGAAATGCATATCACAAGCTGGATTAACAGCTGCGACAAGGCCCCAAGGCTGCGGCATGCCTCAATTGGTGGGGGGGGGGGGGAAGAGGGGTAGTACGCCTGTGACATGCCTTTCCATTTCATTAAAGCACACGCCAGAAAAGTGTACAGTCTCTCGGATTTTCTATAAGTCATTTCCCACCCTTTAAGGAGGCTTCTAGTTGTGTATAGAAGAAAATTAAAAAGTCGGAAAGTGTGCATTCTGCATCATAACTTGCTAAATAACCAGGGGGAGTGGGCTTCAACCTGGCAGTTTATTGAACGCTCGGGTGCGGCTCATGCATTAAACTTTTTTGTGTGTGTGCGTGTGTGTTTTTGCAGCATCCATATAACACTGTCCCTCATCAAAATGACACCCTTCCCCCCCCTATTTCTGTGGGATTTTCCCACTTACTGAATGTTCTGTGGATTAAATGGGAAAATACCACTTTGATGCAGACACCATGGGGACAGTGTGCAAAACTGGACCAGACCCAAATGTGGAAATGACCCCAGAGACAATTTTAGTTAAGAGAAACATTTAAGTAAACTATACCTAACCACCACGGACCTTTCCTAGTGCTAGAAATAATCCGTTGTACACCTAGTGTAGTCTTCCAGTTATTTGCTTTCCTCCCTGTGAGGTAATACCCTCAGACTTTGGCAAAATTTGGCAAGGTGAGATTCATGCTTCCAGTTTCCTCCTCCCCTGCCACCACAATTTACTATACTGCAGGCAAAGGTACAACAGGAACTTCAAAGCTACCACTCTGCCTGGGCTCCTGCTTTCATATCTAGCTGATTCATCTACCACCTTGCGGGGTGAGGATGTGCCGTGGGGAGAAGGGATTAATTATATATATATATATATATATATATATAAAAGACGTTGCATTTATAACTGCCAATATTGCACACCTAATGCCTATCGTTGTCCAAGTTGTGCCTCTGTCACCCCACTTGTATATACTGCTTTGTTCCTAGGGACTAGAATGCATCGCAGCACCAGTTGGTTGGAGTGTGGTCTGATAACCCCAAAGTTGCAGGTTCAATCCCTGTATGGCGCAGTTGCATATTCCTTGCATATTCCTTTCGCTCGCAAGGGTCAGAGGAACATGCAAGCCCGCTCACCATGACAAGGTGATGATCCACCGAGTGGGACTGTCTTCCAAAGGAACTACTCTATTCCAAACTTTAAAATGGAAAGCGTAATGCCAAAGGTCAACAAAAGAGGTTTAAAGACTCTCTCAAGGCAAATCTTAAAAAATGTGGTATAAACACTGACAACTGGGAAACACTGGCCTGCGAGCGCTCCAGTTGGAGAACAGCCTTTACCAAAGGTGTCATGGGCTTTGAAGACACTCAGACTCAGGATGCAAGGGAGAAATGTGCTAAGAGGAAGGCACGCTTGGCAAATCTACACCGTGATCAACTCCCGCCTGGAAACCAATGTCCCCACTGTGGAAGGACGTGTGGATCCAGTATCGGCCTCCACAGTCACTTATGGACTCATTGTTAAAACCATGTTTATGGAAGACAATCTTACTCGGCTACAAGTGATCGCCAAAGAAAGAAGATATTCCTTTATTGCAGGTAGCATTGTAGTATTCCAACACTACAATTCTATTATTGTTATTAATTGGCCACCTGCCTAACTCTCAGTAAACTTGGCAGCCTGCAGAATCTTTTAGGGGGAGTCTGTAGCCAGTGACAGAGAATGCAGCTTTGAATGAAGAGCAGGTTTCAGATTCAGTTCCCGGCACATCCAGGTAGAGATGGGACAAGAGTATGTCCGAAAACCTGGACAGCCAGTCATTGTAAACAATAGAGGTGGACCAAAGAGGCTGACTTGATAATAAAAAAAAGCTTCCTATATTCCTAATATCCACACAAACACCACTGGCTGCAAAAAAAAAACATTACTCCATGAGCATGCTTTTCTCAAAAAATAAAGGCAAGAAGAGCTTGAAGTATAGAGAAACTGGATCAGGTGTGGTAGAGCGAAACTACCTGAAATGCACTCTCAGGAGATATCAGAATGGCAAGGAATTGTGAACATGCAAAATCAGGTTGTGAGCGTCCATTGGAAGGGTAGCCTGCTCTCAGGATACAGCATGGCATCTAAGACTAGAGGCAGATGCCACAGAAGAAGGCAGCAGAATTTGGAAGTGGAAAAGAGGGTTTCAAACTGCAGGTGAGGGATTACCTATTTAGATGCTTCTCTAAGTACAAATACAAGTAAAAATAACTTTCTGCAAGCAGGTAACTAGCACAGCAGGGAGAAAATCAGTATGTAAACTCCCTGACGTGTTGATTTTCTATTTGAAGGAATGTTTTTTAAAAAATAATAATAATAATAATGTTTACATGAGAGCATTAAAAAAATGGCACTCCTGACCTGCAGTCGATTCTATCAGCTCAAGGCTACACTACTTCATTCTGTTGCATGCCTGTTCTCAGCCATAGTGTCATCGTGTTTTTAAATAGGTAAACTAAAATGTTAATTGTCTTTGCATGCATGCTTTCAGCTCCTTGTGCTTTATATTTTCTACAAATAGAGTTCCTTTTGCAGTGTGTGCTCTGCAGGTCCTGACCACATGTCCTGAGCCAGAAAGGAAAGCATGAGTCACAGTTACAGCGTTGGCACCCACTGATCAGGACAAAAAAGAAGCAGCAACCCTAATGCTTCTCTGACAAGAACACTAAATGCCATAACATCACTGTCATTTACATGGTGCCCCAGATTATCGGCAGGGGTGGTGGCAGGGGGAATGACTGGACTGGGACAAGATTTCCTTTTAACCCTTGTTAAAGTTATTCATTTGATTATGTCCCTTCAGATAATCAAGAGAAGGAAAAGCAGTGTTTTTATTAACCATCTAAAACTAACTCATCTGCTGCATTATATTCTTGGAAATTTTGCATTGCCTGTTGTAAGCTCTCCTGGAAATGCTAATTAGAACTGAAGGGCAGGGTATAAATTTTACCCCCCCAAAAAAAAATAATTGCTGGAGCGAAGGGAGTGGTACAAACATATCCTCCTGAAGTCAAATGGCCCTAATATGCTCTGCAGAAAATGTCCTGTGTCCCTATGAGCCAATTCACCCATGACACTTTCTGTTCTCATCAAAGGAGTCCCATCTTTTCTAGATAATCCAGAACAAAGTTTTTAAAATGTGGCCTAGTTCTCACCCAGCCATCTTTTGGCTGCACTACCCTCAGATTGTACGACCTGCAAGTTCAATGCTTCTCCATACAAAATAAAAATAAAAATCTACACAGAAAAAGCTTGCATGCCAAAAGAAAGGTTAGATGGGAATCTTGGCCTTTGGCATCCTAGTTGACATATGTGGGGAATTATTTTGCATGGAAGAGCATTCATTCCTGCCAGCCGACACCTGCAAACGGAAGTTGCACAGCATAGATACAGGTTTACTACCTCATTGAGAATTAGGCCTAAGATCCATTGATTACTCATTTCTCAACCATCATCAGGTCCCAAGATACGTTGCTTGAATGACTAATAGCCCTCACCATGAATAATGTGTGGCCTGTTCCAGTTTGAAATTTGTCTAGTTCCAACAGCAGATCTCATTATGCCTTCGTTTGCTACATTAAAGAGACAGCTCCCCGCTATGTAGTTAATTTTAGATGATTAGTCAAGACACTGCTTTTCCTTCTCTTGATAATATGAAGGGGCAGCTTTCCTTGGAATGGAGAAGGAACTGTACAAGAATACAAAGTGAGTAGAATTTGTACAAAACCATGGCGAGATCAGCCAAGTGATGACGTGACAGCAACATCAATTCACTAGTGGAAGATTACTTTTTCCATGACTGCCCACCGTGTTCCAGTTCTACTACTCTTTATTGTCCTCAAGCCTCCTGCATGCTATCCCTTCCTTTTCCCAGTGCTCTCTTCCAGAACACTTACTTGGAGCAATTTTTCTCTCTGCCTTCACAACAAAACCCTCCCTCTTCTCTGAAGGCTATGGCTTGTCCCCTTGGAGACCAGCCTTAATCTCTCATTTCCTTCTATGTTTTCTTTCCTACAGTTGAAATTTGTTAGCTCATCAGAGCTAGTTTTTGCGGGGATGGCAGTGATGTTTTTCTCGAAAGTGCCATGTACACTGATGGTGTTATAATAACTTATAATGATTCTAATGGCTCCCCCCCTAAAATTCTAAATGGTTGGGAACTTCCTTTCCGCAGAATAAAAATGGATCAGTGGTATCCACGACACATGCATTCATCAGAAAATATTATGCCCTTCAAAAAAAATTAGAATCAGAAAATGATCCAAAATGATTTTCTAGTGAAAACTGTGTCATGAGCATTAAAGTAAAGGTAAAGGGACCCCTGACCATTAGGTCCAGTCGTGACCGACTCTGGGGTTGTGGCGCTCATCTCGCTTTATTGGCCGAGGGAGCCGGCGTACAGCTTCCGGGAGATGTGGCCAGCATGACTAAGCTGCTTCTGGCAAACCAGAGCAGCGCACGGAAACGCCGTTTACCTTCCCGCCGGAGCGGTACCTATTTATCTACTTGCACTTTGAGGTGCTTTTGAACTGCTAGGTTGGCAGGAGCAGGGACCAAGCAACGGGAGCTCACCCCGTCGCGGGGATCCGAACTGCTGACCTTCTGATCGGCAAGTCCTAGGCTTTGTGGTTTAACCCACAGTGCCACCCGCATCCCTGTCCTCAGCATTACCCTCCAATTTAAGACAAAAATCAGACCTGTGATATAGAGTTATAGGCACCTGGAAGACAGAATGTTGTGGCATCTTAGGTAAAGGAGAGTCTACCTTTTTAACCCCATGGGAACATTTGAATTTTTGAGTGAGTGCCATCAGACCACCCTTTCTGGCCACTCCACTCCTCCCTTCCCTAAAGTAGTCCCCTCCCAGAGACAGAAAGTGTGCCTGCATAGGCACATAATTCAGAAGAATTAATCTGAGCCTTAAAAAATGAATGGGAATTGGCTTTCCCCTTTGTTTCTGTGTACTTTTCAAGGGAGAAAAAGTTAACAACCCTCGCCACTTCATGAACAACAGGGAAGTGAGGTGGGGGCTCAGAGACTTCATAGGGTGCCAGGGGGAGATTTCAAGGATGTAATTGTGACATGATGGTAACTCCCGAATTATAAAATTAAGCGTATGGATAGTCAATATCATGTTATGTAGAGAACTACACATACTCTGTTGTAAGCCCTGAGAATTGCTGGAAAATCTACTCACATCATAAAGAGCTCATAACCCACCTACTCTCAGCAGCCAGAAACATCATAGCCAGACACTGGAGAGACCTGTCAGGAGTAAGCATGGACCAATGGTACCAAACAATATGAGAAACAGCCTTATTAGAAAAACTAACCAATAAACTGAAACTGACATGGGGACAAATGGAAGAAGACGCCTTCACCCTGGTATGGCTCCCCTTTATCACATACACAGCCCAAAACAAGACAATGACAAGAATCCACCAACAGCATACAAATCAATATGGCTAACCTGATCCAAAAACACCCACCCACCCCACTCACACATTAAAACGAAGTTCACCACAGCCAATCACAAACAACCACACCCTGGATCTAATAACTTGTTCACACACTAGTTAGGTGCACACATAACAGGCCATGAGTGCAACCATGAGTTGTCCTGCAGGTGATCAAGCAAACCATCATCTCCCCAGTAATTGGAACAATGCCTTTTAAAGAAGAATTGCATCATGGACTATTCCTGTTCTGGATTTCTAGCATTACCAGAGTGTTACTGCAGCAGTTCCTACTTGCTGGACTAATTTCAAAAGAGTCAGGAAAATTAAGAATGGCCCCCCCCAGCCCAGAAATGGAAACAAGAAGAAATTCCAAAGAAAGAAGAATGGCAGACAAAATTAATGGACTATGCAAAATTGGACAAAATGACAGGAAGAATTCGAAACCTGCGGGACCAGAGATTTACAGAAGATTGGAAGAAGTATATGAATTATTTGAAGAGCAACTGTAATCAACAAATTAGGCTAGTAGGACTACAAGAAGTTTTGTAAGGAGAAATATACGAAGTGTTACAAAGTAGAAAAAGATAGAGATATTGGTTATGAGTTTGAAATGTAATAGGGAAGATAAGAAATGCATACTGAGAGATTAGATTGGAAAATTTTCAGACAGGATTGATGGAAGTCAAAAATTTGAATAAGATGTAAAAGTATGTTTAATTACTGTTGAAAATGATATGTTAAAAAAAACTAATAAAAAATTATATATAAAAAAAGAATGCCCCCCCCAAATAACCTTTAATGTCTGTACAAATAAAATGAACTGACAACAGTATGCTAGTATATTTCCTCCTGCATCTAATATCCCCGATGGGCCCAACACAGCATTTCTTCTTCCAGAATTTTGATGGCTATGCATGCATTCCCCAACCCCCAACTGCAAATGAGTTGCAAATATCAGCACAAATATATGCAATATGGGAACTGCCTTATTTGAAGCATAAGTTTGTGTTAATAATTTGGAAAGATAGAAAGGAAACTTTAATGTGTGGTATTTCACTACTAGCCCCGCTGACTTCTCATCCAGAGTTTATCAATAAAGGTAAGGATTGTGATTTGGGTGCCTTATGGGGAAAATTGTTATTTTTAACTTTAAAAGATTTCTGCAACCTCTGACTGAAAAGGAATACTAATTTGGCCGGGATGCAGAAATGTTAAATGCCATTGTTCATAACAAAAGCCAGGATAAGAGAACAAGCAGCAAGTGCACTGACTCCTGGGTATAGAGCTGTTGTTTTTTTAAAAGCTTTTTAAACCTTTTCGTGGAAAAGCTGACAAATAAAATTGGCTTGGGGCGGGGTCTAAAAAGAGAGTTTTGGATCAGAATGGCTTGATTTTGTCATAAATGTGAAGAAGACAACGGGTGATTGTAATGCCACCATCTCAGTATGCTACTTTGTTTATTTCTGCTGTAGTAACATCCAGAAGAACAGTGGCATTTATCGTGTTTCCACTGTACTTTGCAGAGAGTAATTATTGTGTTGTTTTTGCTGTGCCTAATAATCTTTGGAAGTGAGTTTTTATTTCAATTGTGCTCAGAATATTATTTATGTTTTAAATTCTGTTATTTGTATGGGTGAAATCGATAAATGTACAAAAACCCAGACCCAAATAATTCCTGTAATACTCTTAAAAATGAAAATTATTACAGATAATGCCAATATTTTTCAAGCATGCACACATACATGCATGCAACACAAATATGCACAACAGTGAACGGGGGGGGGGGGGCAGATTCTGAAATCCGAATTAAATTATGCATAAAAAAGGACAGGGGTGGTGGGGGACATGTCACGCTGCTTCTTGGGTAATCTGTCCACCTTTGGTCCTCACCCTGAACTCAGCTCTCACCTGTGGCTCCTAGAAGCTGTCAGAATGCGAAAGCGGCCACACGCCCAGGAAATGGTTTTGGCTGGTTGGCTAAATCAGGTAAGGGCAGCTGATGGGTCTTAAACCCTCAGTGAGTTAAGAAGAAGAAGAAGAAGAAGAAGAAGAAGAAGAAGAAGAAGAAGAAGAAGAGGAGGAGGAGTTTGGATTTGATACTACCCGAAGGAGTCTCAAAGCGGCTAACATTCTCCTTTCCCTTCCTCCCCCACAACAAACTGTGAGGTGAGTGGGGCTGAGAGACTTCAGAGAAGTGTGACTGGCCCAAGGCCACCCAGCAGCTGCAAGTGGAGGAGCGGAGACACGAACCCGGTTCCCCAGATTACGAGTCTATCACTCTTAACCACTACACCACACTGGCTCTCAAGGACTTCACCTGCATGCAAAGAAAGGCTCTGGCAGATTGAGTGGATGAGACCAATAGTGGGTCCAATGGGCAAGAAGGCTGTTTCTGCATGTGCTGTAGAGGGAAGTGAGGGCCAGATGGGGCTCATCTACCTGGGCAGCCATACACACAGCCCAGGCTTTTGCCTCAGAAGAAGAAGAGTTTGGATTTGATATCCCGCTTTATCACTACCCGAAGGAGTCTCAAAGCGGCTAACATTCTCCTTTCCCTTCCTCCCCCACAACAAACACTCTGTGAGGTGAGTGGGGCTGAGAGACTTCAGAGGATGTGGAGGAGTGGGGACGCGAACCCGGTTCCCCAGATTACGAGTCTACTGCTCTTAACCACTACACCACACTGGCTCTCAGAGGTCACGCAGCCAAAACAATGTGGGAGGCAGCATTTATGAGTTACCAGTCACTGCAGCCACAGAAGGTGCTATGATCCTCCAGCGGTTTGACTTCACCCCTGGAAGTGCACTCCATTGTCTCTAGAGATAGACAGGTGCCAACAACAACAACAATAAAAAGGACAAATCACAAAATGTAATGTTGCTAAGAACAGGATGGTATTGAATAATGCTGGCACAACCAGCACGGAAAATCATTGAGAAGAAGAAATCATTGAACTGAGAAGAAGGTCACAAGAAACCTGACTTGTTTTTTGAGCTCCCAAATGATGCCTGGGAACAAAAAACCAAATGCAGATTTGAAACCGCAAAATGATACTTAGGTGTTTAAGGAGCAAGGGGGAGAACAGGAAACAGAAACGACGAAAAAAACCTGAAGCATAAAGGTCTCTGATCCGGAAGATGATATTACATGCACATTTGATCTATAAAAGTAGCTAGTGACCCTGATCAGAGCCTGAACAGGAAAAGAGAGAGAAAAACCAAGAACAATGTAAACTAGGGTGATAATGAAAAACAAATGCTTCAAAAGTTCTACCAGAAATTGCTTCTATAAATTCTTTAAAAAAAATTAAATTAAATACAATATCTTTCAGAGTATAATTTGATATTTTCAAGCATAGCAAAACTTGAAAAGTAAACTGAATTGTGATACTTCTTGTCTCTTATTTGGAAAGGTGGGATCACATTAAATATAACGGGAGAAAGTTGTGAGATGAAGGGGATTAATTTTTAGCATATATTTTAATCCCAGTCCTTCCCCCATCAAATGACAGAATCATGATCCCAGAGCTGGTCTGTGGGTGGAAAAAACGAATTTTTGCATTCTTGACTGCAAGATTTGGAACCAAAGACAAATGAGCTGGGAAGCAAATGAGCTGGGAAGTTGTATTTTAAGAAGACCAAACAATATTAATTCCCTTGTGTCCAGGAACTCTTCACCATGTTCCACTGCCTGATGCATGGAAAACATAAGATATATATGCGCCGCTTCATGAACCAGTTTTCAAACTGCTCATGGGTAGGTTTCTCCAGGGTTTTCCCAAAACGGCAGACATCTCCTCCTCTCTCCTCCCTGACCTTCTGAGCCTCCTGCTAAAGGCCAGTTTTTCATTAGAATTTCCATTGGAGGGACCAGCCACCTTCAGTGTTGAAAGCCATTACTTTCAGGAAAATGCAACACTGCAATACCACCATTGGGGATTTGACTTCTGGTGGTGGTGATGATGATGATGGTGGTTACAGTTGATTTCCCAGATGATTTTTTTTTAATCATCATTTTTACTTCGAACTCATTCAACTGTTCTGTAGATGTAGATTTTGTGCATGCCCAAAATTTAGTGCAAAATACCATTGGCAGGAGAACTCCCTAACTCACTGAGGATTTGAGACCCATGGTCTACCTTCACCTGGTTTAGCCAGCCTGTCAAAGCTGTATCACACGCTGACAGCTTCTACGAAAGAGAGCTGGGTGTAGGGTGGGGACCAAAGGTGGAAAAACTATCCCAGAAGGAGCACAACATGAGCCCCCACCCCTAACATTCCACACACCTCAAATAGTTTATAATACCATCAAAGTGAGTGAACCACCACCCTCAAACTATTTAATACAGTGGTACCTCGGGTTACATACGCTTCAGGTTACAGACTCCACTAACCCAAAAATAGTGCTTCAGCTGCAATTCAGCACGGCAGCAGCAGGAGGCCCCATTAGCTAAAGTGGTGCTTCAGGTTAAGAACAGTTTCAGCTTAAGTACGGACCTCCGGAACGAATTAAATACTTAACCCGAGGTACCACTGTACATCCAACCCAAGTTGTGGGTTACAGGCAGGAACCACAACATGTATCATGGGGGGGGGGGGCTGTGGAAAATGCATTTTGGTGTGGTATTCCACCCCTCCTCCCTACCCTCCCAGTCACACTACCCATGCTGTTCACAGTCATAACATTTTTGGGAAAACTAGTGGCTGTTTCTTATTTGAACAAACAAGGCGATACTCCCTTAAGGTGCTAAATCTGAACTGTGAAATGCAGGCTAAATCCTGAACCGAGG
Organism: Podarcis filfolensis; assembly: GCF_964270895.1. NCBI lineage: Eukaryota > Metazoa > Chordata > Lepidosauria > Squamata > Lacertidae > Podarcis > Podarcis filfolensis. Next base: position 10,725,911 of record NC_139603.1, read on the forward strand.
ACAAATGCCACAATGGATACCTGATGTCTACTTTATTGCTGGATTATTCAGCGCCAGTTTAGCACCTAGCACACTCCATCTGCTTCAGAAATGACTTTCTAACTCAAACAGTCATTGCTATCAACAAACGTAGGAGGGACTCCGAGTTGCCATGGCGAGGAGGCGGGGAATTAAGAACAGAGACTGTTTGGAACACAACACATTTTGCAGAACATGATCCAAAAGTACCAGGGATCTATTTTAAAAAAAGTAAAGGCATCTTCTTAAATCACAGAACAAATTCATTACGCTGGGAATTCAAGTAGAAAGTAGCTGCCCTTTTGTAGCACACTGCATGTAACCAGTTTGGGAAAATTGGGAAACATGGGAGATACTAGAGATTCACAGCAGATTTGGACAAAAGGGGATCTGTCCCAAGTGCCCCAAACAGAAGCAGAGACATCCTGAAGTGCTTCATCGCACCGTGGTAGTTCAGACATTTTAAAAAAACCCACCAGACTTGCTAAAACAAAACAGCTTGCCATATAATGAATTGTCTGTGAAGGAGGAGGGGGGCTCCATTGTGACTGATGGGTCTACCTTGAAAATAGGAATGATTTTATGACCAAGGCTCTCCAATTCAAGTGATTTGCAGTGAGGAGGGGAGATGCTAAATTGCTTTGATCTCTGACGCTTCTTGCTTCTTTGCAAGTTCTTGCCTCTGAGAAGCAGTAACGTTATTACCCTTCCAACACCCATTAGAGCAAGGTTTTCATTTTGCTTAAGTTTAACCCAGCCCATCCCTTTCCTTTCAAACCCTTCTGTTCTTTTTCATTTATTCCTTTTGAGTTCATCTTGCTGTTGCATTGGTCTTGAACTTGATGGGAAATTCTAGGTAAATGGGTGCTGCAGGCCATAATTCCCATTCTCGATACAACAGCTGGGACATATCCACCAAGCCCTTTTAACAATGCTGAAATCCAGCTTATTGGCTGTTTTGAAGGGGGAGAAGGCTAAATTACGTCCCCTTGATGTGTTACCTCTTCCCCACCAAAATGCTGATTTGCAAGGTTTCAGCTTTTTTTTTTTTTAAAAAAAGGCTACACTTGTATGGCCACAGCTGTTCCTTGTGTATGCAGTTGGATTGGAACCATTGGCTGCAGTACAATACAGCTGCATTCATAAAAACAAGGGCACTTAAGTATGTGTATCTGTGCCGTGCAATCTTATCCATAATTCTCTGCACTTAACTACCATTGATTCCAACAGGACTTTACAAAACTATGAAATTGTACCTTAATGGTCTGTGCCCTTGATCTTTAGGAAAGCTTATGACCCATTTCATATTGGAGGCCAAAGTAGCTGATATCTGTAACATTTTGTGACTGTGTAGTCTATGAATCCATATAAATTAATCATGGCATTTAATTTTCCTCTGTTTTATGAAAATTCTTCCATGCTTCATGAGAACAGTTCACAATTAGAGCATCTCTCCAAGGGGAAAGTTTGTGTGTGTGTGTGTGTGTTTTGACTAGTTCATTGCTGAAATCATGTTCGCTACAGAAGAGGGGGCACTGATGTATGAAGAACTGCAATCCATTCAGCATCAGACCTGACAACCACAGAGCATTTGCAGACTAAAAAAAACAAAGGCAGCATTGTTAACAGTACAGGTAGGATTATACAATACAAGAAATTTATTTTACTTATTTCAGCAAATGTCTATGCCCAAGGTGGAAATGCTGCATTTTAAGTTACTGAATTAAGCAAAACAGTGGTGTGTGTATGATTTTTAAATATATATTATGGTCATTTCGAGAGCTGGACCATAAAGAAGGCTAATCGCTGAAGAATTGATGCTTTTGAATTATGGTGCTGGAGGAGACTCTTGAGAGTCCCATGGACTGCAAGAAAATCAAACCTCTCCATTCTTAAGGAAATCAGCCCTGAGTGCTCACTGGAAGGACAGATTGTGAAGCTGAGGCTCCAATACTGTGGCCACCTCATGAGAAGAGAAGACTCCCTGGAAAAGACCTTGATGTTGGGAAAGATGGAGGGCACAAGGAGAAGGGGACGACAGAGGACGAGATGGTTGGATAGTGTTCTCGAAGATACAAACATGAGTTTGACCAAACTGCGGGAGGCAGTGGAAGACAGGAGTGCCTGGCGTGCTCTGGTCCATGGGGTCACAAAGAGTCGGACACAACTAAATGACTAAACAACAACAACAACATGGTCATTTCACATCCTTCTTAATCATTTACAGTATGTATGTAAGTATGTAAACACTGCCGACATCGTATGTACTGTAACATCAGGTGCTCCCTAGAAGTTGTTTTCTGCAACTACTACTATATGACATTAAAATAAACTCCCGAACAAAACGTCTCTCAATGGGAACAGACTCCAGCGGCTTCCAAAATGGGGTGCTGATGTCATAAGTCTGGTTCAGCTTGGACCGTATGCGTTGTGACCCATCATGTTTTCATACCAGAAATAGTACTAGATGAGACATCCTCGAAGGAATAGGCCACTGATGCTTAGGATGACTGAGACTCAAGTGGAGTCAGTGGAAAAGGACAAACTACCTGAGATTGCCACTAAGGAAGGTGCTCAGAGAGGCCACAGATTCAGGCCTTGATATGAGTCCCTTTGCTTCTGAATGATGGCAGGCAGCCTGTTTGGTGGAATAGATTATATCACAGCAAACAGCAAAAAGAGGAGATCAATGAATGATGCATGCCATATGACAAAAGGCAGGAAAGTGCACTAGAAACCGCAATATAGATTTCATATAAGTGCCTCCTGAATTAATGCATCTTAGCTCACTGAATAAATATTTAAAAATGAAATACATGTACACAATTCACTTTTTTGAAAAAGGAAATATGGTTTTGAGGGCAGAGGCAAAGGAAATAGGTTTTTGAATCAGCGCCATGCGTACTTCAACTGCTGGCTGTATAAACACAGTTGTGCATTTGTTTTGTTAAAAACACTGGTTCAACCTACCTGTCTAGAACAGGTGCTCAAACAAGCTGGTATTTCCTGTTACTATTAAATATGCAGGATGCAATACTCTACTCCATGTTTCCACCCAGGTGTTTGAGCTTTTGTTTCAGAATCCACTTGGAGGAATATGACTCTGAGCACATTTTGGAACACTCTTCCCCCCCCCCCCCGAAGGACCTCTCACCCATTCCTGCTTTCACAGCTTCTGCATTACAGGTGCTACAAAAAACCAGTGCTGCGCAATTTGTGACCCATCAAGCCAAAGGCAGTTCAACAGTAGCTCGACAAATCTCCCACTTTTTTGAAACACCAACTTGAGGCAGCAGAAATCGGGATGGGAGAGTCAAGTGCTTGGTGGGTTGCATTTAGCTTGATGGAAAGGTTATACTGCTGGGATAGCTCATCTGGTAGAGCAAAATACCCTTAATCTCAGAGCCATGGGTTGGAGCCCCACTCTGGGCAACAGATTCCTGCATTGCAGTGGGATTGGACCCTCTACAATTCTCAGATTAGACAGCATCTTAAAAAGCAGAGACATCACCTTGCCAACAAAGGTCCGTATAGTAAAAGCTATGGTTTTCCCAGTAGTGATGTATGGAAGTGAGAGCTGGACCATAAAGAAGGCTGATCGCCGAAGAATTGATGCTTTTGAATTGTGGTGCTGGAGGAGACTCTTGAGAGTCCCATGGACTGCAAGAAGATCAAACCTATCCATTCTGAAGGAAAACAGCCCGGAGTGTTCTCAAAGCTTGACCAAACTGCAGGAGGCAGTGGAAGACAGGAGTGCCTGGCGTGCTCTGGTCCATGGGGTCATGAAGAGTCAGATACAACTAAACGGCTAAACAACAACAACAACAACAACATGGTTCTCCCTCACTATCAGAGAAAAGAAAGGAAGGATGATCTGTTTTCATATCTCTCCTGATTTCTGTGAGCGTCTGCTGCAATATTGTATTGGCACCTAATAACAGATTACACAAGCAATATAAGCAACATATTTAACACATCAACCACAAGATGGGAGAGACAAAAAGAAAGCACTGTCCTGTGTTTTCCAAATCAGAAGGGATGCGGGTTTAAAAAGGAGTCTGCATTCTAACCCAGACTGCCAACTGCAGAAAGATAACCAGATATTTTGATTACATACTTCGGTGCAGACATCATCCAGTCATTATATAGTATTTTCTGCTCAACCTGTGAACTTCTGAAGGGAAGATATATTAGCCAGGATCATCTCACACATGCACAACAGATATTGAGGCAATTTTAATCTGGGTTTTTTTGCATTCAGAAAGTTCCAGATTCAGTCCCCACTGTTTACAGGAAGAGTTGTTCAAGCATAATTGTGTAGTACACATCAAGCACATCTCTGTGACATTCTCACTTCCCATATTCAGATGTACACAGAAAGACCTGTATAGCTAAAAACAGGTTAAATCCTGTGTGTGTATAGAGAATGTTTTGCAGCTGCAGGCTATGCTAGATGGGGCAAGATTGGAAGAGGGACACATCAGAAGGATGGACCAATCTGTCAGTGAAGAGGCAAGAGTTATTTTATTATTCATTTTCATAGGGAAAAGAGGAGCTGTTTTGAGGGGGAAATATAATTTTAAAGCGAGGGCTACACTGAGGCTTACGTTCATGTTTATTGGGCGCTCACTTCATGGACTGGGATTTTAATGCATTTGCATCCTATGGTTGGTTGTAACATAACACATAATGATGTATTGTTTCTCAAACCAGCTTCACACTGGCGAGAGTCCTTAAGCCATTTCTAACGCATCTCTAGCCAAGTGTCTAAGGCGGTATTGTGAACATACCCTAAGTCTTAGTGAGCAAATCATATAAGACAAGGGAGCAAAATCTGATTGCATCTTTTCAGGAACACATCCATAAATTGTGCTGGGTTAATGTTATATAGCAGTAATTAAATCCATAGTCAACTTTATGAATACAAATGAATTGTCAAGAAAGGAATATCTCAGACGGACTACCATTAAAGTTGCCACTAAATTGGACTAAAGTGTTGTTGCTGTTTTTAAACCAGTTAGGAAAATCTTCAAGTTTTTGCTGGAGCAAAACATCAAGGGAGGGAAGTTAAAAAGAGTTTCAATAAGAATTTCAAGTAGGGCACTTAAGCGCAGTCCCTCGTAAAACTGCACAGTGCGCAATTAACACACCTGGTAATTAGGAGGCAATAATAATAATTAAATATATTACTAATAGTGTAAGACATTAAAAATATACAGGCAACTACTTTCAAATTCACATTACAGCTTTTTTTCAGCTACACCCTTTATATGTTTCTTGTGACATTATGTTCCTCCATTATAAACAACTTCCCACTTCTCTAACAGAGCCCAGCCAAGTAATTCTTGGAGCTTCTGCTAATAACCTTGTGTTGGGGAATCAGAGAAGCCTTTCTGACATTCTTCTCCTTCAAACCAGCAGTTCCCTATGAGACAGCGGAATGTGGCTACAAACAAATTCTTTGAAACTGGCGGGTTATTCCGAAGGCTTATGAAAGCCGTGGGAACGAACTGAAAAACAACAACCCAACAACCGCTGGCTACTGCAGCTTCCTAATTTCAGAGGCAGCAGCAGCCTCTGTGTTATGGGAGTGACATGGACTTCATACAACCAGGAAGCGAGGCCACAAGCAAAAGGTATTGCTCACGCCAGGGAAGGGTCAGCGCTGTATTTACATTCCCACAGGAAATAGCAGAGAGCAGTGTTAGCACAGTAGTTCTTTGTGCTTTTCACTGGTGACGGGGAAGGAAGGAGCAAAGGAAAGAGGATGTGGAGGTGATCCTCCTCAATGCAGGGCAGCCTGGCATGTGTAGCAAGGTCTCCTCTGCAACCTTCTTTTATTGCAACTCTTCCTCCCTTGCTGTACTGTGCCCACAGACACTCATGCCAGCACACGCAGAAGGGATGCCCTTTCCCCTGTGCCCCAAAAGAAAGGAAGCAGGGAACACACACAATCACACACAGTGCAGCAAATAATTTGTGGGGACTCCAGCTCTCCAACTGCAAGCTGCAAGTCAGCACAAAGGGACCCCAACACCACTACCCTGACCTCAGCTGACCTGCCAATTCACATTAGCTCTTTTACGTGGCTCACTGGGGTGGGGTGGTTATTGTTGAAGGATTAACAAGTTCACATGGTTTACACTCTCCACTTCTAAAAAACACAAATCATACAACACATCCACAATTGGATGTAACTTGAGAGGAAGGCGGCACTAAACAGAATTACACTTACAATAAGAAGCACACTGAAAATAGGGATCACAGTACCTCTTAACAACATCAATACAGTGGTACCTCTGGTTACGTACTTAATTCGTTCTGGAGGTCCATTCTTAACCTGAAACTGTTCTTAACCTGAAGCACCTCCCGCTGCTGCCACGCCGCTGCTGCACAATTTCTGTTCTCATCCTAAAGTAAAGTTCTTAACCCGAGGTACTATTTCTGGGTTAGCGGAGTCTGTAACCTGAAGCATCTGTTACCTGAAGCGTATGTAACCCAAGGTACCACTGTATATAAAAGTATCTTACCTATGAACACACATTTTAAAACTAATATTGTATGTTTTTTGAGCAGAGGCCATTGCAGAATTTGAAAAAGCGCAAAATCCAAAAGGATGGCTGCCTTCCGATCCATGGGTTAGTCTGGGAAGTGCAGATCCAGTTGGTCAGTGCCGGAATTTGCAGGGAACAAATTCCTCAACGTAGGTGCCAACTACCTGGGTGCCTGGGCACCCACAAAATTCCCCATGAAGAGGCTAGGCACCCACCAATTTCGGTGCCAGGGCCATGCACACTGCATGGCACCCACAGCCCTGAGCACCCACTGCAATGGAGCCAAATTGGCACTCCTCTTCCTCAAGCAATCCACTCTACCCTTGCTAAGAGAAAGACATGCATATAGTAAAGGTAAAGGGACCCCTGGCCGAATCTGGGGTTGTGGCGCTCATCTCACTTTATTGGCCGAGGGAGCCGGTGTACAGCTTCCGGGTCATGTGGCCAGCATGACTAAGCCGCTTCTGGCGAACCAGAGCAGCGCACGGAAACACCGTTTAACTTCCTGCCGGAGCAGTACCTATTTATCTACTTGCACTTTGACGTGCTTTTGAACTGCTAGGTTGGCAGGAACAGGGACTGAGCAACGGGAGCTCACCCCTTCATGGGGATTCGAACCACCAACCTTCTGATTGGCAAATCCTAGGCTCTGTGGTTTAACCCACAGCGCCACCCGCGTCCCCGAGATGCATATAATTTTATACTATTTTAAAACACATGTTACTACCAGATGCATTTGTATTTGGCTATTTTAAATGCCAAGTTGTTGCTTCATCTACCACAGCCGTATTTCTTTATTATGATGTTTCACTGGAAGAAGAATGCACTTCCACTAGAAAACTGGCCAAGCATGGAAAGCTAAATGCAGTCATTTGAAACACTTCTCTTGAATGTCTGTCTCCCCCTGCCCCACTGCACATTTAACTGTGATCTTACAGCACTCTCCTAATATCGGAGCCAGCAGGGAAAGGACAGCAGGATGGAGAAAAGGGGATTGCTAAAAAATGAAAGTGGTGGAAGGCCTTAGGGAGACAGTAAGCTGTACTAGAGCATGCTGTATATAGTGATTCAATCTGTGCATTTGTTCCACACACATCCTTCCTAGTGTTTTACCAACTAGAAAAGACACATGGAATAAACCGGGGGGGGGGGGGTCTAATATACTGGCATTCAGGTTCATTGCAAAAGAGGGGGGATGCGAAATGCAGGCTTTATGCTTGTTAAATAGGAAGGGAAGTCAACTTTCAACATTGCAACTATTGCAAAAGCCCATTTAATTCTGCCTCTTGCCATCAAACGAACCCTAATCTGGGAAACATTATGTTTGTTTAATATTTGTCACATTTACTGGTCCATTCTATTCTTACAAGAAGTAGGTTAGGTTGTAAGATGTTGATTTAACCAGGGCCACCCATTAATTGAACAGGAACTGGAACCCCAGTGTACCAAAACTAACACACACACACCACTAGCTCTCAAAATCACTTTCAGGTTATTTATTGATTACATTTAAAACCCACTAATTCTACAGGATACTCAAAGGCAGCTTCCAGTCCAAGACGCTAGCCACAAGGAGACCTGCTGAGTTCATTTATTTTAGCAGGTGTCCTTCACCCATTTTCCAGGCATATTGAGCAAGTTCTTTAAATCTGAAGAATAGGCCTGTCTAGCAAAACTGCCTTTTTGGGGACTGCCTTCATTGATACTTAGGCCCATTAAAATATATGCACTCACCACACCGATAGCATCCAGCACCTAGAGAACTTACCCTGCCACCAAACCCCTCCCTCCACTGCGAGGGTTTTATTTGTAGAAATTAATGTCCTTAGTAGGATGTTCCCACTAAGCCCTGCTATTTTATTGGTAATAACAATGTGAAACATGGTCTGCAAAAGTATGATAAAATAAAAGTTCAGAATGTGCAGATCAAAATATTGCTGTGCAAAAATGGGCTGTAATTATTAACTATATATATGAAAAGACACTGCATAATATGTGTGTTGCTGAAGCCCATGATTCAACATACGACTAAAATATCACCACAGAGAAAAAGGCTTCATTAAGCAAAATCTCTCAAAAGTGCTCAGAAGAGCTGATGACTGCAAATGTGTCCTCCTCCCTTCTCTCAAGCAAGGTTCACATGAGTTTTCTCTCCTTTGTTATCTTCTCTGAGAATAATCTAAAAATTAACGTGTCATGTTTCTACATTTCAGACTAAATATTTGCATTTGACAACTAGGACGGCGCTGATAAAATCCATCACTTGCATCTTGACAGACTGTCAAGTCTAAACAAGAGGTAGAAACAGGGAAGAGGGGGAAGGGGGGGGGGGAGAAAACAAACGCAAAAGAAAGCGTCTCATTTCCGAAACGTCTACATCTCCAGTAATTATCTTAACCCACAACCCTTTCTAATGCTTTCCCAACATCTCTCTCAGTAAGAACTTCTTTTTGTGCATTGTGGATCTTCGTTCTTAAGTCTTGGGAAGCTGGTAGGTGGATTTTAAAGACACAACATGTGAAAAACACAAGACTGACTCCACACCCCCAAACCACAATCGCACAGTGGGGGGAGTTGTTAGTAGGAGGTGACCTGAGTCCACAATCTTTTGCAATGGACTTTGGATTCCATGCCCCTTCCTCCCTTTTTTAAAGTCCCCCACACACCACAGCCCCGCTTAAAAGGGTGGCTGGGAACTCTGCAAGGACCCAGAAGTTGCTCTCCACCTTCATTTCCCTAGAGGCAGGCAAAACTGTGTCACTTTAAGTACCTACAAACACCCCCACAGTCTCCAGCATTGAGCTGACAAAACAAAACAAAACAAAACCCCCAATTCTATCGCATGGTTCAGCTTCACAATTTCTGTGCAATAATACTGCAGTGAATGTTGCCTCTGCCCACTGAAGGGGAGAGAGAGAGAGAGAGAGAGAGAGAGAGAGAGAGAGAGAGAGAGAGAAAGAAAGAAAGAAAGAAAGAAAGAAAGAAAGAAAGAAAGAGGCTCTGCTGGTGCAGTTCTACATGCTAACATTTAAGACAGAAAAGCAGCTTGCTCTTTCAGGAGCACAAGAGGATGCAGTGAGAACTTCAAACTTCCATGTGACCAAAGATTTTCATCCTATACCTCCTTCAAATTACACCTGCGAGAGACAAATGTGAAAGCTAAGTTTAAACTGGTAGCTGTTCCAGCTACGTTAGAATTCTGCACGGTGTCAAACTGACCATTGCCCCTTCTTCACTTTCCATCACCTTTCCTCCCGGTCCTCACATAGAGCTTGTCAAGACATCGTGTATGTGCGTGCGTGCGTGCGTGCGTGCGTGCGTGTGTGGCAGCTTCACAGACAATGCATTGTGTAACTCATTTCAAGTTACACAATCACGTTTCTGCTCATACCAATTCCAATGGAGTACCCTGCGTGGGAATCAACCAACCAACCAACCAGCCAATTAATCAATCAATATATTGTGCATAGCCAAAACAGTACAGCAGAGGGCATGGCAAGGCTTTCCTCTGAAATTGCACAACATACTCTATAAAAAGTTTACAGCATAATTTAAAAAAAAAAATTGAGAGCATTAACATATCCGGAAGGAAGTTTCTTAGCTGCCAGAGCAAATTTGGCTACCAGGTGTGTAATCTGTAGATCTTTATCAGTTAGGAGTTCGACTGTCACCTCCTGGGGGATTGGCCTGAGAGACAGTCAAGAACAGGTGATAAATTTCTCTGGGCATTGAATGTAAGGGAAGAAGCAGCAGGTAATGCACGACATCCTCAACCTGATTGCATCCATAAATCCACCTGCTTTCCATATGGGGAATTCCTAAATATGCTGAGCGCATCTGTTGGAACCTTAGTTCAACAAACGCCCTACTAAGCTGCGGGAAAGTCAGTGTCTCAAGGTAATGGGGCCTTGAGTGGTTGATCTTGATTTGGGGGTACCAAATAGAATAACAATAGCCTGCATGGAAAATCTAGGTGTAAATACTCTACATGGAAATCTGCAATTCAGATGTCGAAATGTTATTTAATGATTTGGGAGCAATCCTGAAGTAGATTCCACCAGAGTGAGTGGGGCTAAGATTCAGGGGCTCTGGGGTTGAGTAGGAGTTTCCTGCTCAGGGCACAGAAAGGCTATGGGACATAATTCTCCATCCTCCACTGCTCTCCCTCCACCCCACCAATTCTGGCTCGGCTGGTATGCAGTTGGTTGAACCAGTGCAGGTGGATCTTAAATTGACATAAGCCCTGAAAAAAGGAATGAATTAGAGAGGGGGGATTTAGGCTGTATCTTAAGCTCGTTCATCTTGGTCACATGACCCCCAGGGGGTGGGGAGATGGTTAGTGTAACTCAAACGCTATCTAGAGGCAAGTTTTTCAGAATGGAGTCTGGATCTGGCATACTTTACCCCAGCTTAACTTAATTTTACATCAGCTTCTTGTGTACGGAATAGCCCTGCTAGACAGTACAGTTGAACCTCGGTCTTCGAACACTTCAGAAGTCGAACGTTTTGGCTTTCGAACACCAACAACCCGGAAGTGAATGCTTCCGTTTTCGAACGTGCCTCGGAAGTCGAACGGCTTCTGAGGCACGTTTCTCCATTTTTTTCAATGGATTTTGCCAACCGGCAATTGCGCCTCGGTTGTCAAACGTTTCGGAAGCCAAACGGTCTTCCGGAACGGATTACGTTCAACAACCAAGGTTCCACTGTAATTCACTTGCTTTTTGCTAGAATTTTAAAAATTCCATACTCTCTTCCAAGAGTACCACTTAGGAAACAAAACAGCTGTCTTAATGTTTTGCACATTCACAGTTTAGAAAAATATTAATTTTAAATGCTTTCAAAACCAATTTTAAATATTTTGGGGGGGTTAATAAAAAAAATCTACCAATATTTACAATGATCACCACAAAGCATATCATTTATAGTTCTCTGGCACAAAGTTAGGAGGTTTAAGTATCAGTGTTAGAAAAGGTGCAGAAGACTGCATCTGGGCCCATTTTGAAGCAGGCATCCAAACATTTGATTTTATTTTAGTGAAAAGCTGTCAGTTGCTATCATTTTTACACTGAAAAAGAGCGCTTTCACAATAAACTCCCCTTGCTGCAGAAATCCCCAGCAAAAGGTGCCCCTGGGCAGAACTAGGCACGAACGAAGAACTTGGGACTGCGGCCATATTATAATATACCGGTGGCCCAGTTTCCACTTCACACATGAAGGAGGATTTCACACTAGAACTATTTAGCACTTTGCTTTTCTGGAATCAGCAGGGTGGTAATAAAATGGCAGTTCTATGCTGCATTTTTTAAAAAAAAAATGTACTTCCCACTAAAATCTGGTGGTACCCATCCTCACAGACAACATCTGAGAGGAGCAATTGTTATGGGATACCAAGGAGGCATGGAGTGGTTGAGCAGCTGTTGCATCAAGAGCTCTCCTGGGTTGTGACAACCAGTACAGAAGTCTGGGACAGGTCCCCTTCCACCCAGTTTAAACCACACCACTTAGGAAGGAATCCAAGAACCAGGCCACCTGAAAATGATTCACAGATGGTATTTAACTCCAAGTAGGCTTGCTAAGATGCTTAAGACTGAATCAGATACCTATTTTTCACTCTATAAGATGCACTTTCCCCCTCCTAAAAAGTAAGGGGGAATGTGTGTGCATCTTATGGAGTGAATGCAGGCTGCGCAGCTATCCCAGAAGCCAGAACAGCAAGAGGGATCGCTGTGCAGCAAAAGCAGCGATCCCTCTTGCTGTTCTGGCTTCTGGGATTCAGAATATTTTTTTTCTTGTTTTCCTCCTCCAAAAACTAGGTGCGTCTTATGGTCTGGTGCGTCTTATAGAGCGAAAAATACGGTAAGTGCTGGAGATGCAAAGAGGTGGAGGGAATGGTCTTTCATATGTGGTGGACTTGTAAAAGGGTAAAAGAGTATTGGGAAATGATCCATAATGAATTGGAAAAAAATGTTTGAAAGTACTTTCCCCAAAAAACCAGAGTCCTTTCTGTTGGGGATAATTCAGACTGAAATTCCCAGGAGTCAAAAAAGGTGATTTATGTATGCCACTACTGCGGCCCGTGTTTTGCTGGCCCAAAAATGGAAAACAAGCAAGGTCCCAACCAAAGAAGATTGGCAACTTAAATTGACAGAATATGCACAACTTGCAGACTTAACATACAGAATAAGAGAACAAGAACATACGTTTAAAGAAGACTGGACAACATTTATTGAATATATGGGAAATAATTGTGTACAGTGGTACCTTGGGTTAAGAACTTAATTCGTTGTGCTGTTGATTGTCAAAGCTCCTGATTGCCCTTCTTGCATGTTGCATGTTGACAGGAAAATAGAGGTTTTATCCACTGCTGTTAGATTGGGAGTCATGTCATGGAATTGGGACCCAGGAGAAAGTGGATCTCAGAAATTCAATACAGCGGTACCTCAGGTTAAGTACTTAATTCGTTCCGGAGGTCTATACTTAACTTGAAACTGTTCTGAACCTGAAGCACCACTTTAGCTAATGGGGCCTCCTGCTGCTGCTGTGCCACCGCCGCACAGTTTCTGTTCTCATCCTGAAGCAAAGTTCTTAACCCGAGGTAATATTTCTAGGTTAGCGGAGTCTGTAACCTGAAGCGTATGTAACCCGAGGTACCACTGTACAGCTAAAAATGTTGGCAGCATGAAGATAAATTCAACAGTGTGAATAAGTTTTGATGGATGCAATAATGGAATACTGAATGGTATCGTTTTTGTAAACTATGCAGTGATGTATGATATGTAAAATGAACCATGGAAAGAGAAGAAGGGAAGTCGTTGACATTTTAAGGATGTAAAATGAGTATTTTAAACTGCAAAACACAAAATTTAATAAAAATTATATATATAAAAGAATCAGGCCATGGGACTCTTGGTCCAAAGCCACTGGCATCCGGCCCCCCAACCACAAGATGTCCACAATTCATAGCTTTCCACAGTCTACCATCAGCAAGAGAAGTACTGGCAGCAGTTTAGCACCAGATTTGGTGGAGAAGGGCCTCTGTCGCTTTGAAGACCGCCCCCCACCCTTCCACCAATGGGGTGACTGTGCACCATTTCAACACCCACCTGGTCATCAACACCATGGAGCTACGATTGGCTTGTGATACATGCTTTGTAATCCACAAAGACCCCACTTATCACTCCCAACTTTAATATATAGTTTCCTCTGACGCTCCTTTCTTCGAAAGCAGTTTCTGTTTTTCAGCTACTGACCCTAATTAGTTTCTTCCTGTTCGTTCTTGTGACAGTGGCGTTCATGAATCAACACTTTAATTAGAGCGAGCTCCCGTTTTCTTTGGTAGGGGAGTTTTAATTGCTGCTTTCCTCTTTGCAGAAGGAACTACTACCAATTAATTATTTTGTTTCATTTTTTTATGATTTCTTAATGGATTACTACCATGAAGGTGGGGGGGGGGGAGATTGTGGGTGATTGTTCAGACTACCCCACCCCAAGCCACAGAAACCTACCGGAGCTCATTCAGGAATACCATGTAAATGACAGTGAATAGGAAGAAACCAAGGCTGTGTACACACATGCATTTAAAGCACATTCCCTCTCTCAAATAATCTCAAGAACTGTAAGTTTACCCCTTGGAAAGCTGCAAATCTCAGCAACCGTAAAACACACACACACACACACACACCTATGGTTCCCTGGATCCTGTGGTTGAGGGGCAGCACTTAAAATGTGCTTTAAATTTATGCAGTGTATGCAGCCTCAGTAGCTAAGAAGCAGGAGCTGCTTTCAAAGGAAGGAGCAAGGAGGAAATTACTAATTCAACCACCACTTTAGGGAGAAGCCTCCGTAAGTGGACAAGCCAATACTGCATTTTCAGTCTGAAAAAATCACCACGAATGATCACCCTGGACAAATGAGACAGAGTGACAAACAAGGACAACACTGTGTTTTGTCGTTTCAATTCTCTGCAGCAACAGTAAATGTACAATGCCCATTCTGGAGAAAGCTTCAGTGTAGAAGCCCAAACACAGGTATAGAGAGTTTTACAACTTGCCAAAGCACTGTGGTGGCAGACAGTTGCTGCCTCTCCCAATACTTCATTTTGGATTACCTGGCCATATGCTGCCATCCATTCCCAGGTAGCTTCCCACCTACCCTGCCACTTCCTGTGACATTTGCAAGGAGGGCCCCACCAGGGCGGCATTGCCCAAGGTGCCCTCTAATCTAGCCCTCGTTCTGAAAACATATAAGAACTGGGGAAATTTGGGGTTAACTGGAATAATGGTCTAGCATTATTTACATAGTTGTAACCATATGTAAAAGGGACGCGGGTGGCACTGTGGGTTAAACCACTGAGCCTAGGACTTGCCGATCAGAAGGTCGGCGGTTCGAATCCCCGCGACGGGGTGAGCTCCCGTTGCTCAGTCCCTGCTCCTGCCAACCTCGCAGTTCAAAAGCACGTCAAAGTGCAAGTAGATAAATAGGTACCAATCCGGCGGGAAGGTAAACGGCGTTTCCGTGCACTGCTCTGGTTCGCCAGAAGCGGCTGAGACATGCTGGCCACATGACCCGGAAGCTGGACGCCGGCTCCCTCGGCCGATAAAGAGTCGGTCACGACTGGACCAAATGGTATGGGGTCCCTTTACCTTTTAACCATATGTAAGTGGAAGTAAAATGCCCTGAAAACAATTATACTTCTGCTTAGCAGTGCTTTTTTCCCTAGCTGTAAGCAGTACTGCCACCTTTTGGGGGGGGGCAGGAGGCAGGAGGGCTCTTGGATCTTCTCAGAGCATCACATCTCCTTTCTTAAACTGGGCAAATGCTTCCTGGGCTTGGGGAAGGAGGTGCAAGGCTCTGACAGGATCCAAGAGCCTTGCTGCCTCCTTTCCAAAACTGGGCTCTGTTGGACAGTATGACCCTGTAGTGAAAAAAAGAGATGCACAGGTACTGAGAGTACAGAAAGAGGCATGGTGTTTCAGCAAGTCATTTAATTATCATGCATCATGTAATAACTATATTGTTGTTGTTGTTAAGTCGTTTAGTTGTGTCCCGACTCTTCGTGACCCCATGGACCAGAGCACACCAGGCACTTCTGTCTTCCACTGCCTCCCACAGTTTGGTCAAACTCATGCTAGTAGCTTCGAGAACACTATCCAACCATCTCATCCTCTGTCGTCCCCTTCTCCTTGTGCCCTCCATCTTTCCCAACATCAGGGTCTTTTCCAGGGAGTCTTCTCTTCTCGTGAGGTGGCCAAAGTATTGGAGTCTCAGCTTCAGGATCTGTCCTTCCAGTGAGCACTCAGGGCTGATTTTCTTAAGAATGGATAGGTTTGATCTTCTTGCAGTCCATGGGACTCTCAAGAGTCTCCTCCAGCACCATAATTCAAAAGCATCAATTCTTCAGCGATCAGCCTTCTTGATGGTCCAGCTCTCACTTCCATACATCACTCCTGGGAAAACCATAGCTTTAACTATACGGACCTTTGTTGGCAAGGCGATGTCTCTGCTTTGTAAGATGCTGTCTGGGTTTGTCACTGAATAACTATATAACTATATACCAAGATCTTAGTTCCATTAAAACATGTAATTGTTTTATATGTAATTGTTTTTCCTGGCCCCAAGGAAATTTTGCACACAGGGCAACTGCCCAGAGTACCGGCATCCTTTTTCCACAAACAAACCACTACCACTTAGTAAATGAGCATAGAATGGCTGTGTTATTGTGCATTTATACAAAGGTCACCTAGCCATATTACACTCCTACAAAAGAAACCGAAATTGCTGTAGTGTAGTGGCTAAAGTAGGCACCCCCAAATTCAGCCCTCCAGATGTTTTGGGACTACAACTCCCATCATCCCTAGCTAACAGGACCAGTGGTCAGGGATGATGGGAAGTGTAGTCCCCAAATAGCTGGAGGGCCAAGTCTAGGGGTGCCTGGGCTAAGGTAGGAGATGAGTCGCCAAGTCCTGTCATAGCCACATCCTTATTAGATGGTTTTAGGAAAGACACTGTTGTCTCAGCCTCAACCAGCAATATAGAGATAAATAATAATGACCTGTCTTACAGGGTTGGCATAAGGATTCTATAGGTAATGTACACGACAAACCTGGAATGCTACACAATATGCTATATGCTAAAATATGTAGATGTGAGTGCCTAATTCATGGGATAAGAATAATCTGCAACATCAGAAAACATCTACCAGATTATGAAGGCAGGGAAGTCAGTGCTATGCACCTCAACCAAATAACCTAAGGGTAAAGGCCCAGTTTAGTATGCAAATATCCTAGCATCCAGCTTTCGGCAAAAACAAAAAAAAGTGCACACTCATTTAAATGAAACTTGCATGCCCACATTTTTATGCAGCTGTTTCTTGGCAGTTAAGGCAGACCCATAATGTATGTACCAGACACCATTTATTATGACACTAGGAAGTGTTGGGAAACAAGAACTCTCAGGCTGTTTCATAAATTACACAGCAACAGACCCTGGTTTACTGCTGAATGTAGACTCAACAGGGAGTTGTAGCCAATCCCAGGGCTTTAATAATTGGACCAATACGAGTTTGCAAATCACTTGTCACATTCACATTTTTAGGTATATACGTTAGGAATGTGGTATGTCAACAGCCCTGTATCTTATCCAACCACTTTAATGCCATATGTGCCACAGAGAAAACCTTCCACTGGCTTAAACATAGCCTAAGATTCTCAGAGGCTATGTTAATGTATTATAATGCAATCGGCGATTAGAATTCCTTTATGGTTGCGACAAAAAAATCTTTCCTACAGGCTACTAGCTTTCCATTCATTAACAAAAACACACATATAAGGCACACAGAATTTATAAAGCATTTCAGAATATACTAATAGCTCTTGTACCTCAGGCAGTTCTTGAGCATCCAAGTGCAGATAAATGTTTGGTTAGCAAATGACTTAGCTGCAAGGATTGCTGCTCTGCTGAGGGACAGATCATGAAATTACTCTAGGGTTAGAAAAGGTCTCATCATAAACAGACTGCAAAAAAAAAAAATAAAAAAAAAATCTGCAAACTTGCCAGATGCTCTTATTTTAAATGATGTCCTTTATTTGAGCGTGCTGAAGAAGAATTAATCTGCTGCTCTGCACATGAGATTGCTAACAGTCTTTGCGGAAGGGAAGGAGCCATTTGGCTTCAGCAGAAATGCTTTGACATGATAGCAGTGATGGGCGTTTTAAATCACAAGCCTTTCCTCTGCAGCTGCCCCTGAATGCATTACTTTGGCGGCACTGGCCACTGGCTCCAGGTTTTATTTTTGGTCATTGACAACTTTGACAGAAAGATGGTGTTGCGCCTCAGTCCGCTGACCTCAATGATACTGACCGCTAGCCCGGATCATCACCCCAGGACCCCTCACTCATCAGACTCAAGAGAAATAAACTTCCCATAGACTTGTTGAAGAGGAATTAGCTCAGAATGGCAAAATACACTTTGAAGGCATGTTTTGGCACCTGGTCATCAGATCTTAATAAGTAGAGACATCACCTTGCCAACAAAGGTCCGTATAGTAAAAGCTATGGTTTTCCCAGTAGTGATGTATGGAAGTGAGAGCTGGACCATAAAGAAGGCTGATCACCAAAGAATTGATGCTTTTGAATTATGGTGCTGCAGGAGACTCTTGAGAGTCCCATGGACTGCAAGAAGATCAAACCTATCCATTCTTAAGGAAATCAGCCCTGAGTGCTCACTGGAAGGACAGATCGTGAAGCTGAGGTTCCAATACTTTGGCCACCTCACGAGAAGAGAAGACTCCCTGGAAAAGACCCTGATGTTGGGAAAGATGGAGGGCACAAGGAGAAGGGGACAACAGAGGACGAGATGGTTGGATAGTGTTCTCGAAGCTACCAGCATGAGTTTGACCAATCTGTGGGAGGCAGTGGAAGACAGAAGTGCCTGGCGTGCTCTGGTCCATGAGGTCACAAAGAGTCGGACACAACTAAACGACTAAACAACAACAACATCAGACTCTCAGAATCACTTTGTTGCCCCATGCCAAAACAACCAACCCTGGTCTCCATGAGATTTGTATTGGCGCTTGCTAGGTGCCACTCAGCGCCACAGTTTTAACTTGGTCTTAGTCTTATTGTATTGGGGCTCTTGTGCACTGCTGTGATTAAGCAGTATACAAATTCTTGAAATAAATAATGAATTGATACAAGGCTCTGGCCCCAGGCACAGGGATCCCTTGTGTCATCGAGCCGTGCTTCTCAGCACAGCACAGAAACTGGAGGGATGATCTCTGCCCCTTTTCCATTCCAAGCTAAAGAGGAAAATGTGATTCTTCTCATCACTCTTACCAAAGAGTATCAGCCCATGCACCCTGCCAGAGACGCCAGCTTCTCCAGATCACTGAGGTGGCCCGACGCAACATCACTTGACATCCTGACATCGTATGATGTCCTGCTGTACATGCAGCCCTTAAGGGGGCCCAGGGCCCTCAAAAAAACATTGTGGAGCCCCCAGAGTGCATCATTCCTCAGGAGCTGGTGCCTATGCATCCCACCCAAGCTGCTAATTTACGAGAGGAGAGAGGCTGCTTTTAGTGCCAATGGCCACCTCCTCCATGCAGTAAACAACAGCTAGTGAGGATGCAATTTTAATTCGTTCCATGGCATGGGGAGAGAGGATTAATCTGCCTTTCTGTGATCCTGATCTGGCTCCCCACTTGCTCCCTAAAAAAATAACATCCTGTATCTTAAATGTGACCACCCATTTGATATAATGTGTAAGTAGCTCTCTATTGCACTTCATATTTGGTTGGGTCAACTTCCTCAAGAGTTTTCCCAGGTTTTGCAGTATCTGAGCTCTCTGTCTTCTGGAAGTGTTTCTCAGACTTGGGTCCCCTGCTATTGTTGGACTACAGCTCCCATCATCCCTAGCTAGCAGGACCAGTGGTCAGAGATCAGTGGAGAACGAATGCCGAAACAGCCAGAGACCTAAATTTGAGAAAGACTGGTTTTGTGCTGCATCCTGCTGCCGGCTGCCCTCTCCTCCTAGTTACCGTATTTTTTGCTTTATAAGACTCACTTTTTCCCTCCTAAAAAGTAAGGGGAAATGTGTGTGCATCTTATGGAGCGAATGCAGGCTGCGCAGCTATCCCAGAAGCCAGAACAGCAAGAGGGATTGCTGCTTTCATTGTGCAGCGATCCCTCTTGCTGTTCTGGCTTCTGAGATTCAGAATATTTTTTTTCTGGTTTTCCTCCTCCAAAAACTAGGTGCGTCTTGTGGTCTGGTGCGTCTTACAGAGCGAAAAATACGGTAGTTCTTCCTAGATCTTTCCCAGCACAGCCGAGACCCTCTTATCCTACTTGGAACAGGAGAGGAAGGAAGCATGGTGATTATTCTGAACTTCTTGGCAAGTGTCTTATGAATTTCCTCAGGGATTTCAAGCATGTGCACATTTCTCCCAGACCATGCCTGCTGTATGACAATACTGATCCTTAAGCAAAGGCGTGGTCTATAGATGCCTTGTTGTTTTCTCTCAGACAAAAAGCCAAGCCAGGAAAAAAAAATCCTCTAGGGACTTGTGTACATCAATGTGGCTATTTAAAAGGCTTCTTGCATGCTTTAAAACGGATGCACTTCCTGACCGACCTTTACAAGGAACCGAACTGGGAAGCCCGTAAAATATTTACATCCCTTCTGCTTGTCAAGCTCATTAGCTACCGTAAAGGTTGCTCACTATTTAATTTTTCTTTTGGTTGGTTTTCCAAAAGATCACCAGAGAGACCGATTTTTTTGCCCAATGCCTCTTTTTTCTGTTTTGCAGTTGACACAAGTGTAGAAATGTAGAGAAACTCTACCATGAAGTCCAACAGCCTAAACTGATTAAGGAATATACCTAAGCACCTGTTAAAAGCTTGAAAGCAGATTTCCCACTTTCTTAATTGCTCAAGCTGGCAGTTGTTGCAAAAGCAACTGTGGATAAGTAAAAACACCGAAAAGTTTTGCCAGGGAAAATAATTCAGTGCTGCTGCGCTCTAATTTCAAGAGTGGCTAAGCCTGTCTGAGCATGCCCAGAGGCTTCTAACATACTGAGAAGTTCAGCACATCACAGGTCTCTGGGTATTTCCAGACATTAGACAGAAGTCACCTAGATCCAATCCATAAATATTTCTGCTGGTACCAAGGGTCCTAGCCCCAGTGAGATACGGTAGCATTTCTGAAGGCACAATTAACAACTTTTTCAAAAGGCATTTTAAGTGAAGGCTTTCATCCCAGCCTACATCTGCACTAGATTTGGAACTGTTCTTATATATGATATTCATATATATATAGGACTCGTGTATGGTCTAAGCCTCTTGGGCTTGCCAATCGTAAGGTCGGCAGTTCGAATACGCGCAATGGGGTGAGCTCCTGTTGCTCTGTCCCAGCTCCTGCCAACCTGGCAGTTTGAAGGCATACCAGCGCAAGTAGATAAACAGGTACCACTGTGGCGGCAAAGTAAATGGCGTTCCCATCCACCAGAAGCGGTTTAGTCATGCTGGCATGACCCATAAAAGCTGTCTGTGGACAAATGCCGGCTCCCTCGGCCTGAAAGCAGAGATGAGCAGTCGAATTTGACAGGACTTAACCGCCCAGGGGTCTTTTACCTTTTCCTATTTCATATATGTAATTGCCATAACTGCTTTTACTGTTAAATGGCTTCTGAGACAGTTTACAGGAAGTGGTTTATAAATAGAAATCGATGAATTGATAAATAAAAAACATACAAGTGATCCCTGTTCCCATGTAGTAATACAAAAAGAGCTCTTATGGATCAGACCAAAGGCTCATGTAGTCCAGCATTATACGTTCACAGTGGCCAATCAGATGTTTATGGGAAGCTTAAAAGCAGGGCATGGGTGCAACAGTATTAGTGATCCCCAGCAACTGGTATTTGACCAGAGGTCATGTGTATCCATAATGAACAGCATCCACAGACAGCCTTATTCTCCATGAGTTTGTACAATCCCCTTTCAGAGCTGTCTAAGTTGGCAGCCATTGCTACAATTTGCGTTTGTGAATTCCAGTCTAACTATGAGCTGCACAAAAATCCTTATGATATGAACTGCAGCAGTTGCGTTGCATATCACCTCTTTCCAGCTGGTGGCCACCAAGAAGGGGGCAGAGATCCCTAGCACATGGTATATGGGTCTGCACATTATGGCTGGGATGAGGGTCATCTCCGCACAAGGAGACCACATTCAACTGCTCCCCCATCATTAATTTACATAGATTATTATTCAGCATGTGTTTATTCTGCCTTCTAAATGAAAGATGATCTCTGAGGGGCCTTACAAATTTAATGTTCCAGCATATATTAAAACGATGAATGAACCAAACCCCACAGCCAAACCATAAAGACAGAAGCAGGAACTAGTGATGGCATTCCCTCATAGATAGTCCCAGAGGCTGTATTGAAAAGCACAAGGTGCTGAAATGCTAACAGACTGTGTGTGGACTGAAGTTCCCCTCAGAAGAGAGATGATGTCTAAACATAAGGAAGAAGAAAATCACTGATGTCTTCTTCCTCTCAGGTGGTGAGAGGAATTAGGAGACAACCAAGTCCAGTTTTATCACCTGTTGGCATACCCTCAGGAGACTCCCTGACGAACGTTGATTACATTTTGTTTATGTGTTTTTTTAAAAGTGCATTTATATAAACTTAGATGTACCCCTTAAATACATCGTGCAGAATGGCTCTTAGTCTAATACATGCTTACTGCCAATTAGTTTGGAAAAAGCAATCACCTGAGTTGCAGCTGGAGAAAACAACTCCCTAATTCTATATGCACCTTTTCAAACTGCAGTAAGACTAATCATAACCCTCTAGCTCTGATCATAGACTCACAGAATTGTAGAGTTGGAAAGGACCATAGGCGTCCTCTAGTCCAACCCCCAGCAATGGCGGAGTCTTCTGCCCAATGTGGGGTTAAAACCCACTACCCATCTATTCCCTAACTTTTTACAGAAGCCTAGGAGAAAACCCATACCCAGTTCCTCCCTAATACCCTGATTATCTTGACTGGGGGCAGATTTTCCCTGAAGGCCTTTCCGGAATAAACACCCACAAAGCAACAAAACTTTGATTCAGCACTCAAAATATTCTTTTCTGAAGTACTTTTCACAACAGACGTTTCTATTTCTAATAACCGGCAGCTGAAATAGCTCCCAGGAAAGAGACCGCTACCAGACTTCAGTTTAAAATAATGAAGGCAGGCTTACCGTTACACCAAAGAAGCTGGTCTGATTCATTGCATCTAGGAAAATTTTTCCAAGTTCTTTGTTGGTGTAGTTAAAGTCCTCAATTTTTTGGTTTCTGTTGGTGGCATTGAGAATCTTCATTGCTTGCTGAAGTGTTTTGGCAATTACCCAAATTCCATCATAAGCAAAGCCATGGAACTTACTTGGCTCAACATTCCCTCGCCTTTGATCATACTCCTCTTCATACTGCTGTGGTGTCTGTGTAAAAGAATACAAGGCTAGTTCACTGATCAGCATGTTAAAATCTGTGCCCAAAATGTCAAAAGCCATGGAAGCCCTTAAGAGGCCTGTGGAGCTCAAGAAATAATGAGAAGCATTTCAGGGCAGAAAAATACAATTTTATCATTCATCATGTAATATGGTGCCATCAAGGCAACTAGTGACTCAGGTCATATCCCCACAATATGTTTAAAGCATATTTAAAGCATGTGGTTTCCTGAAAACAATTCTGGGAACTGTAGTTTTTCCCTCACAGGGATAAAATACCCAGCACTCTTAACAAACTAGTTTCCAGGATTCTTTCAAAGACGCAATGTGCTTTGAATTTATGGTGTGGATGTAGACTTGCATTAAAAATGACTTGCCTAGACCTACCAAACTAAATAACTTGCACTTGGGTCCACTGAAATCAATAGGACAAGTTAGTAATGAAGGAAGTTCAAACGAAGTCTGGTTCCAAGCAATTATTCTTAAATCAGCTTTCTCCAAAATAATGATACCAAAGGCACACTTTTTTCAGAATTAAAATGGGGCACATGCTTTATTTTGGCACCCAAAACATACTTTCAGAATGTAAATGGGTAACCGAGGGAACAACCTCATGCTTCTCAGTGGGCTACTGTGGTGGGGGTAGTTCTTGATTTGAAGGAGATAAACCCATGGCAGTAACACATGCAGGTGCTCAATGGATACCCCTCTTCCATGAGCAAGCAATTTTGCACGGTCTCTCCACCAGGAGTGATTGAATGGTCCAATCACGCCAACTCCAGAAATGGCACAACACTGCAAGTTCTAAACTCATTACATTAAGTGTAAAATAAGCAAGATCTTCCTCATGTTGTTTGGGGCACTGCTGCCATGGTGAAATTCATTTGCTAAACAGAGCTCAAAATAATTGTTTGTGTTTACTAACAGAAAACAGTTTAATAATATCCATGCACCATTGAGGTGCAAATGTACATGCTTTTATAAACAAGAGTCAACATTATTTTTTTCTCTCCCTCTCTGCTTCAACCTTTGCAGCACCTCTGATAGAACATTTTCCAAAAATTACACCTGCTGACTTAAGTTGCCTTGCCCCTCCCCTCTGCCCGTCTGAAGTGCAAAGGCTGTATGCCTGAGTCTTTTCTAATTCCTGGGTCCAACAAGGTTCCAATTGCTGGAATGGCCAGGCCAGCCACTACTTAGGTAACGTCCTAAGTATGGGTTGTTAAGGTAACAAAGGAAGTAGCTCTGTGCCAGAGGAGCAAATGAGCGCCCCTCTCCCTCAACTGCCTGGTAGTTAGAAAGACAAAAGGGAGAGAGTTGAGGTTGTTCCTTTGGTTACCCATTTACATTCTGAAAGTATGTTTTGGGTGCCAAAATAAAGCATGTGCCCCATTTTAATTCAGAAAAAAGTGTGCCTTTGATATCATTAGTTCGGAGAAAACTGATTTAAGAATAATTGCTTGGAACCAGATTTAGTTTGAACTTCCTTCATTACTAACTTGTCCTATTGATTTCAGTTAGAAGCTAGAAGCAAGCAAAAGCCAGGGAGAGACAGAGCCATGCCTGATTTCTGGTGGAATCCAAAGCTGTGGCTATGGGAGAAGCAAGACACTTTGGAGTGTTAATGCTGTGAGCCTCCCCACCCCCACCCCTACCCCACCCACTGTAGTCTCAAGCTGCATATATGTGTAAATAAACCATATATCCTAAAGACACCAGAGTCTCAGCTGTCCCTCATTCCAAGGAAACCGAACTCTGGGTAAGTGCCTGGAACTCCTGGCCTCTCTGAGATTGGGGTGGTGTACAACAGTATTTTAAAGTGACGCATAATGCTAGAGGGTTTTTTGTGCTGGATATCTTTAATATTTGACAGGGGTTTTTTCCCCTCCCAAAAAGCACCCTGAAGCCCTTTGGACAACGCTGCTTCACTTTGAAGCACCTCATGGAGATCCTGCTTCCGCTCTGACAAGCCCTGACTCTGGCCAAAGCAGCCCTGCTGTGGTTCTTGATCCAAGAACCTTTTGCAAAATCCCATTAGAGGAACCATGCTCTACCCTTAAGCCCTGTTTTTGCACTGCCACCTCAAGGTTTAAGACTGGGCTGTAACCCTACTATGACAGAAGATTTTTGCATGCCTTTATATGCTCCAAATGGTAAAAAGGAAATCAAACTCACCCTTCCTGAAATGGTTTTGATCGGTTTTGAACTGAGAGGTTCAAAATCCACTCCAATGTACCCTTCCATGGCGCCAAGAAGGTTCATGGTGAGACAGTGAGATGAGTTAAGCTTTGGAATAGCTTTTTCCCACCAGTGGCTCTGATACCACCCAGGAATGATCCACTGATATTTAGGGCCAAACATCTTTTCATTAAATGCCTACAGTGGAAACATATAAGAGGGGAGAAAGAGTTACAACATATATAAAAATCTTGTAGAGGTTTAAATAATCTCAGCTATGGTAGCCACTCCTTAAAAATAAACACCGTTCTTGGGGGGAAATGAACCTAAAGGAACACACACATTTTAACAAGGGAGACCCTAAATATATACTTATACATACCGTATTTTTTGCTCTATAAGACTCACTTTTTCCCTCCTAAAAAGTAAGGGGAAATGTGTGTGCGTCTTATGGAGTGAGTGCAGGCTGCACAGCTATCCCAGAAGCCAGAACAGCAAGAGGTATTGCTGCTTTCGCTGCGCAGCAATCCCTCTTGCTGTTCTGGTTTCTGAGATTCAGAATATATTTTTTCTTGTTTTCCTCCTCCAAAAACTAGGTGCGTCTTATGGTCTGGTGCGTCTTATAGAGCGAAAAATACGGTAACTTAGAATCTGTACTGGATACACAAGAAGATGCCATCAACTGAAGACTGCTATAATACAAACAACTTCATAATTAATATGCCTAATGCAGAAGCATTAAGAGCTTCTATATATAGGCTTGATGGCCAAAAAGTAAACAAGAAGGAATGGGGCTCCAAAGTGAGAAAAAGACCAAGACTGAAAGTCTGCTCCTTCTCAGTCACTCAAGCTGAGCCATATGGATAAAGATGGTTGTTAGCTGGGATCTGGAATACTCTCCCCTCCCACAGCATGTGGTAGGGATTGTCTGGATGACAAGGAATGTTGGGAGGTAGCATCTGGGGAACCACCTGGGGAAGCCTCAGAAGAGGGAGGCTCAGAGCCCGGGGAGTGCTGGTGGGACCCTGAGGACAGATCCAAGGGTGAAGTGGGGTGGGAGGACGGTTGGATGCTGAAGAAGCTACAGGCTTTAGCAAACAAGAAGAGCCAGGTGCAGAAAGCAGTGCAGACTCTGCAGATGAAGCAGAGGAGGAAGCAGCAGAGTCTGCAGAAGCAGCCCAGGAGCTTGCCATTCCTACTGTACTAAGCTCCCCTCCCCCTTTGCCTCCGAGGACACAGAGGGCTATGCCTGCGGCAGAACAAAGAGCACAGTTCCCCCCCAACATCATAGTTTAAGGCTGCTTGGGAAACTTCTGGCTGAGGAGGAGTCTCAGGGGGGAGAAGAGCGCAGAGGCCTTCAGTCCTGGCAACTGCTTAATGGGAGCAAGTCCGGCTGGGAAGCATTGCCAAGCTGTATGCCATTTACCTAAATAAAGAATTAAATACACTGAGTCTTGTATGCTGAGCTGCATCTGAGCCAGCGCTGACACCATGCCACCCTCTCTCTTGGCATACATAAGAGTTCCCAAGTTATCTCCCATCAGGGCATTGGCCAAACCCAAGTCTGCAGAGATCCCCTCTTTTTCTCCCTCTCTTTTTCTTTACTTACACAGCAGAATACTTTTGCCGCCATTTCCTCATTGAACTGGCCAAGGATAATTCGGACATCATTTCCCTGCAGAATACAATAAAAAGTGACGTATTAATGAAATCACCACCTTCTCCTCCTCTCACAGATCACAGGTGTGAGATAATTAGTAATTATTTAATAATAATTAGTAATTGTTTTTTATTGCCACCAGCTCATATACCATTAACAATACATAAGGCACCGTAAAAAGCCTGAAATGACTAGCTCATCAAGAAAGCTTAAACAGCCACGTAGGCCTGCTCACATAAAATGGCTTTCAAAAGACACCTGAAAATAAAAAAGTGAGGATAACTGCCGAATCTTTGCTGGAAGACTTTCACAACACAGGACTCACAACACTAAAAGCCTGACTTCTGGCAAAAGCCAATCAGGGTTCTGTAACATGGGGGGCAACCAACAGTGCTTTTTCAGATGAGTCTATTAATTAAGCTGAGGTCCAAAGGCTTATGTGGTCCATACAGCATCCTTTATAATGCCTTATATTACTGAAATGCTCTTTGTTTATAGAAAAAATTAATTGGTGTTTCATATTTTACACCAACAAGCACCTCCTGGGTAGTCTAGGATTCAGATATCACCAGAAGTGGCACCATGTGTTGAGGTAGAACCACAACCAATCAGCACCAGATTCACTGCTGCTTAAGCTGGACGGGGGTTGGGGAGCAATGAGTTTGGGGCTGTATGGCTGCACCAGTGGAGCAACGAGATTCAGCCCACCAGTGCAACAATGTGGACTATATATGTATGCTTTTCACTCGCAACAAAGGCTCATTAGTCCTAGGTATAAATATTTTTAATCTCCCACCAAATCACAATCCAGTTGGGATTCTAACCCAGTCAAGTCACAAGACTTAACAGGCGTCAGACCCTTGGAAGGATTTCAAAACCTTCAAAAGATGTTTCAGAGGCACCAAGGCAATTCATGGGAACAGGGCTTTAGGATTAGCTTTCTTGCTATCCCCACAGGGGATCAAATGCTTATCACAATTTTACTGATAAATCATTAATTTATTTATTTGTTAAAACTATTAATAATCTGTCCTTCACTGGGAGATGCTAGGCAGCAGATACACACAAACCAAACCCAAAATTAAACAGTAAAATAAAAATACTGTAAAAAAAATAATACAGAATTCAGTTACAACTAAAAACCAGCAGCAGAAACAAAACTTCAGCTACCCAATGCACATCCCCTCTTGCGGAAAGCCTAAGCGAAGAGGTGTGACTTCACCTGCCAAGGAAAATGGCACCAATGTCATGGTAAGAAACACCTCAGAGGGGAGGAGATAGTGAAACTGAATAGGTCGAATTCTGAGCAGTGTCTGGTATAGCCAAGTTCACTCTTAAAAGAAGATACAGAAAGGGCAAAATGGAAATATTTTGAAATGCCAAGACATTGCTGAGTGCAAAAGTATCTTTGCACTGCTTTTGGGGGGTGTTTTTTTAGAGATTACTTGTTGCTCATGTGGATAGTGTGCAAAGCACCCATCCTTTATTTTACTAAACTTTATTATTATTATTATTATCAAAATGTTTCAAAAATGTCTGCAGGCACAAGGGAGTGGAAAACACGGACACAGTGCAGGGGCTGCCATTGACGGTCTCTTCAAAATGATCACTTTTGTATTTTCATCAGTGCTGGCTATCCTCCTTGGGAACGAGTCTGGTTTTTCTAGGAGACAGCTTGGGAAAAACCCTGAATAATGAATTTCAGCAGAGACCAAAAATTAAAGTGCAAAGGGTAATGACAGCTCAATAACAATGTCTCAAAATCTCTAGAAAGCTTCAAGCAATGGTTTTGTTTTGTTTTCTTTGTAATAGTACTGCCATCACCATCTTTTTGCTGCCCATGGCAGCTTTCGTGTGCCAGCACCCACGACACTTTTATCAAGATTTGCGTACCAGTACCTCAATTTTTACTAAAGAAAGTCCTGGTATATACACACAAAAAGGTGGCAGTCTTTGGTTTCCATTGTTAAATTTCTCCATCCATTACCTGTGCAAATTAAGTTCAGGGCGCTTGATTAGAAAGTAAAAATAATTAAAAATAAAAATATTAAAAATATTAATATTTTTAATATTAAAAATATTAAAAATAAAATAAAAACAAAAATCAAGATATCAAGGACTGAATTTTTGACACTAGAATGAATTACTTTAAAAAAAACCACTCTGTATGGTCACTGAAAAACATGCATTTCATCATATTTTTGAGAAGCACACACTGCCCCTAATGCATTAATGTCTGGTTTTGCTGAGGAGACCAGAATATAAAAAGATAGAAAGATGGGCATTAAGAATTTAGATGTGTATGCCCTACTTTTTATCTGCAGCAATTCACACAGAAGGTATGAAGTGTCAATCAACTGGAATAGCATCTGCTTCCTAGCAGGGAACCTTTATCTCCTACTACTTTTGGTCAGTCCTGAAGGGCTAATGTAATAAACATGAAAATTATAATCTACTGTTCAGCATCTAGGCAGCATACATCATAAAGAGAGATAATGGCAGAGATGCGGGCAAGACCAACAGCAGAGCGAAAATCTCACGCACAGAAGGCTGCATTCAACTAAAGCAAATAACATAAGTTCATTTATTTCCAGTGGCTTTACTCTGATTATTAGCTAGTTGGATACTAGAGGGGGGGAAACATTAATAAAGTTAACAAATCACACAAGTGCAATCACCCATGTTTAGTTTTCTCGTGCAAAGTGGGGTTTTACTGTTGCTTCCTGTGGAAAGGGGGAAATAGTTCGCACACTGGTACGTGGGTCAAAGTCCACATGCATTCACCGCTAGGCTCATCTTGCCCCACATGTGCACACATTCATCACAGCATGTATATGTTGGATACATATTATCACACACAGAGAATCATAGAATTGGACGGGACCACAAGTCCAGCCCCCTGCAATGCAGGAATCTTTTGCCCAACATGGGGCTTGAACCCACAAGCCTGAAACTAAAAGTCTCATGCTTTACCGACTAAGCCACTTACCGTATTTTTTGCTCTATAAGACGCACCTAGTTTTAGAGGAGGAGAACAAGAAAAAAAATATTCTCTTCCTCTCTGTGCAGCGCCCCTTCAGCGAAGCGGCAGGAGAAACGGAGCCCCTTTCATGTCTCCTCCCGCTTCTCTGAAGGGGCGCTGCACAGAGAGGGAAAGCTGCGCAGCGCCTCTCCAGCGAAGCGAAGCCAGGAGAGCAAGAGGGATTGGTGCGCACTGATCCCTCTTGCTCTCCTGGCTTCAGGGATAGCCGCCCAAAGCATCCGGAGCGCAGCGGGAGCGCTCCCGCTGCCTCTCTGGAGGCTTCGCATTGCTTTTGCTGAAGCCATGGAGCCTGCATTCGCTCCATAAGACGCACACACATTTCCCCTTACTTTTTAGGAGGAGGAAAGTGCGTCTTATAGAGCAAAAAATACGGTACTTTATAAGGTAGAACCAGCTCACATTTCTGGCACATGTGTTTATATGTTAGGCCAATACTATAAAGCAAGGACCAATGAGTTTCCCACTTTTGCCAAAAATGTGAAATTTATCAATGAACTCATAGATATTTCCCTCCCTTAGATAGCAGCAGGAGCCCTATGCCTAAATGGCACTCTATATTACAAATGACTAACTTAGTTCTGTTAATTTTAGCAGGTCTTCTTTGTGTAAGACCAGCATTAGATACATCCCTATTTTTTTCCTATTTGGTATTCAGTTGGTAACTTAGACGTACACTTTTCGAAAGAACGAACGTAAGGGTGAGAGACTGCAGCATTCACAGCTTTTCTACTTTGCTCCATCTGACTCTGCTAGTGCATTTTAAAATGAGCCATAACTGCTTTTAATGCATTCAATATAATATTACCTCCAATATTAATTCTTGCACCATTACAATACAGTATCCTATACAATACAATTTACTTCTTTATTACAAACAGCACTGCATGGATAATTTATCAGCGAAATGCCAACTCTATTGCTAATGATTATTTTCTTTCCTACTGCCCAGTTTGCTTCTTAATAATAGCTGCACCCACCTTGAGTTTTTTGACACTTGTGCAGGGATCATTAGAGAAACTCTCTGTGTCTGAGATTTCAATATCTTCCCCATACAGGACACCAGTTAGATCATTCCGTACCTGTTGCAGGTTGGGGAAAAAAGGAAAAATGAATTCATTGGTACCCACCACTGAAAACGCCACTGTCTCGCAACACCATAGCATGATTCAAACAGATGCCAAGTTAGTCACCCTACCGTACAGGTGTTATATTAAATCATATGGAGTGTAGGAGTGGGGATTTCCTGACAAGCATTCCAGGTTTGAGACTGTAATATCTGCTACACTGAAAATAACATGCTATGCTGTTACAGACAAGCCAGTCCATTCAAGAAAGCAGATCCTCTTTAATCTGCAAGACCCTGATTGACGCCTAAAACCTAAACACAATTCTTGAACCCCTGAAATGCAACATGAAGCTGGATATTACAGTGTGAACATTCTTTCTAAAGTTTCCTCACATTTTCTAATACATCCAAACGGATGCCAATACTTCCTTTTCTGTTGTATGCATGTATAGCACCATGAGCAATCTTCTCACTAAATACACAGATGCATTCTTTTTAAATTAGCAACAATAATAAAATAAACTGGAAGTCAAAGAGAGTATAAACTACTTGTAATGGTGCAGTTCAAGCCTTGCGACTCAAAACTGTGAATGTATTTATTTATTTTATAAAAGCACAGAATCACAACAGAAGAAATAAAATAATTTGTATTGTTCAGAAATTTCATTATACAATCTCACACACACGTTTACATAAATGTAGGTAGTGTCCCTTCCCTTAAACGCAAAAGCAGAAAGAAATGCACTTTGCACCCTGTTAGCTGGCATTTGATGGAAGTTGATATTGACATGTGAACCCTGACCATCTCAGGAAAAAAATTTGAATGTCCAAAAACCTCAGATGTAAGCCAGTGAATGTTAATAATAATAATATCAGTATTCACTTGGATGTCTGGAAACAGTGAAATATGCCGCTGTTTGGGGCCATTCACAAAATTTCTCTGGGATTATTAGCACCCAAACATCAATACAGTGGTACTTCAGGTTACATACACTTCAGGTTACAGACACTTCAGGTTACAGACTCCGCTAACCCAGAAATAGTGCTTCAGGTTAAGAACTTTGCTTCAGGATGAGAACAGAAATTGTGCTCCGGCGGCGCGGCAGCAGCAGGAGGCCCCATTAGCTAAAGTGGTGCTTCAGGTTAAGAACAGTTTCAAGTTAAGTATAGACCTCCGGAACGAATTAAGTACTTAACTTGAGGTACCACTGTATTGAATTTCTGAGATCCACTTTCTCCAGGGTCCCAATTCCATGACATGACTCCCAATCTAACAGCAGTGAATAAAACCTCTATTTTCCTGTCAACATGCAAGAAGGGCAATCAGGAGCTTTGACAATCAACAGCGGAGTAACCAACCCTCCCTTTCAAAGAACTTACTGGCATATTTCCCACATAAACAAAACCACCTTATAGTCCAAGGTATGGCAATCGATTGGCGGTTTGAATCCCCGTGGCTGGGTGAGCCCCCGTCGTTCGGTCCCAGCTCCTGCCCACCTAGCAGTTCGAAAGCACCCCTAAGTGCAAGTAGATAAATAGGTACCGCTTTATAGCGGGAAGGTAAACGGCGTTTCCGTGTGCTGCGCTGGTGCTGGCTCGCCAGAGCAGCTTCGTCACGCTGGCCATGTGACCCGGAAGTGTCTTTGGACAGTGCTGGCTCCTGGCCTCTTAAGCGAGATGAGCGCGCAACCCTAGAGTCTGACACGACTGGCCCATATGGGCCGGGGTACCTTTACCTTTACCTATGGCAATGACACACTTTTATTACTAGGGAAGTAGCAGCAGGAAAAAAACTAATTAATTTGTTGGAATGCGCTGCAATGCAAAAGAAGTATTTCCATCATTTCTTCAATAAAGGATCAAAGACTCAGCTTTGGAACAAAAGAAAAATTAAGTCCACAGTCAACCAGCTAGACAGTAAAGATGTTATGTGTTCTGAAAACAATGACAAGAAAATTGGAGACAGAAGCATTTGCAAAATGCAGAAAGAGCAAAGAGCAGCTGCTAGAGCTTTGACAAACTGGACAGAATCAAAATAATATTTTGAAGAAAAGGGACAGGACAAGACTAGAAGTGAGAGGCCATAAACGCAAGTATCAATTCTAATATTTTTTTCATTCTAAAAACATTCTAGGGCCCTGGCATACCAGCCTCCACTGCAATGTCAAGTGCTTATTGGAAAACAAGCAAATGTCTGCTTAGCTAACATGCCTATAATAGTACAATCTGTGCACAGCTCTGTTCCAGTATTTCCACTGTTGCAGAATCAGTTCTATTCATCACTACTGAAATCTGGTCTCCAACTCATACTGGATCCAAAAAGCTACAAAATGACATTAGCATACAATGGCAAATTCATGATAGACCCTGCTGCCACTGCCACCCCCACAAAACTGACAGGGAGCTTTCTGACACCACTCTCTAAGCGACTACCAGAAAGTCAGCCTAAAAACAGAATAACAGCCTCAAAACACACCCTTGTCCATTGTGAGGATTCTAAGCTATGGAACAATCTGCTCCCCCAGTCATGCTAGTTCATGCAACCACAACTTCTGAATGCGTATTTTTCAGGTAACTGGTGCTCAGAATCAATGTGTGACCCATCAAAGCACTATAACACCTGGGAAACAAGGATGCCTGGAAGTTGTTTTCATGATCCTCACAGTATTGTTGGGTTTGGGCTTGGGTTGGAAGGCTCTGATGCTGGAGGAGGAAGAGGAGGAGGAAGAAACAGAAGGGAGATGGTGGGAACCTAGGTTGGAGCTGGGTCACCTCCCTTTTCAACCCCCAAATTCAGCTGCTTTGGAAGGAGGAGGTGGGTTGTCGCCTCTCCCCTCTGTCCTTTCTGTGGAGCAGAGACCTCAGTGGAGGCTGGGAAGAGCTTTGATCAGTTGAGGAGGGAAGATGAACAGAAGATGGCCATGACTAAACAAGACCCAAAACAGGAGGGTGCAGCCTTGTCCCCTACAAGTAGGTGCTGCCTTCACAGATGGGAGAGCACACATGCAATCTTGACATTCCCAAAAGGCAAGAGAGTATATCACAAGTGAACATGCCCTGTCTTTAAAAGCTGGTGGAAGGGGTGGTGAAACTTCTTGGGACATCTTCATTGCTTCCATCTGTTTCTGAACTTCTAACTCTTCTCCAGAACTCCTGTATCATGACTCCTCCTGACCTGTTACTTGCCTGATTAAGAACGTTTCTGACTTACAAGGAAGAGCCTCTGTCTGTGTGCTTTGGGTGGGAGATAGGACATCCTACCATAGCTGGAGAAGTGTCCCTTATTGTGAGAGATGAAAACAGCAGCTTCTCCTCCAACACCAAATAGTTCTAAAGGCTTACGCGCTCTTTGCAAACGAAAGCTCCAGATAGTCACCACAAAGAGGATTCAGGTTTTGCTAACTGCAGGATAGTCATTAACCACATTATCTCTTACGTGGTTTCTCAATTAAAATTATTTATCAGTTATTATTAATTCAGTTTTGTGTGCCATATATATATATATAGATATACATACATACGCACGCCAGCCTAGCAGGACCATCATTTCTGCACCTAGTAAGCTTGCCAAAGGGGCATGGCTCTAATAGAAGTTACATACGTATAATGAATGGTGATAAAATGTCTCACTTGTTTTTTTTTTTTGTTTTTTTTAATAAGATAATTATTAGGGTTTTACAAAAAACAGAAATTCACAGAATAAAAGAAAAACATAGAAAAAGAAAAATACAAAGAATACAAAGATACATAGAAAAGAAAAGAAAAAAAAAGAAAATACCAAATACCAAAAAGCAAATCCATTTTTTGATATCTTTAAGCTCATTTGCTTGTTTCCTTGACCTCCTCACACCTCCCCTTTTTGTATTCCCATTTACATAATCAATTCAGCAAATCCTTACCCTCTTTCATTAATCTTCGCTCTATATCATAACATATTATAACTCTATATTTTCATCCATTTATCAATTCATTTTTGCATATTCTTATTAACTTTAGTTGCTGAATACCACTTATTGCCAATCCGAACATAATTTTAGCATTCATTAATTTTACAATATTTCTGAAGATAGTCTTTAAATTTCTTCCAGTCTTCTTCCACCACCTCTTCTCCCAAGTCTCGGATTCTGCCAGTCATTTCCGCCAATTCCATATAGTCCATCATCTTCATCTGCCACTCTTCCAGGGTGGGTAGATCTTGTGTCTTCCAATACTTTGCAATAAGTATTCTTGCTGCTGTTGTTGCATACATAAAGAAAGTTCTGTCCTTCTTTGGCACCGATTGGCCGACAATGCCCAGAAGGAAGGCCTCTGGTTTCTTCAAAAATGTCTCACTTGTTTGGGGGACATGAATGGAGTGGTGTCTACAAATATGGACAAGGCACAGAGACAGGTAGTTACCAAGGATGGTAGACTACCAAAAACTTTTTTTGATATGACTGACAATATGGATTTAGCTGACATCTGGAGAATGAAGAACCCTCTGGGAAGAGAGGGAACTTTCTTCTCTGAGGCCAAAATGACATGGACAAGAATTGACCAAATTTGGGTAACTAGAGGGCTGGCTCCAAAGATCAGAAAAGTGGAAATTTGCCCTAAAACTTGCTCCGACCACAATGCTGTGAAGATGGAAATGAAACTAACACCAATTGGTTCCTTTAGATGGAGTATGAATGACACTTTGTTTAGGAACGAAGAAGTGACTAAGAAGGCCCGAAAAACCTTGAGAGATTATTTTGAGATAAATATGAACACCACTGTTGAAAAAAGAGTAATCTGGGACGCAAGCAAAGCGGTTATGAGAGGGTTTCTGATACAACAGAATGCAATTAAGAAGAGAGCTCAAAATGAGAAAAAAGACAAAATTCTGGAAAAAATAAAGGAAGGAGAGAATAAACTGAGAGTGAAACCAAAGTCGCAGGAGATCCTGAAAGAGATAAAGTTATATCAATTACAATATATGAAACTGATGAACCAGGAAATAGAATGGAAAATTAAACAGATGAGACAAAAGACATTTGAATCGGCAAATAAATGCGGAAAACTGCTGGCTTGGCAAATGAAAAAAAGACAAAAACTTAATACCATTACGAATTTGGAAGTGGAAGGAAAGAATATACAGAATCCAGTGGAGATTAGAAAGTGCTTCCAGAGGTACTTTAAACAATTATATACACAGGAGACGCAGAAAGAAATGGACATTGACCGATTTTTGGAAACAAATGGATTACAAAAAATCTCTCAAGAAAACAAGTTAATGTTGAATTACAAAATAACGGAGCAGGAGGTAGAAGGGGCCATTCAGAACATGCAATTAGGTAAATCCCCAGGACTGGATGGTTTGACTTCAAGATATTATAGATCTCTGAAAGAATGGTTAGTACAACCTTTAAAGGAAGTCTGTAATGAAATATTGGAAGGGAAAAGGGCACCAGAGTCGTGGAAGGAAGCTTATATTACACTTATACCGAAAACAGAGTCTGAGAAGACACAGCTTAAGAACTACTGCCCCATATCTTTGCTTAATGTGGATTATAAAATTTTTGCAGATATTTTGGCTAAAAGACTAAAAAAGGTACTAGTAGAAGAAATTCATAAAGATCAAGCGGGCTTTCTCCCGGGCAGACACTTGTCTGACAATACGAGGAACATAATTAACATTCTAGAAAAACTACAAGTGAATATTAATACTAAAGCAGTTCTGATATTTGCGGACGCGGAGAAAGCCTTTGACAACATTTCTTGGAGTTTTATGAAGAAGAATTTACAGGGGATGGGGGTTGGTCAAGGTTTTGGAAATGGTATAGGTGCAATTTACTCAGAACAAAAGGCCAAATTAATTGTGAATAATGTAGTGACAGAAGAATTTAAGATAGAGAAAGGAACACGACAAGGGTGCCCAATCTCTCCATTGCTTTTTATATCGGTCCTGGAGGTCCTTTTAAACATGATTAGAAGGGACCAATTGGTTAAAGGTATACAAGTCGGAGCTAAACAGTACAAATTGAAAGCATTTGCCGATGATTTGGTATTGACATTACAGGAGCCAGAATCTAGTACTAAAAGAGTACTGGAACTAATTCAAGAATTTGGTCAGGTAGCGGGTTTTAAGTTGAACAAGATGAAAACCAAGGTTTTAGAGAAAAATCTAAAAGTGACTGAGAGAGAGAGGTTTCAGAAGGAGTCAGGATTAACACTGGTTAAGAAAGTGAAATACCTAGGGGTTAATATGACTGCTAAGAATGTGAATTTATTTAAGGACAACTATGAAAAATGTTGGATGGAAGTGAAAAAGGATTTAGAAATATGGTCAAATCTGAAGCTATCATTGCTAGGCCGAATTGCTGTGATAAAAATGAATGCACTGCCAAGGATGCTGTTTTTGTTTCAAACATTGCAAATTTTGGATAAAATGGATTGTTTCAAGAAGTGGCAGAGAGATATTTCTAGATTTGTCTGGCAGGGCAAGAAGCCTCGAATAAAATTTAAGATACTAACTGATGCTAAAGAAAGAGGTGGATTTGCCCTGCCAGACTTTAAACTTTATTATGAATCAGCCGCTTTTTGCTGGCTGAGAGAATGGCTGCTTCTTGAAAACACTGATGTGCTGGATCTAGAAGGTTTTAACAATGTATTTGGGTGGCATGCGTATTTGTGGTATGATAAGGTCAAAGCACATAAAGCGTTTAAAAACCATATTGTCAGAAAAGCACTGTTTAATGTTTGGATAAGATATAAGGACTTGCTTGAAAATAAAACCCCAAGGTGGTTGTCACCAATGGAAGCGAAGGCTCAGAAGAAGCTCAATATGGAGGCCAAATGGCCGAAATATTGGGAAATTTTGGAACAAGAGGGAGATAGATTAAAACTACAGAGTTTTGAAAAACTAAAAAATAGAGTGCGAGACTGGCTCCATTATTACCAAATAATGGAGGCATATAATTTGGACAAAAAAATTGGCTTCCAGGTGGAAAAATCAAAATTGGAAACAGAACTGTTAGATCCCAAAATTAAGAATTTGTCAAGAATGTATAACTTGCTGTTGAAATGGAACACTCAGGATGAAACGGTGAAATCAGCTATGATTAAATGGGCACAAGATGTGGGACATAATATTATGATGGCTGACTGGAAACAGTTATGGACCACAGGTATGAAGTTCACGGCATGTAATGCCTTAAGAGAGAATATAATGAAAATGATCTACAGGTGGTACATGACACCAGTCAAGCTTGCAAAAATCTATCATTTGCCCGATAATAAATGTTGGAAATGTAAAGAGACTGAAGGTACATTCTTTCACCTTTGGTGGACATGCCCAAGGATTAAGACTTTCTGGGAGATGATCTATAATGAAATGAAAAAGGTATTTAAATATACCTTTCTGAAGAAACCAGAGGCCTTTCTCCTGGGCATGGTCAGCCAATTGGTGCCAAAGAAGGATAGAACTTTCTTTATGTATGCCACAACAGCAGCAAGAATACTTATTGCAAAGTACTGGAAGACACAAGATTTACCCACCCGGGAAGAATGGCAGATGAAGGTGATGGACTACATGGAACTGGCGGAAATGACTGGCAGAATCCGAGACCAGGGAGAAGAGTCGGTGGAAGAAGATTGGAAGAAATTTAAAGTTTATTTACAGAAACATTGTAAAATTAAGGAATGTTAGAAGGATGTTGGAATGAAGATATGTGGCTTTAGCAGAAATGTTATAAAGGATTAAGTAAAAATAGATTGTTAATTGGTGAAAAGAGGGAAAGTAAAGTTACATTATATTAAGATAAATTATAGGACAAAAATTGGGAAAGATGGAAAGGATTTGCTGAAATAGCTAACTGAACTAGAATACAAAAAAGGGAGGTGTGAGGAGGTCAAGGAAACGGGAAGGTTCGTTGTGTTTTTTAATTGTTCCTATTTTTCTGTTTTTTTCTTTTTTTGTTTTTTCCCCGTTTTTCTTATTATGATGTATTGTACTGTTTTTGTTTAATTTGGTGTTTTCTCTTTTTTCTTTTTGTAACCTTTAAAATTTTAATAAATATTACTTTAAAAAAAATAAAAATAAAATGGCTCACTTGTTGATAACTTACTAGTAATTAGCCTACATTAGCAACACTAATGATTCCATATGCAAACTAAAGCATTTCTCCAACAGCTAATGTTTATACTGCTAGTTCTAAGCTAAAATCCACAATTCCAATAACATTTCTTGTTTCATCATATTATCAGCGACTCCCCAGTGAACCAAAGCTGCATGTAAGTACTGCTAGATAAATCCTTTGTTGCTGGAGTATATATATATATATGTATGTATGAATGGGGGGGAGGGCATAATCCCACCAGATGTTGATCATCAGAGATTCATAATGAATGAGAACTGGACAGAGCAGATGGCTCATATAATCATAAATTTGCTGAGGTTTTCTCCATTAATGATTCCTATGCAAAGTTCTTTTCTTTAAAAAAGAAAGAAAGAAATGTTTTCTGCCAGATTCCTCAATTTTATTGAAGAAATAAATCTAAAACAATGACTCTTTAAAAATGTATACACATCTGAGAGGAAGGGATTATAGTTTCTGGGATTAATAAAGAAGTATGTCAGCAGGAAGGGTGCTTTGAATATAAAATTGTAAGCAAGCGAATTTGTATTTTTGGGCACATGACTTTCTATAATTACAGTGCATGATAAAGGCCTAGAACTATAAGCACTGTCTATTGTCTATACGCAAAGAGCTAAGATATAAAAATAGAAATGCTGGATCAGATTTTTTACTTTATTACAAAAAGAGAGGCACTGACGTCAACAGGATTGCAAAGTAGTGACACAGAATGGCACAGTCGTTGGGCATAGACCCAGGGTGGCAGAGAACACAGTGGTGCCCCAAATGGAAAAGAATCAACAAGAAATATAGAGGGAGCACTGGATTTTTCAAAACCTGTCAGCAGCAAAAGATTACATACAAGAGAAAAGAATCAAATAAAGGGGAGATGGGGGGAATGGATACAATAAAAGATATTTTTACATGTATAGAGACTGAATTAACTAATTTTTATTTTAAAAGAAATCTTAGTTCATCAGTATCAATACAGCACAAAGCCAGACATAGACGTTCTAAGTACAGGGATCAGTTATGAGCTTGGTATTATTCTTTTTATCTGACAAAAAGAGTCTTTGAAGTTTTTTTATCTGTTAACATCTTTGAAGTTCAGGATTCTATTTAAAGAACAACCTGTAAACCAGGCACATAATTTTTTTAAAAAAATCCAGAGTTAATGATTCCAATGTGTGGAGCAAACAGAACACATTGAAAACGGCTTTTGCTTTCACTGCCATTCTTGAAATTAAAATAAGCTGGCATTTGGGGATCCAAACAATGGTGTCTCTGCTTAAACTATACACCGCATGATCCATTATCTACATCCAAGTCCTACAATACAATGATAGTTACTCTGTTCTGCAAGAAAGAATGCACTAAAGGACTTCAGGGATTTCTCAAGCGCCATACACAACCACATGAAGTAGGAAGATACAAATAACAAAGAATTCACAAACCTTATTTTAATTCTTCTAAAAGGTAAAGGTAAATGGACCCCTGACCATCAGGTCCAGTCGTGACCGACTCTGGGGTTGCGGCGCTCATCTCGCTTTACTGGCCGAGGGAGCCGCCGTACAGCTTCCGGGTCATGTGGCCAGCATGACTCAGCCGCTTCTAGTGAAACCAGAGCAGTGCACGGAAACGCCGTTTACCTTCCCGCTGGAGTGGTACCTATTTATCTACTTGCACTTTGACGTGCTTTTGAACTGCTAGGTTGGCAGGAGCAGGGACCGAGCAATGGGAGCTCACCCCATCACGGGGATTCGAACTGATCGGCAAGTCCTAGGCTCTGTGGTTTAACCCACGGCACCACCCACGTCCCTTTTAATTCTCCTGCTTTTCCTTTAAAAAGCTCAAAGCAAATCCCTACTGGCTAACAACCAGGAAGTGACCAGACAATTCACTGGCTGTGCTTTCCCTATAAGAGTGCTTCATCTACAGGAGATACTTAGGAGGGGAAATGTAAAATGACTGATCTAAAAAGCCCCCCTTGACAAGTTGCAAGAACCTAGATGTGGCATAGTGGATATCATGCTGAGTTTGAATGTTTGAAACAGAGTGGCCTAAAGCTCACACAACTGAGGTATTCTGGGGTTAGGGAGCTCCAGCTCTGGCATTCTTGAAAGGAGAGAAAAAGGAAGACACCTTCTGACCCTCCTGAAGGCTCCCTCTTTCTAGGTATGGAGGAGGTGATGTGTTCTGACACCGGCACACGTTGGGAAGAGGAGGGGAGGAGAACCAGGTAGCTCTGACCCTGCCATGCATGGAAAAGGGGAGCCAGTGGGAATCATCTAATCCCAGCTCTCTTCTCGGGAATTCTAACATGCAGTGAGGTACCATATTTTTCGCTCTATAGGATGCACCCGACCATAGGATGCCCCTTGTTTTAGAGGGGGAGAACAAGGGGGGGAAAACCTCCCCTCTCTGCGCAGCGCCCTTCCAGCGAAGCGGCAGGAGGCGCTGCGCAGAGAGGGGGAGAATTTTTTTTCTTGTTGTCCCCCTCTAAAACAAGGTGCGTTCAGTGCGTTCAAGTGCGGCTACCTTGGAAGCCTGGAGAGCGAGAGGGGTCGGTGTGCACTGACCCCTCTCGCTCTCCAGGCTTCAGTGAAGACAACCCGAAGCCTCCGAAGCCTTCCCGCTGCTCCGCGAGCTTGTGGGGCTGGCGGTGGGGGGAAGCGCTGCTTTCCCCCACCACCAGCCCCAAAGAGCAGGTTGGGGCTAGCGGGGGAAGCCCAGGTCCGTCCCCCCCGAGCCCCATGGATCA
Organism: Podarcis filfolensis; assembly: GCF_964270895.1. Lineage (NCBI taxonomy): Eukaryota > Metazoa > Chordata > Lepidosauria > Squamata > Lacertidae > Podarcis > Podarcis filfolensis. The sequence goes on from NC_139603.1 coordinate 10,767,775, forward strand.
CACATTTGCTCTATAAGACACACAGACATTTCCCCTTAGATTTTAAGAGGAAAAAAGTGTGTCTTATGGAGCGAAAAATACGGTAGTTGCTACATGATGGTGGGGAAGGTAAGAATGGTAATTTGTCTCTAAAGTTCCAGGCTATATGGAAGCAAGAGATGGAAAACAGGACATCTTTGCTTGAAAAATGCCTACCTTCAGCACCATGAACAGCTCCCTAGTTTACAGTCCATGGATCATAATTGCAGTTGAGGTCAAGGAAGTGAATTTATGTAAAATGCTTTGAAATTCTGTAAGATGAAGCTGGATCCAAAAATAAGGTATAGAAACCCATGCAGGAGGAAAGCCACTTGGGTAGTTTGCAGCAAGGAAAAGGATAACCATTCCTTCCATTAGAGATTTCTTCAATTCAAATAGTCTTTCTGGGGGGGGGGTAAGCTTTTCCTGCACACAAAGGATGGTTGGGAGAGCTTAAACATTTTTGCAGGAACTGGTAAGTTCCTGTTGCAGATGTTGTCATCAGTTAAATACTGATTTTAGAACCACAAAGTTCAAAGGGGTTTTTTTAGGGGTTAAAAAAAGGAAAAAATAAGAGTATCATGCCATGGGGTAAATGAGGTAACTGCAAAGTTCTGATGAAGAAAATATTAATTCCCTGATTTCAACTGCAATTGTAATATCTGTACTTGTCAACTAGGGAGCTGGTTTCAAGGCATCTTACATAATTTAATAACTATATTTGTAAACATGTATGTACATATGTGTATGAATATGTGTTTGTGTCAATATCTGAAGTAGGGAAGTAACAGTATTGGAAAACGTTTTCCAATCACCCCTCTCTGGATGTCTCCTTTTCCATTTAAAAATGGGCTATCATGTTATGCAGAAATGATTATATTACACCTAGTGGATTTGGCTGGATTCAGTACAGAATTAGCCATGGCACAATTATTCATGCTCTGGTAACCTCCAGATTTAGACTACTGTACTTTGTTTAATATGGGTCTGCTTTTGAAAATATCCAGGAAACTTAACCTAGTGCAAAATGTAGCTGCCCAGTTGCTAACAGGCTTTGGCTATATCAGCCATATCTCACTAGTTCGTAAAGAGCTTCAATGCGTTAAACCACAGAGCCTAGGACTTGCCGATCGGAAGGTCGGCGGTTCGAATCCCCGCAACGGGGTGAGCTCCCATTGCTCGGTCCCTGCTCCTGCCAACCTAGCAGTTCGAAAGCATGTCAAAGTGCAAGTAGATAAATAGGTACCGCTCCGGCGGAAAGGTAAACGGCGTTTCCATGCGCTGCTCTGGTTCGCCAGAAGTGGCTTAGTCATGCTGGCCACATGACCTGGAAGCTGTACGCCGGCTCCCTCAGCCAATAAAGTGAGATGAGCGCCGCAACCCCAGAGTCGGCCACGACTGGACCTAATGGTCAGGGGTCCCTTTACCTTTATCAGCCATATCTCACTAGTTCGTAAAGAGCTTCCATGCTCACCACCTCATTTCTGGGCACAATCAGAATTGCTGGTGCTCACCTGTAAAGCCCTAAATGGTTAACAATTCATTTGTATTTTATTCTGCTACCCACTTTGACTTTAGGAAAAGTGGGATGGAAATACATAAACAAACAAAAGAAAGAACCACACCTCCTGGCAACTCTCCTCGCAAGGCAGAAAGGAAAGGTTTCGGTTTTTTAAAATGGGGAACATTCTGTAGAATACAATGCTTGTAAAGGAACAATGAGATCTACACAAAACGAATAAGAAGCCGGGGTGCTGGCACATAAGAATTAGAAATGGTTCAAAGAAACTTCTGTGTCAAGCACTGGAGGGAAGCCAAGCATACAGAGCAGACAAAGACATGCTCCAGGAATGCTGTAATGAAAAAAACCCTTCATAAATGCAAAACTATAATTAGACACCCAAAAAGGGAATTTGAAGAGCAGCTTCTTAGACAAAAGGAAAAATGTAAAGTACCTAAAGAAGCAGGAAGTCTGCAGAGTCAAGACTGATTCATTCACCACCAGAGCAGCATGGGGGCTGTTTCTATGTGTCTGGAGCCCCAAGGTATTCCGGCCTCATCTTTAGGAGGATACCAGAATACAGAGCAATTGCCATCACTTTCTTACTCACTCTTAAATAGCACAGGGTTCTCTTGGCTTTTATTTACCTTAATTGTTAAATGATGGGGCTTTTTAAAGGGGCATTGATGGCTAGAAGCTGCTTGCTTAAATGTGCATTGAAGGCTTTGGGTGACTGGTGTCTAAAAGCGACCACTTCCCTGTGGGAAGGAAACAGTCCTGGAAGTTGGAATGTAGTCCACAAAACAGATACAAGACATGAGTTCTGCAAGTGGCTAACAAGGAGGATATCCAGGCGGAAGGGATGTTGGCTCTACGTATGGGCCAAATAACAAGGTAAATTAGAGTGAGGGAGGCACCTTTCCTGTGTGTCAAGGTATGTTTTCAATGTCAGTGATACCAAGCTGGATTGGAAACCCCACAAAGTCGTAGAGTGCTCTGTTTCTGTACTTATCTGTGCGCCAATATAACACGATGTTTTTCTATATAATACTTATGGGTAGAATTCAACATCGCGCTAATACAATTGCTCCATCAGTGCAAGCATTTCTGCTTGTCGGACAGAATGATCGGCCCACTCTCCCCTCACGCACTGTTCTGAGGTGTTCTCCCAACCTGCCAGGGGAGACTTAGGGGAAGAAATGGGGAAGGGTGCAGGGAATGGAGGAAGGAGAGACCATGTTTTGCTAGCAGAAAACCTGGCACTGGATACTGCTAGCACACCTGTTGAACTTCCGCCACCACAGGGTGGCAAGGGTGGGCTGGCTCTGGTGTGTCCCTTAGAGTCTTCTGCACAAGGAAAGTGGAAATACCACTTTTATGGAAATACCACAAAAAGCTACCTCCTGAAAGCCCTGCTTTCCAGGGAGCTGCCAAACAGCATTAAGCTGATCCTCAGAGGAACTGGTGGACCATTTAGGTAGAAAATTAGGATTCGGATTGTTGCTGGTGGTTTAAAACTCTAATAATTCACTACAGAACACACTGCAGATTTACTAACATTTGAACTGTTTTTTAAAGCAATAAATCTAAGAAGCTGTGGCAAATTAACATTTGAATAGTTATTTCCAGGTAGAACGTGTAAATCTAGATTATTATTTTTTAAAAAGAAACCAACTTCAGTGACCATGCTCTAAAGCAGCGATGACAGGCTGGATCTAGCTACACCTTTTCAATTTCCCACCATGGCCCAGACCAATTCTAGATTGGGAGCACTACAGGAAATTTGGGTTCCATGATCACTGCAGATGGCGACAGCAGCCACGAAATTAAAAGACGTCTGCTTCTTGGGAGAAAAGCGATGACAAACCTAGACAGCATCTTAAAAAGCAGAGACATCACCTTGCCAATAAAGGTCTGTATAGTTAAAGCCATGGTTTTCCCAGTAGTGATGTATGGAAGTGAGAGCTGGACCATAAAGAAGGCTGATCGCCGAAGAATTGATGCTTTTGAATTCTGGTGCTGGAGGAGACTCTTGAGAGTCCCATGGACTGCAATAAGATCAAACCTATCCATTCTTAAGGAAATCAGCCCTGAGTGCTCACTGGAAGGACAGATCCTGAAGCTGAGGCTCCAATACTTTGGCCACCTCATGAGAAGAGAAGGCTGCCTGGAAAAGACCCTGATGTTAGGAAAGATTGAGGGCACAAGGAGAAGGGGACGACAGAGGACGAGATGGTTGGACAGTGTTCTCAAAGCTACTCAAAAGAGTTTGACCAAACTGTAGGAGGCAGTGGAAGACAGGAAAGCCTGGCGTGCTCAGTTCCGTGGGGTCACCAAGAGTCAGACACGACTAAATGACTAAACAACAAAAGCTGCTTGGGACAGAGAGAAATATTAAGGGGACCCAAGGCAGGCACCAGCCATAGGCCCTGCTGACAGGTGCCAGGTCCTGATGCTGACCCTGATTTCATACAGCAAGCTGGAGCCTCAGAATCATAAAATCAGAGTTGGAAGGCACCCTGAGGATCATCTAGTCCAAACCCCTGTAATGCAGAAATATGCTGCTGTCCCATATGGGGATCGAACCTGCAACCTGGACGTTATCAGGACCACACTCTAATCAACTTGAGCTATCACAAGGGGATTCACTTGATAGAAAGAAGACTGCAATAGACTGTTCTTCCACTGCAGCAACAGGTTCGTTCTTGAGCGAGCACCTCAGTGAGTACTTACTCATAAGTAATCTGATATATATATATATATATATATATATATATAGTCCAGTAGCACCTTAGAGACCAACTAAGTTTTTTCTTGGTATGAGCTTTCGTGTGCATGCACACTTCTTCAGATACACTGAAACAGAAGTTTCTTTTTCTCTGGTTTCTCTGAGAAACAAGTAGGAGAACACTTCAAACTCCCAGGACATTCTATACAAGATCACAAAGAAGCTGTCATATTACAAAAGAATTTCAGAAATAGACTGGAAAGAGAATTTGCTGAATTACAAATGATTACCAAACTTAAAACCATTTTTGGTTAAAACCATTTTTGGCCATCTCATCCCTTGCTTTTTCCTGTAAGACCAATTGCAGTCGTCAACAGGTTTACCACACCTATCAGCCAATCACCCATTCCCACCAACCTTCTGAGTAATACCCCCTCCCCAACCTCTCACTATATATGAAGGTCTGGTGACTTCTGTTTCAGTGTATCTGAAGAAGTGTGCATGCACATGAAAGCTCATACCCAGAACAACTTAGTTGGTCTCTAAGGTGCTACTGGACAATTTATATTTTTTTAAATTTTTTATATTTCTACTGTGTCAGACCAATACGGCTACCTACCTGAAATAAGTAATTCGGTTGCTGCCCTTTTTAATATACATAGACTGCATGCAAGCTGAAAGTGGCAAAAGAACATACAAAACGGGAGTCTGCCTCTCCATGTCCAGGAAATAAAACATGCCAGTATGACCACAACACAAAGCATGACTTGATTAGATTAGACTAATTAAAAAAGAAAACAAATAAATGCCAACAACTTGACAGCATCTAACTTGCATTATGCCTTCAACTGAAAACACTGGGACACTAAATTCTCAGGGTTCTTTTTCTTTTTCTTTTTGAAGCAATGAGAGGTTAGGTTTTAAAAGAACAGAAGCAGCAAGAGACAAAAGAGAAATAAATCGTTTGACTTCAATTTTAATACGTCCAATATAATTTATTATTTCTTAGACTTTCATTTTCTTGATTATTGCAGTAATCCATCCAGTTGTCTAATAATACTGAAATCAATGAGACTTCATCATTTAACTGCGCAATCAAGACCCGCTGCATTCAATGAAACTCTCTCTCTCTCTCTCTCTCTCTCTCTCTCATTCGTATTGGCTAAAAAGCTCTAGTCCAGAGGCTGCATTTTTTCCCTTCCTTTTGCGTTTTATTCTATTATAATAAAAATGTAATAAAATACAACATATAAAAAAATAAAAGAAGCAATGCAAACGTAGCTAAAAAACCACACAGCATCTAGCACAGTTCCTTTCAATTGCTACAACGGGCAGAAAAACCATTAAGTGGTCCTCCAAGACCCTAAGAAATTTCCAAGTAGTCCATAAGGGAAAGAAATTTGAGACCTTCCGCTCTAGTAAATTCGACAGCATTAGCTCAGTTGAGGGACTGAACTCTAGAATTGCAAGAAATTGAACGTACTTGGTATTATATCAGAGGTGGCTAACTCTGGGCCCCACTATCAAATTTTTCTCCCTCACCTAGACACCCCCCTCCTTTGTGTGGCCCCCAGAAGGTTGACTAAGGTTGAATGTGCCTGTTAAGTTGTGGGTGAACATATCAGACGACACAGCGATCCTTCAAACAGCTCTTCTTTATTCACAGGCCAGAACAGAACTGAACTGAAGGGTTCAGCCAGCCTGCTTATATAGAGCTCCAATACAACGCAACTGTAACACTTTCTGTAACTATCCAATCACTGGACGTCACTTTCAATCCCTTATTTGCATATGTGGACCTGAGTATCCCCCTGCTGGCCCAGGGTGCAAACTTCAGTACATAACAGTGTCCCTCAGTGTAAAAAAGGAAAAGGAAAAGTTGATCAGCTTGTATTATATAGAAAGTTAGATTAAAGAGGCTAAGGCTACAGTTCTACCCTTGACACACCTATTGAATTCAATAGGACTTGCTTCTGATTAGACAGGGTTAGGATTAAGCTATAACTGAGCTATGACTTCTTAAAGCCAAGTCACCTTCTTTTGAGCTTGGTTTCCAGAAAACCTGAGTAAATTCTGCTTTTTCAAGTGTTTTGCATGTTTCCTGGAATGCACTATAAACTCTCACTGACCCTGTCAACACATAACACCTCTGGCTCAGAGATCTGCGGTTGTTGCTGTTTTCTAACCCGGCCAAGTTCAGTATGTTATTGTCAGACAGATCATGCTGCAAGGCTGCAACACAGTTATCTGAGAGTAAGCCCCACTGTGTACTGGAAAACTTACCTCAGAGTAAACATGTATAAGATTGCACTGCACATTACTTAATGCTTCATTGACAAATAGCAATTTTTCAAGCTGCATTATTTTTTGAGTGGGGGGATAGATGAGAACCCTATCCAGACTTTCTCATCATAGATTGAGGCCAACTCTTGAATATAATATCTCAACACTTTCATATTTCACACCCTATTAATGACTAAATGCTATTGTATCTTCTAAAACAAACGTTGAGGCATTACATTATTTTAGAAAGATTTACTTTGGGTCATATGAAGAACATATTATCACTGTATGCCACTAACTCTTTAAAGCTGTACACCACATATTTGATTTGTATTATTTTCTAATACAACATTTACAAAAAAGGGGGGTTAAATTCCAATAATCCGGCCCGATTTAAAGAATGCTTACAATTAAGGCCTGAATAATTAAGATAGGACATGTTGCAATAGACCATAGCTGTCAACGTTTCCCCCTTTTTAAGGGAAATTCCCTGATTCCGAATAGGATTCCACACAAGAAAAGGGAAAAGTTGACAGCTATGCAATAGACATGCACAATGCTGAGGTTAAAATATGATACAGAAAACAGAAATGCACAAAAAAAGTTGGCAACCTTTGTTTTCTAGAAACAAAAGTATCCATTAATATGCATATTTATAACTGTTAATAATAATAATAATAATAATAATAATAATAATAATAATAATTTATTATTTATACCCCGCCCATCTGGCTGGGCCTCCCCAGCCACTCTGGGCGGCTTCCATAAAAACCAAAAATACAGTAAAATATCACACGTTAAAAACTTCCCTGAACAGGGCTGCCTTAAGATGTCTTCTGAATGTCAGGTAGTTGTTTATCGCTTTGACATCTGCTGGGAGGGCGTTCCACAGGGCGGGCGCCACTACCGAGAAGGCCCTCTGCCTGGTTCCCTGTAGCTTTGCTTCTCGCAATGAGGGAACCGCCAGAAGGCCCTCGGCGCTGGACCTCAGCGTCCGGGCAGAATGATGGGGGTGGAGACGCTCCTTCAGGTATACTGGACCGAGGCCGTTTAGGGCTTTAAAGGTCAGCACCAACACTTTGAATTGTGCTCGGAAACGTACTGGGAGCCAATGTAGGTCTTTCAAGACTGGTGTTATATGGTCTCGGCGGCCGCCCCCAGTCACCAGTCTAGCTGCCACATTCTGGATTAGTTGTAGTTTCCGAGTCACCTTCAAAGGTAGCCCCACGTAGAGTGCATTGCAGTAGTCCAAGCGGGAGATAACCAGAGCATGCACCACTCTGGCGAGACAGTCCGCGGGCAGGTAGGGTCTCAGCCTACGTACCAGATGGAGCTGGTAAACAGCTGCCCTGGACACAGATTTGACCTGTGCCTCCATGGACAGCTGTGAGTCCAAAATGACTCCCAGGCTGCGCACCTGGTCCTTCAGGGGCACAGTTACCCCATTCAGGACCAGGGAATCCTCCACACCCGCCCGCCTCCTGTCCCCCAAAAACAGTACTTCTGTCTTGTCAGGGTTCAACCTCAATCTGTTAGCCGCCATCCATCCTCCAACCGCCTCCAGACACTCACACAGGACCTTCACCGCCTTCACTGGTTCTGATTTAAAAGAGAGGTAGAGCTGGGTATCATCTGCATACTGATGAACACCCAGCCCAAACCTCCTGATGATCTCTCCCAGCGGCTGCATGTAAATGTTGAAAAGCATGGGGGAGAGGACAGAACCCTGAGGCACCCCACAAGTGAGAGCCCAGGGGTCTGAACACTCATCCCCCACCACCACTTTCTGAACACGGCCCAGGAGGAAGGAGCGGAACCACTGTATGACAGTGCCCCCAGCTCCCAGCCCCTCAAGACGGTCCAGTAGGATGTTATGGTCGATGGTATCAAACGCCGCTGAGAGATCCAGCAGAACTAGGAAACAGCTCTCACCTTTGTCCCTAGCCCGCCGGAGATCATCAACCAGTGCGACCAAGGCAGTTTCAGTCCCATGATGAGGCCTGAATCCCAATTGGAAGGGATCCAAATGGTCCGCTTCTTCCAGGCGTGCCTGGAGTTGTTCGGCAACCGCTCGCTCAATCACCTTGCCCAAGAATGGAAGATTTGAGACTGGGCGATAGTTGGCCATCGTGGCCGCATCTAAAGATGGTTTTTTAAGAAGCGGTTTAATAACCGCCTCTTTCAGCGGGTCTGGGAAGGCTCCCTCACGGAGGGAAGCATTCACCACCCCACGAAGCCCATCGCCCAGTCCTTCCCGGCTGGGAACAGCTTGATTCATGTCATTTCAATCATACATATTATGCTTTATATTTAGGACAAGAGGAAGCTATAGAGTTTGCACATTTTAAAATAACTTTCAATTTATGAAAATGAAAGAAAATCTTAGCTGCCATATATACTACTCTGTGAGTAGTAGTGGCTCCCAATATCTCAAGCAAAGGTCTTTTCCATACTCTTAAGCAGAAAGATGCATAACAGGGATGCAATGCCTATGTTCTATCTACCTTTAGTGAAAATTTATGGTTCATTTATTTTTTACCAGTCTAAATGCTTTTTAAAAAAACTTTATTGTTAAGTAGAACTTTGCTATTGCAAGTAAATAAATGACTTCCTGGTCATTTTAGTTTCATGACAATAACACAATTCTGTTAAAATAAAAAATAAAAATTTTAAGTTGTTCCACATGCATGAGCAGACCCAGTTCCCAGGGTTCTCTGGAGAAAGAAAATAACTATGAAAACAGTTTCTGTCTGTGTTGTAGACATCCCTTTAAAGACATTAAGGTGGCAGCCCTAATCACCTTTTCTACTAGGTATGGACCAATGGGGCTTAATTCTAAGTAAGCATTTTTAAGATCAGGTGGTAAGGTGAAAAGGTGAAGAAAGGAAATAAGCTTTTAATTACAAACAAAGTTTGCTCCAGCCAATTAGTGTAATATCCAACGCAAGTGCTTTCAAGCTTGGATCAATTCTGCTTTTTTCAATATGTGTTGATTCTCCCTCAGCGAGGCTGATTAGCGGTCAAGTACAGAGAACTAATTTTGTTCCATGTTATTCTTGCCTACAGTTTGGCTCTTGTTCAGTTTCAGCGAGACCATTATTTAAAATAGGCACAAATTGCAATCTACTTCATTGAGGTGGTGTTTAATTTAAGACAGGCTATAAAAAGAGTTGGTTTAATCAACATAAGAATGGCTATTATCAACATTTTTAGAGTAGAATCTTGTTGTGTTAACTGAAGAGTAGTTTGAACCACACCCTTGGAAAATCTCAGTGTTCCCTCTGTTCAAGCAGGCTTTGTTGTTGTTTAGTCGTTTAGTCGTGTCCCGACTCTTCGTGACCCCATGGACCAGAGCACGCCAGGCACTCCTGTCTTCCACTGCCTCCTGCAGTTTGGTCAAACTCATGCTGGTAGCTTCGAGAACACTGTCCAACCATCTCGTCCTCCATCTTCCCCTTCTCCTTGTGCCCTCCATCTTTCCCAACATCAGGGTCTTTTCCATGGAATCTTCTCTTCTCATGAGGTGGCCAAAGTACTGGAGCCTCAGCTTCACGATCTGTCCTTCCAGTGAGCACTCAGGGCTGATTTCCTTCAGAATGGATCGGTTTGATCTTCTTGCAGTCCATGGGACTCTCAAGAGTCTCCTCCAGCACCATAATTCAAAAGCATCAATTCTTCGGTGATCAGCCTTCTTTATGGTCTAGCTCTCACTTCCATACATCACTACTGGGGAAACCACAGCTTTAACTATACGGACCTTTATTGGCAAGGTGATGTCTCTGCTTTTTAAGATGCTTTCTAGATTTGTCATCGCTTTTCTCCCAAGAAGCAGGCGTCTTTTAATTTCGTGGCTGCTGTCACCATCTGCAGTGATCATGGAGCCCAAGAAGTAAATCTTCCAGCAGGCTAGAGGATGCTATTATAGCAGATATCATGTGACACAGCGTGGCAACTGGTCCGCTAAAGCAGTGTTTCCCAACCTTGGGCCTCCAGCTGTTTTTGAACTACAATTCCCATCATCCCTGACCACTGGTCTTGCTAGCTAGGGATGATGGGAGTTGTAGTCCAAAAACAGCTGGAGGCCCAAGGTTGGGAAACACTGCGCTAAAGCTATTAACTCTAGCATGTTTCCTCAGACTGAACAGTACATCCCTGAGGCACAGACCAAGGTGCTTTCCCACTGGACATCTCCACATGTCTGCTTGACCACCTCTTTGTTTCCAGAAAACCAGGCTTGACAGCAATACATGTGAAATAGTTCTGCCAAGTAGGTAATGAAATACACATTCAGCCTCTGGACTGCTTACATGAGTCAGGCTAACAGATGCTGGGAGTAGTCATCTTTTAAAAGCACAAACAGGTGGAGGCAAAGCAAAGACTGAACACATCCCCCCCCCAAACAAGTAGTGATCATTCTGCCAAAATTGACCACAATAACCATCTGTTCAGCATATGCAATTCCTCCCAGTGCATGCAAACAGTTCTACATTCACAAAGTCCACCATTTTATCTGAGAATCTTTTGACTGGACTCAGTTTAGAAGATGCTATCACATTAGAGAAGCCAATGCTCTAAGTTTCATGCTTTGGCTTCCTGTTTTAAACACATTATCATAAAATGACCAATCTATGGATACTCTAATATTTCTGGCTGTTTGGAATGAACTGAATAGCCCTCATGACTAGGTATGCCTACATTACAGATGTGATTCTTCTGCTCCAATTGGCCACCATGACACTTTACATCTGCCTAATATTGACCAAGTATGTTGTATGCCACCTTGTTCTATTTCCTGTAAAAGTAGGTTTACAGATATTGTGATTAATTTAATTGAATAAATGAAAACATAAATACAATGTCTACTTCAGAGGCCCTCCTCAAAGTATCTTATGCCTGGGAGTGGGGAGGAAATAGTCATCTGGTGATCAAGAAGAAGGTTTTTTCAGTGGTGGCACCTGGATGAAGCAATGTCCTCTCCTAAAAGGTGAGGAAGGTGCAAATACAAAGATTAAGATATTTGTATTATCTGAGTTGTTCAGCAGTCAATTTTATTGCTTTTTATACTGGTTTTATGGATTTTTTTCTGCTTTTAAAACTTTTGATATTTTATATTTCTATTAGTTCATATAATGTTTTGCATTTTTATTATTGTTTTTATTATTTTTGTCTGCTTAATGGAAAACGGCTCAGGACTGCAATACCTCAAGGACCACCTCTCCCCACGTGAACCAACCCGGACCCTGCAATCATCATCTGAGGTCTTCCTTTGTGTGCCTCCTCCACAAGATGTCTGGAAGGTGGCAGCATGTGAATGGGCCTTTTCTGCAGTGGCTCCCCATTTGTGGAATGCTTTCCCCAAGGAGGCTTTGCCTGCCACCTTCTTTACATATCTTTAAAGGTAAAGGGACCCCTGACCATTAGGTCCAGTCGTGGCTGACTCTGGGGTTGCAGCGCTCATCTCGCTTTATTGGCCAAGGGAGCCGGCGTACAGCTTCCGGGTCATGTGGCCAGCATGACTAAGCCGCTTCTGGCGAACCAGAGCAGCGCACGGAAACGCCGTTTACCTTCCCGCCAGAGCGGTACCTATCTATCTACTTGCACTTTGACGTGCTTTCGAACTGCTAGGTTGGCAGGAGCAGGGACCAAGCAACGCAAGCTCACCCCGTCGCGGGGATTCAAACCGCCAACCTTCTGATCAGCAAGTCCTAGGCTCTGTGGTTTAACCCACAGTGCCACCAACGTCCTTTAGGCACCAGGCAAAAAACATTTCTCTGTAACCAGGCGTTTAAAATTCTATGGCCTTTTAAATGTGTTTTTTGTGTAGGAGTTTTATTGGTTTGTTTCTGTTTTTGCTTTATTACGTATTTTGTGTTCTCATTTTGCATTTTTATGTTGTGAACCACCCTGTGATCTTCAGGTGCAGGGCGATATACAAATTTAATAAATAATAATAAGTGAACCATACACAAATGCTCTAAATAACATTAAAAAGAACAATGTTTCACCACTTCTCCAAGCCAACTTTGCACATGATTGGATTTCTTGTACAAATTGTGAACTATAGGGAGCCAACTTCAACAGCTGCACTGGCTATTTATTGTAATCACTGGTATGGATTTAATAGATTCTATATATGTATATAGATTTAATTCTATCAATGTTTAATCGCTTCATATATATTTTTCTATGCTTCTAGCGGTTCTTATTTTTATCTGTAAGCCAAATTGAGCCCCATCAGGGAAAACAGTGGGGTAAAAATATAATAATAATAATAATAATAATAATAATAATAATAATAATAGCAACAACTTGCTTTTTGCCTTTCATATCTCCAAAAAGAAAAACGCACTCATTCCAAATAATGAATGCATTAAAAATAATAAAAGGTGACCATGTTGACATGAAAGATAAGCATCTCCCGCCATTCAGTGCATAGCTCTTTAGGTCTTGCCATGTCCTCCTCAACTTGCTCCTGGGGCAACTGAGCCAGAGGCAACTGCCTTTATTAATCTGCCATCCTTCTCTTGACAGACAAGCTGTCCTAAAGTTATCTCGCAGAAATGAAACCGACATTGATGGAAAACACCAAAGGGAAGAAACCAACACAAATACCACTTCTGTACACTTTAGTAAGCTTCTTTTAAAAAAATAAAAATAATGGTGCAATGGCTGGAAGGTCTGCCTCTAGACTTTTGGAAGGTAAGTGCCAAAGATAACCTGCAATCATTCTTCCTTTCCACCCTCTATACTGGTTTAAATCTGCCAGAGACTAAATAATTGTTTGTTTTTATCTTGCAAGCAAATTAAAGAGTTGTTTGACAGGATACCAGGAGGACAACACGGGAATTAAAATTAATCCCCCAACTCACGTAAAAGGAAACAATGGGTGAGCGAAAGGAGTGGAGACTACATCATGACTTAGTATTAAAGCGAGTCAAACTGCACCTCAGTGTAACTCAAGCCAACGTAAACTGGAGCATATCGAGCACAAAGTTCTTTCTCTTTTGTCTTATAAAAATACAGCACTGGAACCAATGGCTGAACTAAGTTAGCATTCTGCTGTTCAGAGAACATTAGTAATGACTTCCTGTACTTTGTGGCAGCTTCCAGTAAGGGACCCTGGTTGATAGGAGAAATCTACTGGAAACAAGCCACTAAAACATGAGGACATGTGTCAGAGCTACCCTAGGTCCCAGCTCACAAAGGACCAACGCTGCTTCGTTGTTAAGTATAAAAGTCTTTATTGAAGTTCAGTTTCACTTCCAGAGCCGCAGCGCGCAGCTCTACGTCTCAAGTGTCAGACCGCTGATGCTCCGTCTGAGTCTCCTCCCCCTTGACACCAATTTAAGATTCTAGCCTTGCTCCACCTTCTCCGCTGCTCCTTCCTCCTCTGGGTCCGCCTGCCCGCCGGGGTTCCGCCCTTTCTAGCCTCTTCTCCTGCTGATTCCCCTGAGCCTTCTCCCTCCCTCCGGCGGGCTTTAGGAGCTGGTTCCCCATCCGGGTCTCCTGCTGTTCCGCGCGCCTGCACATTTGAACTTGGCACACGCGCCCAACCAGCAGCTTTCCTCCTGACCGTTTCACTGCTGCTGTCACTGCTTCCCCCTTCGGGGGGGGGGGGCTAGCTGCAACTGACCTCCCTTCCGTTCCCCCACTCTCCGATGGAGGCGTGGTCAGCCCTGACTCACTCTCTCTCCCCGCTGGAGGAGACGCTGGCCCTGACACATGTGACTCTTCCCCCCCCCACTACGCTCTGGTGGGGATCCTCCACTGCTGCTTTGGGGTTCCCCTCTGGCTCCTTGTTTCTGGTGCGTCCCCCCTGGGACCCCCCTTGCCCTGACCATCGGAGCCCCCTTCTGGGAATCTTCTGATTCGCTGGAGAAGCTCATGGAATCTCTCGGGCCACTGTCATACTCCCCTACGCTGCCCTCGGATTCTTCCCCTTCGCTCTCCGATTCCTCTCTCCCCAGTGCTCCTGCTCCTGATTCCCTGACAACATGTTTTAGGTGAAATGATTCCTTCCATTATAAAAGGGGTCGGGTGTCATGGATTTAAAAGTCCGCAACAGCAATTTGACAAGTGCATTCTGCCTTCCCAGTTTGCACTTCCCAAAACAACGCATGAACTGAAACTCAGGTGCATTTGGAAATTCACACTTCTCGAATTATGTGTTTCAGTTCTCATAACAAAAGGTGTGCACAAAAAATGTTTTTTAGTGAAAGTAACATACAAAAATGCATTGCATCTGGGGGAAATGTTTGCAGAGATGTGTGTACAGACATGCACTTGAACACTGACAACTTTTTTTGCGAGAATTTATTATTATTATTGTGAACTGTTGTGAAAATGTCAGCTGAATTTAAGCCTGGAAAATCAAGGAACCGAATTTAAGAGATCCACCCTTGCCAACTCCCATCAACTTTACTTCAAGCAGTGATCACAAATAGCATGTGTTTTTAAACATTTGTCACATTTTTGGATATTCACATTTTACATATTTAGGTGTAGACTTAAAAAACAAACAAACCCATAGGTATATAAAACTTTAGAAGGATATCACATAAACCGTAGCCAACTTGAGGCTGTTCGTGCACACCAAGAGCTTTTGGCAGCAACACAGCTGCATATGCTGTTTACATTAAAAGATGATGTGCTTCTACTGCAAACACTGGCTACAAGCAAGGCAGCCTTACGCTGAAAGCTGCTGCTGCAAAAATACCAAAATGGGCTGGGGGGTTTGGGGTGGGAGGGCTTGCTTTGTGTTTTTTTAACGTAGCTCTTTCCAATTACTGGCAGTTTGGGGTCTGCATCAAGTTTCGTTTTCCTTCTCAATGCGGATTATCACTGGGAATAACAATTCTGCAGCCTAAATTAGGCCCTGAGCGAGACTTGTGAGCTTTCCCACCATCGGCAAATTAAGCCCTCTGGGGTGCAGAGGAAGGCCAATTACCTCCTGCAGAAATGCCCAGGCTGGAACCCCAGTTGACTAAAACCTTGTAAACAGCCTTGTGAGAGAGACTCTTAGGAAAACCGGTTATTCTCCCAAAAATGGAGAGGATACTTACAGACTACCAGCTTCACACTGGCTAAGCAAATACGATGTGGTCATTCAAAGACTGATGCTTGAACTTCAGACACAGCTGTGACAAAGGCTGGTTTTGTTCCTAAAGAGTAAGGCGGCCCCTTGCTAAATATGTTAAGGTCCTAATTAAATCATGTCCAGCAGTGATATATAAGGAGAGTCCTCTGCAAAGTGGACTCTCCCCAACCACCAGCTGACAAGCATGAATTATGATTGGCTGGGTGAGGCACTTGTCAGTCAATACCCACCTTAAACGATGACAACTGTGTTGCAGTCTTTGTCTTTTCTGAATCCCCTCCCACACTCCAGTAACCAGCAACTGATGCCTAAAGTGGCCTATGCCACACGTAGCCACAGAGGGTAAGTTAAGTTTGGATTAAGTGTAGGGTTAGTTATACCAATATTGCGGCATAGTGCTTTATTTCTATTTTGAACTGCACACAGTACTTGCTATTCCTCCCCTTTTCTTCCTTTTTCCTTTTTCAATAAACTGCTTCATTGGATTTCTGTACCGGTTTGTGAACACACACAAGGGCCAGTTAACCTCCCACATGGCTTAGGTTGCTGGGATCATGCAACTGGTTGTTAGAGTACAGTACAGTGATACCTCGGGTTACATACGCTTCAGGTTACAGACTCCGCTAACCCAGAAATAGTACCTCGGGTTAAGAACTTTGCTTCAGGATGAGAACAGAAATTGTGCTCCGGCGGCGCAGCAGCAGTGGGAGGCCCCATTAGCTAAAGTGGTGCTTCAGGTTAAGAACAGTTTCAGGTTAAGAACGAACTTCCAGAATGAATTAAGTTCTTAACCCGAGGTACCACTGTACCTAGAAAAGTGGCTGGGGGGGGGCAGGCTGGCATTGCCAAGCTGGAGACCTGGAATTTAGCTGGCTGCTCCCTTACTCCTGAGGTGACCATTGTAAGGCAGTAGAAATCCTGCACCCCTGGCTTTAGGTGTGTATGTGTGAGAAGGTAGAGGCTCGTTTCCGTTATCCAGATGGTAGCTGTGGCTACAGCAGAAATAATGGCTTGTGCCAAAGGCTGCATACGAATAGTCTACCCAAGCTAGGTGATTATTATAGATTCTGTACAGCTACAAGGTTGAAGGCAAGGTGAGGCTCAAGACAAGCTTTTTATTCAGTCTGGGGAAACCAGACAATAGATGAAACTTGGAATGCATCTCCAAGGATGTCACAATAATGCGTTTTTTGGATAGGTGAGGTCAGAATTGGAGCTCACAACAATACTTTAGTTCTATTACTGCTTCTGGTACGACAGATTTTTTTAAAAAAGAGAGAAATGGAGCATATTCCTTAACTAGAGTCCTAGAAGACATATAGTGGAAAAATAAGAAGTGGAGGATTTTGTCTGTGTTTATCTTAAAGGAAAAAACTATACAAGGAATGAGAGAAATCCTCTATTTGTTTGTTGGAAAAGGAAATGGGATTGCTGTCTTCTGCTTATTTTCTTTTTCTCTCCTCCTCATGAAAATGATTCTTCTTCTTTGGCGATCACTCGTAGCCAAGAAAGATTGTCTTCCATGAACACGGTTTTAACAATGAGTCCGTAAGTGACTGTGGAGGCCAATTCTGGATCCACGTGAACGGGGGACTTGACTGAATATTGGAAAAGCAATGTATTGGACATGTTGTGCTGCCTGCTTCTATGACCACAGAGCTTTTTGCTGCTGTTTGTGTGTCTCCAAGATCAGTTCTTCAGTCTCACTTGAAACCGTGTGGAAGGGAGGAAGCAATCAGGGAAATCTTTCTATCTCTCACTATTCTTAGATAACAGAAGCACCATGAGAGGAACAAGATAATAGAAAACCTACTTAAGACAAGAATCTAGTAGAAGCACTTTCTGTTCAGTCCCTACAATGGGAAGGACAAGCTTGAGTTTGAAAAAGCAACAACAGTTTGCATTTTATTTGTTAAAGCACCCATTTTGCAAAACCGGTTCATTTAAGAAAAAAGGGGGGAAATAAATTATAATTAAACCATGTGTTTCTATAGAAAGATGTTAATTTTACTTTGTGAAATTGCATTGTAAATGCAAAGCTCTAGATGCAAACAATTATTTATCTGTTTACTACCTTCAGGCTACCGTAGCAGTTGCTATTTCTTTTATGTTGGGGGAAAAAATCTGTGTAAAATTTAAACACAGGGGACTAATTAGCAATTTGTCCAAAAGAATCATAGAAGACTGAATTCACAACAAATGAGGTACTATATCTGGATATCTTTCAGTATTATAAGGATTTTACATGCCTTAAAAATAAATAAATATGTATATCCATTTTGTAGCTTACTTGGACAAGGAATTGCCATACGGAATCAAATTTGAGGATAGAACTAGTTTTGCTTTTACAATTTGTCATAACTGCTTTTCTACCTACTGTGCTTGTCAATAACCCTGGAAAACTGGCAGTGGGGGAAGGCAGTTTTCCATTTATCTTCTCATTCCTGCCCTCCCCCACGTAAAATCTGTGTATTGATTTCCATTCTTAAATGAAACAAGTGAATGGGGATTGGCTCTGCCAGCAGAGAGATCAAAGGACTCTCTCATTTTATAGAGAAATAGAATATCCTTAGAGTTTGATTGACTAGATTACTGCATAAATGATACATCCTGCCAGCACTGAAACTATGCCCCCACCCTCACAAGCTTGATTTGGTCATTCTAACTCAAAACACACCAATTCTAAAATGGAGTAACTCTTTATGTACTGCCCACAGCTCTTTAGGGGAACATACAAATGAAATGAATACACAGATAAATGTCTGAAGTAAGTCTCATAAAAATCAATAGGGTTTCCCAGTGCTTTTTTTCTTAAATAAAATGTTAATTTTCCTACTCATATTGAAACACTGTCCCTCAATGAGGCCAAACTTAGATTCACAAAATCTACCCCTAGGTTCACAGGGGTATGCGGAAAAAAAGCACTGGGGTTTCCCCACCAGTAAATGTGCTTAGAAATTGGGTCCTCCCTTAAAGAGGGCACGTATTGTGGTGAGACCTGGAAACCGACCCCTTGTGTTGTGGGTGGGTACGATTGGTCAGCCACAACACCCGATTGGTAGGTCCCTCATAGCTGGGTGTAATCTGGCCAATGGGACGCAGTCCAAACGGTTCGAGGGACCTATTTATGCCCATGCACGTGACTCAGAGCTTCCTCTTTTGGCTCTTGCATTCAGAACACCCACCCACCTCTCCCTACTTTTAGGGCTTGCACGCTTGACCTTGCTATGCCGTCATGTGTCGTCTGTCATTGGGACAGGCACGGCAGGAATTTTCCCCACTTGGTTGATTGGCTGTTGCCATTTGGGTTTTGCCTGCTGCGTGGCAAATTGTTACAACTTGTAAGGTTGCGGATAGGCTCTGGTTCAGGTGATAGGGATGGGAGAACGCTCTCACCATCCCTATGTGAAGGGTATTCTGTTAAAGGAATCCAGGGACTCGATGGTTTGGTCAACCCCTGAGAGGGGGTTGTGCCCGTGCCTGAGTCCAGGGGGACATTTGGGTGGCAGAGGTAGCCTGTTCCCGGCTTTCCACTTATCCAGGTGTTCACTCTTGGCTGACCTATGCTGGAACCCTGGGCCAGTGCTACCTGCATGGCAGGGAGCTAGTCAAACCAGAGCCTGTGCACCCAATCACTTTCTGTAATCAATAAAGTTGTGGCCTAAATTCTGCCAAAAACCAAAACCAAAATCTGAGTCAAGTGTGAATTTATTTAGATGGGAAGGTTTCTGGGTCTGAACATGCAAATGGAGTTTCAGTATTTTGCCGTAACTTGAGGTACTTAATATCTCAAACTAAGCCAGTATATTAGACAGAATGCTATTTTTTGTTTGCTTTTCATTTTCTGTTTTTCTAATGCCATCTCACTTTTGTGTAATAGCTTTGCCTTAGGTGTTCAAAAACTCTTGCCAAATACCCACTAAGCCTCCAGCTGCCTGAAACTAAATTACTCTTGATACAGTGCAAAGAAGAGATAAACGGTACAACTGAAAATCAACCCAAGTTAAATAAGAAAGGTGTGTACAGACACGTATCTGCTTTACTCTTGATGGCTGTTATCATGGGTTACTGTTTTACAGTTGCTACTGCTAAACAGTGCCTAGTAACTACAGTATAAAGGCAAAGGTAAAGGTACCCCTGACCATTAGGTCCAGTCACAGACGACTGGGGTTGCGTGCTCATCTTGCTCTATAGGCCGAGGGAGCCGGTGTTTGTCCGCAGACAGCTTCTGGGTCATGTGGCCAGCATAACTAAGCCACTTCTGGCGAACAAGAGCAGCACATAGAAACGCCGTTTACCTTCCTGCCAGAGCAGTACCTATTTATCTACTTGACTTTGATGCGCTTTCGAACTGCTAGGTGGGCAGGAGCTGGGACCGAACAACGGGAGCTCACTCCATCGCAGAGATTTGAAGCGCCGACCTTCTGATCGGCAAGCCCTAGGCTCTGTGGTTTAGACCACAGTGCCACCTGCGTCCTAACTACAGTATAGGTAACTTTAAAATAGGAATGAGAAGGAGAACAAACCCCATCTGTCTGGGCTGGAGGAACTAGATAATGATAGCTAGGCTGAGTTTGGTGCCACTGTTTGACACTTGTTTTTTCATGCTAGACGTTGGCAATGAATAATTCTGAGAGCAAATGTGGAGGAAATCCAGTCCCCAGAACCATCACACCTATCACATGACAAGGTTGCCTGTATGCAGGTAATCCAGCACTTCAAACTCCACCTAGCTCTTTCTTCCCTCGATTGCCGTTTATGGAATTCTCTCCCTAGGGAGGCTCACCTCAGAGGTGCCAGGCAAAAACATTCCTCTTCTCCCAGGACTTTGGCTAATTATTGTTTTTGCTTGTTATTATGGTATGCATTTTTGTGTGTTTTTATATTGTACAATTGCCCTGTGATCTTCAGATGAAGATCACATTGACATCTAATGAATAATACATTGGAATTTAACATTGACATTTAATAAATAATAATTATAACTGTGCACAAAAATAGCTGTATATTTATTTGCATCTATTAGGATATTGGGTCATATAGATTACTCCGGGAACGCCCCCCTCAAAAGTGAAAATCACATTTGACTCGAAAAGTTTGCAGACTATTCAACACTGTGGGAAGAAAGCCTACGAGATACCTATCTTATTATAGCTTCACACATTTCACACCAACACAGCCTTTTGTCTTAGGACTAGAAGTACAGAAAGCTAAATTTATCAGAACCAGTTCATACAATGCTTTTCCCTATTATTCAAGCCCTCTTGCATGTGAGCTTGAATGTTGGGCTCATACAAGCTCACATTGCAGGGACAGGTGGAAGGGTTCACACAAACTTCATAAAGTCTCCTTTGAACTCCTGACTCAAAGCACTGACATAATGAGATCCATGCTCTGACTTAGAATAAATGTAAAGGGACCCCTGACCATTAGGTCCAGTCGTGGACGACTCTGGGGTTGTGGCACTCATCTCGCTTTATTGGCCAAGGGAGCCGGCGTACAGCTTCCAGGTCATGTGGCCAGCATGATTAAGCTGATTCTGGCAAACCAGAGCAGCGCATGGAAACGCCGTTTACCTTTCCGCCGGAGCAGTACCTATTTATCTACTTGCACTTTGACGTGCTTTCGAACTGCTAGGTTGGCAGGAGCAGGGACCGAGCAACAGGAGCTCACCCTGTCAAGGGGATTCGAACCGCCAACCTTCTGACTGGCAAGTCCTAGGCTCTGTGGTTTAACCCACAGCGCCACCCACGTCCCTTCTGACTTAGAAAAGAAAGCAATATGGGAATTGTACAGAGTTCTTGCTAATATGTCCAGGTGTCAGGAATAGAAAGGGTTAAACCAGAAATCGCAACCTCAGACTCTGTTCTGAGAGAAGAGGCATAGGACAGCCTGACCTTGCCTCTGCACTCTTTCCCAACTCTTCTCACTAGACTCTTGACCCAATCAGAACAAGCCTTTCAACAATGCTATTTGTGTCTGATTATGCATCTGCTTTGCGGGATAATCCTTGTTCATAACCTAACCCTTGGAAAGCAAAGACTTATTCATGTGAACCTAAGCTTGGCTGCCCCTCTCACACCCAAGTATCTTCTAACCAACCTAGTACAGAAAAATCTCATCTGAACAACAAAGGAAGACTGCTATTGCTGCACTCATGCCTTCCTTGTGATCATGTTGTTGGTCAGTGTGGGACACAGGGTACTGGACTAGGTAGGACTTTGGTTTGACCCAACAGTGCTTCTCTTACGTGATTCCCCCCCCCCATATTCTGAAGTGAGATGATCCTGAAGTGACAACGCTTGAAGTGACTTCTGCCACTTTGAGCCAGCACCCGCTGAAATGCTTCTTTGAAATACAAGTATCTCAACTCGCCACCGCATGCAAAAACATGCAACTTTCGCAGCCAGATTCTAGTACAAGAATTTGAGCAGATCTTACCTCAGAAAATCTTTGTATGTCTTGGGTCAAAGTCCCCACCCTTTTCCATTTGTAGTGTTTGAGCAACTTCAGAATTGCAGGGTTCACAGCATTATCGGATGGCACTGTCCGGAAGAAATAAGGATACTTTTTCTTATCAGCTAACTCTGGTGTCGTTGCTGCGAAGGAAAGCTGAAAAACAAAAACCATTTAAAAAAATATCAGCTTAATCTAATAATCTGCAATATATATATATATATGGTGTGTGTGTGTGTGTGTGTGTGTTATGAAAGATTACGGTCTTCAAACAAAAACATCTTGGAGGTCCCAGGCCACAGAGAGGTTAGGCTGGACTCAACCAGAGCCAGGGCTTTTTCGGCTGTGGCTCCGATCTGGTAGAACGCTCTGTCACAAGAGACTAGGGCCCTGCGGGACTTGACATCTTTCTGCAGGGCCTGCAAGACAGAGCTGTTCCACCAGGCCTTTGGCCAGGGCACAGCCTGACTCCCTCCTTTGGCAATCTTCACAGAACTCTAGCCCAATGGTTGCCATTAATTTGATTTGAATTAATTTTATAATGAAATGATTTTAGAATGTTGTATTATTTTATTGTTGTTAGCCACCCTGAGCCCAGCTTCGGCTGGGGAGGGCAGGATACAAATAAAAATTTATTATTATTTATTATTATATGCCTGTTATCCACATTATACATATGCCTGCCCCAGAACATGGCCATAGCTGTAAGTAATGCCAATAACATGCTTCCTGATAAAAATAGCTGCTCCAGGGGTCAGGTCCCGCTTTGAAGGGAGATGGAGGTTCAAGAGTTTGGGGGTGGGGAGATCTCTTTCTATTGATGGGCACAGGGCTCTCATGTGACAGTGAAAATATGCGAAAAACGCTGATCTACACTTGCTTTCCCATGCAACCAATTTACCACATGCAAAACATATGCACACTGATTGGTCCCAAGTTGCCTCCTCATAGATTCTCAAGTCCATACAGAAGGTCATCCTTGAAGCCAATGGATCAACTGGCCTCATAATATGATTTATGCATCAATTAATGTACATAGATATGATACAAGATTTTTATCTAATATCTAGTTAACAGATAGGAACACCAGGTTGCATTTATTTGCATGAAATTAATTCAGTGGTGATTTAGCTACAGTTTCTGTAACGATTTCAGTGTTTAGATCAGAAGAAAGCTTCCAGTGAGATGAGTTCTGCTAATGAGACTCCCTGCAATCCTGTAGCCCCTTAAAAATCTGTTTCAGGGGCTGTGAGGGAATTCCACACACAAAAAGCTGCTCTGCCCCATCCTCTAGCAAGAGCCTTCAATCCTGGATAGCAGAAGGAGCCCCACCTCACTACTGTTCCCCATTCATAGAGGGCTAGTGAGGATGCAAGCCATTCATAATACTGTTGCTTGTTTCTCCCACAGACCACAGACCACAGCAGCAGCCTTGTATTCAAACAGAAATTAAACACTGCTCCCAAACGTTGCTCTGACTCACCCTCCAACTTGCTGATTTTCTTTTAGGTCACATCACTGCTACCTCCAAACTCTGGCTTTTTTCTGTTGAGGGAGGGGGCCCCACCCATTTGCCATCTTGCACCAAGCCCCTTAATGGCTCGCCATCCACCTCACCAGGAGGGTAGCCTGGCTATTCCAAGAATTAGAAGCCTGGATTAAATTCTAACACTTGCTGGATCCAGAGTTTAGAGGGGTCTGGCGCACATCTTAACACCCCGAACTCCTAACAATATAATTCTTGTTAAAAGTATATATACACAAAATAAATATCTCTTGGCACCACTTATTAATTATAACAATTCTACATACTGTGGTTACAAACGCTTCGGGTTACAAGCACTTTGGGTTACAAACTCCGCTAACCCGGAAGTAGTCCCTCGGGTTGCAAACTTTGCCCCAGGATGAGAACAGAAATTGTGCGCTGGCAGCGGGAGGCCCCATTAGCGAAAGCGTGCCTCAGGTTAAGAACGGTTTCGGGTTAACAACAGACCTCCGGAACAAATTAAGTTCGTAACCCGAGGCACCACTGTATTGAGTACTGACAATTGAATCAATCCACTGCTAGCAACAATGAATACCACTAGAATTTCTAAATCCCAATCTTGTTATTCAAACATACATAAAACCTTATTACTGATATATTTTAATAGATATATAGTTTTAATTCTATCGATGTTTAATTGTTTTTAAATAATATTAAATCTTTTTAGCGGTTCTTATTTTTATCTGTAAGCTGCTGGGTTCCCCTTCAGGTGGGGTATAAATGAAATAACAACATATCCCATTAAAGTACATATTTTATTTTAATTTTTATTTTAAATCGTTTTTATTTCATTTTTCAAATATAGAGTTAAAACAATACCAAAAACCTATCCATCTATAGAGATTCCTCTGAATCTTGAGACTTCCCACCATCCCCTCCATGTGTCCTGTTGTCAACATTTTCAACTGCATATTATTTTGTGATCTATATTTTGAATCTGTCCATACTGTCCACAGTGTTTGTTACAAGTGTTATAAAAATCCTGCTAACTAAGTACATATTTTAAATACATATTAAATATCAGTGATAATTTAATTTCTCCAATACCAACACCAGAAAACATCATAAAATTTCTAAATACTAATAGCATTTTAAGACTTCTTCTTTTTCTAAAGAATCACATGTAATATATAATTTGGTATCTGAAGAAGTGTGCATGCACATGAAAGCTCATGCCAATAACAAACTTAGTTGGTCTCTAAGGTGCGACTGGAAGGAATGTTTTTATTTTATATAATTTCAGTTTGCAATAAGCAAATGACTTGTGAACTGGGGTGCACTTACTTTGGTTAGGAGGTGAGAAGAGCTCCAAACCTTCCAAAGTTTCCTATTAAAGGTATTGGAGCTTTGTCCTAATGCCAAATATTTGCACTAGCTAGCAGTTCCAATTCAAGATGCATCTAGACTACATTGTTCAGACGGTGGAGATTAGTAGTCAGCACTTCCTTCACTCCCCTGTATTCTACCCATTATCCATCCTGCCGCTTGCAGCATTTCCGAGCCACTAAACATTTCATAATTAGAGGATTCCAACAGGCAGAATCCTCTAATTATAGCTCTCTATAATTTGAAACTTTCCCATTGCTATTCTAAATACATCAGAATTATAGGGTCACAGGCATGCCTCTGTGTTAAGAGTGAGTTGGCCAAATCACATTCTGCCATTATTATGAGAAATTGTGAGGGCCAGGAGGTTTTATGGCTTCTGGTTAGAAAATGGTTCAGCGGACTGAGACGATACTTGGCAGAGTGTGAAAATTAAGTTTGAGGATGGTCCTTGATGAATTTGGAGTAGAAAGGATAAGAAATTGCTTGTTTTGAAGGAGGTAAAGACATCTGTTGAACAATTAAGGGTTTACAGACTGAACTAGATAGCCAATGTTCTACTGTCAGAACACCAGCTGCTAGCATTTGTGTAGGGTTTATTCCTTGCCCTCTTCTTCTCCCAATGATAACCCACAATGAAGGGACGCAGGTGGCGCTGTGGGTTAAACCACAGAGCCTAGGACTTGCCGATCAGAAGGTCGGAGGTTCGAATCCCCGTGACGGGGTGAGCTCCCGTTGCTCGGTCCCTGCTCCTCCCAACCTAGCAGTTCGAAAGCACGTCAAAGTGCAAGTAGATAAATAGGTACCGCTCTGGCGGGAAGGTAAACGGCGTTTCCGTGCGCTGCTCTGGTTCACCAGAAGTGGCTTAGTCATGCTGGCCACATGACCCAGAAGCTGTACGCCGGCTCCCTTGGCCAATAAAGCGAGATGAGCGCCGCAACCCCAGAGTCGGTCATGACTGGACCTAATGGTCAGGGGTTCCTTTACCTTTATTCCTTGCCCTCTTCTTCTCCCAATGATAACCCACAAGGCAGCAGATATTTCCTCCTGGATGAGCTGCCTTCCCAGGTTGGTGAGCCCCACCTGCCCCTCACTTCCCTGTACAGCACATGCAGAAACTTCCTTCTTTACCATTAGACCTATTTTGTTCTCATCCGCTCAATCCACCGGAGCCCCTAACTCACCAAGGGTTTGAGACCCAATGTCTGCCCTCACCTGGTTTAGCCAGCTAGTCATTCCAGGGTGTGGCCATTGTCGCATGCTGACAGCTTCTAGGAACCACAGGTGAGAGCAGAGTGCAGGGTGGGGACCAAAGGTGGACAAACAATCCCAGAAGGATCATGGCATGTTCCACACCAGACGTACGAATATTCCTTTTTTAAAAACCTCTTTGATATGTTTTGTCAAAACAAAAAAAGCAGCTCAGAAATAAAATATTGGAGAAAACATTCCAGATTGTGTTTTTAATATTTTATGATCAAATGTGTGTCTCAGTGAAAAATGCAATGTAATTAGCTGCCACCAATCCTTTGTCACACTGTTAACAAATTAGCAACTTATTCAAGCGAGCTTTTAAAATTATTTCGTTTCATTTACAGACAAGAAAAAAACTGAACAAAAACATGGTTACTTCCTAACTTCCATTCTTCTCTAAGACAAAAGTTCCATGATGTGAAATTATCCAGCTTTAGACATGAGTGACAAGTATTTCTTACCAAATATCCTAAGCTGTCAGAAGAGCTGAAGGCTCTATATGGGAAAGGAATTTTGCAATCTTCTGTTTCTACTTCATTTTCTCTATTTTAAAAATCTTATATACACTTCCACTGACACTAGTGAAAATGCCAAACCATCCATTCAATAATTAGACGAATTTTACTCCATAATCTTTATGTTACACCTATGCTTTTCGGCCCATACCAATGAATGCTATTAATGAAACACACTATTCTGTAATTTTCTGGAATGATACTTCAGCCAGGATCAAAAAGCAAAAGAAAGGAAAGAATAACAATGCTGAAGCAAAAATATATGGGAAATTGCTCGTCCAAAGGGCATGTGAGGAACTTGGCAACGTGTAAAGAGTTACTGGGGGCAATTTGAAGTGGCTTGTTTGGATGGCAGAGGTGGTAAACAAACCTTGGCAAAGCTCTTTGTGAAGGAAACAGAAAGCAAATTTCCCTCTGCTTTTCATGACAAGTTGCACCTCTCAATACTCAGACATGTTCTACATAACTATTAAAAAAGGATGGGGAATCCCCAGCCAATGGGCCAGATACACCCAGCAGGTGAATTTACATCAGTCTTCTGGGTTCTTTCCTGCCCATCAGCTGTTCAGTGACAAGAGATGATGGTTGTGCAAAACATGCAAACCAACTCCTTCCTCTGCAATAAGAACTGCTGGAAGAAGACCAAAGCAGAGCCAAAAAGGTCTTAACAGGCAGGAAGACTTGTGCTCTGTGCATTCTGAATACAGTATATGGTTCAAAGGTCCACAAGCAGAGACCTAGGAATAAGCAAAGCCATTGTCCCGACATGCTCCTCCTGCTCCACCTTTGAAGAGCGGGAAGGAGCCTGTCATTCATGCATTTCTCATCCTAATGCCATGGATTGGCTGGAGACAGAGGGGTGGTGGGAGGCACCAGCTGGGGAACCCCCAAGGGAAGAAGGCTCAGAGGGAGGTCAGAGGGGAAAGAGGCAAATTATGTAAAAATTTAATGGTGAACAAAAAAGGTCATATATATCTTAAAACAGGCTTCCTCAACCTTGGCCCTCCAGATGTTTTTGGCCTACAACTCCCATGATCCCTAGCTAGCAGGACCAGTGGTTAGGGATGATAGGAATTGTAGTCTCAAAACATCTGGAGGGCTGAGGTTGAGGAAGCCTGTCTTAAAAGGTGAACAAGCACATGTACTGATTGACACATCTCCTTGGGGCAACCATTGGAAGAACCCTGATCTGTTCATTGGAAAGGTTTTAAGTCTTTCCTGCCAAATCTCATTCAGGGGAGGCCTCAAAAGTGGAAAGGCTGCTATATACATTACAGTGTTCATGTTTAATGTACTCATGCAACAAATATAAATCTAGTATAACTGCCTGGTGCAGGCCCAAACTGTGAGCTTTATTAGAGTTCAGCACAAGCACATTGAAATGAGCTCAGAGATTTGCCAAGGAAGCATGTTTTAACTGCAGTACTTTGTTCAGTATAAGGGCATCTACTGAGCACATCTCTGTGCAGGTGATACAAGCAGAAAGTTTAATTACCCTTAAATCCGCTTTTTAACTCTCAGTTTTTCTTAACACTCGCACTTAAATGTTACACATGGCTATCAGCTGATGTCTTTAGAGCTGAAAGATTGCAAGTGTGAAAACAGCTGTGACAGTAACTGCTTTATAATCACAACAATCGGGGTGTCATGTCAGTTTTTCTACCTCTAATTTGTCTTAAGAGAGCATGGAGCACAGCTAACAAAAGATCACGTTAAAAAAAAGAGTAATCAACACAGGATTGCAATATTTCATCAAACAATAAACGAAAATGATATTTCTGAAAATGTGATGTGTATTCAATTTCTTTGTCATATCATTATTAAGAGCACCCTGCTTCGGATAAACTTGAAGATTTCTCTGTATAGAATCTATTATATTTTGTTATTGTTACAGCGAAGTGTAGGCAGTGCTGTTCATGATCACTTTACAGAAGGAAAGGCAAGCGTATGATAGCAAACTTGCTAGAACTGTCAGTAGCAGCAATGCTGCATAATGGAGCGGTGCATCCATTTCATTGTGTTCCATTTCTATGCAGAGGGGGGGAAGCTAACTGGAGGGTAAAGGTTTGCCAAGTCATGCAGGTGTTAAGCAGAAACCCACTCGCTGGATCATCACCTTGTTGTGGTGAGTGGGCTTGCATGTTTCTATGACCCTTGTGAGCAAAGCCGTCGGGAATCTCATACTCCAAGCAGGTTCACCCAAGGCAGTAAGGTCAAAGGGAAGGAGCTAGACAAAGAATGATCCAAGAAGTCCTCAATGGCAGAACAGGCGGATGATAACAAGTGGTATGTTACAACGGCTTTGAAGGCGGATGAAGGCTGCAGCAGATAGGAATCTACTGGTTTGTTGTGACTACTTCATGACTACTTCATGCCCTACTGCGAAGACTGTACGTTGGTCAGCGTGCACTGATCTACACACATAAAACAAATTCATGCACAGGCGTCTTCCAAAAACCCAACCCAAAACCCAAAAGTCCCATGGTGATCGACAAATGGTAACGGGGGCAGGATCGTGAAATCTGAAAGCCCCTAGTCATGAACCGGCACATGGGCAGTGGATACAGATTCAGTCATTCTGACTCAAGGAATGAGGCAGTTGAGCAGCTTGGCAGCTGTATCCATGACTGAGCAGTCCTATTTAGGATCCGCTCTGCTCACCCCAAAAAGGGGAGGGGCTAGAAAAGGTGCCCTAAACCTAGTCTGCCTCCCTTTTTCCCTGACTGGATTACCGCGCCCAGTGGAGTCACCACCCAGCGGTCGTAAAAGACAATTGAACTTTGGAACATAGAATATACAGACTTTGTCAGATAACACAGACAGCGAGCATCCTAAACACAGAACTGCCATCATTGCAAGAGAGCTGTGATGTTTTAACATCAATATTGCAGCGCTTCAAGAGACTCGAAGAGCAGGCGAGGGACAAATGAAGGAATAAAATGGAGACTACACATTCAGATACAAAGGTCTATCTGAACAAGAACATCAAATACATGGGGTAGGCTTCGCTATCAAAAATGACCTTGTGAAGCTCCTGTCAGAAGTCCCTACCAGCATTAATGAGCGACTCTCAACCCTGCAAATAAAGCTCACCAAAAACCAACAGGCTACTATTATAAGCGCTTATGCACCAACACTGGATGCCGATGAAGACATTAAAGAAAAATTTTACTCTCAGCTGGATACCGTCCAATCAGATGCCTATGGAAGATAAAATTATCCTCCTTGGGTGATTTTAATCAAGAGTTGGGCAAGATTTCGATCTGTGGCCTGGGACTATTGGGAAAGAAGGAGTTTGGCAACAGCAACCAGAATGGAATCTTACTTTTGACGATATGTGCAGTGCACAACCTTGCTATTACCAACACACTCTTTCGACAGAAAAATAAATTTAAAACTTCATGGAGGCATCATCAGTCAGACCACTGGCACCTCTTAGACTATGTTATTGTCCGTGCTAAAGACTGGCATGATGTGCTCCTTACCTGAGCTATGACGAGCGCTGATGACTGCTGGACAGATCACTGACTAATACACTCCACGATGGCTATCAAGATTATACCTCAACGCAGGCTTCAAGGAAGGAAACCAAAGTGCAAAATGAAAACTCAAGCCCTTCAAGATCCCATTAAGCAGGATTGCTTCCAAACGACTCTTAAGGACCATCTGCTTTCAGAATTCCCTGATAACATCGAGGAACACTGGACAAAGCTAAAAACATCCATTATTGCAGCCTGTGAACAAACAATTAGACACCAAACCAAGAAACACCAGGAGTGGTTTGATGAGAATGATGACAGTGAGATTGAACACATGATTGACAAGAAAAGGAAGGCTTTTCAGATCTGGCAAAGAGACATAAACTGTGCCACTAAGAAAAAAATATATGCCAACGCTAAGGCTGAGGTTCAAAAAAGAACCAGAGAACTAAAAAACACCTAGTGGATAAAAAAGCTCAAGAGATCCAGCACGTAGCCAACACTCATGATGCATAGAGTTTCTTTAAAGCCACAAAGACAATCTATGGGCCAATAAATCATGGCATATGCCCCCTACGCTCAGCAGACGGTATCACACTTCTAAAAGATAAAGAAACTATTGCACAGTGCTGGAAAGAACATTACCAACATCTCCTTAACCACAACTCCCCCGTAGCTGCTGAGGACCTCTCACAAATTCCGCAAAAACAAATTAGAGATGAACTTGCAGTATCTCCAAATCTGGGAGAGTTGTGTACAGCTATTAACCAAATGAAAAACAACAAAACCTGTGGACCTAATGGGATACCTGCCGAAATCTTCAAAGTAGGCGGAATTGAACTTACACAACAATTTCACAAGCTCATCGAAAAAATCTGGGAAAAAGAAATCCCAGCAGACTTTAGAGATGCCAAAATTATCAATCTCTTTAAAAAAGGTAACAGAACTGATTGTGGAAACTATTGAGGCATCTCTCTATTAGCTGCGGCCAGCAAAATTCTTGCAAGGATCTTAGCAAACCGTCTCATAAAAATATCCAAGGTGACCCTTCCTGAATCCCAAAATTGTTTTCGGCCTTCTAGGGAGACAGTGGACATGATTTTCACCGCTCAACAGCTTCAAGAAAAATGCAGAGTGCAAACCCAACCCCTGTAAATGGTGTTTATTGACCTGACTAAGGCTTTCAACACTGTAAATCGTAATGCCCTGTGGACTGTCCTTCTGAAAATTGGCTGCACAGATAAATTTGTAAACATCATTTGGCTCCTCCATGATAATATGACAGCAACAGTCGCAGATAACAATGGCTCTCAAAGTGAACCATTCACAGTGGGATCAGGTATTAAACAGGGTTGTGTTATTGCCCCAACTCTATTCATTATTTTCATTGCCATCATCCTACACTTTGTTGAAGGGAAACTCCCCACCGGAGCTGAAATCATATATCGAACAGATGGAAAGCTCTTCAATCTGAGCAGGCTGAAAGCAAAGAGTAAGGTTACTGTAACTTCTGTCATAGAGCTTCAGTATGCTGATGACAACGTAGTGTGCGCACGCTCAGAGGATGACCTCCAAACCATCCTAAATATCTTTGCAGCAGCTTACGAAAAGCTTCGCCTATCACTCAACATCCAAAAAACCAAAGTGTTGCATCAACAAGTACAAAATAACCCCTCTGCAGCACCCCAAATCCAACTCAATGGTGTAACGTTGGAAAATGTCGATCACTTCTCCTACCTAGGCAGTTATCTTTCCACAAGGGCCAACACTGATGCTGAAATCCAGCATCGCCTGAGCTCTGCGAGTGCGGCTTTCTCCCAATTGAAGTGCAGAGTGTTTGAGAACCGGGACATTCGCAGGGAAACCAAAGTGCTTGTTTACAAAGCTATTGTACTACCAACCTTACTATACTTGTGAAACATGGACCACTTATAAACACCATCTCCAACTCCTCGAAAGATTCCATCAACAGTGTCTCCGAAAAATTTTACACATCACTTGGAAAGATAGGTGAACTAATATCAGTGTACTGGAAGAAGCAAAGATCACCAGTGTTGAAGCAATGATTCTTCAACATCAGCTTTGTTGGACTGGCTTTGTTGTGCGGATGCCTGATCGACTTCCAAAGCAACTACTCTATTCCAAACTATAAAATTGAAAGCATAATGCTGGTGGTCAATAAAAGAGGTTTAAAGACTGTCTCAAGGGAAATCTGAAAAAATGTAGTATAAACACTGACAACTGGGAAACACTGATCTGCGAGCACTCCAGTTGGAGAACAGCCTTTACCAAAGCTGTCATGGGCTTTGAAGACACTCGAACTCAGAATGCAAGGGAGAAATGTGCTAAGAGGGAGGCACGCTTGGCAAATCCACACCGTGATCAACTCCTGCCCGGCAACCAATGTCCCCATTGTGGAAGGATGTGTGGATCCAGAATTGGCCTCCACAGTCTCTTACGGACTCATTGTTAAAACCGTGTTAATGAAGACAATCTTACTCAGCTACAAGTGATGGCCAAAGAAGAGAAGAACAAGCAGAAACAGCCAGGGGAAAAGACTTTGCGACATAGGAACAGATTCTTAGCCAGCTGTTTCATTGGACCCAGAAGTCAAGAGAATATATTGGTGGTGACTGATTCTTGTATTCAGTCCCTCCCCCCACAGGGAAAAGAGACAGGTTTGCCATTGGTGCATAAACTGAGGTAAGCCACTTGAGGTTCCCCTTAAGGCAGTATGGAGGCAGGCAGATGCTGCAGCCAATCTCATGCACGGCTCAGCTTGCCCCTCTTGTAGCCATAAAGAACTAGTGACCCTAAAGCTACAAGACTGCAAGCACTGGATTTAAGACGGTGCAGGCAGCTCCCCAACATAGGGTGCCAAAATGATGAGGCACAAAATAATAATTAATAAATAATAATAATAATAGTACAGTGGTACCTCGGTTTTTTTGAATGTAATGTGTTCTGGAAGACCGTTCGGGTTCTGAAACGTTCAAAAACCGAGGACTCAACAGCTGACAGCTAGGCCTCAGGATCCTGCACTCAGCGGAAACCGCATGGCATGTTCGACTTCTGAGGCGTGTTCGAAAACTGAAGCATTTATGGTGTTCAAAAACTGAAATGTTCTTCAACAGAGAAGTTCAAAAACCAAGGTACCACTGTACCTATATAGGTACCTACCAAGAAGAGCCATTTGAAAAGCAACTGTACCAAAAGGAATTATTGTGAAAATAAGGGGGGGTGAATTGAGGGGGGGTGTCCTTGCTCAGGGTATAATATTGCCAAAGTCTGCTCCTGCTCCCACAGAGCCCCTTAATCCCCCTTATTAGCTCATCACCCAGGGTATCACCTCAACAGGGAGCTAGCCTGACTATTCCCAAAATAATAAGCCTTTATTAAATTCTAACACTTGCTGGATCCAGGGTCACACCCCAAACTCATAACAGTATGTCCCAGACATGATGTACTGTTTTTTTGTGAATACTGCTCACCACAAAGAGAGCAGCCAAGTCTTACTGAGCAAACATCCATACAGCGTTCATAACAACGCAAAACAGAACCCAGGAATGTAATTTGAATGAGCTGAAGACAATATTACTCTGAAGGACTGTAGTGTACTAATGTCTACTAGCCACACCACTGTGGTTTCCAAACTCCATTTCAACAGCACGTTTGCAAGGTGGGAGTACACCCCTTTGACTGAGTGGTAGACTATTTTCCTTCAAATCTAACATCTTAATGAGGAGCAGGAAACAAAAACTGCTGGCCTTTGGCTCAGCTCTGTTCATTAACCAAGTGAAGATGACTATAGAAGTAGAAGCAGTCATCAATCATTGCTTTGAAGCTTCTCCAGAAGCCTAATCAGCACCTCTCTGACTTTTGTTCCTGGGTCTGCCAATTCAAATGCAGACGGTTAACCAGTCTACTTAAAAGGTACAGTTTCAAGCTTATTTCCATCTGCATGGCGTTTCCATCCCAGAACACACACAGCATAGTCAACTGGTCTGGATTAAACGCACATCTCCACATGCCACACCAGCAAACAACAATGCTATCAGTGTGACTAAGGGCTCACCCGACAATTAATTCCTCCAGGTCTGAGAGCCTTTCTCGTTGTTCCATGGCTTTTCCTTGCAAAAATTGGATCTTATCAGGTGCACAGAAAAAATGAGGAGAGATTCTGTTTAGCCAAACTTCATTTCAGAGGGTAAGAGCAGATTTCGCAAGGTAACGCCATGGAACAAAAAGGAAAGTTCTCAAACCCAGGGGAAATAATCATTACACAATATGAGTCAAGCAGAAGTGTGGCTGAGCTCTAGGTCTAAAGGACATCCAAGATGGCACCTGGAACACCTGAATGTCAAAATCAAAATCACTAATCTCTTCTTCTACTGTTTCTTGGGGTAAGAAGATGATTTCTCGTTACTACTTTCTCAGCTGGGAGTGATGAGAATCACCTCCAAATGACCTAAAAGGAAAGTTCTGCAAAAGGCGCTCTCATTTTCTACAGAAAGCACCCAAATAAAGAATTTTCACATGGTTGTATTGGGCCCAATCTGGTCCTGGTCACTTTGTCAGCTCCAGGCTTCCCCCACTCTACCCCAGCTAGCAAAGCCACTTGATAAAGCTCTGCTAGGCATCATTCAGGATTAGGATTGCATTCTAAATGTCAATAAATATGTAAACAGGCTGATGTCAGGGACTGGCTGGACGAAGACTGGTGGGAGGCACCAGCTGGGGAATCCCAGAGGAGGAAGGCTCAGAGCCAGGGGATGGGTGGTGGGACACTGAGGAGAGGTCAGAGCGAGGAGTTTGGGAGGAGGGCCTGGATGCTGAGAGGGCAACAGGGTTTAGTGAGCAGGAAGAGCCTGTGACAGGGAGCAGTTCAGACTCCAAGGCTGAAGCAGAGAAGGGGGAGGAGGTCAAGAAGCTGTTGAAGAATCCAGGAAGTATCCCTCTCCTGCTGCAACAAGCACCTCTCCACCCTGGTCTCCAATAACGTGCAAAATGAGGAGAGCAGAACCGAGGCCAGAGGTCCCCAGATGCAGTTTGAGACTGCTTGGTAAACATCTGAAGGGAGCCTTAGAAAGTGTGGAAGGCAGGGACCTTCAGTCCAGGCAGCTGCTGAGTTCTATGTTAACTCCACTGACAACAGAGCCCTGTGTCTTCGGTGCTGGCCTATGTCTGACTCCAGCCTTTACAACTGGCTAGATGATGCTTTTAGTGGGCTATTAGATGTTCCTTTGATGTCTTGGTGCAACAGTAGTGGAAAGCTGAATGTCCTTCAGTAGGCTTGCAGAAGGGGTTCCTATCCCCTGGTCTCATGAATAGCTGAGAATCTGACCAGATAAGGGGGTGCTGCCAGATTTAATAATTAATAAATTTCTGGAAACTTGGTCCATCTGGGAACTTTGTCTCTACTCCTGGTGGTGGGGGGACCCTACAGCAGGAGTGCAATCCAGATATTGTTGTACTACAGTATTCTATGACCCATGACCATTGACCATGTTGGCTGCAGCCGATGGGAACTATACACAGTAATTTACATATTTGTTCAAAAATCCACATGAAAAACGCATATGTGCTTTATCACAAAGTGCCCCCCCAAATAGTTTTTATTCATTTTAAAAATATGGATAGAACAATAAACATAGCATAGGACAAGAACAACAGTGAATGCAAGGCAACTACATTCACAGGAAAATTAGAATAAAGAGAAAAGAGGAGAGGGGGACATTAAAACAAAAGAACAAAAGTTATGCAGATGCATATTTTAGCTCAATGTATGCATTTCTGAATGTATTATATTCTCAAATCTGCATTTTGGTACTTTTTTGAGCCGAGTCCTGTGTTGCAAAATTTGAAGAACTGCAACATCTGAAGGATAATGACTTCCCAATATACTCATTAGTGCAAAAGGTCAATTTACGTTGAAAGAGAAATCAAATTCCTCAAATGTCCATGTCTGCAACTCATTACATGCACAACTATAGAACACACCTGGACTGCTGGGCAGAGCTTGTGGATTTCTCTTTTTAAAGGCTGCATTCACCATGGTCCTTACTCAATGTAGGGGAATATGGGATCACTGTTATTTTTCTTCTCAGCATGTGAGCAAGGTCAAGAGCATAACAGGGGAAGTTTAATCCCTTTTGAAGAGGTAATGTAGAGGGTACTGAAGTTAATGGGGTGAAAATGAAGAAGTTTCACACTGTGGGTGCAACTACTATTCCTCCTTTTTTTAAAAAAGAGAAGCCTTTCAATAGATCAACACCTTTGTTAACTGTTCCAGCTAGAAGGAGCAAGGGAAGCATTTATTTTAGAACACCATTATGGGAATGCGAAGGGAAAGATTTTGAAACAAGATTAATAGCAGAAGCACCCTGTTTGATAACTCCACAGTGAATGTCTTCAGGGTCTTTGGAACCTAATGGTCTTAAAATCAAGGAGTAATGCAAACTGTGACTCTTCACCAGGGATTTTAATAAATTAAATATAAAAAGGGATGGTAGTGCAACTATTATGCACATCTCCCAGCATTTTATAGATAGGGTCAACCAAAGCTTCTGCATGTTAGAGGAAATAATCTGGAGCAATGGCACAAGAATACTAGACAATTTGTACCTTGATAAAGCAGTTTGTGCTTTTTCTAAGACCTGTGAAGTGCTGGTAGCAAAGACCCAGGCATTGGTACTCAGTGCTTTTGTTATTTAGTTTATGTCCCTTCCCTCCTTCTCTAGGAAGTTGCTGGGCTCAGTCCATTTGAGCAGTAAACGAATCTCAAAAATTTATTTCACGGAAGAAAAACAAGCCTACCTGTGAACAGACTAAGGACAGTAATTGGTAAATTCCCTATTCCCCCTAATGAGCAGTCCTATTGTATTGTTGTCTGTGCTTTTAACTTTATTTCAGAATAAAATGCCATGTTAAAGGAAAAGACAGCTAATTAGGTCTTTTTCTCTATTCACTAGCTACAGGCTCCTAGAGGAGCTGGCATACACAATGTGAAACATAGCCTACATTCTCCCATGCCAGCTCCAAAACACCATCTCTATTTCATTGGCACTGAGATAATAAAAAGTCTACAGAATATCTAGCTCGTGGATGTTGTTTCCCATCTTGTTTCAAGAGGATTCTATCAAGTTATAGTGTTTCTTTGATGCTCTCTACCTGGTAGCAATACCAAAGGATGCCTTGAGGACATGTAACACTATAAAGCCATTCGAAGTGGTAGGTGTTGCTTCTTGTGTCAAAGGACTCCACTTCTGCAATGTGATTTAGGCCCAGAAGTGTCCTGATTTAAAAAAAACTCCTCACACCAGCCATAAACTTACTAGGTTTCTTCAGGCAATCACGCCCTCACCAGAAGAATTTAATACTGTTTGCCCTACTGCAACTGAGAGGATGTATGTGAACGGCTTTGAACAGCCTAAAGCAAGTGTAACTCCTAGGAGCCCAATATCTACTTATATTTACTTTGAAATAAGTTGGCATTAAGGGACACGGGTGGAGCTGTAGGTTAAACCACAGAGCCTAGGGCTTGCCGATCAGAAGGTCGGCAGTTCGAATCCCCATGACGGGGTGAGCTCCCGTTGCTCGGTCCCAGCTCCTGACAACCTAGCAGTTCAAAAGCACGTCAAAGTGCAAGTAGGTAAATAGGTACCGCTCAGGCGGGAAGGTAAATGGCGTTTCCGTGCGCTGCTCTGGTTTGCCAGAAGCGGCTTAGTCATGCTGGCCACATGACCTGGAAGCTGTACGCCGGCTCCCTTGGCTAATAAAGCGAGATGAGCGCTGCAACCCCAGAGTCGGCCACGACTGGACCTAATGGTCAGGGGTCCCTTTACCTTTACCTTTAAGTTGGCATTTGGTAGCACAAGAAAATAGGCCTTGTTTTTTATTAGCAAGATAATATTCTGAACACAATAACAGTTCTAGAATTTGATTACAGTGTGGATGTTTATAACATTATGCATACTGGAGGATATTGAGGTAAAAGTAACCATACCTTAAAATGAAAAATATATTTACGAATTCTTGGACAGCATTAATGGATTGGAGGTGAGGATAGGAAAGTCTGCATCTAATAAGGAAGCCTTTCCAAACTGTTCTTTAGGAGGAGGAGGAGGAGGAGCTACAGACTTTCAAACTCAGCTCCTTAGGTTTGAATTATTATCAGAACATATGTCAGGAAATATTGATTACACATAAGGTACTGTCATTGCCAATAAGCTTTTGCAATAGGTCTGAAGTGCTTTATAACATTTCACAGATTAGGTTGCTGAAAATGTTATTGTGGGTTTCCCCCCATTCTGTAAAGCATCAAGTAAAAATACATCACAAATAATCATAAGCTGAAAAACCCATTTTTCTTCTGCTGTTTTGAAGGCAGCTGCCAAACAGGCAGAAAAATACAATTCTTTTGGACATTCCTTTCGAAAATTAGTAAATGATGTTAGTGCCAAGACTGAAGGTTTAATTGCCAAGATAACAAAATTCCTTGCTTTGGGGTATCAACAATCCTTTAAAAGCTGGGCCTAGTGATCATGGAATCATTGCACTGTAGAGCTGGAACGGACCCCAAGGGTCATCTATAGTCCAGCCCCCTGCAATGCAGAACTAATAATCATAGAAGCTAATCCTCTCAATTCACATTAAAATATTCTCATATCCCAGCAACACACTCACATAATGTTATGACCTCCGCCTTGGAATGGATTTACAGTACATGAAAGTAGCTCTTGGATGCAGTCCTGATCCCTGGCCAGCAGCAATGGGTGCGTGTGTGATGGAGCTGGCCAGGGCAGAAGGTTGGGGGTACAGGGAAAATGACCCTTTGTTCTGCCAACTCTCGGGATGGTGAAATGAAGAAGCCCAAATCTACCAGACTTTTAGAAGACATCTGAAGGCAGCCCTGTTTAGGGAAGGTTTTAATGTTTGATGGATTACTGTATTTTAATGTTTGGTTGGAAGCCGCCCAGATTGGCTGGGGAAGCCCAGCCAGACAGGCGAGGTATAAATAAATAAATAAATTTATTATTATTAATTATTATTATTATTATTATTATTATTATTATTATTATTATTATATCTCCATTGGATCCCTTGTTGTCCCAGCCCTGCTTCCTCCCCACCCCATTTGGGGATTCCTACCACTATCAGGATGCTGGTGGCTGCAGCCTCCATTCACCCATTATTTGAGGGCATGCACCTGGGTGAACCAGTGGGGCAGCCCCACGGACAGCGGGTACTGCAGCCAGGCATGGGCGAGTGGAGGGACACCTCCCCCCGACCCAAACCTCCTCCAGTGTCGCTGATCGGGGCGTTGCATTGCTCTGCTTGTTCACCCATTTATTCAGCTCATATATTATTTATATCCTGCTTTTAGCTTATTTTAATGTATTACTTATTTTATTGTAAGCTGGCTTGACTCAAGGGCAGAGTACAAATTCCTATGGCAAAGCAAATCAATAGAAGTGCTTTAACTGGGAAGCTTTCGTCTATGTGATCATCCCCCACTACAGAAAGATGTGGTGCACTACAAGGACAGTTTTACTACTTCGCCGGCTGCTTGCGAGAATTGGCCTCTGCCAGCAAACCATAAATACAAGCAAAAATGCAGATTATAACCTTTCTAAGGGTCAAACTAGGTAAAATAAGAGAACTTCATGTTTGGAGTACCCAATTTATTTTTCTTTCTTAGACCTTCCTACCTGCCCCCCAAACCTCAGTCCCCTAATGGGCTGCTTTTGAGGGCGGGGGAAAGAGATATTAGGCACTCCAAACACAGAGCTCTCACATTGTATCTTATTTGACTCTTGCATGCTTCTTTGGTGCTTCATACTAGGCATTTAGAATGGAATTGCCATGCTTTTTTCACTCACTTTTTACGGGTCATCCGCACAATGCTGTTTTCTAATTATTATTGTTCTGTAAGATCAAACCTATCCATTCTTAAGGAAATCAGCCCTGAGTGCTCACTAGAAGGACAGATCATGAAGCTGAGGCTCCAATACTTTGGCCACCTTATGAGAAGAGAAGACTCCCTGGAAAAGACCCTGATGTTGGGAAAGATGAAGGGCACAAGGAGAAGGGGACAATAGAGGACGAGATAGTTGGACAGGGTTCTCGAAGCTACCAGCATGAGTTTGACCAAACTGCGGGAGGCAGTGGAAGACAGGGGTGCCTGACGTGCTCTGGTCCACAGGGTCACGAAGAGTCAGACACAACTAAATGACTAAACAACAACAACCGTCCCTGTGGTTCTGACGTCTTTTCTCAGACCACCAAAAGTCTGACTTTTCCTTCAGAAGAAAAGGAGTAGCATGATCTCCACAGGTATAAATGCCCTCAGGAGTCTTTCATCTTTTTAAAAGGCCAAGTGATGTTGTGGGTGACATATGAGGCAGATGAACCAATCACAGCTCAGCTCAGCACACAGTAGAAGGAATTCATCGTAGCTCTAAGGAGATTGCTCTGACAGTGCAAGCATTTCTGCTTGTCGATGGAACAATGTCCCCTCTCTCCACCCTGCACTGTTGGGGGGGACATGAGGGGGAGGAGAGGAGAGAAAGCCCCATTGCATAAATCCTTGCATGGCTATTAGTTGAAACCAGCCCATTCGCGTTAACATTTGCAGTGCTTGTCATTTTAACATCCTGATTATGTATTTTTAATTGATCGTAAGTACTAAACTGCCTCCCCTGCATTTTTATTATTATAAATATATTTTATTGTGCTTTGTTACAATCTAAATGGTAAAGAGTAGCAATAAAACAAAACAAATACCAGTGGCTCCTGCAATTTGTTCCATAAACCAATACTTACATTGGGAAGACTGAAAACAAAGTTACAGAGCTCCAAGATAGTCAGGAGCTCAGGTCTTAGGGACAAATATGGTGGGAAAACCGAGCCAATTCCCCAGGCCGTGTCGAGTAGAGACATGCAGATCTTCCCCCTCACTTACATCTATGTTTATGCATTTCCATGGCAGTAAATAACCAATAAAGCCATCTCCCATTTTTAAATCAAGTTTGAATTCCGCCTACTTATTACAATTCTGTAACAGAGCTTTGCTTGCAGATTGACATGGTGAAGCCAGGAATCCTGTCTACTTCTGTGATCTGGGAATCCTCAGGCCAACTATTTGTGCTATGAAATCACAATAATCTTCTTCGAAAGCAAGAAGAGCAAGGGCAAAGAGTCTACATTTGACCAAGAAAAATATAGACCTGCCAGACAACATGAAGATAACAGGTTCTCCAAACCCATTGTAACAATAGGGGATTTATTTCAAATACTGTGTATGAGACAAATAATCAGAATGGCAACATGTTTCCCACAAGTCATTTGCTAACAACTGGCTGCTAATTCGTCTGAAATCATGCCATCTGTATATATTTGCTTATCAGGTTTTCAATATATAGATTACACAGTGGGGCGGGGAGGGTGGTTTGCTTGTTCTCAGCTGTTGGCAATTAGAATGAGCCTGCACCAGTCGTGAACATCATCCGTCCTTTGCTTCAGAAAGACACATTGAATTTCTATGCTGCACATTTCTATCATGCAGTTCAAATGCAGCAAAACATCCTGAGAAATTTCCTCCCATCTTCCTATACCACCTAAGTTTGCTTGCAGCCAGCGTCCCCCCATCAAGAATGAATTAAAAGACTTACAGTGTGTAGAGTTCATCTTACAACCAAGGGGGGAAAGACACAGGTGACTAAAGTGTAGGCTTCCAAACTAGGTCAACTGAAACAAATATGTAGCCTATGAGACTTAGGACACCAAGACGCTCTGGGGCAGCGACAAATTCTCTCCATCTCCCTGACAAAGAAGGCACATGCAAGGCCTTTCAAGATTATCAGCTGCAGATGGGGGGTGGGATGCAGTCAAGGTACCTAGAAATCATGAATCAAATTCTCATTAATAATAAGCTCTGAAAATAGACCAGCAAATAGGCTTAAGAAAGAAGTATTGCAATGGGAGGGGAGAGGAATTAGATTTATTCCATGATGACCGAGAGTAGCATCTCAAAATGATGTTGGGAGAGACTGCATTTAAATGTTACGGTGAAGCGGGAACAGCAAAGTTTTGGCGTGCTACATATTGTTAGACACCAACTTCCATAAAACTCAGTGAGCACAGCCAATTGTTGAGGATTATGGGAACTGTAGTGGCGCTGTGGGTAAAACCTCAGTGCCCAGGACTTGCTGATCGTAAGGTCGGCGGTTCGAATCCC
This sequence comes from Podarcis filfolensis, assembly GCF_964270895.1. Taxonomy (NCBI): domain Eukaryota; kingdom Metazoa; phylum Chordata; class Lepidosauria; order Squamata; family Lacertidae; genus Podarcis; species Podarcis filfolensis. The sequence continues at coordinate 10,810,216 of NC_139603.1, forward strand.
TGCGGCGGGGTGAGCTCCCGTCATTCGGTCCCAGCTCCTGCCCACCTAGCAGTTCAAAAGCACCCCTAAGTGCAAGTAGATAAATAGGTACCGCTTTATAGCGGGAAGGTAAACGGCGTTTCCGTGTGTGGCACTGGTGCTGGCTCACCAGTGCAGCTTCGTCACGCTGGCCACGTGTCTTCGCACGGCGCCGGCTCCCGGCCTCTTAAGTGAGATGAGCACACAACCCTAGAGTCGGTCACGACTGGCCCGTACGGGCAGGGGTACCTTTACCTTTTTAGTCCAACCATATTTGGAATGTCACAGGTTTGCAGCCCTGTGTTTATGATAGTTTAGTGCCATGGAAAAGAGCTTAGGTGACTCTTGAGCTCATGTGCTGCCTTTCCCTTCTCCTCTAGCATGGCCATAAGGAGATAGAAAACTTTGGATTCCAATTTCATTTAACCACAATTAAATTCATCTTAATTAAATTTTAACTAAGACTGTTGGACCAGTACCCAATCTATGGTTTGAAATTAGCTCGTTTCAGACAAACCATAGTTAAGATTAACCACCATTGGTTTTTTGGCTTCAAATGAGACAGCAAACTCTGGTTAAGCAAAAAGTGAAACAAAAACTTCAAAACCCGACTTCACGGCCACACTGGAGAAGAAGTTGGGAATGCGGAAACCCAGAGGTTCTCTATGTTACTTCTTGGTTTTGTGTGACATCCAAAATGGGCCATCTGGATAATGAGAGCACAAGAACCACAAGTTATATGAATTGCTTACTGTTCAAGAAGCACATTCTTGGTGTGTTTCAAATAAGAATACTGTGAATGTCCATTATTTTCCACTGCCAATGTGAAGTCAACATATTCACCGTCGCAAATTCATGTCCCAAACAGACAACAAATTCTGGAATATAGTTACAGCTGTACAAAAGAGGAAGGGAGGCTACTGTATGTTAAAGTCAATGCACAATTAAGTCAACTACAGACAATAATATGCATGTGATACACAAGAATGATATGGACTGAGAAAACAATATATCCGCTTTTGCAGATCAATGTCCTGAATGTGTGATCCCAGCAGATGGAAATATGAGAATATCTGAATAAAAAGGTTCTGCACATCCCTCACTTGAGGCAAGGCTCTTTCTCAGGGGCAGAAATCTATACTCTCATTCTCAGAAAATGAATGTGTCTAAACTCTGTTACAGACAGCTTCTTCAGTCATTGTACAAGGATGATAATATGGATTCTACACGGACAAAAGCTTTGCTTGAAAGCTGCGGGGCACTTGCTGGTTTATTCAATATGAATGACTAAACCATTCATATTACCTGCAGCCTTTTTGCAGAGTTTTATGTCAGTATTTCTTGTGTGCTGTGAGAACAGGCCCTTCTAGGCTTTTGTTGTTTCATTTTGTGCATTAAGAGAATGAGGTACAAAGAAACATGGGAGTTAGACATCCCAGTCTGCAAGAGCAGAAAACAGTGGTGAAACTTCAACTTGGCAGGGGAGAGGGCAAGTCAGGAACATTCTTCCTTAGCAGCCCATAGATGACATACTAACCCAACCACAATACATATACTAGAAATCGCTTCCTAAGGCAGCTCTAGACCACCAAGTATAGATTAGGGCAGCTTCTTACATTATGAAAGCATCTTCCTTGCTTCTCCCCACTTGCGTCGATTCTATCATACTCTGATTCAAGTGCGAATGCAGAAATCATGTGAAAGGAAGGAATCACACGGAAAGAACCAAGGGAGAGGTCTCTACCTGAGATTCTTTAATGCAGAGACTGAATGTGGGACCTTCCGCATGCACAGCGTGGTCCTACCATTAGGCATCCTTCTCCTTCAATACATGCTTGTGGTGGCGGCTCTAGCTATTCAGAATGAATTTGCTCTGATGAAGAGGAACAAAAGACCATTTCAGTGTGGAAACTGCATTCCCAGCCAGCAGAAAGAGAAATTGCCACAGAGTTTTCAGTTACTTCTATTGCCAGCAGTTTGCCTGCAATGACGTTCATTATGACACATCTATTGTTCCTGTGCTGACTGACAACCTTCCCTTTTTCAGGCTGCATCTCCCATCAGGGACTTCACAAGACTTTGCAGAAATCAGCAAGGTGGAGTTGCTGTTCCTGGTTCCAGGAGAGCAACACAGAAGGGCTCAGTAGAGGTGGAACTGTACTGCACAAAGCTATCTGCCAATTAATTTAAAAATAACTTCGCACTGTACAATGGGACAAGGCAAACAGTAGTTCAAACATACACATATTACTATGTGCAGTGTAAGTCTGACTGTTCTGCAAGCTTTACAGGGGAATCCTATGTACTTTTACTCAGAAGTAAGCCTCCCTAGCTTTCATGGAGTTTACTTCAGTCTTTGTCTTAAACAGGGGCATGCATTGATCAAAAAATCAATTTGCTCCTTCAAAAAACAGCCCAACTCACTTCAAAGTGCTCCAGAGGTTTCCTGATTGGGTTTGAGTCCAAATCCAAATCCTGAAATTCAGGAAAACAAAGTTTTGCATCTCCCCTATTTACTATTATGGAGGAATTTTAAAAAACGATTATAAAGTTTTTGTTTTCATTTTGAGAGAACTGGATGGTATTCTCAAGCACAGTAGCCCCTTGTGAGTGGATAAATACTACAAAATTACAAATAGGCCCAGTGATTTTTGTGCTGGGTACCTTTAAATTAACTTTTTGGTTTTGGTTTTTAAGGAACCATTTACAATTTTTTTTAAAAAAAAAACCAAAATTATTTGGCAGAAGTGGAAATTTAGATTTCTTTGCTTCTTTTGGAGAGTCCGATAGTGCTAAATTTCAAAACTTTAGCAGTAGCTTTCCAGCAGGAAAAGCCTTTCCAAGCTCGGAGTGATTTTAAAAATGATTCACTTAATATGCCCCCTATCTGCCTATAAAGAAGAAACCAGCAAAAGTGCAGAGAAATAAGTCCAGATGGGGTTTGTGTTAGGATCTTTTAAAGTTGATTTTGAGGTGAAGAACTAAATAGGGCTTTGCTTCCCTCATGGTAGTTTTGGAGGCAGCAATATTATTATAATGCCATATACTGTAAAGGGGTGGGAGCAAGGGCTATGGTGTTATTTAACAAAATAAATCAGGTTTGTGTTCTGCTCAGTTGGAACCAAAGCCCACAGAAACTATGTACAAAGCCAACTTGACGGGGGTGTGTGTGTGTGTGTGTGTGTGTGTGTGTGACAGCGCAACTGGCACAGCTGCATAAAAACTCGAATGTCCTGCATTTTCCTAGCTGACTCTCAGTCAGACACACACACACACACACACACACACACACACACACAGCCATTTCCTACAAGACCAGAGTAGCCAGGCAGGAACTTCAGAGACACTCCTGTAGTGACCAGCTACCTGCACGTGAGGAGGGAAGTGATTCTGCTTAAATCAGGGTCAGATCTACACGCATGGTTTTTAACATTAAGGAAGAGTTAAGGGTTTTGCTGGCACATGATGTCCTACTTTTAATGTTCATAATGTGTTACTAAAATGTGACACCAGAGGGCACAGCAGAGCAACCAGCAGCAGAGACAGTATTTTGACAAAAAAGGTAAAAAAAACCAGTTTAATTTACAAGTATGTCCTGTGATGTTTTAGAACGACATATCTAATATCATTCTAATAACGTTAAACAGGTCAGTGTAGATCCAGCCCAGGTCCTGACTGAAAGACAGAAAGAGGTGTAGCCTCCAGCTTCTATACAAGCTCCTAGTCCAAGCTGCTCCATTGCTGAAGCAACAGCTCTCTTCCCTGCTCCAAGATTCAGCCAGCCTGACATGGGGAAATGAATACTTGAATTTTAATAAAATCCCCTGTCAATCTTGGTGCCATCTACTGGGGCATTCTTCTGCCGAAGTGCCACGGAAAAAAACAGGAACTACTCTGCCACTTAAGATGTCTGGAGACCAGCCACTAATATAATCACATAGTTTTTTTCACTTGTAGGGGGCTTGCACAAGAACAGATTGTACAGTCTGCAAGCCTGTCCCTGCATTTTCATTTCATGGCATGCAACCACACTACCCTTGACCTCCTTTCCATTTATGCCCTTCAAAACCACAGAACAGCAAACAAGTGGTTTTCATGTACTTATCCCTCATAATGTTACTAATGATTCTGTGTGAGCACTGTTTTAGTTCAATTGCAATTTAGGAACCCTACACAGCACACAAGCAATACTGTTAGAGAACAATGAGTAATAGACTCTTTAGATAGTTCCTCTCCTGAAAGCAATAAAGAGAAATTGAATGCAGCCCTATCCAAAATTACTACTCTAGGAGCTAAAGAGGCAGAGAAAAGTATGCTGTTGTCAGCAGTGAGAGAGAAAGCAGACAGGCAGTATTCATTGAGACATTGTCATGCTCTCTTGTCACTGAATTAGGATTCTCTTTGCAGAACTGCCTCCTCTGCAAGAAGATGAAACTCAGGCAAAAGCTTAATCAAAGTGATGAACCCAGGCAATCCAAATACGTCACTGAGCAAAGTTGAATTATACACTATGGCTAAATGATGCAAACTGAGCAAATTTTGATTAATTTTTGCTCAATTTATTCTGGTTTTGCTATCCATAGGGAAGGAGCTATACAGAGCACTAAACACCCCTCCCCACAAATCCTTCTCCCTCTGAGATTTCAGCAAGCAATTCGCACACATCCGCAAACTTATCGCTAAGTTATAGAAACTTGTTTTTATTTTAAATGTAACTCTATCCCAGGAAGCTAATTCCTGCACCCAGCAGGCCATTCCACTGTGGCTTCTTCACCTCTCCTGATACAGCATAGGGTGATACCTTGGTTTACAACCATAATCCGTTCCGGAGGTCCATTTGTAAACAAAAACAGGTTGTAACCCAAGGCGTGCTTCCGCCAATGGGGCCTCCAAAAAACATTTCTTCGTAATAAAAAAAATATGGTTGGAACCCAAAAAAAGGTTGCAAACCGGGACACGCACTTCCGGGTTACCGGGTTACCAGACGTCCCTGTTTCCCGGGGACCGCCCCCGGATTTACAAATCATTCCCCATACAAAATCCATTGAAGTTAAAAAATGTCCCCGGATTCATTGAGAAAAATCTGGTGACCTTAGGTTTGACGTGTTTATAATCCAAAACGTAGGCAAACCAAGACGTATGCAAACCAAGGTACCACTGTAGACATTAACACAAGACGTAGCAGAAGGCCATTTCAACAAATCTTTCCTTTGTTGATTTACACTGAAAATGGAGATCTCAACACTCTTGCAAACATAAAAAACAGCAAACATCAGCTCAGAAAAACAGGATCCTAGGACAAGGATCGGTGGCATGGGGTATCTGTGACATTTAATAGAGCAACTTTGTTAAGAATTTTCGGGTACTTAGAAATGAGGACGTCACACACTCACATTTCATATTCAGATTTAAAATGTTGGGGAATGAGACCTACTTGACCTCAGTTCCTATCCATAAGTTTTTAAAGACAGCTGGAAGATTGTTCTAGCTCCTTTCACAGTATTCCATTTCTTCTGCAGGAGAATATTCATTGCTTTTAACAGTAAGTCAAGTTCTGAATCAGTCTGGCCAGAAACATTCAGACTTCCTTCCATAATCCCAGCTGCCAGGAAACTCAACTGACCCTTCAGTACATCCTTTTTTTAAAATGGCTCTTGTTCAGGGTGGATTGATTTGAATTAACACAATTTAAATCTCTCTCTTACTCTGTTTTACACACACACAATCTAAACCATTTATATCCATCAAATGACCCATTTTGAAATTCATATAGTTCCTGAAACGCATGCACACTAACAGCTTGCTAGAACAATCAAAGCATATTAGCTTGCACCAAAGCCACTTGGAGACATTTGAGCTAGTTTAAACTGGTTAGTCAACACACCAGGATTATAAACATGGTTCGATCTCAGCTGTTTAAACAGGAGTTCCTCAACTTCAGATGTAGTCCAAAGTGGGGCAATGTTTGATGGATGCACATTACTCAGTTTTAAGAAAATACAAGGACAGATTTTAACATAAAAAAAAATTTTTTTCTTTCCAGTAGCACCTTAAAGACCAACTAAGTTAGTTCTTGGTATGAGCTTTCGTGTGCATGCACACTTCGTCAGATACACGTGTGCATGCACACGAAAGCTCATACCAAGAACTAACTTAGTTGGTCTTTAAGGTGCTACTGGAAAGAAAAAAATTTTTTTTTGTTTTGACTATGGCAGACCAACACGGCTACCTTTCTGTAACTAGATTTTAACATGTTTGTGTTCAATTCAGAGTTCATTTCAAAGATGGACACTGTAACTTAAGTTGCCTCACACTATTTCCTTGTCTAGTTCCTGATCCCAGGGCAGAATGACTCCTAAAAGCCATCTGATTTTGTTTGGAGATACAGTGGTACCTCGGGATAAGAACTTAATTCGTTCTGGAGGTCCGTTCTTAACCTGAAACTGTTCTTAACCTGAGGTACCACTTTAGCTAATGGGGCCTCCCGCTGCGCAATTTCTGTTCTCATCCTGAAGCAAAGTTCTCAACCCGAGGTACTATTTCTGGGTTAGCGGAGTCTGTAACCTGAAGCGTCTGAAACCCGAGGTACCACTGTACCAGGAAAGCACTTCCTCTCAGGGCCCCTGCTCCTAACAGGTGAAATCTGCAGGTTATTGGAAGGCCTTCCACTTCCAGGGCCAGCCTGGACCACAGCATTTCTGTCTCTCTCCCCCTCTCTCTCCAGTTCTTAGGACTCCCCGACTCACCTTCTTCATCACTCCCTACCCCTCCTTTCCCACCCCACTTGGAAGAAAAGCCTGGTATTTATTCCTGTTGCTGTGGATCCCACCCTATTAAGCCATGAGCTTACTGTTTGCCCCTTACCCTAGTTACCTGAGCTTTCCTTTTTGTTTCCTCTCCTCCACCACCTAGGGCTTGCTCTGGCCTCTGCTCTGTCCTAATTCCCAGTTCACAGGATAGATCACCATGCATCTTTGTCAATCAGCTACAGGTGCCATTTCACACAGCAGTAGGAGATTAGGCCTTAACTAATTACTCTCTGTGCAAATGGTCTGTGCTTTCATGCTGCTGCAGCAACCTGGCACAAAAGCTATCAGTATTGTTGGTGGTTATAAGAACCCCTGACAGAAAGAGGAAGCATGTCTTAAGACGGCTGTGAGGAGGCGAGGACTTTTAGACAACTGATTTTCATGGAGTAAGACCACCAGGAACGAGCTTCTCTGCTCATTGGGCCTGACACTCAAAAAAAGTCTGTGAAGGTGGTATCTTCCTCACCAACCAAAACGTCACACAACAGTTTGCACGCTTTCAAGTTCACCACATCATCAGGCTAGTTGGTAAACAAAGTGGACGGGAGGGTAAAGCCATGAAGTCTATATCTGGCCAATCTCAAACTGGAGTGTTGGGAGGAGTTTGCAGACTTGCAAATGAGCCTCTGTGAGGAGATAGGCAGGTTTCAGGTTACATCAATGGTGGCCCCACCATTTGAGGAATATAAAATATAGCTATTACATAGATCTGTCTCCATCCTTAGACAAAACAGTCATGGCAGGTGGACAACAGGAATAGAGAGAAATAGGCCATTTGTGAATCCCTGCTTAAGTATGAAATCTTTACTGTTAGCTAATGCTATATTGAATATTTCTTCTCCTATTTGCAAGGGGCCAATTTGCGAGACAAAACCTTCTTCTTTGGCGATCACTCGTAGCCGAGTAAGATTGTCTTCCATAAACACGGTTTTAACAATGAGTCCGTAAGTGACTGTGGAGGCCAATTCTGGATCCACACGTCCTTCCACAGTGGGGACATTGGCTTCCGGGCAGGAGTTGATCTCGGTGTGGATTTGCCAAACGTGCCTTCCTCTTAGCACGTTTCTCCCTTGCGTCCTGAGTTTGAGTGTCTTCAAAGCCCATGACACCTTTGGTAAAGGCTGTTCTCCAACTGGAGCGCTCGCAGACCAGTATTTCCCAGTTGACAGTGTTTATACTACATTTTTTTTAGATTTCCCTTGAGACAGTCTTTAAACCTAAATAAAGCCTCAGGCACCCAGACCACTGCCCAGGGAACAGAATGCTCCTCTCATAGTGAAGCTGAAATTCGTGATCTAAGTGGACAAAGCCATTGGAAAGGAGGCACCTAGAGAACGCCATTCCTTTTGATGCAAACTATATTGCTTTTCAGGGACGCAGGTGGTGCTGTGGGTTAAACCACTGAGCCTTGGGCTTTCTGATCAGAAGGTCAGCAGTTCGAATCCCCACGATGGGGTGAGCTCCCGTTGCTCGGTCCCTGCTCCTGCCAACCTAGCAGTTCGAAAGCACGTCAAAGTGCAAGTAGATAAATAGGCACCGCTCTGGCGGGAAGGTAAACGGCGTTTCTGTGCACTGCTCTGGTTCGCCAGAAGTGGCTTAGTCATGCTGGCCACATGACCCAGAAGCTGTACGCTGGCTCCCTCGGCCAATAAAGCGAGATGAGTGCCGCAACTCCAGAGTCGGTCACGACTGGACCTAATGGTCAGGGGTCCCTTTACTTTACTTATATTGCTTTTCAGCTCCTTGGTGAGAGAAGGAGAAGCCCATGTTGGAGAATGTCCTAGGCGAGAGTTAGGAGGCAAGGCAGCCCAGGTGAGAGATGAGCTGTTGTCAGTTATTTGTATTCATGCACTGTCTTGGCATGGACTGAAGATGTCAGCTCATTTTCTATTGCTGTTATGCTGATTGAGATTAGGGCACTTGTACTCTGCTGTTTTACTGCATTACTTTAATAGACTTTGATTAATTTAATTGGCTTAAACTGCAACGTATTTTTATATTAATGTATTTTTCTGTTGCTGCTATTTAAGCGATAGGGATTAGTTAGTGAAAGGTTTGCTAAATGTGTTGATTATTCTCATTTATGGGAGGAATTGTGTTTGATGTTTAGGGGAATTTAAGTGATGGAATGCTACTTTTGTTAACCAGCTAATATGAATCAATTTTTTTAAGGAAATTAATAATAATAATATTTTTTAAAATTTATATCCTGCCCATCTTGCTGGGTTTCCCAGCCACTCTGGGTGGCTTGCAACATGTATGAAAACACAACAAAGCATCAAACATTTAAAAAAACCAAAATATCCTGTACGAGCAACGAACAAACCAATAAATCAATAGACACCAGTAATGACAACAACCACAACAACCACAACCAGTTTACAGTTATACCCAAATTAAAATAATCGCCAACCCCAACTAAACATTAATGAATGGAGGGGAGAGAGACTTTCTGCAGGCAATGGCTTTTCCACCTGTCTTGCTCCAACCCCCAACCCCGGGACCCTTTCCCAGACCATGACTTTGAGAACAGCAGAAATAGCTGGGAAGAGAGGAATTCAGGGATAGTTTTAAATAATTTTATAAGTTGTGCATCCTTGTTTCACAATATTCCTAAAGAACATGAAGTACTGGAAAATTGTGGGGGGGGGGGTTTGCAGGGAGAATCCTATTACATGGAGGGCAGGTAGTTTTTGTTTTTCATGTACAGTAAAACCTTCTAGTCTCAGGGAAATATATTTGCAGCCCAGTTAGCTGCTGGAGAGTTTTGAGGGCATATATTCATTTTGACATTTCTCTCCCCCCCCCCCCCGCAATTTTTACTTTTTTTATGTGGCATATTAAGTGTATGCTTTTTATGTAATTAATAATAATAATAAATAATAATAATAAATTTCATTATTTATACCCCGCCCATCTGGCTGGGTTTCCCCAGTCACTCTGAAGTGTTACATCGCCACAGCCTTCCATCAGGCTACAGGAGAAGGGTCCACAGTTCCTCTGTTGAAAGGGTAGCAACATTTGACTGCTCTCCTTGAAATCTTTCCATTTCAGCTAGTCATTTTAAAAACACTGTAATCAAGGAACAGTGTTTGGCTTTTATTTTCTTCCCCCAACCCTCTTCCCTCCCAATACCCTTTTCCTTTTGTGTTGCATCTTAGATTGTAAACTTGAGGGCTCGGAATAACTTCTGATGCTTGTAAGCTACTCTGACAGCTTTCTTTGACCAAGGAGTAAGATAAAAATGCTTCACATAAATAAATTCAGTTTTATTGCACGCTTATATGGTCTGCAGACCAACTAAATAAATAAATTTTAACTCCTTTGCAGTGTAATCCTATACCTGACCCCTCAGATGCTAGTCACATTGTTTAAAATGGGACTTACTCCTAGATAAGTGTGTATAGGATTGCAGGCTGGTGTCAAAATGACACACAGGTGGACAAGACTCACTTGGGCACTGACCTCCAAGGAGATTTTCACCTGTTTAAACAACAGCCTAATCCATTATACAAATTACGACTTTAGATTTTTCATAGTCTAGTTGCAACAAAACACATTTTCACTTAACAGTTACATATTTACAGGCAATTACACAAATACGACGCAAAACACAACCCTAAATTATTACTAGACTTGAACTATTTTCGGATTTTAAAGCCTAGGGCCACAATTTTGAAATTCAGTTACCCAATAAGGCTTACCCTTTTACAACTTATTAGACTACAGAACACTATTTTGGCTCAGCCTCCACAAACACACAGGAAATTGGAATCTAAGGTTGGTGCTTTAACAGACATGCCCCGGGATCAGAAATGATGTTGTGTAATGTCACAAGTTGCGGTTCCTTACAACCTATCCTCCAGGCATTCACATTTTTTCTTGGTCTTTCAGGCAATTCTCCAGATGATGAGGACGGTTCTGTATTGCTGTATGAAACACCTGAGCCGTAGTGTGCTGCATGGGGAATCTTTGGGAAACTTGACCCATGTCTGTTTAGAACTTTAGGCTTATAATGGTGGAACCATGTTTTTGCTACTTGCCACAACTATAGGAGCACTCCCGTGTTCCTAAAACAGCCTTGTTATTCTCATTTCATTGACATAACTTTGTCAACAGAATGCCATCCTCGCTAAACAATGCTGGATTCCCTCCTGACCAGCCTACATCTTCCTCCATCAAACAAACAAACAAACAAACAAACAAACAAACAAACCCAACAATCTGTTTCTCTTGCATTCACTGTGCCTGCAGAGGATCCTGAACCAGGTGGAAGCTCTACCTACATGTAGGTAGGTACCAAGCTCTGGCCATAGGAGGAAGCTATAGGGACCCCAGGCAAGACAGTCATCTCTTAACAACAGTACATCAGAGCGTGTGAATTAGTACTGTCTTACTGGTACCAAAGGCTCCAGCTCAGATCTTCTCACTCATCTGACCATCACATAGATTTTGGTGTTATGATAACCATTTGCTTCATTTTTGCCTTACTCTTCAGTTTGACACAAGGTGGACCTGATACTATGGCACTTGTATTACTTCCCATTACATCACACACCTCACTCGCTCACCTTGTTGTGGTGAATGGGCTTGCACGTTCCTATGACCCTTGTGAGCAAAGCCATCGGGAGTATCGTACTCCCAGCAGGGTCACCCAAGGCAGTAAGGTCAAAGGGGAGGAGCTAGACAAAGAATGATCCAAGAAGTCCTCAACAGCAGAATAGGCGGGGGATTGGCAGAAATGACTGGCAGAATCCGGGACCAGGGAGAAGAGGCGGTGGAAGAAGATTGGAAGAAATTTAAAGACTATCTACAGAAATATTGCAAAATTAATGAATGTTAGAATGATGTTGGATAGAAATTAAGTGGTTTCCAGCTGTAATGCTTTAAGAATATGGAAAAAGGGTATAAATAGGTAAAAAAAGTTAATAAGAATATGCAAAAATGAATTGATAATGGATGAAAAGACTGAGTTATAAAATGTCAAGTTATAGAGATAAGATGAATGAAAGAGGGTAAGGATTTGCTGATTTGATTATTTAAATGGGAATACAAGAAGGGGAGGTGTGAGGAAGTCAAAGAAACAAGCAAATGAGTTTTAAAATTATGAAAAAGAATTGTTTTTAATCTTTTGTATCTTTTTGTGTGTGTGTGTTTACTCTTTTTTTTCTTGTTTTTTTATTATGTGTTTTTGTATATCTGTTTTTTGTAAAATCTTAATAAATATTTCTTTTTAAAAAAAACAGCAGAATAGGCGGAAGATAACAACTGGCAAGTTACAACAGCTCTGAAGGTGGATGGAGGCAGCAGCAGATAAGAATGTACCAGTCATCATGATACTCATGCCATCGGAATAGAGCCTTACTGTGAAGACTGTGCATTGGTCAGCGTGCACTGATCTACACACATAAAACAAATCCACGTGCAGGCATCTTCCAAAAACCCATCCCAAACCCAAAAAAGTCTCATGGCGATCGGCAAATAGTAACGGGGGCAGGACCGTGAAATCTGGAAGCCCCTAGTCCTAAACCAGCACATGGCCGCTGGATACAGATTCAGTCGTTCTGACTCAAGGAATGAGGCAGTTGAGCAGCTTGGCAGCTGTATCCATGACTGAACAGTCCTATTTAGGATCCACTCTGCTCACCCCGTAAAGGAGGAGAGGCTAGAAAAGGTGCCCTAGGAAGGCACGTCACCGTGATCAACTCCCACCCAGAAACCTATGACCCCACTGCGGAAGGGCATGTGAATTCAGAATTGGATTCCACAGTCACTTACGGACTCACTGTTAAGATTATGTTCACGGAAGACAATCTTACTCAGCTATGAGTGATTGCCAAAGAAGACAACAACATCCACATATTTGCTTATTTACAAGCCACAGCACCCAGGCAGAGAGTAAGGGGACTGATAAGGCATATCAAGCAGATAAAACTTCACAACTAAAGGTCAACACTGCCCATTTCACTACCACATCATGCTGCTCACAGCTGATGGGGAGGGTAGGAATATGCCTGCCATTAATACCTGGAGTGCACACTCAATAGTGATTGTTTACCCTCACAGTACAGTGGTACCTCGGGTTACAGACGCTTCAGGTTACAGACTCCGCTAACCCAGAAATAGTACCTCAGGTTAAGAACTTTGCTTCAGGATGAGAACAGAAATCACACGGCGGTGGTGCGGCAGCAGCGGGAGACCCCAATAGCTAAAGTGGTACCTCAGGTTAAGAACAGTTTCAGGTTAAGAACGGACCTCCAGAACGAATTAAGTTCTTAACCCGAGGTACCACTGTACTAACGAAGCCCTGATATTGGTCGTCTGACCTTCATCCCCTCAAAGGCTAACATTCCGGATTTAAGGGGGGGCTCAAGCCATGAACCATGCACTTGCTCCCTCATTTCCTTGAGTCAATAGCTGAAGACTCAACCCATTACCTTTCCAAATAATCCACCAATGTCGCTTTGAGTTCAAGCTACAGTTCATCGGCAGTGATACAGACAGTAGGCACAAAAGAACAGACATTTTATTTTTATCAGAACTTAGTCTTTGTGACAAATACAACCATGTGTCAATGTTACTTCCAATGTCTAATGAATTACTACAGGCAGACGGCAGGCACATTTTGTCACCGACTTAACAGCTGTTTTTAAGCGACAGCAAAGGCTATATAACTGCTAACTTTCTAAAGATGTGGAAGGCTAGCACGATGGCAGGCAGAGAAATAGCACTGTTACCTTGTCAACTTTAGCAACTTCTGTGAAGGATCTCTATTAACACCAAGGGCCATGATGTTGCAGAAATGAACGCACTTTGTGAATGCTTCCCAGCTGCCCTTCTGTACCTCTGTACATCAGTCAGGTTAGAACTCCCAGCGGGTTTGCACAGTACTGCTATGCTGAAGCCATAAGGTAACCTATTTAACAGGGGCATAGACCCTGTCAAAGGAACCAAGCAGCTCTGAGGTCTCCCTCCTTCAAATTACTGTTGCCAGAGATCTGTTCTTGAAAAGGGGAAAGGGGGGGAAGCTGCAAAGCACAGATTCACCCCCTCCTTTCCTTCCTAGCTGTGTTTTATAGGCAGCAAATGATCCCTCCTAGCTCAGATTTGCTTCCCCTGCCTACCAGCTCCATTTTATTTAGACTCCTACAAGAACAGGAAATGCCTCTCTCATCCTTAAGCTAAATATAACACTCCATAAAAACAGATTATAAACTTTTTTTTTAGAAAAAGGGTATCATAAACCAAAGAACCAGCAACCATTTCAGACATTTATGGAAGCACTAGCCAGGAGTCCAAGAACTGCACAACTTGTTCTGCATGCCCAAGGGAGCTATGAGCTTATATTTCCTCAAAACCGTAGCCCAACAAAGTCACATATCAAGTCACTACTTATTACTAAGCATTTATTAAGCTGTATCCCAACCGGCACCAGCCTAGTTTCTCAGCATTAACTGCAAAATAACAATAGTTGGCTATGGGTATTTCTAGCCGACTTTGCAGATGAATAGGTATGGCCCAGATTGGTCTAGAAGGGAAGTGATTTTCTGTTGTCAAATATACAACAAGCTCCCCAGCTCAGATCACCTCTCTTTCTTAATGTGACATGGAGACACAAGCTTTTTCTCACACATGCCTGAATGTGGAAACTCATGGGCAGTTGACATTCATAGTTTCTACCACATCTGCACTGGCCAAGATTCAAATAGGATAAAAGTTAATTTGACGTAGTAAATAATTTTAGCTTTTTAAGTAATTTCAAAATGCACTGTTATTTAACAAAAAAATGTGAATGATATCCCAGTGCCTTTGTGCTCATTCACCACAATATTGGAAGTCAAGAGCAGACTTATTTCTTGGAAGTAACTGAGCAGAATACTGTCTGCGTATTTTCATCTTGAATGCCCATCAGTAAGAGAAGAGAGACTTCTTCCTTTAAAAAGAATCTAACATTCAGGGAACAGCCTGGAATATCCCTGAGGAGTTAAGTCCCTGCACTGCAAAATAAAAATAAAACCACCCATTGCTCTCATTGCTACAATCCTACTACTGTACAGCACTTCCAAATGAAGAGACTAGGTAAAGACCACAATTCAAAGCTGCATGCATTTCAGCAATTTAATGCTAGAGGTAGCTTAACCAGCGATTTTCCTACTCTTTCTCCAACTTTTCAGTATCATGTTATCAATGCACTTCAAAAACATCCTTTGTTACATTCGCCATTGCCTTCTTTTAGCTCTTTTCCTGCCGATCAGGGTTCCGCCCGCCCCCCAGCAAGATCACTATGTTGTATCTGTCGTATCTGGATGCCGTCATCGCGTGCTAAAATCTGCCAGTATGCTGCAATATCGGTTTTCAAGAAGATGCAGCCTCGTGAGTATGCAGGATTTGTCCTTCGTCTGTTCTTGATACATAATTGTGCAATTAAGGCTGCATTGCTATGGCAATATCACCATCACGTCACATCGTCTGTCAAATTTATATATTCATTGATGCCGCATCAGTCACAAAGGTTTAAGAACTCCCAGCTCTGATGTCTTTTGTAGTCATTCATAACGTTGGACTGACAGTATAATTTCTAACAGGTAACAGACATTTGCCAGGTAATAATTTAACTTCTAGGGCACTATGCTAAGGTACCGGTAACTATGGCTCCCTACATACTGATACCCTAAAATAAACTGAAGGTAGTCAAGGCCTACTTATGCAAGCCCACAGCAAGAATCACAGACTTACAGTACCATATACCCTATGAATTGTGAATATCTAGGACACGGGCATTTTAATGCACCTCTATTTCCCACAAGATACAAACTGGCCATAGTTATAAGAAGGCTTCTGTTTAGCAATGCCAAATGGCAGTGATAGCAGAGGTAACTGTTGGTTCAAGGAAAAAATAGGTACTGTGTATAGAAAGGAAAATTCCCTGGATGCCATGGAATTATTATTATTGGCAACCCTGTATAAGGATTTTTAAAAAATGTTTCTTATTATATATTTTTATATGCTGGAAGCTGCCCAGAGTAGCTGGGGCAACCCAATCAGGTGGGCAGGGTACAAATAATAAAATTATTATTAAAAATGGTTAAGATCCAAGTAGGGGCAAATACTCTTTGGTGAGAGAACCTCCCAGCAGAGATTTAAAATCACAAAATATTCAGCAAAGGAAAGCATGGAAATATAGGCTGTTAGACCTTTAAAATATGCCCTTCTGAGCTCCAAATCTTTCCTCAGGATAGGAAAAGACCACACAATTAGACAAAGGTCAAATATTTAGGAGTGTGGATAATGCCCAAGCATACTAATGCTTTTAAGGACAATAATGAAAAAGTATGGAAAGAGATTCAGAGAAACACTTCCAACACTTCCAAGTTGGGGAAGGATGAATTTGGGAAGAATATCAGCCATAAAGATGAATGTGCTACCAAAAATATTATTTTTATTTCAAAGAAGTCCAATGATCGGCAACACAGGATGCTTCAAGGAATGGCAAAGAGATATTATGAGATTTATCTGGCAGGGAAAGAAACCAGGAATAAAATATAAATTACTAGTGGATTTGAAGGAAAGAGGTGGCTTCTCCCTGCCAGACTTAAGATTATATTATGAGGCATCCTGTCTTTGCTGGTTAAAGGAATGGTTGACATTGAATAATACACAGGTTTTGATTTTAGAAGGACTTTTAAAAGCTAAGATACACAAAAGTTTTACAAATCATACTATTAAGAGAAATTTGTACAAGGTATGGGAGAAAAACAAAAATTTGTTAGAAAGAAATACACCATGGTGGCTTTCCCCACTCGAAGCGATATCAATGAAAAATGGGAATGTGGGGGGTGGGGGGACTGGGCGACATACAGGGATTTATCAACAGAAAAGTACTGGGAAATAGCATTAAAGAGGTTTGAAGAATTAGATTGACAAGTAATTGATTGTTTACAATATTTTCAACTCAATGAAGTTTTCAAGGCGGATAAAAGGATTTGTTTTTTTAATCAAACCTCGCAAACTGAAAGAGAGTTACTAAGGAATAATGATTAAAAAAATTCCAAAATGTACAAACTATTATTAGAATAGGAGACAAAAGACGAGCAGGTGAAATTGGTCATGATTCACTGGGCTAGAGATATATGTCATAATATTGATATGGCTACATGGGAGAAGTTATGGAATGTAGATCTGAAGTTTACACTAAAAGAAAACTACATGATAATGATGTAGAATCTTTATTTGCTTAAGCCACTAGCCATAGCAATAGAATGAAATAAAATATACTGAAAATAGAGGTAAAAACTTAACTATCCAGAATACATTTTGGAAGTTTACATCAATAATCAAATAACAGATGATAATGATGTGTAGATGGTATTTAACTCCTAGCAGATTGGCAAAAATGTATAAATCAAAATCAAACACATGATGGCAATATAAAGAAAAAGAAGTTATTTTTTACCATATGTGGTGGTCTTGTAAGAGAGTAAAGGTTTTCTGGGAGATGATCTCTAACGAATTGAAGAAAATGTTTAAGATAACTGTTAATAAAAAAACTAGCTTTTCTTCTAGGGATTGTAGTTACTGAGATTCCAAAAAATTTGGAAATACTGAGATTTCCAAAAAATAAATAAAAAAATTCTGCTTCTTCATGCCCAGCCCTGCAGCTCCGTCAGAGAAAGAGAGAGGAGGGTGGGTGGCAAGGCTGCTGCCCACTCTCCTGGACTGTGGCGCCTGAGTGCATCCCCTGTCCCTTCTTGCAAAGCGAGCCGCAGGGGGCTCCCTCCGCACCCCACACCCCTTGGTGGCACGCAGCATGTGGCGTTTCCTTACACTCTGCCACTGGGGAGTGATAGGCAACATTATGGCGTAGACTTCATGTCGTGGGTTTTAAAACATACACACAAAGAAGTCCCCTTTTCAGAATTTATTAAAATAGTCCAGGGTGCCTTGGGCTACGAGCTGAAAACTGATGGCTTACCTGTTGTGAAGGTGCCTTAATTATTATTTCCTTGCCTTTTGAGTCAGCAACTAAGCGAGTCCCATAGTTTGATAGGCATTTTGCATTACTGAACTTTTAGTAGAAGCCCCACTGTAAAAGTCCTTCGTTCCCCCACCCTACTTTTAACTTCTACGGTTCCATTATGTGCACAATTGGAGTAGGTCCCTTTGAAGTCAGTAGACCTCTCTTGTGAGCAAGCATGCATAGGATCAGGTCGTTCGTCTGGTTTTCTTACTGACGTGATGTGATAACCAAGCCTATGCATATTCACTTGCCCAGTGAAATATACAAAAAATGCCTTATATTAAATTGCTGCCATTGTGCTTATCTCTCTGCTTTAGTGCCCACTACCTATGGGAAGCGGGTGGTGTTGTGGTCTAAACCACACAGCCTAGGGCTTGCCGATCAGAAGGTCGGCGGTTCAAATCCCCGCAACAGGGTGAGCTCCTGTTGTTCGGTCCCTGCTCCTGCCAACCTAGCAGTTCAAAAGCATGTCAAAGTGCAAGCAGATAAATAGGTACCGCTCCGGCGGGAAGATAAATGGCGTTTCTGTGCGCTGCACTGGTTCGCCAGAAGCGGCTTAGTCATGCTGGCCACATGACCCGGAAGCTGTCTGAGGACAAATGCTGGCTCCCTCGGCCAGTAAAGCGAGATGAACACCACAACCCCAGAGTCGTCCGTGACTGGACTTAACAGTCAGAGGTCCCTTTACCTTTACCTATAAGACACATTAGTTGCTTTCGTCCCTCTCTGCTGACCAGTTTGGGAGGTTGATGCTAGAATTCTTGATCTGTAATAGATGTACATTCGTACTTTTAGATGCAGGCCATTTCAGTATATGGTTCATAGTAACCTGTAGGCAACTGGTCCCTTGAGCTACCATTTAGATTCTGACTCCATCCCAGTCACTGATTCCTGTCAGTAGACCTTTAGGTTCTCGTGAAAAGCAGCTCATACAAGCCTAAAGACTGCTCAACCCAGTGCAGAACTATTAATAATAAAAAATATCTACATGGTTTTCCAAAGAACATCCTAACATTTCAAAGGTATCAATCAATATATCTATAAGGTGTTGTTCTTACCTGTACCAAATTCCATCCTATTAGGGATTCAGCAATGATGGATGTTACGGTTGTACATACTCCACCAAAAACCATTAGGTGTGTAGGTCCATATTTTATTGCATCGTAGAAGGCTTTAAGTCCCTTTGCATTGTCACACTGAAGGGGGGAAACAAAAATAGCTTGATCACTAAATGCAATTTAGTATTGGCAACATTAATATTTGATCAAAGTTAAGTATTTAGCATAACAAACCACAAAGATGCAGCACAATACTCAACAAACAACAAACTTTAAAGTGTTCCTATTGGTCACTTTGAAAGCTACTGATGCAAATGGCTGTAGCTTGCCCTTCCACGTACTAAAACTGAAATCTCAACTTCACGACTAAAGGTCAACACTGCCCATTTCACTACCACATCATACCTTGGGGGGTACTGTTTTTATTTGTTACTAGTTTCGCATTTTTTTGTTACTAGTTATGCATTTTTGTATTTTTATATTGTAAACTACCCTGCGATCCTCGGATTAAGGGTGTCATAGGAATTTGATGAGTAAATAAATTAAACAAAGGAACAGGCAGAGAATAGGCACGTAAAAAGCCAAGTTCTATACGATCAATTTAATTGTGTAACCAGAATCCATCAAAATAAACCACACCCACACCCCCAAGTTTTCCTCCACTGCTGGTTTCCATAGCATTTCAATGCTGCTTCAGGCTGAAGGACACTCTCTTCAGACTTTTGCTGTAACAGTTCTTATGTCATATCTGTAGCTGGGTGAGGTGTTTGGGCATAAAATGCAAAATAATGCCCCAGGCGCCTTTGGGGCATCATCTCACTATCAACGGAGAAGAATGACCAAACTGCAAGTGGACAGAGACACGGGAGCCATCACCAATATGGCCACAACTCCTTCCTGCACAGACTTTACCTTCGTCCATAGCCCAAACAAGGAGAAGAAAAGCGCAACCCTCTGCCCTCAAAACCCTTAACCCAAACGTTACAGCTGAGCTACATCTCAGGCAAAAGATCTTGAAGTTAGGAAGCTGCAGGTAGCTCGCTGAAAATTTAAAATGTCATCATTTTAACAGAATACAGAAAACTTTCTTTAGGCCAGGTGCAAATAGGATTCCAAAAAGACTGTACTCCTTTACAGTGCAGACTGCACTAATTTCAGCATTGACAAAGTTAAGCACCATTATTCTGGTTCTGATATGAGCTCAGGACAATTTATATCCACCTGACAGTGTCAGAAGCTGACAGATCTGGTGCAGCCACTCATTGAAAAATGCACTTAATGCAGAAGGATTATCCAACCATGCTTTAATGACTGCAAGAGCCACTACTTCGTGTTCTGTGCTACCAATATATGAGTTTCTTCACACATTGCTTCTCCTGAATCATATTCCAGAGATTTAAGCACACACTTAAAACATAAAGATGATCAACAAGTGCTGGAAAACAATGCAACTCATTCATGCACATACATCAGAGAGCTAAGACTAGCTGCAGCTCTCTTTTGTGTGTCAGCTCAGCAATAAATCTGTAATGTGTGGAATAGCCCCACGTGGAATGAAAAATTAAATATACACAACCTAAAACAGTTGTAGTCGTAGCAATGCTCGCATCCATGTAGCTCAATGTTGCATAAACACAAGGGGATGCAAAACAGGGGTACCTTGGTTTACAACCATAAACTGTTCCAGAGGTCTGTTTGTAAACCAAAACAGGTTGTAACCCAAGGCATGCTTTCGCCAATGGGGCCTCCCAAAAAAAATTGTTCGTAATCCAAAAAAAATGGGTTGTAATCCCAAAAAAGGTTGCAGACATGGGACACGCAATTCCGGGTTTGACGTGTTTGTAATCCAAAATGTATGCAAACCAAGAAGTATGCAAACCAAGATACCACTGTACAGTGGTACCTCTGGTTGCAAACAGGATCCATTCCGGAGCCCCGCTCGCATCATGAGCAGAACGCAACCCGCGTCTGCGTGTGCCGCGATTTGCAGCTTCTGCGCACGCGCATGATGTCATCCTAAGCATCTGCGCATTTGCGCGAGTGGCAAAACCAGGAAGTAACCTGTCGCTGCAGGACGCAACCTGAAAAGACATAACCTGAACCGAACATAACAAGAGGTATGACTGTATTACATTTTCAAAGTGTATGTGAAGAAGTTTGTAAACAAGTGTTTCCATACAGTTTCCAAAACTTGTTGCAGAATTTGCAATTCTGTATACACTTCCATGAAAGAAAGCTCCACTTATCACAGTATGTTACTGAAACAGTGCACTAAACTGTTCCATGCTTTCAGCTGCATGCTTAAATGTTTTCTGACAATTTAGTTTTAGTTTAGCTTTTGACCGGCACTATGTTATGGTCACCACCCTGATCACCAGGGAAAGATCTCCAGGGCACCATGATGTCCACAGGCACCATGTTGGCGACCCCTGCATTTGGTCCTGGGTGAAAGGATAGGATATATATGTAATAAATTGAGACATACGCTCTTATGAATATTCAATATATGAAGGATCTATGCCCCATTACATATCCAATATTGTCAGCTCTGGGTGCAGCTCTTTGGATGTCTCGCATGTGGAGGTTGTCCAAAGCTTGGTTACCTGCAACCCTTTCAACGGTAAATGCTGAGGAATGACTCTGTATCCAAAGTCTGCATTCTGCTTCACCATATTAGCAGCATAATCCAGGCCTCTCCATCCAGACTTTGGGAGTCTCCCTAGGCCAGGGGTAGGCAACCTAAGGCCCAGGGGCCGGATGCGGCCCAATCGCCTTCTCAGTCCGGCTCACGGACGGTCCAGGAATCAGTGTCTTTTTACATGAGTAGAATGTGTCCTTTTATTTAAAATGCATCTCTGGGTTATTTGTGGGGCATAGGAATTCGTTCATTTTCCCCCCAAAAAATATAGTCCGGCCCACCACATGGTCTGAGGGTCAGTGGACTGGCCCATGACTGAAAACGGTTGCTGACCCCTACCCTAGGCCATGCCTCTCCACAGGCCAAACCCCTCCTTTTTTATTTCCGATATATAACAACAATTACACAAAAAAAGGAAAAAGGATACAAAAACAAAATCCCAACTTACACCTCCCCACTCCAGGAAGGGTCGGTCTGTTCAAGTTTGCCAAAGTTCAAAACTAAATGGGATATCAGCTCTGCCCAAGGAATGACAGATTAACAGCAATAACCGGGGGAAATGAAAACATAACATCTTACAAGGACGGGGAAAAAACACCACCGACATAATTAATTGCCACACACAGGAACAAGGATATAGCTCGAGTTCCTCACTTGTGGTTTTAATGTGTCAACACAAACAAAAGATATTAATATAGCAGTTGTTGTATAAGGGATTATTATGATGACCGGAATGTAATGGAAATTAATAAGATTTTGTAAAGCAGAAATAAAGAAAATAATCAAATCAGGTGGTTGCCATTCTTCAGGGTTATCAGTATTTTATAAAAGGATGCTCTATTTCAACAAAATAATCTACAGCGTTTGTATTATTCAATGCATGCAATCTCTTTGTTAATTTTCTGATACAGCGATGGACCACACATGTTCCAACCCCTTCCGAGATTCTGTGCCATTGGTAGGCGTGCTGCTACTAAAATAAAAGCAATCAATTCTTTATAACAAAGGTAGAAATTTTCCTTCTTTAAAAATCCAAACTTGGGGTACATTCCACATGTTGACCAGTAATATAGCTTATTCCTGTAAATATCCTCTGACACAAGGGCTTTATATGCACAAGACATCCACCACACGCAGATATACTATGGCAGTCTCTACAGCACAATAGTGGGGTGGTTTTCTTAATACGGCTACTTAATATGGAGGATTCCCTGGAAATGACCCTGATGTTGGGAAAGCTTGAGGGCACAAGGAGAAGGGGCCAGCAGAGGACAAGATGGTTGGACAGTGTTCTCGAAGCTACCAGCATGAGTTTGACCAAACTGTGGGAGGCAGTGGAAGACAGGAGTGCCTGGCATGCTCTGGTCCATGGGGTCACGAAGAGTCGGACACGACTAAACAACAACAACAAATATGGAGGATGGAGAACAGGTGGTGTAGAAGAAACAGCTGGCTTTAGCACGGCTGGAATGTAATCTACTTTACAAATGTGAGAGACACACTTAGTGTTCTGCTCACTTTTCACCCACCACAGGCACACAGATCGTGGAAGGTTAAAGAGGTGACTCTCTCCTTAACCAGAGCCCAAAACAAGTATCAAATAAACCAAACATCATCCTCCAGCTCATCCAAAATATTCCTTACCACTCTATATTATTTGGTAACATAGTGAATAAGTAACAAAAAAATTAATTTAATGTGCTTAATTAAATCAGTCATCTCACTTTAGTAGTCCAATCTCCATTAGTTTTAGGTTGTCCTGGTGCAAGAGGACAGGATTCTTGCGCCTTTAACATCTGTGCAGATGAGGGGATTTCAGAAAGTGCAGCTAGCATGTCAAGCTATAACTGCTGAAATTCTCTCTTCTGTACAACTATTAAATGCGCAGGAACCCTGTCCTCTTTTTCAGGCCAGCCTAATTACAACCTGCAATGTCAAAAGGAACCACATTGTTGTGATTCACAAAATAATATGTTCAGATTTGTCTCTGTCTCTCTCCCCACCCCCACCCCCCACAGACCATTTACCTCAGGAGAGGCCAGCTGGCCAGGGAGATCAGATGTTTCATATTCAGCAATTACACTAATGCTCTTGCTTAAGCCATATCCATTCACAGAAAAGAGGACAACGTGAATATGTCAGATTATTCAGATTAAATAGGCAAATAAGTAGGGACTTCTCTTTGAATTTAAAACAGTGCTATTTCCCACATTAGATACTGTGACAACCATATTAACAAGTTCAAAGCAGACACATTGGCAAGGGAAAAGTGTTTTCCCTGTATCTCTTGTGAAAGTGTTTGAAGTAAATTAACACATATTTGCATCTTACCATTCTTAATTAAGCCAGTGCTTCAACTATCTTTACCAACACCTTAGGGGTGGTCTCTACATCAGCACAGCAGTATTTCTCCCCAAGACAACTAAAGTGGGGGGAAACAACTCACTCAACTCCTCATACTTTAATAGACTGGTGCAGATGCAATAGAAATAATTCCTTAACCATGGTTAAGGAATCAGAAATACTAGGGAGGATTGCAAGCTCCATTCACCTGCCCCATCCTAAAGAAATTGTGCCGCCAGCCTTAGCCGCGTTTAAGAGG
Organism: Podarcis filfolensis; assembly: GCF_964270895.1. Taxonomy (NCBI): domain Eukaryota; kingdom Metazoa; phylum Chordata; class Lepidosauria; order Squamata; family Lacertidae; genus Podarcis; species Podarcis filfolensis. The sequence goes on from NC_139603.1 coordinate 10,834,358, forward strand.
ATTGTGTCAACAGTAAAATTAGTGCTGTGTAGTGTTCATTCTTAACTATGCTTAACTAGGATTAAGAGGGCTGTGTCAACCCTTGGTTAGTACTATGTAGACTTCACTCTTAACTATGTTTTAACCAGCATCAAGTCTTACTTTCAAAGTAACCCTGGTTAGCATTTACCAAGCTTGATGTCAAAGCTAACATAAACCTGCGGCTGGAGGGAGGGGATGATACATGAAAGACAGGAGACAAACTGGGAAAATCGTTGAGTTCACCATGCTTGTTCCCAGTCCCTTTACCTGTGGTTTTAAGATGAACCATGTTAAATCTGCACTGGCCATATGACAATTCATTTACTCCAAAACAGGACAGGAACTACTCTTCCTTCTTCCAATACAACATTCCTAGCTATGTCCACTCCAGAAGCAGCCTAGTTCCTGGACATGAGGTCACATTACATTTTAGAATACAGTTCTGCCGATGTGCTGTTTCAGACTGTAGCAAGAAATTGTTGGCAGTGGAACCCAATACAGTGGTACCTCTGGATACGAATGGGATCCGTTCCGGAGCCCCATTCGCATCCTGAAGTAAACATAAGATGTGACTGCGCGTGCCGGCTTTCACCGCTTCTGCGCATGATGTCATTTTGAGCGTCTGCGCATGCACGAGCGGCGAAACCCAGAAGTAACACACTCCGTTACTTCCGGGTCACCACAGAGCGCAACCTGAAAATATTCATCCCGAAGCTACTTCAACCCGAGGTATGACTGTAATATAATGGGGCTCACCTGCAAAGATACTTACTTAGATATGGCCTCATTATTATTTAAGTCACAAAACAATGCCTCTCTGTCAGAGGCAAATTGGGGTGGGGTGGGGACATATTTCTCAAAAACAAAGAGCAAGAATCCGCAGCTCTTATCATTTCACCAAGGCCCCTTGCTGTCCCATAAACTTTCAGGACATAAGACAGAGGACATACCTAAGGGCTGCCAATCACTGTTAAATGCAAGCCTTAAAAGTCTGCCTCTGCACCTTGATATCTGTGCCGTTTCTTAGCTTTGCAGATTAATTGCTCAAATGAAAAATAGGAATATCTGTTTCTCATTTAGATATTGTTCTTCCCTGGATTTCTACAACTCCCAGCTCAACACTTTCTTTTTCCCCCAAACCTAATTCTAAATTTCAATCTCTACCTTCAGTCTCACAGTAATGATAATGGGACTACTGATTGCTATCACTGAGCGCCGGGAACCCTCAAAAGGAAAATATTTGGCCTCTGTGAATAGTGGATCTTGATAAGGATTGTTGAAAGCAAATAAGTGTCTTCTTGTTCCGTTACCTATTTTAGTGACAATAACTATTTAATTGTCAACGAGAGACACCATAAACATAAGAAACTACTGAAGTGAACAAATATAGTCTGCCTGTGGGGTTTTGCCATAGAAGTGTTCTAATATGTACAAATCATTGGTGGAGGAGATGGCCCAAAACAGAGGCTCTTAATTAAGTCCTCAAAGCAGGGTTGGTCAAACGGCCAACCCACAACCCAGTGGCCCTACAAAATCTATGTTTTCACACTCAACCAACAACAACAACAACTCCAAAACACCTTGTCTACTCTGCAACTTAGCTAATATTGTACAATCGGGTGGACACTGTGAGAACATAATCAAGGAGAGATCAAAGCATGAATGAATGAAGCCACTGTAAAAACCATCAAAACTTTACAACCATCCCAAGCACAGGCATCGCCGGCCTAAATAGGGAGCCCCCCGATTGGTGGATGGTGAATCTCTGGCTTGGCAGGTTGTCCCGCCCACCTTTGCAGCTGGCTGTGGGAAATCCCCAGTGACTGGCCACAAAATGAAGAGGCCTTTCTTCTGTGAGGGAGGGGGCCACAACCGCAGCCCAACCTTAGACTGGGTAAGCGGCCATTATAGTCCTGCAGCAAGTAATTTTCAGTACAATTCACATTATGCCTTAGTACCCTACAAAAGGCCCCAAGTTGTTGTTTTAAACATTCTCAAATAGGTTACAGCAATTATTAAGATAGTTGGTCTGTTCTACCAATGTTTGTATGTATTGCTTCTTGCTAAGTTTTTCTTTTGGAGAAAGTCCCCATTTAGAAGCTACTAATTGACTGTTGATTCTGCTTAGCTGAATAAAGCACTACTGGGTCACTGCCACCAAAGCAGAGACATCACCTTGCCAACAAAGTTCTGTATAGTTAAAGCTATGGTTTTCCCAGTAGTGATGTATGGAAGTGAGAGCTGGGCCATAAAGAAGGCTGATTGCTGAAGAATTGATGCTTTTGAATTGTGGTGCTGGAGGAGACTCTTGAGAGTCCCATGGACTGCAAGAAGATCAAACCTATCCATTCTTAAGGAAATCAGCCCTGAGTGCTCACTGGAAGGACAGATCCTGAAGCTGAGGCTCCAATACTTTGGCCACCTCATGAGAAGAGAAGACTCCCTGGAAAAGACCCTGATGTTGGGAAAGATGGAGGGCACAAGGAGAAGGGGACGACAGAGGACGAGATGGTGGGACAGTGTTCTCGAAGCTACCAGCATGAGTTTGACCAAACTGTGGGAGGCAGTGGAAGACAGGAGTGCCTGGTGTGCTCTGGTCCATGGGGTCACGAAGAGTTGGACACGACTAAACAACTAAACAACAACAAAAATTGACTGTTGCCAATTTATGTTTCAGTGAGTGAGTGTGTTTTCGATTTTTTAAATGCCATGGGAGGGGGGCTTTTAACCTCCACCATTATAGTCCTACAGCACATTCTAAATACAACAACCAACGCCCCCAAAAAACAATTCCCCAATTCATTTGAATCCTCACTCTGAGATGAATTCTAATTCTGACAAAGCTCATATTTTTTCCCTTCACATATTGAACAGTGAAGAAAACCACAAGAACCAACATATTTCATTTAATCTGTAAGATATGAATGCTGCTCAGTATGTAAAGCCAGGATGTGTTGGGATCCAGTTTGTGTAATTTTCATCTTGACTGACTGGAATTTGTGATGCTTAATCCATCCAAAAAAAAAAACCAACCCCAAAAAATCTCCTAGAATATGACCATAATCCAAGAACTGTTGCACTACAGTTGCATCCCTAATACGATGTCTGCTTTTGTTTCTATGCTCAGTAATGTGTTTTCAGAGACCTGTTTGTTTTTCCCTGTGGGAGATTCATTTTGTTATTCAATTTTTTTAGGTAAATTTCATTTTAAAGGAATGTATAAAGGAATTCATACTATTGAATGTAATGAGTTAACCACATATAAACCGTTTGACTTTTATATACAAAATATCAACAAGAGACTGGCAGGTGGCTGAATGAATGGCTAACTGTCAAATTGCATTATTTCCAAAGAAGAGCAGAGCTGGGAGCAAGGTACTTTATTTATATACAGACACAGGAGATTCAGAACTAGTGGGGTTTGATCGGCCATGTCAGCAGACATTCTACGTCATCCCACTAGTCCAGAATAGTGGTCTGATAAGGATGGAGAAGTCCACCCAAAGTTTAAGTGACTATCTGCAGAGAGCCCAACTGGAAATAAAAGGGTAGCCTCAATCCAAAATCAAGGCCAGAGGGTGGAACAACCAAAAGAAACCAGCCAGTGTGTTGAAAAGGGGGCAGAAGCAGCAGCTGTGCTGGAAGTTTGAGCCAGGCAAAGGACATCTAGACTTGAGGAGCCTAAGAGAAGCCAAAAGTTGGAACCACTGGCTGGAGCTGAGGTGGTATGTGGAGGAAAGCAACTGAACACAAAACAAAGTACTACCCCCTTCGCATCTAAAATGGTTAGAAATAGCAACAGTTCATTTAGGTTTGGAATCTAAATGCACACTTTTTTTCAGGCATCGCAGACTCTTATCGAGGTGGCACAGAACAACCTGGAACGCATCCTGCTGGCATATAGTACATAATAATTTACACTGGGGGACACGAGTGGCGCTGTGGTCTAAACCACAGAGCCTAGGACTTGCCGATCAGAAGGTTGGTAGTTCGAATCCCCGCAACAGGGTGAACTCCCGTTGCTTGGTCCCTGCTCCTGCCCACCTAGCAGTTCGAAAGCACGTCAAAGTGCAAGTAGATAAATAGGTACCGCTCCGGCGGGAAGGTAAACGGCGTTTCCGTGCGCTGCTCTGGTTCACCAGAAGCGGCTTAGTCATGCTGGCCACATGACCCGGAAGCTGTACGCCGGCTCCCTCGGCCAATAAAGCGAGATGAGCGCCGCAACACCAGAGTCGGCCACGACTGGACCTAACAGTCAGGGGTCCCTTTACCTTTTAATTTACACTGGATACAATACTTGACTTGGAATTAGGGACCCTAACCTAAAGCAAATTCATTCTGACAGTATAACTGGCACAGATCAATGCTCACCATATCAATGTGATATGGTCCAGTTTGCTCCTCTGATATAAAGATTCAGAAAAATGTCTGTCTTGTACATTGTTATCTGAGGGATCAGTGGAACTGAGCTTTAATCATAGAAATTGTCTTACAGGCATCTTCCGTTTAAAATGAATTTGATTGTGATTTGTAGAATGTAAAATGGTATTCCTACTAGCACACTGAACAAAAACTGATTAATATGTATGATTTAAATGTACACAGCACTATGCTGTCCCAGAAGGCATAGAAAATAGAAACAGAAGCAGAGTAAGAAGGAAATTTAACATGGTAATGTACAGGATTAATCTCAAGGGAGAAATATTGGTAAGTTTTCAATATTCCCAAAGGTGAGAAAATATCATCAATTATAATTAAAACATAGGATAATGTCATCATAAAATAAATTATAGACATTTAAAATGCTCCTCCGAAATAGTAATAACATATTGGCCAAATTAGGAACAAAGAGGCTGTCTATAGCAGCTCTCTTAAAACTGATTACTAAAGCAAGCATTTTTTCAAAATTATGTGAAACATCAGTACAAAACAAATGAGTGGGTGAAAATGGGTTTTCATGTAAACCCACATATCGCTGCAACTCAGAATGGGCTGATCATGGGGAATCTTGATAGAGAGAAGCAACATCTAATGAGATCAATACCAAATGCTCATCAATTACTTGGCCTTGTCTCTAAGAAATAAGTTTTGGGGCTACTTTATGCTGAACGGAAACAATATTATGCATTAAATCCCTTTTTCTATCTCACTACTTTACAAACCTGTGGAGTACTAAAGGGCACAATAAATTAAATGGAACAAACTCTCAAGCAAGTGTTCTTAAAGCTTGTTGCTGCTGAACAAAGAATGAGGCCATATATATCTCAAAAGACACAGGAAGGGGATAAAATATGGGCTGGGCTTGGAGGAGACTCTCCTACCTCCAGGCTGAGATAGAGAGGAAAAAGAAAGCATTTTACCTGTCTTCTCGCTTTTGAAAAGGATCACCCTTGCCTTTGGTGCTTTGGCTATGATGCCATTGCCAGGAAGTCGTCCTTTTCAAAGGTGAGGGGAGAGAGAGACTTTCTGTTCTTCATCAGGCAATGTTGTTTTCACCTGCCGTGCCCCACCCTCCAGCCCTGAAAGCCTTTCCCAGACCAAGACATTAAGAGCAGCAGAAGCAGCTGGGAACAGAGGAGTTCAGGGAGTGGGTGGGTGGATAGATAGATAGATAGATAGATAGATATTTGTGTGTCCTTGTTTCTCAGTTTGATCCTTTTTATATGGATTTGCATGTGTTGTGGTATTTTATGCATTGTGGTTTGTTGTTATTTTTATCAATTATAGACTGGTAATTCTTGTGGTTGAAAAGTGCAAACTGTTTAATTATTATTTGCTGATGTTTTGATTTTACTGTTTAACTATTAGATTCCAATGGATTATTGAATATTGCTTTATTTGATATAAGTTGTTTATTTTAAAGTTATTGTGACTTTTTTATATTGGTTCAGATTGTTGCCATTGATGTTTGATGTTTTATTGTGATTTTATATGTGCCGGAAGCCACCCAGAGTGGCTGGGGCAACCCATGCGGGGTATAAATAAAAAAAAATTACTATTATTATTGTTATTAAAGGGACATCCAATATGGGAAGAGGGTGGTTGTACGCTAAAAACAGCTTCCTGCCTGAGTGCCTTGGACTTTTTATTCTTGCTTGAGCTCCAATTTTACTGTGAGGGTTGCTCTACAGAGCATAGTATCCAACCACCCCTGCCTGTGATATTCATTTCTTGAAGCAACGTACTTTTCAGTTCAAACAGGAGTCAGTAATAGACAGGAGATGGTCTGTTTTTTCATCAACTTGATTTCATAACTATACCTTCAATTTAGTCTAATCTTTTGGGAGGGAACAGTAGAAAAATCATATAATGTTAACATAATTACACAAAGTGATTCCAACATAACTACATTAAGCCATTTCTGTCAAAGTGTTTTTCCTGCTTTGATTATTTGCATACTTTTGCATTAACAGAATTGCAAAACACAAGTTCTGGGACCTTATTTTGCATTTACAGACGAGACATTAGAAGAGGCTTGGGAAATAATGAAATCTTTTTTAGTGTTTACTTGGAAGTACTTCCCATTGAGATCACTCATTACATTCAAATCTGGCCAGCATTTGATAAAAAGCAGTAAAATGTGATGGTCCCAGTTGGAAGGGACACCAAGTGTCATCTAGTCCAACCCTCTACACAGTGCAAGAATCACAGCTGAAGAAACCCTGACAGATGGCCAACCAACCCGATTTGACTGTTTATCCTCAAGACTTGAGGCCTAATCACACTTAACTGGGAGAAAGCCCAATTGAACTAAATGGGTCTTACCAGATCATACTCAGGTCTACTGATACGTAGGCCCTATTGAATACAATGATGCTTACTCCCAGGTAAGTGGGGTTAATGTAGCAGGGTTATGCACTGGGTCCACGTACTATATTATAACAATAGCAAGTTGGTTAAGTTACCTGCTAGAAGTTTATCATGTACAGTGGTACCTCGGTTTACGAACTTAATCTGTTCCTGAAGTCCATTGTTAAACCAAATCTGTTCTTAAACCAAGGCACTCTTTCCCCAATGAGTCCTCCTGCTGCCAGTACCCTTCCACCATTTGGCTTCCATTTGTAGACCGAGGTAAAGTTCCCAAATCAGAACACTACTTCCAGTTTTGTAGAGTTTGTAAACTGAATAGTTCATTAACAGGGCTGTTCGTAAACCAAGGTACCACCAGAAGTCAATAAAATAAATAAAAGGGAGCTTTTATGAGCCCATGGTATTCATCAATAGAAAAGGCTTCCTGGCGCACCTCTGTGGAACTAACTTACTTGCCTTCTTTCAGTTACTTAATTATGCTATATCTTTCCACTGTGTGACTGGACTATTTACTGTGCGATCCTATGCATGCCTAATCAGAAGCAAGCCCCATTGAGTTGCATGGAGCTTAATTTCAGGCAAGTGTGCATAGGACTGCAGGCTCAATCTCTCCTGCTTTACTGCTGGTATACAATGGTCCTTCCAGCATCCCATTCAGTAGGTTTGTTCAAAAGAGTAAATTGCGCGGACACACAGGGAGTAGTAGGCAGGCTTCTTTGACAGTGGGTAGCAATCCTTACTTTTTCACACTCTGAAAGAACTTTTCGGGTACAAGAATGGTGCGTCCTGTTTTGATTCGAGGAAAACATGCCTCCGAAAACAATATTTGGGCAGCACTCTGACACTGGAAAGACGACCACATGAAAACACAGTTCCCTGTTTCACAGTGTTGAACTAACTTTAAATGGGCCTTTGACAATTAGCAGGAATATACACATTTATTTCACACACACACACACACACACACACACACACAAAATGTGGTTGCTCCATGAATGATACTTTATCGTTGCAACTCTGTTCCTTCCTCAGTTCAGGCAAGAACACATTAAGCTAATAATCCTCTGTCATACTTACAGTGGGAACTTAATGTCAGAATGTACTAACCTAACTGTAAATATATTTTGTGATGCAAATAATGATGAAGTGGGGGGGGGGAGACCCAGCTGGCAAGTTACTTTTTATGCACAGTTCAGAAAAACAGAAAAACGTTGCACTGAAAAGTCGGGCTTTAAACTGATTTGCCCCATGACCTATTTGAATAAGCTTCTAATTGCTTTATTCTCAATTTAATTTGATAACTGATTGCTAAGACCAAAGATGCTTGCTATTTCCTCAACAATTCTGATTAAGTTTTATGCCTTTCACACTCTACGTAGATGAAAAAGATGAAATAAAAGAGTTTTCTTAATTTTAAAAAAGCAGTGTGAACAAAAGAAACACACACACACACACACACACACACACACACACACACACCTGATTCTGTGCCCTGATGCAGCTAGTGCAGGGCGTATACTATGAGAATGAGGAGCTGAAGGCCGATTCTGACATCTCAGAGGGGTATCTCCTGGCTTGGATTGCCAACTCAGAGCAATGAGGTAAGGGCATGTGACTGGAGGTCTGTAGGCAACAGCAGCTGTGGATTTGGGGTTCGCATGCATTTCACTGCAAAGAATGGAAAGCACACACAGCCAAAACACACACACACTTCCTCAGTGATCATCTAGTAAAAGCAGCTGTAGATCAGTGGAAACAAATCAAGTCTGGGGAACATAAAGCATGAGCAAAATACCCTTAACTGTGGAACTGAGAGTTGGTACACACACGCTTGCCACTAAGGGCCACGGGTAATCAGCAGTACCAGCAGTGTAAAAAGAAGCAGGTGTCATCCAGGACAAGGCCGGTCTTGGCATTTTGAGAACCATCGTAAGACCCTCTAGCATACACAACTGCAGCTTTCCATGGGCTAAGATAAATATGGGGTGGAACTCGGCTCCCAAGGCTTGCCAACTCCTTAAATAGCCCTGCTCCTGTGCTATTAGCAGCATGGCACACATAAATAGATGGAATTCTCCTACCAAATGAGGTGCTATGAAGAGCTACTTCCTCTTGCTTAATTTCTGCCTGTGTCAATGCAGGCTATTCTTAAAAACAAAGAAGCAGGGCCATTAAAAAAAAAAGTGTCCTTGCTACTCTGCAGTGCAAGCATCAACTTATAAAACATAGTCAGTGGCCTTGAAGAAACCAAAGCCTAGTTTTTAATGAGGTGGTGCAACCAATGGCTGACTGGCAGCATTTCATATTGCAGGTGGGGGCTCACAGAATGGAATGCTCCTTGATAGAAAAGAATAGAAAATTAGCATGTTGGGGGGGGGGGAAGAGCCCAGTCTAGTTTTCTATGTGCAGGTTATAATGTATCTGTATACATTCGAAAGCACGTCAAAGTGCAAGTAGATAAATAGGTACCACTCCGGTGGGAACGTAAACGGCGTTTACGTGCACTGCACTGGTTCGCCACATGACCCGGAAGCTGTCTGTAGACAAACGCCAGCTCCCTTGGCCTATAGAGCAAGATGAGCGCCGCAACCCCAGAGTTGTCCATGACTGGACTTAACGGTCAGGTGTCCCTTTACCTTTTTATACATAAAAATAAGCTAGGCTTCTTCCTGACATGGTAGTTTTCTATGTGCAGGGAATCCCTTTTATGTATAGAAGAATTCAATCAGATAAATCCTCACCTTCATCCTCAAGTAGCACAGCCCAAACACAGGGCTCAGTTCAGTAGGGAAAGAAGGTAAGGTAAAAAGCAAGCAGACATCACAATTTTGTCACATGTTAATAAATGAGCAAAACACAACTGGCAGCACTATCCAGCTAATTAACTATTTATAAAGCTTATTAATTGCTATTCCATTCCATTAAAGCACACAAAGCAATTTTCAATTAAATACACATAAGAACAAATAATGAAAACACCTGAAAGCTAGCCATAAAAAATGCTGAGGATATATCGCTGCTCAGAGCACAAGCCCTACAATGCATTCCTTAATAAGGCGAGGGGGCAGGGGGCTGTCAGAAAAACAGAAAAACAGCAGAGAAAGGCCAGCCATGCTTCCCCGGGAAAAGGAAATCCAATGGGTAGGGGCTGCCACTGTAAAGACTCTGCATCACATTCTGACCAGAAAATAAAGGAAAAGAGAGCAAGCCTCTGTAGGATGAGCTGATAAGGCAGAATACTTAGGAGCAGATGCTCACTAACGTAAGAAGCAGAGTATTGGATTGGCCTTGGAAGTTAACAGGAAGCCAAGGCAATTATGACCATAATCCTATACACTCTTACTGGGAGTAAGGCCCATTATACTCAACCGGGCTTAATTCTGAGTTGGCATGCATAGGATTCCACTGTGTTTCAGACTACTGTAAAGCTGACAATACAGTAGAATCATTGGACTTTGGACCAATGCAAGTGGAATGCTTAACACGTGGAATGCTTAACACATTAAAGGGACGCGGGTGGCGCTGTGGGTTAAACCACAGAGCCTAGGACTTGCTGATCAGAAGGTTGGCGGTTCGAATCCCCACAACGGGGTGAGCTCCCGTTGCTCTGTCCCTGCTCCTGCCAACCTAGCAGTTCGAAAGCACATCAAAGTGCAAGTAGATAAATAGGTAAGGGAAACAGCGGGAAGGTAAACAGCATTTCCGTGCACTGCTCTGGTTCACCAGAAGCAGCTTAGTCATGCTGGCCACATGACCCAGAAGCTGTACACCAGCTCCCTCAGCCAGTAAAGCGAGATGAGCGCCAAAACCCCAGAGTTGGCCACGACTGGACCTAATGGTCAGGGGTCCCTTTACCTTTACCTTTATCACATTAAAAGTGTATGTCCTTTCCTCTCCTTAATATGTAACAGAATATGCCCAGTGGCAGCAATAGCCAGTAATGTGGAACAGGAACGGAGGCACACAGCAGTGTTTCTCAAGCTATCTGATATGGGGGTCAGCAACTTCCCACCCCACCAACATGCCTGGGATCCATCCTGTATTTGGTTCCTGAAGAATTCCACCCAACCTGAGCTGTGGTGGAGTCACTGGGGGCCACTAGCTGGTGGATTGTGGATTGGCACCAGTCCATGGACCACCCCTTTTGAGTCGCACTGACATACAGGACACAACGGCATTAAGCTACAAGCACTTTTTTTTTCTAAACTCAATACTTTACAGAGGAGTGTGCAGAAACTGTTTTCAGAGGCAGTTGTGTATTCATCATCACGTCAAGTTTTGCACCCTTACGTTGCTACGTAAAACTAGTGCTTACTTACCTTGTCCTCCCTATTTTTTCGTAATTTTTATTACATGCCCCACACTTCATACCTTTTAAATTAGACAACAGTTCCAATTAAGCCTGTGCAAATATATACTGGGGAACATACAAGCTCCTTGGAAAATGCTAACCTTTTAAAAATGTGCTTGGTATAAACATGACACCTGAAAAGCTTCTTGTGACATTCTAGTAAGGTAGTAATACAGTGGTGCCTCGCAAGACGAAAATAATCCGTTCCGCAAGTCTCTTCGTCTAGCGGTTTTTTCGTCTTGCGAAGCAACCCTATTAGTGGCTTAGCGGATTAGCACTATTAGCGGTTTAGCGGCTATTAAAGGCTTAGCGGCTTAGCGGCTAAAAGGCTATTAGCGGCTTAGCGGCTTAGAAAAAGGGGGGTGGAGCGAAAAAAATCGCAAGACTTACAAGATGTTTTCGTCTTGCGAAGCAAGCCCATAGGGAAATTCGTCTTGCGAAGCGCATCGAAAAACGGAAAACCCTTTCGTCTAGCGGGTTTTTCGTCTTGCGAGGCATTCGTCTTGCGGGGCACCACTGTATGCCTCCGACAACTGCCACCCCACAAATAAGATTAACTGTTAACGCCGATAACAAAGGAATGCCCTAAATACTATTTAAACAGTCTTCTAAATAGGCATCTTGTCCGTGGAAGCAGTTATGCTTCAAAGTTCTTGAAACTGCTCCATATAATGAGTGCAAAATTGATGGGGAAATAGTCCACGTTTTGTACAAAAGAAATATTGCTGGATAGAAAGCAAATCTCTCAGCTCACTGTTCAAAGGTACCAGAGAGTTTTCGCTCAACAATCACATGCTTCTGTCTTATTTTCAAGTAGTCTTTGGAATCTCAGTAGTTTGTGCCTCTTTCCCTCACTATCAACCAGGTTGCATCTATCTGTGGTGGGTTTGTCTAAGATCAGGTACTCCCTAAAAGTGTTTTGTTTTGTTTTTTCGTTTCGTTTCATTTTGTTGCAAATGCTACTACACAATAAAGGTCCATGGGAGTTAATGAATCCTCTCCCCAAGTGGTAAATGCAAAATTTGAAAAGTTTGCAAAGAGGATTAGGCATGTCACCTGTTGTCCAGGAGCCAATGCCCAGGCACTGTCCTGACTTCCACCCAAAACAAGATATCAGAGGCTCTTACTTGCATGTATCAGAATCACATTCTTCCATCTGCGCAAATGTTTCAGTTTGACTAATGGGACGATCTCCCCTCTCCTCCCCCTGTGTGATGTTCTGGGGGTTCTCCAGATTCCCCATAGCATAGGAGTGCACAGGGGAAGAGAGGGGAGAAGTCTCATTGCACTAGCTGGACTTGTTGCACAGGCACACCTACTTAGATGAATTTGCTCCTTTGTGTTCATGGCAGGCATTTTGCGACTGGCACCCTTAGAACTCCCTCAAAATTCAAAATGTGCCCACGTGCCCAAAGAGGCTAGAAACGACTATGTTGAGGATAGCAAAGCATATATTTCATGGCGAACCCTTATATAAGTGTGTGGTGGTGGTGTCATGATATTTTAGTTGTGTCCCCTATAATCATATGTAGCAGCTCAGCACAAGAGAATACAACAACCATGGACTGCCAGGGGCAAGATGAAATGCAGGAAACAGCGCTGGTCAGCAGAAAGACAGGCAGGTTTAGGAAGGAATACGGCCAGGACAACTGAGACTAGACAGATGGGGAGCAGGCTTGGGAAAGGATCTAAATGAAGGCTGAGGACAGGGTAAAGGAGCCCAAACAAACAGTCCAGTATTGGCAGTCCAGCAACTGTCAACACAAGCTGCTGACTAACCCACCAGCTGCATGTTCCTGCGTCCTTTTATACGTGCTGCTGATAGACTTTGCCCCTTCCTCAAAAAAAAATATAGGGATCCTCCAGTGCCCTTAGATGAGCCTGCATCATGAACACACTTCAAAAGCATTTCCTGATCATATTCTGGGGGGGGGGGCCTGTAATTAAGAGTCGGCTTTCTTCCTACTTCAATATTCAGAGAATGACACCTCCAGCAGATTCTGCACCATTAAACCCGATGGAATTTTATCATTCGCTCCAAAGCGTTCAGGTCAAATCTGTGGGCGGAGGATTTGACATAGGGTTTCTCAAAGAGCAGAACATTTAACTTCTCTGCAAGTAAAATCCCTGGTTTTTAATCAGAAAAATTAGTCATGGCACCTATTTACCTCACAGCAAGAAAATGTTAACATTTGCTTATTAATGCTTTTGAAGCGTGTTCAGGGTATAAGAAAACACTTTAAATGCTAATGTTTGGTCTGTTGCTGCACTGAACTGTTGCCACTGTGGAACTGTACATTCTTGCTTAAGCAGTTTTTAGAAATCAAAGAACTGGTTGATTTTTTTATTTCTGAGAACAATCCATTTGTTTTATTTATCATTTATATACTGTCTTTCTTCCCAACAAGGGTTTCCATGTTTGCTCCATGTATAAGCCTTCTGTTAAGAATAACATTAAAATGGGGAAAGGGTATGACACAGTTAATAACTGTAAGGCACCACTCCACAAGACTGGCGAGCTTAAGTGCACGTAATGAGTCCAGAACCATCATCTTTAAACGAGGTCAATTGCGACAGCAAAAAAAGGCCACCATCCAAGAAGCCTTTGCACATGTCAGCAAAGTAAACTGGTGAATTGCCTCCACCCCTTATTCATCTGCTCTCTCACATCAGCCATGACAACCAAGGTTTTGAATTCTAATGGCGATTTCATTTGGCAGTGAGGGCCAATTCACATTTTAGATGGAAAGTATTTTTGCTGCATATGCATCAGCATTCACAGTGACAAACATCAGCAAAGCACAACACTGAGATGTGGATTTGTAAATACAATAGTCAGTGTGGTGTAGTGGACAAAATGTTGGAAGACCTAAGTTCCAACTTCACTTGCACACTTCACTGGGAGACCTTGGGCCAGTTACTATCTTTTAGCCTGAACTACCTCACAGGCTAAGGGACGCGGGTGGCGCTGTGGGTTAAACCACAGAACCTAGGACTTGCCGATCAGAAGGTCGGCAGTTCGAATCCCTGCAACGGGTGAGCTCCCGTTGTTCGGTCCCTGCTCCTGCCAACCTAGCAGTTCGAAAGCACGTCAAAGTGCAAGTAGATAAATAGGTACCGCTCCGGTGGGAAGGTAAACGGCGTTTCCGTGCGCTGCTCTGCTTCGCCAGAAGCGGCTTAGTCATGCTGGCCACGTGACCCGGAAGCTGTACGCCAGCTCCCTCGGCCAATAAAGCGAGATGAGCACCGCAACCCCAGAGTCGGTCATGACTGGACCTAATGGTCAGGGGTCCCTTTACCTTTAGCTTTACCTCACAGGCTTGGTGTGAGGATGAAATTTATTTGGCACTGGGTGCATGGAGAAAAGACAGGATTCCAAATCCGATGGAAAATAAAATAAAACTGACATGGGGGACACACACTGGGATTCCCAAACCAACTGGGGGCTCTCCACTGCATGTTTACAGACACCCAGCTACATTTTACACTCTGCTGTCTACATCAGTATATACATAGCAACCACCCATAGTTTTAGTATAAACCTCATATGCTCCAATCTGAAAATCCTTTGGCAACGGCAGAGTAGGGTGGGTGGGACTTAGCAACTGAAATGTCATTTGCAAATATGTGAGGGTCGTTGTTCATACCTGATGCCTATCTCCTCTTGACCTGATGAGTCTGTGCCTGTCCTTGCCCAGGGGACTCACACCAGAGCTTTGTTGTGGGGGGGAGGGGCCGAGTGTTTTCGGGCAAGTGGAGCAGGAAGGTGACTTTTGGACAGCGTGTTGAGTTGGGTGTTGATGCCGCTGGTCCCAGTGCCATCAAGACATTTCTTGTAGATGACAGGGAATCTAGGAAAGCAGCGAGTAACATGGATATCAGTCTGATTGGCAGGCTGGGATTCCTTCGCTTTCTCCCCACCTCCCCTTGTGTTAATGCATTGCAGGGCACACGTCTATTCTAGGCACACTGAATGGCCTTAGTAATGGATATGTTTAACTCGCATGAACTCAGGCTGAGCTGAACAGCTTGTTGAGTCTGTACTGCTGAGAGATCACATCTCTTGAAGGATAGAGGTGTGCTTTATCCCTTAACGGTCTTACACACTGACCACCTAAGTGTTAGTACTGAATAAGGTGGGGGAGGAGAGATTTGAAAAGAAATGTGCTGTTTAAAATATGTATTTATGGCATACGGTGGTCCATATACCTGAACTTCTAACTTATAGCACTTCGTATCACAACTTGAGAGACACAATGGTTTGATCTTCTAGTGTGTTGTACTACTGACTATGTAGATCTGTTGCGCCATTTTGTCATGGAATAATACATGTGACAATGCTCTTGGTTCCTTTTTCCCATCAGGATTTTGGAAAATCCTAAAAGGTTTGTACAGTATATGGAATATAGCTAATAGTTCTGCAGCATCTTAAATACTTAACAAATTTATTGCAGCAGTTGTTTTTGTGGATCAGAGCTCACTTCATCAGAATATAATGGTCAAGTTCACAGTAGGACGGTTCAGCTGCAGTTAACATAACTCTGGGGAAATATTGGAGATTTTCTAAAAATTAGTGGTATCAGGAGAAAGGCTGACCTTCCAACAGCCTGGGAGGCTGCTTCCACACAAGATGTTTAGTGCAGAGTTGTCATGCTTCAGTCATTCACATTATATGGGGCATCCAATTATCATCATCCAGCATTATCCCTGTGGTTCTTGTGTCTTTTCTCAGACTGCAGGAAGCCTGACTTTTTTTTCAGGAAAATGGAAGGGTAGCAGTCTCCATAGGTGTAAATGCCTCTAGCACTACTCTGACATATTTTTAAAATGTCACGAGTTTCCATGTAGGCAGTGACATATCAGGACAGTTAACTTATTACAGCTTACCACACATTCATTATAATTTTTGTCATGGGTGCCATTTTATTACTCTAAAATGCACCAAAACAGTCTTTTGTCCATATACATATTTAAAATTAAAATAAAATGCCTCATAATACTATGACATAAATATTTTTTTAAAAAATAATAAAAAGTATGATCACTTCCCAAAACCATGATTGGAAAGTGTTTTTATTTTAGCCATATTGGTCACTAAAAAAAAATTACTTTAACATTACAGCATTAAAGCACTATCTTCATCTTTTATTTAAAACAAATGCATTCCAAGTCAAATACAGTTCAGCTTCCAGTGATGTGGTATGATTCTATGCATGTTTACTCCTATGCTCTGACTTCATTTGGATTAACTCCCAGGCAAGCACAGGATTGCAGACTTACATCTTCTATTATACAAAAGGACTGTTTTTATTCACATAATTTATATCCCGCCTTTCTGATCCAAAGAGTCAGCAA
The DNA here is from genome assembly GCF_964270895.1 of Podarcis filfolensis. Taxonomy (NCBI): domain Eukaryota; kingdom Metazoa; phylum Chordata; class Lepidosauria; order Squamata; family Lacertidae; genus Podarcis; species Podarcis filfolensis. The sequence continues at coordinate 10,850,895 of NC_139603.1, forward strand.
AGTAGATTTCGAAGTTCTAAAACTTAGCTGACAATATTGCTGCTTCATCCTACTGATATGTTTCGCTTTCAAGAGATGCGCTAATGTTATGTTGTATATTCACATTTTCTTTATTGCTGCCATGGTGGTTTTCCCATGAAAGAACATTAATGCTGTCCGTAATTTTGCATACCTATTATAGGTCCTCTCAATTGTCTTTTCACTAACCAAAAAGTCACAAATATTTTAGCCTTTGCTTGTGGAATGAACATTAACCAGCTTCACATATATATTTTTCACATTTAATATGAGCATTAAAAAAATTAAATCTCAGCATCATTCTGTCCAGTATTCAGAGGGAAGATTAGGGAAACCTATAGCAGCATTATACTTCATAATCAAATAAAGACTCTGACTATGGAAGAGGTTAACAATTGTTCATTAACCTTAAATCAAAACCAGGTAAGCAGTTCCCAGAGAAATTCTAATCACCAAGAGGCATGAATACAACAATTTAACATAGCACAACAAAGCCTTGGCTATCGTAACAAATCATGTTTGGTTACTTGACCAGTTCTCCACTTGAATTTCACAGTGAAAAGGAGAGGGAATCCCTGCTGCTAGCTAACTTCATGTGAATGTACTGGTGGAAACAGAGAAATTTCAAATATCTCTGATGTTCCTTTCTGAGTAGACTAATACAGGGAGACTTAAGAAATATCACTCATAAAGCTCTTAAGAACCTGTGTCTTAAGTGACAAGTACCCAATGAGCTCAGAAGCCAGAGACTAGTGAACACGTAAGCAAAGGAGAGATTGTGTTTACTGTAAAGCAATTGTGCCTGTCTTCTGGGTATAGCTTCTCCTGAGGACAAGAACCCCTTGCATGTCTGCCACAGAAAGCTGCAGAGGTGGGGGTGGGGAGGGACGGACATATATATCCATGATTTTTTCAAACTGTATTCCGGGGAACCTGCAGAACTCGGAAACTCATCACAGGTTCCTCAGTTAGATGAACAATGCCGAACCAAAGCTTGCCCCGCACAGCAGATCTTCCATGCGATGCGCAGCCACGAGGGAGGGAGCATTTGGGTATGTTTGAGGTTGCACTCTTGAGTTCATGCAAGGTAACAGGGAGACCCATCAGACCTGGCCAGTGCCATATGTAAATTGAGGGTGAACTCAAGAAAGCACCCCAGAATCATCCACAACAAACACGAATTCCACTGCAAACATGCCGATGTGAAAAAGGCCTCCCTCTCGTGACTGAAAGCCTCAAAAACTCTGCTCTTGTCGAATGAAAGACACATTTTCCCACATGTATTTAATCCACTTAGATACTATTTCTTCAGAGGGTAAGCTGCATACAGACATACTGGGGACCAAAATACAGGCAGAAGCGGAGTTAGTGTGAGATGATGAACCTGCGTAGTATCCAGGAAAATCCTGCTATTATTATTTTTTTAAAATCCCACCTCCCAAAAAACCTTTGCATGCATGTTGCCCTCAAGATACTAACAAACAATAGGAATAGAGACATCTTATCAACAAGAGCGCTCACCCCCTGGAGCTAGAAGTTTATCAGAACAGAAGCAAACACCTTTCTGCTCCCCGCTCCCCACTTGATGGCTGAGATCTAAAGTTGAAGGCAGCATTATTGGGGACTCCAGGGGTCACATACCAGCAGTGACCTTTGCCAAAATGAAAGTAGCCATGGTCAAAATGGCCCCCCAGGCCTCCTCTACTATCAAAAGTCCTTTCCCTCAATCTACCATAAAAATCCTTTCAACCCAACACCGTGCCTCGCAGAATACATTTTGTCAGTGTTCTAGCACCTGACAGTTACGTTGTGCAATGTAATTAGAATGAGATATTTAGTATCACGCTGCTCCAGCACCGACTAATAATCTGTTGTGGTTTTAAACATACGAATTTATCATTTCATAGCACTTTCCCATCAATTGCCTGCTGAAAATAAAAATGAGCTGCAACCAAAGTTTCCAAAGTGAGCTTTAATGCATACCTCCTGAAAACCAATTCAGGGCCTATACAATCATCAACCTGATAAGATTTGCCAGTAAAAATAACAGATGCAAAAGAGGGCAGTGTTCCTGCATATTTCTCAATACGTGTAGAAAAGAAACATTCAACAAGCGCAGCTTCATCATGACACGTTGAACCCACCAAAATTCACTTTTCTATACAAGCATGAAAAGACAGACTAGCCCTGTCTGTCACTGCATCCTGATCACTTCTACTTCCGAAAAGCTACAGAGACAGTTGTGGATCAGATTTAAAAAGCAATGCTTAATTCAGTCTATAACTACCACTGTATATTATTATTATTATTATTATTATTATTATTATTATTATTTTGTTTATTTTGGATACATATGAAGCTGCTGTGCACTGACTCAGATCACAGACCCATCTAATCCAAAGTTTTTTCCTGGTCCTTTTTTTTACCTGAGAGCTTTCAAAGTTTAATTAGAGGAGCTAGAGACTGAACCTGGAACATTCTACATATTTTCCCATACCACATTTGCTTTTTGTTCCATGGGCTGATTCCTAAGTAAATGTGCACATAACTTCAACCTTAATGTATTAATGTCTTCCTCATCAAGGGTGCCCTTTTAGGAGGCAATCATCCCCCACCCACATGGTTCAAACCCCATCCTTAAAAGGGGGAAAGTTTGTGTTCATCATGTACTCATCACATTGCTTTTAAATACCACTTTTTTTGCTATTATTATTATTTTTTGAATGCATCCAAGAAACAGACCTTCGAAACCTGCTGTAGATCTTGCGTCCACCAATCTCATTGCTCTGCTTTCCCACAAATGAGGCAATGCACATAAATGATTTTTAAGGCACACTTGAGACATTGAGACATACAAACTTGTATTTCATTGAATAGAAACTGTGCAGTGGTGCCATTTTGATAAAGTACCGCACCTTGTCCTTTGATATGACATTTATATACCACTAGGACAGAAAGATACTATAGATGAAAAGGGCCCGTCTGCTTTCAGCTGCGTGAAACAGAGAATTCCACACAGCGCAAATGCTTCATATATAGAAAGTGTCAGGTTCACTCAGTAGCATCTCTACGTAAAGGTATTACAGGTAACAGTGCTGAGGAGTGGGTTGGGGGCAGGCCCTTTGAGGAGCTACTCCCTGGGGGTAGATAATTCTAGATTAGATGGATCAATAGTCTGATTTAAAAATATGAAATGTCATATATTAGGAGACAGGCAGGATAGCTGTGGCTGTACAAGAGCCCTGCCCTGCTTTGCATTTGATCATCCTAGATGCTATTTAAAAGTATCTCAGGTTCAGACACCACTGTAATCCACAACAGAAAGTATCAGAGAGAAAATTAAGGACTCTAGAACTAATTTGCCTTGTCACACAATCCCCTTGTATATGAGGGAACTGTGGGGGAGAGGGACAGTAACACACTCTAAAGGGTTTCGAAACAACACACAACCAAAATGTTTTTAACAAGTGCATTAGAATTTACCTGAGTGTCCTTTAATGTTATTTGGAGTTCGTAGTTCTTCAGAATCCAGTGCCTGCGTAAATGTTGCAAGGCTATATGAATTGCAGGTAGCACACCTGCTGTTAGGTTACCATGCCCTGTAAAATGACTGACAGGTAAAAGCCCAAGAATGGATATGAGAGTGCGAGGTCGAGCAGTAGGTCGCTCCTCCGAACATCTGATCATTAGCAGCGCGCAAATTACCAGAAGGCCCATCCTCCATTTCCAAGTAAACATATTCCTCAGACTTTCTCTCTGACTTCCTTCCTCCCTTTAGAGCTTTCATCTCTAGAGCAAACAGGCCCCAGCTTGTCTGTCAGTCTGACATTTTGAAGTTGCTACTTCCTTGGGCTGCTGTGTCTCTCTAAGAACAGAGCTAATTGTTATTAAAGGATAAACTGCTCTCCAAGGCTGGATTTTCCAATTTGGACAGTAATCCTGCTCACAGCAGTGCTGCTGTGAATCAGTTCCTCACAAGAATAATTCTTGAGGCAAACTGTTCTGCCAAGTCTAATTTTAAATATTTGTCATTTTGGACATTTCGCTAGCACAATTCATCACCCCCTAGTTGACAAATTTATAAACATATTAGAATAATAATTCTTCAGGATACAGATCTGTCTGTTCATGGGAATTTTCATATTTTAAAATCTCATTTTTGATGTTTCTGCACATCAGCAGGCATGCAATATTGTACGAAAATGTGTGCATACCACCTGCTGACTTCTTCACATCAAGCTGCTGCTAATATTTCTCTAGCTCCAATGGGAAGAGCTCCGCGCCAAACATGGCAGTCTCAAGCCTTTATCTTCCCTCTTGCTGCTGCCAGTAAGCACTGCAGCTCATCTGTGCAGACCGTTTAATGGCTCAGTCTTCCAGCTTGCTAACAGGAGAATCTTATTTCCCACATGGTCACCATTTACTTTGGCCTGTCGTTCTCCTGCTTACCAAAAAAAAAAAAAAGTATAAGGAAAGGGGTTGTTGGTTTGTTTTTAAATGCCTTGGTGAGAGAGCCTGAGATCTGCACTTGCTTGTGTGGCCATACGCTGCTTCGTTCTTCTTCACAGGCATTATGAAACATTCCCTGGTTACATGACTACATACTATTTTTCCCATCAGGATACTTGCCTCAACAGAGAGGAGAATTAAAGTTGCCTGGGAAACCACACATTTAGGACATACAGGTTTCAAGCTGGCTGGTTTTACAAACTCAATTATCTTCTCTTAGTATTTAAGGCAACTGCACTCCTATACACACTTACCTGGGAGTCCGTCCCAGTGAACTCCAAGGGGCTTTCTTCTGAGGCTGTGCACACCCTACTCTGAAGCACATTCTTTCCCCCGAAAGAATTCTGGGTACAGGAGTTCGTTAAGGGCTGCTGGGAACTGTAACTCTGTGAGTAGTGAACTACAGTGTCCAGAACACTTTGAGAGAAAGATGCGCTTCACAGGTGCTTTAAAGGTGTAACTGAGTACATGGCCTGAGTGGGCATGTATAGACTTCCACTGTGGACAACTGAGACCTGATGAAAGGCATGCAGGTGGATTCCACATAACTAAATTCACACGGTATTGGTATGCAAGCCATCCATGGCCCTGGAGCACTTTGCACAGACTTGCTAACACAGCAAATGTAAGAACCAATAGCCTGATTTATACATGATGCCAGTCAGAGAGAATCCCACATGGATAAGTGTTTTGTTAAGTTTCTCTCTTTCTCTCACACTACCACACACAAAATCCCTTATAAACTGTGCAATGATGTGGCATGGAAGATTTTCTGTTTAGACATGCATAGGCTCATAAAATTAATTAGAAACATAATGAATAGATACACTACCAGTCAAGTTGGGCACTGGGGATTTCTTTTAGCTGTCAGATTTCAGTATCAGGGTCATAACTGCACTCAATTACGTGTTCAATGGGCAATGTTGTCATAAATATTAAAGTTTTCAAGCAAATGTAATTTGAAGTTTGCCAAGCAAGATAGGATTGTGACATCACAGCTCCTCTTTCAATGCAGGAATTAGTAGAAATTGTGAGGTGCTATCTGGCATGGATGTATAGAAGAGACCAAATAACTATTTCTTCCTATATACATAAAAATGTAAGGTAGTCATCATGCAGCCTCCATTGGAGGATTTGTAGTGCCTCATCAAAATCTTAGAATTGCATGAACACAGGGCAGGCAGGGTTGGCGAGAAATGTGAGCAGGTGCAATAGCCTACCATAAATTTACCTAGTCTGCCATACATCTGCAATAAAAGAGAAAGAAAAGTATCCACACTCTTTACCCATACAGTGGTACCTCGGGTTACAGATGCTTCAGGTTACAGACGCTTCAGGTTACAGACTCCGCTAACCCAGAAATAGTACCTCTGGTTAAGAACTTTGCTTCAGGATGAGAACAGAAATCGTGCGGCGGTGACAGGAGGCCCCATTAGCTAAAGTGGTGTCTCAGGTTAAGAACAGTTTCAGGTTAAGAACGGACCTCTGGAACGAATTAAGTACCACTGTATTCCTGATTGCATGGATGGCAGTTCCCCCGTCCCTCCACTGATATTCTGTGCCTTTAGCAACTGGTTACCAAGTTCCTACCTGGGTTTTGCCATACCCTCAGGGAATACCTTGGGCAGGCTACAGCCTTCCCAACTGTAACATGGGGATAGTAATTATAGATTCACTGAATAATGTGCATAAAGCAATGGAGCACTGGGGAGGGAAAATGTACAATTGTTAAAAGCAGCATATCTTATGGGGAAAGGACTGCAAACTTCTTATCCTCAAAAGGCCTGTTATGTCAAGACAAGATCTTTGTGGCCTTCAGAAAATGGCAGGTTGCCCAGAACAGGCAGGAGAGAGAAAGTCCAGTTCAGAAAGGAATAGAGTCCCCATCTTCCTCATACCTAATACTTCAGGTTGCTCACCTTAATGAACTAACAGGTGACAACAGAGCTAACCAAAAGGCAGAAAACAGAACAGAATAAACTGCAAATGGATCAACAATGGCCACAGGATCAAAATCATGATGCCAGGAAAAAATGTTTCAGTCTTTCCTAATCTGGGAGCCTCCACATGTTTTGGACTACAACTCTCAACAGCCCCAGTCACCAAGCTAGGCTTTACTGACCTACAGCCATTATTCTTTTTAGTACAGATACTGATTGGATGACTGTTGGCAACATATTTGATTCTGAAATTAAAGAGGAAACCCTGTTAGATTGATCAAAAATACAGTCAAATCAAAACTGGATTTCTTTTGTTCAATGTCAGTCAGGCCATATTGGGATGCAGCCCTGAACTTCATTTTATAACCCTATCTACGGACCCAACTACATTTATTTATTTTACCTTATTTCATTTATATCCCACCTTTTCTCCAAAGAGCTCAAGGCATCCCCACTCCCAATTTTATCCTCACAACAGCTTTGTAGCCAAGTGGAGTTTGAACTTGAGTCTCCTGCTTGCTAAGATAGTTTTTCTCCAGTTAAGAGAGAAAAAGTGCAACCAGGCATGTACTTCATTAACCACAGGTTTCTCCCAAACAGCCAGCACCAGGCATCATGGGTTCTAGGCAGGAATGAGCCAGAGCACCCCTTTATAGATACTGTACTAATTCCTCCCCAAAATGCATGAAATTTTGCGCATAAGCAAAAACAGTGCTAATATATGCAACACCATGCCCCTGATTCTAAATATGTACGGGTTTCTGTAACTGTGCCATAAACATGAGACCAAATCCTCAATTTACTTTTCTCTCCAAATGGTGTACAGAATTTTCATAAGGCCTTAATCATGCTTCACAGAGAAATTAAAGCAACTGCAATAGATTAGGTCCTGATTTAGAAACATGGCCGTATTGTTTTAACTTTCTTTTCAGTGCTATTGATTAGTAGAAATACAATTATTTGTAAGCGCATGCTAAACTTATTTGCTTGCAAGATGAAAAATGCTGCATTCTGTTCCTCGTGTGCTGCTAAATTTAATCTTTTTCATTAACACATTTTTTACTTCATTAATTCATTCAGACTTGTAGCCCACCCCACCCCAAAACCTCAGGATGGATAACTTTTTTTAAAAAAAATTCTCTGTACCTCTTTAGCCTTGCTACCAAACAGGACCCTGAACAAAAATGGTGTATAATGCTTTTGAATAAAAAATTCATTAAGCCAATTTAAATATTGGGTTTAATTCACTGAAATGGAACAACTTCAGATTCAGGCACCGTACTGAAAATGACAGCATGTCACAAATCATTTTTAAGATAAATTTATTTCACATTCAATGTTTTCTGCACAGTGTTTAAAAGATCCTTGCCACAACCCTGCACACATTCAGGGTGTTTAAATCCCAGTAATTAAGAGCTAAGCAGTCTGTATGCGGATTTCAGCCTTTGAGTTCAACAGCCCAGTATTAGAGCACATTAAAGGTAAAGGGACCCCTGACCATTAGGTCCAGTCGTGGCCGACTCTGGGGTTGCGGTGCTCATCTCGCTTTATTGGCCGAGGGAGCCAGCGTACAGCTTCCAGGTCATGTGGCCAGCATGACTAAGCCACTTCTGGCGAACCAGAGCAGCGCATGGAAATGCTGTTTACCTTCCCGCCAGAGTGGTACCTATTTATCTACGTGCACTTTGATGTGCTTTTGAACTGCTAGGTTGGCAGGAGCTGGGACAGAGCAACGGGAGCTCACCCCGTTGTGGGGATTCGAACCGCTGACCGTCTGATCGGCAAGCCCTAGGCTCTGTGGTTTAACCCACAGTGCCACCCATGTCCCGTATTAGAGCACATTACTTCAGAGGAAAGAGAGCTGGTGCATCTCTTTTCTCTTTCCCCTCTCCAAGTGTCCTCCTGAACTTTCCTGGAAGGAAGCTGATCCAGCCACCACTTCTCCTGAGCAATGAGCTGTCATTTCCAGCGCACACCCACTGCTTGTCCCATTGGCTTCAACCTATTGAGCAGGGCGATGCAACACTACTTTCCTGCTGAAGTTCCTGCAGGGTAGCCTTATGCTCTGTGAGTAGATACACGTGAATTACTACCAGAGTCCTAAATTCAAAGCCTAACGTTTTGTTCCCTATTGTGTTAGTACACAGAAACTGTCATGTGATGTCCTGACAAAATTGGACCTGATAACTCATAAGCCAGTAATAGATCATTCTGGCTATCAACCACACTTTCAAATAATGAGACCAATGTTCTCGAAACTATGGAATGTAAGCCAAAATTTGTCAGGCAACAAGTAGGGCCACCATAGGATCTTGTTATCATCCCAGGAATGGAGGAGAGAGCGCTTGTGCTGATGCCTCAACAGAAAAACAAAATCACCTTTTAAAAACAATTTTTATTCGGTATTTAAGAAATAATCCGTACAATTTATCACTCACAGTACAAGGCACCAAACACACCCACCCATTACAACTCAGTTCAGGTAAGCACAGCATATCACTACTTCATTCATTCCTTATGTAATGGAGAAACTAAGAAATGGACGATATTAACCTTTCTGCACATAAAAACCTCTGACAAACTTCTGTTAACAGCAATCACTATATATCGAGCAATTTATAATGTTTAATAAATGAACCCTAATGCAATAAAGCAAGAATATATTAGCAGTATGTGATTTTTACACTGCTGGGCAACTCCACTTTGCAGGCACAGGTCTCAAGAGATCTAGCACCACGGACAGCTCCACAGACATTACTGTATTTCTTTTTGCATTTGCTTCTTATTTCCTATATGTATATCATTTTTTGCCTTGGATAGAAGAAGAGGGCAGGATTCAACTAAGTTGTTGCATGAGCAGAATGAGGTGTGCTCATGCAATGGGGCTTTCCCCCTTCTCCTCCTCCTGTGCCCCCTAAATCTGTTCTGGAAGGTTGGTGAAAATCCATCATGGGTTTGGGGGCACACATAGGAAGAGAGTGGGGGAAAGTCCCATTACTCAAGTTGACCTTGTTCCACTCATGCATACCCACTTAGCATTACACTGAAACCCACCCATGGTGTCAGATGTTTTAGCCACAAGATCTGCCTTTAACCCTAGACTGCAGCAATAGGACCCACATTTTCTGTTAGGGGGCATCATTTGGTATTGTTCATATCACAACACAGTTCAGTCAATAGAATACAAGACTCTTAATCTTGGGGTCATGGGTTCGATGGCTATATTGGGCAAAAAATTCCTACATTTCAGGGGGTTGGACTAGATGACCCTTGTTGTCCCTTCCAACTCTACAATTCTAGGGCAAACAAATTCATTGGGGAGGAAATAAAGGATACAGTCTTGCTCTTGGCAGTACTCAAGATTAGACTGTAAAATACACTGTGACCTTTAAGAGCAATTGTTCTGAAAATAAATCTATACATTACCTATATAGACCCAGGTCAAAGAGTCACACCCTTTGGTTGTTTTATATCAGTGGTGGCCAGCTCTCAAGAGACTGTGATCTACTTTCAGAATTAAAAACCGGCAGTGATCTACCCCCGTTTTTGGGGGGTTCAGCTCAAAGTTGTTCAGCTTTTTTAAAGGAGGAGTCCCATTTTTTAGGGGTTAAGAAAAGCTTTTTGGGAGGACTTCTGTTTTTTGGGGGGGGTTAAAGGCAAGGGACAAAGGGGTAAGGTCACTCACAATAAGATTGCTATGGATGAAAACAGCAGCACAGAGAAAGCTCCGTCTTCCCTTCCAGAGATCAAACAACAACGGACAGTGGCCCAGGCAGGAGTCAGTTTTAGTGATGCTAAGGAAAGGGAACCAGAGATCAACCGCGATCTACCAAAACCTCGCAGGGATCTACCAGTAGATCGTGATCGACCTGTTGGACATCCCAGTTTTATATAAATGGGATTGTGCCCTTGGCATAGATACCTATTGAACAGGTTCATCTGATAAACCTGTTTAATAGTTATCTATGCCAAAGGCACAAATCCATTCAGAGTGAAGTACAAGTCAGTTAGCAAGCAACAGTGCATTCCTGGGAAGTACCATATTTTTTGCTCTATAAGACTCACTTTTTCCCTCCTAAAAAGTAAGGGGAAATGTGTGTGTGTCTTATGGAGCGAATGCAGGCTGCACAGCTATCCCAGAAGCTAGAACAGCAAGAGGGATTGCTGCTTTCGCTGCACAGCAATCCCTCTTGCTGTTCTGGCTTCTGAGATTCAGAATATTTTTTTCCTTGTTTTCCTCCTCCAAAAACTAGGTGTGTCTTATGGTCTGGTGCGAAAAATACGGTAGTTGGTGGAAAGTAAATACAAGGGTAGGCAATGCCCCCACCCATGTCATCCCTTCATATACACAACCTCTTTATGTTAGAAAAAGGTTTTACCAAAAGAAAAAAATGAGACATGCAGTGCTGGGTGTCACTGGCTTGTGCTAACACCCCACCAGTTGAAGACCAATGGTGTAAGATTGTGCATGCTCCCCTACAAGGCCACTAATCATGGAAAGCCATTTATATGTGGAGAGACTCACACTCATGCACTTGTCACATGTGACATGGCTCTCAGAAACTATACAGTTCAGTTTCCTGCATCATAACTAGCTTCTTATAGTAAAAAATTCATGTGGCAAATACTGAAAAAGACGAGATAGCTACATCTCTTCATAAATGCAAAACCTGCTTAATGCCTAGAACACATGCTTCCTTCCTTTTCCATATTTCCATTAGCACAACTTGTACGTTTTTTGCTATTAATAATATCTGTTTAACATCAGTAAATGATGTAACAAGCATGAGACTACTCAGAAGATCAAAGTCTGCCTTGGTATTTTACAGGATTTCTTCCCTGGAGTACAAAAAAAGGTGCTTTTTTTTAAAGGATGTTACTAAACCTTCATGCTACACTTGGAAAAAGGAGATCCAAACACAGAAGCATCTTCCATGCATGAACCTATGCGTGAACATGAACATTCATTCAGATACAGATGTCGCCTCACTGCATTTAGCAATACACGCATTCAGATGTGCAACCCATCCACATTCTACAGCAACTAGAATCAGAATTGCAGAGTTGGAACGCAACACAAGGGTCATTTAGTCACACAACTACCTGTATACACAACTGAAACTGGAATGGGAGATCAACAACAACAAAAAATGCATTTTCCTTAATATTGAAACATGACAGAAAGATTATATATACTTAAACTTCTCAAAGATCACAAGTAGCTCCATTCCAACAGTAATCATTATCTGTTCATTAGATTCTATGAATCTATGAATTAATGCAACCTAAACTAATGACTGGAATCTGAATGTGTGACCCACTCCAGGGACAGCCTCATCTGAGGCTGATGTCGATGAGATATTTAAGTTCTGCCTGTGGTGTTCTGTCTGTGATGGTACATTCACAAGTGCACACTCTCAGCTGATGCTAGTGTTATCAACCAAGGAATGCAGTCTTGGGTCTCACTTTTCCAAAACTCCACATTTTGCAGATTGTTTAATAGTGGGAACCTATGCATGACTGCTCAAAAGTAAACACTATTAAGTTCAATTGGATTTACTACCAGGCAAGCAGGTCTAGGATTGCAACCTATATCTTCTCATATATGCTTACAAATGTAACCTTATAGAAACATATTCCTCCTTTTTTGAATTTTAGATTGTAATGAATGTTTTCAAAATCCCAAACGCTTTTCAAGTAAATTTGACTTTTCTTCATCTGACGTATGAAGAAATAAGGATTGCCTGCCTACTTGTTACCATTACAATCTCATTTTCAAGCCATCCATTCACATAATTCACACCAAAGGTGATAATTTATGGACAAATATTTATATTTGTACAAAAATAAGTATCATAATCACCCTGCCTTCAGTTTTCTACAGATGAGGAATTACAGTCTTGCTGTGACCACAGCTGTACCCTTGCTCAACACATAAATTCCACATAAGATGGTTATTTTAAATGTTACTGTCCCTTGATTTCCTTTCTAAGCAAATGTGGAAAGGGCATTACGTTGAACGATGCAGAAAATATTTAAATAAATCCAGTAATTTAAAGACCAAAAGGTGCAATGAAGTATATGACAGCGAAGCATGTTCGTTTGCTCCTGATTTGTATTTCTAACAAATACCAAGTGCGAAATGGAAGAAGCCTACATGGTGTCACCTTAAGACAAATTTTGGACGAGGACAGTTAACCTTTCTTCTCAGTAGTCACTCTTTACAGCAGGGTTATCTTGGCAGTGATCGTCAGGCATAAGTATTACATAAGAAACTGCTGCCACCTTCAGGAAAGGTCCAACATTGATTCAGCATTTATTTGCCGCAAACACGTTTGCTTGAATTGTGACCAAAAAAATCCAAGCACAAAACAATAAGCCTCCAACGTGTCCGCAACAAAGCCCCTCGATAACTTCGTGTGAATGATCAGGAAACGAAAACTGAACAGCCTAAGGAATTCTCTGCTGAGCGCTCTGCAACGGTCCCTTGCCCTTGGCCCACCCAGCCTAAGTGCACAAGATGTGTTACCCAGCATTTACAGGAAGAATTATGCATGGCAGACAAACGACGACGACGACGAGGGGGGAACTGCAAAATTAACTCTTTCTGAGCACTGGCTGATTGGTTTTGCACAACCGACTGATGAAAGAATGCCAACCAAATCCTCGCGCACTTTTCCTCTCCATCCCTTCCCCGCTTCCCAACAAGCCTCTCTGTGTCTTGTGTGCCACCGTACCTGCCAACCAGCTAGCGCGAACTGAGACAAGAGAGGAGAGTGCGCCAAGAGGAGCGCAAAGGAGAGGACGCTCCAAAGGGGGCTGAGTGTCCACGGATCACAGCAGCTGCTCCTGAAAGACGGAGGCGCCGGCATCCTCCTCTCTTTGCCCCCCTCGCATCGCTAAAGGGGGCAAGCCACCCCACCCGCTGCATCCCTCTCCTGCCTGCCTTCCCCTTCCCCGCTAAGCGCTAGAAATCCGACTGGCCTCCCGCTCGCCCTTCAGGAGTTCACGGAGAGCATCAAGTGGCGCTCCAAGTACGCAAACGCTGCAGCTCAGCTCAAGCTCAGCTATGCGGGTGGCCAAGCGCCTGCTCGCAGCTCGCCAACCACAAATCCCTGACGTGCATCTGTTGCTTAAATAACGGGCGGCGCTTTCTCGGCACGCCAAGGGCTGCAGGTTTGAGCCCAGGCTGCTGGGCCAGGAAGCAGCTGCCCGCGGGAAACTAGCTGCAAATTCGCTAAACACCAGCCTCTGGTGGCGTGGTGGAAGCCAGGCCACTGAGCATGTCAAAAGGGGTGGGGGCAGCGCGAATCAGATCCGAAGTGATTCCGTTCCAAACAGCTGGAGCCTCTTCGAAATGCCTTTTTTCCGCCTCGCATCGTTTCCATCCAAGGCCAGCCTCTGCTGCTGCTGCAGACTGGCAGCGGGGGAAAGGGCTCTGGAGAGGTACACAAACACGGATCGGAGTGATTCCCTTTGAAACAGCTGGAGTCCCTTCAAACGTGATTTCCTCTTTCCCTTTTGGACTCGCACAGCTTCTGCCCAAGGCCAAGCGCTGCTTCTTGCAGCATAGCATCTAAATTATATATGTATTTAAGGCACCAAGGAGGAACCCAAACAGGAACTCGAGTGACTCCATCTAAACGGGTGGCCTCCCCTTGGAAGCTCTCATCCTGCCATCCCATGCCAAACAGCTGGCTGCAGGTCGGCATCCAAGGCTCTGGCAGCGGCAGGTCCCACCTTCTGCCCCATCCATCAGGCGTGAAGGCAACGGGACTGTGCCGCCCTCCCCCCCCCCACCGAAAGGTGCCCGGCGCTGGCCACGCCGAGAGAGCCCCCTCCCGCCCCACTCACCTCGGTGTCGTAGTAGCGCAGGTCCAGCGAGTAAGGGTCGAGCAAGGACTCGTTGAGGATCTGCTCCATGGCCAGTTGCATGGCCGGCAGGACCCCCCGGCCGATCCTGCCCTTCTCCACCGAGTCGCTGAGCGGCATCAAGCCCATGATGGCGATGGGGGTCGTGGCGGCGGCGTTGGGCAGCGACCCCGCCGGCGCCCGGGAGTTGCTTCGCGACCAAGCCGAGGAGACCAGCGGCGGCGGCGGCTGCAGGAGCAGCAGCAGCAGGAGCAAGGCAGAGGTGGTGGCCGCGCTGGGCCGCCGGGGCAAGGCAGGCATCCTGCGGGAGAGGTCAGGGGGGCACAAGCACGAGGGCGCCCGCTGCCCTCTGCCAGGCAATGGCCCCGGCAGGGAGGAAGGGGCGCGCACGCTGCGGCCCCCCCGGCTCTAATCCTCCTGGCAATGGCGCCGGCTCCTTCCTCGGGGCGGCCAAATGGAACCACTAAGCAGCAGCAGTGGCGACGGAGCCGCTGCCCGCCACCCCCGTTTCCCACCCACCCCACCCCCAAGTCCAAAAGCGGCGGGCGAGGGCGCCTCCTCAGCCCCTCACTCAGCCGCAGCCAGGCTGGGCGAGGGCGCGCGCTTGCCTCCCTGCTCCCGTGCAGGTTCCGGAGGCGACGCGTAAACGCGACGAGGGCTGAGGGGAAAACAATTGGGGCGGGAGGGGGGTTCTCGGCTCTTCCACAAGGCTGGGGACGCTAGTGCCGCATTCCCCCGGAGCCCTCCCGCCGCTGCCGTGCTTCTCCGTTGCCGCCGCCGCCGCCGCCGCTGCTGCTGCAAGCAGACACCACGCCGCGCCACACAGCGCGCGCAGAGTGGCGCGCACAAACCGGCCAAAAGGGGGGAAACGGCGGCGGCGGCGGCGGCTGGATGCAGGAGGCGAGAGCCCCTCCGTGCGCCCGCCCAAATCCTTCTGCCACCTCTCGGCTGGGCTTCTTCGCTCGCTCGCCCGGCTCCTGCCCTGCCTTCCTCCCCGGCGGCGGCGGGAGAGGGCTGGTCGGCTGCCGCTGGGGGACGGCGGCTCTTCTGCTGAGGAGACGACGCACACCAACGCGAGACGCAGGAGGAGATGCAGGGTTTGGGCACGTCCAGCAGCCCATTGGAAGGCGGGCTGGGGCGGGTGGGAGAGGAAAGAGGGCCGCTGGGGAAGGCGGGAAAGGGACGGCTTGGCGCGAGGCAGGGGGCGCAGCGGCCTCTGCCCCTTTCCTCGAGGCGGTGGCGGGCTGAGGTGCCCCTCTCTTGCCTCTTACACACACACACGTGACGCACGGATTATTATTGTTGTTATTATCATTTCTTTGTTTTTGTTTTTCAAAGTTGGCTGGGCACAAGACGAGGGGCGCTTGGGGAAGACTTGAGGCGTTTGGCTGGGGCACTGGCTTCACGTTCAGAGTTCCACCACCTATTCTTTCGTTTCCCTCAGGAACAATGCACTTTTTTTCATTAACTTCCTCTAAACATGCAAAGGTGAACCTGTGCGGCTGTCTTACTCTCATTTATTCCCATGTCTTGTTCCTAGTCTCATGGCCTAGCCCTCAACTGTCTCCTCCAGGCCTGCGCAAGGCATGGCTTGCTAAGCCAAAGGCAGCCCATCAGCCATGTTTTGAGGCCTGGCAGCACCTCCCTCCTTTCTTGCTTTCTCTTCCCGCATCTGAGGAAAGTAGCAAAAACAGGAGGCAAATCAAGCCCTGGCAAGGCGCCACACATACTTGGTGAGCTTGTTTGGATTTATTCTGGTTTGGGCGGCAGCACCTCCTCAAGTTCTGTCACCTGAGAGACTTAAATGAATGAGAGATAGCCGGGACTGAGCCTGGAACCCTTTTTCCATGCCAGGCATGTGCTCTCAGCCTCCGAACCAATGTCCCTCCCACATGTCAAGTGTCCTTGGCAATGTGTCTTTGCCTACACCAAGCACAGCATCACTGCACACCATCTGTGTGCCGAGGAAAGCCAGTCAGCTCTTCTTTTCGGAAGCAAAACTAGAAGGTTTTTTTTGTAGCCTCTGAAAAGCCGCCAGACACAAGCTGGTGGGCTGATCTCAGGTTGTTGGGTCGGAAGTCCCCATTTACTGGGCCCTTTCTGCCTTCCCAGTGCTGGGTTTTATAATTCAATGCATTATACCCAAAATGCTAATGAATCCTGTACTTTGCTATTAAGATTCCACAGTTTGAAGCACTGTTTCTCAAACCAGCTTCCCACCAGCTGGAGCCCTTAAACCATTCGCAAACAGAAGCAAATATGACACTGATGAAGCCGTGCTGGCGTGAACAGCTGCCTGGAAGAGAAGGAGAGCTGTGAAATGCACCAGGAAAAAGCAGCAACTTCGCTGCAATCATAGAATTGCAGGGTTGGAAATGACCCCGAGGGTCATCTAGTCCAACCTCTTACAATACAGGAATCTCAACTAAATAATACATGAGAGATGGCCACCCAACCGCTGTTTAAAAACCTCCAAAGAAGGAGAGTCCACCACCTTCCGAGGGAATCCATCCCACTGTTGAATGTTTCCTACCATCAGAAAGTTCTTTCTGAGGTTTTCTTGCAACTTGAAGCCATGGGTTCAAGTGCTACCCTCCAGAGCAGGAGAAAACAAGCTTCATCCTCCATGTGGCAGCCTGGTAGATATTTGAAGATGGCTATCATATCTCCTCTCAGTCTGCTTTTTACCAGGCTTTACTTTACTAAGGCAGTGATGTGAACATACCCTGGTCACTGGTGACATTTTGCCACGTTGAGAAGGGGCTTGTGCACACTTTAGCCCCTCTATTCACACAGGAGTTGTACGTCCCCACCTCAAAAACACTGATTGGTCTCCAACCAATAATGTACCAGGAAGACGCAAACCACTCTGCAAAACCGATCTGGCCTGTAAGTTCTGTGTAGAGCTCTATGCACATTGCTTGGAGACAATAAATAATTAGCCTGTGGAATTCAGTGTCAAAGGTAAACGTACCCCTGACTGTTACATCCAGTCGCAGACAACTCCGGGGTTGCGTGCTAATTTCGCTCTATAGGCTGAGGGAGCCGGCGTTTGTCCACAGACAGCTTCCGGGTCATGTGACCAGCATGACATAGTTCTGGCGAACCAGAGCAGCTCACAGAAACGCCATTTACCTTCCTGTCGGAGCAGTACCTATTTATCTACTTGCACTTTGACGTGCTTTTGAACTGCTAAGTTGGCAGGAGCAGCGACCGAGCAATGGGAGCTCACCCCATCACGGGGATTCGAACCGCCGACCTTCTGATCAGCAAGCCCTAGGCTCTGTGGTTTAACCCACAGCGCCACCCGCGTCCCTCATTCAGTGCCATAGCATGTGGCAATTGCCACTGTTTGTTTTTGCTTCTAAGAGAAATTCAGAGAGCATCTAGGGAGTTGGAGTGGGGGAATAGCAAAAACAGGTGGCAAATCAAGTTGTGATAGCTAAATGGATACATGTCCATAGAAAATAATGCAGGAGGCATTTCCTCTGTACATGACTGTTTCATTCTTCCTATCTACCATGGCAAAAAGCGAAGAGAATTGTCCTTCTGGATCAGATCAAAGTCTGACTTAAGTCGAGCATGCTGTTTGCAACAGTGGCCAAATAGGTATCTCTGGAAGTTCACAAGCAACATATATAAAAGCAATGGCCACTCCATTGTCTGTCTTCTGCAATGGCATCTCTTTGCAAACAGAATGCTGTACTGATACTATTGTTGATCTGCTCCAGCAAGGCACTCCTTAAGTATTTAATAAATAAATAAATATGTTTCTTACAAATGCAGAATGAGTATCTGTAACACTGCTAGTTCCACAGCCAGTTCTGTTGCCCTCAAGGCCCTTCCACTTAACATATGTCCTACGTAAAAAAAAAATTATGAAAACATTCCTGCATACACTAATTCACACATCTGTGCACAAAATTAAAGATTGCCTAGATCCCATTATCTCACAGGTCTACTGTTTTCCACTTTTCAAGCTGACTGAATGCACCGTTTTTGATAAAGACAATATATTTCACAAACAGCCTGGCTTGTTTACAATTTGATATTTTTAAAAGATTTAATTTCATTTTCTCCCTACGACGTATGCAACCAGACAAAGCAAACCTGCAGGGGAAAAATGTTAATAGAACATGGCAGAAGGTAAAAAGGTAGACCAAAGAGTTGTAAACTATGTCAGTTGTACTACAACTGCCTTGACATCAGACTTCGTTCTAATATGGAATTCAAATTAGAAAGGACAGAAAAATATAATTAATGCCATAAAATATAGCTCTGTGAAAAACAGAATGCGTCAAGAACTTGGGTTTTTTTAATATAAAAAGTATAAATTGATTGGTAAATTAATGTGGCAGAGTTAATTTGTAGAAAAACCATTTTGTTTCTATTTGGATTTCTTATGAGTTAAGTTCTAATGGGTGTTGATAAATTAAAAATGATTGAAGGTAGAATAGGACTGTCAGTTCAACTATACCAAAAGAGTTTGAAATGAAAATAAAGGGAGTATTTTCTGCTTTTATTAGTATTAACAAGAGATAAGCAAGGGTTCGGTTTTAGTTAGGAAGAATGTGAAAGAGGGGGTTAAAATCCTAATAATTAAAAAGAACAAAACACCCAAACATTTGTTATGGCATAAGTTTTCATGGGCTAGAGTTCACTTCACCAGAAGCATGTTTAAGCACAACAAGTAAATCCTTATAGAACTGTGTCCTTATAAAGTTGAAATGGATGCTGCATTGTCTAAGTTTGATTATTTTGTGGAAACGTTCCTTGTTCAGGCTCTGTGTGGCAGAACATAGCTACTCCTTAATCTGGCATTATCCCCAGCAATAAGGCTTCACTATTGGGTCATAACTAATAGGCCTCATCCTTTATTTATAGTAGTACCACTATGTGAATGTATGCTGACTCATTACTTTTGCTTCATTTCAGGACATCTTCAACACGATAGAATGGATGCATTCTTGTTGCAGTACTATGTCATCATTCTGTTGACAGTTTGGGAAATGCCCATACACTGGGACCAAGAAGGGTGCTGAAGATAAGTAATGAGAATTAATTTTTAAAAGCATTCAAGAAATATTAGTAAATAATAGTTTAATGAAAATATCTGGTCTTGGGGCAGCAGTGGAACAGTAAAAGGAGATAAAAAGCAAGGCGGGAGAAGGGTAGAGACATTGTGCTCATGAACACGTGGCAAAACACCAGAAAGCAACCAGAATCTTTAGCCAGGAAATTAAGTGGCGCTGAATGTAATAATTGCACAAGTGGACATAACAAGAAGGAAGGGAATGAGGAAGAAGTGTAGGTGGCTGTGGTCTGCATATTGATTGTGGGCTTTTAACAGGAGAGAAACCAGATCTGTCATGACTTCACCAATTCTGCTGAATTGGTGGGAAGCAAAAAGAAAAGAGGGGTAAGTAACAGAGGGAGGCAGAATCAGGTTATTCTGTAGGTCTCTGAGATTAAGACGATAGTATCAAGATGCCAGCAAAATAATTTATAGCTGTTGTCCTTTGCTTCAGGAATGCGTGTCCAGCTCCTTTTTGTTTAGATTTACATGCTGCTTTCAGTCAATTTTGAAGGTGGCTTATATTGCAATCATACAATATCCCTCCCTACTGTGCCTACTCAAACACTTTGATCTTGCTTGATATTAATCAGTGAGGAGGTCCAAAACACAGGTCTTGTCACACTGAGAGTTTGACTCCTCATGAATATGGAGTGAACAGCATATGGTATTTGTGCTTTGGACCTCCTCACCTGTTAATATCAAGGAGAAACCTATATTATATTATGGGAGTGGGGAATTGGATATGGTCAGAAGGCCAGATCTTTATATCCCAATTGGATCAACCAGCTGTCAATCAGCAGCTGTCATAATGCAGTGAATGATGCCTCTCAAAGTTCAAAGAAGATAACTTTAACCACTGATCAGCTGATTGGGAGTTGCAGCAACCCACACTGAAGACATTATTTCAGCACCAGTCAGGTGGCTGGTGCTGAAAGCACACTTTCAAAGGAGCTCCCTATAACCTTCAATCAGCTGCAAGACTCTGCACAGGGGAAAACTGAGTGTTTTCTTCTTCCCAAATGAAGCAGCTTGGATTTAAATCCTTAGAGGAAACGCATGGGAAGCTTTCTCTGAGGAATTATCCATTTTTAGGAGCACTTCTGCCTCTACAGAAAAAGCAGTTTGAATCCAAACCATTTCCTCCACACCAATGGTAAACTCCTTAGTGGAGCCAATCCCACCTGATTCTTGGGCTGTGCTTTGGTGGCTGGTTGATTGTCAGTTGCGCAGGCCTCTTTGCAAGCACCAACAATGAGCTGATTGTTGACATTTGCAGATTGTTAATGTTTGCACTGTGCTCCGAAGGCCCAACAATCAGCTGAAAGTCAGGTCAGGAGTACAGTGGAACCTCTGGATACGTATGGGATCCGTTCCAGAGCCCCGTTCGCATCCTAAAGTAAACGTAAGACACGACTGTGCATCGGCGCGTGCACGGGTCATGTTTCGCTGCTTCCGCGCATGCGCGTGATGTCATTTTGAGTGTCTGTGCATGCACAAGTGGTGAAACCCGAAGTAACGCACTCTGTTACTTCCGGGTCGCCGCGGAGCTCAACCCGAAAATATTCATCCCGAAGCTACTTCAGCCCAAGGTATGACTGTTTAAACTGCCTTGCAAAAGTGTTTGCAGGTGCCGCTGACCATATTTCTATGCCACGTGCTAAGAAAAAAATGTAAAGAAACAAGTCTTCTTTTTTATTCATACAATTTCAACATTTAAAAAATATTGTTTTTGAAAATATATATTTTAAAGTTAGATATTTCATTATGAAACCAGCCTTATTGAACATAAATCCATCAGAATTTATTCTCCACTGCATCAGCAAAACACATGCAGGGACACACAGAGACCGACCCCCCAAGCATTGTGCTTTAGCAAGTTGTTAATGCCAAATCAAATGTGCAAAGATTTCATTTCAGATAACTCTACAAAATGTTAGCTCTCTGACTATATTCTGCTGGAGTGTTTTATCAAATTACAGAGAAGTCTGCTCAAGGGAATTGGCTGAAACCTCATCACATTTATTTTAAATCGGCAAAGGAAAAGAGGGCATGAAATTTGAATCATGGCCTATCCATCTCTTACAGTTTGCACAGAAATAAAATTCTTGTCACTTCATCATTCACTCAATGAATCTGTAAGGCTATAATATAAAGGTTATTAGAAGTGCAACAGATCCTATATTATTAATGGAGTCTTTCAATTAAAACACCAGGAACTTCCAAATAAATATATTTGGGAACAGGATACCAGTGATTTTAGGTTATCTGAGTTTTTAAGGAAGTTACACATATGCATACAAACATATATAATTTATGAAAACATAGGAACAGTGTTTTGAATTGCTCTTGGAGTTGTGCCAATTCCCCCCCCCCCCCAGAGATAACTAAGATATTCACTATTAGATGACTGCAACCTTAAGTAATGGGCCACAACTGTGTCCTGATCAAAAGAACATTTATCACATAGAGATAAATCAGACATATATAACTAAGGTAATGAGCCTTCTGGTAAATGTGCTCACCATATTACAAAGTGGAAGACAGACTGTCTTCTCTTTGGACTTGACCTTCATTTTCGCAACGAAAGCCAGCCATGGAAAGGTGCTGACTGCCTGACTCTTGTGAGGTTACAACACACACACACAATACACATTCACACTTTCCTGGAACAATTTTTCAGCTTATAAAAAAGTGTGGCTTTCCCCCATCCATAAATGAAGCGCCAAACAAACTTTTGAGTCAGTGAGCATACATGCTACACTTCAAATGGATGCTCCACTGGAAAAGCTGCCTACAAATATTCAAAATAAAGAAGTGTGAACTGTGACAAAACATTACAGTGTAGGATGCTCCAATTAAGAATGCTCGAGTCAGCTGGCCATCCTGTCTTCCACAACACTTTATTCTATTCCGTTCCTCACCTCAATGGACATCATTCCATGGTTAATGAGCATGCTCAGCCTCCATTGGATTGTTTCAGGTTTTTCCTATCTTTGGGGGAGTTGGGGAGGGATCTAAATAAATGTGTACTTCTACAAACCTTAAGGGTTCCCCAAGCCTACAGATACCTCTCTCGTGCATTGGTGGTACTGTTTCGGCTGCATAAGGATTGGCTCTCAAAGAAGTGAGTTTGCTATTTGTATCTGCAAGTGGGTACTGTATGTGCAGCAGTGGCGTAGCGTGGGGGGTGCAGGGGGTGCGGGCCGCACCGGGCGCAACATCTGGGGTTAGGGCAAATCCATGGGTTAGGGGGCGCAAATCCACGGGTTAGGGGGCGCAAATCCACGGGTTAGGGGGCGCAAATTACTTGCCTTGCCCCGGGTGCTGACAACCCACGCTACGCCACTGATGTGCAGTGTTCCTTTCCACTGCCCTCTTGAATACTTCATTCCATTCTCCCTTCACCTGGTTTTCTGCTCCACAACCCAACAGTTGGCTACTAAGTGTGCTTTGCCCATACTGGGTGGGATTGGGTTTCCTCAACACCACTAGTTCAGGGACAGGGATAGTCAAGCCCCCAGCTAGCAGGGAGAATGGTTGGGGATGATGGAGTCGAAAAACATCTGGAGGGCCACAGGGCTGTCATTCCTGCACTCCTCACTCTACAGAAACAGTCTTGCTGTTTCTTTGAACCTTCAAGATACAAAACCATGTGGAAACACAATTTAAAATACACAATTTACACATGACCAAGCTACTGATATGCAAACCCTTCCATGGCAATCTCAGCATTACAAACTTGTGGTCTTTCTCATATGTGCGTTTCAGATATGGATGTATTTTTTGGGGACCAAACTATTATTCTCCAGCTGGTTAATTTCCCCAGCTCCATGGCCTGTTGCTCTGTATTAAGAGCACTGGCATTGAGAAGCTCTGGCAAAGCCTGCTGCTAGGGAGCAGGTGCCTTGATAAATGCTAGCCTCCTTATGTTCCCAGAGGATGGAGAGATGCACCTGCTTGTTGCAACATCACCAAGCAGGCATTTGTAACAGATATTGTATGGTGAATGCTTTAGAGCTAGCTATTTTCACCTCTACAATTCTCCATACCTGTGGTTTTTATAGCCTTATGGCTCAGCTTTGCAGGGCTTCTGAAATCTCTGGTTTTCCACCAAGAGCTCCCCAGAGAACTTCTTTCCAAGCAGTGTTACACAGACAGGCCATAGGTAACTGCTTGTGTTTCAGGTAACAACAATGCTTCCTTGCTGGACTAGTAGTTTCAGTGTTTCTGACTTGGGATACTGGAGCAATGAATGCTGCTCTGTTTCAGTCTAATTACCCTTCTCCCGATGAAGTGTGTGACATTATGCTTACTTTTGAGGCCACAATGCACATAGGTTGCCTTCAGTTGGCAGTCATCCAAGGAATGTTTAGGTTATTAGTTACTAAAGAGTTGACTACACTGAGGCCCTTTGTGTGCCTGCTCCACAAGAGGTCCAGAGGGTGGCAACACAAGAATAGGCCTTTTCTGTGGTGGCTCCCTGCTTGTGGAATGCTCTCCCAAGAAAGGCTTGCCTGGCACCTTCATTACATATCTTTAGGTGCCGGGCAAAAACATTCCCCAGGCCTTGGGCTTATTAAACAATCTATGGCCTTGTAAATGTGGGCGTATTGTTTTCATTTGATACTATCGTATGTATTTTTGTGTTTTTATATTGTCAACTGCCCTGTGATTCTCAGATGAAAGGCGATATAGAAGGTTAAGATAAACAAACAAACAAAAATAATAGAAGGGTGCAATGTTACACCTAGAGATAATCTAACATACAAAGCCATCAAATGACAAAGATACAATGTTAAAAAGTGGCATACATATATTAATATTGGGGAGGGGAATCATTCTGAAATCTGTCAGACCCCAAAAGAGATGATGTACACTCTATACATATTGATATGATATGTTCCAGCATTTCACCAATAAAAAGACACAGGATGAGGATAAAATGTGTAAGGCTAAGCAGATGAGCTGGTTTGGTTCTCAGTGGTTCACTTTAAATTGCATGGGTCAAAACGATGAATATAACTTAAGTTAAAAAGACGCAAAAGCTCCTATCTGTCCCAGATAATGGAGTAATCCAATAAATTTAGCTGCAACTCTTATGGCATATGAGTGCACTCTTTTACTTTCTGCCACTTAATCGTATGTGAGGAAAAATAAAGTGCTGCACTTAGGGGACAAAATGACTGTCGCAGCAGAGTCATTTCTACTACCATTGAGATTGAATTGCCTGGGCTACACCATCAAGGTTATCTGTGCACACAAAAGAAACACTACAACCTGCAAGGGGTCTCTGCAGGTTACAAGCATTCCCCCTGATGTATCTGACCTACCATCATAGCAGGTGTTTTTACAATGTATTTTGTAAAAAATGCCTTTATGAGATTACTGGGTTCCAGGGTAGTGAGCAAATTATCAAAATAATAAAAATAGCAGAAAGTCAAAAGCATAAAGAGTGCACACAAACATGCAAGAGCATCATTTTTTTAAAAAGTCCAAAATAATAAAAAAAATAGGACAGACTTTGCTGGGCAAAGCAATGACAGCAATGAAGTTCCACAATTAAGGTGCAACCACAGAAAAGGCTCTGTCTCTAGTAGCTACCTGTCTAATCTCTGCTTTAAGTAGCTAAGTGGAAAATATACAATCAGGAAATAATGTTCAGTTGTTTCTATTGCTCTATTACCAATACTGACATTCCAGGGTTTTTTGTGTGTGTGTATATTCGTAACAAAACTCTTATGCTATGACCAAAACATTTTAAATGGCATCAAAAGTGCCTATTTACCCTTCGCACTGCAATGACCGCTCATGTCTGTCTTAAAGACTCCTTAGATTTCATGGGTCAAAATCCAGCAGTTATCTAAATGCAAATGTTGTAGAATTAAAAAAAAGAGGTATTTTGCGAGGTAGTACAATTAATGTCACTATTAGATTCAAAAGAATCTTCAAAGTATAGTCTTTCAGAAAAGACTATACTTTCAGAAAAAGGAAACTGGCAGGCAACATATTTCTTGTTTTACCTGCCTGCTTCTGGCAGATAAGGCCTTTAGGAGATTAAAAAAAAAGGTTAAAAGGAAAAGTTGAAGGACAAATCAACAAATATTTTATTGGCTTTTGTACTCGCTACATTAATTGAACACAGAACTTTATACAGTCTTAGACAAACCTCCCACCTATGCTCACATTCCTAGAAAAAGTTGGATATCTAACCATTATAAAACAGTCTCACTATCATTTATAAAGTTACTAAACAACATTTATCATACTTTTAAACAGTTTTAACAGCCATGTGATAACACGAATCAAAGTATAAGGTGAAGAAACCTCCCAATATATCCAACAGAATAAGACTGCTTTGTTTTTAAGGCACTTAGGAAGAAGCAGCCTCCAAGAACTATGTAATTTCACAGCACATGATGCATGTCAACTGTGTCTGATGTGGATCAGAATTTGAAAAGCAACAAAAATCATGCAATTTTGGCGCTGCAAGAAAAATACCACCAGTGAATCGAGATGCTACTGCTTCACCCCAAGTTTGTAGCATTGCTTCAGAGGCCATCTTCCCTATGCTTTCATTTTGTCCTGCTTCTCATATATTTGTCGTCTTCTTCTCTGATATACCCAGCAAACATGAGGGGTAGAGATTAATGGTGGGAAATGGTCCTCCTGAAGCATATTTCCCAGGGAGCATAGTGTATACCTGTTGAAATAACAGACAATCCAGGCAGGTGTTGCTTTGGGCTGTCCTTCATGAGACACTGATGAAGTTCACCAACCTCAACTGAAGTCCAAAGAGGTATGAGATGATGAAGCTTGATCTGTGGAAACTGGCAATGTATCCATTGTTGTTGCCTGAAAAATCCCAAGACTGGCGATTCAACACTGACTAAGAATTGTTTCTGATTAAGCTACAATCCTCCACACTCTCTCAAAGTAAGTTTCACTTATTCTGTTGAGAAATATTTCAAGTGAGGAAGCTGCAAGAAAAGTATCCCCATCTTCTGTTTAAGCACACAAACAGAAGTATAGGAACTATCTAGGGGGGGAAAGAAAGTATAGATGCTGTGCAGGATTCCTGACACCGATATCACACCTCATCTTTTCTGTCACACAGATAAGTGGAGTTATCAGGTCAAGTGGGATTTTGGCACTGTATGGCTTGAAGATTGGTTATGCCCTAAGTAGAGCAGCCAAAAATTTGGTACATGAATGGCTCAAGGCAGAAAAATCCCTTTGTGCTGAAGTGCCAACCACTACAGTTAGTTTTTCTTCTCCATAGTGGAGAACCAGTGATGAAAGCTGGCTACTGAAATTTAGTATTAACATAGTATCAATTGCCTAATCTGGTATACTTAACTTTATGTTAGTAAACTGGTACTCTCTGGTATAATGCAATATTTGCTTTACTGAAGTTGGCTGCTACGTGCTAGCAGAGCATGGGGACATTTCCTATCATGTTTTTCAAAAGGAAAATCCTCACATTTAAAAGTACCATAAGATTAAAGCCCAGTTCAAAATTTGTGGTCTGAGGTAGTTTTGTTGGTTCTTTAAAACCCAAGACTCTGGGTGATATTCAACTAAGTCATACTCAAAGCAAACCCATTAATAGCAATATTTCACTGATTTAGGTTCACTGATTTGCATGGGTCTATTCTGAGTATAACTTGAATGTACGAAGTATAGAAAAAGTTTTAAGTTATTTTAAAAGCTTTAAAACTGAATGCTATCCTTGGTTGTCTTAATTAGCAGGGGCAAACTACCCATTACGTCACAAACATATGAAACAAACCCAATATCTCCTTCTCCATTGCAAAGCACCTTCCAGAGGTGGAGATCTGCATTAGAAAAAGGCCAGGAGGAAATGAGACGCTTAACCCTTCCCTTTGCAGCAACTCTCCTCCTAGAACATCCCACCCCTACAGCTGCCTTTGTACCTAGAGGGCTCCAGGCCTATTTGTGAGATAAATGCAGGTTCTGAATACTAAAAGCACATTGGAAGGGGAAGCTTCAGACAACAGCAAGAAAAGGGTTGACTGTTCGCCTTTCCTCAACTGATGCAAACTGCCCCTACCTGAATGTGTTTTGCCACATAGATGGGGCTGCCAGCGCTTTGTGACACATGGCTGCAGTGCAACACATAGTTTACCCCTTAGTAAATCTGCTCCTGCAAATTCTTTTCCCCTTCACTAATTTTTCTGTATGCCAGAAATAGGCCCCCAGTACATCTAGTTCACCATTTTTTTGCCGAAATAAAGCTTACAATGGGTGCTTTATTTTAAAAGGCTAATTTCAATCACTAAATGATTAGTAATTTTAACCTAGTATGCCATGACACAGCATGATTGTTTGATATTTCATATTATGATTGCCTATGGTCGAATTTCCAGTATGTACTATCTGTATGGTTCTCCAGTGTTTGAGCAAATGTACTAGCCCTAAAGCAGGGATAGCCAACAGAGTAGCCTCCAGAGACTGTTGGACTACAACACCCATCATCCATGACTATAGGCCATTCAGGCGGAGGCTGATGGGAGCTAGATCCAACATCAACTGAAGGCCACCATGTTTGCTACTCAGTCCTAAGATGTCAGGTGTACACAGAAAATAAATCTACTTGAAATCTCCTGTAATCACACATTTCACAGCAAAATTTGGCCCATTTTAATATCTCTTAGAGAGGCACAACTTCAGAAAATCTTGCTAAAAAAAATAAATATTTATGTTGTCAAATGTTAGTGCAATCGTTTGCATTTCATTACCATACCTAACAGGTTTATATAAATACATGAGCTTTTGGCAGGGGCAGGGGGCGGGGATTAGGACACTTTTGGAGAAGTCATATAGCTGCCAAGTAAGGTACGGATTTCTTTTGTGGGAAAATCTGTACCAATTTAATATATACATTACAATGCCTGCTAGTATTCCAGGAAAGTAGAAAAGGAAAAGTGCAGCCCTTCTGCATAAAAAAATAAAGGTTTTCTTTCTTCCATTTCAATTATTTTCTTGCACAAAACAGTGGAGTTCCACATCAGCTCCTTTCTTCGAAAAACCACTTCTGGTATTCTGAATTGGAACACGGCCGTAATAAAGGCGCTGAATTGCCATCATAAGCATTAGATTCTGCTTGTATGCACTTCTGGGTCTGCACATGGAGTAACGTTCCATCCTACAAAAGATGGTACAGAACACTTTATACTTTACAGTAAAGACAGTATAATAATATTTGAGAGTCCAGCTGATAATGCACTTATCAACATCGCTTTTTAGCTTTTTATTAGTCTAACTGAAAGAAGGAAGACTAACAGAAGAGCAAAGAGGCGTGGGATTCTGTCAATATTTTTTTTGTGCAGATTCAGAATCTGAAAATTATTTAGCAACTGCGGTCACTCTTAGTAAGCGACTGACTCTCTGTCAAGACAATGGTAATTAAGGAGAACTCTTTATCTTAAAACCCTCCGAAGGCAGCCTTCGCTGATCAGTGTAGAAATTAACTTTAACATGAGTTCTGGCAAAACTATTTCATACTTAAATGCTGTTTATAAACATTAGGAACAGACTCCCACGAGGGGTAGTGCACTCTCCTTTCTTGAAGGTTTTTAAGCAGAAGTTGGATGGCCATCTGTCATGGATGCTTTAGCTGAGATTCCTGCTTTGCAGGGGGTTGGACTAGATGACCCCTGGGTCCCTTCCAGCTCTAAGATTCTATGACCTAGTTGAGATTCTTGCATTGCAGGAAGTTGGACTAAATGACCCTCAGGGTCCCTTTCAACTCAACAATTCTCTGGAAGTTCTGACAAAGTTGTTGGTAATAATTATCACAATGTAGCTGAAACAGTCTATGTAGTAAGGGAGCAACAATTTAAACACACCTACTGAATAAAGTGAAATCAAAAAAGGATTTTAATCTGATATGAAGTTTACAATTTGAGGGTACGCCCTCCTTTTCCTTAGTTAATCAAAAATACTTTGGTGAAGGGCTGCAATGGCCTGGATCTGCAAATCACCAACTGTATACAGCAGTTTCAGATAGCATATCTGCCTTAAAAGAGGAAGGCATATTATCATTCTTTGCAGTCCAGTATCAACTGGGGTTAAGGGACGCGGGTAGCACTGTGGGTTAAACCACAGAGCCTAGGACTTGCCAATCAGAAGGTCGGCGGTTCGAATCCCCGTGACGGGGTGAGCTCCCGTTACTCAGTCCCTGCTCCTACCAACCTAGCAGTTCAAAAGCACATCAAAGTGCAAGTAGATAAATAGGTACCGCTCTGGCGGGAAGGTAAACGGCGTTTCCGTGTGCTGCTCTGGTTCGCCAGAAATGGCTTAGTCATGCTGGCCACATGACCCGGAAGCTGTACGCCGGCTCCCTCGGCCAATAAAGCGAGATGAGCACCGCAACCCCAGAGTCAGCCACAACTGGACCTAATGGTCAGGGGTCCCTTTACCTTTACCTATCAACTGGGGTTGCACCAATCAAGTGGTGCTGCAATCTGCAATGGACGCTTATCCAGGAAATCCACTCAACACTCTGTTGTAAATATATTTCCTGATCTTTCAGGTGCAGATGGGGGGGAGGGCACAGATGGGCAACAGCTTTCAGACCCCTGACCCTCACATTGTACTGAAACCAAGCTTCTTCTTAAGCATGAATACATTTGAAGTAGTTTCAGTGAGTGAAGGGAAACAAGCAATGAACTGCCACCCCACTAGAGCGCAATTCTATTTGAAGCTTCTTTCGGGGACTGAGCCCTAACTCATTGCTAATGGCTGCTGGCTATACAATGCAAGCAAAAAGACTGTGCTGCATCCTTACCTCTCTGAAGAAAATTTTCTGATTTTCAGGAATGTTCTGGATACCTTCTTGGCACAAATACATTTTCAAATAATCAGATCCCGGATCAACCGCTGCACAGACTTCAGGTTGCCGTGTGTTGTAACGTATTTCATTGTGGGAGGTGTATTCAAAAAACTGCAAACCCCAAATGGAAATAAAATCTCTACTAAAACTTTAGGTATGTATTTGTGACATTCAGACAGAGAGCCTTCTATAGAGCTTAAATGCAAAAAAGTCATATTTTTGGGGGGGTCCTCCAGACCAGGAACTAAATTAACATATCCAGTAGCGACAACTGTAACCTTTCTGAATAGATTGTTTTTGGTAATTTGTTCATCAGTGTCAAGGTTGGGTGCTAGTAGAGATAAGAGTCCGGGCCTCCAGCCAGTTTTACAGGTTTATTAAGTCCATTTTCCTATTTACACACAGAGCACTCAGACCACGTCCTGCTCATTCGGTATCAGATGCAGCGACTGAAGTTTCCTTTCGTTTTCTCCAGCATAGCTACTTCCGGAGCCCTCCCCTTCTCCTTCCTCTTTTACGTGAAGAGCTGAGCCCCGGAAATTGCTCCCCCCTCCCTGATTCATTGCTTCCTGACACCTTGTCTCTGTATTTTCCCATCATCTCCTCCTTCTCAGCCCCCAGTTCCCTGACAATCAGGCACTAACTACTGCCAATATAGTAACAGTAGTTAGTGGTAATGAATATAAAGGAACACACACAAAAATACCCAACAAAATGACAGGGAAATGGATAGAAAGAGGATTAATGAAGGACCAGTCAGGGGCAAGTGGCTAGTGGTATTTTGGCAGCTTACAGTGGAAACCTATGCATGTTTGCTAACTGTGTTCAATACAACTTCATCCCAAGCAGTAGGGTATATAGGGATGCAGCATTTTATATTTAAAAAAAATACTATACCCTGCCTTTCTACCAGGTCTTCAAGGTGGCTTACAAGCCAAGACAAAATATAAAATTCACACAAGTTTAAAACACAAACAAAACAGTAACAGAAACTAGCAGCAGGAAAATTGGCACACAGCAAACGACAAAAGGATTGTGCTTTTACTTACCAAAAGCCCAAGGGAAGAGAATAATTTTAACTCTGCACCTAAAAGATAGGATGGTAGGTGCCAAACAAGAATCTCTGGGGAGGGTATTTCATAATCAGCTAAGACCATGAGAAGAAAGAGGAGGGAAAGAAGGGGTTGTGGGAACTGGGGCAGGACAGGAGGTTTACAGCGTTAATAAAGGTTTGTTCGTTTGATCCACAGAGTACCGAGCCGAGAGAAAGCAGCTGAAAAGGCAAAAACCTTCCTCCTCCATTTAGCCCTGAGTGAGTTGGAGGACCTCAAATGTGAGAGCAGCTGTTACAGCAGAAGAAGCTGTGGGGCTAAGAGCTTCAAACAAAGCCTGCTGCAGGCTCTGCAACAGCAGTGAAGAGACATGCAGCCAGCTGGGAAAGGCGAAGTGCACACCAATAGACTCACTCTGGCTATGCCAGGATCCAGCCCAGGAGATGAATGCCACCAGAATTTAGATCTTAGACCATAAAAACAAAGCCTCCTGCGGTTGCAATCAGTGAAGTGGGTTTTGCAGGGGGGGGGGGGAATTCTAGTCGAAAAAGTTGTATGCAAATTTGAGTAATCTGCATCACCCTAGAGAGCGATCCAAATTAGCACTTTGAAACAACTTTAGACTTTGAAACAACTTATTTTACCAGTTTGCATGTCACTTTAAAACTACAGTTAGGCTTAACTGTGGTTTAAAGGTGTACACCAGGCATAGGCAAACTCAGCCCTCCAGATGTTTTGGGACTACAATTCCCATCATCCCTGACCACTGGTCCTGTTAGCTAGGGATCATGGGAGTTGAAGTCCCAAAACATCTGGCGGGCCGAGTTTGCCTATGCCTGGTGTACACAGCTTTCTGGTGCATAGTGCTAAAACTACAACTGCTTTGCTCCCCCACACCCCCTGCTGCTGTGAACATGCTTCATATAATATCTGTATGAAGCCGCTGGGTGAAGTTTAGAGCTGGGTGCCATTAGCACCCAATCCATATCTACCAAGTTAGGGGAAGTTGTGGAGTGCTGGATCGGTGTCTGCATATGAACTAATAAACAGACTGAGTCCCAACAAGACAGAGGCCTTGTGGGTTGGTGGTTTTTGTGTATGGGAATTAAGCAAACAACATGGAAGCGTTTTGACACACAAGACACCCTGCCCCAAAGGAGAAGGTGTATGGCTTGGAGTCTGTTTGGCCAACTTCAGTTTGATCTACCAGCTACAGTCGTTCTTGATCAGGGATAGCATCTCCACAGTAATTCATGCTCTGGTAGTCCCCAGTTCAGTGACTGTAATGCACTCTATATGGGGCTGTTCCTGATGAAGACATTGAAGTTTCAGTTAGTGTAAAATGTGGCAACTAGGCTGCTAAGTGGAACTACATATTGAAGCCAGAGTTAAGATGCATTGCACTGATTGCAAATACACTTCTGGGCCTATTTCATAAATTTAGAGTCATAAAACCCTAGAGAAGTGGGAACTTAGGTATTTGAAGTAGCATCTGTCTCCACTATGGTGTTAAATGGTTGAATTTATAAACAAACAAACAAACTGCCTGAATACTGAGATTGGCTCATTAAGATACCATCTTTAGGAGATGCCCATTATGTCGAGATGCAGAAAATAGGCCTGATGCCCGGGTTATGGAATGGCCTCCTTTCTGAAGTCTACCTGGAACAAGTTCGGCTTTGTTTTGGTGCCAGGTTAAAAACTGGTTATTTACTCAGGCATTTGTGCACTGTAAAATTTGCTGCCTGGTACTACAATCTGCTTTGTGCTTTAAGATTAGTCTTCATTATTTATTGTTTTGTGTGCGTTAATTCATTAATACAACACTTCAATATACAAAGTAGGTGTCCTGCCTGAGATCAAGCAGGATAGAGTGGGTTGTAAATATTTTATTATCAAAAAACATGGACAAAGAAAAGGCAACTACATTTCGACCCTCTAATGGAAGTAAAAGGAAAATCTTACCTGATTTTGTCCCATGCCATGACAAGGATATAATATGACTACACGTCCTGTTATATCATGGTCATCAAGAGGATTATAATCAAAACAATAATTTGCCATCCCTCTGTTCTTCAGCTGAAAGGCAGCAAAAGGCAGTTAAGAGATACCAGCCCACAATCCAAACATTCCATCAGTCGCTGCACTTTAAAAACTATTAATTTAGCAGCTTATAATTCAGTATCACATCAGATGCAGCAATAAGAATATTTTTTTAATGAGAAACCATCACAACTAAATAGTAGGAACCAATGATCTTAAGTTAGTCCTGACTACTAACATAAGCCTACTGATTTCAGGGGCTCTACTGTGAATATGACTTAGTCAGGTACCACACATAGAATACAATTATATTTTTGGGGGGGTTTCCTCTCCAGATTGTGTTGGTAACTGCCTGAAAATATATGCCCTGGAGCTTTTTAAAATATGCTGACTGTTCTTTGTGCCAGGGAGGACTCCCACGTTCTATAATTGGTCCTGAAATGTCAAATACGAGCTGGTGATGAAGACCAATGGTCAAAATTCACTCAGCTGGTATATGGACTATTTTTATAATCTAACTTTATATTCACTTTTTTACGTAGAATGAGGTAGCAAATGAGAATTTGCTGTTGAGAAGTGTCATGCTGTTGAGAAGTGTCGTGAATAATAATAATTTCAATATGAATTACTATTGACCCTAGCTCCAAATTTCTTTAGGCCAGGTCGAATATAATGTGACTGAATCTTCATTGGAAGAACTTTCAGGTCTTCTGTGTACTAATTTGCTGGGAAGCTGTATGTGTCGTAAACATAGTTCTCCCCAGTGAAAACAAGCATGGAATGAACTGATTCTTTCTTTATTTGCATTGAACTCAAAATGTCAGACCCAAGAGCTACATAAAAAGAAGAAGAATTTTCCCTTCAAGGAAATTCACAGCAGTATCACCCAAAAAAAAAAAAGAAAAAGAAAAAAGGATTTCATAAAGAAAGGATCTGCCAAGAACTAATAAAACCAGTAGAGGGGAGGAAATATAACATAAAGCAAGCATGACTGGGCAAGATGTTTTCAGCTATGGGGAAGACAGCCAAGACAATACTGGATAGATATCCTCTTGGTAGGCAGCAAAAAGGAAGCCACTGGAGGAACATTTGTTAGCCAGTCATCTGATATATTACATAATACACTTACACATGATATATGGTGAATGTTAACATATTGTAGTAGCGGCACACATGTGAAGGGGTATTCCCAGAAAAAAGCATGGCTCCTTTATAGTGGCATTATACCATGGGTAGGCAAACTAAGGCCCAGGGGCCGGATGCGGTCCAGTCGCCTTTAAATCCAGCCCGTGGACAGTCTGCGAATCAGCATGTTTTTACATGAGTAGAATGTGTCCTTTTATTTAAAATGCATCTCTGGGTTATTTGTGGGGTATAGCAATTTGTTCATTTCCCGCCCCCCCCCAAAAAAAATATAGTCCGGCCTCCCAACTGCTGAAAAAGTTTGCTGACCCCTGCATTATACCATCCCTATCATGGGATCTAATTAATGGGAAGCATCTAGCTGATTACAGTGGTACCTCGGGTTACATACGCTTCAGGTTGCATACACTTCAAGTTACACACTCTGCTAACCCAGAAACAGTACCTCGGGTTAAGAACTTTGCTTCAGGATAAGAACAGAAATTGGGCTCCGGTGGCACGGCGGCAACAGGAGGTCCTATTAGCTAAAGTGGTGCTTCAGGTTAAGAACAGTTTCAGGTTAAGAACGGACCTCCGGAACGAATTAAGTACTTAACCTGAGGTACCACTGTATTGCTGCAAATACGATTCTGGACCCTTGATGAGCTCCAGAAGAACCTAGTTATACAGTGGTAACTTGGTTCTCAAACGCCTTGGTTCTTAAATGCCAAAAACCCAGAAGTAAGTGTTCTGGTTTTCAAACTTTTTTGGAAGCCGATTGTCCAATACATTGCACATTATCAGTACTTCTTACAATAGCTCTGTACAAGGTAGATGGTATTATTATTGACACGGTGTCCAGTGCTGAGAAACAGTGGATTACCTATGGCTACCTAGTGAATTCATGGCTAGGTTGAGATTTGAACTTATTACACTTTCTGCTGATTTCTGCCTTGCCAAACTATCCTGAAGGAGAGATGTCAGTCTTACGAAAAACCCACCTTAAAAAAACATTTTACTTACCATCCCAAAAAAGCCAGGCCTGTCCTCTGGCACATGGAGTTCTGGGTAAATATTATCCAAGTACCACTTGAAATCCTTGCATTTCAGCTTCTCTCGAAGAAATCTTCTTTCTGTCACATCTCCATAAGGCTCCTAAAAAGAAAACCAAAAGTAAATTAAAATTTCAACATAAGGAAAGCTACAGCATAAACTTTGAAATGTCAGGAGGGAAATGGAGTCCATCTGCATGGGATATTTGTCAGGTTTGTACAACCTGTGACCTACCAAGCTGAATTCAGCCCACCAGTCATATAGTCATAACATTCTGCTACTGGGTTGAAATGGCAAAAATTGGATTGGGATAGGGGAAGCTATTAGATTCTGGCAGGCCACAAAACATGGCTGGTACACCATGGGTTTTTTTCCTGGCTAGTCACAATTTGTGCAGGCCTGAAAGTAGAAACAGATAAAATGTAATGCTAAGTATATAAATCTCCTCCTCCAGCTTTTTAAAGTGTGGTCAAAATAGGACATCAACATACTAACATCATTAAGTTAATATTCTATATGCTTTTTCTACTTGGATGTTCTGATTTCACATCCAAACTTTAGTTTTGCTACTGCAATAAAACTGATGCACGTGTTCACAGCTAGTCACTGACCTTCAAACACTGTTTCCTAATACTATCCTGATAGAGCAAAGACCATATTTAGTATGACCCAGGGATGCCAGATTGAATTAAATATTGGGGGGATGTAAGCCCTGCCTTACATAATCAATCACATGACATGGCCCCCACACACCATTTGAATGGCAATGCACCTCAACTTGGGGAGGGGCTGGTCCCCTCAAATATTTAGGGGGGGTGTCAAAGGGACCTTAGCCCCTAGGGGTTGGCTCCTATGGTATGACCACAATTGAAAGAGGGCTAGTTACCAGCAAAACTCCCTATAGGCAAGCATCATAGCATTATACATAGTGAAGGACCCAAATCCAGACAAAATCTGTGTGAAGTCTCACAAAGGTAACTCAGTACAAACACCATAATCCCCCTTTATCTGCAGTACCAGTACATATTACAGATTTCTAGATCAGGGAGTTTGTGTTCTTACCTTCATTAAAAATGTGTGGTATTTGATTGTATCCAGCCCATTAACTGAGCCAGATTGTTTGGTATCCATTTAATCATATCCCAACCTAGCCTCAACATTTTTAGTACCAGCTGCAACCTTGATCGTCTGCGATATTACTATTCAAAATCATTAATAAACCTACTGGACTAGATGCAGGTTTCTCCTTCCATTTGCAGAAGAGACAGAGGTCCAGTGGAGGCTCCTGCTGCAGAAGGTGGGGATGGAAGGAAGCTATTTTTGCCAATTCCCCCTTCCTAGTGTTCCATGTATTACCTCCCACACTGTTTCAGAGGGTTCTCTAACCATATGGAACAGCTTTTTTGAGGATACAGGCGGCTTTGGCAAAATTGCCTCTCCCTTCTGTAGGACTACCTGATGGTAGGAGAGATCCAACCTATGGCGTTTTGAATTAGAAACCCTCAAATGTCCCCCTTGATTTCATGTAATGCCACCAGGAGCTATTGGGTACCAGAGTAATCCTTTTTCCTGCGATCCTTCTTAAGTTTTACCTCTTCTAAATGAAAATCAGATTACTAGAACCAACTATTTATAGTTATCCAACTGACCACATTTTCTCAAGATTATAAATGTATTTGGTAATACTAATCCTGAAACCACATTGATTGGCAATAATTATAATTGTAATAATTATAATTCTACCATCAAAATCTTTCCTTTAATGTAGAGTTATGTATTTATCAACAGTTCAGTTATTCTAGTCAGGATAGCTAAACTATAATTATCAAGATTATGCAGCCTATTCTTTTTCAAACTGGCAAAACACTAAGGGGTAGTATCCAACAAAGTAGATCCACTACTGCATGGGTTTCCACTTGTGCAATGGAATTTCCCCTCTCTGTCCTCTCCCTCTGCACCTTCCCCAAATTTGCTCCAGGGGGGTTGGGGAAAACATCAGAACAGATTTAGGGAGGCAGAGTGTGGGGAGGAAAGGAAAGTTCCCTTGCACAGCCGTAAGTCCTTGTTCTAGTAGATCTACTTCATTGGAGACCATTTCCATTCTTTAGGAATTTTGTCACTTTTGTGAGATGGATTAACAGCCCTGCAAAAAGTGCTCTGCGTTCTCAGCGCGTTACAAAAACAGACATGCACCAAGGCAATTCAAATTATGTGCCTGGCATAAATAATACCCTTTGCTGCCTTGCCTCTCCCCTTTTCCCTCTAGAGTCAAAATTTAGGTGACAGGCTCCTCAGAAAAGTGATCTGAACAGTAAGCTTACCTTGCGCGCATGTGGATTTCTGTGGTAATAAAGCTCTTTGTATGCATCCATCCACACTTCTGCAGCACGGACAGAGTTAGCCAAAGCCTTTGCCCTTGAGTAGGGAGCTTGCTTTGGGAAAACATGTCCCACGTGAGAACAAGGATGGATCTCAAGACTTCCTCCACACTGCCAGATCTAAATGAAATAAAGAAAAACCAAACAAAACAGCCTATATTATATGCATGCAATATTGCAGCCCTATCCTATGAACTGGCTTAAGCAGCAGCTGTTTAAGAAGCTATTTGTACCACTGAAGCTCAAGGTAATGCTTTAGAAGTTGAGCAAATACTCCTGCCACACTTCCTCCCAAATCCCTTTCCATTACCAGTTCTGGCTAGCTTTGTTTTGTGTCAGCCTCTATAGCTTAGTTTAACTCCATGCATATTTCAAGATCTATTCTATGGGTGGTATTCAACTAAGTAGAACTATTGTAATTAATGGACCTAACTTAATTTCAGTGGGTCTACTCTGAGCAGAACTTAATAATAATAATAATAATAATAATAATAATAATAATAATTTTGATTTATTATTCAACTTAATTGAATACCACCCAATATTTATGATTCCTCCCCTAAAAATATGCCTAATGTTTGATCTCTCATGCCGTGTGAACACAATCAAATATTGCAAGTACCTTATGTCAACAGTCTAGCACAATTATTACTGGAAGCATACAACATTGATATTTCCTACATTTGGATTTCTTCCTTGTGAACTTTGAGCAGATATGCACCAGCCTTAACTTTTAAGGAACAGGACAAATGGGCAGAGTCACTGAGTATCTTTACACAGGATGTAATTAGTTGAAGAATGTATTTTATACACGGAGTCAGCGGGTGGCTACAGAAGACACTTCAGCTAAGAGGATAGAAGAGATGCCTGGGCATTTCACAGCATGAAATAATTATTGGCTCATTTGTGCATTAGATCCGTTCAATTAGATACTATATTAAGATCAAAGAGTATATAATTTAAGTAGCGGTATTAGACTGAAGCATTACAGTATGTACGTTTTCTTTATAGGTAGATGCAGTACGGAGTGTTTTGGGAAGTTTAATCTACAAGTTCCATACTTAGTATGACATCTAATATTCTCAGATGTTGCTCTATTCTCCAAACAGTGACGTGGAGGCAGGAACTGTATTTTGCCATGCAACCTACACTATTTACATATAACCAAGCTTGATAATAGCATGTTAATAGCAAGAAGAAATGACTTTGCAGTTATGGATCATACGCGTATGACTAAACATTTCAATCCATACAAAACCCAAACACCCCGGTCCAAAGAAAGCTTGTATGTTTATGTCCCATTAATTTTAAGTAGGGAATACGTTCATCTTTGGGGGGAAATATTTAGGGACACGGGTGGTGCTGTGGGTTAAACCACAGAGCCTAGGACTGGCCGATCAGAAGGTCAGCGGTTCAAATCCCCGTGATGGGGTGAGCTCCCGTTGCTCGGTCCCTGCTCCTGCCCACCTAGCAGTTCAAAAGCACGTCAAAGTGCAAGTAGATAAATAGGTACCGCTCTGGCGGGAAGGTAAACAGCGTTTCCGTGCGCTGCTCTGGTTCTCCAGAAGCGGCTTAGTCATGCTGGCCACATGACCCGGAAGCTGTACGCCAGCTCCCTCGGCCAGTAAAGCGAGATGAGCGCCGCAACCCCAGAGTCAGCCACGACTGGACCTAATGGTCAGGGGTCCCTTTACCTTTATTTTCCTTATATGGGGCATAGCAAGTACAATTTTACTTCCATTAACGTTTGGTAGGACTTGCCTGAAACTATGGAATCACCAGCTAGTTATCCATCAGAGCACTGGACTACAAAATATGAATGTTATTACAACTACCTAGTTCTGGATGACAGAAGCAGCTCAGGAGAATGAACTAGACTTTGTATTCATAATAGCACTGGCAAGGACTGGTTTGATTAACAACTTATACTACACTACTTGCATATTTCCTTTAAAAGACAGTTATTCACGCAGGAGACATAAGGAGCTTAATGAGATTTGCGTGGAGGGGAATGTTTCAGGGCTACTTCCAATAACTTTACTTACCCGGAATGAAAATTCAAGGTTTTCTCCTCCCCAGACTTCCATTCCTGTGTCATAAGAGCCGAGGTAGCTAAAATAATGCTTACTGACTGCAAAGAGCCCACCAGCCATAGTAGGAGACCTATGAGAGGAAAGTAACTCTGACATTAGGGAACACATTGCTTTTCTGTAACAAGCATCATTATGTGGCTCAACATATCAGTGCCATATTATTAATGGTACACCTTTTACAAAAAATGTCCACGGACCAGAATGCAACTTATTCATACCTTACCAAGAAAACAAGGAGGAAGATATTAACATTTTACAAGACAAGTTTTGGTTTCAAGAAATGTTTGTGATAAAATACATTCTGCTTTCACAGGCTGCTCAATTACAACTAGGCTAATAAATCCACATTATTTAATACTTTCAAAGAATAAGGGTTCAAAGGCTGTGATAGATAGATGATAGATAGATATAGATAGATAGATAGATAGATAGATAGATAGATAGATAGATAGATAGATAGATGATAGATGATAGATGATAGATAGATAGATAGATGATAGATAGATAGGCAGGCAGATATCTTACTGAAATAAGGCACACACATATACTGTATTTACTCAAATCTAATGCTCACCTTTATTGGCCAACTTACGTTGCAAAAATTAAGGTGCACATTAGATTCGATGAAACATTTACATTCTCCAGCAAATACTTTTTTTGGTTTCAAGGTTCTGAAAACTGAGATGCACATTAGAGTTGATGGCGCATTAGAATGTTATTACACAAACATACATTTACTGAATGGTATTAAATTCTAACTGACCTCCAGGCAAACTAGAAAGATTAAGGCTGCAACCCTAACCCCATTTACCTGGGAGAAAGTCCTACTGCATTGAGTAGGACCTACTTTTCAGTAGACACTGTTAGGATTCCTCTGCAAACCAAGCACATTCACAGCTAATTTACAGCAGGGATGGGGACCCTTGGATCCAGGGGCCAAATGTGGTCCTTCATTCTCTCTATCCAGCCCTCAGGACTCTTATGTAGGCCATGCCCCTCACAGGCCCTGCACCCTCCTCTGATGCTTTTTATTAGGATGGAATGTGTCTTTGAACCGTGATTATACCTCTTTCTTGCCTGGATTGAGGATTGTATATTTCTGGCCACACACACTATTGGTATGCAGCCCCAGGAAGGCTGTCCATGAGGGAATGTGGACCTCGGAATAAAAGGAGTTTCCCAGCCATCCCCTGATTTATAGGTAGCACTGTGCCCAGAATGGCTAGCGGGCTTTTTTGTTTTTTGTTTAATGATCAGACTACAAATACAAGACACCAAAACCCATTTAGGGAGAAGGGTGAAGATACCAGAAAAACAATAATTTAAACTAATGTGACAGATCCAAGAGCGAAAAGGGCAGATTGTATTGATAAAGCATATCTAGTATGAATGCCCTCCATTTTATCCCCCATTGTTATTTATTGTTATCACAGTGTATTGTTTTATTTTGTTTTTAGGCTGCCTTTTATTATATAGAAAGGTGGGATATATATTTTGAAATTAACATTTAAGAAACGTTCAGAATGATCCTATGAGTAAATTAGATATAGACACAATTATTAGCCCATGCTGACCATGACTTGCTTTGGTCACAGTCCAGCCCTCTAACCACTACACCACATTAGCTCCTAGAAAAGGCTTTAAGTGCAATCCTAACCATGTCTATTCAGAAGTAAGTTCTGTTGAATTTAAAATGGTTTATTCCCAGGTAAGCGGAATTAGGATTACAGCCTAACCCACCCCACCCCCCGGCACTAAATGAATTGCAGATAGACAAAGACACAACCAACACAAAGGAATTTGTATTAAATATGTTAGAAAAGGAAATGGAAAACAAAGACAACACTGGATATTTCCTCAATACAAAAGATGGCACAGTGAGGATAAAGAGGCAGCTGAAGTAATCAAAGCCTATTTGTTTTGGTCTTTACTAAAAATGAAAGCAGTTCTGGGTACTCTAGTTCAAGAGGGATGTTGAAAAGTTCTTCATGTTTCAGAGAGCTACAAATCATACAAGGAAAGTTAAGGAAACAGGCACGCTCAGCCGAGAAGAAAGAAAATTTGAGGAAAAAGAGAACAGGTTGACAGTTTCAAACGTTTTTAAAAGAATCTCAGAAGGAAGAGGGGGGATAATTATTTACCTCTCTACTAAGGAAAGGATTAGAAAACCAATGACTTCTAAGCAATAGTAATAATGCATGTTAAATAATTCGGTATCAATTCGAAGTATGTTTCAAATTTTATTTATCACCTTGTTTATTTAATCTACTTTTACTCTGTTATTCAGCCATGTCCCCCAAAGTAGCTTACATCAATCCATACAACAAACCAGCCAATAATCAAGATTGATTACATAGCATTATATCACTGGACAAACAACCATTTTCACTTGGCACTTAAATACACGTAAAGGAGGCACATGACAAATAGATGTGAAGAAGAGCCCTAAATGGAAAGCCACCATCTTTCTGATGATGGGGGTACCCAAAGCCATCCCTCTGCTGAAGATGTTACAAGGGAGCAAGCAATTCTGTTTGGGGCACATTACAGTAATCTAACAGGGATGTTGTCAGGGCATGGAAAACAGTGGCATGATATCTTTTCAAGTAGGAGTGCAGCTGACACATGTAACAGAAGTTGATTAAAAGGCACTTTGAGAACTACGTCCCCTGCAAGGCTGGATCTACGTAATAGCAGCCCCTACCTATGGTCTTGGTTCTGTTTGAGCAGTGCAACTCCATCTAGAACTGGCTAAATCCTAATTCCATGGTTCGTCAATATGCTGGTCTTGCATCGATTGAGATCCAGTTCTGCAGGGCCAGTCCAGGATATTTTGCTGCTTCAGACAAAACTGAAAATGGTCCCCACTTTGCTGCCATTGCCTCTTCTACACACATGTGCTGCCATTGCCTCCTCCACACCTGGCTGCCCCTTTTGCCACCTCCTCCTCAGCAGCAGCCAGTGGTGCGGAGGTCAAGGCAGAAAAGGGAACAGCCAGGCACACAAGATGGTGGCAGGCATGCATGGAGGAAATCAGATCTGCCACCTGAGTTGACTGCCTCACATTGCTCATTGATGAGCCAGCCCTGCAGGAACTCCAGACAACCTGCTCAGAACATGCACATCCTCGCCTAGAAACTTATTTTGAACTAGTTTGCTCACACTTTGGATGCAACACTAGGGGAAACCATGGCCTAGTGCAAATGAGCAGGTTCCTACAGCACAGACTGTGGCCCTGCTGCTGCTGCTCTACCCAGGGCTAAGCCATGGTTTGACTTAGCATTAATGTCTGAACCTGGTGTGGCGATCACACAGGGTCCCCGGACGTTTCACCGTCTATTGATCCCTGTGCCACAACTTTATTTCTCGCTGCCACCACCCAGGCCCTACCTGGTACAATACTGAGTCCAGTCAGGGTTAAATTGGAACAGAAACTTCTGTTTATTTATTGCAGTTTAACAAGCGTATGGTTTCATAAATGGTCTAGGTCAATTACAATCATGGGCTGCCTATCCAGACCTATAACTTCTGCTACCTGCTCTCCCTCACTAAACCACCTCTCAGATATTTACTTGTCTTCCTAGCTTCTAACTGTTCCTGACTCAGTTTATTTCGCTACACTAACTCAACCTACCCCCAGACTCTATCCCAATTCACTCCCACTCCAACCAACCATCTTACTCCCAACGAACTCCCCTTCGCCCCTCCCAGAGCTGGTTTGATAGTCCCTCTGACTCCACCCATCTGGGTTCTGATTGGGTAAATTGTTTGACTATTTCACCTCCAACACTCTCATATGTTAACGTCACACCTGGGCTCATGGTTTGCTTCACTCCACACAAAGAATGAGTCTGGGTTTGGATGTAACATGAAGCCAAACCATAGCACAACTCTGAGTATACTCTTAATACTTTGGGTTAGAAATGAACACTGCCTTCCAAAAAACTAGCATGTACATAATGCTCTTTAATTGTTGGTGTCTGGAGGAAAGTAGAATGCAACTACCTTAACTGTAAAGGGGAAAGCGGAGTTTAAATCCTGTACAAATTACCAGCACATAGAAGTAAGATTTTGCATTACAGTGGAACCTTGGTTTGCAACCGTTTTGGATTACAACCACATCAAACCCAGAAGTGTGTGTTCCTTTCTTTGGATTACAACCCTTCTTTTTTGGGGGGGGGGGGAGGCCACATTGGCGAAAGTGTGCCTTGGGCTACAACCTGTTTTGGTTTACAACCGGACCTCCGGAACGGATTATGATTGTAAACCAAGGTACCGCTGTACTACTTCTGAATGAGTTTGTTCAACCCTGTTAAAGGGTAATTTGGAAAGAACATTTTAGTATTCAGTGAAGATGACTGTGAAAAACCTATTCCAGATATGCCATAATGCATTTGTAACCAATATTCTGTTTGCCACGGCCTTGTGAACTGAACAGCAATTGATTTTCTCTTTGTGGCCTATTGATGTGTAACACACACACATACACAAACATATATGTACTGGCTTCTCACCTCCACCACCACTGGTTAATATCTCTGTGTTCTGAGAATTGTACAGTATAAAGCTATGTTTACAAATGAGGAAAGAGGAAGATTTACATATGTGATTTTAAAAGCAGAATTTATATGACAACCTACACATTTATATTATGTGTTATAGATAGAACATTCAGAATCCGTGTTGAGAAGCAAATTTCAGTTTAGTCAGCCCAGTGGGTTTAGCAGTTTAAAATATATTTCAAAGAAAGTAGAAATCAGTCTGACCTGATGACATCAACCTCGGATCTCCTCTGTTTTTGTTCCCTCTCGGGTACTACATGCCAGGTGAAGACCAGTCTCCAGTCAAACCCACCAATCTGTGGCTCTCCAGGATTTCCCAAATATTCAAAAGTGTTCCAGTCAATCACATCGATCACAGGGCAGACAACAGCTGATGGCTCTTCTTTAATTCTA
Organism: Podarcis filfolensis; assembly: GCF_964270895.1. Taxonomy (NCBI): domain Eukaryota; kingdom Metazoa; phylum Chordata; class Lepidosauria; order Squamata; family Lacertidae; genus Podarcis; species Podarcis filfolensis. The sequence goes on from NC_139603.1 coordinate 10,895,862, forward strand.
AGTAAGTTAATAAAGAAATAATATTTGCATGATGTTCACAGAAGCAAGAAATATCAAACAACATTACGGAAGCACACTAGAGTACGTATGTTTATAAGTTAATATTTTCCATTGTGCGGCAGGAAGCTTTTATAACTTTTTAAAATAAAAAATAAGTAAACATAAGCTAGCTCAATTTCCATGAAACCTCTTGAATCTATCCCCTTCCTGTACCTATTTTGCCTTCTGGTCCAACTTCTGTTTGATGGATGAATGTAAACAGGTTTGTAAAACAGTTGAGAACATACAGCCCACTGGTGGCATGAGGATTTATGGAAGGGGGTGAAGGAATACTAAGGATTTTTGTCTAAAAAGACAAAGCAGGAGTGTTCGTCCTTTATCTTCCTCACCCCATCCTCTTTATTCTTTTGCCCAGCTGCTCTAAGAATTAACACCAAAGCACAACTAAGCATCTCCTGCCCCTACCTACTGCGTGCAGAGTTCCCACATAGCATCTCAAGCAAAAGAGAACATTCACAAGAAGAGAAAAAGGCCCACCTGCTATTTGTCTTCTGACATCCATGGCTCACTCTGAAGTTCCAACATTAACCATCATTCCTAAACTACTGCAAGTATCTTGAAACCTACTGAAGGATCTTGCTCCACAATCCGAGAACCTGGCTTTAGTCTAATGCAATGCGACTGCCTCAATGCCAGGAAGTATATATTTGGGGAAGGGATGTAGCTGAAGTGGAAGGGCATACCTCAGAAGAAGCACACCTGCTTTGCTTGCAAAAAGGTCTCACATTCAATCCTCAGCCTCTCCAGGTAGGGCTGGGAATGTCCCTTGCCTGAAACTCTGAACAGTTGCTGCCAGTCTCTGTAGACAATACAAAGCTAGATGGAGCAATAGTTGGACTCAGTATAGGGCAGCTTCCTATATAAGTCACATAAGCAGTAAGCTTGAATAATTAGGGAACTATCCATTAGTTTAGACCAGGCACCCCCAAACTCGGCCTGCTAGATGTTTTGGGACTACAATTCCCACTATCCCTGACCACTGGTCCTGCTAGCTAGGGATGGTGGGAGTTGTAGTCCCAAAACATCTGGAGGGCTGAGTTTGGGGGTGCCTGGTTTAGAAAAAGTATGCAGCAACTGCAGGTGAGGCTCGACAACTGACATTTAACAACTGTACTCTGCGATAGGGAAAATTAGCACAAGTGTTCTAATTAACAGCTAGAGACTTTTTAGAGTTTAGTCACCACCAGAGAGCTGGAAAACAACCTCTTTTGTCCCTTTCCTCCCCATTAACAACATCCCATGAGAAATGAGAAAACAATCCATGGTGGTTTTAGAGACAAAAATGGTTTGATTCCGTGCCAAACCATACTAGGTTCAACTGAACAGAACAAATCTGCATCATAATGTACATATATTTACTTTGCCAATGTAAAGTTGTTATACAGTGGTACCTCAGGTTACATACGCTTCAGGTTACATACGCTTCAGGTTACAGACTCCACTAACCCAGAAATAGTGCTTCAGGTTAAGAACTTTGCTTCAGGATGAGAACAGAAATCGTGTTTCGGCGGTGCAGCAGCAGCAGGAGGCCCCATTAGCTAAAGTGGTGCTTCAGGTTAAGAACAGTTTCAGGTTAAGTACGGAACCTCCGGAACGAATTAAGTACTTAACCTGAGGTACCACTGTATTAATAGTCAGGATTTTTCCTCTTTGTAGTTGAGGTAATATTTAGCAACTTAAACATACAAACAACAAAAAAAAAGGGGGGGAAGCTTATCTAACTGCTTCACAGCGTCTTTTTACTAAGTCTTTTGGTAATCTTCAAAGTAAGTGATGGTAGCATAAGGAAAAAAGGCATGGCGAAACAGATACAAAGGCAAAGCTGAAGCACAACAGAACCACCACCACGACACACACACACACACACACACACACACACACACACACACAGAGCACAAGCAAACTCAATTTACTCACTCTCCAGTCCCAGGAGCTTCAAGAGTTCAGTGACCAGTCTTTCCTGACTGGGTCTGTCAGTGAGATGGCCACAATCCAGGCAGATAGGCAAAGTGCAGGCTGGTTGCCAGACAGCCAAAGAAGAGAAAGGAGATGAAGTCAGAGAAGACGAGGAAAGGAGAGCAAGAGAAACTGAATAGCAGGAGTGGGTTACTTACAGATATTAAAGCCAAGTGGTCAACAGATGAAAACCTGCACCAACACATGCTTTACCCCTACCCTACTGGCCACCTGAAAGCAACAACCATGATGAGCCGTAGTGTGCACTGTGATGCCATAAGTCGGGGAGAGAGTTGGCACAATTGTTTCAATTTATGCAATGTTAATGTACCTAGCTATGTCCCTGTTACCCATTTCTAATTTTTAATTGCCACTTGAGTCATATCAGGTCATTTGCAAGAGAAAACGGCACGTCCTGAACTCCTGCAATAGTGCAGTCAATTCACTTATAAACAAGGTTTGCAATGGTGGAAGAGCAGCAGCTTGAGGACAGGATAGTAAAAACTATGACTGGGCCAAAATATATAATAGCATAGTTAATATTATGCAGGAATACCCTACGGCAGCAGTTTGCACCACTGCTGGTTAGTTATGGAGGCTGCTACAGCTGAGACCACATGAGGCACCTAACAATATTTTTAAGTGAAAATAAGAGATCAAGAAACATGTGAATCATTGCTAAGACTACATAGAGTGTATATACAATAAACAGAACGCAGTAAAAAATGAGGGAAATTATTCATTTTCGGTCTAAAGCTTGCCCCACACTGCCATCTGGTGGATTAACCACACTGTTAAAATTCATAAGCATGCCTTTGGTTACTTCAAAAGAACTGAATAAATGTGGCAATATAGGCCTCTATAACCTAATAGTTCAAATTATTAAATAAAGACAAAGCATTAGTTTTCCCTTCAAAATGTTTCCTGTTAAATATTAATTACATTCCAAGCATTATTACATGTTGTTTTTCACATCTCCATATTGTTTTTGGTGTTTAGGCAAGCGTTGTGCCTAAAATTTCACTTCCCTGAATTATTTTTAGAGGTCTCGTTTTTTTGTTCTTTCATTCACAATGCAGAACCACAACCTCTGACAGCGGGGTTTGTGCTCATTTGTGGGTTTCCTTGCATTTTGGTGTTAAGAATAGTCTTAAGTCTCATACCACAAGTATGCTTTTAATGTATGTGGGAGAGGGGTTGCCAGTAAGTTATTATGGCTTAATGCTTGATGGTATTCAGTGCTTGTATAATGCATTTATGACACCGCAAAATACGTAAGGGCCCAGTTTGCATGTATCACTAGGCAAAACTGTGACTAAGAGAGACACGGCAAAAGCTGTGTTTGCTCTGCTCCTCCTCTGGTCTTGCTGCTGCTGCACTGCCCAGAACTAAGCACTGTTTGGCTTAGTGTTACATCAAAACCTGGACTCATGGTTTGTCTTGCTCCAGACAAACTGCAAGTTGTAGCCAAAGTTCACTTAATGCTTGCCACTCATGGTCTGGCTATGGAAGACACCACATAGCAGCAGAGTGGAAAATGAGTGATCTGGGCGTGATTTCTTGCTATGAGCACTTGCATGTTTGCTTTTTCATGCTTCACCACATTTTGGCTTACTGTAATGTGCAAACTGGACCACGTGTATTTTGTGTTGGTTGTCAGAAACACATTACACAGCACAGTGCACCACCAAGCATTTTCTTCCCCTGCCATTCTCATTGCTTTATACCGCTAGAAAAATCCCACAACATCTCCATCTTGCAAGAATGTGAAAGTAACTCACATCATCATCATCATCATCAGTCAGTCAGTCTCAGCAGCATCATTTCAATATAAGCAAAATGTATTTTGAAAAAAGGAGGGCATACCAATAAACAACCTTTTTATCTACAAATGTAAACACTATCAATCTAAAGCCAGCCCTGACTCACTACTGCTACAAAAACTGAGATTATTGAGGAGGCCAGAGACCATCTTGGCTGACTCTTGCTGCAGACCCAGGTCATGCACATTCCTGCTTGGAGGACTGGCAGCAACAGCAGCAGGTATGTTCTATGTTTAAGATAATATTTTATTCTTTTGCTAATTATGCTGTTTTAAATCTATATATTTGTCTTTCTTTAGTAATGTTTTCTTTTGAAGTCTTTAAGGTAATATTTTAGTTTTCTGTTAATTATGTTGCTTTGAAATTATACTTTATAGTCGACTTTATTCTATAATAGTAAAGCAGCTACATGAATCTCAGTAAAGTACTGGAGGTTTACACATTATTTACGTTGGTTCTAACCAACACATATTTGTTGAAATTATAATGTCTTAAATCATTTTTAAAGTACTATTTGGATTCATCTAAAATAGCAGGTAGAAGAACAGAAAATATAGAATGTGAGGCAAATACTCTGGCTCTGGTTGCCACTGCTGAGAAACAAAATGAAAATCAAATGCCACTCACTTTTTTAATGCATACAGAAAGTATTTGACTGAACATTACCTTTCTAATAATGGTTCAAGCCATTCTTCATGGCACTCACAGTGGCAATCAAGAAAGGTCAGAACATCCCCTTTTGCTATAGAAGCTCCCAGCAGTCTTGCTCGAACCAATCCTTCTCTCTTGTTTGCCCGGATAAGCCGTACCTTGCGCAAGTTAGCCACATAGTTTTCCAAATTCTCCTTTAAGTGCTCTGTAAAAAAGAGATGAATGAACTGCTGTCGTACAAAGCAACTGCTAGCAAAACAGCTTTTCATCAAAACATATACAGCAATTCAGTGTTGAAATCCATTTTCAGTTCACCAAAAAGTGAGCTATGATGAACCTCCCTTGGGAGGGTGTTCCAGATTTGTGATGCCACAACCAAAAATACCTACCTTGCATGTTCCTTTGCCCCACCTCTGAAAGCAGAGCAGCGCAGTGCCCAAGATGCTGACCTGAACATATTCCAACTTGATGTCAATCAGGGTTTCTGAATGGCCTGTACTCGTTAAAGACGGCCTGTACTCATTAAAACCTGCCTGGTTTTTGAGATCATCATTGGAAGTCTGGCTCTGGGTGTTCCCACTTCTAAGATTATGTGGGTGGTCATCCAAGATTGGGTTTTCTTGATACAAGTACCTTAGTTAATCAACCCACTCTCCTTATCTGCTCATCTGACATTAAATTTGAGGACTTTGAGGTCCTCTTTTCACTGAGACGGCCCACCCATGAGGCAATGTGAGGCAACAGAAGATCTGGCCTCCAAGGAATGTATCGCCCACTACTGCTGCTAAAGTGGCAGCGATGGCTGCAGTGTGCTCCATAGAGACTGCACCTGCCACCTCCTTTGCGCCCCCACCAATGCCACATCTACAGCCAGCTCTTGATGGAAATGAGGCGCTGTCAGTCTCCTCCCAACCTTGTTCTCAATGTAGATCTTTATTTTCCCCTTGTTCCCTATGTAGATCTTCCTTCCTCCCCTTGTTCCCAATTTAGATCTTCATTTACCCCTTCTTCCCTGGCTGGGGGAGGTGGCGCCACTTTGCAGTTCACCTCAGGCGTCAAAATGTATTGGGCAGGCCCTGCCTTTTCATGGTAATTTACAGGTTTAAAGATCTGTATTGGTCTTAAAAGGTTTTTCAATAGTCTATTACCTTTGAAGACTGCTATTACATTTACTATTTTATTGTTTCAATTACAGTGGTACCTTGGGTTAAGAACTTAATTCGTTCTGGAGGCCTGTTCTTAACCTGAAACTGTTCTTAACCTGAAGCACCACTTTAGCTAATGGGGCCTCCTCCTCCTGCTGCTGCTGCACTTCCGCTGCACGATTTCTGTTCTCATCCTGAAGCAAAGTTCTTAACCCGAGGTAATATTTCTGGGTTAGCGGAGTCTGTAACCTGAAGCATATGCAACCTGAAGCGTATGTAACCCGAGGTACCACTGTATTTTATTGTTGTAGATTTAAAATACGTTGTAATCCACATTGGGGGATTAAAATGAAAAATCAAGATAAAATAGTTTACTACATATACAAAACACTTCAGTTGTTTTTCAGATATGGTCCTCAAAATGGTTCTGAACTATTGTGTGCCTCCCTTTCAGTGTCTCTGTTATCACCCATATGCTTACATCTCTCTTTGTGATCTCCTCATACAGGACATGGAAGATAACATTACGTTATTAATCTTTTTAAGATGAGGAATGACTGTATCTGTGTAAACTACCCAGGGACTTTAAATTCTCTTTATTGAGGTTTTCTCCCCTTCTCCTTTAATTTGTCTATTTTATAAATAAGGTTTGTATTTTGGTGAAGCACTGATAAGGGTGAAGGCAGGGTAAAAATATTTTTAAATACAGTATAATAAATCAGTATCTAAGAAAGGTACTACTCAAACTACATATTAGGGATGGCATTCAACAAAGTTTGACTCAGAGGAGATACAGTGAAATTAATGAACATGACTAAGTTATGCCAATTAATTTCAGTGAGTCTACTTTAAGTAAACTTTAGTTGAAATATCACCTTAAGAGTTAGATTATACATATATTTTGAGAACATTGCTATTCTGAGAGTGGAATAAATATCAGACTAACAAAAGACTCAGGTGTGCACAATCACTATTACCCTGTTTTGGTCATAGAAGAGTACAAGCCAAATATTCTAGGCTAAGAAAACATTAACTGATTAGGTTTCCACACATCAAAATACATATCGAATAGAGTTGTAAGGAGTGATGTTTTTTCTTCAAATGAAATGTGGGCTAAAATCTATACAGCAGAAATATCCCATTCTGCAGAGACTCCTATTCAAAATCTGACATCCCTTTTGCTTTGTTCCACTTTTAGATTTATTAAATAGTATGCAGAAGAGCCAAGCAAATGTCTTAAAATTCAGTGTTACCATTCCCATTTTATTTGGCACGATCATTTTAGTTATTCTAGCTATAATTTTACATCTACAAGTCTTGGTTTTATATAACAGTAGATAGACTCCCATCAGCTGTAAATTTTACAGTAGCGTTTTGTGCATTGATTCATTAATCTCATTCTTCCTTATTACTGCAAAATTGAGATTGCTGGGTCTTTGGTTACTTTATTTCAGCAGACAGGATAGACTTTGCCTGATATCACATAACTATCCAGTAGCCATCTGGAGAGGGTACCTGGATGTATCTATTTGATACACTTGCATAGCAAGGAGCTCAGAGCAGCATTTTAGCCTCAAACCCACTCTGTTGAGTAAGCTAGGATGAGAGGTAAGTAATTTAACCAAGCATCACACAAGCCATTTGTAAAATGAGTACAGCTGCCGCTTGAACCAGCATGACTGAACTGCAGCTTGCCTACCTATGTGCATCAGGCCCTGCCTACTAGGTTCCCCTCAGCCTGTGCAATATTCCATCGCTTGGTAAACCATTCCCAAAAATTATTAGTCAAGTCTCCACATCCCGTGGTGGCTCGCATGTCCGCCAAGATTTTAAGAGAGGTGGGAAATAAACAACATTGTGGTATACCGACGAGATAATCACACTACGATTACCGAGAAGTAATTTTCAGTATAGAGCAAACATTACAATACAGGCCACTGACAACGCATCTCTATGCAAGCCAGTTTCAGTCTATGTTGCTCCTTGGAAATACTTCCTGCCAAGTTGCACTCTTACACCAATTATATCCTAAAAGGACTACGCTTGCCTCCAAGTGTAGTAGCTACTAAATGCCCTATTCATTTCATAGAAAATCCTGTGCCAGCAGGGGGCTTTGTGGAGACACGGCTTACCTTTATCACTGTAATCATCTACAAGGATGACTTCTTCCAGAAGGATGTCAGGAGAAGTCTCAAGAACACTATGAACTGTTCTGAGAAGTGTTGACCAAGCCTCATTATAAAAAGCTATTATAACAGAAGTCTTTGGAAGGTTATAATAATCATACTTCTTTTCTCTGCATCTGTAAGAAAAGCATACATTTTAATTGAAAAATCAGATACATAATTAAGCAATACTCTGCCCAACAATTTATGCAGAAGTGAGGTGTGCAGAGTAGGACCTGCAGCAAGGAAGTAATTTCTCCTAGATTTTCATCTTGCAGTTTCAAAAAGCGTATCAACTCCATTAGGAATAACATCCAGTTTGTGATACGCTCCGTACTACATTAACTATATTAAGGAATTCAATGCTACTTCCAAGCACACATCAGAATGTATATCCAAGTGTCAATACCACCTATTCATGATGTACTATTTGCAAATACCATCTCACTCCCAATTCTGTTGCTACTACAGTAATTGCATGTAAATATCTTTTCTAAAACAACAATTAGAGTTGGATCAGTGAGACCTTATTTTTAATATCTGCAGAGTTAACCATATAGGTTTATTATTATTAAATGTTAAGCATATTTTCACAGAATGCAGTAACTGTTCAGATTCACACGTGTTTTTCATTTGAGCTTCATTTTCCTTTATTCAAGCGGTTCAAATATCAGCTTTGAAAATCTGTGATATTCAATTAACTATACCAATGAATAGATTAAAACCTTACAACAAATTACTGAGGCAATTGCCACCCACTCTTCTATCTCCCTCGTTTACCAAACTGGGAGAATGCCAGGCACAGGGACTTACCTACAGAGCCAAAGGCAATTAAAGTAGAAGTCATTATGTTGTCACCATGTCAAGAGCTTGACCTGAAGTATCCAACATGGTGACCTCCAGGTATTGTTGGACTCCAACTTCCATCAAACCCAGACAGCATGCCAATGGTAAGGAATGATAGGTGTTGTAGTCCAGCAACATTGGGAGGCCATCCAGTTGGCTACCCAGATCTACTGTCTGTCTTCATTCTGCTATGAAGAAACTACCTGATTGAGGTTCTGTAGGACATTAGACATGAATGCTTCAGAAGACTTCCCTTCCTTGCCCCACCAAGGTTAATCACAGCCAGCTCATATAAAATTCACTTGCTCAATTTTCTGGTTACTAGGAAATATATTTCATCAGATCATTCACTAATACCTCTCTCCTACCCAAAGGTGTCCCCATTTTGCTCACTAATGCTCCTGCTGCTCCCTTCAAGAGCCAAATCAAATTATTGTTTTTGCGGTGCAAATTTCATCATGCTGATAACTTTCACGTGCTGCAGCAGTCTTGAGAAAGTTCCCTAACACAGTGAAATTGCATGATACTCAAACCAATTTATGAGAAGTTATTAGTAGCTAATAGTCAGGTGTATAACCAGAAACTGAGCTTCACCTGTGTAGTGGAAATATATACACCATTCAGTTACGCTACACTCACAGACATTGCAACGTCAGCAATTTACAATCTCTCTAGTCCAGGAAGTAAAGTGTAGTATTTTTTTCTTCTTCTTATGAGCAATCTTGTTAGAATCTTTTGTAAATAAGACTTCAGTTTCCTCTAACAAGCAGAAATGAACATGATAAGGCAGCTATTGGCAATATCCATGTGTACTGTACAGGGCACTTTATTGTACAGGTTGTGGTGGCAAGAATGAAAGGGTTATGAACAGCTAGCATGGAACTACATCCGGCTTAAGTCAGCTGAGGGTGCCTCGCTTGGAAAATTTCCAGGAAGAAAATATTGTCAAAGGCTACCACTGTGTCTGATGGAGAACAGGCAGCAATAAAAAGAAATCAACCATCTGTGTGCTCTTAAGCATGGGACTGCAGCCTCAGCGATAAGTTTGGTTAACTATACATATAGGACTGGGTTCAAAGAAAGTGCTCAACTGAGTAATTATCATGGCCGAAATATCTTAACATGATATCAAACTTCCAAATATGGTGGAATATAGCTGTGTGAACTCACATCCTTTTGGATAATTATTGGGGAGGCAGCAGGATGATGGTGAGAGATGGGACTCCTTGAGAAAATATAGGAAACGGGTTGGGCAGCAGCGGAACTGGAAGCAGCAATGATTTTGAGAAACTACAAACATTCTCACCAACTTACAAACATCTTCATTTAGGACATAATTTTCAAGTGGAGATGCTCTCAACGAGGTGACCCTTTACATTAAAGCTAACTTGGCACAGGTCCCATTCACTGCTTCTGGCGTGGAGTTTGCTGGTTGCATTAACTTCCAGCCACAGGTACCACATACCATGACTTTTGTACATAGGTAGGCATTATATATTGAATTATCCAATTAATTAAGGATTGGGTTTTCATATGCATTCTAGCTTATGGTTACCAGATTTTTTTCAATGAATCCGGGGACACTTTTGTTTTGTTGAAGCTGAGTAGCAACAGAGAGTCAGTAGTGGGGATGGTGAGGCAAGAGACCCTGGGCTCAAGCACACGTGCATATCGTATAAAGGTGCAAAGCTCTTCCTTCGCACCCTATGAAACATAAATGCACAGAGTTTTAAAAAAACTGGGCAAAGGCGTGCCGTGCGCCCGTGACTCCCAAGCCTCCCCCAATCTCCACCCTCTTCCCCCTTTGTTTTGACTGATCGGAGGAGGCTTGGGAGTTGCGGGCGGGCGGCCATTGCCCAGTTTTTTAAAAACTGTGCATTTATGTTTCACAGGGTGTGAAAGAAGGGCTTTGCACCTTGCCCGGCAGAGAAACCGAGCACCTTGCGCCCCTCATGGACAATGGCCACCCGCCCACAACTCCCGAGCCTTCCTTGATCTGTCAAAACAAAGGAGGAAGGGGGCAGGAGATCTGTACCGCCAGACGTCCCCGGTTCTCCTTCGGCAGTGGCGGCAGCAGCGAGCAGCTCCTGAAGCCAGCCAGAGCCAACTGCACTACCAGGCTGGCTCCGGGCTGCTCAGGCTGCCGCTGCCACGTTTCCCAGGGACAGATTTGCAAATCCGGGGACTGTCCCCAGGAACCAGGGACGGCTGGTAACCCTATTCTAACTATTTATGCCACAAGTGACTTGTTTTTTTATGTATGAAAACACAGGCTCTGAAAGTATGGGACAAACTCTTCCAGGGCACCTAGGATGAGGCAGTGCACTGTTCCAGGAAGTGAACAGGTGAATGTAAGGTAAAGGTAAAGGGACCCCTGACCATTAGGTCCAGTCGTGACCGACTCTGGGGTTGCGGTGCTCATCTCGCTTTATTGGCCGAGGGAGCCGGCGTACAGCTTCCAGGTCATGTGGCTGGACTAAGCCGCTTCTGGCGAACCAGAGCAGCACACGGAAACGCCGTTTACCTTCCCGCTGGAGCGGTACCTATTTATCTACTTGCACTTTGACATGCTTTCGAACTGCTAGGTTGGCAGGAGCTGGGACCGAGCAACGGGAGCTTACCCCGTTGCGGGGGTTTGAACTGCCGACCTTCTTATCGGCAAGTCCTAGGCTCTGTGGTTTAACTCACAGCGCCACCCGCATCCCTTCAGGTGAATGTAGATGGATTAAATACCCACAGACAGAAGTCTTTCAATGAAGCAACCTTGTATCTGGTGGGTGACAGCTCCCCCACTGCACCATGATCTCATTCTGACTTGAGCAGGCACTGAAAGAAAGGCCACGAGTCCCCCCCCCTCCAAATGTTGTGTCTCTGTTTTCAGAGCAGATCATAGTTTCCTGCTCTGTTCCTCTTCTGACATAGTATTTACAGTAACACGCCAATATTTGCACACAACTGTATGGAAAGATTGCCATATGTTCACCTGTAAGGCGGGGGATGAGTTGCAGTAGGCAGGCCAAGTTTAAGGAGGGGAGATTTTAAAATGTCAGAGAAAAACACAGGCATGATACCCAGTTACGACTGGAGAGTATAGCTGGGCCCCTATGAATCTGCTACTGAAAGCAAACCTTCTCTCCTAGGCACTCATGTACACTAAACAGTACAATCTTACTTTGCCAACACTACCCCAGACAGGCAGTAGCTCATATAATCCACTCTGAATGGGTTTTACTCAGTGCTGCTTCTTTTTTTTAATAGAAAAAGATGTGAAGTTGTTACAGTAAGTGCTGCACTTTTAACATTACAGTGGTTCCTCGGGTTAAGAACTTAATTCGTTCTGGAGGTCTGTTCTTAACCTGAAACTGTTCTTAACCTGAGGTACCATTTTAGCTAATGGGGCCTCCCGCTGCCACTGCGCGATTTCTGTTCTCATCCTGAAGCAAAGTTCTTAACCTGAGGTACTATTTCCGGGTTAGCGGAGTCTGTAACCTGAAGCGTCTGTAACCTGAAGCGTCTGTAACCCAAGGTATGGGTAAAATGGGGGACGGGGGGAATTAATAACTTTAAAAATCATTGCAAACTGTTAAAATCGTTAGTTGGATTGTAATAACACTTGAAGTCTAATGGTGAAATTTGGATACAGTGAAGATGCAAAAGATTTGGATAATTAACAAGAGACCCACAAAGGGGAGGAGGGGGAAATCCAGGAGAACCTTTGGGTCTTGTTTTTATGGTGCATGTTGAAAATCTGTTTGTTAAATTTTAATTTGAAAACCAAATAAATAAATAATTTTAGTGCTGGTACTGAGTACCCTTGAGTACCCCCAGGGGGAAAGAGCACTGGTTTAAATCTTGTCTGGAGCTCACCTCCCACACACACACACACATATCTGTGCTCTAAGTAAGGTGGCCATTTCAGGTACCTGAGGAAGCAGACTCTCCAGTGCAATCACGGAATTGCAGAGTTGGGTGGGGCCCCTGAGGGTCATCTAGCCCAACCCCGGGCAATGCAGAAATCTCAGCTAGATCGTATATTGACAGACAGCCATCCAGGCTTTCCCCTGCCCCCCCCCTGCCTCGACTCCCCTGTTTCCTTCGGGCAGCGCCCGTCCCTTTGCCGCCCTCCCTCCGCCTCACTCACTGGAGGTGGCGGCGCTCCGGCAGGCGGCGGTGCAGCGAGATGCGGTCGCTGAGGTAGATGTTGATCTGGTGTCTCCGGATGCTCTCCTCCTGGAGCCGCTGCTCGGCAGCGCTCAGCTCCAGGCGCACGGGCCGGCCCAGCTCGCCCAGCTCCGCTTCCCTGCCCAGCGGAGGCTTGTCGTACACGGGCCTACGCAGGAGCCGCCGGGCGAGCTCGGCAGCCTGCTGCGAGGGCAGCGCGACTCCGCCGGCCTCGCCCAGCTCCGAGTCCGGCAGGCCGCGTTGCCACAGCAACAGCCAGCCCAGCGCCCCCGTCGCCGCCACCAGCAGGGCCGCCGCCGCCAAAGCCAGAGGCCCTCCCGCTCGGGACACCCGCGACCGCCGGACCCGCCGCATCTCTGCAGCGCCGCCGCCCGAAGCCGGCGCTGGCCTCGCTTGAGGAGCGCGGGGCGGGACCCGAGGAGGAAGGGCCGCCCCGCCGCCGCCGGGCCCGGAGCGAGGAAGCGGCCTTCTTTGCAGGATGAGGCGGCGCTGAGGGAAGGAGCAGCCGAGGTGCCTCCGAGGCCGCGCGGCTCCTCGCCTCGGAAGTTTGACAGCTCGCCACAGAAAAACCAAACACAAAACACGCAACAAAACAAGAAAAACGAACCAGACTTCTTCGCCTATTCGTTTATTTAATTTTTATACGGCCCTTCATCTCAGGGCAGTCTGCGACAGAAAAAATAATAATACATGAGACATAATAAAAACGCAACCAAAAACTCCCCACCCCACCCCACCCACAAACACATTTAAAAAGCCAGGTTGTCAGTCGGCCTGGTTGAAGAGAAAGGTTTTTTGGACAGGTGACTAAAGACTTGCAACAAAGGCCTCAGTTTGATTCCTCAGGGAAAGCATTGCACAAGCAGGGAGCCACTGCAGAAAAGCTCCTGCTGCCCTTTGCACCTTTGTCAAAGATGAGGCAACCTGAGGGTTGTGGAATGATAATTTTGGGGGGTAGTGGGGCATGCATGTGAATAGTTTTCAGCACAACCTGGAAAAGTGAGGTGAAACCCCACTATTTTCAACAGGGCCTGTTTCCTGACCAAGTGTGTCTGCAATCCTATGTGCCCCTTGTTAAGTTGTGGGTGAACATATCACCCGACACAGCAATTCTTCAAACAACTCTTGTTTATTCACAGGCCAGAACAGAACTAAACTGAAGGGTTCAGCCAGCCTGCTTATATAGAGCTCCACTACAACGCAACAGTAACCATTTTCTGCAACTATCCAATCACTGAACGTCACTTTCGATCCCTTATTTGCATATGTGGACCTGAGTGAAAACCATCTACAGTATACCCCTGCTGGCCCAGGGTGAGAACTTCAGTACATAACACCCCTAGTTCCAGGGACGGTTTCCAAGGACTCACTTCTGAGTGGAGAGGAGTCCTCCAGATATTTATTTAATGGTGAGAAAAATCCTGGAAGGTTTTGACAAAAAGCTGTTTCCCCCGGTTATCCATACCAAGCCCTCCTGTTGCCTTCTCCTGGAGGAGTCCGGATGGTGGCAACACAACAACAGGCCTTCTCTGTGGTGGCTCCCTGCTTGGGGGAATGCTCTTCCCAGGGAGACTCACCAGGCACCTTCATTATGTACCTTTCAGCGCCAAGCAAAAATGCTTCACTTCAACCTGGCATTGGGGCTGATGGACATTCTGCAGCTTTTAAAATGTGCTTTTAAGGAGTCGGCCAATTCTTGGTTCGTTTTCGTTGCATTGTTTATTTTGCGTTCTCATATTGTATTTTAACAATAATAATAATAATAATCATAATTTATTATTTATACCCCGTCCATCTGGCTGAGTTTCCCCAGCCACTCTGGGCGGCTCCCAATCGAGTGTTAAAAACAATACAGCATTAAATATTAAAGACTTTCCTCAACAGGGCTGCCTTCAGATGTCTTTTAAAAATAGGATAGCTGCTTATTTCCTTGACATCTGATGGGAGGGCGTTCCACAGGGCGGGTGCCACTACCCCCTGTGGGTTGCTTTTCTTCTGTTGCAGACAGCCCTGGGATCTTTGGATGAAGGGTGGTATACTAAATAAGTAAATAAATAGACAAATAAATAAGGCATTGGCCGTGGGAGGGTGGGCTTGTTGGGTTGTTTCCCCTTTTTTACATACTTTGCATTCTCCTTTCATACTTCTTTCTATTGCGGGCCACCCTGGGATCTCAGGAAGAAGGGAGTTTACAAATTTAATAATCAATCAATCAATTTGGTGTTGGCTGTGAGAAGGGGGGTGTTTATTGGTTTGCTTTTTTTTTATTCTGCATTTTGTGTTTTCGTTTGTTTGTTTTCTGCAGCGGACCGTCCTGAGATCTCCGGATGAAGGGCGGTATACAAATTTTAATAAATATATTTAAGCAGCGGCAGCATAGCGCTGGCTGTACGAGGGTTCTATTCTCCCTCTCGGGAATGGAAGGCGCTCGGGCGCGAAGCCAAATTTAGCAAGCCAAATTAATGAATAACTAAAACTGGCGGCGGCGTCGGGCTGTGCGAGGCTCCCTTCACCCCGTGGCGAAGCGAAACCCCAGTCCTCGCCCGGAGGCCTCACCCCAGTGCCTGCCTCGCCTGCCGTCCCTCCCTCTTTCCCTTCCCGGCCGGACTGTGCGGAGAAGACGGCCGCCCTCCCTGCCTCGCTCCTCCGCCTCCTCTGACGAGCGGAGCCGGGGAGCCAAGAGAGGAGGACGCCCGGCGGCGGAGCGCGAGGGCCGCGGATGGGCGAGTGCGGGGTGGCGGCCGGCGCCCAGCTGCTGCTCCGCGCCTGCGACCAAGGCGACTGCGAGGGCGCCCGGCGGCTGCTGCTGGGCCCGCCGGCGGCCTCCGGGGCCGGCGATGAAGCGGCGGAGCCCGGCAGCTGCGCCGCCGCGCCCGGCGGGTCTGGAGCTGCTGCGTCGGGCCTGCCGCCGGGCTCGGTGCCCGTGGACTGCGCCGACGAGGCCGGCAACACGGGGCTGCAGTTCGCGGCGGCCGGCGGCCACGAGGAGCTGGTGGGCTTCCTGCTGCGGAGGGGAGCCTCCGTCCAGAGCCGCAACCACTGCGGCTGGAGCCCGCTCATGCAGGCGGCCAGGTCAGGGCGAGAGCAAAGCCAGGCCGGGGTCTTGGGCAACGTCGGGATGCGAGGGAAGATGCTGGCCGGGTTTCCCGACCCTTGTGAACATAGGTCCGAACTCCCTGGGTGTCGGGCACCTACAAAATCCCCCAGTGATAGGGCTGGGCACCCACAGATTTTGGTGCCAGGGCCTTGCACGTTGCATGGCAGGGTCAAACTGGCACTCCTGCTTGGGTGCATCGTGTGGATTAGAAGGATCATAGAACTGTACGGAAGGGGCACAAGGGTCATCTAGTCCAACCCCCTGTTGTCGGCATGCTTCTGTCTGGAAAGACAGTGGAATGCACCTCCAAAAGTGAAATCAAAACTGCTATGTTCGCAGCACCAAAGTGACCTCCCTGAGGCACAAGCCTAGGCAATGTGTATGGAGGTCCTGGATGTGCCAGACAACAGGACCGTCCTCTTGGCCTCGCTGATGCCAAAGGGATGAAGAAAAGCAGAGCAGTACGTTTGGCACCAGCGTGGCTGCAGGAGTTTGCCCGAAGGAGGTGTACAACTCGCCATCCAACCGTCTTAGGGACTCTGCTCTGGATTTGTGTACCGTTTAGCACTTAGCCTTTCCTTTTCTGGAATATGACCCACAAGGCAGTGGAGGTTTAGGATCAGAGAAGCGGAGAATTGCAGAGTTAGAAGGGACCACAAGGGTCATCTGGTTCAACCCCCTGAAAAAATTGTAAGTGCAGACCATAACGAGAGGTTTGCCTCACTTAAGAGGTCAGAAGGAGATTTGAACTGAGCAATTATCTGCTCAAATCCCATTCTCTGACTATGACACCACACTGTTTCTCTGCATTGTTAAGGCAAGAGTGCCTTAAATCCAAACAATGCCGTTTCATCCTACTGGGTATCATAACGTTTTCTCTCTCTCGTTTTTCCCCCCCAATCAAAGGTTTGGACATCTGACTGTGGCTCGCATCTTGCTAGAAAACGGCGCTGACCTTAATGCACAGAACAAACTGGGAGCCAGCGTACTTACAATGGCTTCTAGGGGTGGTCATGTCAGTGTGGTGAAGTTGTTGCTGGAATCGGGCGCTTACGTTGATAATTATGACCACTTGAGTACTAGCTGGGATAACAACAAAGAGGAATTGCCAGCTATCACCCCCCTTATGGCAGCTGTCCAGCACGGGCATGAAGCAGTGGTCCATCTTCTGTTGGACTGGGGAGCGGATTGTAATTATACCGTGAAAACTATGGGTTGGACTCCCCTAATGTTGGCGGCTGTTAGTGGAAGAGTGAGCTTGGCTCAGCAGCTTATGAACAAAGGAGCCAATCCCGATCATCTGAACACACTGCATAAAACACCATATGAAATATCTGTTGACTTCAAACATGAAGATATGATGGATTATTTGGCACCTTTAACAACAGTTAGACCTCAAACAGGTATGAGCTGCTTTGCAGTTATGGGTCTCGCCATAGTTATTTTCTTGATTGGGAAACTCCCTGACTACAAAAAAAAAGAAGGAAAAACAAGGATGATTTTCTTGGCAGGATTGATGGCTGATAGCAAAGAGGGGGTCTCTTAGGTCTTGTCTTTATGGTCATATTATGCCCACTAATAATGTCAGGAGAGGGGTGTTTAGCTCTCAAGACATTGTAATGCAAGGGGTAAGCAGTCAGTTAAAATAATAAAGTTGTTTATAAAGAGGAATACTAGCAGTCCAGTTTCTCAGGCTCACAAGAAACCTTGGTCTCTCTTTATGGGACCATCTAGTGCTCCTGTGTGATACATGATTTGTTATTCCTAATAGAAAACAAACAAGATTCTGGTTGTCAACCTTTTTGTACCAGCTGAATACCTTTGTATTCTCCCTGGATTTTCAGAACTATGTTTCGGTCCTTGGAACAGATTATTGCTGCCAGTTTTGAAATGCTGTTATGCTACTTTTAAGGCAATAAATTGACTTGATTGATTCTTAATATCTTAGATGCTTTAATGTTTTAGTTGTTGGAATTCAGTGCAAACAGCCCAGAGGACATTGTTGATTGGATAGCCAGCAAATATTATTGATTGATGGATTAATCCATTAATTTGAAGTATGTTTACATGATGTATAATCAACTAGATAGTTATTTTCCTTTTGTAGAAATGACCACAGTTTTTGTACACAAATTGCTTATTCATGAGGGGGCTTTGACACTCACTATAATGGAGGGGGCCATTTTATGATCAGTTGAGTTCCCTCCCTTAAAATATATGATGATACTCCCGGAAAAAGGGAAACACCATGGGAGCTTCAGAGCTCCCACACTTGCAAGGAATTGCTGGATCAGAGGACTTGGGCATGGAGTTTATTTAAGTCCATAACTGATGGACTTAAATTGTTGCTTTCAACTTCCAGTCTTTGCTTTTATTTCATTCCCCTTTTGTTCTTTTCTGTATTTTAGCAACCTGTCTCTTTTCAAAATCCTCATACTCTTTTTTTTTTTTAACCCAACTTATTTCCATGGCGAAAGAGCTTGAGAATTTCTTGAATGAACTTTAACGGAGGGCGTAGTAGTGTTACGCCAAGGGAGAAGTTGTCCTGGGACCACATATGTAGGAATGTACATAAGCAATAAACAAGATATGATTCGATATCCAAACCGTGATCTAAGGAAAGAGTAGTGCTTTGCATGCAAAATGTACCAGGTTAAACCTGTGACGTTGCCACGTATGGCTTGAAAAGACATCTGTCCAAAACCCTGAACAGCAACTTTTAGCCAGTGTGACAATACTGAGCAAGATGTGTGTCATTCACTATAGTGCAGCTTCTTGTGTTTCTGACAGCAGAATCTGGACAACAGACTTAAGGTGGAGAAAAACTGTACCAACCTGATTTATGTAGAGTAGCCTTTCCAAAGCTGGTACCCTGCAGATGGTTTAGATTCTAACTCTCATCATCCTTTACAGTTAGCCATGCTGGCTGGGGTGTGTGTGTGTTGGAGCCCAAAACATCTGGAGGGCAGTAGTTTGGGAAAGACCAGTGATGTCTTAGCATACAATAAGCACCACCCTCCATCTTTTTCTCCTCCCTCTTTCAGAAGGGTGCTGGTAGCCAATATATTTTTAACCTTTTATTTCTTTTTCTCTTCCAGCTAGCTCTTTCATTCTTTCCATCTCTACGATCAGAATTTCTGCCTTCTTCAATACTGGTATTTCCTTTTCTCCTGTCTTTTCCCTGATCCAGCAAGTCTGACGTCTCAAGGGCTTCATTAGTACAAAAAGATGACTCTCAAGAGTATAGGACCCAAGTTCTACGTGGGCTGCAGGCTTGCTGTGCTGGTTTCTGGTAAGGCTAGAGTGTCGCTCTGTACCCTGCCATTGAGCATCCACAACCCTTTGAGTCCTTGTTGGCCTAGACCCACAAATTGCTCTGGGACAGGCTGCATATAGGATGCTGCCATACGCTGGGCTGCAGTGGTGGGGGAGCTGAGACTGGAGTCAATCTTAAAGCTCCTCCCAAGCCTTCTGTTCTTAGTAGGGTTGGGGACAGGATTATAGGAGAAAGGAGCTGGCTAAAATGGGTGCTCAGGCCTCCTGGGTCCTCAACACTTGGATGGAGGTGGCCAGAGCATGCCATTCTGCTGGATCCTCCCTCCCCGCCTGCCTGCCTCACAACATACAGCTTGAGGATGTTTGTACACTCAGGGTGCACTGAATGATCTGGTATAGCCTGGCATGGAGTCTAGAATGTACAAACATACTTTTGCTATTTCCCCTGGCATGTGAAGGGCTGAATGTCCTAAGGTTCTGTTGTTCAAGGCTACAAATATCTTTCTGGGGAGACAGTGAGGAGTGCGCCTTTGTGGATGGGGTCAAACTGTTGGAAGGTAACAGTGCATGCTGTGGCTGTAAAGACCGGTGCAGGAGAGACATGTTTTGTTGCAGCTGGGGCAGATGAAGGCGTCCGGTTGTGCTGCTGCAGATGCACCATGGCGTTTCTTCCCTCTGTGCTCCTCCCAGCAATCATTCCTCCACTGGTCACTGCTATAGATGCACGACCTGACTGCCTGTCTCCAGGCACTGTGGTTGTCTGCAAGGGATTGATGGCAGGGTTGATGCTGCTACTAGTCACTGAGGCAGGAGTGTGAACATGCTGGGAATGTGGATTTGGGAGAGTGCATCTTTGTTTGAGACTCTGTCCTGCCATGGGATGCCTAAAATCTTGTGGAAGGCATTGAGGTTTCACTCCTGGCAGGTGTAAGTTGCCTATGACTTCCTTCTATAAAGCAGCATGCTCAGCATGCAAGTCTGGTAGACCTTCATCTTGGTATTGGATGTTAGCATCCCATTCTCCCATACCCTTTTGGAGAGAGGCAAGCCATTGCTGTAGCTGCAATGCCAATAATACGCAGCTATCAATATTTGATAGCTGCATATTATTAATTTACTTGTTCTTGTGACTTTTCACCTTATGTTTTGGGAAATGGTACCCCAGTGCTGCTTTGGGTCAAACGAAAATCGCAACAGCTTTTCACATAGCAAACAATCACAGCCCCAAGAGACCAGGGGCGAGAGGAGGGTAATGGTACTTCAACAAACCTTCTGGCTTCAGAGATGAGCAACACAGCATCACTATGCCAAGTATTTTCTCATTACTTTGGGTTGTTGTTTTTTTAATCATTTATAAATCAAAACACAAATTTTGAAGTCAAACGATTTACAGTGGTACCTCCGGTTAAGTACTTAATTTGTTCCGGAGGTCCGTACTTAACCTGAAACTGTTCTTAACCTGAAGCACCACTTTAGCTAATGGGGCCTCCTGCTGCTGCCGCGCCGCCAGAGCACGATTTCTGTTCTCATCCTGAAGCAAAGTTCTTGACCTGAAGCACTATTTCTGGGTTAGCAGAGTCTGTAACCTGAAGCGTATGTAACCTGAAGTGTATGTAACCCAAGGTACCACTGTACTTAAAATACATCACATTATTTGCTGTTGTAGCATCAGCTGCAGTTGTTTTATAAACTTTATACTTTTCTCCCCACCCCCAGATAAACAGAAGAGGCAACCAGATATTTTCCATGCCTTGAAAATGGGTAAGGTCCTTAAAAATATTCTAACACATCTGATGTATTCCTGGGTATAGTAACTAGAGGCATTCTAGTAGGAAAGAGCCCAAAGGTTTGGCTATTTCAAATGACCGCTCATATTGCTGTAGCTCAGTGGACCTCTTTCAGGTGCACAAAGCAGCTTAGTTCAGTCTCACCCATACAGTTAGAATTAATCCCTTCAGCACTTAAAAAATAAACCTTTTAACTCCCTGAACTCTTCCTTTGTTAACCATGTTAACCATCTCCACAGGGAATTTTCAGCTGGTTAAAGAGATTACAGACGAAGACCCTGCACAAGCCAATGTCATTAACGATGACGGTGCTTCTCCACTGATGATTGCAGCTGTAACTGGACAGTTGCCTCTTGTACAGCTGCTTGTTTCAAGAAACGTGGATATTGACAAGCAAGATACTATCCATGGCTGGACAGCACTTATGCAGGCCACATATCATGGGTAAATATCCTTCTCACACCCCCTCCCGGTGTGGAGTAAGATAAGTCTTGTTACCACTGCCAAGGAGGTGTATTTGCGTTCCGGTTTTTAATTTCCTGTCCATGTTTAGGTATAATATTACAGCCCCTGAAAATGACTAGGAGTAGGTGGGTCAAGAACTGGGGGTGTTTTCCTGTCCCACCTACCTATGGCCGTGCATTGGACATAACATTATTATTACATTTGAAAGCATGTAGGCAGGAACTGTAAGGTTGTGATGGCATGGGGAATAAAGGTTAGCCAGCCACCCAACCCTTCCTCATCCCTGCCACCCAATGGATATATTTTCTCTCTCCCTCTGCCTCCACTGAACAGCCCTTTTAATATTTTGGACTTTTACTAACCCAACCTATCATTCTTATGTAGGGAGCAGAGTGTTAGGGCATCTGCTTGTGGGGTGAATAACAGGGCCTCAGACCGGTTTCTCCCCCCAAAACAAAGAATGCTTTTACTCAACGTTTTAGTAAGATAGCATGTTACTAGTTTTAGACAAAACGGTTTAAGGAAGAGAAAATATTATTGCTGTTTAGGTAGTTACCCATAAGAGCAAATCAATTTAACCAACAGTTAATTTTAGACACTTTCCCTAGCAAAGCCAACATTTATCAGCTTGCATCATTCCTGACCATTGGTCATGCTGCCTGGGCCTGATGGGCATTGGAGTCCAACAATTTTGGGAGGGCTATAGATGTCCCATCTGTGGTTTAGGCCATGTCAAGGTGCATTGCCTAAAACCAAAAATTCATCACTCTGTTCAGTCTTCTTTACTCAATCTGTTCTTTTCTGCTAGCAACCCTGATCTTACTTTTGAGATAAATATTTTTAAAGGAATGGATTGGGGTGAAATCATGGAGGCTCACTAACTTATGCCAATATTAGGAGTTCTTCACTCTTCTCTCTCTTATCCTGGTATAAGCAATCAGGTACATAGTACCAGGGTTGTTACCTCCAGAAGATGGAACTCGCAATGATCTGTGGGTGATGCCAGAAAGTTAACAAGAGCTGTTGTTGGAAAACTGCAGGTGTAGATAAGGGTTCTTGTCTCAACCAAACAGTACAGGTACTAGGACAACAAATCTGGTCCTGCGACAGCAACGTTTGGATACTGAGTGTGTTGCAAAAGTACCTAAAATCCTGGTGACAACTCTTGAGCTGAATTGCAAACCGATCAGGGCTAGATCAGTTGGTAAGTAGCTGGGCCATATAAGGTGGCCTTAGGACAAGAAACAGTTGTTAATAGAACACACACAAATGTTTAGGAGAGATTAGAGGGAAGAGGTAGGCAGGCAATTCTCAGACCTTTCTAGTACCCTCTTCTAACTGAGCCTAGTATATATATGTAACTTACCTTCTTTTTTCTTTGAAGAAATAAAGAAGTTGTTAAGTATTTATTAAATCAAGGAGCTGATGTCAACCTGCGTGCCAAAAATGGATATACAGCCTTTGACCTGATAATGCTGCTGAACGATCCAGGTACTTCTTTTTCTAGTGGGGTATCCTTCTTGGGAGTCTTGCAGCAAAAACAACAGAGAGCCTTTTGGGTGGAGTACTTCCCATAAGATAAGAACCTGAATTTTTGCTGATGCACTTGTGGCGTAGATAATTCTTTCCAGGAAATTTGTGTGTGATTTTTTTTCAGATGCAGAACTCGTGCGGTTGCTAGCTTCAGCCTGCATGCAAGTTGATAAAGAAAAAAGCAAGCAGAACAACAAATCAGCTGTGACTTCTTCAAGAAATAAGCAAACTGTAGATATCCCAGTGTTGCCTGATGACAAGGGAGGACTGAGGGTATGCAGATTTTGTTTATTTCAGTAAGGCATTGTCTTCAGCTGGGAGAATCTAGCAGCTAGCCAGTGTGGTGTAGTGGTTGAGAGCGGTAGACTCGTAATCTGGGGAACCGGGTTCGCATCTCTGCTCCTCCACATGCAGCTGCTGGGTGACCTTGGGCCAGTCACACTTCTTTGAAGTCTCTCAGCCCCACTCACCTCACAGAGTGTCTGTTGTGGGGGAGGAAGGGAAAGGAGAATGTTAGCCGCTTTGAAACTCCTTCAAGTAGTGATAAAGCGGGATATCAAATCCAAACTCTTCTTCTTCTTCTTCTTTTGCCCATTGTGGAAATTTGTTCGATGAGAAATCTGTTGACCTACTCTCTGCTACACGGTAGCACCACCACTGAGTGTGGCCAAAGAGCAGGTCTCACAAAGTTCCAGTTGGGTTCCACCTGCTCCTATAAAGCTGCAACTCTGGTGAAGCTCCTCATCCTGAACAATTTGTTAACATGTAGATGAAACCACGCTAGAACTCATGACTGTCACAAGTGCTTCCTGAACAATGGTCTGCTGCCATACCATTGTGGTTATTCATTGTTCTTGGCTCCTAGGGAAAGTCTCCTCTTCTTCTTCATGAGCACTAGTCCAAGGAAGGGACTCTGCAACAAACTCTTGCATTAGATTTACACAACAGGAAAAAGGGATGTGGATATGTCTAGACCTTTTGGAGTTTTGTTTTGTTTTTAATTTAAAAAAATCAACACCAATAAATTCCAGGTCATTCAGCGCATTATTTATCAGTGTTTAAAATATATCATGATGCATAATTATTTGTCTTTTAAAAAAACACTCGTATCATTATCTTTTATTATCTAGTCATGGTGGAACAGGATGTCCAATAGATTTCGCAAGCTGAAGTTGACCCAAACTTTAAATCATGGATTCTCCATCAATCCAGCTGTACCTTTTCCAGAAGAGTCAGCATCACCATTTGATTGCACAATGAAGGCCACGTTACCAAGTGATAACAGTGTAAATTATGATGCCATTACAGCTTGGGCAACAAAGAGCAAGGCTAATGGTAAAGATTATTCAACATTCTTTTCAAACAGATGTGAAGTTGTCCAAAACTAAGGGAAGGTTTTGGAAACTTTTTAAGGGATGTTTTTGCGAAAGCCTGTTAAAAAGATGTTTTTTGTTTGGTGTCGAATGTGTATATTGACTATTAAGCTATCACACTGCCCCAGTTAATTTGTAATGGACAACATGGTTTCTCACTGTGTGAATGAACTGCAAGCAGAGATGCATTCTCCTTTTTCACATCCACAAGTGGCAGATTAGAAGCTTTTGATTTCCAGCTAACCATACTGTAGTTCAAATACTTCCAAATGCTGGCTTATTCAGAAATGCTAAACTTTACATGGTTTAGTCATTAGATTCAAAATAGCATTGTTTATATGTGAGGGTTTTTCCCCTATTCAGGTATAGGAAGCACAAAGGGAGGAAAGGATGACGAATTGCTGACAACAGTGGTAAGTCAGAATATTGCTGGTGCACCAAGTTCTTGGTGTATTTTCTAGCAACTCTTGCCCTAAAACAGATTTGAACCAAAAGGAATCAAGAGTATCCTTCTCTCTGTTATTATTAACAATTACTTTATTGCCAGATACGTTATACTGTGGTACCTCGGGTTACATATGCTTCAGGTTACATATGCTTCAGGTTACACACTCCACTAAGCCAGAAATAGTGCTTCAGGTTAAGAACTTTGCTTCGGGATAAGAACAGAAATCGGGCTCTGGCGGCGCGGCGGCAGCAGGAGGCCCCATTAGCTGAAGTGGTGCTTCAGGTTAAGAACAGTTTCAGGTTAAGTATCGACCTCCGGAACGAATTAAGTACTTAACCTGAGGTACCACTGTATAGACCTCGCCCCAAAAAGAAGCCACAGCGCTGATCAGTATTCTCTGAGTATTTTCATTTTTGTTTATTTAACAAAATGTACCGTATATCAGAAGGTTGGTGGTTCGAATCCCCGTGATGGGGTGAGCTCCCGTTGCTCGGTCCCTGCCCCTGCCAACCTAGCAGTTCGAAAGCATGTCAAAGTGCAAGTAGATAAATAGGTACCGCTCCGGCAGGAAGGTAAACGGTGTTTCTGTGCGCTGCTCTGGTTCACCAGAAGTGGCTTAGTCATGCTGGCCACATGACCCGGAAGCTGTACTCCGGCTCCCTCGGCCAATAAAGCAAGATGAGCGCCGCAACCCCAGAGTTGGCCACGACTGGACCTAATGGTCAGGGGTCCCTTTACCTTTCTATACCGCTTACTAGAGCAAAAGACCTCTAGGCAGTTTGCAATAAAGAGTCGAAAACAGTCATTTAAAATACCAATAAAAAAAAAATTACAGACAAGTCACATAAACATGAATATATAAAATGAAATCTGTAATGAACAAGACACTCTTATTAAAACCATGTATCAAGATTACATGTTCAAGTTACACACCTGGGTAGGCTTCCCAGAAGGAAAAAAAACCCAGTAGGTGGCGAAAAATGTACAAGAAGGCATCTGTCTGATTCAACGGGCATTAAGTTCCAAAATGGAGGTCCTGCCACCTTAAAGGATTGGTAAAAGTGATAAAATGGTGTTCAGTTTCATTGGTTCGGTGTTTATGTTGCTGGGTCTACTTAAGTTGATTAATACCTATGTTTATGGGCAGCATATATAGCTAAGAATGCAATCCTATGCATGCCTGCTCAGAAGTCAATTCCATTGAATTCAGTGGAATTTACTTCCAGGTAAATGGAATGTGGTGTACGGGATTGCAGCCTAAATTCTAATTTATTGGATGTAAATGCTTGATTTAAAGTTTGTTTATTTCCTCTCTATTGTCCTTGTTGTAAACAAGAGCACACAGAATTGCCTTCTTTGTGATGGCCTTATTTTTCTTGCCATTTAAAAAAATCCTTGCTTTCTTTATTCCTCCACCCACCTCCGGCTTAGCTAAGAAGTGGGGCTCCATTTACAAGACTGCCTAACGACAAACTGAAAGCTGTTATTCCACCTTTCTTGCCCCCATCAAGTTTTGAGCTGTGGAATTCTGACAGGACGCAACCAAGCAAGGATGGTAGCAGAGAGCAAACGAGGCTTGGCCTTCCACACCGAGCGACCAGTCCTGACAATAATGGTGGCGGAAATTCCGACAAAGGAAGAGAAGTAAAATAATACCTTACCTGTTTCATTTAATCATGCAGAGTTGTTCAAACACATTGTTTTGTTCTCCTTTAAACCAGAGGGCCTGTTGATGTTTTGTAGTGCACTTGAGATTTTTAAAAACAAAATGCTTTTCTTCTGCTTAATTAAATGTAGGGATTTAGGCTTTCCCGAATGTACATGTAAGTGAAATAGAGTGGATAATTCTATTTTTCAGATATTCGTGAACAGCTTTAGTTAAAGCTGCATCTCATTTCTTTTTCTAGGCGTCCTTAAGTAGAGGTACTAGACCCATTAAACTATCAGCCTTTGCAAGAAGACCTCCTACTCCCTCCACCTCAAGCAACTTCAACCATTCCCCCCACTCTTCTGGTGGATCTAACAGCATAGCCGGAGTAAGCAGACATGGTGGAGAAATGCATAATAAATCAGGTGCTTATATTATATATTATTTCTTATCTCTTTGCCTGACAAGTTTTTGTTCAAAGCCTGTAAATGAACATGAAATTATTGTGCACTTATTTTGTAATGCACATAAACAGACCCATCATTATCTAGGTGGATAAGATCTCTGGTAGAGTTTCTTTGTATTTAAGAACTTCAGAATAAGTAGAAGGCCAACTGGTAAAGCTTTCCCCAGAACCTCACCTGCTGAAACTTGTGCTTGTAAAACTTTTCCACGCACATGTCGTTAGACAAAGCTTTACTTGCCAGCTTTGTGCTTGTTTAAAGGTGCACACACACACACTTCCCAACAAAAACAGCTGGGCAACGTCATTCTGATCAGGCAGGACTTGAAGACTAAGGAAAGCTGAGAAGTCTCAGATATAATTGCGGAAGGGTGTGGAAGATATCAGGTGGCAAGGGAACATTATGAGTAGTGAGGCTTCCTAGATCATTACACTGCAGCAACTTTTTCCGCCTTCTTCATTCCTGATCGCTTTTGCCCGAAGCTCTCCCATCTTCTGTGATGTAAAACATAAGCGCTGTTTGCTTCAACAGGTAGATGGGTGAGGAAGGTGGATGATGGGATCTGGGCCGAGGAAGGGTCAGAACAAGAAAAGCTGTGGTGGCATCCTTTTCACAGCTGTCGGGCTGTTGATGAGTGATGCTGCTGCTACTAGAATGCTGTCTGTGAGCCCTAACTGCAGAACATGCCTTCAAGGTCTGAACTTGGTCAGAAACTGCAAAAAAACTAAAGGAGGCCAGTGAATCAGGGAGTAGTGATAGCACTGTGAATGTGCTGTACATACCACCATGCTTGTTGAATAAAGTTATTCAGTTAACTTGAACACAGCATTTCAAAAATTACATGTATCAGGCTCTTATTAGCCTCAGTGCCTCTGTCCTTCTCATCCTCAAAGTAATTTGATATTTATTTTCTGGTTGTTGTTTTTTAAGAGCTCAGATTTGATCACTCTTTAGCAAACTAAGGTTCTTAGTGCTAACAGGATTGTAGCCAAAACAGAGTCGCTGAGAAACAGGATAGGGGTAACAGCAAGATTTGTAAAAGTACATTTGGAGGAGGGCAACCAAAATGGTCAAAGGCCTGGAAACGATGCCTTATGAGGAACGGCTAAGGGAGCTGGGCATGTTTAGCCTGGAGAAGAGGAGGTTAAGGGGTGATATGATAGCCATGTTCAAATATATAAAAGGATGTCACATAGAGGAGGGAGAAAGGTTGTTTTCTGCTGCTCCAGAGAAGCGGACACGGAGCAATGGATCCAAACTACAAGAAAGAAGATTCCACCTAAACATTAGGAAGAACTTTCTGACAGTAAGAGCTGTTTGACAGTGGAATTTGCTGCCAAGGAGTGTGGTGGAGTCTCCTTCTTTGGAGGTCTTTAAGCAGAGGCTTGACAACCATATGTCAGGAGTGCTCTGATGATGTTTCCTGCTTGGCAGGGGGTTGGACTCGATGGCCCTTGTGGTCTCTTCCAACTCTATGATTCTATGATTCTACATTTTATAAACAAACAAACAAACACTCCCTAAATACCCCAGTGAAGACTGAGCATGCTCAGAGAATGCACATGTTGACTATTAGTGGAAAGGATGGAATGGCCTGATGAAGGAAAGTATTGGTGGTTGACTGGCTGGGTACCCCGAACCACCTAGTAGGAATACATTCTCATCTTCTTTTGCAGGTCCCTCTTATATTGCCTAATCTCACATCTCCAAAGCTCTGCATGTCTGCATTCTTTTCAAATCCAATGCACAGCATCACGCAAATGTGATGACATCAATAGATTCTCAGTAGCTTTATGAAACAAGCTGTCAGGCTGTTTACAGGAGCTAGCCAGATGGCAATAGTAAAAATAAAAAAGCGCTGCTTTAAACTGTTGAATGCCCTAGGATGACTTTGAGAGGCGATTGTTGCACAGAAACGTAAAGGGTGAATAACTTTTACATGGTATTTTATTCAGTACACATTATAAACGGTCTCAGACTAACAGTGAAATCCTAACCGCGCTTACTCAGAAGTAAGTCCTGTCGAATTCAACAGGGCCTCTGTTCTCAACATTGATGAGTCAGAAGGCCTCTTGCCTTCTTGTCCTCACAATAGCATGATGTGTCTTTTCTGATATATTGTTAACAAGCTAGTGCGGTGTTGTGGCTAGAGTGTTGGATTTAGAAGATGGGGGTTCAAATCCCCATTCACTGAATGACCAGTCATTGTCTCTCAGCCTAATCTTCCATTCCTGCTCTGCTCCACCACTGCTTCCAGTGGGAGCCAGTGTGGTGTAGTGGTTAAGATCAGTGGACTCGTAATCTGGTGAACTGGGTTCGATTCCCTGCTCCTCCACATGCAGTTGCTGGGTGACCTTGGGCTAGTCACACTTCTTTGAAGTCTCTCAGCCCCACTCACCTCACAGAGTGTTTGTTGTGGGGGAGGAAGGGAAAGGAGAATGTTAGCCGCTTTGAGACTCCTTCAGGTAGTGATAAAGCGGGATATCAAATCCAAACTCCTCTTCTTCTTCTCCTCTGCCCCCCGCATTGCTTGTCATTTCACAGGAATCCCCTCTTGGTTGCATCACCCTGCCGCTCACTGACCTCACTGCCTGCCTGTCTCCTATGCTTCCTTCACATTGCACAAGTTCATCATCAGCGTGACGACAGACTGGAACAAATACAGTATAGAGAGAAAACCTCTTCTTCTTTTTAATGACACTTCCTTTGTAAACAGATGCTTTTAATGTTGCTTGAAAATGTTGAAATGAGATTGTTCTCAGTCTAGAATAATAAAATTGCTATTACATTCTTGACTTATGTAAGATTGGGGTTTGTGTTTTCGTTAGGTGGCAGTGCCGATAGTGTTTTGTCTCAAATTGCTGCTCAGAGGAAGAAAGCTGCTGGTATACCTGAACATAAACCAAGCCAACAGCAAGTGCCAATAGGCCCAGCTCCTTCACCTTGCCCTCCTGACGTGGAAAGTGCACAGACCATTGGCAATGGACACATTTTAAAGGTTTCTGAGTCTTTTAAATTTCTCGTAGCTTAGAGCTGAAGTAGTGAAGCATGCTTGATTTGCAGACTTCCCGTCTCAGTCACACGGCATATATGTTTATTGCTACGATTACTGAAGTCTTTTGGTCTGTAGACATAAAGCTAATATCTGTTTGTGAGAATGTCCTCAAAATGAATATAGGGAAGAAGGAACAAATAACATCTGAGTTTTAGCATTTTAAGCAAATTGATTATGCCAACGGTTCATCAGGATGCAAACTAAGGATGTAATCCAGGACTCAGCGATATCAGCTGGATTGTGACCTGGGTTCATCAACACAACTAATGGAACACCCTTGGAAGGGCTGCCAGTTATCCAGTTACTAAGAGTCAAACTAAATGTGAAGGATACCTGAAGGAGCATCTCCACTCCCATCATTCTGCCCGGACACTGAGGTCCAGTACCGAGGGCCTTCTGGCGGTTCCCTCGCTGCGAGAAGCCAAGTTACAGGGAACCAGGCAGAGGGCCTTCTCGGTAGTGGCACCCGCCCTGTGGAACGCCCTCCCACCAGATGTCAAAGAGAAAAACAACTACCAGACTTTTAGAAGACATCTGAAGGCAGCCCTGTTTAGGGAAACTTGTAATGTTTAACAGACAATTGTATTTTAATATTTTGTTGGAAGCCGCCCAGAGTGGCTGGGGAGACCCAGCCAGATGGGCGGGCTATAAATAATAAATTATTATTATTATTATTATTATTATTATTATTATTATTATTATTAGCTTATTTTACCCAAAGTGGCTACAAGAAGCTGTAGAAGAATGGGGACAGGGATGTTGCGTTTTCCCCCCCTATGGGCTATTTGTCCTACCAAAATCAGTCTTTGAGACTACTTCATGCCCAGCAGAAAAAAGATACAAGTCCTCACCATGGAGATGAATTTCTCAGACAAGAGTAGCAAGCATGTTCTGAGGCTTATACTGCAAAGTGAAGTACCATTCTGAATTTGGCCCATCTGAACACCCCTCCAGATAACATTAAGGCACACTTAGCCACTTTTGTTGGATCCAGATTAAATTGTGTTTAGAGTAGACCCTTTGAAATTAATAGGACAGGTTAGTCATGATTAACTTTAAGTCCCATTGATTTCAGTTAGCCTATTCTAAGTCTTACCCAACAGCAGTAAGCAATGATCTGGACTGGAAGTAGGGAAATTCATGATGTGATGATGTCATAAAAGGGCAGAGTGCTTAGATATTACTAGAATAAGGGGGTATCTCAACATGGGAAATCCACTGTTATTTCAGGGTCAAGTATAGATCTAGAGCTACCCTCTCAGGCAGCTGATTTACTGGTAAAAAGTTTAGACAGGTCAAAAGCTTTCCAATGTTAGAAATGGTGTGTTTTCCATCTGTAAATGCATTGGATTCACTGAATTCAATTTGGCCAACTCCTTGAGACCCTTAGAGTAATTTATATGGGTGTTTCTGGCACTAGTCCAGAAAGGAAACTGTGTGGGTCATTAGAGGGAAGTGGCAAGATGCTTGCAAGACAACATACATGCATGTTGTGGAACACAACCTCTGCTTTAAAGCACACATAGCTTTTTCTGTGAAAGGTTATAACCAGATATTCCAACCGTGTGAATCACCCCAATACGCCGTCGGTAGGGCCAATTGCCAAATATATTTTTGTCAGGAGGAACATTTTAATTACCACGGAGTCTGTTTATGTAAGGAGATAAAAATACCCAAGTAAACATGTGCTAAAGTCCTTGTACTCCATGTGAACATTAAAATAAAACAGAGAAACATTCCTGCTACCAAAGCCTACCACTGATGTTTTTTTGTGTTTTTAATATTCTGTCAGAAGCCACCCAGAGTGGCTGGGGGGGCCTGGCCAGATGGATGGGGTATAAGTATTTATTTATTTATTTATTTATTTATTACCACATGATTATTTATTCTTCTGTTCATTGTTAACAAAAACAGAAGTTGGATGTGAACAAAAAGCCTCCATCTGAAAATTCGTCTACTTCTAAAAGCACGTCCCCAACTCTTACGCCATCACCGTCACCATCTGCATCCCCCAAGGTTCAAAGTGCAGAGTCCTCCCTCTCCTCTTCTCACAGGCAAGGGAAAAGTAGCGGTGGCTCCAGCAGTGGAACTCTGACAGATGAAGGTAAGCAGTCCCCGGCTACAACACCAGCAGGATCTCGCTGGGCTGTACTACTTAGAATGTGAATTGTGCATTTGGATGTCCTCCTGTGTCAAAAACGCTCTGCAAATAGAAACCAGCACGTATGGCGCAAGGAACTGCTGCAGCAGAAGGGTTGTCAAGAAACGTGCAAGTTTTCAGTATATAGGAGCTGTTTTTTTAAAAATACTGGTTTGCTTTCAAACGTGCACATCCTGAAGTAAGTAGGTAGGACTTTCCCATCCAGCAAAAGGAAGGCAGAGGGGAGTAATTGCTGTGTGGTTATTTCCTACTCGTCTGTCCTTTATGTTATGTACTGAGTTGAATAGGAACCAAAATGCAGCAGTCTGATTGGTCCTAGAACAATAGGATTCAGAATGCAGCAGTCTAATTGGTCCTAGAACAATAGGATCCAGAATGCAGCAGTCTGATTGGTCCACAGGAGCCACCCAATCCAGCTCCAGGTGGAAATGAATCCGCAACCTGATTGGCCTACAGGAGAATCCCGGAAGTTGCCAATCACGTGGGGCCCATTGTGTAAATAATGTATATAAAGCAGACATTCTGGGGGAACTTCCATTCCTCCTCACCACTATGAGCTCAATAAAGAGCATGAAATCCACTCTCGACTCCAAGTATATTTCACTTTACCTCTCAGGAAGCCTAGTTTAGCTCTGAAAGAACTGGGGCAATGCTGCTACTGACTTGGAGAATGATCACCCTCCCTGGCTCTCAGCTGTGACACCCTACTGCCTTACCCAAAAGTGTGAGTACTTTGAGCAGGCCCCAGTAATTTCAGGGGTAAACTAAAATCTTCAGACTGGCCTTTCTTCTATAAATACTCTGTTTATGTGTATGTATAAGAAAGGACAATCACAAGACCTATTATGCTCTGCATTGCACAGATGGTTTTGCATGGCTGAATATTTTCAGGGTTACAGGAAAAGTTCAGGGACAAATCGCTGGTCAGACTACTTAATATGATCTTTGCATCTGCATGATTAGTTGGAAATATCGATAAAGACATGTATTCTCTGCCCTTTGTCAAAATGATTAATATTATTTCATTTTTTTATTTAAAGATGAACTCACAGGCATCCTTAAAAAACTCTCACTGGAGAAGTATCAGCCTATTTTTGAAGAGCAGGAGGTAAAGTTTTGTATAAACTTTTTATTTGTTCTTTTCCTTAATGCTTTCTGTGAGCTGGCTGAAACTTTCCAATCATGAAGAATCATTAGGCCATGGAGGTCAATAAGGAAATTTATTTACAGAATTATGATCTCAGATTTTTATTATCTGGCTTTTCAGAAACGGTGTTCTTAAAAGGGAACACAGAGTAGTCACCAACAATGCAAGGCTGTATTTTTGAATATTTATTTGTTAAGAATACTTATATCTTCCTTATCGCTCAGAGAAGCTTTAAAGGCAGCTTAGAAGAGATTCTCAAAAGGGAATCACACTCAAATTTGGTATAAGAACAAAAATTACATCATGACCGTATGAAACCAGGATTATTCAGGCTCTTCTCTTAGTTTCATTGATTAGGGCTTATCATTTTAGGGAGTGAAACTTAATTTTTGCATATTTCTTCAGTAAGGGAGCTTTAAAATATGTTTTTCAGTGTGAGGAATTCAAATCTGCTATTAATTTTTGTGATTGGACAACTAGGCCTCCTGAGAGGTAAAGGACAATAATATCATTGGCAGTCTCCATATTCCACAGCTTCAACAGCAAAAGCAAACTACCCAGTATTTCTGGTCCAGCTGTCTTTGGTTACGCTCCATTTTCACCACATAGCAAAGGGAAGTGGCTTTTCAAAACTTACATAAAGAATTACACCCATTTGCTTGAGTGACTTCTATTGACTGTAAGTGATATTTCATGAACATAAAGGAGGAAAATATAATACATATATTCTGGGTCAGTGCCCCCAATATGAAAGTGCAAAAGCTTTGGGCGTAAGTTGCTTTTTGCCTTTGAGCTCAGATAGAATAACAATTTAGTATTCATTTAAGCATATTCCACTGCTGTGTAAACCTTTTAGAATTACTTAGAAATACAGTTGTGTTTTGCTATTTTGCCTGCTGCTACAGTTGTGATATCTTTTCATGCAAATCTTGAAAACTAGTCAAAAGTAGAACCTGTTCTCTAACTATTTCAGTGAGCCACAGACATGCAGCGGCATTTAAACATTCAATCAATATAACTTTTTGATGTATGTTCCTAGTTTTTAAGTGTCTGGTTACAAATGGCAGAAATGTATTGACCGTAGGGACTTAGAAAGCTGCCTTATATTGAGTCAGACCATTGGTCCATCTGTCTACACTGACAGTCGTGCTCCAACAGAGTCCTGCCCTAGTCCTACATGGAGATGTTGGATATTCAGCCAGGTTTCTCCAAGCAAAGCAGATGCTGTCACTGATATATTTCACCTTGCATAGGTCTGAGCAAGCTTGGGACTCCTACAAGTTGGTGCATACACTAGTGGCCAAAATTGTGGAAACCTTTTGGGGAAAGTGTATTTCCAAAGTTTGATGGCTCATAACACCTGATTGGCTCTCTAAACACTCATGCTCATTGGCTACATTGTAGGAAAGCTACTGCATATCAACCTAAGCAAGTTGTGCTTTCTTTTTCTGGTTATTTGGCTATAACTTTTGATAGAATACAGATAATTGAACCAACTTTGTTGCATTACATTCTTCATTAAATTATCTTTCCATTGATGTATAATTTTATGGTGTTACTAAAAATAAAAAATGGTTTCCACAATTTTGGCCACTAGTGTAGATAATAATAGTGATATAGTGCTTTAGGGTGTTTAAAGTATTTCATATACATTATCTCCATGACCCTTATAATATCTCTGTAACAGGGTTATTATCTCTGGCTGAGGCCGAGAATGACTTCCATGAAGCCACCTATGTAATGAATAGCAGAGACAAGTTTTGATCCAGAGACTTCCTTTGCTATATTGCAAGGTCTTCAGACTAGCACTTCACACAGTGCTAAAATTAGTAATAATAATAATAATAATAATAATAATAATAATAATAATAATAATTTTTTATTTATACCCCGCCCTCCCCAGCCAAGGCCGGGCTCAGAGCGGCTTACAAGCAATAATAAAAACAAGATGAATGATTACAACTTAAAAACAAAAATAAAATACAGCATTAAAATAATGGAACATTAAAATATTAAAATGTAGCCTCATTGCAGGAGGAGAAGGAAAAGAAAAAAGAAAGTAGTAGCAGCAGTTCCTCAGACTGTTATGGGGACTTAAATCTTGCTGGAGCCAAAATGGAGGGGAGAGTGTAAAATGCTCTCTCTGCCTCTTCGCTCAGCGTCTCCTTCATAAATTAGAAGAGAGAAAATGCATTTACGGATTTCTGTTTCGCAGGTGGATATGGAGGCTTTTCTCACCCTCACGGATGGTGATTTGAAGGAACTGGGAATTAAAACGGATGGTTCTCGACAACAAATTCTGGCAGCTATTTCTGAGCTGAATGCAGGAAAGGTATTTCAGAATATATTTTACTTTCAGAGTGTTGCTTTTCTCTGCTTTTGAGAATTTGATTTTTCAACATCTGATAGAGAGTGCTCAGAGAAGAGGATGTTGGCTTCAGGACTGCACAGGTCCTTTGCTTTCACGCCAAAGAGTTTTGCCCTAGTGGGCTGGCTCAGGGACTTTACAGTTCTTCTGACTCCAGCCTTCATTGTCAACAATTTGTATATTACTGGGGTTAGTTTGGTATATTGGAAATCCAGATTTGAAACTTCTGCAATGTTTCAAGGCTCATTACTATGTGGGCAGGGCCAGTTACAGAAGTCCTTGCCATCCAGTCATTACTCTCAGTTCCTGCTGGGCAACAAGTGTATGGAAAGTGTTCTTTCCAGGTCAACAGTTTGCCCTATTAACATGATTCTGCCACTGCAGAACAAGATTGTTGTTGTTTAGATTTTTCCTCCCAAAGGAGAACCAGGCAGCAAACACCAAAGCAATAGAAAACATTTGAAAGCAATTACCGTATTTTTCGCCCTATAGGAAGCACTTTTTCCCCTCCAAAAATGAAGGGGAAGTGTGTGTGCGTCCTATGGGGCGAATGCAGGCTTTCGCTGAAGCCTGGAGAGCGAGAGGCGTCGGTGCGCACTGATCCCTCTCGCTCTCCCGCCGGGCGCGCAAGGCTTGGGGCGGCAGCCTGTTCTGGGGGCTGGGGTCGGGGGAA
Organism: Podarcis filfolensis; assembly: GCF_964270895.1. Classification (NCBI taxonomy): domain Eukaryota; kingdom Metazoa; phylum Chordata; class Lepidosauria; order Squamata; family Lacertidae; genus Podarcis; species Podarcis filfolensis. Next base: position 10,932,185 of record NC_139603.1, read on the forward strand.
GCTCGGGCTTCCCCCACGCCAGGCCTGCGCGTGGGGGGGAAATAAAATTTTTTTTCTTTATTTCCCCCCCCAAAAAAAAAACTAGGTGCGTCCTATGGGGCGGTGCGTCCTATGGGGCGAAAAATACTGTAATTATCCCTGCAGGTAAATTATTCAAGGTTGTCTAAAACAGCATCTTTCAGCCATCAAGTGCATGGATGAGTATGCATGCTTTAAAATTCTGCCAAAATGTTACTATAGAGGGTAGCAGACGCATCACAGTATAATATATAACCAGTGGGCTGTGTTTTGCTTGCTGGGTCACAAGGTTGTACAGTCCCAAACCAGAGTACCTTGTGCCGGAAGCAGACTGGAGCAAACAAGGTTATTTCATTTACACCATTACCAGCAAACATGAACGCCTTTCTTGGCATGCATTCCTAAAGAACCAAGCTGAAGTTTCTCTTACTAATGATTGCATTGATAGATTTAAACATGGACTATGCATTTGGTTCTTGCTCTAACTATGGTTTTCAACAGGGCCGAGAAAGAAAAATTTTACAGGAGACCATACACAACTTTCACTCTTCGTTTGAAAGCAGTGTTAGCAACACTAGCCCTGGAAAACCTCAGTGTAAGTATAGGATCGTGATTTATTTATCTGCTATATATTTCGGAAAGTTGTTTGCCTGTTTGCTCTGCATTTGGACACCTCTTACGATATCATAACCAAATTTTGCATGATGGTTCTTGAGATGAAGGAACAGTTTTCTTCTATGTTTGGGTTCAATTAGACACCATTTTGAATCAAGATGGTGGACTGAACCTTTCAAAACTACAGATTATTATTATTTTGTTTCTTACAATTCCTGATCAACACTGGGGATGAAGCTGATAGTTACTAATAAAACAGTATTTGAGAGACTTGACTCCTGGGCCTCTTGAAACTGAATCTAGACCTGAAGATGGGTTTAAATTTGAAATCCGGAACACAAATTTGAAATCCAGAACACATCTTTATCCAGAACACATAGGTCAAATTTCATGCCAATATCTTATTTTCAAAGGAAATTGTGCTTTGAGTTGGGTTTTACATATTTGCTAGTCTCCTTGAAAACAGGTGTGATCATGGTGGGGTTTGTCTTTGAAAGACAGCCCCGTATGTGCAAACTGTTTTCCATCTGATAACTCACTCTTCAAAGGAGATATTACATAGCATTATATCTTATATATTTCCTGTCTCCCTTGCAAATAGGGGGAATTTCTGTAATTGGATAGGGGACCATGTGTTGAGATTTCTGCATTGCAGGAGGTTGAACTAGATGACCGTTAGGGTCCCTTCCAACTCTACAATTCTATGACCGAAATTGAATGAATTAAAAACCAGAAAAAGCATGGACAAATAAATTCTTATCAAGGGAGAGTTCAATGGTTTGGTTACCCCCCCACCCAAAGGTCATCTTTAAGGGGAATAAGAAAAAAAAATTGTCATTTAAAATAAATAAATATATAACCAGGAAATATTATTGATATATGGAAATACAGTACGATCACATCTTACATGACAGTTCACTTCCAAGGTTTCCACATATACATGAAACCACATATACTCAAACCTTCCCTTTGGAACCATCCCCATGAAGCATCCCTAACATTCCAGATCTGGTGTAATAAGTGGGGTTTGCTGTTTTGGGGCTTGCTTAGCTGGTTGAGCAGTTCAACGAAGTCTCAATGCCCCTCCGGCTCATGTGATCCAGAGCGGTATCAGGGCTTGCTCAGCTGAAGAGTTTAAGGAAGCCCGGTGCCCTTCTGGCATGTGTGAGTATGGGGACTTGCTCAGTAGGGCTGGAAAATGTATCTTGGCTGCTTGTTCCTCCACTAAGGTGGGGAGGAAGAAGAGGCTGAGATACATTCCAGACATACCAGCATATCACAGTATTTAGCTGCTGATATATCACAATGTTGAAAACCAGGTATCGCCTATCCTTAATGGCCAAACCTATAGAGAACAAACAGACAGACCACTTTCCAAAATATATTTGTAAATATTTGTTTTAAATCTAGCACTTTGTGCATAGATACTTTATGCATATCTAGCAGCTTCTGCATTTTAAAACAAAACAATTAATGATGAATTCCTTTCTGTTTGCAGCACCTGGATGCTGGGTGAGGCCACAAGAACCTTCTCCTACTAAGCGGTAGTTTTTGAACCAAGATGTCCCACTACCTCGCCACGGTGCCCTGAAGAAAAAGTATCATGTCTACCTGTTACAGCAACATATTTTTACAGAATGCGCAGGAAGGATTGTTTGTTAACAACTTAAAAAACCCTTCATTCTGCTAAGTAGCTGTTCCCAAAGCTGAAACTACACATTAGGTAGTTTGATACTTTGAAGGCAGTGAAAGACTTTCAAAAGTGAACTGTAATGCATGTATGGGTCATTTCACAGAAGTGCAGGAATGAGAATCTGAACCAAATCCCTGTGGCTTCAGCAAAAAAAAAAGTGTGTTGAGGAAGGACACAACGAAGTAACTGCAACTCACTGGAGTCTGCCATAGTCACCCGAGACTTGACTGTGCATATTGTGATAATGCAGGCATCTAAATTTAAAAGAAACTGCAAGTGTTTTGTAAGGAGTCAGGTGCACTGATCTGTGCCCAAGGCGTGTGTTTGTGAAGCACCAACCACAATTTGTATTGATGAACATTCAAATAAGAATTTTTTTTTTCTAACTAAAGAAAACTTATGATTTGTAACCACCCTTTTGTATTCATGCTTGGGCAGTTGGTGTTTGAGGGTGCCGGGCTTGCGTACACATTATTCACAATTTCCAACACATCTGTTGTAGACAAAGTCTAGGGACAAATGCATCTTGAAATCGAAATGCTGCTCTAAGCTCCTAGGAGAAAAGGTGTGGTGATGATGATGATGATGATGATGATGATGATGCGTGCTTACTGAAGTTTATGTACCAAAATATTGTACATAAGTGAACACACCATTTTGTCCCCTGCCAGTAGACCTATTGAAGCCTAAGGGGGTGGGGGAGATCACCTGCCACATTTTTAAAAAATAGTTCTTACCTTTTAAACTTAGGTTAGTGTGCATAGGGCTGCAGCTTATCTTATTTCTATTCAGAAGAAAGCCCCATTGAGTTTAGTGGGACTTACAGTGGTACCACGGGATGCAAACAGGATCCGTTCTGGAGCTCCCTTCACATCCTGAATGGAACATAAGATGCGTCTGCGCAGGTCGCGTTCTGCCGCTTCCGCGCATGCGCGTGACGTCATTTTGAGCGTCTGTGCATGCGCGAGTGGCGAAACCCGGAAGTCACACGCTCCGTTACTTCCGGGTTGCCGTAGAGCACAACTTGAAAGTGCTCAACTTGAAGCACATTCAACTCGAGGTATGACTGTACTTCCAGGTGAGTGTATGTAGGATTATAGTTCCCACTGATTCATTGAGTAGACATGCAGTGTTAGATAGTGTTTTAGAGGCAAATATGGAATCTTGCCCACAGAGATTAGGAGAGTGGTGCTGTGGGTTAAACCACAGAGCCTAGGACTTGCCAATCATAAGGTCGGCAGTTCGAATCCTTGCGACGGGGTGAGCTCCCGTTGCTCGGTCCCTGCTCCTGCCAACCTAGCAGTTCGAAAGCACGTCAAAGTGCAAGTAGATAAATAGGTACCGCTCTGGCGGGAAGGTAAACGGTGTTTCTGTGCGCTGCTCTGGTTTGCTAGTCATGCTGGCCACATGACCCGGAAGCTGTACGCCGGCTCCCTCGGCCAATAAAGCGAAATGAGCGCCGCAACCCCAGAGTCGGCCACGACTGGACCTAATGGTCAGGGGTCCCTTTACCTTTACCTACATGACAGTAGGTAGAAACTGGCAGTGGCAGGCAGAAGACAGAAAGTCTAGTTTGTAAAGCCAGCATACCCAGGAAGAACATGATTGTAGACTCTGCAGTTTAAGCAAGCAACAGATCTACTTGAGTTGGACCTATTTCCATGTAAATATGCTTAGGACTAAAACCCAAGACCAGGGCTCAGTAAATTGACTGGGAGGGAACCTTAGAGACTGCAACATTGCTAGAGCTAGCAGGTGTGAATCTGGCCAGTTCTTTGAATGAAAGCTGCATGAAACAGAATAATATATCTTAAAGAAGATTACAGCTAAATATCCATGGTTGGAAAGGATTTGGGAGCAAAAGTCTTGGCCACGTTGACATCAGTGATGGGAGGAATACGTAATTAATTTTGATTTGGGTATACCTTGCAACTACTGACATTACTTTGTTTTAAGACCACATTCAGCATCATGTAGGTAGCTGTTACTTGCTTCCTGTTATTTGAAATAGACAGTGTCTATTTCTCACCCATCTCCCAAAATAAAACATCATGTTGACAAGTGGAAGGGATACATACTTCACATAAAAATACATTATATGCTAAAGAGGTGTTAGAGAGCCTCTTTTAGACCTATGGCCAGATTCATACCTTGCCAACTTTCTGGGGGCTGCATTTGGGTGGTAGGTGGAGCCAGAGGCAAAACAAATAACAAAAAAAAAAACAAACCCACAGGGTAAAAGTGGATTCCAACATGAACAAAATAAAAATATTGTACAAAATTGTATGGATCTTACATATATATTCATATATTTTACATTCAGTTCCCCCTTATTCTTTGGAGGAATTGTACAGAGAATAAGTGAAAGAGATATGAGATGTAAAATTTATGTCTAACCCTATGACTGACAGATGTCAGATGACATAAAGTGATTGGCAGCTGAGAGGACTTTGCCGGAAACGGCTTTGTTGACCATTTGAAGGGGCCTGGCAGGCCTGATGGGTTGGAGGTTCCCTATCACTGTACTAAGGGAAACTGTTCTGCTGAATTGAAATACTTTCTTTTTTATTGTTTACTTCCATTACAAATGGCTATCCTCTTGGAATTGAATTCACCCTTAGCCCCATTTCATACTAATAGCCAGTAGAAATGATGGTGGAAGCTATAAAATACACAGAGCTAATAATTGCATGAATTCTACACACCCATCATGCATGGTGAGCTGTTCTCACACATTGTGACCACTGTGTGGAGCTCTTGCCACACAGAAGGGTTTTTAATCAGTGGAACAGGGTAAAAAAGTGATTTTGTACTATGTTCCCTTACTCTTCTCTAATTGAATGAAAAAGGTGCTGATTTTCTCACATGGCCGGTCTGCGACCCCTATGAAATAAGGAGGCTCTCTTAAACAGCCAGGCCACAATCCAGCTAAATTATAATTATTTTATAAAGTTAGTTGTGTGACTAAGGGTGCAGTCCTATTTTCGCTGTCACCTAGGAATAGGTAAAGGTACCCCTGCCCGTACGGGCCAGTCTTGACAGACTCTAGGGTTGTGCGCTCATCTCACTCTAAAGGCCGGGAGCCAGCGCTGTCCGCAGACACTTCCGGGTCACGTGGCCAGCGTGACAAGCTGCATCTGGCGAGCCAGCGCAGCACACGGAACGCCGTTTACCTTCCCGCTAGTAAGCGGTCCCTATTTATCTATTTGCACCCGAGGGTGCTTTCGAACTGCTAGGTTGGCAGGCACTGGGACCGAGCGACGGGAGCGCACCCCACAGCGGGGATTCGAACCGCCGACCTTTCGATCGGCAAGTCCTAGGCGCTGAGGCTTTAACCCACAGCGCCACCCGCGTCCCGTCACCTAGGAATAACTCCCAGTAAATTCAGTGGTGCTTACTTCTGAGGTGACACATAGAATTGTTATTGACCCTTTGTAAGTTCATCTAAAGATTGGGACAAAATGCTTTAAATAAACAATTATAATGTACAGCCGCATTAAATCTTACTGACAGCCACGATACTTTAGTTGTGATGAACCTGCTCTATTGGTTTCACTGCAGGAATTAATGTTCCACAGCAATATGTATCAATATATGATTGTTTCAATTAATAAATGAAATTCTTTATAGTGCTTTCTAGTAGGCCATACACGCGTCTTATCAGTTGTGTCCCCAATAATGCTTGGATCAGTCAGGGCAGGCACTTGCACTCTGGACCCTTGCGCCTCCTGGCTGATAAAAACTAACAGGGAGGGGACAGCTTGCTGGGCCATGGAGGTGATTAATGCTGCCTTGCAAGAGGGCTTGGTCCCTGCCTGCTTGAAGGGGGCAGTGGTAAAAACATTCCTCAATAAACCCTAAATAAAATCTAAATAACTGCTGGCCAGTTGCCAATCACCCCTTCTTGGGCAAAATTATTCAGCAGGTAGTCGCAGACCAGATCAAGGGGCTCTTGGAGAAAATTGATTTTCTAGGTTCATTTCAATTGGAGTTTAGGCCCAGTTTTGACACAGAAACTGCTTTGGTCGTACTGTTGGGAGAGAGGCGAGGAAATATGTCCTTGTTAATTCTCCTCGACCTCTCAGTGACTTTCAGTACCATCAACCATGGTATCCTTCTGGAGTGGCTGTGTGAGTTGGTGTCACTGCTTTGAGGTGGTTCTGGTCCCCCCTGGATGGTCATTTCCAGATGATGACGCTTGGGGAGTACTCTTCGGCCCCATGGAGCCTTCAATGTGGGGCTCCTCAGGGTTTGGTTTTATCCCCCATGCTGTTTAACATCTACCTGAACCCGCTGAGTGGGGTCATCCAGAGTTTTGAAGTACATGGTCAGCAATATGCTGAAGATACACAGCTCTTCTCCTTTGCATCTGCAGGTGTGGCAGATGTGCTGGACTGTTGACTTGCGTTGATAAGGTACTGGATGAGAGCCAATAAACAAGCTCAAGACAGAAGCACAGTTAGTTGGTAGTTCCCTGGACCAGATTGCTGGGAAGCTGCCTGCTCTTGGTGGGATTACACTGCTTCTGAAGAAGTGGGTACACAGCTTGGGGGTCCTTCAGGGTCCATTGCTGTCGTCTGAGGCTCAGTTTGCTTCAATGGCGCTGAGTGCCATCAGCTTTGGCTGCATCCCTATCAGGACAGGGATTGCCTAACTTCTGCCGTCTATGCCCTGGTAACCTCCAGGTTAGATTCCTGCAACGTGTTATCTGTAGGCCTGCCTTTGAAGATGTTTCGGAAACTTAAGCTGGTGCAGAATTCAGCAAACAGGTTGAGCATATAACATTGTGTGCTGGCCTGACTGCACTGGCTGCCAGTTAGTTTCTGGGCCCAATTCAAAGTGCTGGTTTGGACCTATAAAGTCTTAATCAGTTCAGGACCACAATATTTCAAGAACCATCTCTCCCCATATGAATCTACCCAGACCCTGCGATCATCATCTGAGGCCCTTCTTTGTGTGCCGGAGGTCCGGATGGTGGAACATGAGAATGGCCCTTTGCTGTGGACTGCTTCACTGTCGTGACCTCCATCTTGTCTGGATTCAATTTGAGTTTGTTCATACTCGTAAGCTTTCATTGTCTTCTTCTGGTGAAAATGTATTGACATCCTGGTACAATTAGGATGAGGGAAACTGTTAGTGCCATCTTTGCAGCAATCTGCTCCTAATTCTGTAGACAGAATACGGAAGTTGTCTTGGCTGAATACATCTCCTGATATGTTGTTATTAAAACACAGACCTTAGTATTTGGGAGGCCAGAGATTTTTCACTCAAAACAAAAGATTTTGTGTGGGTGAATGTAGTATGCAGCTTTTAGAAAGAAGGGTTTTTACTTGAACAGTTGATTACTGCGCACACTGCCACAGACTTTGGTGATATGAAGCCCTGAGTGAGGGCAAAATTTGGTTCCCCCTAATATTTCTTCTTTTCACAACAATTCCTTTTGGTACAGTTGCTTTTTTGTGGATATTCTTAGTAGGTACCCACATAAATATAAGGCTTTTATTATTATTGTTTTTTTGCAATCCCTTGACTTGGGACCCTGTGCAGGGGAACTGCCCACACCACACTAAATTTGACACGGTTCGAAGTAAGTCCCACTGAATTCAGTGGTGCTTACTCCCAGGCAAGTGGGTATACGACTGCAGTCTTAAGTTGTTGGTGTGATATGACAAGTGGGGAGCCAGATACTCAATCCAAAGTTGTACAGGCTGAGAGATAACACTCTTCCTCATTACTTCAACATATCTAAGACTCCTGAATCCTAGGGCTAAATGCTGTGGACAGCTGCATGAAAGTAAAATATCCAACAGGTGATACATCTTCCATTTCCAAGAGAAGCTTTACTGATTAAATTTTTGCTGGTCATGCAGGTAGTAAGGAGCAGAAGGTGCAGAATTGATACAACATATAAATTGGAACGGTCCTGGCATTATAAATACATTCCACCTTCGCTCAGACATAGCTGACATTAAACCTTTTATCCTTAGGACGAATGGCATGATAAAAGCTGAACGGCCTCCTCTCCAATATACTCAAGATGAAATTACAAAATAAAACAAATAAATAATGAGGGGTGGGGAAAGCCAGGCAAAAACTTTCCTCTGTAACCAGGCCTTTGGCCTTTTAACTATCAGCGGCCTTTTAGAAGTTGGTGGGATATTTTTAATGTGTATTTTCTTTCCTCTTCCTTTTAATATATCTGTGCGGGGTTTGTTGTCTGTTTGCTTAGCTGTAGATCACTTTGGGTTATCCTGGGCAAGATAAAGCAACTGACAAATTTAATAAATAAATAAATAAATAAATTTAAAAAGTGTATCTGGCACCATCTGATTGCAGTTTGTTGATCAATGAAGACAGTGCTTTTTTTTCTAAAAAAAATGTTTAGGGGTACTCTCATTTTGACTCAAGAAAATCACCATTTTATAGTTCAAATTGGGAAAAATAAATACAGCAAATGGACAAATGTACGAAGATTCACAAAATGTTTAGGGGTATGCGTATGCCTGCGTCCAACCAGAAAAAAAGCACTGGATGGAGAAATACATCTTTACACTGACCTTTAAAAACCGAAGACCTGATCTTACTATCCTGTAATGTGTTGTATGGAATTATTGTTTTGGAGGATTATTGTATGTTCTGTGTTGTGTTTTCATATGACTCAGGGACCTTTTTTTTTTTTTAATGAAAGGCAGGCAAGAAATGACAACTGCCATGACTTTTGTTTGCTTTCAGACCTGAATACCAGCTACTTAAAAGAACGTGTGTGTGTATTTTTAAGAGCATAATATATTTTGATGGTCCCAACCTCAGAGACGAAGGAGGGATTATAAATTCTCCTGAGGAGCAACCATCATTGCACTGAAATGCTCCCTCTTTTCTGAGGGAGACTATATTAAATATATACTGGTGCCCAGTGCTTTTTAATTTTTTTAAAAGGATACTCTCATTTTCTTACTCATATTGAAACACTGCCCCTCAATGAGGCCAAACTTAGATTCACAAAATGTTTAGGGATATGCGTCCCCCCGCGTCCCCTCAGGAAAAAAAGCACTGCTGGTGCCTATAATTGATTCGTATTCTTTCTACGTGGGTAATATTCAGGGAGGAAAAGTCGGCAGCCGACTTGGATTTTGGGCGCGCGAGCCTCAGCAGGGCCTGCGCTTTCTCGTCAGCGCTGTCCTGACGCGGCCCCCTCCCGCCTGGGCCGGCCTGCATCAGGTAGTTGTGGCAAGAGGAAGAAGAAGAAGAAGGGGGCGCCATCGCCTGTGGGGCGGCGCCAGGCTGAGGCAGTGGGCGGTCGGTCGGTCGGTCGGAGCGCGGCGCCTGCGCGCCTTCTTCCACAGCGGGGCAAGCGGGAGCTCCTCGGGGCAGCGTCGCGGAAGAGAGAGCGCGGAGTGAGGTGGCTTGGCCGGCTGCTTTGCCCGGCGTGGCGCGGACGGCATGGCGGAGGCGGCGTTGCCAAGCTCAGGTAAGGAATGGCTAGAGCGAGCGGGAGGCCGGTGCCGCCGCCGGGCCTGGATGGTGGGGGGGGGGGAATGAAAAAATGCGAGCCTCGTGTGTGACAGGACCCGACTTGGGAGGCCGGAGGGGTGGGGAAAGGGGGGCGAAGGGGGGCGCCGCCTCGCTTCCCGCTCCTGAGGGGAACTCCTCGCCTCCACCCGGGTTAACCCCTCCGCCGGGCACAAGGCCTCGGACGGGAAAGGTCGGAAGGGCGAGTTTTCGCCTTGCTTCCGTGAGTGCAACCGGGTGAGGAGCGGCGGCGGCGTGTGTGTGTGCGGGCCCGGGGGGGTTATACAGGCGGCAGTAGCATCGGTTGCATAAACGCGCTGCTCTTGCTACTTGTACGCCGGGCTCTCCGAGCAGCTTGGAGGGGAGGGCGCACCATCCGTGATTCCCAAGCGCGAGGCGGCGAGCCTGGAAGAAGTCTGCAATATTGCATGGTGGTGGTGGTGGTGACGGTCCTCATTCCTCAGCTTTCTCCGCCACTGCTGCAGTGCATCTCGCATCAACAGATGTCGTGACGCTCATGCAAAAAGCGCGGAAAGGAGCATCCGCACAGCTACAGGAGCCCCTCGATGCAGGAGGGAGCAGGGAAACGCCGGAGCTCGGGAAAGGGCTCCGTTGAAATGCCCCATGCGGGGGCAGATCATCCCGAAATACCGTGAAGCCGAATATGATTATCCGTGGTTGCAATGCAGCACTGAGACGTTGATTCTTTTGGCTTGCCAGTATGTACTGCGGGATGCAGTTTGGGGCGGGGGGCAGCGACAGAATTTAATTTTAGCAGAAGTGTTTGTTTGTTTTTGTGCAAGGGCTGTTGCGAGAGTCGTTTTTCTCTCTCCCCCTTCTCCCCCCCCCCCGCCGTCCACTTTTGTAGTTGACCTTAACGGTAAGGTTATTTGAAACAGGCATCTTATAGAACGTATTTTTTTTTTCAAAATGTTATTTCCTGAGTAGGGTGCGGAGATGAGCTGCTGAATTTTTTTTATTGTTGAAGCAAATAAGTTCTTATCTGTAATAGCAACAGCAAGATGTGCATTGAGATTCTTGGTTGCTGCACAACAAGCAGTATAGGTCATGCACACCAAAGGATATTTGCTTATAAAATGTAGCTGATAAATTATTATTATTATTATTATTATTATTATTTATTGAATTATATACTGCCCTGTACCTGGGGGTCTCAGGGCGATTCATATAAAATACTCTGACAATATATAGAATGTCATAATGGTATACTGCATGAGAAAAGCACATATACCTCAGTGCTTGTAGTTATTTGGCTTTGGCTTAATACTGCAATAAATCAGTTAATTGTGATAAATGTAGTACTGTGGTCTTGATCTTTTTACCAAAGAAACGAAATGTTGTTTGGAGTAAAAAACATGCCAGTGTGTCCTGCATTGTTTCCCAGAAATTTCTCCCCCAAAACCTGAAAGGTGCCCAAAAGAGGCTACAGTATTTTGACATCACTTGGCCAGTTAGTTCATTCTGGGTTTTGCAGAACAGCAAAATGCTTTTTTTCAATATATATTCCATTTTCCTAGGTGTGTTAAATCCAGATGCAACTGACTTCATTCCAAGAGACAGGCAAACTTTCAGTCTGAACTGGAACAGTCAATCCAGATTGGAATCAAATCGGGACAGAAATGCTATACCACCTTCTGCTCACCCTAGACATAGTAAATATGAAAATTCTCCTGTAGATCAGCATACTTTTTATAGTCTAGAGAGTCAGCATAGAAGCCAACCAGATTCTTCATTGTTCAACAGTATGGGTAAAACAAAGGGCCGCAACTTACAGAGTCAGCGATGGTTGAGATCAAGGAATGATAGAACACATGGCAAAAATCAGGCAAAGCAGACAAATGCAGGGAATTCAGAAGATCCTCAATGTTTAGATAGCAGATTGATTCCAGGACGAAGGATGAATCCAAGAGAATACAGTGATTTTTCTTCAGACAGTGAAAAGGAGGCTGCTACTGCAGATAATAGAGGAGCAAAGCCAAAGAAGACATATTTGATGCATTCACGTGGAAGAGGATTGAAGGAAAAGGAGAAACATCCTCCTGAAAGGGATAAAAGATTAGTTTCTAAATGGAGGGACAAGCCCTTTGAAAATATACCAGCAATAGATCTTACACAGTCGGACTCTTCTGACGCATCACTTGGAAAAGCAATATCTGATGGCTTTTCTGACAATAGCATTGCCCGGAGAAAGTACCCCTTTGCAAACAGATATTTTAGGGAGCCTATGTGGAATAAAGAGACTGGCAAAAGGCAAGATACATCTAGGAGCAAACATGTAAAACATGTTAAGAATGCGTCCCTTCCGCATCCTCCCAAAGAACGCACCAGTGAGAAGAGAGAATCTGTGCTGCGTGAAAGGGGTTCAAACTTAGTGAGTGTGGCACAGGCACAGCCAGTACAGGAATCAGGTACACGTGATGGGAGAAAGCCTGTCCTTCAAGATGGATATAAAAGTAGGCGCTGGAAAAAGCAAAATGATGCACCAAAGAGCAAGGAAACTCATACAGGTAAATTTCTGCATTCTTAATCCATTTGAGGACCTGAAAGCCCAGTTGTGTGCTTTCCTTTAGCTTTTACAAAAGTGGTTTTCCTTGGTGCTCTGCTTTGTTAGTCAAAATGCTAGAAGTTGGCTGTATGGATGAGTGCTCTGGATGTATATGTAGGAAATATCTGAGAAAAAATAAGTTAAGGTACATGCTTTATGATTGCAGTGTTGGAACAGGGCAAAAAAAATGAATGAATGTCAGAAAGATGGGTGGATATAGTGTCTACAATGGGAACTTTTCAGCAGCAGGTGAAGGCCTTCTGTTTCTGGCCTTTGAAACTTGGTTGTTGTTTGAACTTTTCAGAGACAGGAAACTTGTGGATCTCCAGATGTTGGATTCCAATTCCTATTAGCCCCAGCCATCATGGCCATCGGTAAAATGGGAGTTGGTAGTCTAGAAAAATCTGGAGAGCCAAAACATCCTTATCCCTAAACTTTTTCCCCTTGGTTGGATAACGTTAGAGTTTGTTTTGATCTTACGCTGCTTCATATGGTTTTATGCTGATTTTACGCTTAATTGTGGGCTGATGCAGCTGCTGAGTCAGTTGCTTACAGTACTTGTTATTTATTTGCAGTTGATTGTATATCTTCCTAGGTTTTCAGTTGTGAACTTGATTAATTGTGTGGTATATAATTGCACCAGGCAAGCTTTTAATTTCCTGGGTTTAGAATAGGTTGTGATATTTGAATAGTGATCCTAATTGATCTCAAAATGGTATATTGGTGATTTTGAGGAACGCTATGGAAGTTTCCCTGGAACCACCTCAGGAGTTCCTCAGAGGAAAAAGACCAACAATGGCTGATTTCACAGTCCTAGCCCCATGCACCTGACAGTAAGCACCATTGAATTCAGTAGGGCTTGCCTCTAAGTAGACATGGTTAGGATTGTGCTGTAAGAAGCTTTTCTGAAACGTAGCTTGCTCGTCATAACAATTATTTGTGCACTATCAAACCACCAGGGTGTTTTGGTGCACATGTGGGAAAGTGGTGAGGTTTAACATGGATGCACTAGAATTTGCCTCAGATTATCTGCAGCAGTACAGTGGTACCTCGGGTTAAGTACTTAATTCGTTCTGGAGGTCCGTTCTTAACCTGAAACTGTTCTTAACCTGAAGCACCACTTTAGCTAGTGGGGCCTCCTGCTGCCACCGCTCTGCCAGAGTACGATTTCTGTTCTCATCCTGAAGCAAACTTCTTAACCTGAGGTACTGTTTCCGGGTTAGCGGAGTCTGTAACCTGAAGCGTATGTAACCCGAGGTACCACTGTAGTTGAGTCAGTCTGTGAAGTGTTTCTTAAAGACAGAACACTTTTAACCACTAAGGTTATAAATGACATGCTCTGTTTGTAACAAACAAATAATGTCCTGAAGTTCAACATCATGTTGCTTGGAAAGTACTGTTGCGCTTGCTGTGCAAAGTCTCTCATCTTTGTAGTACTGCTGAGCAGACTGGTGTTTTGGAGTTGCCTGCTGTTTCATGGCAATTACAGCCACTCTGCATTTGCAAAGTCGTACCTACAGAGAATCAGGACACCTGCTGCACTGATGAGATAGTGTTGCTATTTAGATGAAAAGATAATTCAGTGCTTGAGGGAGCATCACCTTGCCTATTGGCAATATGGCACTTTTTGCTTCTCATAATGTAACTCGGTGATCAGGGTTGGAGAGGAGCATCTACAGTCAGCGTGTATATCTGAACTCTACCACTACAAAATATTTGTTCATTTTGCTGCTCTTTGCCTGTAGCGTATAAAATTTATTCCTTGGAGACCTGTCAGCAATTGTCATGGACTGGTTGGACGCAGAGGAATGGTGGGAGGAACCAGCTGGGGAACCACCAAGGGAAGAAGGCTCAGAGCACGGGGATTGGTGTTGGGATGACAATGAGTGGTCCGAGGGAGAAGACGGGAGAGGAGCTGTGGGATACCTTTGTTCATCAAATGGCTGGAGTGGCTAGTGAAGGTGTTTGATGTTAAATACAGGAATACAGGTATGGGCCTTGGGTAGGGTGGGGAGATGGTTACGCAAGATAAGATTAAAAAATAAAGGAATATGTCCTCAAAGCAGAAATACCATTCACAAATTGGCAACTGAAGGCAAAAGCATTGTTATGCCGCTGTACATTTGTTTAGTATGCCACAGGACTTATTTGTTGTTGGAATAATGTTTGTATATGTCCTAAAATATCTTCCTTAGGGTCTCTGATAGAGCAGCTTACCTCAGAAAAATATGAATGTATGGTATGTTGTGATGTGATCCGTGTGGTGGCCCCAGTGTGGAGCTGTCAGAATTGCTATCATGTGTTCCACTTGAGCTGCATTAAGAAGTGGGCAAGATCACCAGCAGCACAGACTGAAGGTCAGTATTTCCTCCAACTTGCTAAATGTATTGATAAGACCCCCTGTGCTTAACTGCTCTTATATAGTTGTACATAATCTTGTGTGACAGCCTCAATTAACTTTATGTAAAACAAGTTTATTGAAGTACTGTATTATATGAGACTTTTTTCAAGAAATGGTTTTTCCTATATTTTATTACTTCAGGTGATCAAATACATCCTGAAATTGATTGAGAACTATAAAGCCTCCCTCATTTTTTTTGCAGATGGTAATAGTGGCTGGCGGTGCCCTGCTTGTCAAAATGTTTCATCCCAAGTTCCTAATATTTACACCTGTTTCTGTGGTAAGTGTCTTTCAGAGTCAGAGTTCATGGATTATTGAATGTTTTTGAAAATTTCATCATTTTGATATAAGTTCGTTTTGATTGCATTTTTCCAGCTTGGCATAATGAACCTTCCAGTGCATTTGTAACTCAATATGGCTATTGTTTTCATTTTGTTTATCAACAGTAAACATAATTTATTATACTCCACTTACTTCCCATCCCACGTTATTCAGAAGCCCCTCTTCTCTGAAGAGGCTTTTCAGGTAGTTGCACAAAAGAGAAGGGCACTTCCTTAAGTTAACTAATATTTTTAATGTTAGGGTTGTTTGTTTACTGTTTTCACCTAAAAAACTAGAATGGGTGGAATTTACACTAGGGGATTTGCCCAACGTATTACATGCATTGAGAAAAGCAATACTGAAGAGTAGCATATAAATTTAATATACAGTATATATTTGAACATTTTTAATATATACATACATAAATATACACCCCCCATACATACTTACACAAGCACACATTTCATTTGCTTGTCTTCATAAAGATCTTTAAGAAATACCGTTTGCACCTTGTGGTATGGATGCTGCCATCTTGTCTGCTGCTGAACAGTTTGCTGTCACTATGGAAACATTCAGCTCCATCTTTTAAAGCATAGACTGAATCACATATGTTTAAAATTATAATAGGATGTGAATGATTATGGCTGTAGATGATTGTTTCCAGTTCTTTTAATAGCTGGCAAGTGTGTTGAATGAGCCTGTAGTGGGGAGAGGGGTGAGGGGATGAAGTTGAAGGGCTAAACTTGCAAGGAGCATGGAAACCTTAATTGTATTTGTAGGTACATGAAATGAAGTTCTGTGCATACTTCTTGAATGGATATAATACTCATCATGTACAAACACACACATATACATAGACAAAGAATGGATTAGAGACAGAAGAGAAGGGTGATGTGTGCTGGAAGAATTTCGTCATATTGTCCTCATGTAAGTTTAAAAACCTGTTGTAAAATGTAAAAGAGGATTGAATTTAAAAAAACTTCATTAAGAGGAATCACAAAAAAGGAAATCTTTTAAAGCTTTAATATAGTTTTGTCTTTGATTGATTGATTTTAAAAATGAACACTCTCTGTTTTGGTTTTTTTTTCTATAGGTAGGGTAAAAAATCCTGAATGGAATCGAAATGAAATTCCACATAGCTGTGGAGAACTCTGTAGAAAGAAAAGATCAGCTCAAGACTGTCCACATTTATGTAATATGTAAGTATTTTTTCAAAATGCCCAGCACATTAAATTATATGCCTTAACTCTTGAAAGATAAGCAGGGCTTTTTGCTTTTGTTCTGCAAAAGCATGTGGTTGGTAGAGCAGTCCTAACCTTTGATCCACTGCACTGAAGAAAGCTAGGATGCAGCTGACTGTCCAGCTGCCACTGTGAAGGTCTTTGCTGCACTGGCCAAAATGGTGAGCAGAAGCTATCACTGGTGGTATCCCCACTAGTGGTAGCTAGTATCAACTCCCCAAAATGGAGCTTCAGGGTCAGTGAGTGGGGAGAACACAGAGCTTGACTGGCCAAGAATCCGCTGGGTGCTAAGCTGGTCCAGCTACTGTTAATGGGCCCAACCTGGGCCTCTTGGCTATACCAGCCCAGAGCTTGTGCCGTGAAAAAGAACATCTTCACTGGCTTCCCCGTTTGTCTGCCTAGCCAATGTGAACGGCAGCATTTTAGACACAGCAGTGGTTCTGCTGAGATCGTAAGCAGGGCTTGCTGAGATGGTGCAAACGTTGATGGTGGGGTTCACTTAGTTGCATGTTAGAGATAAGCAGCTGTAGGGTCATATATTTCCTTCCCATCCAGCCACTTCCTTTTAGGGTGTGAAATCCTTTTGCCCTTTCACCATGGGTGAGTGTTAAATGAAAATTGACATTAACTAGAATATCAAATGATTGTGCTCTAAAATAAATAACTGCTCCTGATATTCTAAACACAATGCTGGGGACTTGTTCCTCATCATTATATCTTAACTAGGCTTCTGTGTTGTGTTAGGCATGGTAGTATTGTGTCCAGCACTGTAATTATTAAATTACGTTCCGTGTAGTAAAGTTCTGATGATGCCTTAACTTCAGTGCGCAAGGATAACTGCTGACTTTTGTGAATCAGATTGAAATGAAAATGTTACAAAACTTAAATTCTGTTGAATGCTTCCATTTTTCAGACTCTGCCATCCAGGACCTTGCCCATCATGTCCTGCTTTTATGACCAAAAAATGTGAATGTGGACGCACAAGGTGAGATCATACTTAGACTTTATTGCAAAATGCTTAAAATTTATTTGTGGCCTGTCACAGAATAATAATTTAGTATTTATTTTTTTTGTAATGTCTCTGAAGAATCTAAAAAATTTAAAATAATGCACTATTTATTTAAAATAATATTTTTAAATGGTCCATATTATTAGGAAATTGGCTGGCTACCATTTTAATGGCATGTATCTCCTAGTATACATGCTCCTTCCATGTGCAGATGCCTGTGTAGTTGGATTGTCTACTGCAGTGCCCTCCTCTGGCTGGTGGCCAGTATTTTTAATGGCAATCATTCTTTTTACCAAAATTTGAAAATATGGAAGGGTGCTGTTAGGGTAGAAAAACAAAATTACTTGAGAAGGAAGGCATGACATAGATACTAATATTATATGAAGCTTCAGTGGGATATTGCAATAAGCAAATCTTTCTGTACGTGATCTCTCTATGTACAGTGACAAGCTCTTACAGGCTGTACAGCAAAACGCATCAGAAATAGATGCCACCCTCTCTGCTGTGATTGCCTAGCAATTGCCTGCTGTCTTTATGATGTACACCACAAATAACTCTTCCTATTGTGACTAATCGTGCCCCTGCTGTGTGAGATTCCTGTCAAGTAAGAATTTCCAGACAATTCATAGATAATTTTGATACATCTGAAATAAATGGAACGTGGTTTATGGGCTGGCCCTCAAGTTTTCTTTGTTCATTGCTGCTGCTAATGTAAAAATGAAGTTGCCAATATTTGGTGCTATTGTTCTTAAGGTGTTTTTTTCTCAGGTTGTCCCACGAATTAAAACTAAGAAAAATAGTGAAAGGTAAATATAGTAAGGCCCACTAAGCTCAGGTTTTCAGTTTTGTGTTGCTTCTGTGTGTATCATAGTATGCTGTATAATCACTTTGTGTATGATTACAATTCAGAGTTGTAGATTAGATTGTCCTGTTGAAATTGCATTATACCCTCACCCCCCATTTCCTTTTTCGTCTTAATTTCCCTTCACTTTGAAAATCGTCTTATCTGGATAGACTCTTGTTTGGTTATATGGAAAAGGGCATGCACAATGGTGCTTGAATTATAAATCAGCATGGATACTGAGAGCAGCCTTAAAGAAGAAAAAGCTAAACTAAAACAATGCTAGGTCAATTTCCCCCTGCAGCATCAGAAACAGGGTGTTTGGGGTGGGGATGAGAGAACCACCAGTACTTTATTTAGGGCTCTCCTGGCTGGAGGACACAGTCCTGCCAAAGTGCTCTGACCTTTGAGATGAGTTCTTTGCAGTGCCACTATCTCCCCAGGTACACAGAAACCAAATACTGCAAAATGAGGTCAGGGCCAGATGTATAGCTATTTCAGAATGCTCCAGCTAGCAGACCTGCCTTGGACTGATGGGAATCGCAGCCCCAATCACTGAGAGACAGGGATGCCTACCCTGCCTCTTGAGCTAGTGGTAAAGTCTGTTGAGGAGACATTTTGCTCATGAGCAAGAAGACACTTTCAATGTAATTGCCAGTGTTGCTTTCTCATCACAGTAAACCATGGCTGATTCCTCCAGTGCAGCCAGTATGTGAGTAATTGTGAATTAGCTGCAAATTGGCATATGGGAAAAAATGGTTTGAAGTTGGCTTGGAAAACATGGTTTAAATTTTAACATGTGTACTGGGCAAAACACTCCAATTTTTCTACTTGCAAGATGGCAAGCTGAAATCTCATTGGTATATTTCTATAGCACCCTCTGGGGGGCAGGCTTAAAGGTAAAGGTACCCCTGCCCGTACGGGCCAGTCGTGTCCGACTCTAGGGTTGTGCGCTCATCTCACTTAAGAGGCCGGGGGCCAGCGCTGTCCGGAGACACTTCCGGGTCACGTGGCCAGCGTGACGAAGCTGCTCTGGAGAGCCAGCACCAGCGCAGCACACGGAAACGCCGTTTACCTTCCCGCTATAAAGCGGTACCTATTTATCTACTTGCACTTAGGGGTGCTTTCGAACTGCTAGGTGGGCAGGAGCTGGGACCAAAAGACGGGAGCTCACCCCGCTGCGGGGATTCGAACCGCCGACCATACGATTAGCAAGTCCTAGGCGCTGAGGTTTTACCCACAGCGCCACCCGCGTCCCGCCGGGGGGCAGGCTTAGAGTAAGGTAAAACATAGGTTCCATTACAGCCTGGTTCACACATCATGCTAAGCCAAACTTGGGCTAAATGAGAATGTGTTAGGGGCTTGGAGAGGAGCTCAAAGCTACTTTGACCCCAAATCTCTGGCCAGTGTTGGCTGGGACTGATGGGCATTGGAGTTCAGTGACACCTGGAGGGCAACATATTCCCCATTTGGAGTTAAATAAATAACTTCTAAGCTAGATAACTCGTCTGTTTTACCATTCTAAGAGGTTTTCTTATTGTCCACCCCAACCACCATGATTTGTATGGATTTCATGTACATATGAATTTCTAATTCTTTTGTGTCAGGTTTGCAAACTACCTTCTCAGATTGAGCTGACTCCCTTTGTTATAGGTACAAAAGAATTAACAGAAATGCTACATTATCTCCTTTTGTTTGCTTAAAAGCCATTTGAACTACTTCACAGATGACAAATTAGAACCAAATGGAAATGGTTCCCCCCTCCCCAAGTATTTTCTCTTAGATAGCATATGCCCAATTGTGTGAGCAGATGAACGCTTCTTTAGACACACAGAACTCAGACTAATTGTATCAAATTTGCATTTGAGAAAGGGTGCATGGGCATTTTCTTTGAGACAAAATAGCTGCCACTTTAAAGTTACATTTTGGTGTAACCTGCTGTGTGCTGCTACAACTGTATAATTGCAAAGAATAGTTTTGCATTTTCAAATGGTGCAAAAGTATATGCTTTAAGACACGCTGGTACTGCGGGTGCTGGAAGCATTTTTCCTGTTTAAATAAAGATCTCTGTGGTTTTCACTATTATGGAATTATTCTCCCTTTAATTTAGCAAAACCCTCAATGGAGCATATATTAAAGCCTAAAGGGACTTGCCTGTTAATATTAACAGCTCCTTTACTAAATATATGTAGTTACATTCAGAGGGAATGTGGGTGAGAGCCTAAACTATAAACACAGTATTCTAATCTTGCCAGCTGCAACTGATAACTGACTGAGTTTTCTTCTACAGCCATTCAGTTCGCTGTGGGCATTCTTCTGCAATTCAGTGTACTAATATATGTGGGAATGTTTTGAATTGTGGTACACATAGCTGTACCCAGATATGCCATTCAGGAAAATGCCAGCCGTGTGAATTGACTGTAAAACAAGGTGAGTGGTGTGTATGTGTGTGTGTGAACAACAACAAAAAATGTGGAAAATTAAATTTCTAATAAAATGGTACTAAAACTTCCAGGAGTTGTTGATTATGTAGGACCCACATACTTAAGAATTATGTTAGGCTTTCCTGAACCTTTTCATGGATTGACATGAAGAAACAGAAGAGCTACTGAAGTACAGTAACAAAATGATGTAGCAGCAACAGGGCTGGAGACACCATTGTTCCATCAGGAAAACGGAACATAGCTAGGGAATTGGGAGTATTATCAGAAGAATAGTGCTCTCCCTCTCCCATTCCCCTGGAGTTTAAGTTAGTGATGAAGACTAAAAAGAGCAACTGGTCACTAATATGACTCAAAACATGTTTTTTTCTCCGAAGTGTTCAGTCGGTAATCAACTGCATGCAGTTCATAAGGTTGCTGTTTTTCTTCTTCTTTTAAGGCTACAGTATTTGTACACACTCCTAGTGGTTCAACCTAGCAACTTAAAATCACAGTCTTACATGAGAAGGATGAAACAATCCAATCATACACTGTGCAATTTCTTACGGTTCCATTTGGGCATGGCGTTTTAATTGTGCCGATTTCTGCTGTGGCTGCAGAAACTGGTAACTTGTAACTGCTGCCCCCCACGTTGGTTTTGCTGCATTAGCAGCACTGAAGTGACCTCCCCAGGGCACAAGCCTGGGCAAGTGCGTATGGAAGTCCTGGGCTGCCAGACAACAAGAACCCCCCTCTCAGCCTTGCTGATGTTCACCAAAGGAAAGCAGAACAGTATGTTTGGCACCAGCTTGGCTGTAGGAGTTGTGAGAAGGAGGCGTACAAGGTGCCATCCGACCATCTTAGGGACTCCACTCCGGATTGGCGTAGGATTTACTCCTTCTTTTGTGGGATGGGTTAATCCAATTGATCTGGTTAATCTTTATTTTGGCTCATGTGTTGTCCTTTCACTTTATGATAACCCTTTCTGTTTCTCTTTCTCCCCAAATGCTTTTTTCTGTACAGTGTGTTACTGTGGGAGCACCTCTCGAGAAGTGTTGTGTGGGACAAGTGAGGATCATTTCTCTTGTCTGAGAACTTGCGGCAAGTAAGTTCTGCTTAGAACCTGAGCTCAGTTTTGTCAACGTTTGTGGATTAACATAGCCTTACGTGGCATAAATTATATTTCTTTAATTTCAGAAAACTGTCCTGTGGAATGCACAACTGTGCACAAGTGTGCCATCCCCAGTCTTGCCAGCCTTGTCCACGGCTGCCACAAATAGTGCACTGTTGCCCTTGTGGGCAAACGCCCCTTAATAAATTATTAGAGCTGGGGTGCACAGAACGTAAACTCTGCACAGATCCCATCCCATCGTGCGGAAGAACATGTGGAAAACCTCTGCCTTGTAGTAGCTTTGGTAATTAGAATGTTGCTTGCTTGTGTATGTGTGCTGAATTTTATTGCCACTTCCAGAACAATTAAAAAACGATTTAAAAAAAAGACGAAATAAAAGTGCATTTCTATGGTAGTAGTTCAAGTTGATAGAAAAAGCCTATATAGAAAAGAAACTTTTCTTTGGGGAGGAAGATGGAAAAGAGGTTGTAAGCTGCTCTGTGTTTTACCAAATGGTAAAACATTTTGTGCAGCCTCTCATCTCCAGCCACCAGGATAAAAAGGATCTAAATGCTGTAAGAAAGGCAGTTTTTCCAAGCTGGTGAATCCTGCACAAGAGCAAATGAACGGAGCACCGTACCTTCGTAATGTATAGACCTAGTATGATGTAATGAATAGAACACCAGACTTGGGCTAGGAACGCCTGTTTTCAAATACTTGCATGACTGAGCTTGGGTCAGCCATTATTTGTCAGTCTAAGCTATCTCACAGGACCTAGTGAATGATATATTTACAATAAAGTTAAAAGTTCAAAATTTGTTGCAAAAGCGGTATCATGGACAACTAGTGTTATTGTTTACTGTAAGGAATGGAATCTGTGATTGCTTATTTTGCTCAGGGAATACATAGCTACTCTGGGTGGTATCCAAATTAGCATTACCATGCCCCATCAATGCAATAATATCTGGTTGTGCCACAATACTTTCCCCCCACCCTCCTCCTCCAGCAGGCCTCTAAATCTGTTCTAAGGATTTGCCCAACCCTCTGGAGCAGATGTGGTAAGGGTGTAGGGTGAGGAAGGGGAATCCCATTTGCTGACAGGACACGATAATTAAATACGATCCAGCGTATTAAAGTTTCAGTTGACCATATTCTCTTAATTATGCACAGATGCTGTTCATACATGCGAAAACCTCTGCCATGAAGGAGAATGTGGACCATGTTCTCGCACATCAAAGATTTCCTGCAGATGTGCCTTAAAAACAAAGGTAATTCCTAAAAATAATAAAGAATGAATATTGAAAGTAAAACAGTCTTGTGGCACTTGAAAGACTAAAGCATATGATATCTACTTTTTATGTTTGCATGGTTATCTTCTAATCTGAGCTTGCAAAACTGTGTTTCCGTTTCTGTCCCATGTGATGTGTTTTTTCCTATATTTGTGCCGTAATTATTGAAAGTCCATTTATTTTTGGCAGTGTTAACCAAAGTATTCAAATATTTTTAAAATAGATGTGCTATAATGCTTACCCATGGGCCAATTGGCTTCCCTCCCCTCTTGTTTTGGAAATGTGATGGTGTAAGAATCCCCAAGTAGTATTGATGAGGTGAATTGGGCTTGAACAAAGAATTCCAGATCTCTCGATTCCTGCAGCTTACCCTAATACCATAAGCTTTTCAGTATTTAATATCTTGATACTTGATGCGGAGAAAGAGGAGAGAGAGAACTTTTCCCCCCTTCTCTTGTAACACTGGAACCCAGTGTCATCCAGTAAAGCTGACCAGTAAGAGATTGTTGTTGTTTAGTCATTTAGTCATCACTGGCGGAGGACGAGGGGGGGCGGGGGATCGCACCGCCCCTGCAGGCGGTGCGCCCTGCCCCCCAGAACGCATGCCAGCCCTGCCCCCACCTGCTGTCCGCCCCCGGTGCCAGAGCATGAAGCTCCTCCACTGTTAGTCGTGTCCGACTCTTCATGACTCCATGGACCAGAGCACACCAGGCACTCCTGTCTTCCACTGCCACCTGCAGTTTGGTCAAACTCATGTTAGTAGCTTCGAGAACACTGTCCAACCATCTCGTCCTCTGTCGTCCCCTTCTCCTTGTGCCCTCCATCTTTCCCAACATCAGGGTCTTTTCCAGGGAATCTTATCTTCTCATGAGGTGGCCCAAGTATTGGAGCCTCAGCTTCAGGATCTGCCCTTCCAGTGAGAACTAGATCATACTCTCCAGTGAGAGATTATGGATGGACAAAAGGAAGTGTTTCTCACACTGCCTCGCTAAACAGTGGAGTTTGCTTCCACAGGACATGATGATGCCACCAGTTTAAGATAATTTTAAAAGTGGATCATTCAAAGTGATTTAAAAGTGGATCGTTCAAATTTGTGGAGGATAAGGCTATCAGTGACTCTGGTCATAATGGCTATATGCTACCTCCAGGATCAGAGGGGCCAGGCCTCTGAACACCAGCTGCTGGGAGCACAAGTAGGGAGTGTGTTGTTGCATTCCTGTCCTGTTTGTGAGTTTCTCATAGGCACTTCGTTGTGCTCTGTAGAAAACAGGATGCTGTACTAGTAGCAGGGCTCTCTATATTCTCATCCAACCTCTGATTCCCAGTACTGGGGTTTTAGATTTCAAATCAGCTTCCAATAAACTATCACCTGTATAGTGCAGCAAATGTACTTTATGGTAGTGTTGATTTCAAAGGGAATTTTGCAGTCGCTAATGCAGCCACACAAAGTAGATCTCTCTTTTATTTTTTATAAACTAACCCATGAGACTGATATTTTCAGTCCTTTAACCAGATCAGGAGGCTGTCTCTAGACACTTTTACATATTTGAAATTCTGCTTGTTGATTGTGAAATACATGCTACTACCCTGAATTGTTGTCCCCTCCTTTGGTTGTAAGGTGACTGCTTTTGTGTGCTTCTGGCATAATTCAGCCTTCACACAGTTCGCTGGATTCATCCATCACAGTCAGACTTTTCAGTTTTCATATGCTGAAAATCTAGGTGCAATGAGAACATGGGGCATTGAGAATTTTTGCAATGGTTAAGATGCAATATTAGCTGTTGCAATGTGTTTTTCTTTAATGTCAGTCTGATGATAGAAATAATGTGGCTATAATCCAATCAATTTTCTTTTCTTTAGGAAGTTCCCTGTGCCTCACTCAAAAATCAAGGTAACAAACACATTCATGGCTGGTACCCTTGTGAAATAGCACTACGTGTGCCATGTAAACACAGTGGTTGCAACTCACAAAGTTAGTTCAGCACACTTGGCTGAGGCTTTCGGTTACTGACTATTGAAAGAGAAGGAGACGCCTTGTAGATCTTTGCCTGCTACAGCCAATGCTGGGAGCCCCGTGTGTATGAAGAAACGTTAATTGTGGCTGCTTGTTGTCTGGCTCCTTGACACCTCAGAAAGCATAAGCATTTCCTGAAATGTCACTGATAGCACATAAGCAAAATTCTTGCATATATGCACACATATGTATACAGTGGTACCTTGGTTTGCAACCGCTTTGGATTACAACTGTTTTGGATTACAACCACGTCAAACTCGGAAGTGTGTGTCCCTTTTTTTTAGATTAAAACCTCTTCTTTTTTGGATTACAACCCATTGGGGGGGGGAAGACCACATTGGCAAAAGCGCTCCTTGGGTTACAACCTGTTTTGGTTTACAACCGGACCTCCGGAATGGATTATGGTTGTAAACCAAGGTACCACTGTACACTCTCCTCTGCTTTGAGAACTTAATCTGTTCCCCAGAAATGGTTGGTTAGGCGAGTGTTCACATACCAAGCCACTGGTTTCAATTGTTTCCCATGGGGGAAATCCCACTGTGTTCCTGACCTAGAAGAAATGACAAAATCCATGCTTCGCAGGTCCTACTGCGTGTTTGTGTGTGTCCTGCTGCCACTCTCCGGGAATGACTTTACTTAATGATCTCAGCAAATATAAAATACCATAGAGTAACAACTTTATAGAAAACCTCTTCCTTTTTGTTTTTTGCTGGTTGTACACAGCTAATTAGGTTGCTGCGCTCACTATTCCCTGGTTCCCTTTATTCAGTTGTGGTTTCTCTTCACAGTTTTTCTGCCTGCACCTTCCCACAACAGCATAACAGTGGACATTATGCTGGGTATATTATTATTATTATTATTATTATTATTATTATTATTATTAATTTATTAATTTATTATTTGTACCCCGCCCATCTGGCTGGGTTTCCCCAGCCACTCTGGGCAGCTTCCAACAAAGATTAAAAATACATTAAAATGTCACACATTAAAAACTTCCCTAAACAGGGCTGCCTTCAGATGTCTTCTAAATGTCAGGTGAAGGAGAAGCACCACATAGGAGCCAGTCCTTCACATTCACTGCTGTTAAGTGGGAAGATCAAATCCTGCATGGTGCTGCTGTTGAGCAGGAAAACGGAGAACCTGTGTGGCTGGC
This sequence comes from Podarcis filfolensis, assembly GCF_964270895.1. NCBI lineage: Eukaryota > Metazoa > Chordata > Lepidosauria > Squamata > Lacertidae > Podarcis > Podarcis filfolensis. The sequence goes on from NC_139603.1 coordinate 10,958,386, forward strand.
TAGGAGAGGCAGCCGGAACCAGAACTGAGGAAAGGAGCCCGGGAACAGCGAGTGCGGCACCCAAAATGGCTGTGCACAACCAGCACAAATCAAACGAGCAAAAAGAGGACTAAGCAAGTTTATTTAAAGCTATTATTTGCACTGAGACTAAGGAAATTCATTCTCAAGAGATTAGCTTACACGCAGGTCTGGCTTTTTGGATATCTGAATCAGCCGTTTGTGTAGTGAGGTCCCTTGCGACTTTGTGATTCTCTGACTCTATGAGGTATGGGGGCAAAATCCCTGTGTTTAGAATTTTCGCATGACAAGCAGGCAGATAACAACCTGTCTCTGTGTATATATATGAAAGATGCAAATATTCCTCAAGGTTTACCTGCAATTGATATACAGTGGTGCCTCGCAAGACGAAATTAATTCGTTCCGCAAGTTTTTTCTTCTTGCGAGTTTTTCGTCTTGCAAAGCACAGTTTCCCATAGGAATGCATTGAAAATCAATTAATGCGTTCCTATGGAGACCGCCTTCAGACCAGGTCCGGGGACAGTCTGTCCCCGGACCTCTTCTGAAGGCTGGCGGGGGGAGAAGGACTTTTCTCCCCACCACCAGCCTTCAGAACAGCCTTCAGAAGGCTGGCGGTGGGAAGAAAAGCCCTTCTCCCGCCGCAAACCTTCAGAAGAGTTCCTCGCAGGGCTGCCTAGGCTGCGGATAGCAGCCTGCTGCCCCGCGCGAGGGGCGCTCTGTTTCAGAGCGCCCCTCGCGCAGGGCAGACATCCGCAGTTTGGGGAGCCCTGCAGGACTTCCTCGCAGGGCTCTCCAAGCTGTGGATAGGGGTAGCAGGCTGCTATCCGCAAGCTGCGGATAGGGGCAGCAGGCTGCTATCCGCAGCTTGGAGAGCCCTGCGGGGAACTCCTGCAGGGCTCCCCAAACTGCGGATGTCTGCCCGGCGTGAGGGGCGCTCTGAAGCAGAGCGCCCCTTACGCGGGGCAGCAGGCTGCTATCCGCAGCCTAGGCAGCCCTGCGGGAACTCTTCTGAAGGCTGGCGGGGGAGAAGGGCTTTTCTTCCCACCGCCAGCCTTCAGAACAGCCTTCTGAATGTTGGCGGTGGGGAGGAAAACCTTCCTCCCACCGCAAACCTTCAGGACAGGTCCAGGAACAGAGGAGAAGGCGCGCTGTGCTTCCCCGCTGTCCCCGGAGATTTCCCTATGGGCTTTCGTCTTGCGAAGCAAGCCCATAGGGAAATTCATCTTGCAAAGCCGCTAAAAATCGGAAAACCCTTTCGTCTTGCGGGTTTTTCGTTTAGCGAGGCATTCGTCTTGCGGGGCACCACTGTACTGCTTCTTACACAAGTAATCATTAACTCCCACGTGGCTTTAGCATTCCATACTTGTCATTCACTGAAGCCAGATAAGCCAAATTAAGTTTTAGGCCTCATGGTTGAAATGTTTAGTAACTTCTAAATAGGTATCAGTCTTCTGCTAAATGCAAAAGCAATTTTGTTTTATGAGTTATGGTATTTGCTTTTCCAGTTACTTTTTATAGGTTGATACAATTCTTAAAATTGTAGCTTAATGTTTCCTGTAAGCTGCCTTGGAAGGGTCCTGAAAGGCAGGATACTAATAAGATTTGCCTGCGTTCTTTATATGGGTCTTGCAAGGGCTAATGTCTTATCACAGTTAATGCAGCATGGAGCCTAAGGGTAGGTGCAGTAATTTTCAATGAATAGCAATCATGTAAATGTATTTTCTCATTTGTAGTTGAAGTTGTGTTCTTGTGTGACAAGAGATGCAACAAGAAGCTGTCATGTGGACGACACAAGTGTAATGAGATTTGCTGTGTGGTGAGTTCATAAATATAATGAAATATTTTGTTCCAGCAGAAAAAGATTTTTTTTCCTTTTATTAGTTGTTTGAACTCTTAATTAACATTTAGAAGGCTGGCTAATAATAGCCATATGCAATCATCCTGGTTTTGATCTTTAAAAAAATCTGCTTGAAGCCATTTTGATTACTCTTCTTTAGTTCATTCAGAAAAAGAAAAATACATATTCCCATATTTTTAGGTTTTTTCCTTATACATAATTTCTATAACGACTTCCCATCACCCCATTGTGGATCCTAAATGCTTTAACGCGTCACACTCTTCTTTATCAGTCCAAATCATTTAGAAGAAGAAGTATTAAGCATAAATTATTAATTTGATATAAAGGAAAGAGGGGGTGCAATTTTCATTTTCCACATCACACATAAAACAACATAACTTACAACACACCCACCACGTTTTTTCTTTCGCAGGACAAAGAACACAAGTGCTCTTTGATTTGTGGACGGAAACTCAATTGTGGCATCCATAGATGTGAAGAACCTTGTCATCGTGGCAATTGTCAGAAGTGCTGGCAGACTAGTGAGTGCACATCAGAATTGTATGCTCTATACTAGTTTTGAAATACATAGTCAATTCGCTTCACTCAAGTTGTTTAAAATTAGTTTGTTTAAAATTATGAATACAATCCCAATCCTTGATCTGTGCTGCTGGAGAGGGTTGGGAACAGGTGGCAGTACCCTTTTGTTGGGATCTGCTATCATGGGGGCTCCCATTCAGCTCACCAAAAGGATAGGAAGTTCGGAAGCTACGGTTGGCAGTATTCCTGCTGTGGGTAGTTGGCGTAAGTCCCCAAAATGAGGGTTTTATTGGGGCAGAGCAGAACCGCCAATGGATCTGCTGGGTACAAAGCAGATTCATTTCCCAGAGTTGTGCTTAATCTGAGTCTCTGCTGTGCCAGCCTTGAGCTGGGGCAGCAAAATTGGAAAAGCAACAACCACCACCACCTCCATCTTGGTGTGAGCAGCAGGATTGTTGAATGTGGCGGTGGATTTGCTACTCTTTCCCACCCTGCTGTTTGTGACCTGGGCTTTGGATTGATCTACCCCTACAAAGGTCTGTATAGTTAAAGCTATGGTTTTCCCAGTAGTGATGTATGGAAGTGAGAGTTGGACCATAAAGACCATAAAGAAGGCTGATCGCTGAAGAATTGATGCTTTTGAATTATGGCGCTGGAGGAGACTCTTGAGAGTCCCATGGACTGCAAGATCAAACCTCTCCATTCTTAAGGAAATCAGCCCTGAGTGCTCACTGGAAGGACAGATCCAGAAGCTGAGGCTCCACTACTTTGGCCACCTCATGAGAAGAGAACACTCCCTGGAAAAGACCCTGATGTTGGGAAAGATGGAGGGCACAAGGAGAAGGGGACGACAGAGGATGAGATGGTTGGATAGTGTTCTCGAAGCTACCAGCATGAGTTTGACCAAACTGTGGGAGGCAGTGGAAGACAGGAGTGCCTGGCGTGCTCTGGTCCATGGGGTCACGAAGAGTCGGACACTAATAAACGACTAAACAACAGCACCCCTACATTGAACACAATGCAATACCCCTTAGTTTCAATTAAGTCCCATGCCATTTTTCCCCCAGTTTGCTTTCGTGCCCACTTTTTTAAAAAAAAATAGATAAATGCCCGCTATCTATAGATATACTGGTCTATATGGTTAGTTATCAGTTGGATAATAATTCATGGAAACTCTTCCACTGTGTACATGAAAGTCTGTTGTGCCAGCAAAGCTGCAGCATTGGTTATGTCTGCAACCTCTTTTGGTTTTGTTTTTCTTCAGGCTTTGAGGAATTAACGTGTTACTGTGGTGAATCAGTGATATACCCCCCAATACCTTGTGGTACTCGACCACCAGAATGTAAAAATTCATGTACTAGACCTCATGAATGTGATCATCCAGGTAAGACTTACATACAAACTGCATTTAACAACTACAACTACTACAGCAACCGTGCCAAACTAAGATGATGAATCTATTAAATTTTCAAATGTATGATGTAACAGTGCAGATTCAGGTGTAGGTTTTGAACTTAAATCTTAATATTAATTTCTGAACTCCAGAACATTTCTTACTGTAGTAAAATGCAGGTGTAAAAGCCTTCAAAGCATTTTCTTAATTCATAGAAGAATAAATAGGGCATTCACTTCAAATAAAAGTAGATTCAAATACTCTTCACGTGATCAGAGACCTGATAAAACAAAATTTGGTAAAGTTTCCTCTGTCAGTGGACAAGACGGAATCTACTGCTAGTAGAATAACGGAGGCAGTGGTTATTTTTTCGATTAGCGTGGAACAAAATAGCTTGAAATACAAGATTGCATCCATTGTTGCTATTCTGCTTGCACAGCAGATTCTGCTGCACAATGGAACTTCCCCCTCCTTTTCTCTCCTCTGTTACACCATCAAAATCTGCTCCAGGGAGTTGGGAAACCCTCTTCAGAAGATTTTGGCGGCATTTGGGGAGAATACATGAATGGGAAGTCCCATTGCGTGAGTGGAATTGCACTCACATAGCATTGGATAAAACCTAGTAGGTTGCGAGATGATCCCTCACATGGAATGAATTAATTTGATTAGCTATCAAATACCTTCCCACAATACGGTGTAGAGGGTGAAGAATAATGTCATAGTTTGCACTGTGAAGCCTCTTTTTTGTGCACTAATAGAGGAGTCCTCTTTTAAGCTCAGAGGAAGTCCATCTGGAGAACTGGTAAAATGATACCACATTTAAAATGAGAGGAGACCAAGTGTCTTAGATGAGGCCATAATTGATGTACCAATCAGTGGAGCAACCATGTAAAAATTTGCTTGCCTGATTGCACTGAACAATAGAATGTAAAAATATTAAATGCTAAAATACATGGCTTTAGAAGGACATATTTGAATTTGTTTCATTAAAGAGATTTCGTCTTGAAACATTTCCTTACGTTATTTGAAACTCGTTTTCCCTCCTTCTGTGGATGCAGTGTATCATTCCTGTCATAGTGAAGACAAGTGTCCACCATGTACATACCTCGTTCAGAAATGGTGTATGGGAAGACATGAGGTAAGTGTGACTGTTTAACTTCCCATTTTTAGAGATAAGGTAAGGCATAGCTGTGTTTTATTTGTACATGTTAGTGGTGTTGCAGAACTCATATCTGCACACTGTACAGCTGGGACCAGATCATGTCTTGATTTATTAAGCTAAGATTTAAATGAACCTTTTGTCTGCACACACAGCCCCTTCTCTTCTCTCTTTGCAGTACACCTGGGTCAAATACAGATGACTCCAATTGACCACAGTGTCCTATTTCATCTGAACCAGGCTTATCATAGCTTTCGGATTGAATGGGAAACCATAGTTAATTGTATACAGTTATACCTTGGATCCCGAAGGCCCTGGAACTCGGACGTTTTGGTTCCCGAACGCCTCAAACCCGGAAGTGATTGTTCTGGTTTGTGAACGTTCTTTTGGAACCCAAATGTCCGACAGGGCTTCTGTGGCTTCTGATTGGCTGCTGGAGCTTCCTGCAGCCAGTCAGAAGCCTCAAGTTGGTTTTGGAAGTTGAACGGACTTCCAAGGTACGACTGTAGATCTGTACTTCATTTGGGTGCAGTGTGAAAAGAGAAGAAAGTCTGCATGCATGGGCAAAAGGGGTCATTCATATTTTGGCTTACTGAATGAAAATGTGATTGTCCAAACAGAACTTAGGTTTTTAGATGCTTTTAAAAAAAACAGGCCAAACCAGTTTGTTTCCTCAATGACAAGGCTCGTAAATTTGTGCTGATGCAGAGAATGGAGTGTGAGTTGTGTTTACATTTTTTTGTGGCTCTGAACTGACAAAGCTCTTTATGTATTAGGCAGCCCATGCCCATTTGGTGGGGGGGGGGAGCCTCTGTGAAAAGTTGTATTAAAATATGTGGGCTTAGACAACTATTTCCTACCATGAGTTGACTTTTGGATAGCCACTTTTACAGTGAAAATCTGAAGATAACTCTGCTTTATGAAGGGGTTCATCATGTGTCTCACTGCAACACAGATGCCTGATGAACTCATTCAGAAGCCTTTAATGAGCACAGGTCCCTTCATATGTCTGTCAAAAAAGTTCCTCTACAATGAGAGATGGGCCCATCCTATGCAGTTAGTATATCTGCTTTTAAATATTAAGACATTCTTAAACCTTATTTCTTACAAGGTTGCCCAGTATCCATCTCTTTGTTTCTTCTTCTTTTTTCCTTCCTGGCTTAGTTGCGGAGCAATATTCCCTGCTACCTCACTGACATCTCCTGTGGTCTTCCCTGTGATCGAATGTTAAAATGTGGAATGCACAAATGTAAAAGGATTTGCCACAAAGGGGAATGCCTCATAGATGAAGAATGCAGGCAACCCTGTACTATCCTTAGGCTTCACTGTAATCATCCATGTATGTCTCCATGCCACCCATCTTTACCATGCCCCACAACGTCTTGCAGTGCAAAGGTAGGTGACATAAAAAATAATCAGACATTTTTTTCAAAAAAACAAATAAATGTTTTCATTTAATGTCAGCCACTTTAGATGGCCTTTCTTTTTAAAGCTGATTTTGTCAAATGGGCTTGTACAGATGTCACGAACTTGCAAGTATTGAAGTTTCATTAGTTTGTGAATGATACCGTTGTTGAGCAGGGAGCAGGGTGTTGATTGGTTTGTGGTCAGTTGTTCTTGTTTTTATTATGTGTTTTGTGTTTTTATATTGTATCTTTATGTTGTGAACCACCCTGATATCTATGGATAAAGGGCAGCATACAAATTTAATAAGTAAAATAATAAAATAAATTAGAGAGCCACTGAAATCTTTGATGTATTGCATTCACGAAGAATGTTCTGTGTGAAGCTGTCCTGAACATTCAGCTTCATTGAATGGCCATGGGTTCTAGTATTATGAAGGGGGGATTTCTCTATACAGCACTGATGCACTGTATATGTTATTATAGTAGATATAACCTTGATACTCTTCCAGTCAATCAAGCAGAGTGTTTGGCAGATTATTTGGATTGCTACTGTTATAGTGTAATGCAGCCTGTTGCCGTCCATATGTTTTAGATTACATCTCCCATCAGCCTCTGGCAACATGGCCAATGATCAGGAATGTCTTGGAAGTCGTCTAAACATCTGGAGGGTACTAGGTTGGGGAAGGTTGATTGCGGTAGCTTGATTTTCACTTAGATAACAGCAAATGAATCCATCGTATTTTAGGGAATCAGGGAATTCTCACCTGTGTTTTCTTCAAATCATAAAATACTTCGGAACGTTAGATTCCTGCCATATTCCTGTGCCATTACAGGTTGAACTTCATTGTGAGTGTGGGAGAAGAAAGGAGACTATGATTTGTTCAGAAGCATCAAGCACTTTTCAAAGGTATTTACTGGCTCTGACTTCTGTAGTACAGTAGGCCTGTCCCTTACGTGAGGGTTCAGTTCCCGGGAGGGGGGTAAGGTCCACGCGTGCAAAGGCAAAATTGTGCAAAGTCGGGAACTCCCGGAATACCTCCCCCCACCCCAGCAAGTTGAAGGACTGCTTATTGGGGTCTGAGAAGGTCACGGGGCAGGTGGCTGTGAGCTTCCCAGGGCTGTCCTGCAAGCTTCCCACACCCTGGTAAGCAAGGAGGCTACTTCCTTAACTGGCCTCTGGGACAGTCCCAAAGTTGTCACACCTCCTTTCCAGAGGCCAGTAAGATAGGTACCACCATGCTTACTGGGCTTTGGGAAGTGGCCATGGTGGCTCTGGATGCTTTCAGAGCCCTCCTGCTCCCTTCGCAAAGCTTGGTAAGTGAGGAAAACCTGCTGGGTGCACAGGGGTGGGTTGTGTTGGGAGAAATAAATGGAGAGTGAAGAGCAATGGGGTTCCCTAGTTCTCCATTTACTTACTTACTTACTTATTTCTACCCCACCCGCATACGGTTGCGATTGTGTAAGCAGAGTCAGCACAAGTTGCAGACTTAACGTGTGTGTGTGTTGCTGTTTCTGTGCAGTAATCAGTCATACACAGCCATGGCTTTTCTCTAAAATTTGTATATCCTAGAAACAGAAAATTTATTTACTCACTTGCTCTTTCATACTGAGCATTGTAACGTGTTCTCCTGCTACTAACAGGAGGTAGCAGCTCTGCAATATACGTCGCCTGTGTTTCAATTTAACAGGAAGTCTGTAAATAAATAACTAGACATAAATAAACTGTCGGCAGAATTTTTTTCTTGTCAACTATTCTGAGTGGAAAATTATGATAATTTTTCCTACTTTTTATATTGAATCATCTTTTGTAACTCCTATCAGAAATGTTACATTAAAAAAAAGCACCATATTAATCATGGTCTAGCTTGGGTATTTAAGAGCACTAGTGTCTGAATTGAGTAAGGGATGCTAATTTAAGTTTTTCAGATAGCATGCCAGTAATAATATACATGCAAAATTTGGGGACAGCTATGGATGTAATCACATAATATCTGCTATGTATTCTTCTTGCATCATTGGTAGGAGAGATTAGCTTATTCCTTAATGGAAAAGACTTCTAAGGTCTATGTTTCGCTCATTCCATCATTGCCCTTGACTTCATAGTTTCCTTGACAAACTCAATCCTCTGTGTACCCTCCAGCCCTCAGTGTACCCTCTAAATTAGCTCTGGAGGGTTGAGAGATGTTGTGGAGCTGTTCTGGAGGTTACAGGGCAGGCTATTGTGCCAGCAGAAAGCTGCTGGTGCAGGGTTGGGTGCCATCCCCCAAGAATTTTCTATTGCGTCATTTAAAGACATTTTATGTTTCATAAATATCATTCTCTTCCAGAATAGCTGCTATTTCTATAGCCTCTAAGTTAACAGATCCACATCACGGAGATTCAATAGAGATCAGCAAATTGATTACCAAAAAGGAAATGAAGCAAACCAGGTAATCAAATTATGAAATAAATACTTGAATAGACTCAAATTACTGCTGAACTGAGGAGCTTAACGACTTTTAAAATCAAGGCTTACCTATCAGTTGCTGCTTCGGCTTGGGGGCTGGAGATACAGACTGTAATCAGTTACCATTGTTGACTGTTCACTAACTATGAGCTGTCCATAGTTTCCTGTGGAGGGTGAGGAGTGGAAGCTCCCATAGAGTTATTCCAGTTAAGCATCAAGTCCGAACACTATTGAATACTAGCACCTGAAATCTTTCTATGCTATGTCCAGCTGCTGGTAAGACAAGGCAAATAGGAGCTTCTGTTTCACTGAAAATACTATTTTTTTCTATGTGGGGGAGAGAGGATTTTTCAAGGAAATGTAATTTTGTGCATTGTATCTTATTTGTGTAGGCTGCAGTGTGATGATGAATGTTTGGCTCTTGAAAGAAACAGGTAGGTAATAATTTTATAATTTAATTTAGCAAGATGGATTGTGTGCTATAGCAGTTAGAGTGTTGGCCTAAGACCTGAGAGACCAGGGTTCTAATCCCCACTTAACCACAAAAGTGACCTTGGACCACTCATTGTCTCTCCACCTTAACACAGGGTTGTTATGAGGATAAAATATGGAGAGGGGAAACATGTTCGCCACCTTGGGCTCCTTGGAGGAAAGGTGGGATATAAATGTAATAAAACAACCATCTCTTTATTCTAGATTGGGTGGAAATATCTTGGAATTAAATTACGTAAGATTAGGAGGAGGTAATCTGAACAGACTGGAATTTATTTGTATTTCATTTATTTAACAAACTTTTGTTCCTTCCATTAAAAAAAATGCTTTGTAGGGTAGCTTGCAGGTACACAAAAAAACAAAACATTAATAAAATCCAAAATAATGAGAAGCAAATAAAAAAGGAGAGTGATAAAGGCAATATAAAACTAGCCACATCCTGGGTTTAAAATGTTTAAAGGCCTAGAGTGAAAAAAAAAATTCCCTTGACATTGAAAAAGTAACAAAATGGGGACCAGGTGAGTTTCTTGACCAGGGGCACTAGTGTCAGCACTGAGAAGAGTAGCCAGTGGCACCCAGAAAAGGGCCTTCAGAGAAGACCTCGCTCTATGGTAGGCTGATGATGGGGCAACTGAGTAATGTAGGACCACTCTGGTCCCAAGCTGTGTATGGCTTTGAAGGTAAGCACTAGTACTTTGAATTGTGCTTGAAATGGACTGGGAACAAGTGTGGCATCACCCATGCCTGTGGGCAACTTGGAATTCCGTTAACCTCTGGAGGTGAACTGTTGGAAAGGGTCCACCACACCTGTGGAGGGGAGCAGCCTTCCCCAGTGTAAATGGCAACAAGAAGTTACCAGACCACAATGAAGCCATAAACAGGAATTCCCTGCTTGTGTAAATGAGAAGCAGTTATTTGGCATAATCCTGGGTCAGTAGCAGTGTTAGAAACAGATATGAAAGCTAGGAGCTAAATGGCACCTTAAACCTAGGATATGGGCGCAACAACAGAATGTCTAGGTGTGCTTTTTTATAACGAATGCAAAGCTGAAAATGAATGAACTGCAGCTGAAACATTATGTTCATTTTTGACATGGTCTAGTCCTTCCTCTGCCCCGCCCCCCCTAATATTCATAAGTGTATTGGATCTCTTCTTCAGTTTTCAGAGAGTAGCTGGAAATGGGGAGGCAGAAAAAACTCCTTTCCTTCCACTCTGCAGGTTTAATCTGAAATCTTATAGGCCTAGTACTGTGCCCAGAGCTCAGAAACTGCTCGCGCTAATGAAATTTCCTGTTGCAAAATGCATCTAGAACAATGGGAATTTCAAACACTGGTCAGTCATGGCTTAAAAAACTCTTGAGCACCTCAAATCATGTAAAAGAAAAAAATCCCAGAGGTGAATCGTGATTCTGTAGTATAATGACTGTATAAGAAAGGCTTGAAATCATGTGAATGTTGTGTAGTTTAATTTTTGTCAAATATTGGGGTAAAACAATTACTTTTTAATATTCATTAATTAGGCGGTTTGCTGAGGCTCTTCATATTGATGACAGTTCTGATCCTTTTAATGTCCGTGCCTCTGTACCCAAGTACAGTGATAGCTTGAAAGAGGATGCAAGGTATGTATCGTTGTTACTTAGTGGTTTGTGTCTTCTCCAGGGACACATTGGTAGCTCTTTGACTTCAGTGTTCAGAGGTTATAGCTGGAGAATTGTTTTAATGTTAAAATTCTAGTTGGTCTAATTTGCAAAGGTTTTATTAAATGCTCATACTGATAAGTGCCTCTTCTCCCCCATACATGATAGGGAAATTTGTTTAAATGTTTCCCTCTTTTCTTGCGAGTTCTCCAAGAAAATAATGGTGGCATAACTATGTTGTTAGTAGCATGTTTAGTACAGTTGTACCTTGATTCGCGAATGCCTTGTTACTCGAACGTTTTGGCTCCCAAACTGCAAACCCGGAAGTGAGTGTTCCGGTTTGTGAACGTTCTTTGGAACCCAAACGTCCAGTGTGACTTCTGATTGAGTGCAGAAAACTCCTGCAGCCAATCGGAAGCCACACCTTGGTTTGCGAACGTTTTCAGAAGTCGGATGGGCTTCCAGAACGGATTCCGTTCAAAAACCAAGGTACGATTGTATATTGAACATAAACTGTGGGTGGGGGCATAATTTCATGCCTCAATGGAGCACATGGGCAATGGAATTCTGTACTCTTCCCCTGCCTAGGGTTTCACTTCTGTAGCTGATTTTTCTTTTACGCATGTTCATTTCCAGTATTGGAGCTGGTTTCAGCTAGAAGGAGCACTGTGGCGAGAGGAAGCATGTGGAGGAAGGTTCAGAATCTCCATTTCAAATTGATTTAAGATGTCAATGCGGTTTATGGCAGCTATGAAATTGGCAGGTGCCATATTAGTGATAATTAAATAATATGGGGCAAATTTATGGCGGAGAAATCTCTGAACGGCTGCTTTCCACAGTAGCTTTGTTCTTCCATTGTTGGACAGAACAATCTCTGGATACTGGTTGCTGGGAATCACAAGGAGGGAGAGTGCTGTTGCACTCAGTCCTGCTTTTGGGTTTCCTGTAGACAACTGGTTGGCCACTTTGAGAAGACGATGCTCAACTAGATGGACAGGTAGCCCAATCAGGATTTTATGTACCTACCTAGTGCTTTATTTGTGATTCTCACTGACCTCCATTTGAAGGCACAAATCTGCCCACTGGTCCAAAGAGGTTGGTGACCTCTTGGGGAAAAAGCAGTGAAACGATATGTATGGTGCTTATTCCATCAGAATTTAAATGCAGTGTGAATGTTGAAGCTCGTATATACTTTTTTTTTTAATTGACCTTGTGAAAAGCAGAAAATGTCAATTGTGGCTTTAAATTGAGGCATAATGAAATTGGATTGCAAGTGAGAGTCTGAAACCACTCACAGTGTATCCTGTATGATTTGTGCTGGGAAAACACTGGTGTATTTCAAATGCTATGTATGGATAGCAGCAGTCCTCCTTACATTTGTCATACAATTCTTTATTATTACAGGAAAGATTTAAAGTTTGTCAGTGAAGTTGAGAAAGAAATGAAAGCCCTTGTAGAAGCAGTAAATAAGGTTAGTAACGGGGGAACCTTTTATTTCCTGTTAATTTTTTGAAGTGTACATACGTTTAAGCCATGAACAAAACTAAAGATTTCTTTAACTTACGGGGCAGAGAGAAATATGTATATATGATGCACATATGTAGATAAACTTGGATGCTATAGATATTTTTATTATAGCAATTAACAGTTGTGATTCAAAGAAGTGATACATATTTATTGTAGATAGTTCATTCTCTAGTCTTGCAGATTAACACATAACAGAAGCTAGAAACTACATGCTTCATTCTTCTCCAACCTTCATGAAAGAAATATATAAAATAAACATCTCTCTGTAATCCAGAGCAAGCATACAAAGAAGAGCCATTGCTTCCCGCCCATGAACAGAGAACACCGCAGAATCATCCATGAGCTTGCTCAGGCTTACGGCATAGAGAGTGTGAGCTATGATAACGAACCAAAGCGCAATGTTGTTATCAGTGCGGTGAAGTATGTTGTTCCATTTTCTTGTTATAAGTTGCAAAATAACCTCCTTAGCAGACACTGTAATATTCGCATTTGTTCTATTTAAGCCTGTTCAGTTTTTACATTTGCACTGTGCAAACATCTCGTGCATTCTTTGTGTGCCGCGTATTTCAAAATAGCGTTTTGTGTTGTGGAGAGGAATGTGTCGTCATGAACATTTCTGTTGTTGAAAACGTTCCTCATTTGATTCATTTTATATATATATATTACATATTTGAATTCTGTAATAGTTGGCATCAAGTCAGATTTTCATATAGAGCAAAAGTCAGCATAAGCACCATTAGTTAGTTAATCAGTCTTCCTCCCAACCCTCATTTTTATAGACTTTGTAGACTTGTCTGTTGTCTTACTGTGGGAGCAGAGAGGAGGGACATTGTTTCTGTCCATCAGTATTAACTTGGTGGATGGGTTTTTTTTTTTCCTAATTTTCTCTGTATAACACAACTACTCACTAGTATTTCCAAATAACGCATGACATTAAATGAAAGCATTATCCTATCCTGCTGGGGTTCTTGTGTGAAGCGAGATCTATACAAAGGCATCCTTTGTCAAAGCTCATTTATATTATGGCTCTCTTTCTCCAGAGGGAAATCAGTTTGCCCAACAGTTACTCTGACTTCGCTGCTTACCAAGGAAAGGCAGACGAGGCCCCCACCACCTATTCCTCATCACAAACAATCAGAAAAGTAAGTACTATTGCTTTGAAATATTTGCGCTGTATTTTTTATCAGTGTGTTTTCTGAAATAAGATACATACACTTACAAATGGGCAAGCTGGCAATGCAGCCCAGTCTGTCCTACTGCCGCAGAAGATAGAATCGGGATTTAAAATGATAAAAACAGATTGGAGAACTGGGCCCAATCTAACAAAATTAATTTCAGTAGGGACAAATGTAAGGTTCTGCACTTAGGCAGGAAGAACCAGATGCACAAATATAAGATTGGGGGCACCTGGCTTACTAGCTGTACATGTGAAAAGGATCTAGGGGTCTTAGTGGACCACAAGGTTAACATGAGTCAACAGTGTGATGCAGCAGCAACAAAAGCTAATGCTATTCTAGGCGGCATCAACAAAACTATAGTGTCCAGATCAAGGGAAGTAATAGTACCACTCAATTCTGCCTTGATCAGACCACACCTGGAATACTGTGTCCAATTCTGGACACCACAATTTAAGAAAGATGTTGACAAGCTGGAACATGTGCAGAGGAGGGCAACCAAGATGACCTAGGCTCTGGTAACCAAGCCTTATGATGAGCAGTTGAAGAGCTGCGTATGTTTAGCCTGGAAAAGAGGAGACTGAGAGGAGATATGATAGCCATTGTCAAGTATGTCAAGGGCTGCCACATGGAAGAGGGAACAAGCTTGTTTTTTCCTGCTCTGGAGGGTAGGATTCAAACCAGTGGCTTCAAGTTACAAGAAAGGAGATTCTGACTAAACATTAGGAAGAACTTTCTAACAGTAAGAGTTGTTTGACAGGGGAGAGATCTCCCTTGGGAGGTTATGGACTCTCCTTCCTTAGAGGTTTTTTAGCAGAGGTTGGATGGCCATCTGCCATGGATGCTTTAGCTGAGATCCCTGCATTGCAGACGGTTGAACTAGATGACCTTTGGGTGTACTTTCCAACTGTACCATTCTGTGATTCTATGAACATCTGAAGGGCCACATCTTCCTTACCGTTGGTCTAGGGCTAGACACTGTCTCCCAAAACCTTGGAAAGACTCCCTCAGTTGATGCCCCAGTCATTTTAAGCCATAGCCACAGCACAAATGTCTTATCCTTTTTTTTTTAAATAATGTTTATTACTTTTAAAAGTTACAAAAAAGGAGAAGAAAAAGAAAAGAAGACAAAAAAGAAAAAACAAAAGAGAAGAAAAAGAAAAAGAAAAACAATACAGTATAATATATAAACAATACAAAACACAACCTAAACCCGTTAAACTAAACATAGATGAAGCAAAACAAAAACAATTTAAAAACATCCCTTCTTTTCCATACTCAATCCTTCATTCCCTTGTTTCCTCGACCTGCTCTCACCTCCCTTTTTGTATCCTACTTCTACTAATTGTTTCAGCAAATCCTTTCCATCTTTCTCTATTTTCTATCATATTATAAATAACATATTTTTTAACCTTATTTCCCATTAAGACTAAAATACTTATATATACTTAACTTCTTATAACATTTCTGCTAAATCCATAAAATATCATTCCACCATTTTTCTAACAGTCATTACTTTTACAATATTTCTAAATATAAACTTTAAATTTTCCAGTCTTCTTCCACCATCTCCTCTCCCTGGTTTCAGATTCTGCCAGTCCTTTCCGTCAGTTCCATATAGTCCATCAACCTGGAGATCTTATGTCCGAGGCTCTTAACTCTTTTCCAAGTCCCTTCTGCAGATCTTCTTCATGTTCTTTAATGCTAAGGAGCAAATCTCGGGAAAACTCCAACCTAACAGTACTTTTATTCCTTCTGGACAGTTCAGCCAAATTTCCATAGTTAAAGCTAAGGTCCATAAAGTGTTTCAGGACGTATTTCAGGATTCCTCCAGATCCAAAGGCCCCCAAAACTTCAATCTCCTCCAAACTCAAGCCCATGTCCCAAAAGTCAGTTAATCCCTGGATGGAGGGATCTTTCCAACTTTCCTTCTTCAGTCCAAGCCAGGATCCAATCCTCAAAATCTGACTTTTGCTAGATTCAATCATAAAAGGCCTCAATTTATAGTCCTCAATTTGCTTCTGTAAAACTAAGGATCCCACTTGTACTACTTTAGGTTTCACAACAACAGCTTTCTCCTTTTCCTCCACCATTTGTCCTGCCAAGGTATATTCCTGTGCCGAGTCCTGAATTATTTCTGTATTGGTGCTTGCTTTTTGACTCAAATTAGTCACTTTCTGTTCCAAGTTATCAATTTTAAAAATCGTGTCATCTGTCTTTTTATGAAGCTGTTCCAGCGAGTAGCTTATCTTGCATAATACAGTCACAATGGCTTCTCCTGTCAACATTTTGAATGGTCCAAGGTCAATCTCTGGTTCTCAGAATCCTTATCTTGCAGCTGGAGATCTCCCTGTTACACTCCTGTAACAGTTTCAAAAGCTCCCTCTAGAGGGAAACAGTCTCCACTTGTATCAATTCTTTCAAGTACAACTCACGCAATAAAAATAGTTTCAATTTTCAGTTACTTTTTCCTCCTTTTTAAACGCAGAAGAGGACAATGGAAACAGTATCTTATTCTTATTTTAGCTAGCTGTCAAATCCGTTCTGTCAATGAACTTTACCCAAACGTCATCTGGCAGCCCGTTTCCAGGTTCAGAGCAGTAGTAATTTGATTTTTCACTCTCTCCTGCAGGCTCACTAGGTCCAAAATTTCCCCCCTCTTCTCCTGCTTCCAAGGGGTTTTTTGTTTTTTTAGCCGATGGAAATTTAATCCTTTGTCAAAAGCTTTCAGAGACTTTAGCTTGTAACGTCTTTGCTTCAGTCTATTTACAAAAGCGGAAGGTGGACTTCCTGTTTAGAACCTTCCCGCTTCGGTGCCAAATTAAAGTATTTAAAGGTCCAATTTTCCGTTCTACTCACGGGTAGTTGTTTAAAATCCAATTGTCCACAGGGAAAAGTCAGCGCTCTCCGGCAGCAGCAATGCGGCTTCACTCCGTGAAAGAAGCAGTCGATTCAAAGCACCGCGCCACTCACCCCACGTCGCTCCGGATCCCCAAAACAGGGTTTCCCCGCGAGTAGGGGAGGCACAAAAGTTGCCAGCCGAATCCCAGGTTCACAAGCTTCTCCCGCTTGTGATTTCAGTGGGTCTCCGCCTTCGCCGTGGCGGTCAGACCCTGCTTTTCACGGAGCAAGTTCCTCCCAATCGGAGGAGCTCCGCCATTGCCGGAGGCGCCAACCCGGAAGTCAGCACAAATGTCTTATCCTGCACAAGCATGTAGTTGCACAATCAGGAAGTGGACTTTGATTTTGAATCCTGTCTTTTTATCTGTAAGGCTGCTAAGTATCAGTGCACTGACTTGTATTCTTCTGATGCAATATTTGGCAGAAGAGTTTTCCAGAAGGTAGTCTCAGTAGGAATCCCACTATAGTAAAACATTACTGGAGAAAGCAAAATTTAGTTTTAATTAAGAACGGGGTAGGGCAGCCCACCCCAGACTTAAATAGGAAGCACACACATTCATGTTGGTTGTTTGGGAATAGCAAGACTTAGCATTTTTTGTGCAGTCCACACACCCTCACTAGGTGTCTTAAAATGCTTAATTTAGTGGGATTACCTTCTTTCCTCTTGTCATCTTTTCGTTAGCTCACCTTGTTACCTTGCTGTAACAGTGCTTAGTCTTACTCTTCAAGTTTAGGAGCTTCTCCAGGTTCCAAGCATAGTCAGGGAATGGAGGGGAAGCTCTCCCCTTTAACGTAATTTGTAAGGTGACTCTGCCTGCTGACCAAGACCAAGGTGCTATTGTGTCAGTCCAGAATGCCCTGCATTACTGAGAACCCCAAAATTTGATCTTTACCTGAAAGTATCAAATTTTTATTTCTCCTTCCCCCCATTCTGTTTTAATTTCAGGCACGGGAATAGCAGCACAGAGAGAGGATTCAAAGAGGAGCCTGTGATTGACTACTTTGATGTACAGGACTGAAAAGATGAATGTGAAATTTGTGCCGTTGAAAAGTGGAAGTGATGCTACCAATCATTTTTTCCGTTGAAACGCTTTGTACTCTGTGTATTCAAAGTACATCTTGGAAACAGCAGATGAAAAGAAATAGCTTGTCATTATTTAACCCTCTCTGTGTGTGTAACCAGCTTTGGGGTGGGGGGAAATGAACATAGAATGTAAGTGCAAGTTATATGTACCTCTCAACAGCCTGCGTCTGACGCTGCAAAACCTGTAGTGGTTCGTAAGGACAGAAAAATGCAACAAGTTGGCATCTAAGGTAATCTGCTATAAAATATAAATGAATTATATCTCCTATGTAAGATAAACTTTTTGTCTGGGTATAAGGCACAATGAAACAATAGCCCTATGCAAGCTGTCTCCCCTCACTCATGCAAAATTGCACCCACCTTGTGTGATTGGCAGCCCTGCCCTCTGCCATCAATGAGCTGGGGAGAGCTCAGAAGCAGGAAGTTTGTTCCCTGTATGATCAGAAACACCCTGCATGGTCGGGGCCCTAAATCATTCTGGGAGTATAAACCTATAGTGCTGGCTCTTTGTTTTAGACCTTCCCCCAACCCCAGTATGGATACAAGCTGGAAGGCAAAGACTCAGGGATGGACAACAAATGCATCTGCAACAAATCCTTAAAAGTTTTCAGCTTAAGGAGACAAGTTAATTGAACTCGTGAAGTACGAAATTGGGGATGCTGATGTATCCAGATGAAATGATGAAAGCCAGCTTTTCAGTCAAAGCATTAGGAGGCGTAGTCCCATAGCAATTTGAACTTTGTGCAGCCTAGAAACAGTAGGATTGGTGAGTCAGTAAGTTTATACCCTTTTGTATCTAAACTTGAGTTGCCTTTGCCATAAGTCTAATGCTGGATATTTTCAGGTGGTAAGTGTATGGAGCTGGGGATTTTTTATGTCATCTGTAGGTTCCTTTTTGGGTTTTTTTTTTTAATGGAAATGAGCTTATCGGTTATTCTTCAGTTAGGGTTAGGGTAGCATGTAGCCTTATGCTTTGCGTGTAGCGGTAACAAATAATAATTATTATTTTTTGCATTTTTATCAGTGGCCAGACAGCAATTGAATATGGTTACTGTACTTTAAATGAAATATAAAGCCACCTTATTATTTCTCCTCCTCTTCCTCTTTGCAAACTGTGACCCATATATTTCCTTAACATTCTTCCTGCTTCATACCCCTTCCTTTTGTGGACAGCTTCAAAGCTACAGGAGTGCCCACATGGATGCACCTTACTAAAAATAATAGTGTGTAAGGATTTTAGATGAGGGTACTGTTTAGTCAATTTTACTTAATTTGTACCCTGCCTTTCCATTAAATATGTGTAACGGCATTTTATCAGTATGCAGGGGAATCCTGAAGTGGCTTGGACTATCTGTGTCTGCCTTGTGAACACGTGCAAGTATCCATTCTTGGTGCATTATGATTTAAATTAGTGGAATGGTATGTAACAAGAGAAGAGGCCAAACCCACGTTCCTAGTAGAATTTTTAAGTTCCTGTCGCACAGACACATTGGGTTAAGTGCCCCTGCAGCACAGACAAGTGATTGTTCTATTATTACACGTTTATTATTATTTAAATACCAAAAAGTTGAGCACAATTGCGCCTTTCCCACAGAACCTTAAAGTAAAATGCACTTCCTTTCTGTACATGGAGTGGAGCTGTGCTTCTGGCACCCCTATCCAGTGGTTGGTTTTCCTGCATGGTAGGGATTTTGCACTCACTAACAGTTCTGATGCCCCCACCCCAAAGACATGCACAAAACAGGTGCTATGTTACAGCTAAAATCACATGAATGCAGAAGGGATCAATCAAGACTCAAGTGGAAGTGCAGCTCTACATTCCTCCAACCAGTACAATGTACTTCTGCTGCATCAATACACAAGAAGGATGTAGCTGAACATTTTGAACAGAGCCCATAAGCACAGAAACGTTTATTCCTTTTCATTACTTAGCCGTTTTCATTTATGTGGATAGTGGTTTTTAAGTGACTGGTTCTGCTATTGCTTGGTGAAAAAGTGCCATGTATACATTAAGGGATTAAACTGGTGTTTCTCTTTGTTGGTTTTGTAACATCTCAGCTTTTAAAAAATTGCCATTCTCATTTTATTCACTTCTCATTTGGTTTTTGCACATTTTGGTGATCTGAGAGGGAAAAGTCTAATTGGAACAAGTTTTTCAAACTTCTCTTTTGCAATTATAAACAGGGCATTTGGATCCATACATGCAAACAGTGCAGGCAGAATTTTAGGACTGAAGCTTAGTAATAATTACATATTCAAAACTGCTGAGAATACTCAGTGCTTTGTGTGCATCGATTTGTGTGTAATCTAAAGTTGTGAAAATTGCTATGGAAACCATTCCTAATGGCATTTCTCTTGATGTACTTCATGATGAATTAAGTGAATTGATTTATGTTTGGTTTTTAATAAGTTATTTGTCAAAACTTTATATATATATACATACATACACACACACACACAACTTGCTTGCTTTCAATTCAGTGGTGTAATAAATGACTGACTTTATAAATTTGTAATATAAAACTGTAATAAAGTTCAAATGGATCTTGTCCATCAGTGTTCTGACACCATGCAAATGCTCCTCCAGCTTTAGATTAATATCTTCTTTCACCATTTGCAGAAAACATAGCAGTAGAGGACTTTGGGCTTTCTAATTTCAGCAATGCCCTGTGCAAGGCCAAAATTTGGCACCCTTTCCTCCACCTCTCGCCTTCCACTCCAAGTCATTTTTGCGGCACCCTCTCAGCTCGGCACCCAGTGCAGGCAAACCAGTAACACTCCCCTAAAACTGCCTCTGATCATAGTTCAGACTGATTAGCAAAGCCTAAATTTAATGCCTCATTTGTCCTGATAGCACTTCAAATTTATCCTTCAGGAGCTGCAGAGCCTCTGGCCACTCCAATGCAAGAACCATTCGCATTTTATTCATCAGGTTCCCATGTTTTGTCCGTTTCACACCTTTTTAATTAGGGAAGACTCGCCATGCTATGCCAGTTTCAACAGCCTCATCCAACAGCACAAAAAGTCTGTGTCTTTTGCCTCTTTTAGATCATATTTGGCCAATTTCTCCCCTTAGGTGCCATAGCATTATCACTTTACTAGTAGCTTTTCACACTTTATATCAAACTGTTTGCTGTCACCCTTGGCGAATATAATAATACTACTACTAATATTATTACTATTATTATTTATACATACATACATACCCTGCCCATCTGACTGGGTTTCCCCAGCCACTCTGGGTGGCTCCCAACCAAATATTAAAAACACAGTATTTTAAATATTTACCCTTGGTTGCTGGGGACGTGGTTTCAAGCTGCCATTGGGCTTTCTGGCAAGCCATACCATTTTTGCATGATCTTAAAACGTTCATTATTTAATATTATCCCATTGATTCTCCTCTGGTATGATATTAATCTATCCCAATAATATTTATAAAATTCCGCAGTGTACCCATTGCAGCAATTTCTCTCATAATAATTGGTTCTTCCAGGAAGGACTAATCCTCCTTTGTTGGAAATAAACTGTTTACATTTTTCTGATAGTTAGAATTTTGCTTCATTGTTTTTTTTTATCCCCATATCTTTTTCCATAATAAGCAGCAGAGTTTTATTTCCTAATCATCACAACTCTCTGCATTTGTGCCGTACCTCCACCTAGTGGTCAGTATGAAAGTAGCAAAGAATCTGCACTAATTTGTTGAAATTTGGATGACAAGCGAAGTCACACATAGCTGCAACCCTTGATTCAAACAGAAATCAAACATTGCTGTGTGTCTCTTGGTTCCCAGTTTGATGCTTAGTCTCCAGCTCACATCACTGCAAGCTCTCAACTCTGGCTTTGTCCTTCTAACTATCCCTGAGTTGAGGGCGGGGGGCACCCATTTGCAATCGCGCACAGAGCCCCTTTCCTTCGTTCCCCTTAATGGCCCATCAGCACAGAAAGCTAGCCTGGCTTACATTTTAACACTAGCTGGATCCAGGGATGGAAGGATCTCACATACATCCTACTTCACCCCCCTGCAAGCCATAACACTTATTTCAAATTCAAGTGATACAGACTAGCATCAGCTAGTCACCACAGCTCTCCAACACCCCCAAAGAAATTTTGGGGTGGAGGTGGATTGCAAACTTTAGACAACCACCTTAGACAGGGGGCGGGCTGGTGTGGAGGACTCCCTGGTCCTGAATGGGGTAACTGCCCCTGAAGGACCAGGTGCGCAGCTTGGGAGTCATTTTGGACTCACAGCTGTCCATGGAGGCACAGGTCAATTCTGTGTCCAGGGCAGCTGTCTACCAGCTCCATCTGGTACACAGGCTGAGACCCTATATGCCTGCGGACTGCCTCGCCAGTCCGCTCTGGTTATCTCCCTCTTGGACTACAGCAATGCGCTCTACATGGGGCTACCTTTGAAGGTGACCCAGAAACTGCAACTAATCCAGAACGCGGCAGCTAGACTGGTGACTGGGAGCGGCCGCTGAGACCACATAACACTGATCTTGAAAGACCTACATTGGCTCCCAGTACGTTTCCGAGCACAATTCAAAGTGTTGGTGCTGACCTTTAAAGCCCTAAACGGCCTCAGTCCAGTATATCTGAAGGAGCGTCTCCACCCCCATCGTTCTACCCGGACACTGAGGTCCAGCACCGAGGGCCTTCTAGTGGTTCCCTCACTGCGAGAAGCCAAGTTACAGGGAACCAGGCAGAGGGCCTTCTCGGTAGTGGCGCCTTCCCTGTGGAACGCCCTCCCAACAGATGTCAAAGAGAACAACTACCAGACTCTTAGAAGACATCTGAAGGCAGCCCTGTTTAGGGAAGCTTTTAATGTTTGATGTATCACAATATTTTAATATTTTTTTGGAAGCCGCCCAGAGTGGCTGGGGAAGCCCAGCCAGATGGGTGGGGTATATATAATAAATATTATTATTATTATTATTATTATTATTATTATTATTATTAGTGCACCAAGTTGATCCAGTTTGAAATGCACAACGCAGAGTTCTTTGTGAAAAGGGGATGCAAGGATGCCAGGATAAACAGCCAAACAAAATTTGAAGCTTTCATTTGCAAACCAGATGTTACAGAAAGCTTCTCTCCATCGTGAAAAGTAACTCTGGGAATGAGGAATAGAAATTGGAGCGAAGGAATTAGCCAACCTAGGCTGACTAAACCTTAATTCATATACGCAAAGGATGGGGTATACTCTGTCACACATACACAATACCAAGGAACCGGGCTACGGATCTTATAAAAAGCAACAATAGGAATAAGGCGAGGCCTCAAAGAAGGGGGGGCCTTTCTGAATTTGCACCGTTTCAGTCTTCTCATGTAGTTGCAATCCTTTTTGTGAACTGATCCTCTTGGCCCTCTCAGGGGAACGGATAGGTTTCCTTGTACTTTGCTCCTTCAGGGCACAAGAATACAGTGGCACCTCGGGTTACATACGCTTCAGGTTACAGACTCCGCTAACCCAGAAATAGTACCTCGGGTTAAGAATTTTGCTTCAGGATGAGAACAGAAATCGTGTTCTGGCAGTGCTGCGGCAGCAGGAGGCCCCATTAGCTAAAGTGGTGCCTCAGGTTAAGAACAGTTTCAGGTTAAGAACGGACCTCCGGAACGAATTAAGTACGTAAGCAGAGGTACCACTGTACCCAGATCAAGCAAAGACCATTTGGCCAGCTCAGAAATACTCGGCTAACTCAGCCCCAAAGGTCCGTGATGCGGACAGCAGACACTAGTCCCTCAGAAACTCCTCCAAAGTGCTGCAGCCTCTTTCTGATTTGGCTACCAAGCGGGATGGAGCAGCACTTGGGATGGAGAATAAAAGGAGCCGTTTCTGAGGGAGAGTGATATGATTTGAGGTGGGAGATCGGGGTGAACATTGAGTTCGGCTGAGGGAGAACTGGTTCTGATTTGAGTTGAACATCTGTGCTGAGGAGACTACTGATAAGCAAGAGGAACGAGCCTTGCAGCTTAGATAGAAAGTTGAGTGTCTGGGGAAGATATACAGACAGGAGTCAACTGGAGGGTGTGCCAGAAAAGTTTGTTCTTGCTTTTTCCCTGCCAGCAAATGGTTAGCGGACAGCAGCTTATAATTGGCTGGGGTTCCAGCAGGAGGGGTAGTTGAAAAGGAGAGGATTTGGAGAGACAATTCATAGTTTTGGGGGTACTCAGGATTGAGGTTGGGAGAATAGATTGGGAGATAGGAAGCGAGAGGAGAGAGAGTTGGTTCTGGGTAGAAACAGCCACTCTGAGGAATGTATCAAAAGCTAGAGAAAGGAGACTCTGAACTTAGTGTGAAGGACAGCGTGTGGTGTCCTGTCAGAGTAATTAGGCCAGTAATTAACTGGGAGGCTGAGGCTGAGCCAGGAGAAGTAGAAGCTGTGAGGATACAGTCCACTTAGGACTCATTCCAGTCAGGAGGGGAGAGATTCTTCTACAAAAAGAGAAGATCCCTTGGGTCTGTTACTTGGAGTACCTCAGGAGTAGGGTTGTCTAACAGACAGGAAGTACCACCTTGGTTAAGAACAAAAGTATTAAGCAGTAACAGCCGCGCAACAACTGAGAAAGCACTGAAGTGAAATAACATCATGATCTATGTTTTACCCACTTGTGTCATAAACTTCCTTTGTTAAAAAAAATCTTTATTGTTTATTTGATCAAATCCTGCCCGAGACTCCAAATTATTAAGTTTTCCCTGACACAAATCCGCCCACAAGACAATCTGAGGTAGTTTGTGGGAATTTGTGTTCTGTGAGGTGGGTGCACTATACAGTGGTACCTCGGGTTACATATGCTTCAGCTTACATACGCTTCAGGTTACTCCACTAAGCCAGAAATAGTGCTTCAGGTTAAGAACTTTGCTTCAGGATAAGAACAGAAATCGGGCTCCGGTGGCGCGGCGGCAGCTCTGGCGGTGTGGCAGCAGCAGGAAGCCCCATTAGCTAAAGTGGTGCTTCAGGTTAAGAACAGTTTCAGGTTAAGTTTGGACCTCCGGAACGAATTAAGTACTTAACCCGAGGTATCACTGTATTTAAGTGAGGGCAGGCCCAACAGCGCCAGGGGGGAAAGTGCTGTTGCGCCATCTTAGTGGGCTGAGTCTGAGGAGAGGTAGAACCTGTGGAAATACAGGCTACCTGGGTCGCATTCCTGTCAGGAGGCGAGAGTTCTTCTAGGTAAAGGAGACTCCCATGCCAGTAACAAGGGGTGAGGCGGTCCTCTGGGTCTGTTATACTCATCCGAATACCTCAGGGGTGGGATTGCTAAGAGAGTGGGTAACTTGACAAAAAGTACTCCTCACTCGTGAATGGTATTAAGCTGTGAAGGAAGCTGTGCCGTGTCAAAAGAAGTCCACTGTAATAACGAAGTAAAGGAACGAGAGTGAAGCAGCAGAAACTGAGTCAAGCATTTCACCACCTATTCTAGAAACCCCTCTGTTCTCGAACCCAATTAATAAACCGTGTTAAAACCTGAAGCACCTGCCCAAACTAAACGTAAGGACATAGAAAAGAGTAAGAGAAACTGAAGTGTAACAACTAATTTTGAGTAAAGGGAGTTAAAAAGAGAAGCTGTGCCTGTACTACCGTGTTTAAGCCTGAGACATCCTTGTATTTAGTTTAAGTAATTTAGTTCTACCTGAAAGAACATGATTCCTGACACAACTTTGTTTCACCAACTTCTTCTTCTTCTTCTTCTTCTTCTTCTTCTTCTTCTTCTTCTTCTTCTTCTTCTTCTTTTTGTAAATAAAACTTTCCTTCCTGGAATAGCTCATGACTGAATCGCAGATTCCCTCACACAACACGCAGACACACACCTGCCACCAGAGAGCCTGAGGTAAATTGTAGACATTCATTTAACTGGTGTACCGTGAGGTGGCAGTTAGCAGAGTGTGTCGGCTACAGATTAGAAAGACGAAGGGAAACAGTGCCAGATTTTCCAAAATTATGAGTATTGCCAGAGGCCTGTAAAAATCAAAACAGGAAAGGGACTATCTCTTACTCTACCAAGTTTCCAGAATACATCTTACCTAGTTATACAAAAGGCTCCAACTATGGTTTCAACACGTTCCAAAGAAGTGTACCTAGGGAAGTTTATTCATCAGCCTCACCTCACAATATTTGTAGTGCTGAGGTTTTTGTGCAAACTTCCTTAACCACAGCGAAGGATGAGCAAAGCTATCAATTTCTGTTTTTCATTTTTATAGCTTTAAATTCTGTTTGTCACATTTCTGCATCATATATATAGACTGCAACATAACAGTACTGAGTAACAAAAGAAAAAATAATATATTTATTTGCATATATCTCCATTCATTTGCATATCTACCATTTTTTAAAGAAAGTTTTCATGAAAACTCATCAGCATTTGATCTTTTATCCTAATTAACATATTTTGTATGCAATTTTGTCTAAGATATATTTATTCAAACAAGTTCCGCTAATATAATGCGCCTTTTCACTTATACAGTGGTACCTCGGGTTACATACGCTTCAGGTTACATACGCTTCAGGTTACAGACTCCGCTAACCCAGAAATAGTGCTTCAGGTTAAGAACTTTGCTTCAGGATGAGAACAGAAATCATGTGGCGGCAGCAGTGGAAGGCCCATTAGCTAAAGTGGTACCTCAGGTTAAGAACAGTTTCAGGTTAAGAACGGACCTCCAGAACGAATTAAGTTCTTAACCCGAGGTACCACTGTATTCATTTTTATATGCAGGTGGCGACCATTTTAGGCATATCCAAATCATGCATGATCACTGACGTGCTGGTCCTTTTGCACCTGGAAGAGGGTGGAATGGAGATAGAACGGAATGGGGTGCACTTATGCAAGCTCCACTGTTTCATGTGGGGTCTGAGAATGGAACCCCCATGTGAATTGGTCTCAGCCTGTACACTTTATATACATTTTCCCCTAATGTATGCATCATGTACACCTTTTCGGACTGGAGAATCATAGAGTTGGAAGGGAGCCAAGGGTCATCTAGTCCACCCCCTGCGATGCAGGAATCTCATCTAAAGCATCCATGACAGATGGCCACCCAATTCTTCATTCAGAAGCGCACTGCAAAAATTTGGAGAAGCAAATTTCTAAGGGTAGCTGCAATTTGGTTCACATCTTGCTTTGGGAAGTATAAATCAGATAAATTTGCAGGAAAATATGTACCGAACTGAGTTTCTCCCCAATCGCTAACCACAGCTAATGGACATATTCCCTTAGGCACCCAATGAATATAAATATGATGCAATTCAATTTAAAACTTTATTGAATAGAGGAATCAGCATAGAAAATTTATACCAAACGTTATTTCTTTATGTTTCAGGACTATGTTACCAAGGAAAAGAAAACAGCTTTTCTGCCCCTAACCAATTACTCGGTCACTTTATTTATTGGTTGATTCAATTGGTTTTGCCCATGAGTAGATTGTGGTTAATGCACTGTACTCTGGTAGGGGAAGACCAGGACCTGCCATTTGCAATAGCTACTGTATGTCTCTCTCACACACTTTCTCTCTACTTGGGCATGGTCTACTTGTAAGCAGTGGCAGTAGCTCAGCTCATGATACCTCCCTAACTAGCTAAATCTACAATGGCTTGGTTGAGTGGTGATGGTGAATCAGGACTAGGAAGAGGCAAAACAACAGGCGAAATGTTGTTCATCTTTGGCTGGCTGAGAGATGGGTAGTGCAGCAGACACACTGAAGTCTACTCCTGTCCTGAGGTTCACCAGCTGAGCATCCTAGTGCCTAAGGGAGAGGATTAGTGAGTAGTGAACTGCTCAGGCACAGGTTGCTGAATGGAGCAAAGTCAGGTAGCTGTTGCTATCACCACCAGCAGATGGGTCTGTCTGCGCATTTGTGTGCATGAGGAAGGATGTTTTGGGGCAAATAGATTAAGTCTGTGGTATATTTTAATGTTAAATGTTACAAATGTTTCCTTCTGGAAATTTTAAAAGCATATCCTTGTCACTAATTTTTCCATGATGCATTTTTGGATGAATAGACAGTTAGATGTATCTACTCAGCCAATTCAGCATGTCCTTCCTTGCTTCTTCAATGTAAGGTCTGTCTTGAGGGTTAATATCTTCCCTTTTACGATGTACAAAACCATGAGTTTGTCCGGGATATATTTTCACTTCATGCTCAACTTTGCATTGCTGTTTCAGCTTCTGTTCAAGGGCAGTGACCTGCAACAAAAAAAAATACCCTCACATTACTGGTACTGAAATAATTTCTTTATGAGATTGCCAGAGTTCACTTGTCACATCTTAGAACAGAGACAAAAAAAAATGGTATAAATATATGACCTTCAGATCTCCAAGAGAAATATCAACACAGCCAGCCAGAATAGCCAGCATAGTCTGGATTTCGAATAATTGTAAGCCATTCCCCACCCCCAAAAAAGCATTTTCTTCAGCAAAAATTTATACACCAGGAACATTGCTCCTGATTCAGGAACTCAGTTTTTGAAATAATGCCTTACTTGGTCAAGAGGAATTACTTCATCTTTCTCTGCAAAAATGAAAAAGGTGGGGTTCATCAGGTTGCAACTGTCCTCTGTAAATTTGATCACTCCTAGAATGCATTCAACAATAAAAGTTACATTAAAACGAAGCATGCCAAACACTTTCAGTAAGAGTGCAATATTTAACATTTTGCATGCAAATCCTTTCATATATTTTTATTTTGCCAAAGGTTCAAAATCAGGGATGAGCAACAGCATATTTGTCTCCTTAAAGTGAATCCCATATAGACAAGGACTTGAAGAGAGAAAGGACTGGTCAAAGTCATATTGATGTTGACAAGTTTGACTTGCAGGTAAATTTCAAGTCAACATCCCATGAAATATTTTGATCTGGTTAAGTTAGTAAAATGCATCCTTTCATATTGGTGCTCATGCAAAGCCTGACATTAAGCACCAGTTTATATGTGGTGAGCTATACAAAATAATAGGCTCCTAATATTGACACATGCTCTAATGGACGAGTGTCCATTAAAGGAAAGTCCTATTGAATCAAACAACAGCCTATCTGGTTCAACATTCTGGTTTTTTAAGGTAGCCAGTCAGGTGCCTCTGGAAAGCTCATCTGCAGAACATGGAAGTAATATCCATCTTTGATTGTTGCTCCCATGCAATTGTTATTCAGTGGCGTGCTGCCTCTAGACATAGAAGGTTCATCCAAGCAAACAGGCTCTTGGATATGCCCAAAATATCTCTTGGGATCCTCAGAATGATTAAAATAGCTTAAAATTCCAGTCATTTAACAGCACATATGGAGCAAAAGAAAAGACAAAAATGATTTCTGGTGCCTTTCAGGTACTGAATGAATGTAATTTCAGAGAAAAATAATAGGATCTTATAATAATCAGAGGTCTGTGGTTCCTTCAATTGTTCTGGCAGCTATATTCCAATAAAACCTCCTTCTAAAAGATTTGCTTTAGGGTGGAGTGAAAGGAAAAAAGGAATCACTGAGCTAGCCTAGAATAAGTTTAGAGTGGTGATGAAAAACCAGGCATAACTATTTCAAATGAGGAAGTACAGATTAGGTGATACGAGTTGCATGTGAACAGCTTCTGTGCAAAGTATAACAGGGATATATTTTCTAAAACCTGGTGCAAGTGTCAAAAACATTGTGCTGCAAAGAAAAGCATATTCTGGCCATTATTTCTAATGCACACAGTGATATCAATATTCTTATTGTAGCTACACATACCATAGATGGATACGCCCGCCTTAAAGATAGAATATTTCAACATCAGATGATGTACTGCAGCTCCACCCCAACAAAATCCAATGACACCTATCTTCTTTGCATTACATTGTTCCTTCAGATACTGCAAGACAACATCCGTTTCCCTAAAGCACAGAAATATAAGTGAACAAAAAGGCACCAGTGAAAAGACACCCTTACAAGGAGCCCTCACAAATTTGCACAATGTTGAGAATTTAAGGGTATAAACAAAAAAAAACAAAAAAAGGCTCAATGGGGCCAAAGGGCTGCTGCAAACTTCCTTTGTAACTAATGACAAATTTGCCAGTAAAGTCTTTTGTTAGGGAAATTATAGTTAATTTGCCCACAGGCCTAAAAAATGGCCGGAGACACATTTAGAAAGTGAGAATAATATTGGAAAAAGGCATTTGTTTCTTCCTTATCCTCTTTGTGAGGGAAACTGCAGTTTTTTAATGGAACAGAGAAAGTGGCAAAGGGTAAGCTTTGCTCTGTTGAAAGCTCTTTTTTTTGTATGTGTGGAGGGTGCTTCTTTCGACATCTGATTTGGGACAGAGGTTTGCTTTTTGTAATGTTTAAACTCTTGGTCTCCACCTACAGTCAATATTTTTTTAATGAAGTCAGATATTGCAAAGCTCCTTTAGGACTTTAGGACTCTCTCTTCATCCAAAAGAAACAAAACTCCGGCAATCGCCGTACCCCGTAAGTTCTCACGATCACTTGAAAAAAGTATCATTTCAGAATCCAGCTGTGTAGCTCAGGATCCAACTGCCATTCAATGATTTGATGGAATGGAAAAACAAAGCTGGGTGCTATACTTTTATTTCAAATCTACAGATGATCCCACCCAGTGGTTTTGTGAAGATGCAAAACAGCATGGGAGATGGTGCAATGTTGTGACACCTTTGAAGGCCAATGAACATGGGAAAACAACCACAGATTTGTTGTTGTTTAGTCGTTTAGTCATGTCGTGACCCCATGGACCAGAGCAAGCCAGGCACTCCTGTCTTCAACCACAGATTAGTGCCCTTTAAAAACTCTCAACCCAAGAGGTTGGTAGAGGATAATTTCCATGGCCAATGTTTTTTGTATAGATTTTAAAATTTCATTTTTATAAAACAGAGAAAACTGTTATGAGAACAGATGAGAATTAAAAGCAGATAAAGAATAAAATAATGGGTACAGTTGCATATGGGTAAAAAAATGACAAGCTCCAAGTAAAGAATATTAGCGCTAAAACCCAAAAAATCTTGCCCTAATTTACATTCCCACCATAAATGATAATATAGCCAATGGTGCTGAACTGTTTTATCAGAGGCCAAAATCTGCAAATCCTCTCTCCATGTGTACAGTTTAATCTGATCAATCATATCATCAGCCTCAAAAATCCACAGCAGGAATCAGTGCTTTTTATCTGGGGGTACATGGGGATACGCATACCCCTAACCATTTTGTGAATCTAAGTTTGGCCTCATTGAGGGGCAATATTTCAATATGAGTTGGAAAATGAGAGTTCCCCCAAACATTTTTTAAGGAAAAAATAAATTAACTTAAACCCTTACTTGTTGATATTCTTCGAATCTCGTGTTTTTAGCCAGTCATCGAATGTAGACCAATCATTAGATAGCTTCCAAGGTTCTTGTCCCTTGTAAAAGTCTGGACAAATTGCTCTGCATAGAAAATAAATTTAAGTTCATTTTTCAAATATCACAGCACTGGTATAAATACAACTAATCCAGAATATGGCAGCTAGACTGGGAACAGCCACTGGGCCCATATAACACTGGTCCTAAAGGATCTACACTGGCTCCCACCACGTTTCTGAGCACAATTCAATATGTTGGTGTAGACCTTTAAATCCTGAAACAGCCTCGGCCTTGTATACCTGAAGGAGCATCTCCCTCTCTATTGTCCAGTCTGGACACTGATATCTAGATCTGAGGGTCTTTTGGTTGTTCCCTCATTGCGAGAAGTGAAATTACAGGGAATCAGGCAGAAGGCAACTACGACTAATCCAGAATGCGGCAGCTAGACTGGTGACTGGGAATAGCCGCCGAGACCATAACACACTGGTCTTGAAAGACCTTCATTGGCTCCCAGTACATTTCCGAGCACAATTCAAAATGTTGGTGCTAACCTTTAAAGCCCTAAACAGCCTCAGCCCAGAATACCTGAAGGAGCATCTCTACCTCCATCGTTCAGCCTGGACAATGAGGTCCAGCTCTGAGGGCCTTCTGGCGATTCCCTCACTGCGAGAAGTGAGGTTACAGGGAACCAGACAGAGGGCCTTCTCGGTAGTGGCACCCTCCCTGTGGAACACCATGCCACCAGATGTCAAGGAAATAAACAACTATCTGATTTTTAGAAGGCACCTGAAGTCAGCCCTGTATAGGGAAGTTTTTAATGTTGGAGGTTAGAGTTTAAGAGAAACAGTGTGATGTAACCAGAAAGCAGGGAGGAACTGGAATGTGACCTGCAGAGCAAGAGAAGCTGGTGCCTTTTGGGGGCGGGGTGCTGCTGCAAACTCTTCCATTATAGATTTCAGGTTGTTTATATGTGTAAATCAGGGTGGCCCAATGTGTATTCTCACTTGCTCCCCTTGCAATTTCTTGTGGGTCTCCAACATATACTATTAATCAGAATAGGACAGAGAGCCTTCTCAGAAGGCAGAGGGCCTTCTCGGTAGTGGCGCCCTCCCTGTGGAACGCCCTCCCTTCAGATGTCAAGGAGATTAAGAACTACATAACTTTTGGAAGACCTCTGAAGGCAGCCCTGTATCGGGAAGTTTTTAATGTTTGGTGCTTTATTATGTTATATATATATTCTGCAAGCCGCCCAGAGTGGCTTGGGTATGAATAATACACATTTACTACTTCAGCTAAAGATAAAAAGTTTAGCCAAGCAAAGTATTTTTGAACAACTACATCAGCTTGCACTTTGCATTCACAATTCAAAATGCATAAATATGTCAACTGAAAGAGATAAGACTAAGAAAAATAGAGACAATTTCTCACGTATATCCATGGGATGCGAGCATATCTGCTATGTATCTGGTGTTTGGCAGCTGCCATCCAAAAATGTCATGAATCACAATCACAGCTTTGTCTGTGCTGTGGGAGGGCTTGTTGATGTAGGCCTTGATGTGCCCAACAGAAATTTCTTGCCCGTGTCCTTCATATTCAAATTTGTCTCCAATATCACATGGACATGGTTTTTCTTCATTAGCCATCTGTAAAGTTTAAAGATGCATAAAGGTTAATGTAACTAAATTTTAATAGAAATATGTCTGTATACTCTACAGTTGCTGCAGGTGGTTGTTGGAGTCTGCGCGACTGCTCTGTGATGCATAGAGTCAGATAAAACATATCAGATACATCAAAATTCTCAAAAGATCAACTCACAGATTCCAAGAGAAATTGCTGATTTTTAACTACTGCCACCATAAATGGCACAATGATTTTCTTGGCACTGTGCTTTTAACTTTTCTTAAAGAAATCTTAGTGGCTTGCACCTTAAATCTCTTTCTGTGAATGGAAAAGTGTTCA
This sequence comes from Podarcis filfolensis, assembly GCF_964270895.1. NCBI lineage: Eukaryota > Metazoa > Chordata > Lepidosauria > Squamata > Lacertidae > Podarcis > Podarcis filfolensis. The sequence continues at coordinate 10,991,269 of NC_139603.1, forward strand.
CGTTCACGGAATGAGGCTCCCCCCATCTCCCCTTTGTTGTCTCTTGCAACCTTTGTTAATTAGGTCTTCTTTAAACTTATTATCTGGGTTCTGGGGTCCTATATGGAAGGAACAGTTCCACTTATTGTATGAACCAAAGTTTGGTTTCAGGAAACCGTGATGATGATCATATGCCTAAGTCAAAGGCTGGGGGAGCAGAAAAACATCCTTGAACACATGAATCATTCTTCCTAACACACAAAAATCCTAGATTTTTCTTACGCTTGTTTCTTTCCCCCTTTTTTATTTTTCCTACTCCTAATGGGTTGTTTTTGCTCAGGAATCTTCCAATGGAAACCTCACTGGAGTGATATGGACCTTTGATTCATTATTCCACAAAGCCCTAACATTTTACTTTAAAATCTTAAGTACCTTTTCCTATGTTGTTTTAGAATATAAGAATGCCTTTATCGTATCATGATTTTTTCCTTGGTACTTTTGCTCTTTAATTACCTGGACTGGAGGGAGGATGCAAGGAAAATAATTGCTTTCTTATATACCTTAAGCAGCTAATGCAAATATCTTTATATTTTTTCTACCTAGTGCTTATAATGGACTCGTAATGGTTTCATTTATTCATGTAATTCGTGTTATATAATTCTATTACTTCTATATCAATTACTATTTTAAATGCAAATTTATTATTTTTCACCATTTGTCACTTGTTTGTAGATAAATTTCTAATTCACTTTCTTTTGGTATGGTTCTGGCTTTTTGGTCACTATCCATATGCTCATTGGAGTCAATTAATATAGTTTGAATTTAAGACCTGTTTTTCCACACAGGTTTGGGGACCCTTGGGAATTGTTTCTGTTGGCTAGAAATGTAAGGAAAGAGGGTGAAAATGTGAATGGAAGTCCTGCCAATGTGCATAAAGTGAGCGGCAATCCTAAGATTGCAGAAATGTACTGCTGAATTCAGTGGGGGTTACTGGCAAGTACTTACAGCCTAAATCATACCAAAGGTAGCAAGAGGCCAGGGGAAACATGACAACTGTTATGCAATCTGGGATGACTTTATTGATTATGCAAACCATGAGGCATATGGTAGAACAGTGCCTATGGTCTTTAGCGCAGTTTGGCATTCATGAAGCACATATTTTAATCACTATTTTTTTCTCCTTTCCTCATGCCTTTGTATAAAACCCTGCATACCAGAATGGCTGCTGATGCAATCTATCTTTTTCTTTGTGGCCAACAATGGATATTCCTATGCATCATTTAATGTTAAGATTGTGATGGTTTTAGCATATACACTTCAGCAAAGCTCTGTTGGTGTACTTGGGGATGACTCTCTGATGGTAGTTGTTTCATTTTTCATTTTGATTTTCTGTAATTGTGTAACTGTTCCGTGAAAGTAAATACAGTAATACTTCATGTTACATCCGCTTCATGTTACGTTCTTTCAGGTTACGTCCCGCAGCGACCCGGAAGTACCAGAAAGGGTTACTTCCGGGTTTCACCACTCACACATGTACAGAAGCGCAAAATGACGCCACGCGCATGCACAGAAGTGGTGAATCGCAACCCGCACATGCGCAGACGCGCTGCTGCAGGTTGCGTTCTTTTCATGTTGCGAACGGGCCTCCGGAACAGATCTCGTTCGCAACCAGAGGTACCACTCTGTCTGTGTGTTTTGTGTGTGTGTGTGTGTGTGTGTGTGTGTGTGTTAAAGAAGTCAGAGAGGCTAAAGTGCAGAATCGAATTATTTATCTTTGCAGCTTGTTCATGGCAACAATGGAACAGCTATTAATGAATAACCCAATATCTTGTTTGTGCTGGTCCCATGATGTCCTTGTGATAATTTTAATCTCTTCGCAGACATGGTATTTTCTCACACAGTTAACAGTCACCAAACAACATTTCTTGGGGTTTCTCCATAGTGTTCAGAATTCTTTATGTCTTTGCACAGGGGTCAGCAAACTTTTTCAGCAGTGGGCCGGTCCACTGTCCCTCAGACCTTGTGGGAGGCCGGACTATAATTTGAAGGAAAAAAATGAACACATTCCTATGCCCCACAAATAACCCAGAGATGCATTTTAAATAAAATCACACATTCTACTCATGTAAAAACACGCTGATTCCCAGACCGTCTGTGGGCCAGATATAGAATAGGCGACTGGGCCAGATTCGGCCCCCGGGCCTTAGTTTGCCTACCCATGTGTTTGCACATTGATTTTGGGAAGTATACTGGAGCCCTTCCACCAACCTTAAAATGGGTAGTACCGACATGCAATGAGAAAAATGGGACCCCTAGCTGGGAAAGATGGTGCATCAGATGCTGTTGCAAAAGCCCCCAGCTACTCTTATTATTACAGAATGCTTCATCGTGTGGCCACAAGTTAAGTCTGGGGCCAGGGCAGGGGCTACAGTCCAGATCTAGCTCCAGAGGGTGGCAAGTCTGGGCATTTGCTCCACCTCAACAGCGATATAATTTTCGCTTTGCAGAAGAGTTCCCAAAAATGTCAGGATCTATGTGAGATAATAAGGGACGCGGGTGGCGCTGTGGGTTAAACCACAGAGCCTAGGGCTTTCCAATCAGAAGGTCGGCGGTTCGAATCCCCGCGACGGGGTGAGCTCCCGTTGCTCGGTCCCTGCTCCTGCCAACCTAGCAGTTCGAAAGCACGTCAAAGTGCAAGTAGATAAATAGGTACCGCTCCCGCGGGAAGGTAAACGGCATTGCCGTGTGCTGCTCTGGTTTTGCCAGAAGCGGCTTAGTCATGCTGGCCACATGACCTGGAAGCTGTACGTCGGCTGCCTCGGCCAATAAAGCGAGATGCGCACCGCAACCCCAGAGTCGACCATGACTGGACCTAATGGTCAGGGCTCCCTTTACCTTTTTATGTGAGATAATGCATGGCCTCCATGCTTGCCTTTTTTACAGTTAAGGAAGCTCATTGAAAATTCCAAGTCCGTGGGTTGCCAAAATCCTGGAACTGGCGCTGCGTCTCTCTGCCAATAGCGCTACACATTTTGAAATAGATGTGGGTAAATCGAACCTTACTAAAAGTGCAGGAGAACTGATGAGCAAGCTGTTGCCGTCAGTTATTTTTATCAAGGCACCATACACTCATGAAGGCATCTCTGCCTCCCTCCCACTCAACTTCCTGCAGAAAACACTTTGGCATATCACGCTGGGACTCTTACGTACCTGGAATTCCAAAGTTCTCCGTTTTCTTTTCTTCTGGGAGGTTAGAAAGGGCTATTTCCCAAAGCTGTGAAAGATTTTTAAAAGGGAAAAGAAATCAGCTTGTCTGCTAACGGGTGCTGCAGCTTCTCCCACACAGCTTCCCTGAGTGGGCCTGCTGCAGCCTTCATGTGAAAGAAAAAAGAGTTTGCTTATTACAAAACAGCACCAGAGGTGACCCAGAATAACCCAGCTAGGAAGTGGGAGGAGGCTTGAACTCCTCCTCCTCTGATCTTCCAATCGTGCTTCTTTAGCATACAGTAGTCTTCTCTGTTTCCTTATTTATTCCTAACCCATTCAACTGTGCACACGAAACGTAAAAAACAACATCTTGCCACAGCTCTGCTGTTTTTGCTGTTAAAAAAAATCTACTTTATTCTATCTCACTAGTTACTAGTTACTCACTAGTACTTTATTCTATCTCATTAGTTGTGAACATGTGTATGAACTTAACAGTGCTTAGCTTATTTTTTTAGTTGCTATTCTGCTCATGTTAATATTGTTTTATAGATTATAAATGCCACATTGATTTGTTAACCATATAACCTTTGCTGCAATTGTGATGTATAGCTTATTTTTTAAGTTGCCATTTTGTTAATAGGGTTTTATAAATTGTGATTGTTCCATTGAGGAGTTGTTAACTACTTTATATGATTCATGCTGTATTTGTGATGTTCTTTATGTTTTATTATGTTATTGTTATTTATCATTTGCTTTGAGATTCATTGGAATGAAAAGCGGCATAGAAATGAGATAAATCCAATCAAACAAATCATTAATTAACAATTGCTTAAAATATATATTCATTACACATCATTCACACACTAGAGTACAAATGTTGGTAATCAACAGTTAGTGCCCTCCCAACATTTGGTAGTTCGTAGCTCCCTTTGTAGTTATAACCTGCACTTTACCATGCAGTCTCAAGTTGGGTTAAAGGTAAAGGTAAAGGGACCCCTGACCATTAGGTCCAGTCGTGGCCGACTCTGGGGTTGCGGTGCTCATCTCGCTTTATTGGCCGAGGGAGCCGGCGTACAGCTTCTGGGTTATGTGGCCAGCATGACTAAGCCGCTTCTGGCGAACCAGAGCAGTGCACGGAAACGCCGTTCACCTTCCCGCCGGAGTGGTACCTATTTATCTACTTGTACTTCGTGCTTTCAAACTGCTAGGTTGGCAGGAGCAGGGACCGAGCAACGGGAGCTCACCCTGTCACGGGGATTCGAACCGCCAACCTTTTGATTGGAAAGCCCTAGGCTCTGTGGTTTAACCCACAGCGCCACCCACATTCCCAAGTTGGGTTACATACAGCTAATATCAGGCATAGGCAAACTTGGCCCTCCAGATTCCCACAATTCCCATCATCCCTGACCACTTTTCCTGTTAGCTAGGGATGATGGGAGTTGTAGTCCCAAAACATCTGGAGGGCTGAGTTTGCCTATGCCTGGCTAAAATGCAAGTAAACCACATAGTGCACAACAACTCTAAATGATCAGTTACACCCAGTACTATTTTTATAGAAAAAGAGGTGCCAGAACACCGCCCTTGTTCTCTTAGAATGGAAATGGTGCCCACCTGAGAGATGCCAGAACTGAGTTCCGGTGAGCGCCGGATGAAAATAAGGCCTGGTTACACCATATCATGCAAACCAAACAAGCAGCCACATTTCAGAGGAAGTGATTCTCTCAATTCACCACCACCCAAAGTCTGTGCAAAAAGGTGCATCTTGGTCTGCCAACAAAACATATTTAATGACAGGATGAGACACACCTTGGAGAGCGCATTCCACAACATTGAGCGCCACCACAAAGAAGGTCCTGTCTTACACAAGGTGGTAGAATCACCATGTTGCAATGTAGGAGGAAGCATTCTTTGAGATATTTGGGGTCTAAGTTGTTCGGGGCTTTATATGTCCCTGTAAGCACTTGAATTAGGCTTGGAAGCACAAAGACAACCACCTCAGAACTTTAAGAATTGGTGTAATACCTACTACACCTGACGATACCCTGGCTGCTGCAGATTTGTTGCAGATACAGCAGGTGTTTTCAGGTTTGGTGGTTCATACGTTGAAGAAAACGTTATGACAGTTATTTTGGGAGGTGTACATAAGTTATATGATATATATTATATTTATTTTAGTATTCCATACATCTGAGAAGGGAGGATATGGATTTTAATTCCGCGAAATGCAAAGATGCTATTTATTAGGTGTGTGCAGAGGTCTCAAGGTTCATCTTGAATTTAAAAAAATAATAATTGTGAGTTGCTCTGTGCAATCTTTCCACCCAAGTCTAGGCTTGTCCACACCAAGGTGCAACGTGTAATTGAAGTTGCCTCTGTCTCAATCTAATCAGCGTGGTCCATACAATGTCGCCCTCCTTCACTGCTAACACGCTCACTTTCTAAAATCTGTAAAGTTTAAAAAAGACCCTTTCATAATCACTCCAATCCCAGGGATGGACCCTTTGTAGCTCTGTTGTTCAGTATCTTGTTCTGGAATCAATTCTGGTGTTCATAAGAGAATGGAGATCATGCTTCATCCGCATAGCTGTCAACTTACAGATTTGAAAATAAGGGACCAGCAGCCTCGAAAATAAGGAATCAGCAGCCAAAATAAGGGATTTTCTGGGCACAGGTATGTTCAACTTCTGAGCCCCTCCGAGCCAAAGGCAGAAAGCCCAGCCAGCAGCCAAACAAAGCCTCAAGAGGTAGTTCCCACAGTGCAGCAACCCGGCAAAGGGGATGCAGCAAGGAAACCCACCATCACCTCTCCGCTGGGAAGCGCTGAGCAAAGGCGAGTCCCCAGGCAACGCGGCTGATTTGATCGGCACAAGGCATGCAAGCTCCACCCCCCAGTCGTTCTTAGACTCCTTATTGGGTGAGCAACACAGCCAAGCAACACAGTTGGAGCCTCCCTCCTCCCTGGCCAGCAGGGAGGAAGGGAGAGGAGTTGCTTCCTTTGAAACCCGGGAAATTTAAGGGACATCATCAATAAGGGACAGCAGCAGGACACGGTGCTGAGATAAGGGAGTTTCCCGCCAAATAAGGGACGGTTGACAGCTATGTTCATCTGCTGTGAGTCTCCTATCAGCTGTTGGGTGGGTGAAGCTTTGTCTGCTGGTTGGGCTGCTCCTCACGGGGTGTTCATGTGGGAGTGGGGAGAGGAACCTTTGTGGATCCACTGGGACCCTCCTCTCTTCTATCTGATATTGGGTGGGAGAGGGTTTGCCCACTGGATTGGCTGCATGCTCATGTGAGCAGTGGATCCTTGCAGAAAGCAGGAAACAGATTTCCTCCCCTGGCATTGGCTGTTGGGCAGGAGAGCCCTTAAGCACTGGATCAGCCACAACCACTAGTTCCCCATGAGGTAATCAAGCCAATCCCTGCAGGAAGCATGAAATATACTCGGAGTCGAGAGTGGATTTAATGCTCTTTATTCAGCTCATTGTGGGAGGAGGAATGAAAGTTTCCCCAAAGTATCTGCTTTATATACATTATTTACACAATGGGCTGCACGTGATTGGCTAATTCTGGAATTCTCCTGTAGGCCAATCAGGTTGTGGATTCACTTCCATCTGGAGCTGGATTGGGTGGCTCCTGCAGACCAATCATACTGCTGCATTGTTCTAGGACCAATCAGACTGCTGCCTTTTGGATCCTATTCAACTCAGTACATAACAAAGCAGTTAAGCAGTTCAGTCTGCCGACCTGTCAGATGACCGGCAATGGCGGCAAGGGAATGAGGTGTGGATGCAAAACAGCATATTAGACCTCTCTTTATTTATTTATTTCACATATATGCTTATCAGGTCTGAACTGGCAGTGACTGATCAGGAATGAGACCTTGGAGTTGTAAGTAGATAGAAGATGTCAACCCAGCGGCAGCTCTGAAGAAAAACAGATTCCACGCCAGGGGTCGTTAGGAAAGGAAGAGAAAACAAAACTGCCGGTATCATCAGGCCATTATACAAATCTGTGGCAAAACTTGCATTTGGAATACTGTGCACTGTCCTGGTTGCCTTAAATAATGTAGTTGGAAGATTCAGGTAAGGTGAATCAGGTGAAGACATCTCCACACCCTCCCTGGTGTATACAGCAATGTAGAAATGTGATTTGAAACTCGGTGTGAGTGTATGGGAAACAACCTTATTCCATTTCAAGCTGTACATAGCCTAAGGCCCAAAATATGGCTAGTATATAATGCATTTTCAGATCCTGAACATTTTTATTTTCGGGGGGTGGGAAGGAAATGGAACACATAAAATGGGGAAAAAGAAGTTTTAATGCAGCCTTAGAATATAAAGTTCATTATAAGGCATTCACACTTCCAATACCGAATGCTCGTATCTTTGTGTGCTGGACAATGATTTCAAGGACCTTCCATTATAAATATTTCATAATTTATTACTGAAAGTTCTCTAAAGTATATATTCTTTTTTCTCTGATAGATAGCACCACAATCTATAAATATTTTAGGGGGAGGGGAGAAACTGCATTTTTTTGGTGGGGGGGGCGAGGAAATAAAGCGACATATTCAAATTTCAAAGCATAATGTATCTGTTCAGCCAGTCAATCATATCCATTCTTGCCTCCTCTATGTAAGGCTGATCTTCAGGCTTCATGTCGTCAGGCTTTAACTGAGCAAAGCCATGTTCTTGTCCAGGATAGACTTTGACTTTAAAGGGCACTCTACAGTATTCTGCCAGTTTTCCCTCCAGCAAAGTGACCTGTAACATACAATAAATTTCATTAGATATCTACAAAAGTTAAGAATCAAAACTTCCAAATTTGCTCCCTTTTAATCTGAATTCCTTCAAGATTTTTCTTTAAATCTAGTGTTGCCATAACTACAATTAAGCAATAATAAATTATACCATGCCAGAGTGCAATTATTAAAAAAAATTTAAATAAAAAAATCCACCATTTTAATGCCAACGCACCCAAAGCAGTTTACAACTTTAATATACTAAAACAAATAAACAATATAAAATGCGAACTTTGCCCAGGGATGGGGTGGAAGAGGTGGAAGATAAAGACAGTCTCACTGGAGTAGACCAAATGTTGTATTTGCCTGCCTGCCTGCCTGCCTTCCTGCCAGCCTGCCTCCCTCTCTTATTCTTTTCCACCTGTATCAAGTATGGTTAGTCTTTCATTCTCTGCCCTGCTCCTTTAACACACCAGTATGCTTCCTTTTCCATTTGTGGCAATGCTTCTTCTTGTCATAAACAGATGCAAAATAATATTAAATCAGAAAAATAGTGCTAAGCACATAGAGGCTGCCTGTCCCTCATTACAGAAGACTTGCAGCTTGTACTCAAGAGGCAATTTCAAGCATCAAGGAAATTTGAATCGGAAGACAATGGACGCTAAGCTGGAAAGGAGCAGTGGTTGTGGTCCAGCATGGCTGTGGTGGTATTGGGCGGTCTTCCAGCTTTGGCACAGCCACTTCCTCCTCCACTGGCTGCGCTCGCAGCTGGGTGGTTGCAACCAATTGCAGGAGAGCTATAAAAGCCAGCTATACCCAATAATAATAATAATAATAATAATAATAATAATAATAATAATAATTTGTTATTTGTACCCCGCCCATCTGGCTGGGTTTCCCCAGCCACTCTGGGTGGCTTCCAACAAAGATTAAAAATACATTAAAATGTCACACATTAAAAACTTCCCTGAACAGGGCTGCTTTCAGATGTCTTCTAAATGTCAGGCAGTTGTTTATCTCTTTGACATCTGATGGGAGGGCGTTCTGCAGGACAGGCGCCACTACCGAGAAGGCCCTCTGCCTGGTTCCCTGTGGCTTTGCTTCTCGCAGTGAGGGAACCGCCAGAAGGCCTTCAGCGCTGGACCTCAGCGTCCGGGCAGAATGATGGGGGTGGAGACGCTCCTTCAGGTATACAGGACCGAGGCCGTTTAGGGCTTTAAAGGTCAACACCAACACTTTGTATTGCGCTCGGAAGAGTACTGGGTGTCAATGTAGGTCTTTCAAGACCAGTATTATGTGGTCTTGGCGGTCGCCCCCAGTCACCAGTCTAGCTGCCACATTCTGGATTAGTTGTAGTTACCCAAGCCTAAGTCTCAGCTGATGTTGGATACACTACACTACACTTACGGGCCATAGCATTCCCAAAATGGTGATTTTGGAGGGGTCACTCCAATTTGATGTATTGTCCTTAACCTTGTCAAATAATCTACCAGTAGAAAGGGTTGGTTGATTCAGGATATGCACCCGACGTCTGCGCCAAAACCTCCTGACACCTGTGATTAATAAAGCCGTAGCCTGTTTAAATCCCAAGTACAGATAGGTAGCCGTGTTGGTCTGCCATAGTCAAAACAAAACAAAAAAAATTCCTTCCAGTAGCACCTTAAAGACCAACTAAGTTAGTTCTTGGTATGAGCTTTCGTGTGCATGGTATCTGAAGAAGTGTGCATGCACACGAAAGCTCATACCAAGAACTAACTTAGTTGGTCTTTAAGGTGCTACTGGAAGGAAAAGAAATTTTTTTGTTTTAAATCCCAAGTGATTGTTTTGTGTTTATTGTAATGTCACCATGCCTTGGCCCCTCTGCCAGAGACTTTACTGTGCGATAGCTTACCTGATCAGAAGAAATGGTGTGATCTTTTCCACCAAACATGAAAAAGGTAGGATTCAGCAAATTATACCTACTTTCAGAGTCTCTGATGATTCCTAAAACATATTTAAAGAAAGAGGTTAAATCAAGTAGTATGTTCTTCAAGGTCAATAGAGAACAAAGGCTTCTATTTACTTCAGTGGTATGTATCTCTCATCCGTTCTTTCTCATGTTCTCAAGGGCAGTAGTTAAAAAACAATAATGCCCCCTCAGCTTAATTAGCAGTGTTATAGGTAATGATTTGTGCCATTATAGCAATCAAATGCCAGGAAAATCCTATATTTTCCTTGTAGGATAATTTTTACTGTTTGATGGCTGAGGTCCCAGATAAGAGGCACACTTGAAAGAAAAAGTTTATTGAGTTAGCGTGTTTAGCGACTAATCACTGTTTGTTGCAAATCAGCAAAACTGGCTCATATGTGATGCTAAACTGAACTTCTGTGAAAGTGAAACTCAACTCAACCAAACTTCCCTCCAGACATGTGGAAGAAAAAAAAGAGGTGTTGTGGGCCGAACCCTATGGAACTCCCTGCCACAAGAAGTTAGGCAGGCACAAAGGATTGCATCCTTATTCCCTCTGTTTGAACAGTGAAAGAACGAAGCATATGTTGCTGAAATAAATAGCCATCATGAATGCTGCAGCTCATCCTTACACAGACTTAGACTATAAATGTTTCAATGCACAAAAACATATGAGCCTGCTCAAGTTTACAAACATTTGTCATTACCATAGAGGGATACCCCAGCTTGAAAATCAGGATTTCTCAACATCAAGTGATGTACAGCCATTCCACCCCAAGAAAATCCAATGACACCGATTTTCTTTGCATTGTACTGCTCCTTAAGATACTTCATGAAAATAGCAGCTGTCCTACAACATATGAACAAAATGGAACCAAGACGTCTACATACACATTAAAAAAAATTGCAATATTATCAAAACTTGCTTCCCCACCTTCACCTGCTGTTAAAAAAGCACTGACCCACTCAGGAAGATGCCCGGTTATCAGAGGGCCATTAAATTATGGGAACTGATTTTAAATGAAATCGTTTGCTTTGAATGGTACATGCCCTTTGAAAAGTGTGGGCTTGCCCACAACTGGCGACCAAGAGAGGCACCATTTGGAATTTTATAGAAGTACTTAATAAATGCTTAATTTCTCTATGAAAATGGATATCTGGTGCTATTCCTCATTTTTTTACACACTTGTAAGAGGAACAACTGAACATGGAAGAGTGACAAAGATTGATAATACTAAAATGAATGTCAAAAGAATGTGTAAACCATGAAGGGGAGTTAATAAGTCTGTTAAGGAATTACAGAGGTGGGGCGTGTCGAATTATAGCAACACACAGGGTGCTGCTGAAATTTGAGAGCCTCAAGTCTGCCACTGTTTAGCCTAAAATCCTATGCAGATTTTCTTGGATGTACCGGTAAGTTCCATTGATCTCTACAGGATTAACTTCTGAATAAGTATGATTAGGATCATACTGCATAGGTCAATCAATACAGACCCTCCAAGGGATGTCCCTGATTTAGAGAAGCCCTCCAAGTTTCTGATTTGATCCTGGAATGTCCCACTTTTCTTTAGAATGTCCCTATTTTCATTGGAGAAATATTAGAGGGTATGGCGTTATCAGACTCCTGAGTTGTCTGAAGGCAATCCTGTATAGGGAAGGGTTATCCGACTCCTGAGTTGTCTGAAGGCAATCCTGTATAGGGAAGGGTTTTTTAATTTTTTTTGTGCTTTTATATATGCTGGAAGCTGCCCAGAGTGGCCGGGGCAACCCAGTAAGATGTGTGGAGTATTAATAGTTAAATTATCATTGTGGAATGGGACATCCCTATTTTCATCGGAGAAATGTTGGAAGGTATGTCAATGCCCCTCCCAAAATTCCATTCTCCTGTCGATGCTGAATTAACCTTATGTTAGCTACATCGATTAGTTATAGCTTTGGAATAAATGTTAGTCTTACTTGTCCACCTTCGTAGGATCTCGGTGCTTTAACCAGTCCGCAAAATTCTGCCAACGATCAGTAGTTTTCCATGGTTCTTTTCCCAGGAAGAAATCTGGGCATATGGTTCTGTATGGAATAGCAGACAGATGTTACCTATGACCTGTTCAGCTCCCTATTAAAAAAATATGTCATTTTAAGTCTGTGCATAGAGATTGGAGCACAGGAAAGTTTTTCCCTTATCTCTCCAGTGACAATCTTGCAAAAACTCCCTCCCTGTGTGCTGTGATTGGCGATAATGAAATCATTTTCATCGACACCACCTTAGATCATTGTGGCATCCAGCCAACATTCATCCAATGTACAGCAGTTAAGAATTCACATATTAAAGGCACTTATTTTCATGAAGTTGTTTTAACCTCTAGAGTGTTTGTGCTTCAGGTTCTTATTCTAGATCATTACACAATTGGTGTGTGACTTGCACTTGCAATAGTTCCATATCCAGGAAAAGAAGAGGCACAGTCACAGTTCAATGACACATTCCAGCAAGGCGAAAGGACTCAATGAAAGGACAGGGCAGAAAGCTTTTGGCCTAGGGAGGATGTCTGGTCTAGGAAGTGTCCCAAGGGACGGGCAAAATAATAATAATACCCCAATCCTGCGTGCACTGTCTGTAGGCAGGTCCACTCTGAGACCCAGAGAGGCCTGGGCCACTTCTACCTTTTGAGGCCCATAGTCAAAATAATAATTCAAAAAATGACAACACAAAAACAAAAGAAGGCACTGAAAAAGGAGTGGTTCATATATATTATCAGTTGATTTGTGGCATAAGAGCAGATACATTTTTATTAATACAGTGGAACCTCGGTTGTCGAACGTAATCCGTTCTGGAGCACTGTTCAACTTCCAAAACGTTTGACAGCTGAGATGCAATTGCCGGTCGGCAAACTCCTTTTAAAAAATGGAGAAATGCACCTCGGAAGCTGTTTGACTTCCAAGGCGCGTTCGAAAACGGAAAGCATTCACTTCCGGGTTGTTGGCATTCAGGTTTCGAATTGTTCAGCTTCCGAAGCGTGCGACAACCGAGGTTCCACTGTATGAATGAACATTTTACATTCTTTAATATGACACCACACCATCTGTATCAATTAACAAATTTGCACTTCTAAGCTGAGAAGGTGTGTTGCGTGTTGCTCCAGTGCACATAAAAACAAGTTGTGAAACTTGCCGAATGCCAAAAAAATGAGGGCCCTGTTGATAAGGCCCTCCTGAGTCACCCTTCGATTCACCTGTTGCTAAACCCTTCATATCTAGACTCTGCAGCTAACTCAGTGCTTTGCTATATGTTTAGCATGGATATTAGTAGTCTAGTAGTTATTGGGGGAAACATTCTCAGTGGGACCCCTTCACCCAGAAGAGCATATAAACAGAGAGCTCCCTCACAGTATCTTTGGACTTTTTGCATACCCTGTGCTAGGTGAAAACAGTGTTGTGGTGGTGTTTGAAGTGGACCTTTGCTGGTCAAGGCCCCCAGCAAAGCCCAGCTTCACCACCAACTGGAACTCACTTTCTCTGAGGAAGGGACAGGATTATGCAGCACTGCTATGAAAAGCCCTGCCGAACCCTGATGTAAACAAAAATCTGCCCTTTTCCCTTATGGGGTATCCAAGAGCCCATATAGAGTCCTTACATAGGTTCCCTATTGGTAGGAGAAAATAACAGAGGCCAACCAGAGAAGCAAAGCAGCTAGTAAGCCTGATCTTTATTGATCTGTTGCAACAGGGTCCTCACTCACCACATCGCAGGAGGGAGGTGGAACCCCGAACAATGGCGCACAAGGCCTTATATATATAGACATTTTAAATTCCCTGCCCTGGAGCTCAAGACCACCCCTCCATACATCATACATACATCACAGAAGGGGTGTAACCTAAGACCACCCCCCATATACATCATACCTACATCACAGAAAAGGCGGTCTAAAACAGAAATTTGCATGTTGTTTTTCTCCTGTCTCTGTTTATCTCCTGTCTGGCAGGTTACTTGATTGGATTGCCTGGGAAGCCTGGCTAGTCTTTTGTAATGATAAATACTTAGTTCCTGGGCCAGGTCACAGGCTCACACCCTATTAATATCTTAAATGTGCCCTTAAGACAGGAATGTGCCCTTAAGACAAGATTTGTGAGGAAAGAGACAGTGGGGAGGTTTCCCACTTTGACCTTGCAGAAAAAAACATTTGCTCAGTTTAGGAATCAAAATGGTTTCAGGTCGGTCTTCCTGTGCTGATCTATGTACGTGCTTGGTTGGTACACTTATGAACATTACCATATATCAAGACCACAAAATTCCTATCTCAACCCATCAAATTTTTTTATTTGTAAGCCATTTTATTTCCAGATCCACTGTGAACTTAAGATAAAACAATGCATTAAGTGCCTCCATTTCAGGTAATATTTCTTAATGTACGTTTTTTAATGAGACTAATGCCTTTCAGGAAGACATTCAGACAAGAGGTGACGGATAACTTTTCTGTATGAAAATCACAAGTTAGGTCAAATTTCTGGCCTTGCAACCATAATGTAGAGATAGAGGAAGGTTAAAAAGAACCAATTGCTCACATGTATCCTTTAGCTGCGATGATATCAGCAACGTATTTGGTATCCGGGAATTGCCATCCATATATGTCGTGAATCACAATCACAGCTTTGTCCGTGTTGGAAGGAGGTTGGCAAACATATGCTTTGATGTTATCAACTTGCACGTCTTGGCCACGCTCCTTGTAAGTGCTTCTTCTTCCAACATCATACTGGAAAGGTAAATCCTGACTAGTCATTACAAAAAACTGAAATGCAAACCAAATGTAATTAGTCAAATATAAACAAAAAGAAGCTATTGTTAAAAAACCGAAAATGACCCACACGGAGCAACAGAAATATAGTGCTGCACGCCACCCTAATCTCTTGAGCGGTGTGAAATTCCAGGGGTTCCAGGATTTGTGTTTCCTAGCTGTGGTAGCTTTATGACATATGGTTTATTTACACATACAGTTGCAATCAAAATTATTCAACCCCCATTGCAAATCAGGTTTGTTATCAAAATTTGCAGACTTTCAGCTGTTGGCAATGAGCAATTGAAATAGCTCAACACAATAGATGCTTCAAGTGGTTTCCCCAAATTCAGCTGAAATTGCGACTTATACTGGCTTCTCCAGTCTAACTACCGTATTTACTCGAATGTAACGCACACCTTTTTTGTCCAAATGACTTCAAAAAATTAGAGTGCGCATTAGATTTGATAACACATTTACATTTGCCAGCAAATACATTTTTTGTTTCGGTGTTTTGAAAATCGAGATGCCCATTAGAATTGATGACACGTTCAGTTCACGTAAATATGGTATTATTTAACCCCCTGAATAGAACCCCTCACAACAGCACAAATACAACAGGTGTCGTCAGTGTTTTTCTTTCTAGAAAAATAGGTTCCAGTACTCACCAGGAAGTTGTCACAGTAAGTGCCACACTTTTTAACAACAACAAAAAGAGGTGCTGGTACTGAGTACCCTTGAGTACCTGCTGAGAGAAAAAAAAAACACTGGGTGTTTTCTCAAGCACATCTGATGAAACTAATCAAGGGCTTCATTAGATTGGAAAAAAAGAAGAAAGCACAGTATGGGAAACAGAAGTAAGTTCAGACCAAAGTGCCAAGGATAAATTTAAAGGGACAGCTTGAATACTGTGCCAGCAGCAACTCATGTAAAAGTTAAAAGTGAGGAAGGGGGTTGTTTTTTAAAGCCTCCTTCTTTGCAGCATAGTTCCATACACACACCAATATTAAAATAAAGATTACTAGTAGTTGTAGTGATTGTGAAAATTGATGAAAGTAAGTTCCAGCGTCTTTGAAGTATACAAACTGGGAACAGACAGAATGAATAACAGAATAATAAATAATAATACTAAATTTTTATTTATACCCCGCCCTTCCCGGTTTAAAAACGAGGCTCAGGGCGGCTAACAGCAAATATAAAACATTGATTAAAATGTGGCTTAAAAACAGCATAAAATGCAACATAAAATGCAGCATCAATATCAATAAAAATTCAGGGGTCATTTTTTTGGGGTGGGGGAACCCAGTCAGTAGACATTAAATGATCACCAGGCCTAACTGGCCAAGTTGGTACTACTAGGGCCAGCAAGGAGTCCAGGGAGGAATTTAAGGTTTCTTCATAGAAGAGGAAAGGGAAAAGGGAATAGAGGATCAGGCTAATTCAAATTGAAGGCCAGGTGGAATAGCTCTGTCTTACAGGCCCTGCGGAAGGAGATCAAGTCCTGCAGAAAACTGTAGTTGAAAATTGACATGCCAACCAGAGGGCATGTTGAGTGGGTGGCCAGAGGACAGGGTGCATCAAAGCGGCAATGCTTGAAAAAACATTGCACTTTAATAAGACTGAAAGGTGGGGTCCCACTTCAAAGGCAGATGAGTGCTATTAAGCAAATGATGAAAACATGGTAATTGTCAATTCAGCTGACTCCAGACAGCAGGCCTGATGTAAGAGACCTTAGTGAAAACGTTGTTGTAATCTGCGCTAATAATAATTTGAACACTGAATACCTTGGAATTCATACAAATTGCTGACTAGGAATATGGGGAAAGGCATATATCTCCAATTAAGAGAGGCATATGCTGGAAGCAGGCCTGTCCATACATCATTATTGATGGCTAGTTGCTACATTCTTGCAGTTAATTGTTTTTGCAATCGTAATAGTTGCCATTAGAAGCATCTTGTTGTTGTTGTTGTTGTTGTTGTTGTTGTTGTTGTTGTTGTTGTTGTTGTTGTTGTTGTTATTCAAATTATTTACCTGCAGGTCTTAGGGTGGTTCACAACATAAAAGCATAGCTGTCAACGTTTCCCTTTTTTAAAGGGAAATTCCCTTATTCCGAATAGGATTCCTTGCAAGAAAAGGGAAAAGTTGACAGCTATGCATAAAAGCATAATGTAGAACCCTCGATAATCCCCCACTCTGCAACACATTTTAAAAGGGCATTGGATGTCAATCAGCCAAAGGTAAAAGTAAAGGGAACCCTGACCGTTAAGTCCAGTCACGGACGACTCTGGGGTTGCGGCGCTCATCTCGCTTTACTGGCTGAGGGAGCCGGCGTTTGTCCGCAGACAGCTTCTGGGTCATGTGGCCAGCATGACTAAGCTGCTTCTGGCGAACCAGAGCAGCGCACGGAAACACAGTTTACCTTCCCGCCGGAGCGGTACCTATTTATCTACTTGCACTTTGAGGTGCTTTCGAACTGCTAGGTTGGGAGGAGCAGGGACCGAGCAACGGGAGCTCACCCCGTCACGGGGATTCGAACTGCCGACCTTCTGATCGGCAAGCCCTAGGCTGTGTGGTTTAGACCACAGCGCCACCTGCGTCCACAATCAGCCAAAGACATGGTTAAAGAGGAACATTTTTGCCTGGCGCCTAAAGGTGTATAATGAAGGCATTAGGCGAACCTCCCCACAGACGGGGAGCCACTGCAGAGAAGACCCATTCTCATGTTGCCACACTATGGACCTCTCGTGGAAGAGGCAAACAAAGAAGACGATATGATGGTCTGGGTAGGTTCACATGGAGAGAAGCAATCCTTGAGGCTTTATAGGTCAAAACCAGCACTTTGAATTGGGCCCAGAAACTAATTGGCAGCCAGAGCAGTCTGTGAACAACAGCACTGTGAATAAGTGGAGATGGGCATCAATATGTTAACTAAGAAAATGAATCAGCAAAAACTGAGTAAACAAAAGTCATGCAGAAGATTGTCTTCTACCTGCCTTTGCTGGATTCATGTATTTGATGTACTTTCTAATGCTACAAATGGACATGGTAGATTCCTATGTGTACACATTCCGTGTAATTCTTTCCCCTCAAAATTAATGTGGAAATACGTTTATTAGTCATAAATGTCATTTAAATATAATGTCAAATGCACAGAAGCAAGTCAATGCAAGCATCTGCAATCATTTTATAAAAATCAGATTAACAACCATCTAATTTCAGGAATGGTCCTGATAAATGGCTGCTCAACCTTTAAATCGTTGAGAAAACTAAGACTAAAGTAAAGCCACTCAATAGTTGGGCCATGTTCTGAGACAGAGGAGAGTAGAATTTGGTCACTTATAATTCAATATCTAATAAATGTTGTGACCCACAACTACATTCTGCAGAGCAAATGCAACAACAATGAACGTGGTTTCTGTAGATAAAAAAACAATGCCACTTTGAACATTCCACAAGGGAAGTGCAATGAATATAGGGTGTATGGTGAATGAATGCATAACAATTGAACACTTACTGTGCTAAAAACAGATGGTCTGGCATAGAAGCCAACTCGGAGGGGCCGAGGTCTCTTTGCCTCCCCCGATAAATTATTTGAGGGGGCCAGGGCTCCCCCAAGTTGATAGACATTGCCACTGTGATCACGAACCCTCCAAGTGTCCCTATTTTCCAGGGACAGCCCCGGATTTACAGAGGCTGTCCTGGTTTCGAATTTGATCCCGGAATGTCCCACTTTTCCTTAGGACATCCCTATTTTAACTGGAGAAATGTGGGAGGGTATGGAGTTATGCCACTCATGAGCCAATGAGATAAATAACTCTACAACCTTTAGAAGACATCTGAAGGCAGCCCTGTATAGGGAAGTTTTTTTTAATATTTAATGTTTTATTATGTTTTATATATGTTGGGAGCCACCCAGAGTGGCTGGAGCAACCCAATCAGATGGGTGGGGAGGCCCAACCAGATGGGTGGGGTATAAATAATAAATTTATTATTATTATTATTATTATTATTATTATTATTATTATTATTTAGGACATTCCTGCTTTTATCAGAGAACTGTTAGAGGGTGTGTTTATGCAGGGTGGGGCTTACCTTGGCACCCCAATATTTAATTCTAGTTTAATCCTGGAAAGGCTCTTATATAATGGCAAGTCCCTGATTCATCAAAACAAGATTGCTGGTGCAATCATTTCCTCCACCATTTCCTCTTCCAGGATTTCCTCATTCTCACAGCCGACTAGCTTTGATGTGGTCTGCACTAAAGATCAAGCAGCTGGCGAGTTCAACAATTTCAGTGGAATCCTGTTTAGCCAGTGGGGCATTTGCATGAATCTTGCGTTGCCACCCTCATGGCAACCCTCCGTGTAGATGGAACTGGAAGCACCAAGTGTTCCTCCTCATTATTCCCAGAACCTTCCATCAGCAATTATTTGCCAGCAATGTTTGTCCTTCCCACCTACATGTCATGCTGGGGAACAAGGGTGGCAAATGTCTGTATTTTGGGGAGCGGCTCTGAACTGAAATTCAAAATGCCAGCATGAGGAAGAAGAAAATTCAGAACTGGGAAATTTATATGGACTTTTGTTGCTATGCTGTTTCTCGATACACATTCTTTTATCGCTGCTTGGTTTATTATTTTATGTGTGCTTTATTGGGCTCCTTTGGGGGAAAGGATGGGATGGAATTTGAATTAAGAATTGCAGCAGTAATAATTCCGAGCTGCCAGCTACTCATGCCTGGCACATTGTGCTGGTTTACAAGAGATGGGTGAAATAACCTAAGTACAGTGCTGGAGGACAACTTTGATTTAAGACACGATTTGCTTGCACCAGAAGGTCTTGTGCCATTCCGTAGTGTCATCTGACCTTCTGTATGTGTTTAGTCTTAGGGCAGAAGGTCAGGTGAATGCACAGAAGTCCAACTGGTTGAGCTGATCCCCCTGCACATTTTTATTCTCCCTGGCATGTCTACCAGCTCCACCTGGTATGCAGACTGAGATCCTACCTGCCCACAGACTGTCTTGCCAGAGTGGTGCATGCTCTAGTTATCTCCCGCTTGGACAACTGCAATGTGCTCTACGTGGGGCTACCTTTGAAAGTGACCCAGAAACTACAACTAATCCAGAATGTGGCAGCTAGACTGGTGACTGGGAGCGGCCGCTGGGACCATAAAACACTGGTCCTGAAAGACTTTCATTGGCTCCCAGTACATTTCTGAGCACAATTCAAAGTGTTGGTGTTAACCTTTAAAGCCCTAAACGGCCTCAGCCCAGAATACCTGAAGGAGCGTCTCTACCTCCATCGTTCAGCCCGGACAATGAGGTCCAGCTCTGAGGGCCTTCTGGTGATTCCCTCACTGCGAGGAGTGAGGTTACAGGGAACCAGACAGAGGGCCTTTTCGGTAGTGGTGCGCACCCTGTGGAACACCCTCCCATCAGATGTCAAGGAAATAAACAACTACTTGACTTTTAGAAAACACCTGAAGGCAGCCCTGTTTAGGGAAGTTTTTGATGTTTGATGTTTTATTGTGTTTCAATTTTATTGTGTTTTCAATATTCTATTGGGAGCCACCCAGAGTGGCTGGGGAAACCCAGCTAGATGGGTGGGTTATAAATAATAATAATAATAATTATATTATCACCATATAATATCTGAAAGGCCTCCAAATTAATCATAAATAAATTAACCAAAAAATAATAATACCCTAGTGAGGTTCACATATTGTGTTACTAAAAGCAATTTAATTAACTATAGCACACAGCATGCTTGTACAATAAAGCGACTGCACTTAAAGAAACATTTAAATTGTGGGTCATATGTATGAAGCAAGGGTGAAGAGAAAGAAAGATCTAAACCACCCAAATAGACTCCTATAAAACTAAATTAGACTCAGAGGCCTTAGTGCATTTTTCCAAAAGGAATTAAAAGCACATCTAAGTACTACAGTAGCCTGCCAGGCTTTCCTCGGGAAGTCTATTCCATAGTCAGTGTCATCACTGAGAAAAGTTGTTAGCCAGTGAAAAATATTGAAAAGGGGAGTCTCTGCAATTAGGGCAGTGCACAAGAGGAGTTTGGAATATTCAAGAAATTTGGTTGGGAAAAGCCCAGTTCCTAATCAGTTCCATTGCACCCTGTTTCATTTCAGCTATACACTGACATCAGGCTACAGATGAGCAGTTTTGGTTTCTCTCAATTTTCCCAATTAGTTCTCCACAATCTTATATCAGGAAGTCATATTGAAACTCAATCAGCATCTTCCAGCAATGTATGCAGTTTTGCCTAATATATTTATCATTTATTTCTAAACCGCTTTAATTTTCCAATGCTTAATAACCAATGCTCAGCTTGTACTATATAAAAACAATATATACACATTTTTGCGAAACATTTTCCTTGAATATAATGCATTTTTTTATGTTGAATAATATTTTATGTCCACTTTGCTGCAGTATATGCATTTTTGTACACATTGCTTGGCCACAGAACTGCATGGCAAAATTCAGAAAAGTGTGAATTTCGAAGGATGTCTGGGTTTCAGTTCTCATATTGTTTTGGAAAGAGCAAATTAGGGAGCTTTGCTTTCAAGTGAACTGAACCAAATTCCTCCCCTGTCCCTACATCTGACATCATAACTTCACAGCGTATGCACATTAATGATTAAATCCAATTATCCCTGCATGGTGGACAAATATTTTCATGCCCATTAAAAGGGAAATGGGCCAAAGAGCAGCAGATGATAACAGCTGTGTGATCCATATTTGAATCAACCTAGCTTGGGGCTATTCCAGCCTTTCCTTAAGCTTTTTTGTATTTATTCGGCTAGTCAAACTCTTTGCTGCCTCTTCCCTTTGTACTTCTATGCTTTTAGATGCTTTGAGTTCCCTCTAGTGGAAGAAAAAATGGGATAAAGGTATCTAGAACAAATAAGCACACAGCCAGCAGGTTTCTGGTATACAGTGCTTTCAGGTATAAACATCCCCACAATTCGAACCAATTTCTTGTTGCTCTCTCCTGAGTGAATCCAGCAAACAATCTGCTATCTTCTTTCCTACACCGGTTACAGTGCAAACTTATTTATGTGTCTTCTCCACAGAAGTTTGTTTCACTGAGTACACTGCGGCTTCTCTCCGGTAAATATTAATGGGATTGCAGCCTCAAACTGAAAAAGTCAGCTGTGTGAATTTCTTTCCCCATTGATCACAACTCAATGATATTTTCATTTATGAGCTTTATGACGTTCTTTTGCAGCGTATTTTCAGAACGTTTTTTTTATAGCTGTGTAGATCTAGCCTGTGTAGATCTAGCCTAGATCTAGTCATGCTGGCCACATGACCCGGAAGCTGTACGCCGGCTCCCTCGGCCAATAAAGCGAGATGAGCACCGCAACCCCAGAGTCGGCCACGACTGGACCTAATGGTCAGGGGTCCCTTTACCTTTACCTTTTTTAGATCTAGCCTTAGTATCCTTTAGCTGGGGTACTATTAGCATTAATTTTTACATACAAAATCGCCTCTCACCCCCGCAACATTCACTCTAAGAGACTGATAATGGGCTTTGTGTCTGCACACTCCATCCACACCCCTCCCTTTGTGCACCTGGCTTCAGCACTTATGTTATACAGTCACAGAATCATAGAGTTGCAGTGTTGAAAGGGTCATTTAGTCCAATACAGGAATCTTTTACCCAACATGGGGCCCCAACCCACCAGTGATGTAGCGTGGGTTGCTGGAGCCCAGGGTGTGGAGGGCCATGCCGGGGGGTGGGTGTGCTGGCTTGCTTCCTTGCCGCAGTTCTGGCCTCAATGAGGGAGCCTGTCATGGGGACACCTGATTACCCCCTCTGAATTCTGTGCCCAGGGCCATGGCCCTCCTGCCACCCACTATGCCTCTGAAACGCATGACTCTTATTAAGAGTCTCATGCTCTACCAACTGAGCAATCAGCCAGTTGTGAGCTATTAAGCCATATTTGCCTGTAATGTCCAAACTAATAAACTTGGAGGCAAAACCAGAAATGCTTGTGCTGACAGAGCAGTCTGCTATGTGCTACGTTGAATTCCTCTGTGTGGTTCAGCAAACCACAGAACTGTTCTATTATGGTGCATGAGCGAAGCGAGCACAGGTGGCAATGTTCCCTCTTGGTCTAATAAATTATGATTCATTAGTCCGATATTGCTGCATTTGAACTGGGCCACAATTGCTTAGTCAAGGTCAAAATACACTGAGTGACCCTAGGCAATTTGCCACCTCCCACATAAGCCTGTCTCACAGGCTTTATTGTGAGGGCGAAATTGAAGAGGGGCCTTGAGCACCCTGAAGAAAGGGAAGGGGGGAATCTATATAGTAACAGTAGCCACCCTGTGAATTTGGTAGCCAAGCATATGTTTGAACATACATTTCTGAAACTCAAACATATTCAGATACTGTACAAAGGTAAAGGGAGCCCTGACCGTTAGGTCCAGTCATGACCGACTCTGGGGTTGCAGTGCTCATCTCACTTTATTGGCCGAGGGAGCCTGCGTACAGCTTCAAGGTCATGTGGCCAGCATGACTAAGCCGCTTCTGGTGGACCAGAGCAGCACACGAAAACGCCGTTTACCTTCCCGCCGGAGCGGTACCTATTTATCTACTTGCACTTTTACGTGCTTTCGAACTACTACGTTGGCAGGAGCAGGGACTGAGCAACAGGAGCTCACCCCGTTGCGGGGATTCGAACCGCCGACCTTCTGATCGGCAAGTCCTAGGCTCTGCGGTTTAACCCACAGCGC
This sequence comes from Podarcis filfolensis, assembly GCF_964270895.1. Classification (NCBI taxonomy): domain Eukaryota; kingdom Metazoa; phylum Chordata; class Lepidosauria; order Squamata; family Lacertidae; genus Podarcis; species Podarcis filfolensis. Next base: position 11,014,671 of record NC_139603.1, read on the forward strand.
CACCCACGTCCCTCATTCAGATACTGTACACCCTGGCAATTTATTTTACATGTACTTGGGATAATTGCAGATGGGCTTAATTTGCAGATGAGTTGTTGTTTTTTTATTTATCAAATTCCCTCTGGAAAGGGTAAATCCAGATTAAAATCCAGATACAGGTATTTTGGTGTGTACATGAGGATCACCATTTGCACAATAAACATCTATCTGAAAGCATGCCCTATCTTGAGTCCCTCTCTTGATATCTGCACAGATATCCTGCTAATTTCAGTAGCAAATCTGCTATGATTTGGTGGCAGCAATTCAAAAACGATGTTCTCCATACAAAACAGATAGGACTTGAGTAACACTAGCTGAAGATTGTCTTAAGCACTTGAAATAATATTAGTCATAATAATCATTCCTTTATTTCTTTTTATAGAATACAGTGTAGAACTCTTTTGTGGGAAGACTCAAAAATAAAAAAGGATGCTTTTTGTTTCGTTTCCTACTACGTAATATATAAAATCTAGCATCTTAATCCCTGTTCCAGTAATTTAAGTAACAACACATTAGCTCTTCCGGGTGTTCAGAGCACATACATTATTTTGTAAAAACAATAGCAACCCTGTAAAGTTATCCCCTGACCGCGAGTGGGCTAGGTGGGTGTTAGGCTAAGAGAGAGTGGTCTGCTACGGTCGTGTAATGAGTTTGAAGCAGAGGTAAGATCTGAAGCCAAGAGTTCCTGATGGGTAGCTTACACTCAAAGCCACTAAAATACACCACCATTATTTGGAACACCTGTCACTGCTTGAATCTCCATTTCTCCCCCCTTTGCTCAATGGTTTTATAGAACTGCAGCTGTTCTAACCTCAGGATAGGGCAGGAGGCATTAATGCCCTACCTGAACATACCTGGATTGGAGGGGTTGTGATCTAAACCCAAGGAAGATTCCTTTGGCGATGAGGAGAAACTTGCAGGTTGTCGGCTGATGCAAGAAAATAAAAAATGCAGCACCAGTAACAGTTCTATAGCTGCTGCTCAGATTCCATTCCAGTGCTGTGTTCCTTTCAGATGTTATGGGAGATACGAAGTTGGGAGAAGAAGGTGGAGGCTGCTTTGAAGATAAATGCCTAATCCAGAAAGACAGGAAAGGGGAAGGGACGTGGATTCAAAGAGACAGGCTTCTCTTGTTCCCCAAGGCTGATTTTTAGAGTTGTTTTTTTATTGTTTTTTTTGGCGAGGTGGGGGTAACAATTGAAGAACAGAGAGAAGCTGCGAAGGAGAACGCACTATGCAATTTACTCGCAGCAAGCTGTCTAGGTTTCTCTTTAAGCTAAAAAAGGACAACCCCCTGGCAAGATCTCTGGCTCTGAACATATAATTTAGATTTCTTCATGTATATTTGCCGCTTCTTCCTGTGGCTACTGTAGAAGAAACTTAATATGTGGCAAAAGTGTAGGGAGTTGCTGTTGTTGTTTAGTCGTTTAGTCGTGTCTGACTCTTCATGACCCCATGGACCAGAGCACGCCAGGCACTCCTGTCTTCCACTGCCTCCCGCAGTTTGGTCAAACACATTCTGGTAGATTCGAGAACACTATCCAACCATCTCATCCTCTGTCGTCCCCTTCTCCTTGTGCCCTCCATCTTTCCCAACATCAGGGTCTTTTCCAGGGAGTCTTCTCTTCTCATGAGGTGGCCAAAGTATTGGAGTCTCAGCTTCAGGATCTGTCCTTCCAGTGAGCACTCAGGGCTGATTTCCTTAAGAATGGATAGGTTTGATCTTCTTGCAGTCCATGGGACTCTCAAGAGTCTTCTCCAGCACCATAATTCAAAAGCATCAATTCTTCGGCGATCAGCCTTCTTTATGGTCCAGCTTCGGCGATCAGCCGAGATGGCCAATTTTAAGGCTTTTTGCAGGAAGGGGGGGTGGCTCTAGGAAAGGGATGTGCTACGTGTCCCCTTCCCAATATTCTCTGCTACAAATTTGAGGATCAGGATTTTACAGTTGTGGGACGCTGCTGTAGCCCCAGCCACATGTTCAGTCACGCAAAGTTGGTGCTACTTAGGCACTTACTTTCTCGAGTCAGTTTTAGGCTCCTGTTGTTCTGTGGGTCTGACAAGTCTCCAGCTGGCTACAGTTGACCCTGGATATGTGGTTAGCATGTCTTTCATAGGGATAGGGGATAATATTTATTTAGTTCACACTTAACAGTCATCTGACCTAATTCACGCATTCTGGAGCAATAAGCAAACTGAAAAACAACCACTCTTTGACATTTGCACCTCTCTGAATATTGCAGAGAATGTACACAGCCAAGTAATGTCTGCAAAAAATGCATGTACAGTGGTACCTGGGGTTACATACGCTTCAGGTTACATACGCTTCAGGTTACAGACTCTGCTAACCCAGAAATAGTACCTCGGGTTAAGAACTTTGCTTCAGGATGAGAACAGAAATCGGGCAGCGGCAGCAGCGGGAAGCCCCATTAGCTAAAGTGGTGCTTAAGGTTAAGAACAGTTTCAGGTTAAGAACGGACCTCCGGAACGAATTAAGTACTTAACCAGAGGTACCACTGTACTAGGATAAAGTGTGCACATAACGAAAATAGCACACAGAAGTGCGTCGAAGGAGCGAAAATTGGTTCGTGACAATCTGTGTACTAGGCTAAAATCACATGCAATAATGTGTATGTTCAGATAAATATGTACTGAAGTGCTGCTGAATTTTCGTGAGGATGTGTTAATTGATCAAGCAATCATTCTTCAGAGTGCCCTCCAAACTAGCCAAATTTATAATCTGGAAAAATATATCAATGTTGCAAATCTATGTACGTCTACTCAGAAGTGAGTCCCATTGAGTTCAGGGATGCTTAGTCCTAGGTGAGTGGATAAAGGATTGCAACCTGAAGGAACCCTGCGACCAACAAACCTCCAATGTCTATTCTGTACAGAGATGTAACACCAATTTAGTTGTATTTCTGGCAGTGTGCTTTTGTTCACCATGGGTCTAATCTTACAGTCAAGATGCAGCTGTGTCTGTTATGGACTGTACTTCTTCTTACTACAGGGGATTGCTAGTATTGTACATACTGTACTGATACATTTAAAAATTTCATTCCATCCCTCCCAGGGAAGCCAGAAATTGTGCCGTGCCACAATAGATGATACATCCAGTCACTCTGGTAATCTTGCATTTAACCTCTTTAAAATACCGCATAATACGTTCAATTTTAATCTCCTTTCCTACAGAAAGGGAAATCTACTCGATCTGTACCTTGACTCCTTTTAAGAAAAGTTAACTTTTAAATAAAAAGGTCAGTGTGAAACTGATAAGTTTATTTCTGTTTGGTTTGATTTTGCCACCTATGTCAACATTAAAGAACACAGTTAATCTTCGCCAGGGCTTTATTTTTTTCCAGCCAGAACTCACTGGAACTAAGTTCCGACACTTCTCAGGTAGGCGCCATTGCCATTAAAAGAGAACAAGGGAGGCGTTCATGGTGAGTTCTGGCACCTTTTTCTAGAAAAATAGCATTTTTTTGCCCAAGAAAGATATGACAGGTTCCTATCCAAAGGGACTTAAGAATCTAAAACAGATCTAAAATAGACACGAGTAAACAACAGAGGAAGGGGTTGTTCAGCCACATAAGCCAGGGTTCAGCAAAGTTTTTGAGACATGGGTCGGTTCGCGATCCTGTAGATGCCGTGGTAGGCCAGAGTGCGCATGCACACGCAAACGCCATTTCCGGTGCTCCTTCCGGTGCAGAGGAAGTGTGCGCAGCTTCACATTGGTTGCAGGAGCTTCCTGCAGCCAAGGGGAAGCCGCCCAGCGTCGCGGAAGGCGGTCCCTGCTCAACTCCATGCTGGTTTAGCGTGGTGCACGGGAGCCAACCAAGCGGACAGGTGGCGTCCCCGAGCGGGTGGTGGGGGTCCACGGACCGGTTAAATGACCCCCATGGGCCGCTTCCGGCCCATGGGCCTTAGGTTGCCTATGCCTGGTATAAGCTCTGTAAAAGTAGCTCTCCAATTCTGGTCTTAGCATGGTGCAACTGAAGTGTTTCTGTGTGTCACTTATGGTGTAATACTCCTACTGAACCATTTAAAAGATAATAGGATTTGCTGGAAGCCCTGCTATGCTACCCAAGGCCGTGATGGTCACCACAAACCTTCAGGGTGGCTTAAGGGGTATGATTACGTGCAACATCACAGGTATGCCTAAATGATGAAAAATGACCTCTGGTGATTTAGCCAGTGGTGCTAAATAAATGTGAAACAGTAGACGTGTTAATGTGGAAGGCCTTTTCCTGGTTTATGGATCTGGCAATACTGAACAGTGATGACTCTTTACTTGCTTCCCAATGTCTAGTTTACTTGCTCCCAGTGTCTACATTTAGAATGTAAGAGTCTCCAGTTGCCTGCCTTTTGCAAAAGAATTCTGTGGTTTTTTTCCAGTATTAAAAGGAAAAAAAAGGAAATACTATTATTTTGTTACAATTTCCTTCTATTTAGGTGAGATAAGGTTGACATGGTTCTTTCTAATGTACTAGGTTAACTCTAATAAAATATGTGTTTAGTCATCTCTTCTTTAGAGGAAGGAAGGCCATTTGGGAATATCAGAAAATGGGTGTAGCCAACCATTATAAATTTTAATTAGGTGCCACTGTGATTACTACTTAGCTATGAGCCAATGGTGTAATTATACCTGCTTGTTACTCCGTGCTCTTTTTCCGGGATGTTTTGAAGTATTAAAATCATTATTGTGTTGCAGTGAACACAATACTTCCAGCAGTGAAGCATTTGACATCAGCTGATCTGCCCTGAGATTACATATTAGCCAAGGACTTCAAAGATAAAGTTGCTTGCCTCTGTGGAGATGTGACGCCATAGTTGAAATGGGTCCATTTTATCTAGTCCACTGTTGCAGGATCACTTTCAGATTTTGGGGCCTGAGATGCGGACAAGGCACTTGGGTCCATCCCATTTTGCCGTGTTAGGTGAAATGGAAAGTGCTGCTTTGCCCTACCACTGTTCCCGCCGCCACCTATCGTCTCCTGCCACCTCCACCTACCCTGCCACATTCACCGCTGGCAGAGTAGCGCCGTTGCCATTGGTGGCAATTTGAGGCAAGACTGCACTGATTTGGGGTGAGATCTTGCCCCAAATTTCAGGTCTCGTGCGCTCCGCTAGATCTCGCCCAAAATGGATGTGATCTTGCTGAGGTGGAGGGCAGGCAGGGCGTTCTTCCTGGGGCACTTCTGTCGCCTGAGGCAGCAGCCTCACCCTGTTTAATGGCTGGTCTGCCTCAGTATCTGCAGTGAGCTACATTTAGCTTAGAATCAGGCCTGCAAAAAAGTCTACAAAAGTTACTAATCCACCTGCCAGCAGATGTTTACGTTAGCCATTTGCAGCCTAAGAAAAAAGAAAGTTCCAGCTCTGCTCTGCTGAGCCAAGTCAATTTGTGCCATAACTTGGGTGTGTGTGTGTGTGAAGTGGCTGCAATCTCCTCTCCCAAAGCCTGCACACTCATGTGAACTTGGCCACTATGTCACTTGTGCGTGACAAATGCTGTAACATGAAGCTTGCTGTAAAATAATCAATGGACAACTCATACCATAGCTTTATTTCAATTATGAAACATGGGAGTTGGAAAAATAGTTCCATAAAACAAGTTTGTTAGCTGCCTTTGTTCTTTGCTGCCTGCAGAATTCAATTCCCAACACCGGACTGCCCCATTTCTGCTGTGGTTGAAGAGACTGATATAGCAGAGACATGTTTTGTTGCAGCTGGGGCTGAGGAAGTCATCCAGCTGGGGTGACACAGGCGTGCCATGGCATTTATTCTTTCTGCGCCCACACTACCCTAAAAATCTTCAGATAATAATAATAATAATAATAATAATAATAATAATAATAATAATATCTTCAAGCTTCAGTTGAGATTTCTGCATTGCTGGGGGTTGGACTAGATGACCTTTGGGGGTCCCTTCCAACTATACAATTTTATGATTCTAGAAGTACAGAGTCTTGGCTAGGTCATGCGGCTACCTATATGGTTCAAACAGGGGAAGTGGGGGGGGAACCACAGACAACATTCCCCCACCTTCCCCGGAAGCTGAGGGGGGCGTGGCCTAGACGTGCCTTCTCTAGCAACCCACTGCTCTGTGATCCTTAACCCCTACCTAGCCAAGACAGGCTTGGCTGCGCGCTCCCCAACGACGCACGCGCGGCCTTACGCCGCGCTTGTGACGCGCCGCGCCGCGCTCGGGGAGAACTCTTCCCCTGTGACGCTCCCCTGGCGAGGAGGCCGCTGAAGGGGGGGGGCTGTGACGCGAAGAAACCTCCAGGGGGAGCCCGCGGCAAGGCCGCAGCGGGCCCTGGCTACCGGGAGCCCGCTGGGCCCGTTCCTTCTCTCTTCCTCTCTATCGCTCTCTCTCTCTCCCTCCGCCCCCACGTTCTCTGGCTTGCGTCACGCCCCGCCTGCGTCACCCGGACAAGATGGAGACCGCCGAGGAAGGTAACGGCCTGGAGCCTCGGGCGGCTTGTGTGAGGGGGGCGGGGGGGGGGTGAGCGTAGGGGCGGGGAGGAGCCCGGGCCGTCGGCCTGAGGGTCGCGGGTGGGGGTGGGAAATAGCCTGGCCTGCGCCGGGGAGGCGTCCCGTGGGGGTTCTGCGCGCCTCACCTGAGCTTCCCTCCCTTGGCCCGCCGGAGCGCCTCAGGTGCCGCTTCGGGGACGGTTGGCGTCGCGGGGGGGGGGGCTCTCTGTGTATATGTATATATATATTTGGCATGGGTGTGGAGGTGTGTTGTTGTCGGTCGCTGTGTGATTTGTGTGTGTCGGTGGTGTGCATGGCAATTGTGTGCGGTCGTGGTTGGCAAAACCTTACAACTGAACATCAGGGGTGCCGCTGGTTGTGGGTTGTTGGTTTTTTTGGGGGGGGGAGGGAGGCATGTTGTTGCTCTGGGTGTGTGTGTGGGGGGGAACTTAGCACGCGAGGGGCGAGCAGATGCGGCACGGGGTTGTTTTGTGTGTGCTTATTGACAGCTGTGTGTTGTTGTTGTTGGAGGAGGGGGGGATGCTGGTTCGGGATTCTCAAAAAAGACCCAACAAACACCCCACCAGAAACGGAACGCTCTGTGTGTATGTGAGAGTGTGAAAGGTGGTTGTGATTGTTGACATTTGTATGCCTACCTCCCGTCTGCAGATCTCGGGTCCCTTCACAGCGCAAAAACATAATATTAGAAACAACCAACCAACCACAAAATACATAAAAACAAGAACAAAAAAGACCCAATAAACAACCCATCAGAAACGGAACGCTCTGTGTGTGTGTGTGTGTGTTGTGTTGAAGTGTGTGTGTGTGTGTGGAAGGTGGTTGTGATTGTTGACATTTGTATCCCCCCCCCCCCCCCCCCGTCTGCAGATCTCAGGTCACTTCACAGCGCAAAAATATAATATTAAAAAAACCAGCCAACCACAAAATACATAAAAACAAGAACAAATCAATACCTCCTTGCCCTGCATCCCCTCCTTGGTAGGGAGGGAAAGGCAATGTCCAATAGGGTTGGATTGAGCTAGGTGTCAGTCCTCTGGGATAGCTCAGTCCGTAGATTTTGAGACTCTTAATCTCAGGGGCAAGTAGATCGCTGCATTGCAGGGGTTGGACTAGATGACCCTCATGGTCCCTTCCGACTCTACAGTTCCCTGATTCTATGACTGGGGTGATGTGTGTGAGCTGGCTACACTCCCCTCCCCTTCCCCCATGGTAGTGTGGATCTTAGGTAACCTTTCAGAGAGGTGAGGCTACAGTTGTAGGCAGCTGCAGTGAGCTTTGACAGCTGCTTGGTTTTTGTTTTCTTTTTCCGCTGCAAAGTAGGGCATGTTTTTTTACAGCTCACCCTCCAAAAGCTGCTGGGTGGGACATGTTCCAAAATAGTAGGCGCATAGCTGTCAACTTTTCCCTTTTCTTGGGAGGAATCCTATTCAGAATAAGGGAATTTCCCTTAAGAAAGGAGAAAAGTTGACAGCTATGAGTAGGTGTGCTAAGCAGTTTCTTGTAGGAAATGGTAACATGGTCCTGGGGTACCTTAGAAGACTAAATGGCATTAGGTTTTATAAGTAGGAGCCTACTGCATCAGAAAGTTTGTGCCACAGTAATTCCTTTACTGCTACAGCTATAGGCTTTTCGTAAACTTTTCTTCTTTCACTTCGTAATGGGAAATAAGAGGCATAACTCTGTGTTGAAAACATGGTGTTATTTCCCATCTTCTGTTTCAAAATATGATTCGGAAAATGTAGTGGATTCACCTGGTGAGATGTTTGTTGCTTACTTTTAATAATGTTTGCACTCCTGGGTAAATTGTGCATCTTTGCATTGTTCAGCTTGTGATAGAAAAATGATAGTCTCACCATAAAACTTTTCTTTTTTCCTATTGATTTCTCTTCTCCCTTTCCTCCTGCTAAACTAGTTCTGAATTAAAAATGTCATATGCTATACCTGCTTATGTAAAAAGCTTAACAGTCACAAGGGTAATTGGAAGAGAAATGCTTATTTAGGTAAAAGTTAGACAAGTGGCACACATCCTCTAAAAAAACAACTTTCTAATCCATGTCACCACCCAAAAGTGATCAAGAAATTAAGAACATTTTATGGTGTCACAGAAACATGTTTTGCTCAGATGAGATTTCCTTTAATTGAAAAAAAAGAGTACTGAGGTTGTATATGTTTTTAAATACAATTCATTCTGTGTAAAATACATCAACATTTGCTCATAAGCCAATTGAGTAGTTCCTGATTTAGAAGATATTAAATTGGATTGCTGGCAAGTGAGCTTTTTGGGGACATGTATCCCCAGAACTTCTTAACTTGCTGTATCATTGCTTTGATAATTTATTCTTGATGTCTGATTTATTTTTGGGCTTAGGAGGGGTTATGCTTACCTTGAGGTTGATGTTAAGCAGAGACCGGAATGAAGCGTAAATGAACTGGTAGCGTTGGCACCTATGATGTATAGGTTCCTAACCCCATTTGAAAATGTAAGCTGCTACAACAGCCCTCCAGGATCCGCAGTCCTAAAATTGGACACCCAAAAATCTTGATAGATAGGTCTGCTTTTCTTAAAGTTGTTGTCTGTTTAAAAATATTTTATTGTTTTTAAATTTATGTAACAACAATAATAAAAAAACACAGCATAAAGTCTTCTTAAAAAGCTTGAATACTGCAGTCTTCTGATGATTCTGCAAGTCTGTGCCAGGAGTTCATCCTAACATTGTAAAGATTGTAACCCAAATGAATCTGAGAGATTGTGTCCCAGTTATTGGTCATTTACGACCTAACTTCATTTAACTGCTGAGGTGCTGAGGAGGGTAGAAGAAACTGCAAAGTTAGTGTTTAACATTGCAGCATAGTGAAGACACGAATGGACAAAAAGGAGTGTGATGACTTGAAAATTTATCTGAAGGCCTAATCTGCACTTTCACAGTTTCCCTGGACAAGTAGAAAGTCATGTATGCCGAACCCTTTCTTCAACAAGGTTTGGCCAGATTGTTTTCCTTGCTGTCTCACTAACTGAATGGGAGCCCACAGGATGAGACTCTAATATCACTCTACTATAATATCAAAAACAGAGGCCTAATAAGCTGACTTGTATATAAAAACCAAATATGTAGATTTTGGGTCTCTGCAACTTGGTCTGGCAAATCACCACCTTGAAACGGGTTCAGCTGTTAAAAGAACTCAGTGTACACTTTACTGATAGACTGGACCTAGAGAGCTTGTCACTGGCCTTGGAGAATGAAGGAGATAAAATGAATCCTGATTTGCTCCATGTGCAGTAGAATAGTCCCTGTAATTATTGTGCGTCCTTGTGCTTGTAAGACTTCAAATCTTAATAATTTTCCATCTTAAATCTTATTTCTTAGCTCTACAGGAACATTGTGGCCTATAATAATTTTTCAGTTTAAGAGTTGCTGTATAGGCTAGCAGTTATTTTGGACACATTTCAGCCAGCTGTTACCAGGTTTGGAATAAGCCAGGATATTAAACCATTTTTTGTTTTTACATCCTGGCTTGTTTCAGAGCCGGTTACCGTACTTCCTCAGTTCAGATGGAATGGGACTATATGGTTATACTCAAGCAAAGCAGCTATGTGTGTGGGGGAAAGGCCCGTGCATATCTTGGCTTAGTAAACTCAGTCATGATAGTCCATTCTTAGCATATGTTAGCTACAATTGCTTCACTTCATGCCCCTTTCAAAAATGTTTAAATGTATATTCAGTTGTATTTTCTGACTAGGATTACTAGGTTAGAATTGTTCTTGTGTATTTGAGCAATAATAGTTAAATAACTATTTTAACCTGTACGTTAACCCAGAGCCATAAAATTAACATTTTCCCCATTAAATGTATTAAATTTTAATTTTAAAAACATTCAATTAACCCCTCCCACCACAGTGTTAAAGGATGTATTAGAGCAGGGGTAGTTAATTGTTTTTGCCCACCTTCACATTTGTTTATCTGCCTGGAGGGGTTATATGCCACCCACTTTTTCACAAATCCTGTCTCATACATTCACATACTTGGGACATACAACTCTCTTCTTCAGTACAGATCAGCCAAAAAGTGGCTTATCATCCCATGTCTGGTGACCATGAGGTTGAGATTCTCATCCTCATTAGGGTGCTTTCTGCCTACTTCATTTTTTTCGTGTTCCCTAGTGCTGCCAAAATTGGTGAGGTCTTAGGGTTCAGAAAAAATTGCCTGGTCTTCTGGTTTCCCACTCCTGTACTGAAGAGTAACATGGACCTTTATCAGAGAGCATTGTGAGATTTTCATGCTCCAAGAAACCTATAAGATACCGCAAACACAAACCTTGTTTCAAAGAACAATTTGTTACTTCTGGAAAAGAGAGTGGTGACTGTTATACTCGCTGCTTCTCTTAGATTCACAGTCCAGTATATTCTAACAGATGACAGAGACTGATTTATCTTGTTTTGGATTCCACGTAGGACATTCGTAAATGTTTTATAGCTACTGTTGATGTTTTCACTACCAAATGGACATATTCTCTCCCCTCTCCCAAACATTGGAAGCCTTTCGGGGAATGTATTTTAATTCTTATGCAATATTTTAATATAGTTTTAGATAATTCAGAAGGTAGGTCTTAGAGAGGGAACATGTTGTGTGTTCATGTGCTCCCTCACATGCCAAGCTTAATTAAACTGCTGTTGCTTTGATGTCCAAATCTGGTTACTGTGGTTTGCTTGCAAATCAGTCTCAGAATGTATCTGGGGTACTATGTCATTTTGTTTCTTTGGCTGAATTGCAGCTGGGGGATGTAGGCAAGGTGCTTGGAGTGTGGCCGACTACCTGTTTATGCAACCCTTGCTCTTTCTGGCTTACAACACAGCAGCTAAGGGAGGAATGGCCTCTTGGATTTGGGAGATGATTAAGGCCTTGTTTCACAAGGGAATTGTCCACGCTTCCTTGAAGGAGGTGTTTCCAAGATCACACCTAAAGAAACACTCCAATAACCTGAAGGTAGTGCCAAATTTGACCAGTTGCAAATCTTACCTTTTTTGGCAAGATGCTTAAGTGGTTGGTGACTGTACCAGGCATTTTTGTACAATACTAATTATCGAGATCCATTTCAGTCTGGGAATTTTCTGTGATTTTGGAATCCCTCTACATTAAAAAGCATGGTGGAAGAGGCAGGTTTTCTACACTTGCCTGAAGATAAACAACACTGCTTTATTGTTACTGTTTTATCTTTTTTTGTAAAATGCTTTGATGGTTTTTTTTACACTCAAGCAGTGCATACATTTAATGACATAAATAAATAATAAACTGGTGCCAGCAGAACCTCCAGGAGGAGTGTACCCAAGAACCAGGGTGCTATTACTGAGATGGTCCTTCAGCAGGTCATGGAGCACCAAACTTCCTTTGAAGTTGGAGCTACCAGCAAGGCTTCCCCATTAGATTTCAGATTACAGGGAGACTGATATGGGGAACAGCTTCCCTCAGACTGGCCATCACCTACTTGGGAGGCGAATCAAACACTACAAGAATATCTTATCTAGATTCATTTTCATTTTATTAGCTCTCATTAGCAACAGATAGAGAGGAGAAACAAAGTTGGGTGTCATCAGCATACTGCTAACACTGCACTCCAAATCCCCCTATGACCTTACCCAGTAGTTTCATGGAAGGAAGGAGGTCCAACCGTCTACTCCGGATTTGTGTAGGGTTGACTCTTTAGCCTTTTCTTCTCCCAAGAATATCCTGCAAGGTAGCAGGTATGGATTTTCCCCAGGGTTTACTCCTGAAGCCTTTCTCACAAATGAGTATAGCTGTAAGGTAGCAGAGGTTTAGGACCAGTTTTCTTTCTCCTAAATGAGCTATTTTCCCTGTTTGATGAGCCCCATCTGCCCCTCGTTTCCCTCTACAGCGTGTGCTGTAACTGCCTTCTTGACTGTTGGACCCGCTATTGGTCTCATGCGCTCAATCTGCTGTAGCCTGTCTTCACATGCAGGGGAAGTCCCTAACTCACTGAGGGTTTGAGACAGTCAAAGCCATATCTTGGGGGTGTAGCTGCTGTCTCATGCTGACAGCCTCTAGGAGCCACAGGTGAGAGCTGAGTACAAGATGGGCAAACTACCGCAGAAGGAGAATGAAGTGTGTCCCCCCCCCGAAGTACAACCCCTCCCCTGCACTCCATGCATCCCACTCTTATCAATACTCCTAAATCCATTTTTCCTTGTAAGGGGACAAAAAGTTGGCATGTGTGGGGTAAGGAAACCTTGTAGGTAATCTGGTCCCAAGTTATTAAGGGCTTTGTATACCTCATACACCTTGAACTTGTCCTGGTAGCATATCAACAGTCAGTGCATAGGTGTTACGTTTCTAACTTCTGTCGGAAATCATACTGCATCCAGAGTAGGCAATTGATCGGTTTCTCAGTTGTAGGAGCTACTCACAGTGCTTCTGTCTTGCCAGGATTCAAGCTCAGCTTATTTTCTCTCATCCATTTCACCACTGCATCCAGGCAATGGCCTCTCCTGAGTAAGATTTTATGGAGAAACAGAGCCGAGTGTCATTAGCATACTGATGGCACCTCACGGTGAAACTTCTAACATCCGCTCCCTGCAGCTTCATGTAGATATTAAATATCACTGGAGATAGTAGCCTCCAGGAGGCTGAAAGGCACTTGCCCCAGGCTACTCTCTGGACTCCCTTGAAGATAGGAATGGATCCACTGCAATACTTTGCCCCCAATTCCCAATCCCTGGAGCTGTTCCAGGAGGATACCATGGTCAGTGGTATCAAAAGCCAATGAGAGATCAAGAAACAGGAGGAAAGTTGCACTCCCCCGTCCTGCCCTCTGCAAAGGTCATCCATCAGAGTGACCAAGGCTGACTCAATTCCATGGCCAGACCTGTACCCAGATTGAAATGGATCTAAATAATCTGGGTCCTCCAAGAATGCTTCCACCACATCCCTCTCCACCATATTCCCCTAAAAGGGGACATTAGCAACTGGTTGATAGTTGTTCCAATCCGAAGGTCCAGAGGCGGTTTCTTTAGGAGTGGTTGCATCAGGAACCACCCCCTCATCCCCAGTCTTCTTAATAAGCTAGGAGGAACAGGATTTGATGGGGCACGTGGTTAGGATTTGATGGGGCACATGCCGCCACCATGTCCACATCAGCTGATTGCCTAAGGTGAAACCGGTCCCACAAAACATTCTCAATAGTGACACTGGGTACTTCATTTGGAGCTGCAACAGGTGCAGAGTGAAGATCACTCCAAAGACAAGTGACTTTATCCTCAAAGTGTGTTGTCAGTTGGTCACAGTGGGTCTTTGAGTGCTCCAGAGGGTTGTGTTGGACCAATGGCCATCTGAGAGAGACCCATAGTTGTCATGGAGGCCATGTTGTCTCAAGTTGGCCCGACAACAGCCTCTGCGTGACTATTGAAGTCACCCAGGATTATTGTTTTAGGATCCTTCAACAATACCACTGAGACTACCTCGGCAAGCTGGATCAGGGATACCATTAGGCAACAGGGTGGTTAGTAGCCCAGCAGCACCCCTGATCTCTCTCTCTGGCCCAATACCAGGTGCAGACCCTAGATGGGTGGGGTATAAATATAATAATAAATGATGATGATGATGTCAAGAGATATGGTATTCTTATAGACAATAGCAACGCTCCAACCCTAGTCTAGCCTGGTACAGTACTGAAAATCCAAGTGGTCACAGCTGAGTAAGGTCAGGCCCACTTTGCATTTCTGTACTGGGGTTGAGGCAAGGCCTGGGAGTCGTGCAGTAAACAAGAAGAAGCAGAAGTGAAACCAGAAACAATAACACTGGAAAGAATAGAATGCAACTGTTTTCATGCTTTGCCATACAACAAAGCAGACATGGCTGCTGCAAATGAGTAGCTGCCTTTTTTTTTTTTTTTAAAGTATGAGTCTTATACAATGCGTACTGGCCTGGATTGTATAAACGCTCTATTAAATTCTGAATTAATGAACAAGTTAAACTGGTTAGACTAACCTTTTCACTTGTGTCACTGTTTAGGAAAATACATGAAATGCCTACAGGCAACTAGATTTAATCCAGCCTTTCTGTCTTTCCCTTTTTCTTTTCTTGGTAATGTAAATTCCCTTGGTTTACATTACATAGCTTTTCCAGGGTGGATTATAGACCCTTTGGCTTTCTCCCCACATATATGTTCAGAACGTGAATAGGAAAGATACATGGGTAAAGTGCCCTTTTAGAGTTATAGTATGTATGAGAGTGTTGTGTGGAACTGAGAGTGTACTGGCTTTCCTGGAGAGCTGCCAAATGGTGTGATGCCAGCAAATAGGTCAACCTTTCTGTTAGTGCATTCATTTGGTAGTTCACAACATTATCAAGTTTCGAACCGTTGCTTCTAGTTTTTAAATTTCTTGCCAGGTAAGGCAGTGATAGTGATGTCTATCCTTCCACTCTCATGTAGATCTTTTCCATGCACATTATTTCATTTTTGTCACAGCTGTTAAGCTATCATAGAGCTGTCATATAAAGGACACGTTTTCCTACGGTTCTGCTGTGTTACACAAAGTGCTGTTAGGCATCCAATGCATGGTCAAGAATTGAAAACACTTAAATAATTATAGGTTTTCTTGTCACCTATGAGGATGAGCTAAGGAGATTTCATTTCTGTTTTAGGTTAGCTACAAATTGTGACACCTGAACCTGGACAAAGTTTGGTTAATCTTAATTATGGTTTTCTGAAACAAGCCAACTTCAAAGCATTGTTTGTGAAGCTGGCTTGTTTCAACAAATGGTAGCTAAGATTGCATTTAAAGTTTGAATATAATGCTAAACCACAGCTATTGCGAAACTGAAGTTTACGACCTTTGACATTTTGTGAGGAGCGTGTAAACCCAAGGCTCACTTTGGCTTGTCTACCCTAATGCTAAACCATCGCTTAAGTTAGCATTACATATGAATGCAGCCTTGAAAATGGATATTGGGACTGTATTCCATTGATGCCTGTTACAAATTAAACCCTGTTATTAGGGAAACTTGGATCTATACCAGTTTTTGCCAGCATTGAGGAGACTGCTGTATTTGGGAGTATTTTAATATTCTTCCTGTGTTAGTGTTAGATTAATCAGGGCCATGGCTGAATAGTAGAACACTTTCTTTACATGCGAAAGATTCAAGGTTCAGTCCCTGGCATTTTCAGGTAGGGCTGGGAATGAGCCCTGCTGGAAATGCTAGTGAGCAGCTGCTAGTCAACATAGAATGCTAAACAAGGTGGACCAGTGGTCTGACTCAGTAGAAGGCAGCTTCCTATGTTCTTGATTGAAACCCCATGCAATGTGAATTGCTGCAGTGTTTTTCAGATTATAGGAGAATGCCCAATGAAGCTTCTAGGCTTCAACATTGGACTGGTCAATATAAGAGCCAGGAGTAGAACTTGCTATTGTTACTTCCTTTGTGGCTTGTTAGAACATCCTGCATTTGAAGAGTACTCTTGCAAAACTACTTGTTTAAGAACATCTGCCAAAAAGTATTTTTAATGCTCTTGTTTTAAATATAGTATTTCACCTATTTTTGTTATCTTAAAATAATAACAATGCACCAATGACAGATTCAGGGGATAAAAGCTGACACTTATTGATCTTCCTTTTTTTTTTACGATTTAGGAAAAGTTGATACACCAGGAAACTTAAAGAAGTATCTTATTATAATGGAAAGCATTTCTATTAGTTTTATTCTGTATTCTATTTGTGTTTAACAGACATATGCAGAGTATGTCGATCTGAAGGAACTCCTGAGAAACCTCTCTATCATCCGTGTGTATGCACTGGCAGTATTAAATTCATTCATCAAGAATGGTAAGTTTCAAAATATGTCAATGCCTATTCATATATGCTTACGGCATGAAATCGCTATGAACATTTTGGGAATCTGGCAGATAAATAATGCTCTGTGGTTCCCAATTGGTGGACCACGAACCCATAAGCATAGGTTTACATGTTAAGGAAGTATCGAGGTGTGGAGAAGAAAAACTGCATATATTATTTTTAATCCCTGTGTAATTAATGGGATTACACAAGAAGTATCTGAAACCCCTTTATAGAATTGAAAGATATTAAGGGTATATTGTTTTTTATTAGAAGGGTTAGATCTATGTATTAATAGCGTTTAGTGTTTTAAATGCTTGCTCCTTTTTGTCATTTCTGTGGTTGTATCCATAGCTGTTTGTGTGAGACTTTAAATTTCCTCATTGCTTCTCATGTGCCCTTAAAATCTGTTCTGAAGTGTTGGGGGACCCTCTGGTGCAGATTTAGGGGGCTTTCAAGGTGCTACAGGGATGAGAAGAGGAAGGTGAAGGGCCAACTTCAATAGTAGAAGACATGTAATGCGGTGTTAGCTTCTGCCCTGTAAATTTACTTTGTATTCAATCCAAGGAGATATGTCAGTTTCTCCCTTGATGGCATAGCCCCTTAAATAATATAGGAAGCCTCTGTAGAGGGTCCCTTCACATTTGAAAACAGAGAAATGTGGAACACAAGCCTGCTTCTGGAAAGGGCTTGATGAAGAAAGCCTTGCACGTGTAGCACATGGTCCTTTGCCCTTTGCATTAGTCTTTTTTGATTTGAAAACTTACATGCTACCTTTCTGCTCTAGTTGGCATTTAAGAATGCCTTTCATAACTGTAGCCAAGTAGCTGTATTTGCGGTTTCTGGAGAGCAGTGCTCTTGAACTGTATGCCTATGCTCTTCAAACATGTTCACTATCAACAAAACAAGAGTATTTAAAGAAAGGCATTATCTCTGTTTTTCTATCCCTCTGAATTTGAATTATTAATGTTTTTCTTAAAAGTATATTTTGCTGATTATTTTGCTGCATTTTCTTAATTTCTGACTCTCAAAAAATAACTTGTAGATTTTAAACTGTAGATACACTGTACTCATGTTTCTTTTTAATTGCAGCTTAGTTCAGTGGCTCAAACACAGCAGAAAAGAATACTGTGAATTATGTAAACATAGATTTGCTTTCACACCAAGTAAGTATATGGTGAGAGTTTGTGATGTGTTTAAACAAACACTTTTCTTTATGGTGGTTTTAGGCTACAGAGAGTCTTCATGTGAATTTGCAGGTTCACCAGCAGTGTTCTTGTCTCCAGTAAACTAAATATTGTAGGCACTGCACTGTCTCTAAGCTGTGTATCTGAGATAAGGCCAAGTCATTGTAACCCCTTCTGAAACAATGGTTTGACTGGCTTGGTTGAAATCCGACAACAGCACTAGAAAATCCTTCATGTAAATAGCATCCCATATGATACCACATTGTTTTCATTTCAAAATAACACCCATACTGCTAGTGAGCATTTTGGAGTTTATGGATGTGCCACCTGACACAGCAACACTTTCATAAGTAAGGCACATTGCAGATTGGCTTTATCTAAATTGGTCTCTGTCATTATTTTGCTTTAAACCTATAATGATAGATGACTATGTAGTATTTTCAGTTCAGTGTCATGGGAAATTTTGCAGTAATACTATGATGTTTCTCATAAAAACAATTCAGAGTGGTAGAAGTAAAATTGCAATCCTTTCTGTTCTTTCTTTTCTTAGTTTATTCCCCAGATATGCCTTCTCGGCTTCCAATCCAAGACATATGTGCTGGACTGGTTACAAGTATTGGCACAGCAATACGATACTGGTTTCACTATACACTTGTGGCCTTTGCATGGTTAGGAGTTGTACCTCTTACAGCATGTAAGTATCTCATTTTGTAGACGTATAATATGCATATGGCTGAGCAGTACAAGAGGGAGGGGAAACGTTTTATTGTCAGGGGGCTCTCAGAACCATGGTTAACAGTAAGCTAGTTAAGGGGGAAAGTGTTAGAAGCTCCAACCTTCGTCATATCCGGTTCTTAATCACTGAATTTCAGAAAAAGCAGCTATGAATGCTGTGTGCATAATTCTTCAAAGGTGATTGGAAAACACAAATATCCCTAGTGCTTGCACAGAGAACAGTGCTACACCTGGACCTTTTAAGCTGCCTTCTGAGGCGCTTTGTGTAGGAGTTCACAGTAAGTTTGCTTTTCTTCTAGTTTAGCCAGGTTGGTATTATAGATGCTGGCAGAATGGCAAGAGCTGGATTTCCTCTTGCCTGTGCTAAAATTCTTGTAGACGGCAGTCTTAGATTTTAATTGGCGAAAATATGGTGAAGGTTATTCTCTGGCTTGCATGTGCCTTTTAATCCTCACAGCTTTAACAGTTTCTTCTCCTGTGGTCTGTTTGCCTGCATCTCTTAGAATCATAGAGTTGGAAGGGACCCCAGTGGTCATCTAGTCCAACCCCTTGTGATGCAGGAATCTCAACTAAGCCATACGTGACAGATAACCACCCAACCTTTGCTTAAAAACCTCCCAAGGGAATCCATTCCACCGTTGAACAGCTCTTACTCTCAGAAAGTTTTCCCTGATGTTTAGTCAGAATTGCCTTTCTTGTAACTTGAATCCATTGGTTCAAGTCGTACCCTCCAGAGTAGGAAAAACAAGCTTGCTCCATTTTCCATGTGACAGCCCTTTAGATATGTTTAGATGGGAATCATATCTGTTCTCAGACATACCCAACTCCCTCAGCTGTTCCTCATAAGCCTTGGTTTCCAGATCCTTTTTCTGACCACGTTCCAGCTTGTCAGTATCCTTCTTAAAATGTGTTGCCCAGAACTGGACACAGTACTCCAGGTGTGGTATTTGCATATGTTCCCAGGTTATACAAGAAACATCTGTAACAACTTGTTGTAGTTAAGAATAGTTTGGGTAATTGGGTCGAATATGATTCTCTTCCTTTGAAATCACACATAGATGCAAATGCTCACAGATTCTAAAATATTCACTGCTTAAGAACCTGATACGAGGAAGTTTGGAGCTTTTGATGCCTTTCCCCTAAAAATTATCTTAACGTGCTATTTGAAATCAAGGTCTGAAGCAAATGGAACTTTTTCCAGACTTAAGGGATGAGGGATTGGTCTGCAAAAACACACTGCTCTCCACCCCAAACCTGCTTTGAATTCCCTCATCTTACTAGGCTTGTTACTGAAGCATGGTTAGCCTGTTAAAATGAACTTTAGGATACTCCTAACTCCCCCAAAGAACCCAGGTTTAATTGGCGGAAACTGCATTTTATTGTCAATTTTTACTCCTTTAGGCCGTATCTACAAGTGCTTGTTTACTGGCTCTGTGAGCTCACTACTGACACTGCCATTAGATATGCTGTCAACGTAAGTATCAGCTAATACTATAGATATTTCTACACATTGTGTTCTAAACAGCTTGCTGTT
Organism: Podarcis filfolensis; assembly: GCF_964270895.1. Taxonomy (NCBI): domain Eukaryota; kingdom Metazoa; phylum Chordata; class Lepidosauria; order Squamata; family Lacertidae; genus Podarcis; species Podarcis filfolensis. The sequence goes on from NC_139603.1 coordinate 11,034,502, forward strand.
TTTCTCTTACAATGAAAGAGATGGGAGATAGGATAGAAAATTAAAGAATGTAGCATTATTATTATTTATTCCTCTTTATGGTCCTCTTAAGATGAGACTGTCTGCTTCTCTGCCTGGCTAGTGCAGCAGTTATTCAGCTTATGCTTGTAAAACACACTACATTATTGTGTACATTTTAAAATTATTGTTTATTTTAATTGTTTGAGAGTCTGTAGCAGAAAGGCAACCTTTTAATTAAAAATAAGTAGTATATTGGAATGGAATAGAAAATTCATGCAAAAATTTATAATGTAGAAATAAAATGAGATGTATTTATTTATCAGTGTATTAAATAATTGAGCTTAATGCAAAAATATACAGGGAAGCTATCTATGGCCTGTAATGATCCCCAGTGTTAATTCCTACAGCATCTCACCAACCTCTGATATCTTGCTCAGTGCACTTTTCTGTTCAGCTCAAAACCTCCAGGACGTAATAAATAAGAAAGTAAATGTCTTACACTGCCTTATTTTAAATGCTTCATTAACAAAATAAAGGATCAGATTAGTATCGTCAGGTGAATGAAGATGCTGGAGAAACTTCTAAGTAATAATTTTGTGCAGATAGCAAGCAGCTTGAGATCAGCATGACACATTGAATAGATTTAAATTGAAATAACTAAAGGCTTCCACAGCGAGATCTTCTACTGGAGATCTTGACTTGTTCTTTTGTTCAAAATCAGGTAAATTTGGTACCATTAAGGAGGTCTTACCTAAGCGTGGGTGACTGATTGCAGAGTGAGTCGACAATGATTTTGCATTTGGAACGTAACAGTTGTGATAATGGGTGTAAAGAATGTGTTGGTTGTCTCTTCAATAGAGAGAATTTACTGGCAGACTGTTTGCAAGGTTGTTTTGTGGTGACGTGCACGCTCTGTGCATTTATCAGCCTTGTATGGTTACGTGAACAAATTGTCCACGGAGGAGCACCACAGTGGCTGGAACAAAATCAGCAGCAAGCCATCAATGGTGTTGGGCAACAGAATGAGGTAATATGTCTTTCAGTTTTTCGGTTGTAACTTTCAGCTTGAATTCCTCTCTATTGCACATTAGCTTGTTCTCTACTCCCCGCCCCCTGCCCCCAATATAGAATTGTCTAACACTACGTAGATAAATACACATATCCTGTTGCATAATGCATTCTTCTGGCAGAAGCTTCATTGACTTGTGGATTGCACTTAGTACCAGCAACTTTCCTACTGCAGTGGTACCTCGGGTTACGAACTTAATTTGTTCCAGAGGTCCATTCTTAACCCAAAACCGTTCTTAACCTGAGCTGTGCTTTCGCTAATGGGGCCTCCCGCTGTGCCACCACCGCATGATTTCCGTTCTCATCCTGGGGCAAAGTTCGCAACCCGAGGCAACTACTTCCGGGTTAGCGGAGTTTGTAACCCGAAGCTTTTGTAACCCGAGGTACCACTGTATAGTGTTTTGTTCTGTACCTTTATCAAATATCTTAAGAGTCTTTGAGTGGCTGCATTCAGATAGATCATTAAGCTGTGCAACACTGTTTGTGAAACTGACATAGCAGCTGTAATACCAGAAATATTTAGCGGGATATTTGCAACAGGAGATAATGTGCCTTATTTCTACAAGAAAGATCCTAGCTTAGGAGGCTGATATTACAGAGGTGTCTGTAGAAAGTTGTGTAGTGTAGTCTCCATGGTTTTACTTCTAAAGGTGCATATGTTACAAGTTCTATTCCCTGTCCTGTTTTCACAGTAAGGATATGAGAGCAAAGAGGGAACATGTTAAACTCCTTGTCATAGCTTCAAAATCTGAGATCACTGTGGATAGTAGCATCTAAAGTAGCATCTGAAAACTAATCTAAAACATGGTTCTTCTCAATTATCACAGTGAAATGGGGTCCCTCCCCCTTCAGCCTGCATCATCTTTCTTAAAACATCCAGAATAATTTTCCTATTTGGGGCTGTACCTGCCCAGTCTTGATCAGATTGAAGAAACTGGCATCCTCTGAATTTTTGAGAATAGATTTATTCCAGTTGCTCCTCTTCACCTCTTAGTTTAAGATACTCTTCCCCAGGGAAGTCACTCAGGTACAGCTTGAGAAATGGACTTTATTTGCTGTAGCTAATGTCTCATATGGGTATGGATTTGTGTATATCAGGGAGACCAAGCTGCAGATGTTTCTGAGAAGCAGAAGATATCACAATGTGGTGATATTTTAATAAGCATCTTGCTCTGGGGCAAGGCATCTTTACAGTCTTTACTAGATTCCTTCTAGCCATCTTTCTAGATAGGATAACGTTGGACAAGAAGGAAATCATAATTTTTAATGGACATTAGTTTTCACTCCATGGCAGTAGAGGCCTGCCACACACTCAACCATCTTTGTTTTATCTAACAATTTTCATGCACATGAAGCTGATGCTTACATGCTTTATTAAAACATTTCTTTAAATTCTGAAGAGTTGCATCATTCTGGCCTTCTATTTTTTTTTTTGCAAATCTATGATAAAAACAATTCAAATGAATTTTCTTAACACTCAGATGTGTTGCCTGACATTTCTAATGATGCAGGAACGCATCATAGTATAGCAGAACTCTTTAAGTTGTGTTATTTTCCCTTCTGTGCCAGGTTCAGGGTGTAGGAAATGGAGGTGCTGAAAATGCTGCACTTGACCAGCCTGCAGACCAGCCAGCTGAGAATGCAGTTGTAGGTGAAAATCCAGAAATCCAGGAAGAACAACCAGATGAAGAAGAGGAAGACAATGAAGATGAAGAAGATGTTGTAGTAGAAGATGCTGCAGATGCCAACAATGGAGGGCAAGGTATATTACTTACTTTTTAACGACCATATTTGTACCCTGTTCCAGGATAATAGGGTTGTGTTTTGGCTATTTGATTTCATGACTTGCTTCCTGGAAATTTTCATAAGAATTTGTAAAACCTGCCATGCATCAGTAAAAGACAAACTTAGCCTTAATGTTTTTTTATGTGAACCTTAAAAAACTAATCTATTGTAATTTGGTGAATTGTGGGAACAATGCATCAGGTTTTCAGGGCAGTTGGTTACACTTAACCTACTACAAGCAACAAACTTGGCAACCATTTTATTTGAACATGCAGAACATATTTTATTTTATTGTTAGAACACTTGTGTGCCTTAAATTGGCCGTAAGAGGTCTGTCCAGTTATTCAGTGCTACTATCCTGGTTGAGCTATACTTTTAGCTATTTTAAAATTTAATTATCTATTTAGATGATATGAACTGGAATGCTTTGGAATGGGATCGAGCAGCAGAAGAGCTTACATGGGAGAGAGTGAGTAAGGACTATATATTTTGGAAATGCTGTTTGCTTTGAGTCATTCAGACATGGTATGGCTTTAATAATGCCCATAATCTTGGAACCAGTTCAGGATGCTTTTCCGTACTTTGACCTTGGATAGATATATCTGAACCAGCATCCTCCACCGTGGCCTTTCCTCATAGCAGGAAACCATGGTTGTCAAATGATAGGATGATGGCTCCTTTTTAACAAGGAAAGTGTTCTCTGGGGTGGATGTGATTGAAATGAGTGAAAAGGGGGTGTTTGAGAGGAGAAATATATAGTGTGAAAAAGCTGCTTGTGAAGACAAATTGGGAATTGGGAAGTGGTGAACAATGACAAAATTGAGTGTCCCCTTCCCTCATGCTGCTTCTCTGATCCCAGTTACCTCTTGAAGTTACAAAAGAAGAAGAAAAAGAGGTTTCAGAGGTGGCATGGCATGCTTTGTCAGAGTAAAATTCATTTTTCTTGCGTAACTAGGCAACTGTGTTCCTAGTTCCTGTGTATCACTGCTTAATACAGTTTCTTAAGGCACATGGCCGTCCTTGGAGAATATAGAAAAAATATTGTCAAGGTTACTGTGAGAGAGATTTCTAAGCCGGCAATCATGAATGATTTCTGTTGGACATCTAGAAACTCATGTGAGCTTTGACACACACACACACACACACACCCTCATTTGTGTGAGCTGTTACACCTACCACTTAACATTTTATTCTGTTGCACTGCAAAGAACATAAAAATAACACATTTCCTATATGTGCTAAATTCTTTGAACTTGATCCACAGTTTTAAGCTAGTTATATATTTAGGGAATCCCCTAAGCACCAACTGTTTGGCAGGTGAGTGCAGGTTCATGTAACATCTGCCTGGCGGATCTTAAAGCTTATTCTTATATGAGTTTGACTCATTCTTCTTATCTGTTCTTTGCCACAGTATTGCCTGGCAACAGATCCAGCCTGACATTGTCAAGTTTGAAAAGCTGCTCCCTAATTGTCCCAGTTGGATGAGCTGGCTAGATAGCCATGTAGTGAGGAATAGAATAAGGGCAGGGCTAAACAGACCGTGCCAACCTGCTCTTCACTAAATCCTCTTTCCAAAAATGTGAAAAAGTGGAAGAGAGCTTAGGGGACTTTGTGGTTCTCTGCAACCTCTCCCACGTATTGTAAAAAATGATGGGGGATAACAGGTCCTTGACATTTCAGAGACTGCTGAATCTTATGTGAATGTAGATGATTCTGGTTACTGACAGCAAAATCATCTCTTACTTCTAGATGCTTGGACTTGATGGATCCCTAGTTTTTTTAGTAAGTGAAGCTTTATTGCACTAAAACTCTGTAGTTGGATTGTGTCTCGCATCATCTGTTTGTCTTCTTGATCTATAGTCTTCAGTATATTTTCTTACTATATCAGATACTTTCAGTTCATTTTATTACTGAATCAGAATAAGTAATAGCACCTTTATTCCTGTGTGATTATGCTAGGCACTTTTGGAAAAAATGTGCTTTATATTGTGTCTCTCTGAAAATTTGAACCTGCAATATCCTTTGTCCTGTTAGGAGGAAAACTAATACACTTGGGCCAAAAATTATTATTAATTTTTATTTGAGAAAATCTTTAACATTTCATTACCTACAAATTAGTGGCAAAATGGGGTGATTGGTGAGAACACAAAATAAGAAATTTAAGTTACTTCTCAAATACTTTGATATTGCCATTTCTGAAGCGTTCCCCTTTCTCTTTTAGGAACATGTATTCTGGGTGGTGTCATTAAACACACTGTTCATACTTGTCTTTGGTAAGTGACTGCATTTACAGTTCTTTCAGGATAATTGCTGTGCATATGGGCCCAAATTAGAGTAGAGCTGGATTAGTTTTAAGCAACAATTCTGTAATATTCTCAAGAGATGAAATTCTGATTTTCTTTGCATGCCTTTCCCAATGTGCAATGTTTCCAGTAATCAAACTAAAAGTTTGTGAAAAGCATTAAAAAAGCACTTGAAGTATTTCAAATTTCTTTTGTTTAAAAATGTGTAAGTCTGTGTAAATGACAGTACACAATGGTATCAATTTGACATCACAGCCCTAACATCTTAGAATTGTTTTTTATTTTTTTTACCAGAGGTTTATTTCTGTTCTCTCCCCTATCCCTTAGCTGCACAAGTGAAGCATGGAGTGCTTTTGTAGTGTTTTATAGATGGATTGAGGGACGTGGGTGGCGCTGTGGGTAAAACCTCAGTGCCTAGGACTTGCCGATCGCATGGTCGGCGGTTCGAATCCCTGCGGCGGGGTGCGCTCCCGTCATTCGGTCCCAGCACCTGCCAACCTAGCAGTTCGAAAGCACCTCCGGGTGCAAGTAGATAAATAGGGACCACTTACTAGCGGGAAGGTAAACGGCGTTCCGTGTGCTGCGCTGGCTCGCCAGATGCAGCTTGTCACGCTGGCCACGTGACCCGGAAGTGTCTGCGGACAGCGCTGGCTCCCGGCCTATAGCGTGAGATGAGTGCACAACCCTAGAGTTTGGCAAGACTGGCCCGAACGGGCAGGGGTACCTTTACCTTTTACCTATAGATGGATTAGATAACGGTAGAAGATGATTTCAGTAATGGCCTGCTGATTATGTCAGTCTGCCATCATTTTGTGACTGGTGGGGACCTCAGTAATTTCAGCTGTCTTGTGTGCTCTAGGGGTAGAATGATGGAAAACTTTTTGTGTTGCTTTTGTGTAGCTGGCTGAACGGATAACAGATAAAGATTTTTATCCTTTTGCTAGCTCATTAAAAATTATTTTAAGCCGCACATCAGAGAATTGATAAAAAGAGTAAACTCCATTAAGTTTTTTTTCCCTCCCTTCTCCCTCCTAGCGTTTTGTCCCTATCATATTGGTCACTTCTCTATTGTTGGGCTAGGCTTTGAAGAATATGTAAGTATATTATTTATTTATTTATTTATTTATTTATTTATTTCAGCATTTATTTAAAACTCAACATGCGGGAGACAAACTACACAGTTTGTCCCACAACATGACTTTTGTAGAAAGCACCAGCAGGGTTTTGCTGCTGCTGTCATTGCCCACAAAAGCTCAGCAGGAAGGGATAGAAATCACCCCCTTGTTGAAAAGAATAGTTTATCTCCCTCCCAATGAGACTTATTATGGAAGGCAGCCACAGCAAGGTGCTTCCACCTTTTGCAAAATGTCCAACCCAAAGCCTCTCTTACTCAAGTTCTCTGCATATACTATAGGACTTGGGAAAGAGGAAGAATTGGTGGCAACCACAAAGTATGGCTTAGCCAGTAAACCAGGCCAAAATCTGTGGAACTGTATATGGAATATTAAATCCTTTTTCAGGTGTGAATCTGTATTTTAAACCAAGCTTTATTTCTGAGACTTCTGATTCTATCTTGTTCACAGTAATATTCCCCGCCCCCCATTAACAGTGACCCAGTGGCGTAGCGTGGGGGGTGCAGGGGGGCCCAGCCGCACCGGGCGCAACATCTGGGGGTTAGGGTTAGGGGGCGCAAATCCACGGGTTAGGGGGCACAAATCCACGGGTTAGGGGGTGCAAATTACTTGCCTTGCCCCGGGTGCTGACAACCCACGCTACGCCACTGCAGTGACCTTGTTATGGTAATATGTGACTCCTTCATAGATAACAGTTAAAATTTGTGATTGATCCATGGTAGCTGGCTGGGGATGATGAGGTTGGAAATATAAAATAATCATGATAACTTGCAAATATCAACACATTTTGGTAGTCACAAGTGGTACTGACATATTTTATTCTACCCTATCAGTGTACTTGGTGCTTTACAAACCTTCAAAAGCAAAACTGACAGATTTTTACTCCAAGGAGTTCACAGTCTAAACATGTTTTTGTTTTCTTTAGGTTCAAGCATCTCACTTTGAAGGCCTAATCACGACAATAGTTGGCTATGTACTGCTGGCAGTATCACTAATAGTTTGTCATGTATCCTTTCATAAGTACTGACTGCACATGTTTTCAGTGTTTGATCTATGGATGGTCATTGCTAAGTATACAGGGTGGAATTCAGTGTTGCACTATGATGAACATTTTGTCTCCACAAGCATTTCAGCTTGCTAGATGGTGCAATCCCTCGTGTGCTATTCTTTGGGTTCCCCCAACCCCCAGAGACAGTCTCAGGTGCGTGGGGAGGAGAGGGGAGAAAGCCCCATTGCATAAGTGGAAGTCCTCATTCAGGGCCTCTTCTGATGGGGCTGGGTAGGTGAATCACGACCTTTGCCTAAGAAACAATGATTTTTGGTCTTTATCTCTTTATGGGAGCAGTGTGGGCGCACCATTGGGAAACTCATAATTGCAAGTAAGATATTAGGATCATGCTGTAGGATTGGAGCAACCTCATTCCTGTTGAGGCACAAATTCCTTCTTCTCTTGCCCTGATTTCTTACATCGGTAGCAATGTTAACCACTGTCAAGCTTACCAGGGTTCCTTCTTAAGAAGGCTTTCGTACTCGCTTCAAAACCTGATTCCAAGTTTTAGTTAAGAAGGAACTCTTGATAACTTTTATCATTAACAATGTTGGGGTTGATGTAAGAATTAAGAGCGGGTCTGGGCAAAGGAAGCATGCATTCCTGTGGTCCATTTCAGATCTCCCAACTGTAGTTAAGGGGTACCAAGTGTTGGGTCCACAGTGACCATATGTGTTTGTGAGGAATATCTTACAGTTTTCAAACATCGTTTAAATCTATATTTAAGTGAATACTTTCCCCTTCAACCAGTTTCCTATTTCCAGGCTTCTAGTTGCCCAGTACTCATTCCTATGAACTTCTTCTGCCCTCTGCTTCACAAACCAGTATTTCACTTTCCTTGACCATATTTATACAGGGCTTGGCAGCACTTGTAAAATTTCAAAGATCACGTCGCTTGCTTGGAGTGTGCTATATAGTTGTCAAGGTATTCTAGCCTTAAAAAGCAGGTCTATTTAATAAAACAAATCAATATTCAGTAGTTGGTCCAAATAAAAAAACCTGTCTTTCCCCCTCTGCAGGTGTCATTGTTAGTGGTGGTAGAAATTGGTGTTTTCCCCCTCATCTGTGGCTGGTGGCTGGACATATGCTCTCTGGTAAGATTAGCATTTATTAGGAGACAGACATTTATCACTGCATTCTAAGGGGCAGTCAGGAGGAGGGTTGCTTGTGTAGGTTGTGTCTGTTAAATAGGACCAGTAATGCAAAAAGAAGTTACGACTATTAAGAAATTATTGGACCCATCTTTTTGCAGTGGAAGGGCTGTTCTGCTGGTGGAGAAGAGAGGGTTAAAGGGTCCACTGCTGTCCTGCTAGTGATGGAAGCAAAAACCAGCTGTGTAAAGGGAGGTGGTGGGTCCACAGGATCCTAAGCCTCCTTGTTCTCCAGGCATAGTTCAAACAGGTTATTATGACTATTATGAGATTAAAGGAATCCTATGCTTCCCAGGAAGGATGCTGGAATCGAGGTAGTTAATCCCCTCCCATTGCATTCAGTTTGGCAGAGGAGGATGGGTGGAAGAAAATGGAATATGACAGCGGGGAATCCATCCCCATCTCCTGGCCTGGCCTCATTGAGCCTGCAAGACATAGGAAGTGGCAGTAGCCCCGTCACAGATTCTCCATCTCCCCCTACCATCTCCATAAGGTTGCTGCACCTTAATCGTTAGCTAGTTTTGCTGCAAATGTGGTTGACCATCTCCAAAGACTATGAATCCTCCATCTCCAATAGCTTTCTTAGTGATTTTATACCAAAGGTGATTCATTTTAAAAGGCTACAGTTCTGTGCTGAAAACTGACATATATATGCTATGGAAAATCTGTCTGTTAAGATTTGTTGTGCGAGGGCTGCATTGTTTTTTCACCATTGCTAAATGCTGTCTACAAATATATATTTAGAACTTCGCTGTTATGTATAAATAAAAGATGATGCAATTTTACTAGTTGCTGAGAGTTAAAAAGAATTACTTCCCTGTTTTAATTTTTTCATAGGAAATGTTTGATGCTACTTTGAAGGATAGAGAATTGAGCTTTCAGTCAGCCCCCGGCACTACAATGTTCCTACACTGGCTAGTGGGAATGGTGTATGTCTTCTACTTTGCTTCCTTCATTCTCTTGCTGAGAGAGGTATGGCTTGACTGAAGTGTGATTTTCTAAAACCATATGTTGAAAGAGTGTGGCTCTGGAATGGCTAATGTCATCCACATTTCTATTTTTGTGTTCACCTCTGTTCACCAGCCTTTGCTGACAGGAAATAATTTGTAGGGTGGGACAAGGTGTTGCCCTACAACTTGTACTGGCTTAATAAAGAGTGTCAGTCTTGTATATGCTTGCTATTCTGCAGTGGAACAAGAGCAGTCCAACGGCTGCTGCTTGCAGATTCTATGTTTGATCGAAAATTGCACAAATTGCTTGTAAGGGCAGGCAGCAGAGTTGGCTGCTGGGTGGGGAACTGCAGGGAACCATCTCTTGGTGAGCCATGGCCTGCTGCGTGAGAACATGCATTGTATAGCTGAAGGGGTAGGGGGTATTCCTTGCAGACATTGCTTCTGGGAAGTGAATGTGAGAACTGGGAACCCTCAAGGTTTCCCCTCACCCATGCATAGAACCTCTGCACCTTGTGGTCCATGTGCCATTGGCTGAAGGACAGGAATGGGCCTAGTAAGCCGTGGAAGAGAGGGGGGAATTGACATGACAGAGGGAGCATGAGAGCCATGTTCGACAAAATTCAGCCGTGTAATTCTCTTGGACATAACTCAGCTGTTGCCTCCTCAGGTAACACCTGGCTCAATTGTTTTAAACCAGTTTGAGAGGAGGTAGGTAGTGTTTTGGTTAACCTGCAGACCGTATTGAACATAAATAAGGAGTCTTTAAGGTCTCTATAATGTTAATTTATTGGGGGGGAAATGTCAAAACTTGTAATCCTTCAAATATCAACCTACTTATACTTATTTTTCTTTCAAATGTTAATATTCTCTTTTCAGGTACTGAGACCTGGCGTCCTCTGGTTTTTGAGGAACTTAAATGATCCAGACTTTAATCCAGTTCAAGAAATGATTCACCTGCCTATTTATAGACATCTCAGGAGGTTTATTTTATCAGTGGTAAAGACATGTTTCCATTTTCTCTTCAAAAAGTTGTTATTTTTATAGCAACTAATGTTTTTTCTATTCAGTTTCTATTTAGAATTTTAATGTTTGTTTCTCTGTTTATTAGCAAACAAAATAACTAACTGTATGTAAAGATATTGGGTTGTATTCAGTTCATGTTTACATAGAGTAGACACATTGAAATAGGCCTAAATCTTGGTAACTAATTTCAATTAATCTATTCTGAGTTAAAGTTAGTTGAATACAACCCATGGGGGCCAGAAGTCTCTTTTCCTTTCTATAAATATTTGCTGGTATCATAGTTTTCTTCTGTGTAACTTACTGCTGAAATAAGTTTCACTTGTATCAATAAAATACAGAAGTATGATGATTCAACAAGAACCAGCTTAGACTGTTCAGCAGTGCCAAGGAAAAGTAGATCATATTACAGGAAAATAACGTAAATGTTACTTAAAAGCAAGTATGTGGGGCTTCTTGTGTGGAAAATGTCTAATCTTCAGGTCACTTAGATTACTAGGAAGCATACAATTGCACAGAATAATGTTTTGTTACAACAAGATATTATATTCTAAGCAGACATGGCACAAGACATTTTGGTTCTTGGGGCAAAATATCCAATCCTTTTCAGCTTGCTGCCCCAAAAATTGATGCTGGGAGAAGAGTCAGAAATAAATCTAGTGGCTTCAGTTTTGTAGATTGTCTAAAATTTAGTGCGTACATATCCCAGGCAGGAGTGACAACCCAGCCTAAATAGAAACATTCCTGATTCATTTTCCAATAATTGTGTATCCAGATTTTGACATAAATAGGTTTTTCCCTTTGATAACCCACATCTACAGGTAAATTATCCAAGTGCCAATGGAGACATTATATTTAGCTGGTTCTTTTTCTCTTTGGCATCTCATACTAGTAGCAGGCCCATAATGTAACTTGTGAGCCAGAAAATTCAAAAATGTACTTTCAGGTTGTTGCAATGGAGCTCTGATTTATTGATTCATAGATTATGTTGCTTAGGTGTGTGAACAACTTGTGCAAACTGAAAAGAAAAGAAGAAGAAACAAAACAGTTTTTTGACGCAGAGAGTTATCAAAACCATAGTTTGCAAGACTAGAAACAATCAGTTAACTAGTATGCTCCCTCTTCTCCTAGCTTCCATGTCTTGTGCTAACCATGGTTTACCATGGCATTCAGAAATTAATGTGTTACTGGGCTGGCTCTCCGACAGGTGCTCATACCTGATTTGCTCCTCCTGAGGCTTTTTAGGTCATCTTGGGGCAACAGTTGAGCCAAGGTTTGGCTTAGCATGTCGTTCAGACCTGGGATTGTAGTTAAGGTCTCTCCTTCCGAAGCACCATCTCTGGCCAAGATTTGTTCTGTTGGTTACAGGTTTTGTATAAGGAGGAAAGGCCTTAACCATCATGCCAGGTTTGGACAACACACTAAGCCAAACCTTTGCTTAGCTGTTACCTAAAAGCCTCACGGAGGAACAAAGGAGTTTTGATCTGCTCCTCAGGAATCAGCACATTCACTCTGCTATGGTTTGGCCTAGCACAATGTGTAAATGTGGCCTATGGCTAGCTAGAACTTGTTCGCAACAAGAATTGGAAATCATGGCTTGAAAATGGTTGCTGAGTCTTACTGTTAAGTTCAGTGCTGACCAGATTGTTCTGATTTCAGTGTCATGGCAAATTATGATTAGCAGCAGATAGGAACAGAAAATGTACAGAGCAGAGGAGGAAGTGCACAACCTCATAACGTGTTCATGATTGTCCAGTCCATGATTTTTGCTAGTGTATAAATAGACTTTAAATTAAGGCTGTCACACAGAGTATCTTCCTTGTTGCAGATTGTCTTCGGGTCGATCGTCTTGCTCATGCTTTGGCTTCCTATACGAATTATTAAATATCTGCTGCCTCATTTTCTTCCATATAATGTAATGCTCTACAGGTAATTTATTTTTGGAATATATTCTGTCTTCCATAGTGATCTTTAACTGCAAATGCATATGTGCATATTTTAAACAAACCATTGGCTGTGTTTGTTCAGTAAACTTTGTTCCAGTATACCAACTATACAATGATCTTGTTCAGACATAATGCTAAACCTTGGTTTTTCATTACATTAATGGTTCTTAGGTTTGTGAGCTTTCTTTCCACTCCTCCGGCATGGACATAACTAGCCACTGTTTGTTATGTCTGAATCAGGACAAACTGTTATTAGTCTTAATTGTTTACAATCCATAGTTTACAATCCGTAGTTTACAATCCTAGCTTGTTTTCTAAATTACCATTAGGATTAACCATAGTTTTGAATTTGGACATAATGATGAACCAGATGAAAACAGATGATAGCTTCTGATCTCCTAGTGGCCAGATCAGTGGTGGTAGAAGAGAATATGGATAGCACAAAGCTTCTGTACATAACAGCAAACCATAGTTCAGTATTGCTTTCAAACCAGGCAAGAATCCTAACTATAAAACAGGTAGACGACCTTTTTTCTGTTGAGGGCATGCATTCAGATGGTGGTGAAGCCACCAAGGTGCTTTGGATTAACTAATAGGGAATAAAAACCACATTGTTTCAGTTTTCACTATGGCCACTTCAAATTAGAATTTCTAGTCCTACTCAGAAGTAAACCCTACTTGGTTTAATGGGGTTACTCTCCATTATGTATGCAGATGATTTTAAAAATACAATAGCTACTGTTTTGGAAAGCAAGTAATGCCCTTCTGACGTTAGTGTGCTACCCCACCACCTTTCCCTCCAAGTAATAAAACCAGGGGAAACCATCAATTTATTTTTATTCAAATAAAATACTGTCCTTTACCATTTTCCTGAAACTAGTAAAGGGAAAAGACGGGGGGGAAATGAGGAAGCAAGCAGGAAGAAAGGAACTCTAATGGGATGGAAGAATGGGGCAATTTTGGGGGTTGCTGGGGCTGCACAAAATGGGGTTGGGGACCAACTTGAGGAAAAGGTAGGATATAAACAAATAGTGGCCCTAGGCTCCAGGTTGTTTAATGCCTTACAAAATACCAGTTTTATATGTATGTAATGGGTATTTGTTCATGACATCCTTGCTTTACTTATTTCCCAGTGATGCTCCTGTGAGTGAACTTTCCCTAGAACTACTTTTGCTTCAGGTGGTGCTTCCAGCTTTGCTTGAACAAGGACACACAAGGCAGTGGTTGAAGGGTCTTGTACGAGCATGGACTGTTACTGCCGGGTACTTACTGTAAGTGTAGAGAACCCATAAAGCACAAATAACCCACATGTCTTTAATGTTTTTTGTTGACTAGACAATATAAATGGAATGTTTAGATACTGCAGAATAAGTGTTTATAGCAAAAATTCAGAGGTTTGTAATGATGACCTTTTAAAAAGCTACTCTGTATAAGTGTACCAATGGAAATAGTTGTGCAGCTTTACTAATATTTATCTGTTTGATGGTTATGCAAGAGGGGAAATAGTTTAGTTAATTAAAAACCATAATTATTTTGTTTTTGCGTTCTCTACTCTTACCTATAACGCCTCAAATAGCCTGGGCGCAGCTTCCAATGTGATCACCCAAGGTATAAGAGGCTAAGCTCTTCTAGGTGTCTTGCTCTTCGGAAGTCCATTTTTGGGGGTGCTCAATAGTGTCAATTATAAATCTCACTTCCATGGAACTTCATGACACTTTGAGGGACCTATTTTTCTCAGGCAGGGAAGGGGGAAGCAATATAAAAAATTTCATAAATATATATCAAAATTCTGATACAGTGGTGCCCCGCAAGACGAATGCCTCGCAAAACGAAAAACGCGCAAGACGAAAGGGTTTTTCGGTTTTTGCGTCGCTTCGCTAGACGATTTTCCCTATGGGCTTGCTTCGCAAGACGAAACATCTTGCGAGTTCTTGCCAGTTTGTTTCCTTTGTTCCTTTGTTTCCTTGTTTTCTTAAAGCCGCTAAGCCGTTAATAGCTGCTAAGCCACTAAGCCGTTAATAGCCGCTAAGCCGCTAATAGCCGTGCTTCGCAAGACGAAAAAACTGCAAGACGAAGAGACTCGTGGAACGGATTAATTTCGTCTTGCGAGGCACCACTGTATATGATAAAATAAGGCTTTTAGCTGGTTTCTGCAATCTGTGAGGGTAGGAATGACTAGTAATTTATGTTCATAGGATGTTTGATGTCAGAGCTTGGTGTGAAAGCTAACCAACTCCTGAAGAAACTTAGCATGCACACATACAGATGAGAGGGAAAACAATCATCTGATCCTAAAATTTGCTGAATCTTAATTATTTTATGCGAATGGCCTATGGCCCAAACATTAATGAAGTACTACTACTACTAATTATTTTAAGACTTCATTCCATCGGGCTTAAGCAGAGGAAGAACAGGACTATTTTATCTTTGGCTCTTTTACTCTTTGTTTCACCATCTATCGATGGCTATTCCATCAGGCTACCAGAACAGTTTCCCTCCCTGCTGTAACAACTGTACAGTAGACCCTCGGGTTATGTTACTCTCAAGTAACGTAAACTTTGGGTTGCGAAAACGGCAAACCCAGAAGTATTTTTCCAGGTTTTGCGTCTTGCGCATGCACAGAAGCGGTGCTTCTGGATACGGATTTTTCAGGGTGCGCATGGACCCCAGGAACGAATTAAGTTTGTATCCAGAGGATCCACTGTACCTTAAAGAACTGGTGCTTGAGTTTGTTTTCCTTCTGACCTCCCCATCGCTTTTACCTTTTGTTTCTGCATTTTTTACCTTTTATATTGTAAGCCTGAGGGCGGGAACTCTTTTGTTTCTTCCTGATGTGCTAGCCGCTCTAGGCTCCTTTTCGGTTGAAGGAAGAATTTAAAAATGCTTAAAATACTAATCATTAGATAGGAGAGTACACTAGTTATCCTGTCCTGTAATGCTTGGAATTAGAGATGTCACTCAAATCGCTTATTTGAATCCTATTCCATGTAGGGTGTGTGGTCATCTTCATTCCAGATCTGTGATGCTGCATTTAGGGCTGTTGTTCTTCTTTCGATGTTCCAGTCAGTTAGTAATGAGATGTTTGGTTTCGGAACCATGTAGCATGTTAAAAACAGTTGTGAAAGCACAACAGATTTCAGTGGCCTTTGATAGCTATTCTGTGTCATTACAGTGGTACCTCTGGTTGCGGACGGGATCCGTTCCAGAGCTCCGGTAGGATCCTGAGGTTTCCGCAACCGGAGGTGCCTGTTCTGCGCACACGCATGGCTTGATAGACTGCTACTGCGCATGTGCGTGCTGCAAAACCCGGAAATATACTTCCGGGTTTGCTGCGTGCGTATCCCGAAGGATACATAACAAGAGGGGCACGTAAGTAGAGGTACCACTGTATTATCGTGCTTTTAATAATCATACCTATACGTTCATTAAACACTAATAGGAACATTTATGGTAGCCAAGATGGTTCACAATTTTTTAAAAAAATGATTTTTTCAGGGATCTGCATTCTTACTTACTTGGAGACCAGGAAGAGAATGAAAACAATGCAAACCAACAGCCTAATAACCAACCTGCTCGCAATAATAATGCCATTCCAGTTGTGGGAGAAGGTCTTCATGCAGCCCACCAAGCCATACTACAACAAGGAGGACCTGTTGGCTTTCAACCTTACCGTCGGCCTTTAAAATTTCCACTCAGGGTGAGTTGTTCTAACTGTCCATTTAAAGCAGGGATGGCTGACCTCTGGCCCTCTAGATCAGAGCTTTCCAAACTGTGTATCATGACATGTTAGTGTGTCGGCTGCAGTGTGTAGGTGTATCTTGGGAATGCTTCTGGGGCTGGAAAGGGGTTAGTTTAACCTCCGGTTGGCAAGTAAAACTGAATTACTGTGTCACGAAATGATGCACGTCTCAAAAGTGTGTCACCAGCATGAAACGTTTGGAAAGCTCTGCTCTAGATGTTGGACTCAACAGCCATCAATCGGTAGTTAGGCATGATGGGAGTTGTAGTCTAGCAACATCAGATGGTGGCACAGGTTAGCTGCTTAATACAGTGGTACCTCGAGTTACAAACGCCTCAGCTTACAAACGCTTTAGGTTACAAACTCCACTAACCTGGAAGAGTTGCCTCAGGATGAGAACGGAAATCGTGTGCTGGCAGTGCAGCAGCAGCAAGAGGCCCCATTAGCAAAAG
Organism: Podarcis filfolensis; assembly: GCF_964270895.1. NCBI lineage: Eukaryota > Metazoa > Chordata > Lepidosauria > Squamata > Lacertidae > Podarcis > Podarcis filfolensis. Next base: position 11,051,100 of record NC_139603.1, read on the forward strand.
CACACCTTTAGTTAAGAACAGTTTTCAGGTTAAGAACGGACCTCTGGAATGAATTAAGTTTGTAACTCGAGGTACCACTGTATGTAATTTAGTTTACTGGTATCTAGTTAATTAATTCTCCATTTCTTTTCAGTATCTGGAACAAGTAATTCTAAAGGCAGTATTTTTGTGAGTGTTCAGTATCTTGTTCCCTTCGTTTGCCCATTCGATTCTTACAGAAAGGAATGGCTTCCCACCACTCTGGGGCTTATTGGCATCACATAAAGGAACAACAATAAAAGGGATGTGTGACAGTATATTATGGAAGCAGTCTGAAAACAAAATGTGTAATTGTAGGTACTGGGTATGATCCTTCACTGTGTGGCCGTCAGACCCAGTTGCAGAGGAAGCCACTTTATGTTCAGTTAGCCTTGAGGTCCGCCTCTCCAGGTTGAATGTATATGTGGAGGTCTAAAATTCTGTATCTCATAGAGAGAAAGCTAACAAGACTACATACAGTAGTTTTTGAGTAAAAAAATAAATGCTTAAGATCTGGGCATTAGGAGAATCAGAAATGTTAATTACTTATATTCAGACACAGAGCCTGTTGCTTTGTCAAAATGCTTTCAGTGACTTCTAGGCACACAGGGTATTTCATGAATATATTTTCTACTTTTGACTGCAGGCTCTCATACAATTGGAATAAAATTGCTAAATTTTAAGGTGTCTTCCAAATGTCCTTTTTATTGCTTTTTTTCTTTGTAAATAGATTTTACAATTTTTCCACTTCATTTTTGTGTTTTTCAGATATTTTTGTTAATCATTTTCATGTGTATAACACTACTGATAGCAAGTCTTATCTGCCTAACGTTACCAGGTATGTATTTCACAGTAGCAAGTTGCTGCTGCTTATTAACATGTCCTTGTTGATTTAATTTTAAATTGTTTGAATGGAAAAATAAAATAGGAAAATGTAATGCAGAAAACAGCGTATCTTCTGTTGTGTGGACTTTGAATATGCTGATCTTTTTTCATAAATCAATATCTAGACCAGTGTTATTTCGGTAAAAATGAAAGTAAATGGTCCTTTTGGCATCTTTCATATTTACATTTGGCTGTTACGATGTGTGCTTACTAAAATACCATGTTGACGCCTTAAAGCTTTTAGAAATTGCTAATGCGAATATGAATTTTTATTGGGCCAGCTAGTTAATTTAAAGCTACAGCCCTAGGTATATTTACTTGGAAGTAAGTCCCATTTAACATGGGCAGATTTAACATCCAAGTAAATATATGTAAGATTGGGCTTCCTGACCACCCAGTGCCTGAAATCTTGTAGCACAGCTGAAAAATTAAATAGCCTATTAGAAGATAAAACTCTTTTACTTGCCATGAGCCTATAGCCCAGGGGTGGGGAACATTTTTGGACAACTTTTTAGCTCCCACCCCACCACGTAGTACAACTTTGGCAGTTTGCTGGACCTGCCCACCTATCAAAGTTGACTGGTGGGAGAGAGATCTGCTTCACCAACATGCTCCCCACAGGGAATGTGGTGGTGAAGCAGCACCAAGCAGGACTGAAATGAGCAGGATTTCCCCCCTCCAAACAGCGGATGAGCAGGGGTTAAATCCTGCTGCTTTGGCTGCATGTGACAGTTTCCCATGGGAAACTGGGGGTGTGGCACAGCCAATGCATAATGGAACTCTGCCCATCTGTTGACCTCACCACCCTTCAGAGTGACATTAGCTGATTGACAGGTGGGTGTAGTTTGGGTGAAATGGCCTTGTGTCCCAAGATTGGCCCCCGACCTCTGCTCTAACCATAGGTGGCTTAATCAAAATATCTGTACGTGCAGATACTGGGAATGGGGATGGGGCTATTCAGTATGGCCCTGCTATTTACTCCTATATACAACTTCACTCAGGGACGCGGGTGGCGCTGTGGGTTAAACCACAGAGCCTAGGACTTGCCGATCAGAAGGTCGGCGGTTTGAATCCCCACGACGGGGTGAGCTCCCGTTGCTCGGTCCCTGCTCCTGCCAACCTAGCAGTTCGAAAGCACGTCAAAGTGCAAGTAGATAAATAGGTACCGCTCCGGCGGGAAGGTAAACGGCATTTCTGTGCGCTGCTCTAGTTCGCCAGAAGCGGCTTAGTCATTCTGGTCACATGACCCAGAAGCTGTACGCCGGCTCCCTCGGCCAATAAAGCGAGATGAGCGCCGCAGCCCCAGAGTTGGTCACGACTGGACCTAACGGTCAGGGGTCCCTTTACCTTTACCTTTACAGCTTCACAGGGGCTAATAATACCTTAAGGGGGCTAAACGTGTGTAATTTCTTTGTCTGGAAATCTCACATTTTTATCCTGCCATTCCTAGAAAGAGTTTGTAGTGGCAAACATGCTACTCCTCTCTGCCCCCCCTTTCCAGCTTTTTCACAACAATTCTCAGAGAGAAGCTGTAGGCTAAGACACCATGACTAGCCCCAGGCCACACAGTAAGCTTTGTGGCTGGTCAGGAATTTGAACCCAGATCTCCTGATGCAAGCACCAAATAACCACCGTCCACATGTCTTTTCTAAAGAAAAATGAATTCAGGCACTATTCATTTGGTACACATAATTTTAACAGTTATCATTGTCTTTGGGTGAACTTACAGCAAGGGAGTGTTTTTGACCTGACTTCTGTTAGCTCCTGAAAAGTGGGGCAAATACTTTGCAGATTTTAGTTGACTTGGTTTTTCTTTGTGCAAGGTTGTTAATAAATTTAATATTGGGTTTAAAACAAAATTGGATCTATTCAAATTAGTGGCTGGGATTTAATCAGCTTGTGAAAACGTAATGTAACTTTTTACTTTACTTTCTTTGAACAACTAGTTCCCATTCAATATTACAAATTGCTTTTTAAACTGCCCTCCATTCAAAAGCGGTAGTCGTGCATCACTGGGGGCTGCAATTGAGTGAGAGAAAACTCTGAAGCTACTTTGCTTATGAATTCTCTAGGCCCATATCATTTTATGGCTGTCTGGCAGTGTGTGTTTCTTTTAAATATTCATTAATTTTTCTGGTTTTAGTATTCGCTGGCCGTTGGCTGATGTCCTTTTGGACAGGGACCGCCAAAATCCATGAACTGTACACAGCTGCTTGTGGGCTCTACGTTTGCTGGCTTACCATTCGGGCGGTGACGGTGCTTGTTGCTTGGATGCCACAGGGCCGCCAAGTGATTTTTCAGAAAGTTAAGGAATGGTCCCTCATGGTAAGTCATCTGAAAAAATGCATTTCTTTTAAGTTTCGGGAAGCACTTACATCTTAGTGTATTTTTGGTCTTTGTGGAAGCCGCCCAGAGTGGCTGGGGAAACCCAGCCAGATGGGCGGGGTACAAATAATATATTATTATTATTATTATTATTATTATTATTATTATTATTATTATTACTTAATTGATGTGGACGGAGTGTTTGTCTAACTATTCAAGAAGCAACTGTGACAAATATGTTTCCTCCACTATGGGCCGTCTCTAGAAAGAGGAAATCAAAGAAATAATTAGTTGTAGCATTTCCCCCCAAAACTGCCATAGACGTCATGGCCTTCAGTTATTCACCAGATCTGGACAACAAAGGCTGGAGGGTAATGAAAGACCAGAGCCACTCTTTAATTTATTGAAGGAGAGAGCCTAGGTCTCTCAAACCTGCCTTTGAACTCTTGCCCTCTGAGCATAAGCTGGAGTGGAGAATTTGGCAGAGTATTAGTGCTGAACCTCACTCAGCACATTGTAACACAAACTTTCTTACTTTGCCTTCACTTTGGGGAAGAGTTGTAGCATTGACAACTGACCCCGGGTATGAACCCTAGTGAGCTCTCGTTCATATGTGCCAGCTGAAGGAAAATAGACTTCCTTTCTTTCATTACTCTCTCTGCGCTTTCTCTGATATATTTTGTCAGAGGCAGCTGCCTTAGAAATTACTGCTCTAGAGGGGACCCGCTAAATCCTTTCTAAATCTGGTTCTGCGTATTTGTTTCTCTTTGCACTCCGTTTTATTGTGATGTTGTGTAAGTACAGACACAAGGTTTTGAAGTGTCACTAAATTAAGTTTTCTCTTTTTTTTTACTTTTTAGATCATGAAGACATTAATAGTTGCTATATTGCTGGCAGGTGTAGTTCCACTTTTGCTTGGACTTCTGTTTGAGCTGGTTATTGTTGCTCCTTTGAGAGTTCCCCTGGACCAGACCCCGCTATTCTACCCATGGCAGGTTAGCTCTGTACTTTTCGTTTTGAGTGCTGTTGTAGAAGATAGGCTTCTGAGCTCCACCAGGGGAAAAGGCGGGGAATGAATGAATGAATAAAACTTCAATAGTTTCAACTGTTGTCTTTTGTAGGAAATTAAACTAATGAATGTGGCCTTAGAACTGGCTGGGGAAACTCAGCCAGATGGGCAGGGTATAAATAATAAATTATTATTATTATTATTATTATTATTATTATTATTATTATTATTATTATTATTACTGTGAACTTCATTGTCACTGAAAGCAAACTGAAAGTGAACATAGGGCTATTTTTATATATTCCCTGCCTTTTCACAAAAAATTATTCAAGGTGATTTACATAAAATCAGTACAATACAAATAAGATAAAAAATCAAGCGACATTCACATTTGTAACTTAACTCTTAAGTATGTGTGACGAAAATAACACACATTCATTTCATATATGTCCCTGCATCTATTTTCCTCCCCTTCCTTTGTATTAGCAAATTCCGTACATTAGCAAATTATAGGCAACAGTTTTGGGTGTGTGTGTAAGAGCCTGCCCACTTTTACTCTAAAATCACTGTGCATATTGACGATGGTATAGAAATAATGATTGTTTTCGTTTTGACTTAGGACTGGGCTCTTGGTGTTCTGCATGCCAAAATAATTGCTGCCATAACTCTGATGGGCCCTCAGTGGTGGCTGAAAACTGTTATTGAACAGGTAAGAACTGCTTCTTTGGTGCAAGGGAGGCAAACAAAACATACAGACCATTAAATTGCCCATACTAGGGAACCTGTGGCCTTTCAGAGCTTGCTGGTCTGCAACTTGCACCGTCCCTGACATTTTGGCTATGTTGGCTGTGGCTGATGGGAGTTGGAGTCTAATAACATCTGGAAGACTCTAGGTCCCTTATCCCTGGTTTATTCTGTTTACTTCTTCCTTAGCTACCTCTAAAACTTAGCATCTTTCCTCTCGCTTGGGAGACTGGCTTGATACCCATAAAGTATTACTGAATTTTCAGTTTGGAACTGTGTTTTCCTGACCAAGAAACTACAAAATAGCTCTCATCTCTCCCCACTCCCCAAAAGCATAACATTACAATGGGTTACCACTTAGAGGAGCATATGACAAAAGTTGACAAAAGTTTTGCACAGAAGGGATGTCACTAGTGTTAAGGGAAAAAGCAGGGAGAAAATATAAGTAAATTTTACAAAGCTACTTTTGGTGAGGTTTTTCAAAGCAAATATAACAAATTAAGTGTTAAACAAATTGCAACAAATAACACTATAGAAACCTTTCTTACTATATAAGGCACACTTTTATAAAATATTTTCCCCCAGAGGAAACTCGATTGATTCCATGAGTTGAACATTCCTTGTCTCTATACCTTCTAAGTTTTATTTCTGCTTTTACTGTTACCTTGTTCAGATGATCATAACCTGGCTCAATGAGATGCTTTCTTCCTCAGTATAACCTAGCAAACAACTGAGGAAGTCTTAAGTTACCTATAATTTCCGTTTTGTCTGAACTGGGAAACTTTGACAAACAATTTTGGAATAATCTAGAAGCCCACTTGAAACCATGACTTCATATTCTGCCTTGCTGCAGAGTCATTAGCCACAGTTTCCTTCTTCAGATATAAATATCTGTACATTTCCTGGTTTGGTTATGGGAAGGTTTATTCAAATCCTCTGTTAGCCATTATCATCTGAACATGGCAAATGTGAAAAAGATCACCCTTATTATAGCATCTTCAACATATAGTACCCTTGCTTGTATCATTTTAAAAACTGAAATGCCAATATGGGTTAAATCCAACTGTATTGTAATTTTACAATGGTTTTCTAATGGTCACATAGTATAAGCCATAACCAAACCTTGCACACACAGTACAAAACATACTTTCCTTTTTTTTTTTTTTACATATGCACTATAATGGAGGCATCTACAGTAGCAAGAAGCACGTATTATAGACTTAAAAACAACTTGAAATTATTAAAGTGTATTTATTTTATTTAAACAATTTATATACTACTTAACTACAGTCATCTCTGAATGGTGTGCAATGCAGAAGGGTAAAAGTCAGTTAAAACTATAAAATAAGACTTCAATTAAAATGCCTGCTGGAATAAAAAAAAGAAGTCTTCAGTTGGTGTTGGATGATCAATAGGAAGAGGAGCTGTCTGACTTCAGCTGGGAGTTCCACAGAATTGGGCCCATAATACAGAATGCACAGCTCCTTGGAGACACATGCCTGTTTCCTTGTACATTTTTTCTCCTGTTTATATAAACAAATGAGGCAGCAGCTAACACATACTCTGTTCCCAGGTGTCCCCCCTCCCCCAATTTTGGGTTTCTATCTGTGTTGAGCTTTTCGTTTAATTACTGTATATTTTTATTTCTATATATTGGGAGAAAAAATGATCTTGATTATTAGGACATAAATAATGGGTGTTGTCCAACCAAGTTGTCCCAGTTGCACAGAGGTTTCTGCCTGTGCATCAAAACCTCTCCCTCTCCTTCCCAAATCTGCTTTAGTTGATTTATATACTAAAACACCTGTTTAGAGATACAGTCATACCTCAGGATGAATACGCTTCAGCTTAAATATTTTTGAGTTGCGCTCTGTGGCGACCCGGAAGTAATGGAGCGCATTACTTCTGGGTTTCGCCGCTTGCGCATGCACAGATGCTCAAAATGACGCCACATGCTTGCGCGGAAGTGGCAAATCGTGATCTGCGCAGACGCGTCTTACGTTCACTTCAGGATGCAAACGGGGCTCCGGAACGGATCCTGTTCGCACCCAGAGGTACCACTGTACGTGGAAACTCATCTGTGGTTTAGCTCTATGTGGATGAGATACAGTGTGCCCAGGCAAAGTGTCTGCAAACAATAGCTTTGCTTTTAAAGAATGAAGAATGCTGAGTCCTATGAACCAGGAATACAGTTCCTGGCTTGCAGCAAACTGTATTAAGTTTCAAAACAAGTTAACTTCAGCTCATGGGTTATGAAACTGGCTTCATAAACTAATAGAGTTTTGTTGTAAGCCAGAATTCCTGATTTGTAGGAGGCTGCAAGCCAACCTTAATTTGTAAGTGAAACTACTTTCTGCAGAACTGCTCCTGGCTGTGCATGGAGGGGGAGATATGCAGGCGCAGTAATTTGTTTGGGCTTGCTTCAGCCTGCAGCTCATCTAGATAGCACTAAACCATCGTTTACATGCTAATGCTGATATTAAAATATTAACTGCCAGATTTAATGCTAACATTTTAATGCTATAATGCTGTCATTCCTTCTTAATCACAAATATGGAGATTTTGTAATACATTTAATGTCAGGAGCTGGGCAGCCGTCCTTCATGCATCTTGACTGTGGTCTTATTTTTTCAGGTTTATGCAAATGGAATTAGGAATATTGACTTACACTTTATAATACGGAAGCTTGCAGCGCCTGTTATCTCAGTTCTGTTGCTTTCTCTTTGTGTACCTTACATCATAGCTTCTGGTATTGTACCTTTACTAGGTAAGTGCAGATGGGCATACAGATTTCATTGTGTGGGTCCCAGCTTAAGATACGAATCGGGGGAAATCTTTTGTTAGAATGTCAAATGAGTGTTCTGTCAAGCATGTCCATTAGGTAGCTGTACTTCATTTACCACATTTTGTATCTTGCCCAAAGGTTCAAGAAGTACCGTATTTTTTGCTCTATCAGACTCACTTTTTCCCTCCTAAAAAGTAAGGGAAAATGTGTGCGCGTCTTATGGAGCGAATGCAGGCTGCACAGCTATCCCAGAAGCCAGAACAGCAAGAGGGATCGCTGCTTTCGCTACACAGCAATCCCTCTTGCTGTTCCGGCTTCTGGGATTCAGAATATTTTTTTTCTTGTTTTCCTCCTCCAAAAACTAGGTGCGTCTTGTGGTCTGGTGCGTCTTATGGTATTCCGTTTGCTAGCTTCAGTGAAAACCATCATGTTACATCATTTGGAGAGTTACATAGTTTTGGCCCATGCATAGATCCTGAAGCTGTTTAGCAGCTGGTAGGCTTTAGCTGAAATTTAGAGATTCCCAGCTTTTGTTTTCAAAGAAATGTACTTCTAGGTCATTAAAAATGAAATAGAAATATGTGCTAAATTTGAAGGTGTTGGCTAAAATATCACCCTAAAAAGAATCATTTCAGGTAAACCGAAATTGCCTATTAAATATGTGAATATACAGAAGAAATTGTACAAAATACATAAACAGCAATCAGATGGGGAGGAGGGCTACTACCACGAAATAGCTAGTATTTTAGAGTTCAGTGACAACGCAATATTGGGCAGCCCTACTCCGGAGAAAGACCTAAGGAGTGGGATTCACCAAACCAGCATCGTTGGTGGAAACTCTGCACAAGCGCTTCCGCTTGTGCAACTGGGCTCCCTTCCCCTCACCCTGTGCGTTTCTAAAATTGGCTTGGGGTGGTGGCGTCAGGAGAACTCCTGAACCACACATGGGGGGAGGAGAAGGGAGATTGTTCCATCTGGCAAGCTGAAATGCTTGTACAGATGGAAGAATTGGAAGAGTGTGATGTTGAATTCCACCCATTGTCATTTGTCACCTTGGAAGTACCGTATTTTTTCCATCTATAAGACGCCCACATGTATAAGACGACCAAAATTGAGCCCAAAATTAAGAAATAAGTATTTTAAACATTCCATGTATAGGATGACCCCCAATTTTAAACTTAAAAAATTTGGGGGAAACACGGAAAAATATGGTATATCTAGGACATAATGAGCTTAAAAGTAAAGGGACCCCTGACCATTAGGTCCAGTCATTGCTGACTCTGGGGTTGCGGCGCTCATCTCGCTTTATTGGCCGAGGGAGCTGGCATACAGCTTCCGGGTCATGTGGCCAGCATGACTAAGCCGCTTCTGGCGAACCAGAGCAGCGCACAGAAACGCCATTTACCTTTCTGCCGGAGCGGTACCTATTTATCTACTTGCACTTCGACAGGGACCGAGCAACGGGAGCTCACCCTGTCGTGGGGATTCGAACCGCCCACCTTCTGATCGGCAAGTCCTAGGCTCTGTGGTTTAACCCACAGCGCCCCCCACGTCCCATGCATAATGAGCTTACAATCACTCAAATAAAAACATGGCTGCAGCATTCAAGATTGAATTATTGATTCAGAATTATTTGTATTTCGAATTCTCCATTTCAGAGCTGTTCAGGTGAATCATACAACTAAATTACAAATACTAGTTGGAAGACTTGACAGCGTTTGCAGTGTGGCTGTAGTCAGTGGCTTCTCCTTGTAGATAAGCAATGTGTCCTTCCCCAGAAAACACTGCATTACATACTTTGTTCTGTATGTGGCAATAACTTTCTAGGGCGCAGTGGAGAATGACTTATTGAGCAACAACAAATGTGTTCATGTTCTGAGCTTCCATTATAAAATATGGTTGTTCGTACAGAATATGTGGGGTGTGTGACACGGTAGTAAACCAAACATGAAACTTGATATTAAACAGGCCAAAATGTTATTAGCTCCAGCTTCTACGAATTCAGCTTTGCAAAGACAGGAATGTTCTGATACTCTGGCAGCCTATTTGCTGACAAAAATCTGAATACCAGTAAGCAGAAGAGGTTTCAGGAAAAATTCTTCTCTGTTCACATAAACCAGCAGCCACTGAACACCCAAAGCAAAGTGACAAGCCTTGCAACATAAGGCAGTATCACTTGGTGGGATGAAAGGCAAGAATCAAGAGGTTGATATTGGTAGAGTTTTGCTTGTTGGTTGCTCCAGTTCCAATATTTGAAATGCAAAGCCTTTATTTTAACTTTTAGCTCATTTGCTCTTGTTAACTTTTTTGCAGGTGTCACTCCTGAAATGCAAAACCTAGTGCAACGTCGAATTTATCCTTTTCTGCTCATGGTGGTGGTTTTGATGGGGATCTTATCTTTCCAGGTCCGTCAGTTCAAGCGCCTTTATGAACACATTAAAAATGACAAGTGAGTACCTACATTAGTAAAGTTCATCAGTTCTGGGGCAGTAATACTAGTATGCTAAAGTTTTAGGAAGCTAGAAGTGATGGATAGATTTTGGAGCATTGTGAAAGTGGTATTTTAAACCTTTTCTGAAGCATCTGGGATGAACAGTGAGGTGACAGAATACTGGATCAGATTTACTGAGTCTAAATAGAGATGATAATGTCACTGCCGCTGGAAACACTGCAAGCTTTTCTTCAAAACCAGAAATTCTGTGAAGCGATTCGTGTTGGTATGCCATGGCCTGCCCATTTGGAATTTGCAAAGGGGATCAAGCAGGTGTTCAAAATAAAAATACTTGTAACTTTCTGTATTTTGAATATCCATTCCTTTTATATAAGAAGCTTAAAAAATGTATTCTGTATACTTGCTATTGGGATCTTAATGACTGCAAGCAAATTTTCCATCAGCGAAGTATTTTAAATAAAATACTTCCCCATTTACTCTGCCCACTATTTTTTTTGAACGGCATGTGATGACCAAACATAATGGTGTGTTTGCTTGTTTTTTAAATCATAGGTACCTTGTTGGGCAGCGACTTGTGAATTACGAAAGGAAAACTGGAAAACAAGGGACACCAGCCCCACCCCCTCAGTCTTCACAAGAATAGAAACGCTCACATGGAATTACTTGATCTTCCCTTGCCTTTGTGTCCTTTTTCATTGACTGGTCTTCATTCTTTGGGTGTCTTTCCCAACAATCCTCTCAGCTGGGTTTTTATCTTTTAATTTTGGCTTACTTTTTTCATGGCATTCAGAAAGCAGCCAAGGCTGTGCACCTTTTACCTGCAACTTCTGAAGTTATCAGCGCTGAGATCTGTAAATGTGTAAATAGCAATACCCTAATACCCTGAATTAAAAAATGAATGTTCATTGTACATCTTTAAAAGAATATTAATTTATTAAATCTAGTTGCCACTTTGTTTTGGACTGCTGTTCTGTTGACATATGTGCCACAAAGCAATACTGCAAGAGGCAAGACACTTTTTTAAAAAAAGAAGAAGAAAGAAAACAGTTGCATTTTTATGGTGGCTCTGGCCATTTCCCAAATGTAATTTTTGCAAAGCTGGGGGCTCATCAATATAAAAACAAAATGACCATGACAGTCAGCAGTGAAGTGGCTGTGGCAAGAACACATAAGCTTCATTTTTTTATCATTTTATATAACATCAAAGCTGATGTAAATTTTCTATTGCCTGATTATCTTTTTCCATGTGTAAGTTTATAATATTGTACAGTAACTGGTAAATCAAGATGAATTTTTCTCCTTCAAGCAGTTTTGGCATTGCTTGTTTGGCTGGAAGGCATTAATTCCTTGGCACTGAAAGACAGAATTTTAATGAATTTCTAAGCACTTAAATCAAAGTTCATTAGAGCTAAGTGGCAGGAATACTTAAATCTGCTAATTGAGAGGTTTGTGGAAGAATGCATTTCCAATGCATAAGCCAATATTTCCTTTTTACATCTTTGAAGCTATACAGTTTAAATGCTTACAAGGATTTATTTACTCTCTAGAGAATAGTGCAGAAGGTTATCTGACAAGTTTATTCAAGAGCACAGAGAACATAAAGGCTGGAACATGCTATGAAAGACCCTCCTTTTTTCTTGAGTGGCCTGAAACCTTCTTACAACCAAAGTTGCAATTTGTACTATGGACTTTATACCATATCATATTAAAAATGAACATCTGTAATTCTAGAAATGGTTAGCATTAATTTTGCATGGCAGTAATGCTAGAGGTTTTGGGGGGAAATTAGTAGATTCTATGGGAGAAAACCTTTATAGTATTAACAGCAGCAGAAAGAGAACCAAAAATAAAATAAAGAGCTGATCTTTACAGTGATAACGCTAAGGAAGAGGCCCCCCCAATCAAGTTCACCAATTCTCATATTTTTATACGTGTACTTATTTTCTGCAGGTAGACATGCATTTTTAATGTAAATAGTTCTGAGACAGACAAATGGAACTATGCCGAAGCTTTAAGTACAGTTCAGTTGTGTGCTTAAAACACACAACATCCTATTCAAAAAAAAATGAGAAATTGATTTAGGTTTATTGTATTGAGAAACATTAATGCTATGCAGTTGTGTGGCCACTCAGGACTGTGTCCTTGAACATCATGTATATTTAATTATGTGTACTGAATAGATTACCAAGGAATTTGTCTACTGTCTTCAGGATATGTCTTTGTGCTTGAAAGAAAAAGCAGAAATATGTCGAGAGCTGTTCTGGTTCCATGTTTGGGGGGCAGAGGTGGTGGTTGGAGTCAAGATTTCTGACAATCTACGCTCATGCCCAGTAGAATAATAGAATTGTGTAATAGAAGTGGAACTGGACTATCCAACTGGACTATCTAACAAGAGGTCCATCTTTGGTATTTTGCAGCATTACCTCATTTTAGACATTCTGGGCTATAAAATGTGTTGATACACTTGAGGTTTATTTCTAAATAAATATTTCACAAAATTCCAAATAAAAAGAGCATAGTAATGAGAGATGGCCAAAAACACTTCTAATTCACTGTACAAAGATCTTAATTTTGAGTCTTTTGTGCCTGATCCTCTGGGACATGCAAATATTACACATTTCAATATTTATAATGGTGTACTTTTCTGTACAGAAGCATATTTTACCCCCAAATACTGCATTTTCTGGTAATACATGTGTTTGGTTGCACAATTATCTGTCATTGATGGTCTTTGTTTTTGTTTTTAATATCCAAGCAGTCTTACCACTGGGATATTGCCAGCGATGCTGTGCTTTTTCCTGTAGCATTTTGCAGAAATGCAGTATCTTGTAATTTTTGTTTTTATCCCGGACAACCTGATCTGCAAAGATTATTAAAGTTTATTAAGAAAAAGCCTTGACACTTGCTATCTTATTGCAGCACAAAGCAGAGCTGTGTGTATTCTGTTCTAAAGGGAGTGGAGCGGGTAGAACCAAAGGCTGCCAATATGAAACTGGATTCTGTTTACTTGTATCAATTACACAAATTAAGTGCCCTTCCTCCAAGTTTATATATTGTGCTTCTATTAGTAATGGGAAAGGAAGTATGTGGGGTGCTTCATACTCACGATCCGTATCTCGCCACCCATTTCCTATATGTTTCGCTGTTGCCTCCAAGGACTAGAAACGTACTTTAAAATGAAAAAGAAGAAAAGCCCAAGTTTGCAAGCCCAAGAATACTTGCCAAAGGAAGGTGATATTTGCAGGGTTTTTTTATATAACCATAAACAATGGCATGGGATTGACATCTTATCAGTAAATCAAAATATAAGGTAATACTGTAGGAACAAAACAGTGTTCAGATTAAGCTGTTCAGCTATATATATATTCCAGGTGCTAGTAGGATGGTAACTTTCTGTGGTGCCGTGAGAACATTATTCAGTACCTGGTGCATGGAGTGTCTGAGCGAGTTTCCAGTCTTCAAGGCTGTGGAGATTAGTTTTGAGACACACTGCATTCTGACTGAATGCAGGTCTCTTCTGTGCAAGTAGCCGTCCCCATTAGTTTCAGTGGAGACACCTGCCTATGTCTCCCTTTCTCTGCTTGGAGTTTTTGCATTCTTTGAAGCAAGGGATCCTTGTGCATGGATGAGTTTTGTGAGCACCTCAGAGAATTCCATACCTAAAAGCGACAGCTGAAAGGCAAACCAGGATTTACGAGGTGCGGAAACTTATGTGCCCTGTCATAGGCTTGCTCCAGTAATCTCTCCTTAGCCACCCAACTCTGGCACCGTTTTGGGATCCTTAAAAGTGAATCTCTTGTTACAAGTCACTGCTGTGAACACCATGAATGTGAAGATTACACACATCAAAGTGCAATGTTCAGTTCCAATAATAATTGGAATAATGATTATTCTGCATTGCAGGAGGTTGGACTTAATAGATGCTCCTCAGGGTCCCTTCCAACTCAACAGTTCTATGATCCTATAATATGCTTTGTTTACTTTTTAAAACAAAAAACTGGCCCTTCTTAAAGATCAAAGCAGTACTGAAAATGGGAACAATTGCTTGAATCTCTGTCTTGCTTCCAAAGAATGGGGAGAGCGCTGATTGATGCTTTTGAAATCGCCCCAATGCACCCCATTTTTTTTGAAACAAGCCATATACTGTATTCGAGAATATATAATATAGTACATTATTTATAAATATATAAAATATGCTATATTTAATATATATGTATTTATATTATGTGTTATTTATACCCCGCCTTTTTTCTCTGACAAGACTCGAGGCAGCTTCTATGCACAAAACCCCCCAAAACAGGACCCACCTTGGTAGTTGAGCAACATAAACGCACCTTCCCTTCCCTTCCCACTGCGCCTGCGTCCCCAACGTCCCCGCCCACAGAACGTCGAATAAACACAGAGACTGCAGTTCCGGCCCGAAGCTCGAAGGCCTTTTCTATCCCAGCTCCCAAAGCGAAGCACCTGAGGGGTTTCCACCATAGAGTTTCCCCCCCTTCTCCCCCGCCCCTTTCGCGTCCTCGCGGAACGCGTCTTTTCAAGCGTCGCTCTAGGCGTTCCGCCGAACATCCATCCCCCCACCCACCCACACGCGCTTCTCTATGGTTCTCGCGGTTGCTACGAGACGGCGAGGCGCGAGCGCGCTGCCATAGCACCTGAACGGCGGCGGCGGCGGACCGCCTCGTCCCTTTCGAGAAAGAGCGCGAGGGAGGGCGAGGGGTTTAAAAGCCCCGGCGAGGTAAATGGCCTCCCCTTCTGCCGCTTCTCCTCGAGTCGCCGGGGGCCGTTTCAACCTCGGAGGGGGGGGGAGCATTCGCGAGGCAAAAAACTGCATATATATATCCATTTGTGATAAGTCATTGTGGTATTTCTTTCCCAAACTCTGAGGGCACAGTTTGTTGGTGTGGGTATATATATATATATATATGTGTGTGTGTGTGTGTGTGTATATATATATATATATATATATATATATATATGTGTGTGTGTGTGTGTGTGTAGATATATGTGTGTGTGTGTGTGTGTGTGTGTGTATATATGTGTGTGTGTGTGTGTGTGTGTGTGTAGATATATATATGTGTGTGTGTGTGTGTGTGTGTGTGTATATATATATATATATATATATATATGCACGGAAGTAGCCAAGGGGGGCAGCGACCCTCCTCCAAATCAAATAAATCAACAGAAATCCTTAACTAACTGAGGTTCTGCCCACCCCCAACGTAAATCCTGGCTACGCCTGTGTGCAGAATCTCTTGCACAGCCAGGATTAATCCACAGCCCTCCCTGCCCCATCGCGTACAGTGCACAGTTGTACACGGGTGAGCTTTTACCACTTTTTTGTTGTTGAAAGCAGTATATGTTAGATGCAGAGAACAGTCCGTAACCTACACACATGCATAAAGGTAAAGGTAAAGGGACCCCTGGCCATTAGGTCCAGTCGTGGCCGACTCTGGGGTTGCGGCGCTCATCTCGCTTTATTGGCCAAGCGATCCGGTGTACAGCTTCTGGGTCATGTGGCCAGCATGACTAAGCCGCTTCTGGCGAACCAGAACAGCACACGGAAACACTGTTTACCTTCCCGCCGGAGCAGTACCTATTTATCTACTTGTACTTTGACGTGCTTTTGAACTGCTAGGTTGGCAGGAGCAGGGACTGAGCAATGGGAGCTCACCCCGTCGCAGGGATTCGAACCACCCACCTTCTGATCGGCAAGCCCTAGGCTCAGTGGTTTAACCCACAGCGCCACCCACGTCCCATGACACACATACATACTCATTTTAAAAAGCCTGCTGGATGTGTGAACATATTCCCCCCCCCCAATGTACAAGCAGGGACATTTTCAGGATCAGCCGTCTGCTTTAGGCTCCTGTAGTTTGACACTCACTGGTACCCCATAGCCACAATGCTTCTCTCTCTCTCTCTCTCTGTCTCTCTCTCTCTCTCTCTCTCTGTCTCTCTCTCTCTCTCTGTCTCACACACACACACACACACTTCAATTCAGACTTCCAGTATGTTTGCTTGAAAGCAATTCCCAGTGAATTCAATAGTATTCATTCCTAAGAGATAATGGCAACAAGCCTAACACCTCATTGAACTCAGTGGGATTTACTTCCAAGTAGGTAGGCACGTGATTGAGTTTTATATGTAGGATTGCAGCCCTTTAAGACAAGCATCTACTTGATTAGCTATGCTTCTTGACCTTTGGTGACTTTTGGTCTCGTTTTGTGTTAGTATTGATGCTGCAATATACAAATTTTGCACTGAGAACAAATCTGAAGGAAATGTTCTAGAAAAGGAAATTGTTACATATGTGTGGGGAAATTTGACCAGGGAGGGAGGATCGACAAACAGCGATGATTATGCTACCATGTTCAAGAAGATCAGGCGGTGTGGCAAGGCCAGTACATGTCTTTTGATTTATCCAGGTAAATTTTTGTTATCCAAAGTAAGACAGCTTGAAATAGCTTCATAGAATTGTAGAGTTGGAAGGCGTGCTGAGGGTCATCTGTTTAGGAATAATGTTCTTTTTAGTTTTCTTAGCTTTCTGGTTTTGGACCTAGTACAACCATGCCTGTTCCAGATGTTATGTTCTGTGCGCAGCAGATCCATGTTCCTCCTGAACTGCCAGATATTATGAAACAATTTACCAAGGCTGCTATCAGGACCCAACCGCGTGATGTACTTCAGTGGTCTTATGCGTGAGTAGAAAACTGAAACTAATGGCCCTGATCCAGAAGTCTTCACATAACAATCACTATTGGATAGCATCTCTGTGGGAGTGGCGAACTGGCAGCACAGGCAAAGCCCCCTTGCACAACTTCCAAAGTGCCCAACAGCCAACTGGTTGTCAGGAGCTTCTGAAGCTTTTTGCAAAGCAGGATTGTACTTTGTGGGAAAGTCAGTCTTGCTTGGTCCAGGTGCATAAGAATGTTTCCTGCAGAGAACTCTCACTCACCTGAACCCAGCGCTAATCAGGACTGACCTCCCCATGAATTGCCTGATGCAAGGGGAGGTCAATCCAGCTAGATGCAGGTGTGCTAGAGAACTCTTGTGTGTACAGAAACCTGCTCAGTTTAGCAGGTTATGGGCCAATTTGGCAGGTTTGGCTCATGAACGTTACTGTCTCGCTTAGACAAAATGATAATAAAAACAGTGAGTTGAAAAAAGACGGTTCCTGAGGATGGAGAAATGGCAGTCCACTCAAAGTCCTAACCAAATGGGCATTCTTGAGCATTTTGGCCTAAACAACATTAATGCATTGGTGTGCAATGGCAGCTGAACAACCTCTAAGAATGAGAAAATAAATGTTTCCCAATGGGTAGCAGAATTGTGGCAGAGAGAGATGCTTATTTATTTTACCATTAGTAGTTTTCCACCCGCAAGGCCTCATCCCATGGAATTTTAAATCCACATTTCATAGAATCATAGAATCATAGAGTTGGAAGAGACCACAAGGGCCATCGAGTCCAACCCCCTGCCAAGCAGGAAACACCATCAGAGCACTCCTGACATATGGTTGTCAAGCCTCTGCTTAAAGACCTCCAAAGAAGGAGACTCCACCACACTCCTTGGCAGCAAATTCCACTGTCGAACAGCTCTTACTGTCAGGAAGTTCTTCCTAATGTTTAGGTGGAATCTTCTTTCTTGTAGTTTGGATCCATTGCTCCGTGTCCGCTTCTCTGGAGCAGCAGAAAACAACCTTTCTCCCTCCTCTATGTGACATCCTTTTATATATTTGAACATGGCTATCATATCACCCCTTAACCTCCTCTTCTCCAGGCTAAACATGCCCAGCTCCCTTAGCCGTTCCTCATAAGGCATCGTTTCCAGGCCTTTGACCATTTTGGTTGCCCTCCTCTGGACACGTTCCAGTTTGTCAGTGTCCTTCTTGAACTGTGGTGCCCAGAACTGGACACAGTACTCTAGGTGAGGTCTGACCAGAGCAGAATACAGTGGCACTATTACTTCCCTTGATCTAGATGCTATACTCCTATTGATGCAGCCCAGAATTGCATTGGCTTTTTTAGCTGCCGCGTCACACTGTTGGCTCATGTCAAGTTTGTGGTCAACCAAGACTCCTAGATCCTTTTCACATGTACTGCTCTCAAGCCAGGTGTCACCCATCTTGTATTTGTGCCTCTCATTTCTTTTGCCCAAGTGCAATACTTTACATTTCTCCCTGTTAAAATTCATCTTGTTTGTTTTGGCCCAGTTCTCTAATCTGTCAAGGTCGTTTTGAAGTGTGATCCTGTCCTCTGGGGTGTTAGCCACGCCTCCCAGTTTGGTGTCATCTGCAAATTTGATCAGGATGCCCTTGAGTCCATCATCCAAGTCGTTGATAAAGATGTTGAATAAGACCGGGCCCAAGACAGAACCCTGTGGCACCCCACTAGTCACTCTTCTCCAGGATGAAGAGGAACCATTGATGAGCACCCTTTGGGTTCGGTCAGTCAGCCAGTTACAAATCCACTGAGTGGTAGCATAGTCAAGACCGCATTTTACCAGCTTCTTTACAAGAATATCATGGGGCACCTTTCCCTGCATTATGGGAGGAAAAGTCTCCCTTCTCCTTCCACCCTAACAAGAAATGGCTTTTTCTCCCTGAAAGGGCCTATTGGGCCACCATTATACACATTTGACCTTTAAATTCATGTACTGATTTTGAATATTTATTTATTTGACATGAACCATATTTTTGCATTTGTGCTATCATAGGTATTTCTATGCTTTGTCAAATGGAGAACCTCTTCCTGTGAAGGACCGTCTTGAAAGGCCAGTAGCCACACAGAAAAATGACACTGGTCTGACTCCTGGACTCCTTAAAATTTTGCATAAACAGGTAAAAGTCTTTGCAGAATGTTCTTTTAAAAGTAACTTAACCTTTCATGCTGTTTTCTTATGGTTTATTTATGATGTACATGTGTTTTTAAAGCTCTCTGAAAAGGAAACTGTGGAAATATCGGACCTTCAGAGAAAGTGGAAAAACTTGTGCTTGCCAATGGAACAGCTCCGCAACCTTCTTCGACTGGGCAATTTTGCAGAAGGAGTGGAATGGATGAAGTTCTTTGCCCTTGCATGTAGCGCTCTTGGTGGGGTATGTAGGCCTGTCAAACATAATGTGTACCTGTTTGCAGTGTTTAGAATTTTGAAAGATCAAGATTCCTATATTTATGTTCTCTCTCTCTCTGGAGTTTGAGACATGGCTTAGCTCACAGTTTTTCAACTTTTAAATTTTGTATTGGAAATCTGCTTTTCAAAATTTGGAAACAGTTTCACATTCATCATTCATTACAGAGGTGACATGTTTCTTCCTTAACAGTATCATTTATTTGGTTCCTAATATTCACCAAGAGCAAATTATCTGAAATTTTCAGTTTGAGTAGAAATTAAGAGACCAGGTCATAGCAGAAATTAGGAGTAATATGTACCTGAATTGCAGATTCATTTCATGGTGCCATTCAATTATGCCTGTTTAGTTGCACTGGATGTATTTTTTTTTTAATGTTATACTGAGTTTCTTTTTGGTTTATAAACAGATTACCTATCACCTTTTAGGATTACACTAGTAAACTGAGGAGTGCTTCAGATTTTATGAATACATTAATCAGAAAACATGTATGTGAATGTAAAAGCATGTGAATCCTAGTAGATTGTTACAGCCTGGTGATGGCACATGCTTCTGTGCAGTTTTCCAGCACATCTAAGTGCAATTAGCCATGACTTCCTGGCAGATGCAATAAATTAGAAACATGCATCATCATCACACATGATAAATTCTACACAATTTCCATACTTTTTGCTAATATATCATTGGTGTTTGATGTGGCTCTTGCAGTGGCTATGCACAGATCACTCTGTACTTTCATCACTTCACTTTATTGTAGCGCATGACTGCTAACGTATGCTTGCCTTTTATCTTTTTCAGTCCTTACTCAGTTCTATGAAACATGCCTGTGAAATTCTTACAAAGGATCCAGAAGGTGGAGCAGCCCGCATTCCATATGACACTTTTGCATATATCTATAGCTACTTGGCTAGCTTAGATGAGGAGATAACGGAGGAATCTACTGAGAAATTCCTCAAGGCTCTTAAAGAACAAGTGTAAGTATTAATTGGATGTCTGAATGTAATAGAATCCAGATTTGGCTTGGAACTGCATTTTAGTCAAGAAGGCTCTTTTTATTTGTTCTTCTGAAGCTATGGTTTTCACGATCAGATTAACATATTATTTTTTCACCAGTTTTGAAGGAGAATTGGTCTTTGAAGTTTCCCCTGTAGCTGCTTCTTGCAGCTTCTTACAGTGTAGTTTGTACAGTTGAGTTGAGAATTTGGTTACCGAAAGAAAAAATAAAACAGCAATAAAAAGTTTAAAAATATTAATAATATTTGCCTGTTTTAAATTGAGAATTAAATTAGAGTGGAAAATATTAATCTGCACTGAGGCTTATGCTAACCATGGTTACCTTTAATCCTAGCTTGCAAACCAGTTTCAAATTCTGTTTACAGTCAGCTACGGTTAGGGTTGCTGCAAACGTAATTCTACTCAATACTTTATTCTGAAAAATGAAAGGATAAGGCGATTAATGTGGCAGTCGAGAGGAGAAAACGAGCCTTCATCCTGATCTTTTAACCATGGTTAAGAGATTGGGAAACTGGCTGCAGTCAGATCTAGCAGTAAGCAGTGGTTCAGTGTAATGAAAATGTGCCTAGCCTCCCCCATGCTTGTGTATGTTCCTTGCACCCCATCCACTCCTCCAGCATGGCGATAATTAGGAAACTGGAAGCTTAGGTTCATAGAAAGCTGGGTCCTACTGGTCCATCGAGTATTGTCTATACTGATTGGCTTTGGCTCTCAAACACTTCAGGCAGGGAGTCTTTCCCTACTTGGGCATGCCAGGAATTGAACCTGGAGCCTTCTAACACAAAGCAGAAGCTTGAGTTGCTGCCCTTCCCCAGCCCTCCTGCTTCCCTTTTAGATTAACCATAGCGTAGCATGTGGTCCAAACTCTTGTGTGGTTAATTTTAACTATGGTTAGTGAAAACAAGCCAGCTTCACAAACTATGGCTTGAAGTTGGCTCATTTCCCCTAGCTGTAAGTTCAGATTAACCAGTTTGTCTGGATTTGGATGATATGGCAAGCCGCACACAGTTAATCTAAAATAGTGGAAGTTTCTAAACTCATGTCAGAGAAAACTGAGTCCATGTGTCAGCCCAGGGGCAGGTCGTTACATTTGCAATGGGTCAAGATGTTAGACTATTGCATCTATGCAGTATTGTGGCCATGCTTAGAGAAATATATTCAAACTACTTTTCACCTCCAAATACACACTTTCTTTTAGTAAAGGCTGGATATGATACGACCTTAACAGTTCACTACATTATAACCCACCTTATTAATAGGGTAATATTAATATGTTATTTTGGCTGTTATATTATAATGCTGGTATCCTAGCTTATGGATGATGTACACGATTTAAACAAGAAGGTACATACATATAGAGATTTGAGGATCTAGCTTGTGGAATAGAAATATCCCTATACACATCTCTGAAAATATTACCGTGAGTTCCTCTTATTTTATGCAAATGTTTTCATGTTAGAATTGCATCCAAATGGGATGAGAGGAAGTACCACAGAATGAATGTAAACTGAAATTAAGTTTCTTTGGGCATTAATAATGAAAAGTAATACGTTTTCTTGTAATTTAGGTCACGCAAGGAAGATATGGTTGGAGTTGCAGATTTCCGTCCGCTAAAGAAACCTTAAATCAGGACTTAAGAGAATGTGGAATAACATAACATTATCTGACATAAAGTACAGATTTTTAAAGTTAATAATATGCTACCTGTAGTAGTGTCCTTTATGTTCATGAATTGTGAAGGAGTCTCAAAGTGGCTAACATTCGCCTTTCCCTTCCTCCCCCACAACAAACACTCTGTGAGGTGAGTGGGGCTGAGAGACTTCAGAGAAGTGTGACTGGCCCAAGGTCACCCAGCAGCTGCATGTGGAGGAGTGGGGAAGAGAACCCGGCTCACCAGATTACGAGTCTATTGCTCTTAACCACTACACTACACTGGCTGTCTTCAGATGTCTTCTAAATGTCATGTTTATTCCTTTGACATCACCAGCTCAATATGTATTCAACTTTGAACTTTCACAAGGCTGTCTTGAGTCAGCTGGTGCAGACCTTCACTCTCATAAAGAAATGGATTAATTGCAGGTGATTTAATTTAGGGGAAATAAGATGACATGTTTCCTGTTTTTGTAGGATCAGCAAGTTAGTAATTAATAATCTTGAAAAGATGCTGACTTGGTTAATGATCACATCTGCAAAATACAAAAAACAAAATAAGCCTTGTTTTCTTCCCAAGTATTTCAACATGCTAGCCCCAATCCAGTATCATTAGCATGATGCCCTTCATGTTCTATTGAAGCAGGTCTAGGTGGGAAGAGGAGAGTATTTGTTTTACAAAAGAGGGACATGTTTGTGTCTCCCACTCCTTATGAAAGAGGAAACGTGTAGTAAGATCATATGTGGCACCCCTGGAAACATTAGCATCCAAAGAGACATAAAAAGACATTCATAGAATGGTGGAGCAGGAGTAGCAGAGCTGATTCCCCCCAAAACTGCTATTATGTTAGTAAAAGAGGATGGGTGCTTTGTGAGCAAGCCCCTAAGGGCATCTGGCCTCATGTACTCTAGTCTCCCACCCTTCTTCACAACTTCCAGGATCGTTATGGGATTTGTGTGCAAGTGCAAGCCAGTTTGCTGGTTTTCTCAAATTGCAAACTCTAGTTTGCTACAGGTAAGACGTCTGTGAATGTTGTCAATTTTGGTTTTTCATTTTTCAAATCTTAATCAGTTCTTCACATTTCTGCTCAGCCCCTCCTGTGGTTGCCCATCCAACTACCCTCTCCCTCTGCTGCCACAGGGCAATCTGACAGACTGCTTCATCAAATTTAAGAAACTACCATCTGTCTTGGAAGGAAGAAGTGGCTCTCAAATGTTCCTGCAAATATACTTGATTTAATACATGCAAGTTTTATGTTTTGAGTCCTGCAAGAATTTACATTCTTCCAAGCTACTCAGAACTCACCTGAATGTAGTAGTAGTTGTTGTTTGGTAATAAGAACATTCTTAACTCTGCAGGGCTGCCGCCATCTTTTAATAATCCTGTATCTGTAAAATAATTTCCGGATGGGACTTTGGACCTTTCTGACCATCATCTAAAAACACAAAAACCAAAGAAGTTATGGGTGAAAAATAGCATTGGCTAAGATCAGCATAGGGCCACAGTTTATACTGCCATTACATCAGGGTAAGTGTTCACAGGTGGGACTTGTAGCACAATGCTACAACTTCTTAGCAATGGAACCAGGCCTGAAAGCAATTTCTTCTCATCATAGGTGACTAGATAACTGCATAATTGCAATGTCCACTGG
Organism: Podarcis filfolensis; assembly: GCF_964270895.1. Taxonomy (NCBI): domain Eukaryota; kingdom Metazoa; phylum Chordata; class Lepidosauria; order Squamata; family Lacertidae; genus Podarcis; species Podarcis filfolensis. Next base: position 11,074,764 of record NC_139603.1, read on the forward strand.
CTGTAATTCAGCCCAGAGCAGCCAAGTCCCAATAACTGTAATGTGACTTAAAACATGCAAATATAGGCTTCCACCTTTTTGCTAGCTTTGTTCTTGTTGTTTAGTCATTTAGTCGTGTCTGACTCTTCGTGACCCCATGGACCAGAGCACGCCAGGCACTTCTGTCTTCCACTGTCTCCCGCAGTTTGGTCAGACTCATGTTTGTAGCTTCGAGAACACTGTCCAACCATCTCGTCCTCTGTTGTCCCCTTCTCCTTGTGCCCTCCATCTTTCCCAACATCAGGGTCTTTTCCAGGGAGTCTTCTCTTCTCATGAGGTGGCCAAAGTATTGGAGCCTCAGCTTCAGGATCTGTCCTTCCAGTGAGGACTTGGGGCTAATTTCCTTAAGAATGGATGCATTTGATCTTCTTGCAGTCCATGGGACTCTCAAGAGTCTCCTCCAGCACCATAATTCAAAAGCATCAATTCTTCGGCGATCAGCCTTCTTTATGGTCCAGCTCTCACTTCCATACATCACTACTGGGAAAACCATGGCTTTAACTATATGGAACTTTGTTGGCAAGGTGATGTCTCTGCTTTTTAAGATGCTGTCTAGGTTTGCTGTTGCCTTTCTCCCAAGGAGCAGGTGTCTTTTAATTTTGTGACTGCTGTCACCATCTGCAGTGATCATGGAACCCAAGAAAGTAAAATCTCTCACTGCCTCCATTTCCTCCCCTTCTATTTACCAGGAGGTGATGGGCCCAGTGGCCATGATCTTCGTTTTCTTGATGTTGAGCTTCAGACCATATTTTGCGCTCTCCTCTTTCACCCTCATTAAAAGGTTCTTTAATTCCTCCTCACTTTCTGCCATCAAGGTTGTGTCATCTGCATATCTGAGGTTGTTGATATTTCTTCCGGCAATCTTAATTCCGGCTTGGGGTTCATCCAGCCCAGGCTTTCGCGTGATGAATTCTGCATACAGTGGTGCCTCGCAAGACGAAAAGAATCCATTCTGCGAGTCTTGCGAAGCAAGCCCATTGACGGATTAGCGGATTAGCGCTATTAGCGGCTTTTAGCGGCTTATCGGCTTAGCGGATAAGCGGATTAGCGGATTAGAAAAAGGGGGGGGAGGAAAAAAACCCCGCAGGAACTCGCAAGACATTTTCGTCTTGCGAAGCAAGCCCATAGGAAATTCGTTTTGCGAAGCACCTCCAAAACGGAAAACTCTTTCGTCTAGCGAGTTTTCCGTCTTGCGAGGCATTCGTCTTGCGGGGCACCACTGTATAAGTTAAATAAGCAGGGAGACAATATACAGCCTTGCCGTACTCCTTTCCCAATTTTGAACCAATCAGTTGTTCCATTTCCAGTTCTAACTGTAGCTTCTTGTCCCACATAGAGATTTATCAGGAGACAGATGAGGTGATCAGGCACTCCCATTTCTTTAAGAACTTGCCATAGTTTGCTGTGGTCGACACAGTCAAAGGCTTTTGCATAGTCAATGAAGCAAAAGTAGATGTCTTTCTGGAACTCTCTAGCTTTCTCCATAATCCAGCGCATGTTTGCAATTTGGTCTCTGGTTCCTCTGCCTCTTCTAAATCCAGCTTGCACTTCTGGGAGTTCTCGGTCCATATACTGCTTGAGCCTTCCTTGTAGAATTTTAAGCATAACCTTGCTAGCGTGTGAAATGAGTGCAATTGTGCGGTAGTTGGAGCATTCTTTGGCACTGCCCTTCTTTGGGATTGGGATGTAGACTGATCTTTTCCAATCCTCTGGCCACTGCTGAGTTTTCCAAACTTGCTGGCATATTGAGTGTAGCACCTTAACAGCATCATCTTTTAAAATTTTAAGTAGTTCAGCTGGAATATCATCACTCCCACTGGCCTTGTTATTTGCAGTGCTTTCTAAGGCCCATTTGACTTCACTCTCCAGGATGTCTGGCTCAAGGTCAGCAACCACACTACCTGGGGTGTACGAGCCATCCATATCTTTCTGGTATAATTCCTCTGTGTATTCTTGCCACCTCTTCTTGATGTCTTCTGCTTCTGTTAGGTCCTTACCACTTTTGTCTTTTATTATGGTAATCTTTGTACGAAATGTCCCTTTCATATCTCCAATTTTCTTGAACAGATCTCTGGTTCTTCCCATTCTGTTGTTTTCCTCTATTTATTTGCATTGCTCGTTTAAAAAGGCCTTATTGTCTCTCCTTGCTTTTTTTTGGAAATCTGCATTCAATTTCCTGTATCTTTCCCTATCTCCCTCGCATTTTGCTTGCTTCCCTCCTCCGCTATTTGTAAGGCCTCATTGGACAGCCACTTTGCTTTCTTGCATTTCCTTTTCATTGGGATGGCTTTCGTTGCTGCCTCCTGTATAATGTTGCGAGCCTCCATCCATAGTTCTTCAGGCACTCTGTCCACCAAATCTAAATCCTTAAACCTGTTCCTCACTTCCACTGTGTATTCATGAGGGATTTGACTTAGATTGTATCTTACCGGCCCAGTGGTTTTTCCTACTTTCTTCAGTTTAAGCTTGAATTTTGCTATAAGAAGCTGATGATCTGAGCCACAATCCGCTCCAGGTCTTGTTTTTGCTGACTGTATAGAGCTTCTCCATCTTTGGATGCAGAGAATATAATCAATCTGATTTCGATGCTGCCCATCTGGTGATGTCCATGTGTAGAATCGTCTCATGTGTTGTTGGAAAAGAGTGTTTGTGATGACCAGCTTGTTCTCTTGACAGAACTCTATTAGCCTTTGCCCTGCTTCGTTTTGATCTCCAAGGCCAAACTTGCCAGTTGTTCCTTTTATCTCTTGACTCCCTACTTTAGCATTCCAATCCCCTATAATGAGAAGAACATCCTTCTTTGGTGTCAATTCTGTAAGGTGTTGTAAGTCTTCATAGAATTGGTCAATTTCAGTTTCTTCAGCACCAGTGGTTGGTGCATAAACTTGGATTACTGTGATGTTAAAAGGTCTGCCTTGGATTCGTATCGAGATCATTCTATCATTTTTGAGATTGCATCCCAGTACAGCTTTTGCCACTCTTTTGTTGACTATGAGGGCCACTCCATTTCTTTTACGGGATTCTTCCCCACAGTAGTAGATATGATGGTCATCTGAACTGAATTCGCCCATTCCCGTCCATTTTAGTTCACTGATGCCCAGGATGTCAATATTTATTTTTGCCATCTCATTTTTTACCACATCCAACTTACCAAGGTTCATGGTTCTTACATTCCAGGTTCCTATTCAATATTTTTTATTACAGCATTGGACTTTCCTTTTGCTTCCAGGCATATCTGCAACTGAGCGTCCTTTCAGCTTTGGCCCAGCCGCTTCATCAGCTCTTAATCTACTTGTACTTGTCCTCCGCTCTTCCTCAGTAGCATGTTGGACGCCTTCCGACCTGAGGGGCTCATCTTCCAGCGTCATAACTTTTATATGCCTTTTGTCTTTGTCCATGGAGTTTTCTTGGCAGGGATACTGGAGTGGCTTGCCAGTTCCTGCTCCAGGTGGATCACGTTTGGTCAAAACTCTCCACTATGACCTGTCCATCTTGGGTGGCCCTGCACGGCATAGCTCATAGCTTCTCCGAGTTATTCAAGCCCCTTCGCCACGGCAAGGCAGTGATCCATGAAGGGTTTGCTAGCTTTACATAGTCTTTAATCAAAGGGTGTCATCATGCACAAAGCAATATGTGGACTGGGGAAAAGGGTGGAGTAATTCAAGATAGGAGGGAGATGATTATGCCTCAGCAAGAGTACCAAATCATTTCATATGTTTTGTGATTTTCAAATATCACACAGTACAGCTGTAACAATTTTCTCCAGACCTTAGTTGACTTTTGCTGCCAAATCTGCAAAGCGATCACTCATTGTCTGTCAGCTGGGATCTTGACCTCTGTTTCTTTGTTTCTGCAAGGATACATCATAAATTGCAATGTTTGTGTTAGGTCACAGATGTAACATGGTTTTGTGGACATTCAAGTGGTAGGCAGGAATAAGCCCCTGAAGCATGCAAAAGATCAAAACAAACGAGTGTTCCAACCCAGAGGGTCATGAAGAACATAAGATTTATTTAGACCAAGGCAATTTAGGCTACAATCCTAATTCCACTTACCTGGAGAGGAAGGCCCATTGATTCAATAGAACTTAGACATGGTTAAAATTTCGCTGTTAAACTATGACCCAACCATGTTTTAAAACATCAAGAAACCAATTAATTTTGAGTTCAGCCAATTATCGATTTTGATTTTTTTTTTTTTTTAACAAGTCTGCTTACTAACCAATTCCTATGACTCAGGGATGGGAAACGATCCAGCCAGGTTAGATCCTTATCTCCCCACCCCCCAAACTCCACCATGTGAAGTTTGACAAGTTGTGGGGGGTTTTACAACATTTGAAATTGGTGCATGGTCTCATGGTTTTGGTAGGTGCACAACATATAATTTAGGGCTTCATAAAAGCTGCACCTACTGAAATTCCTACACAACAGCAGTAGAGGAGACAAATCCTCCTTTGCATACCTTAATGCAGGGGGTAGTGAACCTTTAAAGCCTGGTGGGCCAGATTGTTGTTAATCCCCACCCCTGTGGGCCAACTCTGATAGGTGGGCCCACCTGTCAGTCACAAGTCAGCTGGGTGTCAGGCTCTTGGCAAAGTATCTAGCATAGAGCTGGCAAATCCACTTTCTGCAGGAATCAGCAGTGTGATTGATTTCCCCATTGATTCAGCTGCATCAACTTGTCTCACAGCTGGCATCACATATGACATCATGATGGCAGACTTGGCCTGTGGGTCAGAGGTAGGAATGGACAGCCAGCTTGGGTTTATCCTTATCTCATTTTTCCAGTCTTCAGTTCTCCACATTTCTTCATCTGTTTGTGATTATATCTATACAGTGGTACCTCCGGTTGCGTACAGGATCCGTTCCCGAGCTCTGGTCGGATACCGAGGTTTCTGCAACTGGAGGGACTGCTTCTGCACATGCACTCACGGTGAAACCTGGAAAAATACGGGTTTGCCGCGTTCGCATCCTGAAGGATACGCAACCGGAGGTGTGCGTATCTAGAGGTACTACTGTATATCTCTCTCTAAATGTATTAACAGTAAAATATTTTGAATTTCTCCTACTATACACATTTCTATATGCAATTTTCCCATATCTAACTATGTTTGAATGCTATTTTTATGCATACATGCACATTTTACCTTAGTATATGCATTTTTGCACATATTACTTGGCCGGAAAACTACATTGCAAATTTGGAGAAGTGAGAATTTCAAAGGATGATTGTGTTCCAATTAACATATGTTCACCTTTAATGCAAACTGAATCAAATTTTGCCCTGCTGAATCTCTAATGCCTAAGGGGTGGGGTGGGGAACTTGTAGCACTTTTGACATTAGACTGCAATTCCCATCATGTCTGACTGCTGGCCATGCTGACTGAGGCTGCTAAGAGTTGGAGGTCATTACCATCTGAAGGACCATAGGTTCCCCCTCCCTGCTATAAAAAAAGTGAAGGTGAATGGATGCCCCAATGATGATAAACCTCTTGCTAGGAAACCTGGATTTCCAAGTCACACAGCAAAGGAAATGGGCATTTTTTCTCGGGAGTCCCTGTACCAGCAGCAATGCTTAGTAGGTACAGCCTCACTTCTGTTTGCTCTGGATGGATAATTTTGTGAAGTGATACCATTTTTTGCTCCCGGCAAGACAACGTCCTAGTTTAATCCATTCCTGAGTTTCATGCAATAACAGAGTGAAAACTAGTTCATATAGTCTCAAAAGGTTTCAAATAAATTAATCAGCAGCCACCATAACTCAATCAAGGTGGTTGCTATTTTTTTAGCAGGTAGCAAAGTATTGAGATACCTGTGGCTTCCCTTGTAGACCCGCGAGACAGAAAAAGCTAGACGTTCTGCTGGCAGGATGAGGTACTGCAGGTGACTCCAGAATATTTGCAACTTCACATCACTACAATTTTCCAGCACAGCCAGGAAAACAAATTATCAGCTTGTCAAAAATGTAAGAAACTATGGTGTTAGGTCAGTGGCATTTTCTGTGTGGCTACTGGGATTTGAAAAGGACCCTTTACAGGAATAGTCTTTACAGAGTAGCCAGATAGCTAAGGTACACCGATGCAGGCTTGCCCACTCCCTGATTTCTTTAGACATTAAGAATCAAAAGCATACAAAGATATCCTGAAAAGTCAAATATTAATGTTTTCTTTCAGACTTCTGAGGCAGATAACATTATCTTCGCTAAGCAAGTGTGCATGCATAATTTTCATGCATAATTTTATTTAAAAAATGCATTTTGTTATATTGAATTCAACTAAAAAACAAAACAAGTGAGAGTCAGAAAGTGCATTTAAAAAAAAAATAAACACTGCTATCTGATTTACATTTATTTAGTTTAAACTGCACTTAGCTACCAGCATTTATACACACCCGTAGGGATAAATAAGTGCTTGTCAAGGCCAGGGAATCCAGAGGTGAAAAAAGAAAGACAATGCTCAGAATACCTTACATAGTTTCCTAGTTTTCATGCTCAGTGTTAATGTTTAAAGGTAAAGATACCCGTGCCCTTATGGGCCAGTTGTGTCTGACTCTAGGGTTGTGCGCCCATCTCACTTAAGAGGCCGGGGGCCAGCACTGTCCGGAGACACTTCCGGTTCACGTGGCCAGCATGACGAAGCTGCTCTGGCGAGCCAGCACCAGCGCAGCACACAGAAATGCCGTTTACCTTCCCACTATAAAGTGGTACCTATTTATCCACTTGCACTTAGGGGTGCTTTCGAACTGCTAGGTGGGCAGGAGCTGGGCCCGAGCAACGGGAGCTCACCCCACCGCGGGGATTCGAACCGCCGACCATACGATCGGCAAGTCCTAGGCACTGAGGTTTTACCCACAGCGCCACCCGCGTCCCTGTTAATGTTTAGGTGACTATTTAAAGCAGTCCTGCTCACACTTGAATGCTGCTATCCTATACATACTTACTTGGAAGTAAGTCCGATTGAACATAGTCTTACAAAGATTGCATGCCATGTCCAATCTCTGCTGAGATTCGAGGCGTCTTACCCAGGGTCATGTTTCTGTAGGCAATCAAGATGCGGTGGAGACTGTCGTGACTTTATGATACAGTTTATTTTTCACATATTTACACCAGAAGCTTTCAATGAAGGGAGTGCAGCAGTTATAGCATTCACATCTCAATAGGGGCTTGTTCACCCAGTAGTACAGCACTGGATACCCAAGGCATCTCAAATGCCATCTTCGTGGCTTTGTCCTAGCCCGACAAGATGGATCTGATCTTCAGATGGAGTTCTGCCTCCTTCCTCCTCCTTCCCAGAAAACCCTTTGCAAAACAACTCCTCCCCTTCTGTCTGCTTCCTCCCTCCCCCCATTCCCATTAAAAGGTGACAAATTTTCCTGTAGCCTATATCATTGCTCAGCGTATTTTTGGCAACCTCTATTGGCAAAGACCCAATGATTTATCTGTGATGGACCATCCACACCTCATCCCAGGTGAGGCTCTGGCCTGGAAAGGAAGCTTAATCTGTATTTTTCACGCTGGCCTGGGATCTTGACTGTGGTTTTCTTCTGGAGTGCCTTGCCAGGGTGGGGCTAGGGAGCACAATGTTGCAGTGGTTCTGGTGTCATCAGAATGCTAATGATATCCAACTCTGTCTGTCTTATCAATTAGATTTTAGGGAGGCAATGGAGGTCCTGAACTGTTGTCTGTCAGTGATTGACTAGATGTGAACTAACAAGATAAAACGTAATCCAGATAAGACAGAAGTGCTTTAGGTCAGTAGGAAAGCTGATCTCGGATTAGGTGTACAATCTGTTCTGGACAGGGTTGCTCTCCTCTTGAAGGATCCAGTTCACATCTTGGGAATGGGCCTAGGTCTAGTCTTGTTAATGGATGATCCATTGACCACTGTAGCCAGGAGTATATTTGCTCAGCTTCTGTTAATGCACCAGCTGCCCACTTTTGCTGGAGATGACAGATCTGGCTACTACCAGGCAGACTGGATTAGTACCATACAGTACCTTTGAAAAGTATTCATAAACTTCAAGTACTTTGAAATACTCCAATTAGAATGGCAATGAGGGCTAGTTTCTCAGAGTACACTATTTCAATATTATACTCCCAATATTGGCTTCTGGTCCATTTCTGGGCTTAATTCAAAATGATGGTCACAACCAGCACAAAGGAAGGATGGTAACTCAGTGGTAGAGCATCTGTGCTGCATACAGAAGGTCCCAAGTTCAATTTCCCAGCATCTCCAGGTGTCCTGAAGCACATTCCCAGCTGGGAGTGTCCTGTCTGAAACTTTGGAAAGTCATGGCCATTTAGTGTGGGCAATACAGAGCTACATGGGCCATTGTTCTGAGTCAGCGTAAGGCAGCTTCCTGTGTCCCTAACCTTTGAATCCCTAAATGGGTTGCAAACAGGATTTTCAAAAGACCTAATTCTCCCACATGATTCTGCCTACCCATTTAGATCTTTGATAGTGGCCTTGCTTCACATCCCTCTGCCAGCAGAGACACGCTTGGTAGGTATATGGGGCAGGGTCTTCTTGGCTATAGCATTAAGACTTGGGGGTGAGGGGAGTTAGTGAACCAGGTCTGGTTTTAATTGATAGAAAAGCAGTACTAATTATAGAATGATATAACTAGAAAGCAGGTAAAGATAATCCAGTCTAGCTCCTAAATTAAGCAAGAACACACTATGTTGAGTTAAAGTATACCCAACCAATATATTTGTACTTGTCAGATTAATCTGTTAAGGATAATTAGCTCAATCATGTCAAATTCCCAACGTTTAACCATTTTTTAGTCCCATCTATAAGTGAGAACAATCTGTTTGTTGTGTGTGTATATATATATATATATATATATATATGTGTGTGTGTGTGTGTGTGTGTATGTATATGTATGCATAGTGTTGACCCTTCTTCAGGATTAATTCCTCATGAGGCTGTTTCTGTTCTTGTTTAATTTTATTACGGTAGCCAATATGAAACATATGAAGGACGTCTCACTATTTCAACATAATGTTTTCAGTCTTGTAATTTCCCAGATGGGGATGTAGCAGATGTAGGTGAAGGCAGTTGGCGGATGGACAGACTCGACCACGTCTGGAAATGGTACACACACACCTGACAGGGGATTTGTTTCCTCAAAGCAGTGATCTGCATAAGGACTCCTGCTGGCAGCCATCCAGGTGTAGATAAGGTTCCAAATGCTGAAGAGGCGGAGAACCTGCTGTAAAAATGACACAGTTCAGCAGGACATTCTGCACAGTTCCCAGTTAAATCAATAGGAACTCCATGAGAATATTGTACATTTTTTTGCCATCCGTCTGTCTCGAGACAATGGAGTGCACCTCCACGAGTGAAGTCAAACTGCTGCATTAGCAGCACCAAAATGACCTCCCCAGGATGCAAGCCTGAGCAGTGTGTATGGAGGTCATGGGCTGCCCACACAATAAGACCCTCTTCCCAGAATACGTTTGGCGCCAGCTTGGATTTGTGTAGGGTTTACACTCTGGATTTGTGTAGGGTTTATTCCTTAGCCTTTACTTCTCCTGAAGATATGCCGCAAGACACTAGAGGTTTAGGATGAGTTTTCCTTCTCCTAGACAGGCTACCTTCCCAGGTGGGTGAGTCCCAACTGCGCCTCACTTCCCTCTACAGCCCATGCAGAAACCATCTTCTTGACCGTTGGACCCATTATTGGTCTCAGATGCTCAATCCACTGGAGCCTGTCTTTGTATGCAGGGGAAGTCCCTAACACACTGGGGGTTTGAGACCCATCAGCTGCAAAAATCAAAGGCTCACCTCGAAATCAGTGTATCTTACTTCCAGGTAACTATGTGATTTGGCTTTTATTTTATTGTTTAGATATTTTACTTGTCCTGTCTAGAAAATATGAAAACTACACAAAGTATACATATTTTGTATACTCTAAACAAAAAAATTATATTTCTGGTTTAGGGTTTTTTGTGACCGTGAATTGGCAGTACAGCAACAAAATCTGTTCCAGGAACAAAATGGGTTTCACAACCTCTGGAACTTCAGGGATTCTGTTCAGGTATGGTTGAGGTTTGCCTGGTTAGCTGCCTGTATCATGGATATAACAGAATGTGTGGGGTACTGTACCCTAATTTAATTAATTCAATATTTGCAAAGCACATTTTACCTCTCCAATCATATTTTTAAAATAACATTTTAAAGACAAAACCATGTAAGTGTGCAGTTATCAAATCAGCTTTGGTGCCCAGTAGTTTGCATTCTAACTTTGATGGAAATAAGGTTGGGTTTTTGAAAATTGCCTTTGCTACACCTGTTGTTGACAGTATCCCCTTGTCCCGCCATTAACTATTCAGGCCAATTTTACAAAGAGAAAAACAGTTTGTAGAAGCAGCTGGATATTCATGAAATAAACATATTTTGCAGTAATTATTTTAATTAATGTTAAACTTTGTCTTACTACTGAGTCTTTTGGTGTTATCCGATACCCCTTGAAGTTCTGTGGTGGAGTGCATCCAAGACTGCCTCTCTAGGGCACAGTCTCACCATATTGTCTTGGAATGAGACAAAGGTTTTCTTATGCTCTAGGGTTTATTTTTAAAACACTCTCCTGCTTGCAGAAATAATGAACTCAGACAGCTCCATCTGCATTGGATATATTATCAGTAAAATTCTGTCTCATTATAAAATTGGGCAAGAGCATAACTGGTGCAACATCCCAGAGGCAGAGATTTTCAATAACTCACGTTGTCTCCATTCTAGGTCTGGGTCCTAGGCCGGATAAGGGGGAAAGGAAAATATTTCCCTCAAAAATGTTCCACCTTCTTATGTTCTTACTGCTGGTCCTGCTTCTGCTCTTTCCATTGTTGTGGGCTTGAAGTACTTGGAGGACATATACCATACCATACCATACCATACCAAAACATACCATACCATACCATACCTATAAAGGTCCTTGAGATGCTGATTACAATATAGAATCTATATTGAGTCTATACCTGAAGGAACGTCTCCACCCCCATCATCCAGCCCAGACACTGAGGTCCAGCTCCAAAGGCCTTCTGCGGGTTCCCTCACTGCGAGAAGTGAAGCTACAGAGACCTAGGAAGAGAGCCTTCTCAGTAATGGCACCTGCCCTGTGGAATGCCCTCCCATCAGATGTCAAGGAAATAAACAACTATCTGACTTTTAGAAGACACCTGAAGGCAGCCCTGTTTAGGGAAGTTTTTAATGTTTGATGTCTTTTTTTATTATTAATATTCTGTTGGGAGCTGTCCAGAGTAGCTGGTGAGGTATAAATAAATTATTATTATTATTATTATTATTATTATTATTATTATTATTATTAAAATTGTAGAGTTGGAAGGATCTCAAAAGAACAACAACAGCAACAACACCAAAACCAATCTATATGAAAGGGTCGCATTATTAACACTGCCCGGCACCTTACATTTTAGATTACATTGGAAAGAGAGGGGCTTTCTCAGTTGCCACCTGCAATTCTGGTTCCTCTTCTCACTGCTCCACTTTGAAAAATGGTTCATAGCCTTAAAGCCTTTTTTCTGTATTAATTCCTGCCTGTTTTGCATTTTCTGGATATTTTATACTATTTTTAGATGGTAGAGGGAGGAAATGTTTAGTGGGTAAGAGGGACTAGGCCTCGCAATTATGAGTGTAGTGGTCTGAAGGAGATGGCAGTAAAAGGTTAGGCTCTTCTGGGGAGCAAAGGTTAAGAATGTGAGAGAATTTCCCTTTCCAATTCTTTTCCCAACCTATGGTGACTTCCCTCCTAGCCTACTGTTGAATGCCTGGTCAATAAATGGACCTTGGCCAACCAGGGCTTGATCTTGAATTAGGATGCTGATGGAGACACTTGGATCAAGTAGGAGCAGTTCACTTTGTGTGCCTGCTCACTTGTTGAGATCTTTGGAGGGGGCGGGGCACTGTTCTGTACCCTACCATTAGGCTGGTGGGTATGTGAGACTAGACTTTCTCCATGGTGACTTTGGAATTACATTCCTTAGGAAATACATTTGATTTATTCATTCTCCTCTTTGTGGCAGATGTTAAACCTTTTATGATACAGTGGTACCTCGGGTTACATACGCTTCAGGTTACAGACTCTGCTAACCCAGAATTAGTACCTCGGATTAAGAACTTTGCTTCAGGATGAGAACAGAAATCGCGCGCCGGCGGCACGGCAGCAGCAGGAGGCCTCATTAGCTAAAGTGGTGCTTCAGGTTAAGAACAGTTTCAGGTTAAGAACGGACCTCCAGAACGAATTAAGTACGTAACCAGAGGTACCCCTGTAACTGAGCCTGTTGCTGCTGACCTCTTGGTGTTGTGCATTTTCCGTCTTTTAAAAATCTGTGATGGTAGCAGTATATTAAAATACAACATATATTCATTTGCCATGATTTGTATTTTACTATGCAATCCGTGTTTTAATTTTTGTTAGGCGCTTCAGGGACCTTTGCCTAAAAAGTGGTATAGAAATAAACTATGACATGACATAATATGTGAAAATGTGGTGGGAAGACAGTGACCATTCAGCTCTTTCACTCAGTTTCTCATTTTCCAAACATTTAACAGCTCCCATTTCCTATGAGACATAAATTATTTGAATTCTTGACTAGGCTCATTTATGGTTACATTTAGCACACCTGCTGATCATGGCAGTTGCTAATTATTATCACTATGTAATTTTTGTTGCTAAGTGGCTCATAGGTTTTTCCAAGACTTTCTCTACTTTGGCTTTTCTGCCCACCAGTCAGAGTTATCTCTTCCTCTTCTTCTTCCTCTTCCTCTTCTTCTTTTTAAAAAGGAAAAACTGGTCCTGCTCCTGTGGTTTTAACTACAAGCCCCTATACAAAAAATCAGCAAACAGCTGAGTTTTTTCAGGTATCCTTCTACTTATCTCCATTCCATACCTTTTAAAGCTTTACTTACATGTGAACATTTTAAGGAAAGAAGCATTATCTAATCCCTGCGGCTTAAATCGAAAGAGCTCCTAGTAGTGTGGGAGGAAGAGGTTTACCATTTCCTGCTGATTCTCTCCACCACCCTTCAGTTACAGCCTGTGTCATGCTGTTCAGGAGGGTATACCAACCCAGGGAACAGATTTCAGCAGGCGTAAAGAGTTGAAGCAGGAAAGGGAGCAGCAAAAGCTCTTTGAATGAGCAGAATTCCTCTTGCTGTTCTTTGGATAGTAGTGTGTGCTGGGCTGTTGTTAAAGCATGTGAGCGGAAAAAATGCCAGTCCTCCTACCAGTTAAAATAATGCTGCTGGACTAATCCAGAAAAGGGTTTTCTAAAATGCCTGGATTTTTTCCCCCTGAAATCAGCTGGCAATGCTTCATCTGCTAAGGCTTAGCCTAACTATGTTCATTGTTCTTGGAGTATTTGATTAAAGATACACCTGTGACTACAACCCGGAGAGTAAGCCCCAATGACTTAAATGGGTCTCACTTGTAAGTAGACACATGCAGAATTATTCTGTGTGTCAATGAAGTTTCACCCAAATGCTCTTCATATATATTTTATACTAGCAACCTCTTACCTATCGTTGCTTGGGCACTCTAAGAAACCACAAAATCAGTGAAGTTTTGAAATAAGTGGTTAAAATCAATTCAGATTTGGAAGATTCACTTTGCCATCTTAATTCAAGATGAAAGCACAGAGGCTCTCTTAAAGTGGCAAAGCAACCTTTGAACCAGCTTCTCTCTTCCTTTAAAGGCGGAGGGAACTTGGTGGAAATGGTGCTTAAAGGCAGTCTCTGTGCTGTGCTTCCATCGGAAGCATGGAGACTGACTTACAGTGGCAAAGCATCCTCTGAAGCAACTTCTTTCCTTGCCTCCACCTCAAGGGAAGAGGCTATTTCAAACAGCACCTTGCTCTGCTTCTCCTTTAAGCAGGTAGGCAGTAGCATTGGCGCCACCCCATTACCTGCTGAAAGGAGAAGACAAATGACTTTAATCTCTGCTCATCAGCTGAAAAGCGGAGATTAGATCCTGCTGCCTGGCAGCAAGATCCTGTTCCCTGCTGGGAGCACTGCCAACTCATGATTAAACCCTGTCCTCCTGCCCATCAGCTGACAGCAGTGACACCAGCTGGTGGGTGGGTAGGTGTGGGGCTTTTTGGGGGGGTGGAATAGCCTGGTGGACCAAAGTGGAACCCCTGGTTGGTCAAGTTGGCCCGTGGGCCAAAGATTCCCCACCCCTGCAGTTAGAACTTATATGATCCCATTTTAAAATAGCCACATTACTTACCTGTTTGTTTCTAAGACCTATTTGAGGTGCTCACATTAGTGTCTAAAAGTCCTGAATGACAGGTTCCAAACATGTGAAAGACTGTCTCCGTCTTGACCAATACTCTTGGGTGTTAAGATATGCACAGGGGGTTCTATTGGTAGTTCTGAGCCACCCTCAGAAGTGTGGGGCATGGCTGTCCAGAAGAGGGCTTTATCTGTGGAACTCCCTCTCCACAGAGGCGCTTCACTGTACGGCTTTCACTATATGCTGAAGACACACTTCTTTACCCTAGACTTTGACATCCAAGGTATATTGTTTTGTGGGACCCCCCCTCTTTTGCTGAATGAACAGCATCTGAAAGTAATCACTATGTAATAATCCACAAATAGTGCAAATCTCTCTGTTGCAGTTTGTGCAAGAAGTGTGTGATTGTTGTGAACAGCTGAGCTGTGCCACAGTACAATACCCAAGGCCCAGAGCTCAAACAACACTCCCACAACAATATTTAATATCAATGCTGTTGTAACCTTACTGAACCCAAGGGAACATACTGTTTTATGTATACAATAAAAAAATTAGATTGTTACTCTGAAAGCACAGTTCACTTCTTTTAAGTAATGTTCAGTGCATGGTACAAAATATATGCTTTATAAATTATAAATAGCAAATATAAACAAAGGAAGAAAGAAGTAGGCATTTCGCAGGCACATTATACCTTTTAAGACTATTAGCAACAGCTAAAATAAACTGTTTGCTGTTCATTAAATTTCTGCTGGATCTTGCTTCTTGCCTGCCAATAATATTAATGTCAAAACATCCAAGCATTCTTATAAAATACAGTCTTTTAAATGTTTGATCATCAAGAATGTTTGCAGAGCTTGTTATTAAATGGGATCTTTGATGATAGGAATATTATTTGTCTGTAAGAGATCATGTAGGCATGAGTAATATTGGGTTCATTTAACTATTACAGTATATTAGTGTCTTCCTTGACAGCATTTACGGAGTTCCAAGTACCCTCCCATTTAATTACCAGTCAAGGCCAGTTCTATTTAGGTGGAGAGAGAGAACCAGAAGAGCAGCTTTCAGACTAATAATAGCAGATCACCATTTTGCCATATTTATATTCACCGCTGCTTGCTCATTTCAGAAGCTCCAGAAACCATGGAACACTATTATGCTATACTTTCTATAGACACAGGAGATGGAAAGTCCTGGTTAAAGAAACCATGTTGTCTGACAAGCCATACTGAAGAGATGTTATTATCTTTGCTATTTTACAGAGGATGGAATTAATCCAGAGCTAAGCGAATGGCAGAAGTAGTAACTTACATCTGTTCTGTGCACCCCAACGTATTAGCTACCTTACAAGGGAAACAACTATTATATATTTTCCATGGTCCTCCCTGACTGCTCACCCTAAAGCTTTTACTAGTGGCATAAATAGATAGCTCTAGTTACAAATGTTGTTGACTTTCAAAAGTACTGTTGTGTTTGTGTTTTTTAATTCACCGGATGCACACCTCAATCAATAGTACAGAAGGGAGTGGGCAATGGCTTGTGTCAGAGATGAAGTGGAATTTCATAATGCCAGTGGATAATTTAAGAGGTGTAGTAATTAGTTGCACGCAGAGTTCCCTGTACAGGGAATTGATACATCTAAAGTCTAAGAGGGCAGAACTGAGGCTAAGGATCCCCTACTGGTGGAGCCATTGCACAAAGCACATTGCTCTTTGCATTCTTCCAAGTTTTATTGAAAATCAATACATATTGCGAATCCCATCCATTTTAATGAAATCTGTATGGGAGAAGTTCCTGGTGAATTGTGCCCATATCATTAAGGATAATGAAAAAAGCTATCTAAGCTTCACTGAATGCAGGAGTAATTAGACTTCCAAATTTATTTAATGATGCTTGGCATCACACTGCAAGAAGAACATGTGCATCTTGGAACATGGAAATCCCTTCAGTGAAAGAACTGATGCTGCCTGAGGCTTTGTTGTTCCTTCATCATCTATACTTCAAACTTAGGAGTGCAGATAAAACACCATGAGAATGATAAAACATAACAAATATATTTCTTTAGACTGTAAACAGGCTTCCAAAATACTCACCTGCTAACTGCTTTTTTTTGGCACACCCTGACTATAATGCTAAAACAAATTTCCATTGATGGCAGATCTTAATATAAACTAGTTAATCTCAACACTTAAACCTGAAGCATATGAATCACAATAGAGGCAGCACCTCTGAGCACATGCAGAGTGATTTTCATCTCTGAGTAATCACAGCCACACGACACATATCTGGGATTAGTGAACGATTTTCAGGTTAAATGTTTTGAATTCTATGTCAAGATTCAGCTCAAGCACATCCCACACTACAAATTAAGCATATCTAAAAGGCTACTTAGATCCAGCGGTGGCACCAGGGAGAAAACTCTTTTCTTCTCCTGCCACAATATGCCAACACCACTATCAAATGCTCATATCTACATCAACCAATGTGTATGGTCCTAAAGAAAAATGGAAAGCACAACATGGGAAGTTGTCTTTTACCAGGTCTCACTCCATGTCACAAAAAGTAGGATGTACAGTATGCTTTCAAAATAACCTTTGAGATTGCCCATATTGTTTCAAGACACACTGTTACAATGAAAACAGTAATTAAAGCAAACAGGGTATCTGGATACAACATTTCACTGCCAAGTGAGGAGAAACTGGCAAGTGTTTACTGTTTAAGGCTAGATTATTTCCCCTCTTCCTTGGCTTTTCCTTGCTGCATTTTTTGCTATACTGTATTTACCGTATTTTACCTTTTCTTCTTCACCACTTTATCCCTTGCTCCCTCTCCAATTAATTTCCCTTGATAGCTTTGTTAGAGCACACATAAATGACAGATTCAAACTAGTTTAAAATTGGTTTACTGTTACAGCTTTTTCCAAAAAAACATGGGAACTGTGGTTGAGTGAAACACTGGGACTCCTTTGATACAGAACAATCCTTTGGTGTTTACTTAGTTTCCGTTGTGTTTAGGGATAGCCAACATGATGCTTTCCCATGTTTTGGGACTACAACTCCCATCATCCTTGACCAATGACCATGTTGGCAGGGGCTGATGGGACCTGTAATCCAACAGCAGTATAGAGCACACCACGTTGCTTAAATCTTGTTTCCAGGCAAGGCAAGCTTGAGGATAATAAGTATAAACTGACCATGTCACAAAAGTACTGATCACACCAATAAATGATGGGTCATATTTGGCAGTAGCTCTGGCAAGTTGCTTGCAGGGAAGGAATTGTTACTTGCCCTGAACAAGTTGTGCAAATAATTATTTGCAAGGATGATCTAAACTTACCCTGGAAATCCATTTATGTATATGTCTTCCTTACAGCTTTTTAATATGGTTATGAAAATACTAAAATTCTTGAATTTTAAATACCTGCTCCCTTTCCCTTCACTCACAAGCAGCAGCAGCAGTAGGGAAAACAAGCAGGATTGAATCTATGTCAATTTGCAGAAAAACTTGCAAGAAAGAAAAGGTCCACTGGCAACAGACAAGCATCCAATAGAGAGTTCTAAATATAGATCACTCAAAGACAAGATGAATGGAACAGATCACAGGCATTTAAAACTATAATCCTATTAAATAGCTATGCTTGAAACTGCTACCTTGCAACCCTACAAAGGTCTTTACTCTGACGTATTTATTACACTGCTCCCTTTGAGAAAGGCCCCCCTACTTCTGTGATTGTTGTTGTTCTTGGTATTACTTTAAAAAATGCCACAGAACCACTGCCTCCTTGGCGTAAACTCAAAGTGACTATTGTCTCTGTATCGGCTAGCTCGTGCGACTACTTCAAGGGATTTACTACATTCAAACGTGGAATAGGCGAATCCAAGAAAGCAGGTTCCGTGTGATTACTTTTCAAACGCATCTTTCACTCTTAAAATATACCACTAAAACGTGTATAAAATGTACGTGTGTCTCTTCATACAATGGATTTGTTCTTTTTTCCGCAGCGATGTTAACTCACAGCTCCACCCCGCAAAAGTTATGGGTTCCCGAATAGTTGTATTCAGCAACTGTAACAACTCCATTTATGTTTTAATTTACTATTGCCCACCCCGATTTTTCACACCCGCCGCCCAGAAAGTATGGGGACATCTGACGACGAGCCTAAGGAAACTTGGAGGTGGGGTCGTGTAAAACATTAGCGAAGCCATACATGTCTGCAAAACTACTGAACTAAGAAAAGGAGAAGAAGCCCGGCAGGAGATAAAGTTGAAGGCACTCAGGGAATTCAAATTACTCACCTGTCAATAGCAATTTTCTTCGCTGGTGCATAAGACCCCAACATGGACAGCTGCATGTAAATCGCTTTGCAAATGTGTCCCTGATGTCAACATGCTAAGCTGGAGCCTCAATCTTCTGGTGATCGGATTAAGAGTCACTGCCAGGAGTTTTCTAAACGTGTCGGTCGCTCTGTCTCTTCCCGCAGTCTTTCCCGGACCATATTTGGAACAAGATCTATCGCCGGAAATATTGCTTATTTGTTGTGGTTTTTCTCCAGCACCGCCCCCCTCCCTCGTTTTCGCGACAAGGGCTTACGAAAGAGTGACTGGCCTTCTGAAAAAAGCAGCCGGCGGCGCGGAGAAATTTTGCTTTAGCTCATCCGACCGTTACAATAAAATTTCAGGAAATCGGATGGTCCCCGAGGGGAGGCTCTCAGTTCAGCTGCTCCCAGTTTTGCCCCGTCTGCGAACAAACTCCGGTTTCGCTTTCTGGCGAGGAAAAAAGCACCCTCCTGGTTGCAAAAGTCACCCTTTTGGTAAAAGCGAGGAGCTTTGGAAACCTTTTCGGAGTACTGTGCTCGGTTGAAACAGGACAGCGTGAGAAGTGCTGCTTTTGGTTTCTTGCTGGAGATCAGCGAGCGCCTTGCCCAGAAAAGCAAGAGGAAAAGAAAGTTTGTTGCATTCTCGTTCGCCTCGGCGTTTTGCAGCCCCTCTTGGAAAGGAACGAGCCTGGGTTTTCCCGCTTTGCAACAGCGTCAGGAGCGGCCGCTCGTGTTTCCCCAAAACTTTCCACCGCCGTGTCACCCACGCGCATCAGGAAGCTGCGGCGGGAAAGGCGGTGGGGTGAGACGCTGCTCAGTCCCTCTGGGCAAGAAATGCCTTGTCATCCCAACGGCTAGGCTAGCCTGGAGTCGCCAATGCCTTTTTTTTTCTTTTTAACCTGATAAAAATGCGGGAAGAAACCCCCAACTCTTTGCGCTTGGCTCAATAGAAGTCGAGGTAGGGCAAAAAGATGAGTGCAGTAGTATTTTTTGCATCTGAAGTGCGAGCATAGATTATGGGGCGGGGGAGCGTGATCCTCAGTGGATCCCTGCTTGATTTTGTCGCTCTGGTGCGAGTTAAGTAGATTTGGGACCGAGAGACCTACTTTCTCGTGTGCATCTGAAGAGGGGCTGTGTTGCATGTCAGGGCATAGCAGGCCCCTTTCTTTCAAAAAAAAAGAAGACTTGCACTGGGTTTTGTGTTTTAGTTAAAAAAAAGAAGTGGGGTCCCTGTACAGAGGGAGCTCCACGGAGTGTGAGGATGTTGTCCTTGGGGCCAAGGTTTGTTCTCTAGAGAGCTCAGCATTTGTGGCTTGTTCTCAGTATGCTCTTGCTCTCACTGTGAAAAGATACCTATCCATATTCTGCAAATAAAAGGATTTGGATACTAGAGAACTCAGCTTTGCCCCACGCTGCGCATACACACCCCCCCTTTATTTTGGAAAAGGGAGGTGGCATTTCCCTCTCAAGACAGGGGTGCCTGTTGCAACTCTTTATGTCGCAGGTCCCCGGCCCCTTTTCTTCCCTCCCTGGTCATCCCGCCCGGCCTTGCACGTCTGAACACGGATGCATGCGTGCAGGAGACCTGGCGGCGCCTCAGGGGCGACCTTTTGCTCCCGAAGGTAAAAGCTCCCGAGAGAAATAAAGTCCAAACACCTCCCTCCGCGAAGGGAGGCGACGATGGTGCTCCTGTCTGGAGACGGCAAAGCGGCCGGGGAGGGCCGGAGTCCCGCCGCGGCAAAGCACCTGCCCGTGCCGCCCTCGGAGCCTGCCGGGCCGGGAGCCGTGGCGCCTGAGGGGAGCGTGGTCGTCGGCTCTAGCCCAGCTGCCGGGGCGGAGAGGTCGCGAAGTGGCAGCGAAGGCGATGGCGGCGGCGGCGCTGAGGGAGGAAGCGACGAGGACGACGCTGGCGGCGACTACGAGGAGTACGAAGACTTCTCGGACCTCCCGGACACGCGCAGCATCGCTTCCGACGACTCCTTCTACCCGCCGCGGGCGGACGGCGACAGCGACGACGGCGACGACTGGTCTCTGGGAGAGTCGGACTCGTCGACGGGAAGCCCCGAGGCGCTCACCCTCTTCCGAGCTTGCTGCACTAACAACGCCGTGGCCTTGAGAGCGATCATCCGGCAGGGGCCCGAGGAGAAGGAGGCCAAGGAGACCGACCGCAACAAGAGGGTGAGCACCGGGGTGCAGGGGTTGGGGGAAGCGCCTCACGCGACGCGCGCCCGGAGCGCGAGGAAAAAGGCGGGAAAGTAGGCCTCAAAGTGCTCCCTCAGCTCTCGCGCCAAACACCTCAGTTCACCTCAGGCAGCCCACTTGTCCCTGTGTCCTCCTCCTCCTCCTCTTCTTCTATGATGATGATGATGATGATTATTATTATTCCTCCTCCTCCATTTCTGAGCTTAGGCCACACCACGCTGTGTATGCCCGCAGCCTATGTTGGGGGGGAGGGGAAGTAACCGCTGCCCTTGCTCGCATTCACTCCGGTGCAAATCAAGCCCTGCTTCAGGGTAGGCCCAGACAGAGGGGGGGGGCATATGGGCCACTTGGCTCGGGCCTCCGATTCCAAAAGGGGCCTTGGTCAGCATATTCACAATTATTTATATACAGTGGTACCTCAGGTTACATACGCTTCAGGTTACAGACTCCGCTAACCCAGAAATAGTGCTTCAGGTTAAGAACTTTGCTTCAGGATGAGAACAGAAATCGTGCTCCTGTGGCGTGGCGGCAGCAGGAGCAGTGGCGTAGCGTGGGGGGTGCAGGGGGGGCCCGGCCGCACTGGGCGCAACATCTGGGGGTTAGGGTTAGGGGGCGCAAATCCACGGGTTAGGGGTGCAAATTACTTGCCTTGCCCCGGGTTCTGACAACCCACGCTATGCCACTGAGCAGGAGGCCCCATTAGCTAAAGTGGTGCTTCAGGTTAAGAACAGTTTCAGGTTAAGAACGGACCTCCGGAACAAATTAAGTACTTAACTCGAGGCACCACTGTACTTACTTATTTATAAGACTTCAGTTATCCCCACGGTAAAAAAAAGGGGGGCACATTATCTACCTGGCCGGGGCCTCTGCCTGGCTCTGCAAGGCCCTGCTTCTGGGCCCCTATCTTGTAGCCAACCCATGGTTCAAAATCAAACTGTAGTTTAGGCAGGCCTGCCTTTGGCCTTTTATAATGTGCCCCAGTCACAGAGGTGCAGATCACAAGTAAAAGCCGCAACTGGCAAGGCCTAGCCTTTCTTTGTCCCCTTAGCTGCCTGAGTCCCAAGTCCCAAGGCTCTCTCCCAAGGACAGACCATTTCTTTCAGCTGCCTCGTCTCCTCGGTGGCTATTTCCTTTCCCTCCCTCAACATAGCTTACTCAAGTGTGAGCAAGGTCAAGATTTTGCTGTAAACCGCTCTGATGTTTTTTCTCCCCTTAAAAAATACAAAGCAGTATGGAAAGGAAGTGAAGAATAACATTTTTTTTCACCGTCCTGTTTCTCTTTTCTCCCAGTTTACTCATTCTCTGCACCCGTTTTTCAACCTTTAGTCTCTCTGTCCCTTATATTCTCTGAACACTAAGGACCTCTTCCCAATCCTTAGCTCCTCTATGAGGCTGTAATCCCAGACAAATGGACAGCTTTCCCTTACTTGCAAAGCTACTGTAGGCTATTTATTTCCCTGAGCAAGTTCTGTCTATGCCATTCCACCAGCTCAGCCAGTCCCTTTCAGAAGTTTTACCACCACACGGGCAATACAGTATAGATGGGGTAAGTAGAAAACACCACGAGGTGATCTTTTTAAAAATCTTAAACAGTTTCACGGATTCAGTATACATTGCTTTACTTTTTACATGTTATGATTATCATGAAAAGGCTTTTGCAGACAGCTTCCACTGAGGCTGTAATAATGTCTAGTATCAGTCCCTGATTTGTACATCCTCACCCCAAAGGCCATCAATAAAGGGTGTTACACCTACATCATATTTTGCCAAATTTTGTCAAATACCTTGCACTTTTTTCTTGTAACTTTATTTACCCACTTCCCTGCCTTTGATGTTTGACATTCTGTATGGACAGCTCCTGGTGCTGGGGCTTGAAATGCAGTGGGATACCAGGATCTGCAGGATCTGATTTCTTTCCGCAGGGCCTGTAAGACAGAGTTGTTCCACCTGGCCTTTGGCTTGGAATCAACTTGATCCCCTCCCCCCTTTCCTTTTTCCTTTCTCTTTTCTCTTTCTGTGATGGAACTCCTATTTGGGGACTTCCCTGGCTTTTTTCTGGCCCACGTAGGACCAGTCTGGATAGTTGGCCTTGGTGAAGACTTGACATTTTCATCCCCCAAAAAGTTTTTGATTTGAGTTCCTACTGAAATGAGGCTGCATTTTTAATGTTTTAATGTCGTATTAGAATCTTGTTTTTAAGTTGTATTTCAATCAATTATTTTTATACCTGGTGTCAGTTGCCCTGAGCCCGGTCTTGGCTGGGGAGCCACTTTTAGACAGACGTATCATCATCTCAGTTCTTTTCAGGTGGAAAATAGTTGGGCCTAATCTCCCACTTCCTTTTTACCCTACTATGACACGTCCCACTTCCTTCAAAACGATCTCACTTTTTTCTCCAGCTTTGAAACAACTTTCAAAAACATCCCATATCCTATTTTCTTTTGCTTTGAAAATATCCCTCTTTCTTCAGAAACGTTGTTCTTCTCTTTCTTTTTCCCACTTTGGCCACTGCATGTGTTTCTATGCAGATACTATTTTCCATTGCTGGTGATGCTGTTCGGATGATGAAGTAGCAAGTAAACAGAAGTAAAAGGGATAATTTCCAGTAATCTCCACGTGTTAAACATAATATGTAGATTGGCCCTTACAATCTAGGAGATGCTTTAATAATTGAAACAACTGATATTTATCACATAAATGGATTCCCTGTTTTGATAAAGTTTGGCCTGAATACACCTGCTGTTTTACACTAACAGCTAGCTAAGAAGTGCAGTTTGACTTGCTAGTGGTGATCATGCTTCTAAGATAATGTATGAAGTGAACACCTTGATTCTCTAGCCTTTTGTGGTCAATCTTATGTGCCATCAGTAATGAAATGTTTCTCAAATATTTTCCACATAAAATTGATAAGGTACCATTATCCTCTAATCTGTAGTGGCTTTAGTACACAAAAAAATTATTAGGCAAACTGGGCCACAGTAGATTAAGATACCATCCTTCATACCTAGTTGAACAGGTAAAGGTGTATGTATGTGTGCACGTGCAACAGAGATTTCACACCTTTTAGACTAGTCTTTAATCCTCTACCCCGGATGGTGAGTATACTATAGAGGGATGTGTTCATGGGTATATAATACATGTTATAGTATCCCTGTCTATTCGTTTCCTATACACTCATCAAGGATTATGTTGACAAAGGGAGAGAATACAACTACACAGTCCCCAGCCACCCCCAGTCCTTATAATCATTTATTATGAGACTTCCCACACCACCATTACTGCCAATGAAATTTTTGTTCGACTGTATTGATATCAGTACCACATGTCCTCAGATACTCACTCCATCTCCACCCGCAGCCTATACATTAAATAACTTCAGGTGTTGTGCTCTATTCATGCAGAAGTCCTATCAGAGACTCCTGACAGCACTTTCTAAGTGTTCCTATAATATGTATTCTTGTAGTAGCAGCCAGTGGAGCTGCACTGCTCTCCCGCCTTCCCAATCCCACATATCTATGCCTCATATCAAGAGGGGGAGAGGCAAGGCAGTGGTTTGATGGGGTCCGGGGCCAGGGGCAGATCTAATCCAATATTCCTGTGCTGCACTCGCGCCAAGCTCCTGTTACCTTGCTCCTCTCTCTCTTGAAAAGTGATAGCAACACACATCATTGGAAAAATAGGACTGCAGGCTTTGTTACAGTTATGAGTACAAATTTTAATATATGAACTATTGCAGGACTTCTCAAACTTTTTGACCCCAGAGCCCAGCTGAGACAGCTAAAAATTACTGAGGCCCACCGGTCACAAAAGGATGGTGCAGGGACAGTCAGTCCCAAGATGAGGCAGAGTTTGACATACTCAGCTTGTGTTTAAGGACATAATTTTCTACTGATATCTAATTCGTCTTTAGAAATTGCTAAATTATTTGCTACAGCATTTTCCTAGTGGCAAGGAGTACCATAGCTCAGACTTCCACAACTTAAATGCAGACATTTGCTGTGGAGGTATTGTGACTCAGCCTTCCCATTCCTGGCAGAATTTACTAGAAGCTCTAAGGAGAAAATATTTTCTTTTATATTTTTCCCTTCCCACACTCATATGTCCTCAACCATTTTTACCCAACTCCTATAATATATTCTCCCATTCTCCTTTCACACTCAGGTTGTACTCTATTCCATTCTCCCCACAACCAACCAGTTTCTTTCAGCCTTCCTCCCTGGTACTTTAAATTCACATCTTCCTTCTATAACAGCTTTCCTTTCTTATCCTCCTTTTCCATTCTCTGTTTGATAAAGATGATTATATTAACCTTTTATCTCATTTTTTCACCTCCTATGGCCCTTTCCTCTCAGAAGAAGGAGACCTTCTTTTCCCCTGAACAAATCTGTTTCTTGGCCACCTTTACTCTGGTCAAGGAGTCACTAGTGCTGGCACTGGTCCAGCCAAAAGACTGGCAAGACTAGGGAGCGGGGAAGGCGGGCAAGGAGGCCATGGGCAGACTGTGATAAAGAGGCCCACCTCAAAGTCACCCAAGGCCCTTTTGAGAGACACAGAACTATGACATATGTATATCATGAACATGGACGTTTTATTGTTTTGTTTCAAATTCTGTAAACTACTCTGTTTTGGAAAAGGCAGTATAAAAATCTTGAAAATATACAGGTACCTAAATATTATGGGTACAGTCCAGCCAGAGATTTCTGTGCCATTGATTTCATTGTGAGAATCAACTGTGCGCTTAACTGTCTTATCATTGAAATTAGTTGCACCCAAAATTGCTTACACTAGAATGGGATGTTACATATATGTGCATTCATGCATTTTGTGGGTACAGATGCAAGTTCATGCGTAGAGGTAAGCATATACTTACGTGTATATTCTATTGCTAATCTAAAATAACAATGTCAGAAGGCTAGTAAGATGACTGGGTAAATTTAATAATTCATAAATAATTTAAATTTAAAAACTCTAATATTGCATCAACATTTTTAATACAAGAGAAAATTAGTGCTGAAATATAGTTTTGCTTTTATACTCAGTACTTGTTTATAGTTTCCCCCCGATAATGGGGTCATTCATTTGAGCCTTTAATTTTTCCCATAGTAAATGGGAATAATTCACTTTTTGAATGGTGATGCTGTATGTTCTGTATTAAAACACACAGAGTTGCTGCTAGGCTTTTTTTAAAAAAAACATGAATGCTGAATTGTGAAGTTGCTTCAGCAGTTGGGTGCTAAACATAAGCCTATGAAGCAATACACTAGAGAGGAGCACAGAAATATCAGAATCTCATAGGTATACATTATTTTGCTCACTAACCAAGCAAACAAGAACCTATTGCAACCCATTATAAGCACACATTAAACAACAAGATTGTCGTAGAAATGAGAGTTCATTCCAGCTATTGTACAAAACTATTGATGAAACAGGGTAGGATTTTCAAAAGGAATTAAATCTTTTGGAGAGCTTCAAAAATAAAGACCCTGGAATAAACAGAGAAAAGCTCTGTTGCATGCAACACTGATCTCTTTTTTTTGTATGTTCCATCTGTACTGTTTAAGGTACTCCACATTGAATTATATAATCAAGACTATGTCTCATCTGCAATTCTATACTTGGGTAAATTGTCCTTGACTACTAAAACATGATATAAAATTAATAATAATAATAATAATAATAATAATAATAATAATAATAATTTATTATTTATACCCCGCCCATCTGGCTGGGCTTCCCTTTCTTATCCTCCTTTTCCCCAGCCACTGGGCGGCTTCCAAAAGAATATTAAAATACATTTAATTGCTGGTAAATTGATTATAGCACTCATACTAAAAAAAACCCCATACATTCTGAATAGAGGGTAAATAGAGACTGTTTTCTTAAGGATTTAGTTAAATTGACCAACATGCCCCTTTTGGGATTTATTTATTTTTAATTCACGTGGGCAAAGTCCAATAATATTGAAGAAGTATTCAGTAGCATAGTAGACCAAAGATTGAAGTGCCTCATAAAAATACACCCTAGAGGGCAAATTCACATAGTGATGTACATTACTTAGCCTACTGTTATACTTACCCTACTTCTCTGAGCAGTGAGAGAGGTTTCTTGGATATGGCAGTTATCTAGGCTTGTTTTCCTTTGTATAGTAGTCATTTGAGCCTTTTGGCCTATAATGATATTTGAATTTATTTGCAAAAATATAAGTTGAACACAGCTGGAGACAAACAGCTGAAACATTGCAGCACCAAAATCTGTTGCCCTATATCAGATCTCCAGAGAGTTAGCCAATACCCCCCAAATGTTTATTTAGCTGACAAAAACCCAAGGCAGCACTCCCTCCCTTTCTCTGTCACTCTACAATTAAAAAATAGCAAATTAAGTAGGTAGGGAAAATATGCCTTTCTATCCCACTTAGAAATTTTGGGGAAGCAACCACCTAGCAATCTCCCTAGCAAAATATGTACCTGAAAACATGTCACCAAAGACTGGGAATTTTCAGCATCTTCAAAGCCTTCTCTTATCTAGACCTCAGATTTTACAACCCCATCATCTAGTATGCCCAATACTAGTAGTGATTAAACTCCCCTTGGCTTCATTTCTCTCATTGGGTTCAGCAAAGCAAACTATTACTCCCAAAATGGAAATTAGCTGGTTCTTCCCTGAGCCCAATTCTGAAATTCAGATCCCATCATGTTTCTGTGATGCAATCAGTGAGAGCCTCACTTTATTAAACCCTAGGTATCCTGAGAGATCCTGCCCTGCCACACCTTAACTTCCCACTAGCCCAATTATGGTGAAGAAGCCATTCTGTGGAGCCTCCCTCCTTTCCTTGGACCTTGAACTCTGCAGAAAGTGTGTATCAGGTAATTTCCAGGGAACTCCATTGTCCATGTTACAGAAACACCCTTTAAATCTATGTTTACTGGGATACTGACTGCTGTTGCAGTTACATAGGCACCAGATAAGATGATAGGTCCACAGTGATACCTCCTTACTGTTGCTGAGAAGAGAAGTAATGCTAGAACAGAGTTCAGGGGGCTCACAGGGGATTGGGGGATTAATTGGGTATTAAAGTCCCTACCAAGCTCTGTTGGTCCAAATTTTGGAATTGGGCTTGTGAAAAAAACAAGCTATTCTCCAGTTTGGGGGATAATACCTCAATTTGCCAGGCCAAGTTCTGAACTGCATGAATACTTACAGTATATGCAAAGGTTTAGATGATTAAACAAACAACTTTGCTTAGAAAAAGAATGCATTTACACAAGGATATTCATCTCCCAATAAATGCAAATTTAAATGAATGAAATCTGAAATAGCTCTCAGAGATCAAATACCACAGAGAGAATTTTCCCATTACCCCAAGGACCTTTCAAATGGTGGCAGGACACACTGTACAGTGGTAATCATCAAGTGTTGATAATTCATTGATAAAACATCAATATGTGTTTCCCCCCTCTAGTCTAAAATTTTACATAATCAATATTTTATACCATCCCAGGAGTAGAGATATGTCATAAAGTACCCAAATGTGGACAGGAACTAGACTAGTTTTTCCCAATTGTGTTGTCTCCCAAGCAAGAAGTGATAATTATATTCTATAGTTGGATTATCTAGGCTCATAATAGTTTATTCTGAGGTTCTCTCCACTTCACCTAGAGCTTTTTATCTGCATTACCCTTGGGAAATTTTGCTGTCTTGTTTCACATGTCACACTTTTTTTGACTGGCATTAACTTGCTCCAGCAGAACACATTGTTTAAAAAATAGCTAGCTCTTGTTCTCACTGTCATAACTGACCTATTTTTGTAGAATATAATGGAAACAACTGTGTACAGTAACAATATTCAATATGTGACACACTGTTAATGTAGACTTTGCATTTAAATCGGCATTCTCTTTTAAAGACCAAACAGTTAAGAGATTTTTGCAACGTTCACTCCACATCATAATAAAGAATAATTAAGAACCATATGAAGATTAGAGCTGCACATTTTATGTTGTCACATCTGGGTGCAAATTAGTAATTATATCAATTGTTAAAACCACAATGTGGAAAGATTCATTTTTTCAAGTTATTTTGTTTTTTCTCATGGGAAACAATTCAAAACTACTCCGTGAAAATCAGACTTATTCAGTTTTCTTTGCAAATTCCCACCATTTCTAGGTTCTTTGAAGTTCAGATGCATTTTGTGGGGAAGAGCCAAAATGTATTCAATCATATTATGTGCTGCAGATGAACCTTCATTGTGGCATGCTAGATTTTTTGTTTATGTACCATACAATGCCTCCTATTTAATTATACCCATGACTGAAGTCTCTGAGGTCTCCATGTGAATGAAAAGCTGAAAGCCGTGTATGATGATAGGTATCTTTAGGGATGTAGGATTTATGTGAGTAAAGTTGTATTTAAATAAGTAGGAGTTCTGACTGCATTTGTACTGCAGAATTCGGCTTCTAAAATTTTGGCTTGCTTCAGGATTGCAATAAACACCTTGTGAAGCAATTAGGTTGCACATCATTTTTTTAAGTAGTTGGTGGAGGACACTGAAATTAGTGTTTAAAAGAGTAAAATAAAAGCGTGTTTAAAAGAAATGTATGAAAATAAATCCTGACAGAATCCTCAGAGATATAAAATGCATAGTTTAGTACTTAATAGCCTGGTCCTCTACATCTGCTATCAGTGCTATCAGAGTTTTTTGTCACTGGAAATGAAGCAGCATCTTATACTTAGTTCATAGTAGTATCATTGTACTTAAGAGAAAAATACAAGAATTTGTAAACATTTCCACTTTGGGTAATTGTGTCAGTCATGCTGTTATAGCAAGAGTAGTCAGTGTTGGGTCCCCATGATATTACTTAGATAAATAAAACAAGCACAGGGTATTAGGTCCACTATGTACATAGGTTCTAATATGTCTTTCTGTGCAAAATTCTAGCATTTTCCTTCTTAGTGTAGGAGTAGCCAAAGAATGGCAGCTTCCAGGCAAAAAATGTCATGTCAAAACAGTCTTTGCTTTGCTGCTTCCCCCGCTAAATGCTGGAATCAAGAAAACATGGGATGAATAATTGGCAGAATCACTGTCTGTGGGAATTGAAGGCTTGGCAGTACAGTAATGAGAAACTGCAGCAGCACATTCACTACCTAGGGATTGCTGAGGGAGAACTGTGATGGAGGACTGGGACAGCTATGAGCAGAGGGAAGGAGCTATGGGTAGTGGCTATGCAAAGGGAGATGCAGTGGCAGAAGCTGTGGGGGTGTGGAAATGGTAGAGGTAGATGCTGTAGCAACAGAGCCTGTGGTTTTCCCCTTAATAATACTTTAGCCTTAGGAGAACCTTTGCCTGTTATTGTTGAGTTAGTTATAACACTCAGAATTAACATATCCATATATGTGAGCTTTGGGATCACCTGCCAAAATTATTATTTAAGTCTTGGGCAATATATTTTGCACCATAAGGAACAGTCCTGTTTTATGTTTAAAACATCATTCCCAAAGTCCAATGGACTGCTTTTCCTTACAGTAGCTCCTGACAGCTCAGTAAACATATTTTTGTGTACATCTGACACAGATGTATCTCAGATGTATCATTGAAAAGATATTGATATGGGAGTTAAAAATCATGCGATTAAAAAACCATTAATGACTTATTTTTACTATTCTCACTGCCCACGTACACAATGGACAAATACCCAAGAGGAAGAAAATTGTGTTTTCTTTTTTTAAAGAAAACCAATATGAACAGATTCATCCATCCCTTTGTACAAGAGTCCAAAGGAACTCTTCCACCAGAACCTCATTTATTTAGACACTGCCAGTGTACCCTTCTTGTTACTCTTATGAGAGTGAACAGTTATCCCTGGGTGGAGTTGCTTATCATTTCAGCCTCTTACAGGGATACCTCTTGTAGGCTTAAACTGGATTCCTTTCAGCTCTCTAGGTGACTATTCCAGAATTGGCCGTCTAAGAAGCAAAGTAACCTCCTTTGCGTGGGAAAAATAGGTGGTGCTATGGGTCCCACAAGCCCAAAGAGACTTGCAGGGCCTTTTTCTTTTCCTCTGGTCATAAGTTTTACTGCCCTGGGTTTCTCTCAATGAGTTGTAATAATTAGTTGAGTTGTTTAGTAGATGTCTGGTAGGCGCTGCTGTTCTCACACAGACATTCTCCATCTGCAGCTCTCTACACTCAGAGCTTTCCAAACTGTGTGTCACGACACGATAGTGTGTAGGTCGCAGTGTGTAAGTGTGTCGCGTGAATGCTCCCCACAGTTTTCCTGAGGCTGGAAAGGGGTTAGTTTAACCTCTGGTTGGCTAGTAAAATTGGATTACTGTGTCATTAAATGATGCATGTTTGAAAAGTGTGCCACCAACATGAAAAGTTTGGAAAGCTTTGCTCTATGGTCTACTGTTTTAAGCTTGCATAGAGTCAAATGACCTGTTCAAAAATATGATACAGTGTTGCCCTCAGGAAGGGTGATTATGTTACTTAGAAATAGTGTTTTAGGTGCAAATGTTGCCCACCTCCCTCGGTAAAGCTACCGTAATAGGGAAGGCTAGGCTAGAACCATCTCCCTAAGAACCTAGCTTTCAGCTGATATTTTAATGAGGGGGAGCATTCAAATACAGATTCCCACCACTACCTGCAAAATGAAGTAGTAAATCCGAGTAGGGCTATACTACACATTTTTAAACTTACCATCCAGCTTTTCATCTAAATTGTGTTTCCCAAACTTGGATCTCCTGATGATTTTTTATTATAACTCCCGTCATCCCTAGATAGCAAGACCAGTGGTTAGGGATAATGGGAATTGTAGTCCAAAAACAGCTGGAGACCCAAGTTTGGGAAACACTGATGTAAAATATGCAAAGTTCATGTAACTTTCAGAATAGCCACATTCCTTAAATTGAATGGAGAACTCACAGAGATAGAGAACCTTTTGCACATTTATGCGTGTTGTTCCATTACTGAGCCACAATTCTGGCCTTGCCTATTCAGTGATTGGCACTATTTTAAATAAACATTTCAGTAAATTTTGCTTAAACCATATCTTAAAGTAGGAGCTCTGTCCATTAGTAATATCATTCACAGGAGAATAATCAGAACAATGTAAGATAATATAGTAATTTGGAAACTCGTATCTCTTTAAGAAATACATACATCAGATTACCAAGATCTGAAACGAAGCATGCAGTTTTATAGCAAAATTGTGATGTTGCATGTGTATTTTATGATTTGAAAAAGTGGTGTTAAGAGATGCAAAAACATTTCAATATTTACATTTTTTTTGTAACCCTTAACAGTTTTATATTGTATTTTGGAGTGTTTTACTTTGACTGCTATTGAGATGACAATACTACCATTATGCAAAAAAGGATTGGATAAGTATGGTGTTTTCAAAAAGAATGTTTATATAAATATAACAAAATATAGAGATTTGTGAAGAAATTATAATTTGTTTCTGTACCACGGGCAAATAAACAGACCACAGGCAATAATTCAGGGCCAGTGATGAACTTAAATTGAAAAATAAGAAGACAAAAATTCTTAGTTTAAACTGTACAAAATTAATTGCAGCAATTCTTATACACAACACTGGGTTTAATAAATACTTCTGTACACTAACTTCTCCAGTGTTATCAGCTTTGGCAATGCCCACCAACTGCTGTAGGCTGGGGGAGCGCTTGGATCTATTCCCCATCAAAAAAGTGGCAACCATCTGCTGGGTGAGATGCATACTTGTATATATCTTTTAAGCTTTGTTTACTAAATATAAATCAAATAAACATTCAAAATCATATCTCCATTGATTTTAGGGCAATGGATTGTAACCCCTGTGTAAGTGAGGAGATGCCTGTATATGTGTTCTTAGAAGTAAGCCCCACCCTAAGTAAATTAAAAAATGTCACACATTAATACCTGATTTTGAATACTGGAGTTCAATTTTATTTATAAATTAACATAAATCAATGTCTTTTGATGAACTGTAATCTTGCTGGCATGATAAGTTTTGCTGATTAGCTACAAAGTGGATGAAATAAAGTCGTAATTTAGGCAGCCCATACTAGAAAAAATATTATTCCTTTTCGTGTTCATATTAGAAACACTGATGACTTTCATAAAAGCATTAAAGTGTTTTCTGGAAAATAGATGAAACAAAGTGAGTGTATTCAAATTAACTCTGAAAACTGATTTTAAAAGGGTTCAAGAGGACTTTCATGCACACTTTGCCTTCTCCATCAAAGTAGTTCTTGAAGAGATGGGTTAGTTTAGAGTCTCAGTAAGGGACCATCTTATTGGTCCCATAACTTTGATTCTCCCACAGAGCTTCAATGCAGGTCCTCAGCATCATTAGGAACTGATTAATATTCCGTGCTTCCCGTAGTCTGTTCCCTTCCACTTTGGTTCTGTTTGTTTTCCTACTCCATGCTAAGTCAACCAAAATATATGCTAAGTCAACCAAATATAACTGGCTCAAGGTTATCAGCTCTCTGTCCTGTAGAACATTATTCCCACTGGCATCAAGTGGTGCCTGCGGGCCAGTTTGATCAGGAAGACACTATGGGTTCATGATTGAGTTGAGTGTTTGCAATGTGCCGCCTCTTTTGGCCTCTCCAGAAGACTTCAAAAGCTTCCTCCGTGGATTTGACTCCCACCTCCGTGCATCCTGCAACGTACATGTTGTGGTTCTGATCCTTGTGGAAAATTTTGGACTGGGGAAGTTTTGGTTTGATGGCGTCAAAGGGGCCTTCATCCAAAAGGTCATAGATGTAGTTGTTATAGATCTCAATGTTGGAGACAAACACACTGTAAACATTATCTTCATCAACTTCTACTTTGCAGTTGTCTTGGACATTGATCATATCAGTTATTTCAGGGTCAGTTTGCCACCAGTTGCTAGATGGAGTTTTTGGAGTCTGAAAAGCTTCTAGTTTCTGACATTCAAGTAAAGCATCAACATCACACTGCACCTCAAGCCCATTCTTATCATCCAGCTTGAACACATGTTGTTGGCCTGCTGAGATCCTATGCTGTTGAAGATCATGTCTAAGCAGCAAGGAAGCAGGCCACTGCCACCAGGAGAACCAGTCATGGTGTGAGTTTTCCCACTCCCAGTGACACCGTATGTAAAAAGGAGACCATTTCCCCCATGAATCAGATCATCCACTAGAGGTTTAGCAACGTCAAACACATGTCTCTGAGATCCGCCAACATTAAAAACCTCTTTGAATGAATATTGAACCTCCTTATACATACTCCCCATTGCAGAAAATTCGGTATCCATCTGGTGGGTGAACCTTGACTGTTTGTGGTATTCATCACTTTTATGCAGCATTCTTGGTCTGGCACACTGACTGGGCACAGTCTGCAGTATACCCCAACAGTGTCCTTCAGACTTTTCCTGGATCCATTTTTCTGCCCAGGCTTCCTTGAGGTTTCGGTTTTTGCAGCCGCCTTCATCCCGCCGAGGCCGCCCCACTCATCCTTCCTTTTCTCTCTCTCGCTGTCCTCTTGGTGAAGGTTCGGTTTGAACGTTCCCTCCCTACTCTGGCTTTCCTGAGATCGTATAAATCTTTCAGATCATGTGTGTGATTCAAGACGAGTTGTTTTTAAAGTAGTTGATGCACAACAATATAGCAGCCTGAGTCAAGATGCTTATACTGTCAAAGTGAAAGAAGTGCAGGAAAGGATATTCCTACCTTGAGTTATGAGCTGGCTTTAGCATGAAGATCCTGGCCTGTATCGAGCCCAGGTTCCTCATTACATCTTAACTGGGGAGTCACAAACCAGGAAAATGAAATAAGATCATATTCAGACTTATGAAACTTCAAACAATAATCCAAACCAGGCTGCTGTGTTTTGGTTTTTTAAATTTTACCCTCATGTGTGCTGGTAACACCTCCCCTCCCTCAATCAGTGGGTCTGCACAGGTGTAACTAAAGCTTGATTTTGGACTGTGTTCTGTCTGCGAAAATCTCATACTTAATCCTCTGTAATCTAAATCTTTGCTAAAAATAGATTTTGGAGGAATAGAGTAGTGGTTGCTTCTACATGCAGATGACAGGAAATGGCATTATCTGCTAAGATGGCTGATATGATGATTAGGTTTAGCATTAGCATACGTTTAAAGGATTCCTTCCAAAATTTGTATGAGAATATACAGTTTGGCAGAAACTCTTGGGCTACAAAAATAAATCGCGTTTCTTAGGGAAAGTGACATCACATACAACAAAATTTATGTGCAAGGACATGTTCACTTTTGCTTCTAACAGGTATGTTACAAAAGGCCTATTTTAACAGAAAGCGTCTGCTGAAGGTGAAGCGGAATGTTTTTTGGCCAGGTGCAACTAGGTGGCTTATACTCCTTTAACCAATCTCAGCAGATTCAAGGCCAGCAGGAAATGCTGTCATGGAAACTTCACTTGCAGCTGTAGGCTATTTGCCTTTTTTTTTTTTGCATTATTTATCATTTTATTTGTTTGCTGCCCTTCCATAGTTAAAACCACGCACAAGGCGGTTTACAACATGAACAAAATTACATAATTACAAACATAACAAAAGTCGTCATAGAAATAAATAAAACATCAAAATGATTTCCACATTCATGATAAGATCTAAAATAAAGATACAAAGAATAATTTAAATAACAGCAACAATGCCCTCCTCCCAACCAAACCCTCTAAACAGTACCCCGCTTTAATGGATTTTAGAAGCAAATACAAAGCGTTAAAAAAGCTAAATTGTGTGCTATAATATTTAGTGACCTGGCTGCTCTTTAGTGATGTGGATTTTATAGAAAAAAATTAACTGGAACATTTTCTCAGGGGAAAGCTGCATATTAGACTGATTTGCCTATGGAAATTTGTATCAGATTTTTGTTGTTGTTTGCAGTGGAAAATTTTGTGATGTCCTAGGGAATGATCTAATTTACCATATTTATTTAGTATATTAAACTTAGGAAGTACCCCATGTTGATTTATTGTTCCAATACAGCTCAAGTATTTAAACTGAAATATTGAGGGGTAGGGAATGAAGCACACTTAATATAGTTTACATGTTTATGTAGAAAAACATTACAATATTGGCAAAAATGTAAGGACAGTGACCTGGATTCCGTTAACCTATTGTGCTAGCAGAAACCAGCACAAAGGCTTCTGCTAGTGCAATGGGGCTTTCCTCCCATGTGCCCCTGCACTTCCTTCAAATCTGCTCTGCTTCTTTGAAATATCTTTTTAAAAATGTAAATTTGGAAGTGAGGATTCTGTATCCAGAAGCAGGCTTCCAAACATGGATTCTATCTCTGCACTGAGAATCATGCACACATAACATATGTAGGGAGAGCATTGGGTGTGCACTGCATGACAGTTACACATTCACAGGCAAACAGTCCACAGTGGCTATACTTTGCATGACAGCCATAGGCAATATACTTGGAAATACTAGTAGCTGGAAAGCACAAGAGGGGAGAGTGCTCTTATGCTCAGGTCCTGCTTTCAGGCTTCCCATGTGCATCTGGTTGACCACTGTGAGACTAGAATGCGGGACTATATTGCCCACTGACCTAATCCAGCAGGGCTATTCTTATGCTCATTTTAATTTCTCAGCAAAAAGAAACCATAGTGCTTAGTTAAGCTACCATAAATTACTGTCATAAATAGTACCTAATGTGCACGGTGGATTAAATGTCCCCTATCAATTAAATGTACATAGTTGCGTTCCTGAGAGTTACAGCAATCAGCAAATATATTCTTAGTGCTAAGTGCAAGTAGAAGTAGTTGGGTAGAACCGTTTCAGGGATGAAACTAAAATGTTACAGAACTTCCATTATACTACAGCTCTTCCCTTCTGGGACCTATTTCTGTCTCCTGCCTTTGCTTACATGAGATAAGTGGAACAGAGCAGTGGATTATCCAATACCTTCTTCTAAATGCATCTAAGGGAAGGAAGATAATTATTTAGGAGGTAACAGCATCACAGCAAGATATTACTGCTCCACATTTCAGGCATAATCTATGGGGAATGGTATTTTGTGCAGCTCCCATTTATTTTAGAAGTGTTTGCGCAAGAGAATTTCCCCATAATTGTGCCCTTCATCTCATTTAGCAATTTGCTTAGGGCTGTGAGTTCACAGTGGGCTAAACCACTGAGCCTCTTGGGCTTGCTGATCAGAAGGTCGGCGGTTCAAATCCCTGCAACAGGGTGAGCTCCCGTTGCTCGGTCCCTGCTCCTGCCAACCTAGCAGTTTAAAAGCACAGCAGTACAAGTAGATAAATAGGTACTGCTCTGGTAGGAAGGTAAACGGCATTTCTGTGCACTGCTCTGGTTTGTCAGAAGCGGCTTAGTCATGTTGGCCACATGACCCAGAAGCTCTACGCCGGCTCCCTTGGCCAGTAAAGCGAGATGAGCGCCGCAACCCCAGAGTCATCATCTGTGACTGGACCTAATGGTCAGGGGTCCCTTTACCTTTATGAGTTCACAAGTAGCCTCTGTATTTTAGCCTCAACTCTCTGAGGCTACACCTATTTTTACAGGGCTCTTCTGAGGATTTTATCAAAATATAGGACATGTAGTGCTAGTACTATATAATCATTATCATAATAATCACTAGCTCTCAAGAAATTAGCAAAAATTGTCTAGTCATGAGGAAATGCTGCTAACTACCCCCAGAATCAAACACATGGTTCAACCAGCTTTGGTGGAATTGCAGTCTCTCATCCCCACATTTCTATTGCAGCCCTGACTTTGTGAATATCTAAATGTAGAAGCTCTTTAGTTATGTGGCTTTCTCTCTTTCTTAGGAAGCCTAAACACAGAATTATTCAGAAAAAGTGTAAAAAGGCGGTGGCGGGGGGGACACGGGACCAGTTACACTTTCATGAGCTAGACACTTATAGATCTGCCTCCTTGCACTGCTTTATCCTATCCTTGATTGGGTGCTTTGTTTTCTGCACATTTTGTTGCATTGTTTTATTGAATAGTTTCCACAGTTATTTTATTAATTTAATCTTACGCACTTATATATTTGTTAGCTGCTTCCATGGAGTAGGAAATCTACATTTTAAATGTTAGAAGTAAATTAGAAATAATAATAATCAATGCATTCTGATTTGTTCACTTGGTTCCACTGCTAAGTGTTTAGTTTACATTAATGCCCTCATGTAAAATAATAAAATGTGAAATAAGATTTGGAGTTCAAAGTGCTTGAGCTTGCTTCCCTTTAACCACCACCTTATTTTTTATTTATAGACTGGCCTTATTGTTGCCTGTTACCAAGGGTTTGTGGATATTGTAATAGCCTTAGCACAATGCCCTCACATTGATGTAAACTGGCAGGACAATGAAGGAAACACAGCTCTAATTACAGCGGCCCAGGCAGGTAAGGAGGTTTGGTCCTCATTTCATTTTTTTTGTCCAACAGTTCATGATTGTAAATGCTTATTTATTGTGATTGCATTGAGCAAACAAATGCCAGGTTTCCCCCCCAACGTGAGTCTTTAGGCTAGCCCAGCAAGTATTGCTGCTCTGTCCTCTTCCGTACATTTCAGAAAAGCTTGTCCCTTTTAATGCAGCCCAGCACTATAATTAGTGACACTATTATTAATTTAATGCACACCAGGCTCTGCTTACTAGATTAAATCCTCTGGAAGTGATTAATACTTTTCATGGGGAGAAGATGATGTACTCTCTATTACTTCTATTACTGTATACCATTAAAGCTACCATATTAGTGAAAAAAGTGCCCACTTTTATTTCTGACCAAGTAGTAATAATATTATAAATGGGAACTACAACAAAGTGTTGCAGTGTATCCATCCTCTTAATACTCTTGTTAAGGAAGTTATTCCATTAAAGAAGGGTATTCAACTTTGTTTTCTATTTCTCTTTTCTTGGTTTTCTATTTTTCTTTTCTAACCCCAAGCAGTTCTCTGAACCCTGTTCATACTTTTTCCATTGCTGTGCTGACAAAAAAAAATAAAATTTAAAATTGGCATTCAGACAAATATACATAAGACTCTAAGGCAAGTGTGCTGCTGCAGCCTTAGAAAAAGAAGAAGTAATGAGAGCATAGCAACACTTGGGCTGCAGATAAGTCTATCAGTGAAAACGTTTGATGAGCACAAAAGGGTGCCTAGCACAGCTTCCCTGCTCTGAACCCTCTCTCTATCCAGCCCCCCAAGATCATGTTATGTCCTGCATGCAAAAGCTTTCCTATTCAATTCAGCGAACGAGTGCAACAAATATTAGGTTGAGCAAAGATGCTTTAAAATATTATTTTGCAATAAAAACCAGGAATGTAATCATGTCCAATTCATCATACTGTGCAATACAGAATTGGCAAAAGAATGAAGCATGAAGCTTTGAAATGATAAATTCTGGGAAAATTCATTTTAGGTATATTATTTAAGAGTTGCTTAGAATTATAAACTAAATACAGTTTGTGCTAAAATTATTAAATTAATGACAACAGATTCTAATTATTGACAACCTATAGACAGTGTAATGAAAAATGAGTCATGTTGAATTTAATAAATATTTGGTGAAATGCAAGAATGGCAGTTACTTCCCTCTTGGGAATCACTGAATGCTGTTGTAAAAAAATATTAGAGCTGATACAGAATAATGATTCATAATTATTTTCTGGAATCCCATTACCAGAACATGTGTGTTTTAACTAAGCTGTATTCATTTAAAAAAATGAAATGAAAAACTCTTACCTTATCTGATAATTGTTTTCATTTTAAATGCACTGTGTGGCTATAATTTTTTACTACAAAAGTATTTGTGTGTTTTCACAGCTGCCTTTATAGAAAACCAATGCCTGATACGGCTTTTTAACAAGAGTTAGGTGGCCTCAGATATTGTATAACCTGCTTTGGGTTGTGTCCACCCAGGATATATATCTGTCCTGTTAACGGATTAGATTTAAGGCTGCTCTTTTCTGACCTTTATATTTAATTATAATGAGCTCAGTATTAATCCAGAGTGTTGACATTGGCTTGATACTGTCTGCCAGTATCTGATACTGCTCCCTAAAGAAAATGAGGTTAAGTAGACCACAGGATATGTAAGAAGTTTCCTATAATTGTATGGAGTTATTTTCCTCTTTTCTAAAGCTGAATGACATTGGCCTTGATCACATATCACTGAGTAAGCTGGGGCTAGGTCTGCATGCATGATCCAGTCCACCAAGCCTTCCAGAGTCACCTGCCAGCCCCAATCCCAATTTACTAGGATTGTTCCTGGGGAGGGGGGACACCCACCAAAGCACGGAGAGTCAAGCAAAGACTGTGGTAGTGTGGTAATCCTTCCTAAGTGGCTAGCCAGCCCCCAATTCAATTAACCACCAGTAAATTTGGGGCAAAACTAAACAAACAAACAAACAAATCAAAGCCCCTCAACCAGACAGAGTTCCATCCCACCCTGTGGTAACAGCCCTACTAACTCCTGTTATCCAGAAATGGCTACATATTACACACAGTCCTCCACAGCCGTTGTCCCTGAATGTGCTCCAAGCATGACTGGTGAGAGGGAGAATGTTCATGGACTTGCTAAGACATGTCGGTGCCACCTTGGAGGAAGGGGTGTGTGTGTGTGTGTGTGTGTGTGTGTGTGTGTGTTTAAGGACTTCCTGCCTTTTCAGGGTTGCTGCTGGGGAAGGTTGGTGCTGCTTCCTGCCAGGCGTGGCTGTCTCTGGTTTGCAGAAGAACAAAAGCGAAAAGGATGCTTCCTGTCTGCTTAATCTTTGGGGTGAAGTGATTGTTGTGGCTAATCAGTGGTGAGAGGATCTGGAAAGGGACCCCCGAGAGAAAAGGCAGTGAGAGTGTGTGTAAAAGACAGGAAATGGAGAGACAGGCAAAGATACCCAGCTCTACCTCTCTTTCAAATCGGAACCAGTGAAGGCGGTGAAGGTCCTGTGTGAGTGTCTGGATGCAGTTGGAGGACGGATGGTGGCTAACAGTTTGAGGTTGAATCCTGACAAGACAGAAGTACTGTTTTTGGGGGACAGGAGATGGGTGGGTGTGGAGGACTCCCTGGTCCTGAATGGGGTAACTGTGCCCATGAAGGACCAGGTGTGCCGCCTGGGAGTCATTCTGGACTCACAGTTGTCCATGGAGGCGCAGGTCAATTCTGTGTCCAGGGCAGCTGTTTATCAGCTCCATCTGGTACGCAGGCTGAGACCCTACCTGCCCGCAGACTGTCTCGCCAGAGTGGTGCATGCTCTAGTTATCTCTCGCTTGGACTACTGCAATGCGCTCTATGTGGGGCTACCTTTGAAGGTGACCCGGAAACTACAACTAATCCAGAATGCGGCAGCTAGACTGGTGATTGCGAGCAGCCGCCGAGACCATATAACACCAGTCTTGAAAGACCTACACTGGCTCCCAGTACGTTTCCGAGCACAATTCAAAGTGTTGGTGCTGACCTTTAAAGCCCTAAACAGCCTCGGTCCAGTATACCTGAAGGAGCGTCTCCATCTCCATCATTCTGCCTGGACACTGAGGTCCAGCGCCGAGGGCCTTCTGGCGGTTCCCTCGCTGTGAGAAGCCAAGTTACAGGAAACCAGGCAGAGGGCCTTCTCGGTAGTGGCACCCGCCCTGTGGAATACCCTCCCACCAGATGTCAGAGAGAAAAATAACTACCAAACTTTTAGAAGACATCCGAAGGCAGCCCTGTTTAGGGAAGCTTTTAATGTTTAATAGGTTATTGTATTTTAGTGTTTTGTTGTTTTGTTTAGTGTTTTGTTCCCCAGGGTGGCTGGGGAAACCTAGCCAGATGGGTGGGGTATAAATAATAAATTATTATTATTATGAGTGGAGAGAAAGAGAAGTGGAGATGGGTGTGTGTTACAGATGTTTCTCTGTAAGGGAAGGGAAGTCTGCAAAGATGGGACTGGGACTGAGTTCTCGAGAAGCCATGCCCACTTTAGAAATGTGGCCTCTGACAGCTTCCTATTCAGGTAAGATTGCCCTTGGCTGAAAAAAGCTTTCCCATCCCTGCAGTGAGCCACAGTTGAGAGTTCTCACCATCTTTGTTGTTTGGTTCTAGAAACAAACTATGATCCCTAGCTTAACTGGGGATCATAGTTTGTTTTGTTCAAATTAGCAATGACCAGGAAGCCAAGAACATCCCTTGGCTTCATATTGTGGTTCGTTTCTCCCATGTGGGAAAGTGGGAAAGATTGGCGCATTCACAGTAAACCTTTTTTTCAGTCATGATCTTGTTGCACTGTAGAGTTTACTATTGGCAGAATTGGAGCTATGTTTTCACAGCTGCCAAAGTCCTATTATTAATTAATAGACATATATTTGAAACAGCCTTATAAAGAGTTTATGCATTTTAATTAAAGTTGCATTTATTTATAGATTTTTAAGAGCTGATTCTTTTTCAACTTACCACTTTAAAATTTGAGGGTGGCCTGTCATTTCTTCTATTCCATTTCCATGTCACATTGATTGCTTCCCCCCTCTACCAAAATCCTAACATTGCTATTTTCTCTTGACTTCGTTCTGCATCTCTGGTCTTAATACCACTGTTAAACTGTCTTGAAAACAGCACACAGTTACACATCCCTAGCACACATAATTTCAGGCTTACTGTTACCACCTTAAATTATAACTTAAAAAATAAGAAGCTCCTGAACAGGCACCTAGAACTCATTTGAATCCAATATTGATGAAAGGAACACTTCAGCTGAGTCCACGTCCAGATCTGGCCTCCTACTTTTTCTCTGTTAACCAGCTACAGTTGCATAGGAGAGCCATCATAATACACTTGTACAAAATCCGTCTATACTATAGGATAGAGCCATCCCCCTATCCTATAGTTACTGTGCTCAATTCTCTCTTGCCCTTTTTCCAGATAGCTACATTTGTTGGCAGCTTTCAGGAGTCTGCAACTGCTCCCACAACTGAAAGAGCACTAAGCAGTTGTAAGTTTAAGCTTTTTCATGGAGTATTAACATTCTGAATTAATTGTGCATTGTATTGGCAATCTTTTTCCCTAGCCCAGACAGCTTGTTAAAAGAGTTCATACAAGTAGAAATTCTTATTAGCATCTTGCATTTCTCCTGCTGCTTCAACTGTGAGCATATGTAAAGATTATGTTTTCTATAAGAGCTTTTAAATGGAGTTAACTGATTGCCATTAACTTGAATTAGCAACTGCACCTGAAACTGCAAGTCTGAATAGTGCAACCATTTGTGTCTGAATTCAGACTAAATAACAAATCTTTTTTAAAAAAAGGTTACCAGGGCTGTATTCAAAGTAGTGTTAAGCAGGTTGTTTTGTCAGTGCAAGGATTTATCCTTGTGCAACAGAAAAAAAACC
This sequence comes from Podarcis filfolensis, assembly GCF_964270895.1. Taxonomy (NCBI): domain Eukaryota; kingdom Metazoa; phylum Chordata; class Lepidosauria; order Squamata; family Lacertidae; genus Podarcis; species Podarcis filfolensis. The sequence goes on from NC_139603.1 coordinate 11,117,891, forward strand.
TCTTCCTCTGGGCCCCCAAATTTGTTCTGGGTGTTTCCCCAACCCTCTGGAACAGCTTTGGGTATGGAATGGGGTATGCATGAGGGGTGGAGAAAAGGAGGGAAATCCCATTGCACTAGCTGTAATCCTTTTTCTAGCACAGCTGTTTAGCTCAATACTACCCAAAGTGAAATATTGAGCTGGAGGACTGAGACTGCATATGAATGACATTTTATTTAAGAATCAGTGAGAGTCTGAGTACTTCCTTTTTCTTTGTAGTCCACACACAATCTAGATCTAGTGCATATTTTTGCTCCTGAAAAGTGCATTTTGAAAAACTGGTTAGTTCATTCCAAAATAAAAGTTCATGGCCGATTGATTCTGCATTTCCCCACAGTGTGTCCATTTGAAAACAGATGAAGGTGGTTCCAGCAATGGGGAATGAAGAAGGGAACACCTTCCCTTCTTCATTCACCCAGGGCATATGCAGGGAGGAAAAGGCATTGATAACCTAATCAATGGAGGATTTTCAAATGGTTATCCGATAACCACACCCACCCACCCTTCTGGATGGCAGGAGTTAGAGTCAATCAAGATTGAAAGCAGCATGCTGAGGACGACCATGAACAATTCCATGACAAAAAGTATGCTTTGGTACTACAAAGGGATTGGTGTGTACACAGCCTGAGCCTTAGTGCACATGTATGAATTGCACCACGGTGGCCAAAATGGTGGCCTTCAGATGTTGGACTACGGCTTCCATAATCCCTGGCCCATGGCCATGTTGGCTGGGACTGGTGGGAGCCGGGAGCCCAAAAACATCTGGAGGTGATGTAAACCCTCAAATTCTAATGTTGAAGCATGTACTATGGAAATGCTGCTACTAACTTTTACTCAGTTTTACTCAAAAATAGTGAGGCCTTTTCCGTTAGTTAGAGATTCTATTTCTAACAATTCTGTAAGGGCCGCCACCCATTTTGCAGGTGGCAAAGTAAGGCTGAGAGTCTGCTGAGGCATGATTTTTCAAATTATTTGGCATGATTTTTCTTTTATTACCATGAGGAAATTAGCACAGGTCTCAGTTCAGGTAAACAGAAGCTTAAGGAGTTAGGGGCACGTTCAGAATGTCAGCAATACTGGGCACCTCAGTAATGAAATAGTTTTAATGCAGTTGTGAAGAATTATTATCAGAAGCCCTTTACCTGAGAAATAGGAGGGAAAAGATACCTTGAAAGGAAAATCTAGATTCATTTTATAGAAATGAAGTTATTGTCCACGGATTGCAGTAGGACTTTGCACTTAATGCAACCCTTTGAAGGGATATTATTTGTAAGGATCAGGTGCCTGGTTTCTGCAGGAACATTTTGGCTGCTTTTCCATTTCTAGTGACTCAATGGTGCTCAGAGAGCACCAGTGATATAAATTAGTAATGATAGAAAAGCAGTTTCCAAAGTGGTTGTTTGAATCTGCTCTACGGGGTTTTGTGGAGTTGGGCATGCCTATGTCTTGATTTTTGTACTTTAAATTACCTACAAAGTGTAGGAGTGTTCTGAAGTTATGTAGGCCTAAGAGTGTTTGGGGTTGGGTGATCAGACAACAGTAAGGATCTCCAGCAGAGCCCATCGCTGATCAATTCAAAAGGACATGAGCACATGATAAGGATGGGAAAATATCAGAAGTTCAAATCAGAAACGTCCCTAAGAACAAGGCAAGTAGAGACACTCCAAATGAATGCCTGACATTTTCACTTCTTTCATAATTTTGCATTATTGTACCCTGTCGCTATCTAGGTAGGACTCTAAAAAAGGGCTCCTGTTAGGAAAGAGGCAACCAAAGAGCACAGCTGTCCATAAAATACCTGAGTGTTGTCACAGCTAAAATGGCCGCTGTTTCTTTAATGCGAATAAAGCTGGGTCAGCATGACTCAACGGTCTGCACCAAGTTGTATATATAAGTGAGAAATGTTAGTTTGTGCTGTGGCTGGTGTTTGGGTTGGTTGGTGCTGGTGTGTATTCTTATTCAGTCGTGTTTTGCACAAAGTCTTTTAAGAATAAAACTCTGCAAGGATATTCTCGTGGACTCTTTTTGTGCCGACAAGGGTCCGAGGACCAGGCTGAGGAGACAAAGGGAGGTCAGAACCCTTTCCTTCTTTTTTTTGCTTTTTACAAACACTGACAAGTGTAATTAAAGCTGCTTAAACAGATAAACATGCAGCTCTCCTCCTTCTAGAATATGTAGATTTGTTTGGGTGCCATGAAGCCACTGATCATTAAAACTGTACCAGATGTTCTGCTATGGATTTTGTTTAATTGCTTGTATGAAACTTCTTCATAAACATTCTTGGATAAATTTAACTGACTGACATGTATTGCAGAATATTTCACTGGACTGCAAAATAAGACGAGGGAACTTTTTTTATACAGCTTACAGTAATTAAGTTGTTGTTGTTGCAGCTGGCTGACAGACTACATTATTACACAAACCATCAACCCATCATATAACAAATGACAAGTGGGGGAAAATGTTCTGAATGAGCAATAATGGCACTAGATGTTTGTCTTGTTCTGTCAGTCCAATTACAAGGGCTTGATGGTTTAATTGGTCTTCAGACTGTTAGCTCCCTAGCGTCTATAATTTTAGCCTGTGATAGATTTTTACCACTCTACATATTTCAGTGATGCTGGCAAAGCAGGCAGACCTTCTGCTGGAGATTATGTCTGATATGGTCTGATAAAAGCATTTCTAAGAATATATATACTGTGTCTATTTATTTATTTACTTACTTACTTACTTACTTACTTAGTCATTTTAGTTCATAATCTGTCCTGTTGCTAGTTCAGGATAGGAGAAGCTTAATGACCAGAGTTTTACAGCAGAGTTGGGAAACTGAACCCTCCTATGGCTGGCAAGGCAACAACAGATCTTTAAACTATTATTTCCACTTACCATAGACTCTCACAAATTACCATTAATGTAATCATATTTATAACTCTCAAGCATTCTATGTAGGCCTGCCACTGGTGATTATTTGGAAATTGCCTGTGATGGCAATGAGTGGCTAGGAGGAAACTGGATTCATTATCCAGTGTTTCAATTAGCTTCCTATAGCTTTCCAGGCATAACTCAAAAGTACTGCTTTAATCTACTTGGCACTAAATTGTATGAACATTACCTTCTGAACCCACCTTCTGCCATGATTAGCTTAAATTATCCTTCCGAGCAGGGATAGGGAATATGGATAGACCAAATCAACTTTCCATTAAATTTCGGTTAATATACTGCAAACAAAATTTTGCATAGCTTTCATTTCTAAGGAAAAGAAGTAACTGATCTGTATGTGTATTTGCCAACCATTCAGAGAGACATATTCAGGGAGCACCAGTGACTGTGTGGGAAGGAGAGGGTGAAACCCATTTTGTTAACTTCCTTATTTTAGGATTGAACCAAGCCATAGCATTTTATAGTTCTCGGTAGTGGCGCCTGCCCTGTGGAACACCCTCCCATCAGATGTCAAGGCAATAAGCAACTATTTTACTTTTAAAAGACATCTGAAGGCAGCCCTGTTTAGGGAACTTTTTATTGTTTAATGCTGTATTGTGTTTTTAATATTCAGTTGGGAGCCACCGAGTGGCTGGGGAAACCCAGCCAGATGGGCGAGGTGTAAATAATAAATTTGATGATGATGATGATGATGATGATGATGATGATGATGATAGCTTAGTGGTTATTTGACTCTGAGGAGTGTGTGTGATCTGTCCTGAAGCTTCAGAATATGAGAGTTAAAATAAAACAAGTAGAATTCACAGTGGTTTGAAAATAATACACTTTTGTATTGATATTTTTTATTCTTTTTTTTTGTAGGACATATTACTATTACACAGTATTTATTAAACTATTATCCTGGCCTTGATATTGAGAAAAGGAATGTCTTTGGATTTACTGCACTCATGAAGTCTGCAATGCAAGGCCGAAGTGAATGCATCAGAGCTTTAATGTTGGCAGGTATAGAAAAATCCTATGCTTCATTATCCTCATTCCCTTGAACTACTGTAAAGACTACTTCTAAATGAAGGACTGCAGTTCTTGATATTTACACTGTTGGCAGCCCTGCCTACTCTAATTACAGATTGGACAGAGAGGGAGAGAGAAATGCAAAACCATTGTTTCTTATTGTTGTTTTCCACCACTGAATTTTCTACAAATGGATCTCATTAAGTAAACTAAATTCATTAATTTATTTATAAACATGAATATTCTACCATATTTTGCAAAAGCAGTACCAAACACGATCTAGGACAGCTGAAATTTCCTTTCAGTGCCTGCAGGGTTTACATACTCAGTTTAAATGGAAGGCATAACCCAGTGAACTTGTAATAACCCTTGCAAAAACAAATTTGCATAGTACAGAACTTTCATAAAACACAATAGGAAAAGCAGACAAAACAGCTGAATTAAAAACAGAGAGTAACAATTGGAATACTAAAATTATATTAAAAGCACCCTGAAATAGAAAAAAAGAGAAGTCTTCAGCAATCAGCTGAAGCTTAAAAGAGAAGAGCCCTGGCATGTCTCTATAGAGAAGGTATTTCACAGTTTTGGTTCCACCACTAAAAAAGACTGTCTTGAGTGCCCATCTTCTGATGTTACATAAGGATGGAGCAGAGCCTCTGAAGTTGACTTTAAGTGGCAGCAGGCTCGCGTGTTTATTTTTTAAAAGTTCTATAGCACTCTTCCAACTGGGGGCTGCAGGGGGGCATACAACATAATTAAGACAGTGTTACTAAATATCAGCAATAACAATAAAAAACTAAAAACACACCTCTTGAAAATTTACAATTTTTATTCACAGGGTTATTTCAATAGTTCATGGAGACCAGAGTGTTTTTTGTGTATTTCAGGTTATCAGGAAACGGGTTAATAGCAAAGTGATGTGGAGATGGGCTATTACTTCTGCTCATTTTAGGGAAGCTGTCAGGATGGCAGCTACTGGCCAGACATTATATTTAGAAATAATTCATGGATTAAGGACTGCTCAGCAATTGCAAGAAATAATGGAGCTTGTAGAGTGCTAAAGAGGATGAAACATGGATTTATTGCCAAAAGGCTCAGGAGAAACAGAGCTAAGCTATTGCGGCCTTATTTTAAGAGAGTATCCCTAAGCCAGGGCAAACCATAGTGATTACTCATTGCTTTTAGCAAATATTACAGAACAGGAATTGATACGAGATACAAATATGTTCTTTTATTCAAATACCTGAAGGCTCCCATTTGTTAAATATGGTTTAACATATGGTAAAATGGTAAGATACACAATTTCAACCCATCTAAAGGCAATTGCACAAATATTCTCAGCTGCAAATTTCTCCTATGATAGTTAGGTTGCTGTGGACTCCTGCAGATGTTTGAAATATTTGTAAAACTTGAGCCTAACCCCACTTTTTTGGGGAGTCAGCCCCATTCATTCAATAAGATTTACTTCTGAGTAGGCTATTACGTGACCAATTTACTCATACTGAAATGAGTCGAAAAATGAAGCTATGAAACATCTATGTTAATATTGCTGTTTTAAAAAAGAAGGGCCCAAAAGTTCCTATAAACTTGGAGTTTTTCTGATGTTTTTGCTGGAAACCTCAGCTCAGATACTTCAAGCATATTTCATTTGCAGATAATATTGCAATATGTGTAGCTGTATTAATTTAATGGAATATTAATATTCCAAACTGACTGGGATGTCCAGGTTACTTATTCTGAAAAAAAAACCCGTTTGTAATATTAGATTTCTCTCTGGAAAATCAGGTCTAAGTGGAGATGGACACGTTTCTTACAAGCTGATTTTCAGACTCAATGTAATTCAGAATGATTGATAGAATGCCATGACACTTGGAAGGAGAACTTGAATATTCATGTGTGACCCAGGTAGCAAAGTACCTAACCTCATTTATGTTCATGTGGGATTAGTTTTAAAGAAGTCACTGCAATACTTCAGTAGTGTTTAAAGCAAATCTTGTGTCCCAAATAGATTTCCTGAGAAAGAACATACAGCAAAAATTTGACAAGCTATTAGAGAAGACTTATTTGTGGTCACTGTGCAGACAATCTTCAGTATTTTCTATCTACAGCTTTACTGGTAGAATTTCCCTATTTAGGCCGAGAGGATGCTGGAGTCAAGAGCTGAAAATACCATATTCCGTTCATTTCTTTTCTTAGCCCTACGACAACAATAACACAGAAAACATTATTTGAGCTCTGTATTTTTTCTACTATGCATTCCATTAGTATTATTTATTACTTGATTCAACCTTTGTGTTCCGTGGGATAAATGTTCATATTATCTTCAGAGTCTCTTTCAGTGATGGTACCCGCACACACTCCAAGGTATGCTTCAGTCACCCATCTGTGCGATTGGAGAGAGATCAAACAGGAAAGACAAGTTGCTTACCAGTAAATTGCGTTATTTGATTGGTCATCTGTGCAGTCACAGCTCATGTAGTTTCTTCACTGCTGGTGCCGTCAGTTCGTTGAAATCATCATGGCAAGGCTGAAGGAACTGAACAGGAGGCATCTGCCTCACCTGTTTCAGGCCAACCCTTCTCCCTGAAAGGAGGGGACAGGAATACTAACCCCCTGACTAACTCCTGAAAATGTTTTACACTCAAGTGTGACTGCACAGATGGCCACCATTACAGGTAAACAGCCTAATTTTGGTGCACTTGATCCTGAAATACAATCTTAAGAACAGCTGGGAATGTGCACACATGGAGTAGCAAAACTTCAATGCCTAGAGCAGGAAAAGCAGTCAACTACTTTGAGTTTGCCTGAGATAAAACAGCAGAAAATTACATGAGGAGGTATACATAATGCTATTTTTTGTTGTTAAATAAATATAAAACAAAAACACAGCCAACATTTTTTTATTTAGCAGAATATTAGAGTAGTGTGCCTTAATATTTGCCAGTATAAGGGCTAGAGATAAGGAGGGGTCAGCGAACCATATCTTCCTATCACCTTTCCTCCTTTTCCTGTCTGGCATTGGATGGTTTTAGATAGATACACCTTTCACTGACTCTTATTCTGGTCAGATGTAATCTCAAATTAACCTCTTAACCATTCATGAGATTAGCCTAAATCCACAGATTTGGGTTTCTGGCTGTGCCATCTGGTGTGCTGGAATTGTCAGCAAACACTATTCACATCTCTTCCATTTGTCCTTTCAATAGCTTTTGTTTGTTTTTTACTGGTACTTTTTTGTTGGCTGTTTAGTATGTATAATTTTGCTTTCATCTGCAGAATGAAAGGTCCATTGTAGACCTAACATTCTGAGTCTCCTGGCCATTCCCCCGTTCAGTCCGTTTTTGGAGCCGACTGTGGTGCACAGTTTACATGGCAGGCAGGGTGGGGGGGAGAAAGAGGAGCATATGAGCAAGACTCCCTTAGATACCATTCTTTTTCTGAACTGCAGTCCTTCCATTTATTGTATATCTATCTGTTGCAAACCCTACACCTGTAATTTGCTACATTTAGAGATACTCTGCTTTCAAATGCAAGTGCAAATGTAATATAAAATGATTTAAAACTGAATTTGTGTGGACAAATGTGACCACAGCCAAATTTCATCTGGCCCTCTGGGGTGGGTTTGATGTTATGTCAATCGCAGTTCCTTTGCAATAAGATCATCACAGAGGGAAACACTTCCCAGCAGACTTGTGTTCCTTGCAAATATAGAAATAATAATAATCATCCATGCATTTCGCAATAGCATGCATGCAGTTTTGGGGATGTAACTGCATTTTGAAGTTTGAGGTTTTAAATGGCTGTATGTGAAATTTTGCTGTTCAGCTATGCATTGACACTATTTGCATTCTTCCAGGATTACGGAGTTCCTTTTGCCTTTTACAGAGACAGAACAGATTAAAATGTAGTCTGTAATATAATTTAACAAATGTTGAAAACAAATGTTGAAAAATAAAAGGCTGAAGAAAAGTAAAGGAGAAACTTGAGTGGAGATACACTTATTTAATTATGATATAGTCGTACCTTGGTTCTTGAACGCCTTGTGACTCGAACGCCACAAACCCAGAAATGAGTGTTCTGGTTTGCGAACGTTTTTTGGAAGCCAAACGTCTGACGTGGCTTCCAATGGAGTGCAGGAAGCTGCTGCAGCCAATCGGAAGCTGCGCCTTGGTTTTCAAAAGTCAGATGGACTTCTGGAATGGATTCCATTTGAGACCCAGGTACGACTATCTGTATCTACAGGAAATAGCTTGGATCTGGCCATGCCCACTAATGTGGGGCCACAAACAGTTTTATGCAGAGTAATGTGGCCCTTAGTCTACAAAAGGTTACCACCCCTGCCATGGGCTGTAACAAAATAAGATAAATGGAAGTTTAAGTTTAATGTGAGAAGCGTGTGTATGGTAGAATCATGTTTTCCTAGGAATAAAACCTAGAAAAACCATTCATTCCCAATACACACTTCCACAACATTCTTTACTGGCGATTTGAATTAAACAAATATTTAAAATACCTCAGAGATTATCACAAAACTGCACTTCATTAAGACTTTTGAGATTGATACAGTGTTTTTTAAAACTCCAACTCAATGAGACAATGAAATGCAAGGCCAGGCAGCACTTATTACTTGTGTTGTGATGATGACACATGTTAAACATCACTCTAATTTCTGACAGTGTAGCTATGGGGGCATAACAATATCTGCTGGCTCTCACTACAATTCTGTACTGAGCAGTAAATATCTAAATAATTTGTGTAGCTAAAAAACCAAAGTAAAATTGGGTTGTTTTATCAAAATATTAACTGACAGTCAAAATAAGAGTTGTCAAGCAGCTAAGGTTTCAGAGTTTCCTAACGCAATATCTTACAAAATTCAGGATATGCTTAGCTTTACCTATATAATGTGGTCAGCTGCACTTTTAAAAAACCCCAATAATTAAAAAAAAACTAACTCTCTCTCTCTCTCTCCTTTGAGGGGCAAACATTTATGCCACAGACCCAGGCCGTGGATTCACATCTCAGGAATGGGCATGTTTCACAGGAAGAATAGAATCTGCCTATCTTATGCAAAGACTTATGGACAAGCCATGTGCTGAGCAATTTTGTGACCACTATGAGCTAGAATGGCCAAAGTTGAAAGAACTTCTTGCCAAGGCTGCAGAGCCAAAGACCTGTTTGCAAAAGATCTCGGAAGGTGTGAGGTCAATAATAGCTTCCAGAGGTTTCAAAGGCCCTGAAAATGATGGTGTCCTTGATCATATGGTTCGGGTGACGACAAGTCTAAGGAGCTCTTTTGTTGCCATAGCTTGTAGGACTGTGTGCCCTGGAAGTCCGCCTGGCATAGGGAAACGCAGGCCTGCTGTACAAGAGATCTTTAGGAAACAAAGAGCCAAGGAAATCAAATCTATGGATAGCAAAGACCATTTTAACAGCTATGAGAAGCTGTTTCAGAACTCCAGAGTTATGTTAGTCTCCAAAAAGAAGGAAAGGCGAGCCAGCCTCCAGCCTTTCAGTCTAAATGTACCTCAGGTTAGCATTGTGGTTCCAAGGAAATCAAGCTTGCTGCCACTACACTTGCTGAGAAGGAGCAGTGTGCGCCCAGGATTCGTCATCCCCAAAGTCCGAATCAACAAGGCACCTCCACCTACTTTCCAGCCAGAGAAAGTCAGGCGAAAAAGCAGTGCCGGTGATGGGGCTTACCTGCAGATTCCTAAGTGGAGGTATAAAGAGCTGAAGGAAGAAAGGAAGAAGGCAGAGGAAGAAGAAAAGAAAAAAGCAGAAGCAGCTCAGAAACAGAAGCAAGGGTCTCCAGTGAAAAGCAAGACTTGAACTGAGGCCGAGACTCATGATAGCACTACTGAGATCAATAGAAAAGTCAAGTTGCTGTATTGGGGCCAGCTGAATGACACAATTTAAAGGAGAAGAAATCATCTAGAGAGCGACTGATATGGTAAAGTGTATATACGTCAAGAAATGTAAGGAAAGATTTAGAGAATCTGTGAACAGGTTTAAAATATGGAAAAGGTAGTTTTCTTGGGGTGGAAAACAGATGTCCCACAAAAGGGGTAATGGGATTAAGCTCCAAGAAGGGCGAGCTAGTCTGGATATCAGACATTTTTCTATACATAAAAGAGTATTAAGCTACAGAGTATGTTTGCAAGGGAAACTAATATTAAAAATAGATTTCATAAGCGCTGGCTTGAGGATAAGTGAAAAGACAAGTCTACGGATTTTGTACAAGTGTATTATGATCTCCCCATCCCCCACACTAAAGTAAAGGGCTTTAGCTTGATGCTTGCTTTTAAGAAAATATGGACATTGCAATGAAATTTCAAAAAACAAAAAACCAAACATTGAAAGGATGTAAAAATCTCAGGGCATTTTGTAGAAAACCAACTTTATGAATAAAATGTTTGTAAAGCATTTCTTCTGAAAGTTATGTTAATGGAAACAAAATGGTATGAAATTATATATTTTGTATTGAATGAGATTTTACTGTTTATTTATAAAAAGTGTAAAAACTACTACGATTTGGGTTAATTTCACAAAATGCAACATTTCTGAGGATCCTCCCCAGTTATTTTTCAGGATTATGCTCAACTTTAGGTTCTCCCACTTCTGTATTCTGAAACAGATCTGCAGCAAAATTTGCAACGTGATGTGCTCCCTGTTCAGGATTCCAGCTGTCACGTTCCTCAGCCACACCATTTTTATTTATTTTTTAAACTCTCAACAGCCAGTCAGCATGCTGTGGCCACTGAACATTTGAGCATCTTTTGAATCCCTCCCGACTTCTTCCTAAATATGTTTTCTTCTTCTGCAGACCCCTATACCTGCTGATACATTCCCAGCTTGCGTGTGGGCAGTGCCATTTTTGCTTTATAAGAAGCTGCACTCGTTTCCTGAACATCAGAAATAGAGGGAATGGTGCTTCTTCCAAGAAGCTCAAGGCATTTTTAGTACATGCAAAAATTCTGTTGAACACCACCATTGAACTTAAAGTGCAAACATAACCATTCTGAGAAATAAACCCCACTGAGTTCAATGAATTTACTTGCTGGCAGGGTAGAGATTTGATTCAGTTCTCATTTAAAGCCAAATTTATCAAAACAAGAACTGGAATACAGCAATGCTTTGAAATTCACATAATATCTGAATCTGCAATGCAGTTTTCCAAGCAGTGCTTACAAAAATGCATGTACCGGTATATAATTTTGGCAAAAGTGTGCATAAAAAACACTAAAATGCGAAAGGATTTGCATGAGGTTTTTTTTAATGCAGACTGATGCAGAAATGTGGAGAACTGAATCTAAGATTTGAAAAACGAGAAACAGAATACCAAATTGAGAGACCGTTCCAGCGCTACTTCCTGGTCTATATGGGACAGGAGCTTTAGCTAACCATGCATGCTTCTAGTATGGAAGACCATCAACTACCATATTTTTTGCTCTATAACATGCACCCGACCATAACACGCACGTAGTTTTTAGAGGAGGAAAATCCGTAGGCATGCCACCCGTAAGCATTCCCTCCATAACACGCACAGACATTTCCCCTTACTTTTTAGGAGGAAAAAAGTGAGTGTTATGGTGCAAAAAATACGGTAAGTGAATGCATATACATTTTTGTCCATTTTTTAATCAGTTCTCTGCAAAACTAAATTGCTGATATGTATTAAGTTCTGCTATTACTAAAATTTATGGCATCCTAAAAAGATGTCGGTAATATTTTCAAATGACGCTCTCCCCTTTTTTGTAATTAGAGGGCAAGCTTTTAGATGCCCATGGCAAAACTGCCTATATGCATCTTTCTCTTATGCACCAACAGAGATGATATATTTTTTCTTCACAGCCAACACATTATATTTACATATCAAATCAGTCAGTTTCTTTAAAAAAATCAATTCTTACAAGCAAGTACATGAATTTGCACTTCGATTATCATCTAAAGGACAGGTTCAGCTGAAATGCACTATCACTCTCAGGGATGAATTTAAACAGTAATGTTCAAAGGGGGTAACCCATTTGTATGTGTATATGTTATATTTTCAATTATGTTAAACAATAAATTCTGTTTAAATTATGGCATGCCTTACCTCAGTTTGGTTTGGGACCAGCATGATCTTACGATCAGCTTCTAACACCATGAAATTGCCCCGCCCAGTTCCTAACTTTGCACATTCGACTAGGTCAGCTTCAACTTCAGCCGCCTTTATGGCCAGTGCTCCATTAGTGGAGATTTGTAGGGCAGCCACTTGGTTGTCTCCCTCCACTTTCACAAGACATTATTAGTTAGATCAAATGTTTTCAGCTGAAGCGGCTTTTAGCCGCACGGTATTACTTCAGGTCTTGTAATCAGTGCGCCAAGCAGTGTGGACCCAGCCAGTTGTTGGGAAGTTCTGTGGTATGTCCCAATCCTTCCCTAAGGATTAGGCCTTCCCTAAGATGGTCTGCGCCTGCCAACCTAGCAGTTCGAAAGCACCCCGGGTGCAAGTAGATAAATAGGGACTGCTTACCAGTGGGAAGGTAAACGGCATTTCCGTGTGCTGCGCTGGCTCGCCAGATGCAGCTTGTCACGCTGGCCACGTGACCCGGAAGTGTCTGCGGACAGCGCTGGCCCCCGGCCTCTTAAGTGAGATGGGCGCACAACCCTAGAGTCTGGCAAGACTGGCCCGTACGGGCAGGGGTACCTTTACCTTTACCTTTTAAGATGGTCTGCAGTCACACTGATTTCTATTTTTTAGAGGGGGTTCTCTCTCTTCTGTTTTTTAATTGGTTTATGAGCTGGGAGGGAGGCAGGCTGATATTCCATTTTCAGGTGCTTCGGTGTATGGTTTAGGGAAGTTTTTAATGTTTAATGCTGTTTTGTGTTTTTAAGATTTGGTTGGGAGCTGCCCAGATGGGCGGGGTGTAAATGATTTATTATTATTATTATTATTATTATTATTATTATTATTATTACTACTACTACTACTACTATTATGCTGTTTGGTGAGTCCAAAAAAACTGAGCAAGTGCCTGCCTTCCACAAGTCTTTGCTCCTGCCTGCGGTCATGTGAGAGGACTCACCCAGTCCGCTGTCCCCAGCATCCCACTCCTAAATCTAGACTTCAGGTAAGCCAATCGTTCTTTTCAAAACTGTTAAGATGCATGAAGAGAGAGAGACCATTTTCTAAAATGCGTTACCTGTATTTTTGCACAACACAATAAATCTGATTCTTACTGAAAACTTCAGGCAGAGCTTATAAAACTTAGGCATTCTATTGATATCAAAGGGATCTTTATGTGCTTGCTCTCCAGTTGAAAGCCATAGTACCCAAAAGCAAATGAACTGAAGAGCTCTGCCAGATGATGTCAGAGGCCCATCTAATCTCCAGCATCTTATTTTTACAATGGCCAACCAGATGCCTATGGGAAGCCCTTAAGCGCGAATTGAGTACAACAGCATCCCCACCTGTGATTCCCAGTAACTGGTATTCACAGGCATATGTTACCTCTGACAGTGGAGGTAGGACATAGCCATCATGGCTGGCAGCTACTGAATGTCTGACCCTCCATGACTTTGTCCATCCACATTGGTTGCCATCACTGCATCTTGGGGTAGCAAACACAAGGAACTAGTTTTCCCCCTGTCCAGTGTTTTCCTATCAGCTTAATAGAAATTTAGCTGTATTGTGCCCAAGAGATACATGGAGCTCAGCTAGCATTGATGTACGTGTGTGTTTTTACAGTGAAGTCAAACTTTGCTTTTCTGTTATTGCTTCCTGAGTTTCAGTCTTCACTGATTTATTAGCAGTGCTATGCTACTACACCTAAAGTCAATATTTGAACTCCCTTTATGAGAAAAGAACCCTAGAAGCTAGCAAGCAAGCAAGCAAGCAAAAAAATACTGAATCGCACAACTGTATGTTTGGCCACTGTTGAAGGATTTTGACCTTTTTACTTTGAAAGTTGGTAGTGATCTTTGCACAAGACATTATGCAATCGTTTTGTATTATGTCTAGGTATATAGACATATTCTCTATTCCTGGATCTACTCCACTGTTTCAAACCCTTTGTAATATTGGGCTACACATTTTTCCTCTAGACTTTCCTAAAATGGAAGTCAATGTAAACCGTTCAATTTGTTTTTTCTTGCAGTGGCTTTAACTAGTTAATAGTTGTAGTGGTGTCTTATTTTCGAGTACATTTGTATCACCCAGAAGACAATACATAACTGAGGCCACTCAAGTTTCCTCAAACCCAAACTGGAGTCTAATTTTACATTTTACCAAAATAAATAAATATTTTGTTGTTGTCCCCAATGCTTCTGTTCATCCTCCCAAATGTCTATTTAATTTACAGCTTCAAAACGGTATCCAACTATCTGAGCAATAAACTGAACACTGGGTTAATCAGATTTAAAACAGAACCAACAATTAATTGCACCCCATGAGCTTGATTTTTTTTGCACAATTGTAGCCAGAACATTTTAGCTCTTCCTTAGAGCTCTCTTAATACCTTTCTACACCTATTAGCAACCACTGAGTGAAGATATGCCCCCTATGTATTCTGCACTAAAAATAAAATTAAGATAAATTCCTCCCCCACACCATTACACTCCTCCCCAACCAACAAATGTCTGAAAATAGTTTTGTCACCACTTTTTTTTTGTAGAATTTATCATGCAATTTTTACTCATTCTGTTTTTTAATATATAATTTTAAAAATATTTTCCAATATACCCCCAATGATAGCCAAATTATAACAATAACAATTTATTGATTCTGGTTTTACCAATCATAGTGAATGGCAAGGAGCAATACAGGGAGGTTGCATCGCCAACTACTGGAAATTTTCCCCCACTCACATGTCTCTTCTGAATTTCAACTGGTGTGACCTTAGCAGAAAGGACTGCTGCTTGCACAAGTCCAGGCATTGGTGTGTGTAGGGGAGGGGGAAACAAGATATGGCTTGGAGGGCTGCAAGAGGAAAGGAGGATGAGTGAAAATTGGGTGTCCCAACTTGCACAACTAGAAGTGCTTTCCACTAAAGCAAAGCCACCGTTGGCTATGACCCTTGAAAAGCAAATAAAACTTACCTTATGGAGGAGAGAGATATGATGACTCAGGCCAAACTAACTCTAGCTGTTCCCTGCTTTGCTAAATGCCAACGAAATGGAGAATCAGGTATTTCCCTCATAACCAACAGAACCTTATATAACACACTAACAAATTACCTATGTGCATTTTGGTGCCTCTGAGTTAATGACAAATATGCTCAAACTGTATGTCTTTAAATCCAGAAGCTTTTACCTGTTTACTCATCTTCCTCTAGCATCAAACTAAAGGAACAAGGAGCAGACCTTTTACACTACTGGTGCCCTCACTATAGAACTGTCTTCTCAGCAAAGCCTTGCAAGGCCAGTTCTCTTTTAGGGTGGCTAAACAATGCTTTCTTCTCTCCCGCTCCCCCCAAAGATAAATTGTAATTTATGCTCAAACTGAATTTTAAATTGTTTTTCTGTTTGCGATTTCTCTGATTTTCATAATTTTTTTTCATGCTATTCTTATTCGTCTTTGATTGTTGTAATCTGCCATCAGGTTCATAGTTTAGTTGAAAAGTTAGAAATTAAGGTTGTAAGTCCTAAATCCATTGAAATTAATGGACCTAAGTTAGTCATGCCCATTAAATTTAATGGATTTACTTGGAGTAGAACATTGGATAGAATATTACCGTATTTTTCGCCCTATAGGACGCACTTTTCCCCCTCCAAAAATGAAGGGGAAATGTGTGTGCGTCCTATGGGGCGAAGGCAGGCTTTCGCTGAAGCCTGGAGAGCCGCAGCGCCAGCCCCACAAGGTCGGGGGACAGCGGTGAGGCGGAACGCCGCCATCCCGCTGTCTCCCGATGTGGTTTGGAGGCTGACGGCGGGGAGACGCGTCTTCCCGCTGTCCCCGGACCTGTTCTGCAGGCGGGCGGCGGGGAGAAGAGCGCTTCTCCCCGCTGCCTGCCCCGCAAGCTCCGGGGACAGCTGGGAGGCGCAGCGCGTCTTCCCGCTGTCCCCGGACCTGTTCTGCAGGCGGGCGGCGGGGAGAAGAGCGCTTCTCCCCGCTGCCTGCCCCGCAAACTCCGGGGACAGCTGGGAGGTGCAGCGCGTCTTCCCGCTGTCCCCGGACCTGGTCTGCAGGCGGGCGGCGGGGAGAAGAGCGCTTCTCCCCGCTGCCTGCCCCGCAAGCTCCAGGGACAGCTGGGAGGCACAGCGCGTCTTCCCGCTGTCCCCGGACCTGTTCTGCAGGCAGGTGGTGGGGAGAAGAGCGCTTCTCCCCGCTGCCTGCCCCGCAAGCTCCGGGGACAGCTGGGAGGCGCAGCGCGTCTTCCCGCTGTCCCCGGACCTGGTCTGCAGGCGGGCGGCGGGAAGAAGAGCGCTTCTCCCCGCTGCCTGCCCCGCAAACTCCGGGGACAGCTGGGAGGCGCAGCGCGTCTTCCCGCTGTCCCTGGACCTATTCTGCAGGCGGGCGGTGGGGAGAAGAGCGCTTCTCCCCGCTGCCTGCCCCGCAAGCTCTGGGGACAGCCGGCCCCACAAGCGCCTGGGGGGGAAATAAATTTTTTTTTATTTCCCCCCCAAAAAACTTGGTGCGTCCTATGGGCCGGTGCGTCCTATGGGGCGAAAAATACGGTATATGTATCACACCTAATGGCAGGAAACAGGATTCCCCGTGTGATTCAGTCACAGATGCAGCCTCTTGATGGTGAGATAAAGGCAAAGGCACCTGTCATATTCAGTTTCCTTTCCTTGTACAACTAACCTAATTAAGTTGCCACCAGTCAAACAGCTGTAATGCAATCTTGCAAGCAGATAATTACTTTGGCAAAATCTGGAACCACTGCCAGCACCTGGACTCCCGCTCAGAACTTCCCATTATAAATTTTAAATTGGCGCACTGTGCAAAAAGTTCTTCCATTTTGTTGAACTTTTCCTGCGTCTTCTAACAGCAGCACAAGACACAGAAATTAAACATAACAGGAGTTTCCCCTAGCATAGAGTGGCGCAAACATTTTTTCAGTCTAGTTTTATAAAACTGGAAGCCACTTCTTGTGTGATAGATAGCATCTTCAGTGTGTTCTGTATGTCCTGTACATATTTTCTTTTTTGGGGGGCGGGGGAGTTTACCTTGGAGATTAATAAGAATTAACTAGCTCAGAAAAAGACGTTAAGCATTGGAGGATACTAGTAGCAGCTGCACAGTGCTGGTGTCTTGTTTCAGCTATTCATCCATTATGCCATCCCCCCTCCCCCAATCTAGCTGGAGTTGATGGGAATGGTTGTCGAAAGCATCTGAAGGTCACTAGGTTGATTAAAGCTCCATTATGCACAGGAGCAACAAACAAAAGCAGCCCACTCTGTGTTGTAGCATATGTGTGTGTGTGTGTGTGTTTCTGCTGCATCAGGGGTCCAAAAAATCCAAGTGTTTTAATAACACACTAGCAATTCACCTAGTACCATAGCTCTGTACATTTCCAACATATACAGAATAGCAAAAGGAGATGCTGTGCTTTTAATAAATGTTCCCCTAATGAGCTCAACTGAAGAGTTTATTTAAGGATGTTGTTTTTGTTCCAGATTCTTCCAGGTGTCACATTTGTCACATCAGTTGCAGGCTAATGTCCTCTCTGTTTGATAAACCATCACTTGTGGATGTCATCATGCCAGTTGATCATAGTATCATGAGCTCATGGTGAGGCAGCTCAGGTTAATTTCCCCCCCACAGAAAAAGCAACAGTGATTTAAAATGCAGTTATTCATCGTGCTGAATTTTTAAATGGACAAGGCCGCCACAAGGTATTCAATAAATATGGCTCCATTGAAAGCTAATCTAATGTTGCACCTGCCAGATAAATAAGATGCCAGATCTTAAATTCAAAAGCAGTCGGCTTCCTTGCAGAATAGGATGCAAGGTTTAATGCTACATACTTCTCTCTAAATTTTGCTAAAACTGAGTGGGTTCCCCAAGATGCAGTATTAGACTTTTGCGTCAAAAACCACTCCCATGTGTCCTTGAATTCAACTCCAGTGATGTTTGTAATAGCAGTCAGCTGTGACAACCAAGCAAGCAAACAAACTATACTTCCTCCAAATAAGATTTGGCTAACAATTCTACTTCCAAAACGCAATCCCAAATCTGATTGTATCCAACTAAGGTATACAGATGGCAACCATTTTGTGTGGTGGTTCCATTCCCAGCCCCCACACACATCGGCAGCGTACAAGCATGCCCCACCCCATTACACCCTACCCACATTCTGCCCTCCTCTGGGTCCAAAAGGACCTGGGGTCACCATCTGTACTCAGAAAAGACCCATAGAAATTTACGGACTTAAGTTAGTCATGCCTATTAATTTCAATGGGTCTACACCAGTATTTCCCAAACTTGGGTCTCCAGCTGTTTTGGGACTACAACTCCCATCATCCCTAGCTAGCAGGACCAGTGGTCAGGGATGGTGAGAACTTGTAGTTCAAAAAGAGCTGGAGACAAAAAATAGGGAAACACTGGTCTACACTGATTTAACATTTAATACAACTGTATTGCATTATCATGTTTTAAATAGAGGTAATAGGAGTTTAACATTATCCAATGAATGTATTCAAAACAGTGACAGGAGGAGTGCTTATTCTTACCACCACAGCATGGATAATTAATGTAAAGTTTTTACGATGCATTTTATGCCAGTAGCAAGGCTGTATAAAATTAGAAGATATTAACAGCCAAGTAGGTAAGTGGATAGGTTAGGATGTCCTTGGTAGTCTTTCAACATATTGTGTTTTCTTCTGTTACAGTTTAGTAAATGAATCTCTTTTAGGCTTTTATGAATGCAGGATATATTAATTTAATATTGGAGGTACACCCCCCCCCCAGTGGCACTAGTGAGAAACTTTTTAAGGCTGGTCATATACATTTGGCTTGATTGGTCACAGGTTTTACAGGTCTGAATGATTCATTACAGATACACTTGACAATTTTTTTAAAAAAATCACACAACTTGGCATATTTCATATCTATCTATCACACATTGACGATTGCAGTTTTGTGGATATTTGCAATATTTCATGTTGCCATGGTCACAGCACATAGGTCTCTATTCGCCAGGCACAAGTAGTGAACAGGATCCAATGACCCAAAGACAGTTATGAGCTGCAGTTCTCCAGAACCTTTAATTCAGAGCTATTAAGAAAGAACAAGGTGCTGAATACAGTGAAAGGACACTACAGTCAGCGAACATAGCCTTGCCCTGTTGGGAATGGATGTATCCACTGGTATATTGACCTTAGTGAAAGCAGCCTTGCATGGGCAGCCACAAACACCACCTCCGGCAGATAACATTACCTCTCCCGCAATGCTTTTCAAGTCACGTCAGTTGATCATCGAGTGTAGGGATGGAAACAAAACTGTCACAGGTGTATGATCCAGGTATTAAGTGCTGGTTTCAGTGCGTCCAACAAATGAGCAACTGAACTCCAGATAGGACCTAGGTTGCAATGCTAAACATACTGAAATGGGAGCAAGCCCCGCTGGACCCAGCAAGACTTCTCATACATCAAAGAGTTGCTCATGTTCTCTTGATGATGTGCATAAAGCCCAGTTTGATTTATATCCATAAAATACATCACATGTACAGTTATTGAGATGAGCAGACTTTCAGAGAGTAGATGGCTACATTGCACCTCATGACAATAACATTTAAATTATATGTGTGTGTATGCAAAACATTTTATTTAATATCTAGCATTCAGTTTTCATTTGTCACAAGGTAGTCATTTTAATGGCACTTCGAGAAAGAAGAGTTTGCCTCATAAGCTACACATGCTGAAACTTGATTTCAAAAAAGGCAAAAAAAATTTCTGGAAACAAATTAGAACCAAGTCATTTAAAGCCAATAACATATTTGCCTTAGGTTTCACTTCTTATTGTTCACATGGCTTATTCTGGTCAAGTCAAGTATCTCTAGGACTTCAGCTGTTTTATGCACAGAAATCTGATA
This sequence comes from Podarcis filfolensis, assembly GCF_964270895.1. NCBI lineage: Eukaryota > Metazoa > Chordata > Lepidosauria > Squamata > Lacertidae > Podarcis > Podarcis filfolensis. The sequence continues at coordinate 11,137,900 of NC_139603.1, forward strand.
AGCATATACGTACATGAAATAAGTATACGGATACCCTTTAACATTTATCCCTCTAGCATTCTATTTCCAGTGGGCAGCCTGATGATTTTGAGTGCTCACAAGCAGGGCATGAAAATGATAGCCTTTTCTCCATCATAAGAGCGATATTCCTCCTCCATACACCGAGTTCCAATTTAGTTACCATGGATAAGCACACGAGAAGCACACTCCATGAATGTTTTCCTCAGCAGAGAGATTCTGCCACTGAAATGCCTCAAGGGTTTGAAAACATTTTTCACAGTTACATGTGAAAATAAACATGCAAACAAGAGAACCATTTAGATTGCAACTATTTAGATACAGAGAGCAGCAAATCAACTCCATCTAAAGAACTCTAGGCAGCATGTTGCTCCTATTCACCAACTATGCCTGTGTTGATGAATCGGTGTCTAGGTAGGTTCTATGGCACAGTGACATCTAGGCCATACTGCACCAAGCACCACATGTATTAGGCAGTTTCTACTCATTTTTCTTTCTGCTCAATCATGTACTCATAGAAGAACCAGGCAACCATGCCTTAAAAGGGGTCGGCAAGGTTTACCGCACCTGGGCCGGTTCACTCCAGTGGAGATCCCTCTGTGGGCCGGATTGCATGTGCGACTGCGATTTCCAGTGTCTGCACCTGCGCAGACGTGATTTCTGGCGTCTGCAGACGTGATTTCCAGTGCCTTGGAAGCGAGTCCTCGGTGGTGCCTTGCTGAGTGGGCGGCTCAGTTCGGGGGTGGCTCATGGGCCGGTTAAACATGGGCCGCTTGTGGCCCATGGGCCTTAGGTCGCCAGACCCTGCCTTAAAATGTGAGAAAAGATTCATGTCTTGACCAAGACATAGAAAGGTCCAGATGTTGCAGACGAGGTTGCTGAATTCACATACAAGCTGGAGAGCAGTTATGGATGACACCCTAGCAACACATGTTCAAGGATCAGAGGAATGACCCAATGCAAGCAGCTACCATGTCCAATTTGTAGTTGGGGGCATTTTTCCACGTGCAGTTCTTCTGTGACACTTTTGTGGCCCATGGGCCTTAGGTCGCCGGACCCTGCCTTAAAATGTGAGAAAAGCATCTAGATTCATGTCTTGACCAAGACATAGAAAGGTCCAGATGTTGCAGACGAGGTTGCTGAATTCACATACAAGCTGGAGAGCAGTTATGGATGACACCCTAGCAACACATGTTCAAGGATCAGAGGAATGACCCAGTGCAAGCAGCTACCATGTCCAATTTGTAGTTGGGGGCATTTTTCCACGTGCAGTTCTTCTGTGACACTTTTGACTGTGAAGCAGATATTGATTTGTATTTGAAGAGTTTGCTGTTTGACCTAGTTTTCCTAGAGTTCTGTCATCAATTTAGGCATAATGATCAAGGGTACAGAGGTTCTCTCTGTGCCTAATGGCAAGGTGGGCATCTTTAAACATTGAGGAAAATGGTAGTACGCAGCCCTTTGTGAAGCTTTGACTTGTTTTACACACAGCGGCTGAAGAAACCAAACAGACCCCATTTCTGTTTCGTTTCAAAACCATGGCAGTCGTAAAATAATTACACATTTTTATGAAGCAGTATTTCAATGGGTTTTTATTATTATTAAACCTCTCTCCTCTTGCAGTTTTCTCATGTTATTCGTCATTAAAAATAAATGATTCTTCAAAGCCCAAGGGGAGTGGAAATCTTCCATGGTTGCCGGAAGAGAAATTGTAACAATGATTTATTAGCAGCCAACTTTTTCTGAAGTTATTAGAATGCACTGTAGTCTACAGGATTAAAAAGAAGAAGAAAAAAGAATGGTGTGGTTTCACCATTTAAAAAATAAAGTACCTATAAAAATGTAAATGAAATTTGGGTACGGTATACAGAACCAAGTGATTCCAAGGTTGTTTGCATGACCACGCCTAGCTTTCACCATAATGATTTTTACATCCCCCGCTCCCAAATCTAGCAGTGGATAATCCTTATAGGCAGCTGATGGAGATCTTCAGGTGTGCAATGCAACACTCATCTTGTTCCCCAATGAGTGTAATGGATCTAACAGATATATATGAGAATACACACCACCATCTTGAGACCACTTGCCACACACTAGAGCTAATTTACTCTGCTTGCTGTGATGAAATAAAAGGACAAGTCATTGTCCACCAGTACTTCACATGTTACTGAATTAATATAACATAGATATTAAATTGCCACTGTAAGATTATTCAAGTTTGTATATGGCGGGGTCCTTCCTGGACTGCAGGCACTTCAGATTGCAGGCAGAGCATTCAAACATGTGATTCACCCGGATCCTACAATTTGAAGCTATCTATTTAGGAATGGTTGTGCTGTCATGTGTTATTCCTGCAGGTTTAAAATCTGTTTCAAGTTTCTGTACTTTCTGAGCATGCAGAAAGTGTAGCAATAGGTAGACCATCCAATCTTGCCATTTTAATTGGATTCTTGCCTCTTATTGCTCTGTTGTTGTTTTTTTTTGGGGGGGGGGGAATGTAGACTTTGGGCCAACCAGTTGGCTCATCTTTGGCTAGGCTGCGACATAAATCTCCTAAAGACCCACACTTTGCAAGAGAGATCTACCCATCTGAGAAATTTCTGGTCCTTTCATATCCTAGACTAAAATAAAAATAATTGCGCCGGCCCTTCCTCAAACATGTTTGAGAAAATGAAGAAGAAAATAATAAAAATAATTGCAAGGACGCCCTAAAAGTCTTACTCATACATTGAAAACCTCTCACCAGAAGAGGGCAAGCAAAAAGTAATACACCTCTTCCCCTCCCAATCTAATGCATTCCAGTAGTGCCAAAATCCAGAAATGAAAAAGTTTAAAATAATTATTCAAAGATCTAGGTTTTCCCAATCCCGTTACATTTCTATGACCATTTTTTTTTTATTGGCAGTACACAGGGACATGTTTTTTTCCCAGCTGAGTTGTAGGACTGAAGACTCTTCCCTTCCCACCCCCACCCCCTTTTAACCATTTAAACCATAGGCAATTAAGGCAAAAGCATGAGATACCACTTTCAAAAGATCTGGTAGCACAAATCTCTTAATCATTCCATCCGTAAACACTATGGCTGGATCCTGGGACAGGAGCTTCATTTGCGAGGTTGGTGGATGTGTTGGTTGACATGTTGTGCGGGAGGATGCTTTTCCACAGAGGGATGCGGTTTCTGATGAGCCACCTGGGCTGCAGCTGGAGGGAAGTCTTTATCACCCTGATTAAAAAACAAACACATCAGAATGAAAAGAAAAAGAAAAAGAGAGAACACCTGTCTCATCTGCAAGTTGTGTGTGTGTTTGCTCCAGCCTGACATGCCATAATGTCAGAGATTCTTACAAACTGTTTCTTGGGCTACAGAATATGAGCTTGTGGTTCGTATCAGCTTGCCCATTTCACAATATAAACATTTTCCTGTTGTTGAAATGACCATGGTGTATACAAACTGCAGCTGACCAGATCAGTTAAAATGAGCTGCTCTACAGGAATCTAGGAAATTGGCTTAAAATGCAGGTTTTGCACATTTTACTACTTATGAAACACATGGCTGCATAACTTGGCAAGCTGATGTGTGTGAATTTGCAATATCACAACGAGAGCTTCCTGGTAGCTGTATACTGCTGTCCACCAAGTGTGGGAAGACGGTGGCAAAGTCTCCCCATGGTATCCATTTTGTGACTGGTGCCCATAATCTTTCTCTAAATTCAAAATGTACATGCTATTCTGCACTATAAAGTGGACAGCAACTAGCCCTTTTCTGACACACAAACACAGAGTTAAATGATGCACTTCATGCAGGAGCAATTCGGGCACCGTATTTTTCGCTCCATAAGACGCACCTAGTTTTTAAAGGGGGGAAGCAAGAAAAACTATATTCCGCACAGAGCATATAAGCGGCTCTCGCTTTTCTTGCTTTAAACCCTCCCGTCCCTCCTCCCGCTTCGCTGAGAAGCCAGCAGAGCAAGCTGTGCAGCTCTCGCTGAAGCCAGCAGAGCAAGAGCGATAGCTGCGCAGCGGCTCTTGTTCTGTTGGCTTCCCAGCAAAGCGGGAGGAGGGACGAAAGGGAGCCCTTACAAGGGAGCGCTGAGCAGAGCCTTGCAGCGGCTCTTGCTGGCTTTTCCGGGAGGTGTGGGAAGGGAAAGAGGGCAGCCAGTCAGTCCCTTCTCCCACTTCACGGAAAAGCCCCCAAGAGCCGCACACACGCTCCGCGCGGCTCTTTAAAGGGAGTGCTGAACAGAGCCTGTATGCATCCCAGATGCGAATGCAGGTGGGAGGCTCTGCCGCGCGGAGCTTGTGTGCGGCTCTTGCTGACTTTTCCCCGAGGAGGGAGAAGGGCAGCTTGTCAGTCCCTTCTCCCACCTCGGGGAAAAGCTCCGCGCAGCTCTTTAAAAGGAGCGCTGAGCAGAGCCTCCCGCCTGCATTTGCTCCATAAGACACACATTTCCCCTTACTTTTTAGGAGGGAAAAAGTGCGTCTTATGGAGCGAAAAATACGGTAATTTCTCCAATCCTTTTCCTTTTTGGGTTTTGTCTATCAGACTGTGCCTGTGGTCAGGAGCTGTCTTATCTTTCAATCTTTGTACGGCACTTAATATATTAGGGACTTTATGTGTGACTGATGACATAAATTAAAAATGAGAAGGGGAGACATCAGATCTAAACCAAAAGGAAGTTGAAATTCACAAGAAACTGGCAAAGCTTCCCTTGATTTTAAAACAGTTGAAAATTAACAAAGATGGAAACTCACCCTTGCAATGACTCCAGAAATGAACACAGTTGGTTTAGGTGGACTGGAAAATGAAAGAGGAATATTTAGCTATATAACTGAACAGTGCCATTTGATACAGCCAGAGGGCAAAAAGCCACAACAGATAATTCCAAAGACTTTATTACTCAGACTTTATAATCAATTCAAATGAACACAGCCAGAGACACTCTTGGAAACCAACATTCTCATAGCAATCTCCATGAATTATCTATTCAGCCCATCCTTGCTGTACTAGTTAATGTACCAGAGGTGCAACATGGCTGAGTTTGGAAGATTTATTCTTTGATGTTCCAGATTCAAAATTAAATAACACAGAGAGAATAAAGATGGAACCCCAAATAAGCAATATGACAAGGCAGCAACAGGTCCTTCAGTCTACGTTCTCTGGGGTTCAAGTCATCCTCACCTTTTTTTCTTTGCTTGGTGCAATGGGTGGTGGAGAGCTTGTAAGAGGGTTGTGGAAGGACTGGGTGGGTGGAAGGAACTAGGACTACCTTATCATCTGCTTTAGTGGGAGTTTAAAATGTGCTGTGCCCAGAATACAAAGTGGTAAGCCAGCTTCTGATGGGTCAAGTTTTAGTAGTAAACATAAGGCAAAAAATATTAAATCAGCCTTTAAGGCATCAAAATCCAGGAAACCTAGCTATGACATTTCTGAGGAGGATGTTTGATTTACAAACTTTTCAAATTTGTGTTAAGCACTTAAACACACATGACAGTCAGAAAAAACGAATAGCAAACAACGTGTTAATAAAACATGAAATCTAGTTTCTGCACAGTATTTGCTTGCCATGACATTTTCTGAAAGGCTTCATAATGGCAAATCTGAATTTGAATGATTTCCTCACATATTCTCCCTATGACCTTTCAATTTTCACTGTTCTCCGTCGAACCATGAAATTTTGGAGCAGCATTTTTTTGAGAAGCACTTGCAGCAACCGGATTTATCCACCGGCGCTGCTCAAAGAAGATGTTTGTAATGAAGCCCCTTGGGTCAAAGAAGTATGGGCTGGTTCTCTCTCTGAGACAACTTAGGAGACTTCCACGTGAAAGCCGTTTCAATCTAAGGGCAACCTCTCAGGAAAAGGAGGCAAAAAACCGCACCAAGAGCACATGATTCTACCTCAAGTTGGCTCAGCTGGAAAAAACAAAGCTGGAAAAAGCCATCTCTGACAACCAACTGGTGCCCTCCTTTGTGGTCATGAAGGTGTTTTGGAGTCAGTGGATGCCTCCGCTAATGGAAGAGGACAAGTGACTTTTCCGAATCCCTTTGCTGCCTCAAAAAATCAGCTCCAGAGAGTGGAGGAACCTCCACATCAGAGTGGAAGTTGGCAAGAGGAGCTTGCAGACAGAACGGCAGATTGACCAAAATAAATAAATAAATCACCTGCCCTTCTATTGGTGGTAAAGGTAAAGGGACCCCTTCCGTTAGGTCTAGTCGTGACCGACTCTGGGGTTGCGGTGCTCATCTCGCTTTATTGGCCGAGGGAGCCGGCATACAGCTTCCGGGTCATGTGGCCAGCATGACTAAGCCGCTTCTGGCAAACCAGAGCAGCGCATGGAAACGCCGCTTGCCTTACCGCCGGAGCGGTACCTATTTATCTACTTGCACTTTGAGGTGCTTTCAAACTGCTAGGTGGGAAGGAGCACGGACTGAGCAACGGGAGCTCACCCCGTCGCGGGGATTCGAACCGCCGACCTTCTGATCGGCAAGTCCTAGGCTCTGTGATTTAACCCACAGCGCCACCCGCATCCCTTTTATTAGTGGAGACACTGCTAAATCAAAAGCTCTACCATAAGTGCAAGGTCACCAATTGGATTCCACTCCCTGATATAATTTACTTCCCATGTGTCAGAGCCAGGCTGGGGCCATGACTTATTGGACCTGCATACAGGCCTGGAATGTGTGTCTCCAAGCAAGTGTCTAAGATGAGTTACTGGAAGTTAAAGGCTAGATGACGCTTGCTTGCTCTGTTCAATATTTTTTTGGGGGGGGGGACACACACACAGGTGACTAGTATTTATAACAGGCCTAGTCTTTCCAGAGCCTTCATGTTACCATCCAATTATAGGGGCCAATATTGCACATCTGTATTTCCTGAAGAAATCAGAGTCTGATTTCTGGTGCAAGACACCAATTCCCTGATTTCATGATATTTACAGCATCCTGACATCAGCAACGCTGCCATCTCTCCACAAATAGCTGCTAAAAATAGAAAGGGATAGAGAAATCCTGACAGCAGTCTCCCCTCCTCCTTCTCCAATCCTCCAGAGAAATGGGAGGGAGGAGGAAACAGGGTTTCATTCTTTCAATTGCTTTGCATTCTGCTGGCATTTCACGCATAGTGTAACCTACATTTCTAGTATTTTGTAAGCTATAAATGGCTGCTTTGAGGATATATTTAATCTGATGAAAACCAGTTTGACAGATGTTGTTTTGAAGATACAGCATACCATACCTTTCTCTCTAGGCTTTCGTAAATAAATTTTAAAAAGGACTGCCTCCTTTAATGTAGGGAATGCTTGTTTTTAACAAATGCATTTAGCGAATATAAATAGATGCAATTTAAAAATAATAATGAAAACGAAGAAGTGCCACTATAAAACCTAAACTTTCAGAGAGAATATTCTCATTTCAAAATATCATAACATATGGGAAGAAATCCAACACCTGCTTATGATGAAATGTTTGAAGCACTCGGTGCTTCTATTAAGAAATGCACCTGCTGAACATCAATATCTTCAAGGAGTTCATTTATTCTTAATCCTATAATATGGAATTCTAATATTTCATAATACTAAAGCTTAAACAAGGCAGATATTGACATTGCGGAGAACTCACACAGAAGACTGATTAGTTGAAAAGGCCACTAAACCAGTGAAATGAGATATGAGGAATACTAAAAAGTATTTTTGCCTTCATCGTGTAAGATTTGAGGTCTTTAGTTTCATTATTATGCATTATTATTGTTACAGCGCTTCCATCTCACTTTATAAAGTACTCACACACCACTCTGAAGTCTGTTCAAGGTAATTCACATACATCATTGCAGTAATCTTTACAGCAACTATACGGTAAAGGTACCCCTGACAAGTATGTCCAGTTGCGACCGGCTCTGGGGTTGCAGCGCTCATCTCACTTTAAAGGCTGAGGGAGCCGGCGTCTGTCCACTTCCGCAGACAGTTTTTCCGGGTCATGTGGCCAGCATGATTAAGCCACTTCTGGCGAAGCCAGAGCAGTGCACAGAAACACAGTTTACCTTCCCGCTGGAGCGATACCTATTTATCTACTTGTACTGGTGTGCTTTCAAACTGCTAGGTTGGCAGGAGCTGGGATCGAACAACGGGAGCTCACCCCGTCACGGGGATTCGAAGCGCCGACCTTTTGATCGGCAAGCCCAAGCGGCACAGTGGTTTAACCCACAGCGCCACCCGCGTCCCCAACTATACGGTAGGCCAGTATTATGTGCTTCTATATTCTCTCTATATGTGGCATTGTTATTTGGATGTGGAATGGGGTGCCTGGAAATGCTATGTCCCAAAATAAGCAAGAGTGTGGGTTCACAGATCTCCATGGAATTCAGGGAAGAAGGACAAAATAGTTAATTATTATTTTTATAAAAATAGTATGTGCAAATTACTTAGGGAAATAACTCATTGCTCATACCTTTGTGGAAAACAGATAGTGGATCAGATGAAACTTTAAGTGTAAAAATACTTTTAAAAAGAGAGAGTTCAAAAAGCACAGGGGAACTGTCAACTATTTTTTGTTTTAAAAATATGGATTTCCCCTGACCTGAGGGAATGTAATAAAAACCATCTAGTTGCTTTGATAAATCTGTAAGCAGGCACCAATCCTATAGGGTCCAAAGAGTGACACTAGCAGGGGGTTTCTTCAGCTCAACCTTCATTCTATTGTTTTCAATATTTCACCTGATCGACGCGACTTTTCTAATGAGTGGTCCTGACGGTAAAACAGGTTTGAAATGCTTTGCTGCCACGTGCTGATAATTTGCTTCTCACATATCGAATTCGTCGCTAGCGGATCGGCACAGAATCAAAGCATTCTAAAACACTTCACAAGAGGGAAGGTTTTTGTGCAAGGCTGAAAATGTGCAAGGATTTCCACAAGATGGCACTGTGGAGCCTCCGAACTTCGCAGAGAGGCAAACAAGCAAACTTAAAAAGATAAGCTGATCCTTTCTTCCTCGTAATTTTAGAACACAGAGTTGCAAATAATCTACTTCTTTGCGATGGGGGGGAGGACAACGCACACTCGTACATACGTTTAATTCATAAACATGTCAATTGGAGAGTTCAATGAATCTCCTCCAAGGAGCTCATGGTGATACACACAAGATTTCTCATCTTAAATTCACAACAGCCCTGAGAAGTAGCCTGGACCGAAGTCCCATTTATAGGTTCAAAGCATAGTTATGGACATAAAGCATAAAAGGATAGCAGAACTACCAATTCCACCGAGCAGAAAGTTATGAAAGGATTTTTCATGCAAGGTTCCTGACTGCAGGGAGAAGTCTATGTGGGTTTGCCACAACGTCCCCCCCCCAAAAAAAAAAATTCCCATCAGTATTTCCAGCTCAATGTGGAAATGCAGGGATACTGGGACAGGGCCACCAGTTGCAGCCCAATACTCCTTCTGCATTTCATGGTCACACATGGTCTTTGAATGAAGGAACAGAGCTTCTGAGACTGGGTGAAGTGGGCATTGGAATACAGTGGACCCTTGGGTCATGTTACCTTTGGGTAAGGTAACTTTCGGGTTGCGAACGCGGCAAACCGGAAGTGTATACTTCCGGGTTTCACCGTGCATGTGTGCGCAAGCGGCGCCTCATGTTGCGGACTTACTGAGGTACATAAGGAGCCCCGGAACGAATTAAGTTCGTATCTGGAGGGTCCACTGTAATTCTTTTTCCCCCCTCTAGTACAAAGTCTAACACTCCATGCATTATATTGCACAAGCTTTCATATTCACACAAATAAAGATGTAGCTATACAGAAACAGTCTCTCAACAATAACTATTTACAAACTGATTTTATAAAACTTCTTAGAGTTAAGTCTTTATGTGCTTTGCTCTAACTTAAAAAAAATATCAGTCATATGGAAATGAGTCATTGATCCATTTTTCTCAAGCCCACCTCTTAATTCGGATCCTGCGAGGACAATAACCAGACGGAATTTACAGGTGTCAAGTAGCGATTAATTTTCCTTTTGTCCAGGGGGCACCAACCATTTTGGGCACACATCTCGAATCCTGCAAAAGTGCTATTGGTGCCAGTCACAAAATGGCTATAGTGAGATGTGTGGCACAACACAAAATGGCTGTCTCATTTAAATGAGAAGAATAGTAGGACCAAAAAGTGTTCTGGACTTCAACTGCCCCAGCAATGGCGGGGAAAGTACCAATATCAACCACAACCACTCACAAAGGGAAACTCTTTCTACGTCTCCTTTGTTCAGAATGGATGAATCCTGATGCTGAATCCTGGCATCAAATGAATTGTGGGTGTGGCTTTGGGGTGGGGGGTTCAACGTAGGATAAACTGAACAAACAGGATCTGAGCAGGAAAACCTAGCAGTCTCTGATGAATTGTAGATTTCCTGCATGATGGAAAAGATAGTGGTAAACTGGCAGCCATGGGTGCCATGTTGGAAATCTCTACTTTAGTCCCTCCTGTACTCCTATCACCACAGTTTGTTGGAAGGTAGCACACAGAGACAACATACTGCAATCTCTCCAATCACTGATCCTTGTCCTGGGCCAGTGGAGGGCAAAAGGGAGTGTGAGTGGTGGAGGATGGAAATGACACTAATTCTGTCCTTTACTGACTTTCCCAGCAAGACTACTGTAATGCATTATACATGGGGCTGCCCTTGAAGACCGCTCAAAGGCTTCAATTAGTGTAGAACCTGTCTTTTAGAATACTAGCTGCTTCTACAAAGTGGGGCCCAATTTTGAAAGAACTGCACAGACTTCCCATTTGCTTCCAAGCCTAATTTAAGGTGCTGTTACTTTCATTTATTTGGTCTCTATTTCCACGGAGTTCAAGACTCGGTAAGAACAAATATGCATGGCTGAACTACCTCTGAGAAACTGGTTCTGAGGACCATGTCATGTTTTAAAGTGTTTTCAGCTATGTATGTGAGAAACTAGTGAGTATACTCCTATGCTTAAAAGAATAATAAGATAATTTTTCCATTTTCAAGAGAAGCAAAATATGTTGGAGGCAAGGTCCCTGAGCTTCTAATAACTGTGGATTGATTCCATTTGCTTCTGGCTTTAAGTGATACAGACTACACAAATGCCCAAATCTTGCTGAAGCCTCCAAGAAGTTCTTCCTCTGTTCCAGCTCTCTCTCATTCATGATTTTATCTGCACAAGCAGAAGGAAGCAAATGCCCTCCTAAGAATTGAGCTGTTCTGTGGGCAACGGCTGAAAGAAAACAGCAGGAGTGAGAAAAATGTTTACAATTCCATGTCCCAAAGGGCCACTGTTTTTTGTTTGCTTTAAGTCACGTTAACTACCAGACCGCAATCCATCGCTGGGACAGTGCTTCTAAGCAGAAAGGCTCAGGCAGTAGCTCTTAAAAACAGTAATTCATTTCTGCCAGATCAAAAGATTTGTGTTTACAAAGCATTTGTGAGGCACTATCTAAAGCTACAGGCTATCTCTCCTTTGCAAGAGGGTTTATTTATGAGGCATGTTAAGTTTCTTGATCGCAACTATATACCTACCGGTAATGCCCCCTATTAATATTATGCTAGCTATGTGTGTGCTTTGTAGGTATTGAATTTTTTCTTCCACGCACAGTTCCTTTGCCAGTATACAACTTCCCCCTATCAATGATTATTTACAACAACGGCTTTTCACATGCATGTAATTTTCCTGTGAAGAAGACAGAGGCAGGGATATAAGGCGTACTGCTTTAATTTTGAAATGAGGCATTACCTGCAAATGAAGGGCACTGTCAGGGCCAGACTATGGGTGGCTACACCCAAATCTAGGCTCTGCCTCTCAAGATCAGTCAGTGAAGGTAGAAAAAGCTGTGGTCTCAATTGCTACAAGCATCTGGTATTGCTCCACAAACTAGATGAAGGTAGAATGCCATGCCCCTAATACCTATTAAAAAACAGCCAATTTGGGGGATGCTTGCTGTCTCCCACTTGCAGTGTTCATTGCTGAACACACCTATATTTCTACTGTACCTGAAGATGGCTTCAAGGACACAGGGTCCACATTAGCTCAGGCTACAATTTTTAGGTCCCTGATTAAACCCCCAGACCGTGTTGCTTGCAAGAAGCTCAAAGAATATTCTCCAAACATTCATTCCCCTTCTAAACACCGAGACACACTAAACCAAAACCTACTCATGCAAGTATTTGTATGCCTCAGCTCTCCTGGGTGATGAAAGAAACAGAAAACAGGCTCTTCCCCATCTACCTATAGCAACATTAGGTAAAGGCTGTGAAGATTTATCTAAGGTAGCCTCATAGAATGGAAGCCTTACCCTGAGGCAAGATACTCTCTTCACTAACCAAGATACACCCCACATATAAACCACTTACAGATTTGCACACATACGCACCACCCAGCATATGTCATGTCACCAGAAGTGAGCAAGTTGTCACACCGTGCTTCAAAGTTATTGTTGTACAAGACACCAGCTCAGAAACCACACTGCAGATAAACATCGTTTACCCTCATCCATAATAATCAGTTTTCCATTATGCATGTAAGCAACTGAATAGAACAACAGTCATGAACATGCCCCCTCAACGCACCAACATCCCACCGAGTAATCTTCAAGAACAACTGAGGGGGGAAAACCACATCACTTTTATCACACCCTGATGAATGCGGATGATACACCCAGCAGCTGCAAGTTAGCTTGTGCGCATCGTTGCACCCTGTGATCCATTGAGCCACCTCCATTACCAAGTGAAAGGGAATAATTCATTTTCTGAATGAAAAGGGAAAGGAAGAATGTAGGATATGGTTCAGCCTTTCTGGGACTGCACTACTTCAGAATGGGAATAGAAGCGAGGGTGGCAGAACAGAATTCAATGTTCTCTCAAGCTAGTGAAAAAACTACCCTTGGTGCGTGCAAAAAAGGGCATGAGTACCTGCTAAGTTTTCTGTGTGAGCAAGGAAAGGTTCTCACCCCCCCAATCATCTTTCTGTACATGAGGACACAATGAAACATGTACATCACTTGCATTCCTAAGTGGTAGGAATGGTGGTGGTATTCTCTTGCTGCAGATTTGCTCCATCCAGGGTGGATAAAAGTAAATGATTTTAATAATAATAATAATAATAATAATAATAAAAATGGATTTTAAAAAAAATTAAATCAGATGTTTTTTATTTAAATCATTTTTTAAATTTAAATCAGATTTTTAAAATAAAATGCTTTTGGAGGAAAAATCTTTCTAAAAATAGCTTTCTATTTAAGTTACATTATAGTCCAAAGGCCATTCATCAGGAAATAAGGATTTGTTTTAAGTTTTAAAGGTAAAGGGACTCCTGACCATTAGGTAAAGTCGTGACCGACATGTGTGCTAAAACTCAGTCTAAGGTTTTGTTTTTTTTTAAAAAAAAAACCGTTTAAACCACATCAGTTAACAAACACGGATACATATGCTATAATGTTACTGTTTAAGTTAAATAAATTGTTTAAATTGTTATTAAGGAAATGATTATTTCTCTCCTTCCAATAAAGTACAGCAGAAAAGTTGTCCAAATATAAACAGTTAACTTATTAAAACTTCAAAATCAGTAATTTTTGATATAACTGTAAAAACTACTCTGAAAATTTATTATTCCAAAAATGAAACCTTCATCTGGTTGTAAATATTAAGATTTTACCAGCAATAATTGGTCTTTCTGTAAAAAAAATGATTGAAATCAAGTCTTACTGACTAGTGATTTAAATCAAATCCACCCTGGCTCCATCTACATTTTACACCCTTTAATTAGGCCAGTAGAGAGATGAAATTGTGAAGGACCAAAGAAGTGCTTCCTTCTTCTAGGCATTGTACCATTTGATGACCTTTCTCCATTTTTCACCCTTTAAACAGTTTCCCTCTAATCCCAAACCAGGTTTAATCTATACTGCGTTTCTACAGCAACCCCTTTTGCTTCTATACCCAAAATGACAAGCGTACATGAACACGACTATAACCAAAAGCAATACACACACACTAAAACCTGGTGCCCCTTCCCAGATGTTTTGGACTACATGAGCCCCTGCCAGCACAACTATGATGGCCACCATTGATTGTAGTCCAAAAGCAGCTGGAGTTCCATTGCCTTCTGGCTAACCTAGTCCAGCATCCCGTTTTGTACAGCATCCAACCAGATGCCTCCAGGAAGGCCACAAACAAGACACCTGGTATCATTGAGAAGCACACCAGTGAGATTCTATCAGTGGTGGCCAAACTTGGCCCTCCAGCTGTTTTGGGACTACAATTCCCATCATCCCTAACCACTGGTCCTGTTATGTGATGGGACTTGTAGTCCCAAAACAGCTGGAGGGCCGAGTTTGGCCACCACTGGATTACATCCAAAACATTACAGAATTACCTAGTTAAAATAATGAAGCGCGGAAAATGGATTTCAGTTTTTTAGACCGAAGACAGAAGTCTCTGGGGTGGGGGGAAAGAGTACATTGGTCTTAATTTCATTCACAGGGTGGGGGTGGGGGGAAATCAGACACGCCATCTGCCACATTACGCAGATTACATGAAGATTAGTGTTGCTCAAAAACACACACTTTCAGCTCCTGTTTCCAAAGCAGCACGCCGTTTGGCCTTACATAAATGGCTGACAACAGCAATAATCTGCAGAGAGCCATCCAACCAGCTGAGTGGCATCTTAGCTTAACGTCTTACTGCCACCAAGTTATGTAAATGTGTCCATTATTTTAATTCTAGAATGTGTCTGAGCAAAGCAAGCATCCAGTGCTCCTACTTTCTCAATGCACTCCAGTGGGCTCTGTTAGCATGAATGGAATATGGGGGTGGGGTGGGAAGAAGGAGAATGACTGTTAATACCTTGCCTTCATGCTTTGGAACAATTTTTAAGGGCATGCCAGTAAAAAGGAAAGGACCCCTGGACGGTTAAGTCCAGTCAAAGGCAACTATGAGGTTGGCGCAACGGAACACCGTGACGGAAACCAGAGCTCATGGAAATGCCGTTTACCTTCCCACCGGAGCAGTATCTATTTATCTACTTGCACTGGTGTGCTTTCGAACTGCTAGATTGGCAGGAGCAGGGACCGAGCAACAGGCGCTCACCCCATCGCGGGGATTCGAACAGCTGACCTTCTGATTGGCAAGCCCAAGAGGCTCAGCGGTTTAGACCACAGCCCCATCTGCATCCAGTAAACACCTGTTTCATGGAATTAATCAACCTGCCACCCTGAGATCTTCACATGAAGGGTGGTATACAAATTTAATAATATAAATAAAATAAAATATTGATCCCTTCTGGTTACATACTAATTATTGTGGAGTCCTCTTATAATCAAACATCACTTCAATTGTGTGCAGTGAAAGAGTGGAGGAAACCCATCAGTAAATCTCAACTGTTGGTATAAAAGGATTGTTAAGTGACCAAAAACCTAGGTTAAGCTAAGAAGAGTACTGAGGCTGGTTGATAACAGGGAAAGCCTAAATAATTCTCCCAGAGAGCATGAGAAAAGCAGTGTGAACTTATATATAGCCTATTAACGCATTGTTGAAGTTTTTTGTTCAGGTTGTAGGCTGGGCTCTAACTTCTTTAAATTAGACTTAGAGGGTCAAAATACTATTTCTCCCATGTCTGGTTTTGAAAGGGAATCTACCCTCTCCCTAACTGAAACATTATCCTAACAATTGTGGATTTTCTCATAATCCATCATAATGTCTAACCTTATGTTGAACTCTACTAAGCTTTTTAGCCTCAAAGGAATCTTGTCAAAAACAAGCTTCACTTGCTTGTATATTGTGTGCCCAAAACACACTATTTTATCAGTATGATTTCAGCTTAATAGGCATGTCTGTGAAGAGTGAACAAGTATACAGTGGTACCTTGGAAGTCGAACGGAATCCCTTCCGGAAGTCTGTTCAACTTCCAAAACATTCAGAAACCAAGGTGCGGCTTCCGATTGGCTGCAGGAAGCTCCTGCAGCCAATCAGAAGCTGCATTGGACATTCGGGTTCCAAAGAACGTTCGCAAACCGAACACTCACTTCCAGGTTTGCGGTGTCCGGGAGCCAAAACGTTCAACTTGCAAGGCGTTCGCGAACCAAGGTATGACTGTACTATGGTACCTAATCCTCCCACTATTTATAGAAGCTGCTTCTCATGTTACGCTGGAGTTGCTAGGTTCCAACTCAGAAAACCCTCATCATCAGAAGCTACGATTGTGTCTACTAGCTCAGTATCGTCTACATTGACTTAGCAGTAGCTCTCTAGGATTTCAGACAGGGTTCACTTCCAACCCAATCTGGGAAATGCTAAACAACAACAACAACATATTTATACCCCGCCCAACACGACAAAACATCAAACATTAAAAACTTCCCTAAACAGGGCTGCCTTCAGATGACTTCTAAAAGTCAGATAGTTGTTTATTTCCTTGACACCCGAAGAGAGGGCGTTCCACAGGGCGGGTGCCACTACTGAGAAGGCCTTCTGTCTGGTTCCCTGTAACCTCACTTCTCGCAGTGAGGGAACCGCTAGAAGGCCCTCGGAGCTGGACCTCATTTTCCAGGCTAAACGATGGGGGTGGAGATGCTCCTTCAGTTATACAGTGGTACCTCAGGTTAAGAACTTAATTCGTTCTGGAGGTCCATTCTTAACCTGAAACTGTTCTTAACCTGAGGCACCACTTTAGCTAATGGGGCCTCCTGCTGCCGCCGCCATGCAATTTCTGTTCTCATCCTGAAGCAAAGTTCTTAACCCGAGGTACTATTTCTGGGCTAGTGGAGTCTGTAACCTGAAGCGTCTGTAACCTGAAGCGTCTGTAACCCGAGGTACCACTGTACTTGGCCGAGGCCGTTTAGGGCTTTAAAGGTCAGCACCAAAACTTTCAGTTGTGCTCAGAAATATACCGGGAGCCAATGTAGGTCTTTCAGGACCAGTGTTATATGGTCTCAGTGGCCACTCCCAGTCACCAGTCTAGCTGCCGCATTCTGGATTAGCCGTAGTTTCTGGGTCACCTTCAAAGGTAGCCCCACGTAGAGCGCCTTGCAGTAGTCCAAGCAGGAGATAACTAGAGAATGCACCACTCTGGCGAGAAAGTCTGCGGGCAGGTAGAGTCTCAGCCAGTGTATCAGATGGAGCTGATAGACAGCTGCCCTGGACACGGAATTGATCTGCGCCTCCATGGACAGTTGTGAGTCCAAAACGACTCCCAGGCTGCGCACCTGGTCCTTCAGGGGCACAGTTACCCCATTCAGGATCAGGGAGTCCTCCACACCTCCCTGCTCCCTGTTCCCCCCAAAAGGAGGAAGCTCCCATTTTGACACTTTCAGCATTGGCAAGAATCTCTCTTACTGCTTCAGACTGGTGCAATGCAAGCAACACAACCTGTTATTCTCCCCAACCCACCCCGTTTTAGAGGTGCTGTAGGAAAGCTCTACTCAAGGCTACACCTTGTGTTTTGGATTGGGGAAAATAAGCTTGGGTGTGTCCCAGTCAGGTTCCCACCCTCCTTCAGACTCCTCATGGATAAGAAACCAATGCCACACTACCTCATAAAATTCAGGGGCGGGAGTTGCCAGGGGCACCTGCAAATAAAAGGTTGCAGCCAAGATCAGCCAGAACTTGGTAATTGAATTTTTCACATCTAGGTCCGCTGACTTAGGTGCAGGGTGTGCAGAACACGTACTTTGCATGGTTCAATCCCTGACAACGCCAAGCAGGACTGGGCGGGTGGGGAAGAAAACTCCTGCCTAAAACCTTGGAGAGGAGAGGCACTGCCAACCAGTGCAAATAATGAGGCAATGGACTGACTCGGTTTAAGTCGACTTACTTGCCTTGTAGGAGGCAGATTTTTCATTTATGTGCCAGTATCCACCACCGCCGTCGCCCCAACAACATGCAAGAGAAAGCCCAGGAAGACGACCGACTGCAAATTGGCAGTGGCAGCCAGGCAATTGTCTACCTAGCCAGGACTTAATCCAGGTTGATGCCTGAAATCCTATTCTTATTAGCAGCAATTATATTTTTTCATTTCAAAGCCAATATCACTGTGCTACCCTGTCAGTTTTCATCTTATCCTGGCCAGAGCCTCACAGCATTCCATGACTGTGAAAGAGGCAATTTTAATTATGTTGGTTTGGAAGATAACAATACCTTACAGAGCTGACCCCTACTTATCTGGGCTTGAACCAATTCTTTTGAACTTCTGTTTTGATCAAAGGAAGAAACCTCACCGCCTTTTTAAGGTTCATTGATGGAAGTCTCATATGACCAGAACTTTAGATGAAATTCTAACAGCGCTATAATTTTTTTTTTTAATCTAGCAGTGCAAGTCTTACTGACTTTTGCAGGGTGCCCTGGCAAACCATTTTAAGGAAGTGCCTGCTTTCAGTCTTCAATATTATTAAGCCTCTGGTTTGCAGACTGAAGGGAAAACCCGCTTCTCGAGTTATCTGGCAAAACCTTTGTCCCATGAACTGCTGTGCTTTGATGTGCTGGTATGCTACTCAGAAGGACAACATTTTAATTCTTACATGTAAGGGTCATTTAAACTTGTGAGACCCATTTGCATTCTGAAGCGGCATATAGAGCCTAATCACAGTTACCTTTAAAGTCGGCACTGATGCTATCTGAACTGCATGGGATGGATGTTAACTAACCACAGTAAGGTGCGATAGCAGAAATTTGCATTCCAAAACAGAGAGGACAGAGGCACACAATTTTGCAGGTAAGCAATCACCAGTGTTTCATTTACATCAGCAATTAAAGCTTCTTCCCCCAGCACCTCCCTGTCCTACCCTTTTAAAAGGATTATACAAAAGTAATAGGGACGCAGGTGGCGCTGTGGGTTAACCCACAGAGCCTAGGACTTGCCGATCAGGTCGGCGGTTTGAATCCCCGTGATGGGGTGAGCTCCCGTTGCTCGGTCCCTGCTCCTGCCAACCTAGCAGTTCGAAAGCACGTCAAAGTGCAAGTAGATAAATAGGAAGGTAAACGGCATTTCTGTGCACTGCTCTGGTTCGCCAGAAGCGGCCTAGTCATGCTGGCCACATGACCCGAAAGCTGTACGACGGCTCCCTCGGCCAATAAAGCGAGATGAGCGCCGCAACCCCAGAGTCGGTCACGACTGGATCTAATGGTCAGGGGTCCCTTTACCTTTACCTTACAAAAGTAATGCCTCCTCTTTCAGTTGAGAAGCCATAATTTTTCTCAACACTGTACATTCAAAGCACAATATTTCAAGTTCAATTTAAATACTGAATCATACCTGACCTTATACCGAGTGACAGAATTACATTTGTCAGTTGCCCATTACCATTGTAACTCAAGTATTCAAAGAAGTAAAACAGTAATTAATTAATATACTGATGGGGGAAGTGCAAAATATGCACATTTCACAGGATATATTGTTTTTAGATGAGAAGTGATTATCTACCTTGAAAACATTTATCAGGTTCCCTTTAAATTAAGAAACTGAACAACAAGACGATCTCATAGTTTTGGTTTGTGGAGTATTCAGAGATTGCTGGAAATTTACATGTGTGTATGGACAACACATTGAAGAACTCTTAAATCCAACCATCATTCCTTCTACCACTTCCAAATCTTCATTCAGGTATGCTTCAGAAGACAATGTGCAAAAGGTAAGTAAAACGTACATACAGTAAGAAGCGAAGGCAATTTTGTTTAATATGCTAGAAAGTAATAAATGATAATCAACCTTACTACAAAAATAATACAAAGCTGAAAACTCCAGTCTAGAGAGCTCAGTTACTCAGCTGATTGGTGGTTTCTTGACAGACCTTCAGACTAAAACCTTTTCACTCTATATAACATTCACAGGCCATTCTGGAAGAATCTGAAACCAGTAGATTAAACTGGAACCACTGAGTAATGGCCATTTGCTAATACTTTAGCAAATCCATTCCCAAGCCACTCTATGTGTACTTCACCTGCGTCTTCCCTACACATCACATAAAACCCTAACTCCTCCCCCTTCTCCCCTTTTCATGTTTCTCTCAGATAGATCGTAAGTTGTTCAGAAAAGGACTATGTAATTTCTGAATAGCATACTGTTAGTATCCCTCAAAAGGTAGCATATTTTAAATGAAAACAATGTATCAAACTTTCATTTTAATCCGGTTCTGCAAGAGAGCATTACAAAAATGGGAGGGCAATGTGCTAAAGGTCTTTTTCCAGAGCAAGCAATGCTGAATGCTGAACTTAGCAGCTATAGATCAGAGCCTTACCAAACAAATACAGTAGTACCTCGGGTTACAGACGCTTCAGGTTACAGATTCCGCTAACCCAGAAATAGTACCTCGTGTTAAGAACTTTGCTTCAGGATGAGAACAGAAATCGCGCGGCGGCGGCGGGAGGCCCCATTAGCTAAAGTGGTACCTCAGGTTAAGAACAGTTTCAGGTTAACAACGGACCTCCAGAATGAATTAAGTTCTTAACCTGAGGTACCACTGTATCTTGGTAACAAGATATGTGCAAGTCAAGCAATACTTACCCAATGTCAAATGAATATGCCCCCCCCACCTTGTGTGGTCAAGTAAAGCTGCAGTGGACACCAGAAGGAGTTTTAATTTTGGAGCCTTTCAGACAGCTGGCGATATGGCAGATATAAGAAAGAGCATGCAAACCAGAACAGTGTTCTTACAAGACTGTGAAGTTCTGAACTTTCTTCTTTAATTGAATGGCCCCTGGTATCCCAAGTAGCAGAGCAATTTTACTGACCCAACAGCATACCAAAAGTGAGTGATGTTTTGTGTATGTGTGTGTTTTAAAAGGAGTATGAGTCAAGAGGGCATGAGATCACGCATTTATGGGATTTGTCTCATTAAAGGAGGCTGCACAATCTGTTTTTTCTCACTGCGCAAGAAAGATAAGAAAAAGATACTACCCTGGGTATAAAACATACACTGGGTAGATGAAAAGCTTGCAGTAAATTTGTGAGAGATCTGTATTCTTACAGAAATGTGCTTCTAAACAAACACTCACTGAACTGTGACTTGAAGGACTAAGTATGTCAAGATTGTTGGGGGGGTATTGTTTTGTTGTTTTAGCTATTTACTTGTGTTTTTTTACTTTGTATTTTATCCTGCGACTCGCCCTGATGAAGGGCGGTATACAAATCTAAATAAAATGAAATAATAAAATAAAATAAAATAAATAAGGCAAATATTAAGGGCAGAAACATGTCCACCCTTTTCATTTATTAAAGCTGCTGCTATAAATTAGGATGCAGTCTTTATGCCCAGTTGTACACAGTTGAGTAAACTGGGCATAATCAGATGGAAACTGGATAAGCACCTCTGAACGCAAATGGAATCTGCACATGTGCTATTGTGCTGTTGTATAATTTCAACTGAGCCAATCGTGTGAAAATGCGTGCAACCACCTGCCTTATTTCAGATGGCATGGGGCCTTGGAAGTAAACAAGCCAGGATAAAACCGTGACTTCAGATCCTGCCTTCTTGGGAAGCCATCGCTTGAACCAAGCAGTTCCCAGAATTCAGATTCTACATGGGACTGTTACATTGACAAGTTCACCAATTAAATGTCACTTCGGCCCGGTTTTCAGAAAAAAAGCAGATGAAATGGTAAACCTTTTTCGACTATGCCACTTCAGACTGCAGCTGGGGAATGCCATAAATAAATACTCATTCATAGGAAAAATTCTCTCCGTGCAGAAAAATAGATGTTGGGGCCTCCTCCTCAATATGCAAAATAGTGGTTTTTAATTTTTTTATTTTGTATGGGGGCTCGTTCAACCATGCGACTCCCCACCGGCAATCTAAAGTGATATACAATCAAGTAACAGGTTTATCAATGCATCTGTTATTTGTGAGAACTAGGCATTTGTATAAAACATAATCATGTTGACTGAGCACAATGTGGTAAAGACGCCATGATATTACAGTGAGGCAGAACAGGACAAGCTTGCTTTAGCAACAGCAAAAACGAGCGCTTTTAAATGTATGATTGAGCGCAGATATGATTTCATATCAGGTTTTCAAAGCACAGACTGCTTACCTTATTGTCAAGCTTCAACAATGAAAGATTAGGGTATCAGGGCCTACTTTTAATCAAGAATGCCTTGAAAACCTGCTGAAGTGCAGGACATCAAATTAAAAAGCTTTGAGGGCCTGTTCTTTGCTCAAGGTGGCATATAGAAAGAGTATCCTGGATCATTTCAGTATCAGTTTAAACTATTCAAGAGGTAAAAGGACTTGAATTTGACCCAGAAGAAATATTTAGGTAAAGGTAAAGGGACCCCTGACCATTAGGTCCAGTCGTGGCCGACTCTGGGGTTGCGGCGCTCATCTTGCGTTATTGGCCGAGGGAGCCAGCGTACAGCTTCCGGGTCATGTGGCCAGCATGACTAAGCCGCTTCTGGCGAACCAGAGCAGCGCACGGAAACACCGTTTACCTTCCCGCCGGAGCGGTACCTATTTATCTACTTGCACTTTGAGGTGCTTTCGAACTCCTAGGTTGGCAGGAGCAGGGACCGAGCAACGGGAGCTCACCCTGTCACGGGGATTCGAACCGCCGACCTTCTGATCGGCAAGTCCTAGGCTCTGTGGTTTAACCCACAGCGCCACCCGTGTCCCCAATAAATATTTACTCCGGTTAAAAACCCTTTTTTGCCCCGTCCACTGGAAGCAAGATCAAAAGTCAGGGGCAAATATCTCCCTTTGTAAACATCTGCATATCCAATATGGTGGTGGAAGCCTGTAATTTAGGAGCTATGGGCAGAAGCATGGCACAATGGTGTCCTTAAATACAGTAGCACTCACAAGGAATATGGACTGGATGACAAATCTGAAAAATGCACTGACCTTCAAAGCTCTCTGTCACTATTGGGGGTGGTTAAGCAAGGTAACTGCAGAGAGGTCATTTTGAAAGCTACCAACAAACAGAACAACTGGAACAACTTGTTCTACATCTCCTTTAGTTGCTGGGAGCATTCTGTTCACCTTGAATATTTGTACTACTTATCAACCTGTCTTGGGGCAGAAGGACAGAGAGAGAGAACAGGTGTGTTTGCAATAGTTAGAATTTAATTTCTGCCACACAACAGTAACCTTTTCAGATCTAGACCTTGCCTTGAACGTCAAGCTCCAAGATGGACGCCACTTTTTATTTTTTAAACACTTCTGTTTTTGTACCCCTCACTTCCCCTCTTCTTTTTAAACCAAATTAAAAACAAAACGATGCCACTAGCGAGAGCAGTCGACTTGTGGGTCATGACCCAACCATGCTGAAGATCCAATGGTGTAAACTGCTGGAGTAAAGGCATGCCAGATTCAGACCATGCTTTTGTGTGTGTTTTTAATACCTTGGCACCTCGGGTTACATACGCTTCAGGTTACAGACTCCGCTCACCCAGAAATATTACCTCGGGTTAAGAACTTTGCTTCAGGATGAGAACAGAAATCGTGCTCCAGCGGCGCAGTGGCAGCAGGAGGCCCCATTAGCTAAAGTGGTGCTTCAGGTTAAGAACAGTTTCAGGTTAAGAACAGATGTCCAGAACGAATTAAGTTCTTAACCCGAGGTACCACTGTACAAACCTAAGTCACACTGTGGTACATGGGGTCAAAGGCCTTGAAACCAATCTAGAGTAAAAATACGGACAAAAGAAAGAAATACCGAAAGAGAACTAGATGGGATAGCAGCAGATGATGCCTTTAAACTTGGATCTACTGTAAAGCACGAGATGGAGGACCTTTTTTAAAAGACACAGGGAGAAAGCTGGACAGCTTGTATTCCAAGATATAGAGATTCATAACCAACTTTTACAATGGTTACTAGCTTAAATTTTGTTATTTTAAAAAATAAAAAAACAGACTGGAACAATGAAAAAATGCTAGGGAGGTTGCTTGCATTTTTTTAAAAAATTCTCTTACCCTCTTTCCGTACAAAATCAAATATTTAACTCTAGAACTTGAAGGTCTCTGGACTATTAAAACCATTTTCACTAATAGCTCTCATGACCTACCCCCCCCTCTCACACACACACGCAGAGTTCATGTTCCTCAGAGACCCAGTGTGGTATAGTGCTAGACTCAAGTTCAGGAGACCGGGATAAAAATCCCTGCTCAGCTATGAAGCTCACTTGTTCATTTTTAGATGGTTTCTCTCTCTCAGCCTAACCTACTTCATAACGTTATTGTGAGTGGAAAGTAGGTTAGCAAACATATACAGTCCTGAGCTCTCTGGAGAAGGCAAACACACACACACACACACAAACATGAACCCCATTCAAGTATTAATATCACTGATAATAATTCATTTGTACTCTGCAGCTTAACAGTTGACTATGGTAGTGGGACGCGGGTGGCACTGTGGTCTAAACCACAGAGCCTAGGACTTTGCCGATCAGAAGGTCAGCGGTTCAAATCCCCGCGATGGGGTGAGCTCCTGTTGCTCGGTCCCTGCTCCTGCCCACCTAGCAGTTTGAAAGCACGTCAAAGTGCAAGTAGATAAATAGGTACCGCTGCAGCGGGAAGGTAAACAGTGTTTCCATGCGCTGCTCTGGCTCGCCAGAAGCGGCTTAGAAATGCTGGCCACAGCTGTCTGCGGACAAATGCTGGCTCCCTCGGCCTACAGAGCAAGATGAGAGCGCAACCCCAGAGTCGTCCACGACTGGACCTAACGGTCAGGTGTACCTTTACCTTTATGGTAGCAATAGGGTTCCTTTCTTCCTCCTCTGTTCTCCTTTTTCCCAACATTCTTGCCTAACCCTAGCCCTTGCATGATGGAGAATGTAAAAGAAAAGTCTGTGCAGTTGGAAAGTTCATAGAAAACATTCCACCCAGAGGAATGGTCTTATTAGCCTGCTCCTGCAACAAGTGTTGTGTTCAGGAATTTGCCAGCACCTGCAATGCCTCCAATGTCCCCCAGCACATAGGCGCCCTTTAGAGGATAATGTGATCAGCAAACAGGTCTGTAAAAGGTTCCAAGCATGTACAGTAGAACATGCCTAGAAACTCTCCCCGTGATCGGAACCCTGATTAGACAAGGGCTGCCAACTGCAGCGAGTTTTCTAGGAGCATTTCAAAGTGTTTTCTAGGTGCCCTGGAGTCAACATGGTTAAGAACTCTCTAAAGAACTGTGTACTAATCTCATGGAGGTCTAAAGGACAACTGGCACAGCCACTGTGGGTGGCACTTCTATGCCAGCTCCTGTCCCATCCTCGTTTACAATGTCACAAACACTTGAACAGAGCCAAGGAGCTTTGCACCGTCGTAAACACTAACAAATTTATTCCTGAATAAGCTTTCATGGATCAGAGTCCACTTTCTCAGTTCCAAAACAGTCGCTGAGCCAATGGTTATGGAAGACTCATTTCAATCAACTGAAGCAGATATTTCACAGCCAAATAAACTATGGGATTTTCAAACACCGCAGCCTGAATTGAACTCAGAGTCGAGCGTTCCCCCTCCGCCAATCTTTTGTCATATTTATCTTTTTGTTTGTGCAAACTAGCAAGCCTACTGGTTCCGTGCTTTCATTTTATACCTCATTTGCCTCAAAACGATCATAGTCCTTACCCTAGCCAATTATCTAAAGCCGGTTTTGACTTTGAAATATAGAAGATAAACTATAGCAGCAATAAATGCACAAGCAAGAACCACAGTTTTGGATAATATCACCACTGAGGAAGCTCCCTTTCTAGCTCAGATCAAATAAATGCAAACAATCTTGTTTGTGAAAGAAAGAAAGAAAGAAAGAAAGAAAGAAAGAAAGAAAGAAAAAGAAATGCCTT
Organism: Podarcis filfolensis; assembly: GCF_964270895.1. Lineage (NCBI taxonomy): Eukaryota > Metazoa > Chordata > Lepidosauria > Squamata > Lacertidae > Podarcis > Podarcis filfolensis. Next base: position 11,163,675 of record NC_139603.1, read on the forward strand.
TTGAGGCCACCCATATTTCTTTGCTACACTAATTACTGCCTATATTTCTTGGGGCGCACAAGCAAAGGCTAATAAAGGCTTTAATAATTAAACAGAAATGCTGCCTGTTTGTCCTTCAAGTGTATCTGTTGCATTAACTTTCTAGATTTTGACAGACAAGTCGGCATGTAATTCTACGCCTGCCTCACGCAAGTAACTCCAGAGGCCCAATCCAACAGTTATGATCATTTCAGTCTAAATAGCTCAGAATATTCCACCCCCCATGTCACCACTTGTGACAACAAATGATCTTGCAAAATGATCTATTGTCCTCTCAGGAATTCCTAATCTAAGGTTTTAATTAAAGTTCTTCATCTTAATAAATATGACACGGCCAAGCAACAGCCAGCGTACATATGACTGCCAATCAAAACCAGGATCTGGCGCTGAATGAATAAATGAAGTGAGAAGAAGCAAGGCAACTGCACAAAACCAGCTCTTAAAATAATAGCATAAATGTTTCATTTTTTATCAGAAACACGGAGGCTGAAAACCTGTAATATTTATTTAGGGATTTTATATACTGGGCCAAGTTCAAAGTCAATAAACAAACTAAGATGAGACTCCATTATGAATTTCTCAATCACACTAACTTACATTCAGGATTTATTCGCTCACCATTTCTTACGTTCAACACAATTCTTCTGCCAACCACAGTGCAGAGTGCGAATGCAGCAGAGGAGTGTGATTAACACTATCTTCAGTCTGCCTTGTCCCTACGATCAAATGTTCACCACAGTGGTAACTACGCGTCTGTCTGGGGTGTAGAACTTCAGACTACAAGTTGGGGCTCATATAACAGAACATGAGTTCCTATTAAAAAAGGATCCTGCACATAGACGTGGAGAAGGGTAGGTTAGAATGTCTACGTCAGTCCATTTATGTGTTGAATCCCTGTCAGGGGAAATGGCTTGGTGTAAATAAATATACTACTAATAATAACTGAGTACAGTTGTATATTGGATCTTGAACGCCTTGTGAGTTGAATGTTTTGGCTCCTGAATGCCGCAAACCCGGAAGTGAACGTTCCGGTTTGCGAACGTTCTTTGGAACCCAAATGTCCGACGGGGCTTCCGATTGGCTGCAGGAGCTTCCTGCAGCCAATTGGGAGCCACGCTTTGGTTTCCAAATATTTGGGAAGTCGAACGGACTTCCAGAATGAATTCTGTTCAACTTCTGAGATATGACTGTACAGAATGCATAGGCCCACTAGAAGCCTACTGCTCAATGTCAAGGGAGAAAGCTCCTACGAATCAAGCCTAAATGTACAACCCCATACAAATCTTGAGACCCACAAATAGACACAAACTGGGCCAAGAGGGGAAGGTTAGGTGCCCTTGTGGGGAGACACTTCCACTAAGTATATATACCCTAATCTTTGCCAACCTGGTGCCTTCCAGATGTTTTGGACAACTCAGTTCCAGCTAAGAAGTGAGAGAACAGGGCTAGACCACGTCTTGATTCAACACTCTCCATGAATTATTTTGAAGCCAATATATTAACCTTTGTTGCTCTGCCAACAATTCAGTTGTTATCTTTGGCTGGTTATCTTCTGGCTCCCCACTTTAATTAGCTGGGAACTTACCTATTGGCTAAGAACCTAATACAAATAATTCTCTAAAGGTTATTCCCACAAGACCACCCTAGTAAGATTCCTTTTTGCAAACACTTACAATTCCTTAAAACATCATGGTTTCACCCGAAGTGAACGGTGGGTGTGTACAATGTTCAGAGAGAGGAGAAAATCCTTGTTGTGTGATTTATTTGTTTTTTGGCAACTGGAAAAAAGAATCTGTTTGAAATGTTAGTCATGACTAAGGCTGTGATCCCAAACGTATTTACTAGGGTCTACTGTCTCAACAAATACAATGGGACTTACTTCTGAGTAGCCATTTGCAGTATTGCACTGCATGCAGAGTCCCACTGAGTTCAATAGAACTTAACAGCAGCTAACTTGATCTGGATCCAACCCTTCGTGCAATAGCCACCCCAGTCTCTGGCTGCAGCCATAAGAAGATTTCAAGAAATATACAACACTTGTGCCTTCGCATTGCATGCAAAAGATTCCAGGATTAATCCCAAGCTTCTGCCAGTAAGTGCAGATCAGGAATGGGGAACATATGGTTCTCCCTATATTGCTGGACTTTCAACTATTAGAAACATACAGTATAGACATTCTGCTTGCACCCCTCCCCTTGGCTTGATGTTGGGGGAAAAAGAACCATCAATCTTTGTTCAAAATTTATTACTAGCTTGTATCCCTTGCTCCTGATTGGGTTTCTGTATTTCAAAGGACCTGAAATGAAGAGAAAACGATACCATTCCCTTTTAACTGCAAAGTAGGGGGTTGCTCTGCAATTTCAGGCACACCTGGACATTATTGGCTTCCTGGCTTCCTGCCAGTCTGGCTTTCCACTTGGATATGGACTGTGCTTTTGGCTTTGTTTAATGATCTTTGCCTAGAGGTCGATGTGAGAAATTGTACCCTACTGGCTTATTACATCTTCATTCTTTGCTTTATGCTGCTATCCATGAGGCGCTGTTGATTCAAGGGCAGAACACAGACGGCGCTCGTGGGAGCACAAACCTACCTGGAACAGCCTGACCAGTAAACAGATGACTGGCGCATAGTCCTAAATAATTGTACATATACAGCGTTTCCCCTCCAAAGTGCTCCAAGTGTTTCGCATTGTGAACAGTGGGAGATTCAAGACAGGCAAAAGGAAATGCTTCTTAACACACAGTTAAGCGTATAGTTAGAATATGGGATTTGTTACCACAATAAGTGGTGAGAACCACCAATTTAAAGATGGCTTTAGAGGGGGATAAAACAATGCGTGGCCATTAAGTCTACAAATGGCTACTAGTCATGATGGCTATATATTACCTCCAAGATCAGAGGCACCTTGCCTCTGAACACCAGACACTGGCGATTAACAGCAGTAAAGGCTGCTGTGCTCATAGAGTTGGGAGGGACCCCATGGGTCATCTAGTCCAACCCCCTGCAATGCAGGAATATGCACCCATACGGTGATCAAACCTGTCATCTTGGCGTTATCAGCACTACACTCTAATCCAGGCATAGGCAAACTCTGGCCCTCCAGGTGTTTGGGACTACAATTCCCATCATCCCTGACCACTGGTCCTGTTAGCTAGGGATGATGTGAGTTGTAGTCCCAAACATCTGGAGGGCTGGAGTTTGCCTAGGCCTGCTCTAACCAACTGAGATATTGCCGAAGTAGTCATGATCTGCTTCTGGGGTTCACAAAGGCATCCGGTTGGCGCTGCGCTAAATGGATCTTTGATTTAACCTAGCACAGCAGTGTTATGTTCTCTTTAAGTATTCGGGTAAAATAATATTCATGGACCTTGAGTACTTATTTTATATGCATTTAAATGTGCACTTTCTGTATTGATTTCCCCCCTCTGTTATCCACTGGGCAAATGTCAGTTGATAAAAAAGGTCAGCCTCTTGGCCAAGCTTACTAAATGCAAGCAATATAAACATTGCATCATATTAAGAACACCACATGCCTCTGTGGTACCTCTGAATACCATTGTGCTAGGGACGAACGGCAAGGGCGGGGGTGTAGTTTTCATGCCCCACCCAAGTTTTTCATGCAGGCATCTGGAAGACCACTGTAAGAGTGTGCTGGATCAGATCAGAAGAAGCTTTATTTGCATCAGCCACTAGCCGTGGCAATGCAATGCAATAAAATCTACTGAAGATAAGAGGTAAAAACTTAACTTTACAAAATACATTTTGGACGTTTACATCAATAATCAAATAATAGATCTTATTCTAATTGCCCTGCTAATTTTTTTGCAGTTTTTGCTAGGAGTGCTGGATTATGAGGACAGTTGAAAAAGTCAACCATCGAATAATCATTTAAATGTAAAACTTTAGATTCTAACCATTAAAAATCTTAGGATATAGCACACACGTTATTGGCACGTTTTCGAAATCAGACGTTTCTTTTTATAAATCATATTCCCACCCCCCATGCCTATCTGACCATCAGCAATATGGTTCTATGTAGCAAAACATGAAAAAACACACCAAGTAAATAAAGTCCATTTTCATTTCTACTGAGTAAGTAGCAGCTGAACACAGGAAAAGACCAGTGGCCAAGCAGATGCGTGTGAGAAGTGAGACTCTCTGCTTGTGCAGTTATTGCATGCTCAGAATCTGGAGGAAATCACCAGAGGTTTATAAGCTGCTACTAGTCCCATTCATTCCCTTCCTGAACATTTTCCACTAAAGCCTATTTCAAGAAGCCCCTGAATAGCTCTGTGCTCATACAAGAAATGTTTAGGCTACCCACAAGCCTTTTCCTACATATCTGCAACCCCACCTCAATCTTCAATAGACCACCTGGCTTGGCTGGCCCAAAGGTAAAAAGAGGTGGCTGCCAAAACAGATTTTAAAAAGAAACAGGCAAACACACACCCGCCCCCACCAAAGCAGGAATTCTATTTTTCCAACTCTTTTCAGTTCTTACTGAATTCTCTACCTTGCATCCACCTTAAATGTCACTGAAAACTGTCAAGCAATCACTTGGATTAGCATAAATAAATGTGGATTGTTGAGTGTGTGTTATTATATTTAGGGAGCCATTCTATGAACAAGAACCTTGCGTAAAGGGAGCCAGAGTAAGTTCAGCTAGTGTAAAGTTACACTAGATCCAGTCTAAGTCCCCAGCCCTACCCCCGCTCTGGTCCTGCTCCCAGATCACCCCTTTTGGGGGACTCACACCAGCCTCAGCTCAGCTAGCTGAGCCCCAGCTGAGCAAGTTCCACGGCTGCATCTTTGGCTGAGACGGAGATCTGTTGCATTTTGGCAGATCTTGCCTCCGTGTTCACCCAAGCTGTCCAATTCCCCACAACTGTGCTTTGCTGGAAAAAGAGTAATTGCCTTGCTCATTTATAATAATACACATGATGGAAAGGCCTTCACCTGGTGCCAGGAGTTTCCCAGTCCTCCTGTTCCTTCTCTTTCTCCTCTTTGGTTTCTACGACATGTGGATGTTTCTGCACGATTCTCATTCCACCAGCTTTGACTGCAACAAAAATAAAGGGGCCTGTCAGATACGCTGCATGATGGCAGGCAAACACATTAAAGCCACATGAAACATTAGAAATTAGTACTGCATCATCAGAAGTCGCCCATGAGCATTTCTGATGGTCCAAATGGACCGGATATTGTGATGACCACTATACACACGCTGTTTTTCGTTCTACATAATTGTGAGAATGAAACACAGAAGTGATACATTATTTTCATTGTACTGCCTGAGAGGAATAGAAAATAAAAACAGCAGTGATTTTCATTTCCTATAACTCATATTCCAACAGCAGGAGCTTCGAGCTAACTGCTCCTTATAGGTAACTTCAATCTCCCTCAACCTTTTAGTTGCACGGCTGAGTCCAGTACCAAGCCTGCTATAAAGACCACCAAAACAAAAGGCTTTCCTTTACAGCCATGCTATTATCTTACTTCATTTCTGCAGTTTCCGAAAACTGAATCTAGACTTTTAAGCCATACTCAGCTTCACTCCTACTGAGTCAAACTGCTACAATGCATTTAACAGATGAGTACGGTGGCACAAACCAGTTTAGGGAAAATCAAATTCTTAAAGCTGTTTTCACAGGGACAGTGCATCCAAAACAAATCAAGACACTTGAAAACCCTTGTTGGAAACATAGCCTGTGAACTGTATTTTGGCTGCCGATAATGTTGTCTGGATTTGGGATGAAAAACTCCCAATCTTTTTAACTCCAGTGATTAATTTCCCAGGGATTGTGGGGGGACAATCCAATCACTTGCAGTTGGTGGCAGCGTGGGATGTGGGATAAATTAAAGGTAAAGGGACCCCTGGACAGTTAAGTCCAGTGACGGATGACTCTGGGGTTGCAGTCCTCATCTCGCTTTACTGGCTGAGGGAGCCGGCGTACAACATCTGGGTCATGTGGCCAGCATGACTAAGCCACTTCTGGTGAACCAGAGCAGCGCACGGAAATGCCGTTTACCTTCCCGCCGGAGCGGTACCTATTTATCTACTTGCACTTTGACGTGCTTTCGAAATGCTAGGTTGGCAGGAGCTGGGACAGAGCAACGGGAGCTCACCCCGTCGCAGGGATTCGAACCGCCAACCTTCTGATCGGCAAGCCCTAGGCTCTGTGGTTTAACAGAGTAGTCAACATTAAACTACAGTGCATTTACATAGCTGAAAAGCACTAGTGTGAATTACTACATTACACTGGACATTTTCCTGTTGGAAATCAGTGAGATATCCCTCAATCCATTGATCATTCTGAATAACAATAGCATTTCCCCCAAAGATCCAGATTCCCTTCAACAACAGTTCCCAGAACTACAGTATTTTTTTAAAGGGTGTGTTAAGACTTCGAAATCTTCCATCTTATTTTTGAAAGTGCTTAGCTGGAGCCCAATATTTTGTTTACTAGGCCTGTAAAAACATCTCCATCTTTCGGACTGTACTGATGCACATGAACTATCTTTAGGCTGATTGCCTACACCTTACATGTTTTTCTAAAGCAGAGGGACTTGTGCTTGTTCGTCTATAGGGACTTGTGATTGTAATAAGTGCCTATTAACACAACACATTAATGGGCCCCTCTTCCTCTCTAGGGTTGATTGGTAATTTCTGTCCAGGCTACTTCTCTTGTTGTTTTCCTCTCTGCACATGAACACCGCAATCCATTGCACAATTATGAGCACTCAAATCTCACTGAAACCCATGGAGCTTGAGTCCACATAACAATGTGCTAGATTGAGCCTAAAAACACTGTGCAGGATTGCCAGAAGCAGGGGAAAGCCAAGAAGCCACTCTGGGGCAGTTTTGGAGAAAGTGAAGAAGTGGGAGCACACACACACCGGCCCTTAGAAAACAGGATGCTCACAGCAGATTAACTAGGGGCCATCCATTTTCAGAAACAATTTCGGAACAATTAACTGTGCAAAGACCTGCAGGGAGGGGCAAATAGGAGGGGGCAAAGTAGTGCCACACATTGATTTTTCAACATTTCCCTCCAGTGTAATTTAGCCAGTGTTCCTGAAAAAGAAACACAGCGGGGGCAAGGGGAAGGAAAGTAGGCCGGATCCTAAGCTTGTTCAACACAGTCATATGACCTGGCAACCCAGCGTAAGTTAAGATAGCAAGAAGGGTGGTGTAACTCAAACACTACTTTAAAGGCTTGTTTTTCCTAGGCTAAGGCCAGCTCAACCACCAGTAGCCTCGCAGCTGAATGGAGTCTGGTTCTAGTATAGCTTTGTGTCGGCTTAATTTGCACCGGCTTGCTTTATGCCTGTTTCTTGTGGATACAATTGATCTCTCAATGTACGGTTCAGCTCCTCAACACCACCAACACTTATCAGCTGTTTACCTAAGCAACAGCTGGTCCTCTCTCAAACTACAGAGCTCAAGTCAAACATGCCCCTTCTACAGCTCGCAATAATTTTTACTTTTCCTTCTTCATTGCCTTCAGTTTACACAGTTCTTTATATATAGTAGAAAGGGGGGGGATACTTAGAAAACAATTAGAAAAATAAAAGTATTCTTCACTTCCAGGAAATTAAAAAGGACTATAAGGAGAAATGTCCTGGATCATTGGTTCCAATTGGGGGTCTCTGGACCCCAGGAGATCTGTGGCACCATTCACGTAACAAAAACTACCATAGGGATAGGGAAAATTTCAAATGTAGGGAGTCCAAGGCTTGGTTTTTGACAAACAGGGGGTCTGCAGTACTTAACTAACTGGGAACCACTGTTCTAGATCTCTCGCCTTCCTCTTATAATAATGAAATTTCTTTAAACTATTTCCCTTACTTTCAGCATAGGACTTTCAAGATTAAGGCATCATGAAACAGTGGGGTCATACAGGTCAAGAACAGACTGGGAAGGTTAAAGGTTGAAGTAAGAGAAGTACTGTCTGCAAGTGAGCAATATAATCCAGGAAGATGAAAGGGAAGTTAAATGAAGAGACACTAAAAAATGCAGTTCTTGTTTTTCCTTTGGTGATTTCTGAAATCCACAGGGTTTACAAGCACAGCAGCTTCAAGAGAGTTCCATGTTCAGAATACTGTATTGCACAATGTTTGGGAAGTTGCTTAGACTTTGCTCTGAACAACAAATGTTGAAGTTAGACAAATGAATAAATCAGCATGTGGACACAAAGCCATTACATTTCTGTTGCTCAGGGTGGAGGGGAATGTTTTCAATCTTTTTCTACTGAAATTTTTGCTTCAGGAGTTTTTATTTTATTTTTGAAAATCCAACAATAATTTATGAAAAGCACGGCAGTAATTAAATCAGTAGCAAGAATTTTCTGCGCTTTCATGGAAAGATTAACACAAAATAAGAAACTTGCTTACTTTTTTGACATTTTGTTTTAACCTCTACTTTTAGGACATGGCAAATTCTTTGGACAGTCACTTTGGGGATTTTTTTTAAGTTTTATTATTATTTTTATACTGTTTTATTTAACAGTAGCTTCAAATATTGCTATTGCCCAGAATGTAACTAAAGTGTGTCTAGGACTGCAGCCAACCTGAGAATAAGCACTATTAAACTCATTGAAAAAAGCTTATACAATCTGGCTGCAATAGTACACAGTAACTCTCTGTACTGTATTATGGCATCCACACACACTTTGCAATGTTCCTCTGTGCTATGGTGTCTATAAACTAGACTCCTATGAGGATCCACCCGGTGACCTCCAAGTGGCTTTTCACAAGACACTTGCGGGATCTGTTTTCTTGCATACGTTGGCATGGCGTCCTCAAGTGGAAAGCGGGGAATGGACGAAGTCCTACTTTGCAGAAGTTTCAACACGCACAGGCCATACAAAACTTTTGTTGCTTTAAGAGAGGCGGAAGGAAGCACGTATTAACAGTGCAGCACCTTCTGTGCACCTCGATCCTCAGCATGTTGACTAGACAGCAACGTTGCAATCCTGCTTACCCGGAAGAAAGCCCCGCAGCTTCAACGGGGCTCACTCTTTGGTAAGCACACTTTGGGCTGCAGCCGCCCCCGTCACCTCAATGAAAATGGGCTTGCTTCTTGCGCTCAGAAAAACAACAAGAATCCCAACTCTGCTCCATGGGGCTTGCTCCCAAGTAAACGTGCACAGGATTTGCAGCTTTAAAAAGAATCGGGCACCCGCCTCCTTCCCTGATGCGCACACAAAACATGTCCACACACCCACACCCCGGCCCACTCTCCATTTAGGACGACATGCAAATATTGTGTGTGTGTGTGTGTGGGGGGTGATTTTTAATTTTAAAAAACTTACCAGCTTCCCCCTCCTCCCCTAATCACCCCTCCCAACAACAAACTCCCGTTTGGCCAAGCCAAGATCTGGAGAGGTGGAAAGAGAGAAGGAAAGAGAGAGAGATCGGGGGAAGGTCAGCAGTACCAGCAGGAGGGTGTCCAGCCCGGGTCTCTGTTTTGACTTTAGGCGGCGAAGACATGCTCGCTCGGAAGCTGCTGCTGCTGCTGCTTGCTGCAAATCAAGAGTCAGCCCCAAAAGCTCAAGCGCAAAGCGGCTCCTCCGGCAGCGTCCTCAGTTGCCAACGTGGCCTCTGGCTGCGCACGGATCTGTCGTCAGAGCGCGCGGCGAAGCGGGAGGAGGAGAGAGAAAGGGACGCGCGGAAAGAGGAGGACGGCTGCTCCTTCCTCTTCCTGCGAGCAAGGAAGGCGAGAGAGGCGCGTGCGGGCAGCTGCCTCCTCCATTCTCTCTCCACCCCCCTTTTTTTGGCTAGGGGATCTATTGCTTTGTATTTGTTTATTCAGCTCACGCAATGTATACATTGCAAAAAAGAAGAAGAGCGGTTTGCAAAAAGGGGGAAATCTAGGGTGGAATTGCAAGATAGAATTGTAGGGTTGTTGGAAAGGGACCCCCGCCCCGAGGACATCTAGCCGAACCCCCTGCAATGCAAAAAGTTAAAATGCTAAACCAGGTTAGAAATTATGCGTCCCATCTGTCTCCAGAGCCTATGGAGGAGTTGCACCTTCAGGGGCTTAAGTTGGAAAGTTGCAGCCCCCCCCCCCCCGTGGCTGTAGAGAAATCCAATATGGGAGATGTTAAGTTGTGGGCGAACATATCAGACGACACAGCGATTCTTCCAAAGCAGCTCTTTATTTGTAAGCTGGAACAGAACTGAACTGAGGAGCTCAGTCAGCCTGCTTATATAGAGCTCCACTAGAATGCAACAGTAACCATTTTCTGTAACTAGCCAATCACTGAACGTCACTTTCGATCCTTCATTTGCATACAAACTATCCAATCACTGAACGTCACTTTCGATCCTTCATTTGCATAACTACAGTATCCCCCTGCTGGCCCAGGGTGAGAACTTCAGTACATAACAGGAGAGACATGCTTTGTTGCAGCTGGGGCAGATGAAGGCGTTTAGTTGTGCCCATGCAGGTGTGCCATTTCATCCAGCGTTCATTCCATCTCTGGTCACTGCTGTGGATACACAACCTGACTGATGGTTTCCATGTGCTGTACAGTGGTACCTCGGGTTAAGTACTTAATTTGTTCCGGAGGTCCATTCTTAACCTAAAACTGTTCTTAATGTGAAGCACCACTTTAGCTAATGGGGCCTCCTGCTGCCGCTGCCCCGCCGCCACACGATTTCTGTTCTCATCCTGAAGCAAAGTTCTTAAAAGTTCTTAATAAGTACTATTTCTGGGTTAGCGGAGTCTGTAACCTGAAGAGAATGTAACCTGAGGTACCACTGTAGTTGTCTAGAAAGGGATTCCCCTAAAGTGGAGTTAATGTAGGCAACCTTCGTGTCTTGTTTGCAGACACCTTTGTAATGCACAGTTGGTCTGCCTGGTGCCTGAAGCCAGCTCCCTGTAAAGCACATCTTTAGGGATCCTGCACCTTCTGTTCTGTGGGCATGACCAATCCAGCATAGAGGTCCTCTGTCCTGCCATGTAATGCCCAAAATCTTCCTGATGCAGCGCATGTGGAAGGCGTTGAGGCGTCGCTCCTGGCAAGTGTAAGTTGCTCACAACTCATTACTATTGATTAAAGGTAAAGGGACCCCTGACCATTAGGTCCAGTCGTGACCGACTCTGGGGTTGCAGCGCTCATCTCGTTTTATTGGCCAAAGGAGCCGGTGTACAGCTTCCGGGTCATGTGGGCAGCATGACAAAGCCACTTCTGGCGAACCAGAGCAGTGCATGGAAACACCGTTGACCTTCCCACTGGAGCGGTACCTATTTATCTACTTGCACTTTGACGTGCTTTTGAACTGCTAGATTGGCAGGAGCAGGGACCAAGCAATGGGAGCTCACCCTGTCGCAGGGATTCGATCCGCCAACCTTCTGATCGGCAAGCCCTAGGGTCTGTGGTTTAACCCACAGCGCCACCTGCGTCCCATTACTATTGATACAGTTGTCCTAAAAACAGAAATCAACAGTATGGTAGAGTTGGAAGGGGCCTCAAGAGCCATCTAGTCCCTGCAATGCAGGAATCTCAGCTAAAGCATCCATGGCAGATGCCCACCCAACCTCTGCTAAAAAACCTCCAAGGAAGGATGGTCCACAACCTCCCAGGGGAGAGTGTTCCACTGTTGAACAGCTCTTACTGCCAGAAAGTTTTTCCGTATGTTTAGTCGGAATCTCCTTTCTTGTAACTTGAATCCATTGTTTCCTTCAGGAGCAGGAGAAAACAAGCTTACTCCATTTTTGATGTGACAGCCGTTTAGATATTTGAAGGTGGCTGTCATATTTCCTCACAGTCTGCTCTTCTCTAGGCTAAACATACACAGCAGCTTTCAGTCGGTGCTTAAAAGAGTACAATGGTACCTCAGGTTAAGTACTTAATTCGTTCTGGAGGTCCGTACTTAACCTGAAACTGTTCTTAACCTGAAGCTAATGGGGCCTCCTGCTGCTGCCGCATCGCCGGAGCACGATGTCTGTTCTTATCCTGAAGCAAAGTTCTTAACCTGAAGCACAGTTTCTGGGTTAGCGGAGTCTGTAACCTGAAGCGTATGTAACCTGAAGCGTATGTAACCTGAGGTACCACTGTATTGGGAAGGTGCCTGCTCAATAGGCAGGGCAGTAAAATGTTTAGGAAATGAACAGCATGCTCTTTAAAAAGCAGGGCTGGGAAGGCTGTGGCAGACAAACCTTTTGGCCAACGTGGCTTAGCAGCTACTGTTGGCTATCTAGAGCCTCCATGTACAGGGGCACTGTACCAGCATACTTCTGGTTCACACAGAATTAACAGCAATAATAAAGAACACAATTGAATTCACTCCAGAACTTTTTTTATTTTAACAATGTCCCAAGGTACAAATAAAGGGTTAGCATCTAAAGAACTTACCACCTTGCTGTTGATTGCAGCAGGGCTGTCTATCATCCAACTTAGGAAAGTTTTGATAACTATACAATTGTGGCACAAAATGTATGGAACATTGCAATTTAAGGGGGAGGGAATACATTTAGTTTAAAATTCATTCAAGGAAAGGCAGAACCTTTGGATTTTTGTGCAGTGTGGTGGGATTTTAAACAATATGCTAATAACAGTAATTTGTGACTTGATTCCAGAAGTAAATAAGAATGTTTGGCTATCGTGAGAATATAAGATGATGTCGTCCTGTTTGTGGATAGGCTATATTCCACTGTCTTTATACTTTAACTTTGCTTTTAGCATTTGTACTCCTGCGGATTACGGCATAACACCAGTTTATTAATACCATAGCAGACCTACACGAAAAATAATAACATTTTTAGAAAAGTAGTGAAAATGTAAAATGACATATTATTCTTGATACTGTAAAACACACACCCCTTTCATACCCATTGTTTATACAAGTTAGGTTGGTTGAATTTGTATTTTGCTATACTGAAAACTAACTGTTGGAAAGGACCTTTATAAATAAGTGTTTTAAAAACAAAATAAGTACATTTTGCAGTTACCTTTGCACCCCCAATTTTTATCTTGCAAAGCCTTTGCTTTGATTTCTAAACGCAAATAGACATTGGCATTATTTCTTCATTTGTAGTATTTCCAGCACCTAATTTGAAGGAGGATTTCATGCCTTTCATAACTGCAGAGCCAAGAGTTATTTAGCAAGGTCTCCTAGCACTGAACCATTGCAAAAGGTGCTAAAAAGGCTGGTGGTGAGGTTTTGCTAGGTGTTTTTTGTTTTTGCAGATAGTAAACTCCTGTCACCAAGGAGCCATAGTTGCTAACTGCCTTGAGTTTGCTACCAGAAACTCGGTCTGTTTTTTTCGATAGCAGTAATTGGGCTAAAGATACAACCAACAAATATGTCACAGTAACCTGGACTCTGACAACGATTGCACAAGTTTAGAAAAGCAAATGGTATGACAGCACCTAAGCACATGCTGCTGTAAAGTTAGTCAGTTAAAGGAGTTACCGTATTTTTTGCCCCATAGGACGCACCGCCCTATAGGACGCACCTAGCTTCCCCCAACCCCAGCCCCCAGAACAGCCTGCTATCCGCAAGCCTAGGGAGCCGTGCCGGTCTCCCCAGGCTTGCGGAGAGCTGCGCGACGCCCGAGTGCGCTGAAGAGGCTTCGGAATGCAGGCAGCTCTGCGCAACCTTTGGGAGCCTGGCACGGCTTCCCGCCGGGCTCCCGAGGGTTGCGCAGAGCTGTGCGGAGCCTGGGAGCGCAGGCAGCTCTGCGCAACCCTCCGGAGCCCGGCGCGGCTTGGCGCCGGGCTCCCGAGGGTTGCGCAGAGCTTCCTGAAGCCTGGAGAGCAAGAGGGGTCGGTGCGCACCGACCCCTCTCGCTCTCCAGGCTTCAGTGAAAGCCTGTATTTGCCCTATAGGACGCACACACATTTCCCCTTCATTTTTGGAGGGGAAAAAGTGTGTCCTATAGGGCGAAAAATACGGTACATGACTTGTAGTCTTGATTGAATGCGCAAATGAAAACTAGGGAGGAGTATCAGGTGGAAAAGGTTTCCACTTTTTAAAATGGTTATTGAAATGCTTAATATTATTCCATAATATTGAAATGCTGACTACAGAAAGCCCTAAACCAGTGGTTCTCCAAAGGGTTGGCAGGAGAGGATGGCAAATATGGCAGGAAGATTCAAGGACAAACAAATAAACATTTAAGCATTTCGCTGTAGTATAGTATAGTATCAAAATATTTTATCTTATTCGCAGAATATGGATAGTTATGGAAACAGGGATTTTCGGCTCTTGCAAATAGGAAAGCTCAAAAGAGAAAGGCTTCTTTGTGTTGGTGAGAGTTTGTCTATCACAAATGAGACCTAATATAAAAGAGATTATGTGGCAAAAGCAAGCTCCCACCTCTCACTGAATTTATATACATACTTAAGGTACATGTGTAAGAGGCTCGTTTATAATTATATTTTGGGAATGATTATTATGAAGCGGCATGTCCCATGATCATATTATAAAGTAGTTGTGTTCTATGTTACACGTCCAGCAATGCCAGTTTTTCTTTTTGTTGTCCAATGTATTCCTTATCGATTTAAAAATTTGGTGTGGCCCTGAGGTAAAATGTTTGAGAACCACTGCCCTAAACAAACGTTCTCTTGCTAAGGTTGCTTTTGTTATCTGCTGTAGTGCTGTGTTTGTCTGTTAGTGGCTGTCTTGTTGGTGAATGAAATAATTTTTGGGAAGCCCCCCCCTAAAAAAAGCTCAACATCTTTGAGACCAGCCCCCCTAAAGAAAGCTCAACAATTTTGACCGGCCCCCCTAAAAATAAATCAACAACTCTGAACTCCCCCCGCAAAAAAAGGGGTAGATCACTGCCAGTTTCCCTCCCCCAGGAGTAGATGGCAATCTCTTGGGATGTCCCTGTGATAAAGCGTGTTCACCTTCATGGAGAGCACATGTTGTGGTGGGGTCTAACAGGACACCCCCTCTTGGTTACTGGGCAGGACCGTTTGGATGGCCATGACTGATTGGGCCAATCTGGGTTGTTGGGGAGATTTTGATGTTTCCATTTAGAGGCTTGGCCCAAAGGTTGTATATTCATGGCACACAGCTTTTTTCAATCTTTTTTGCTGCATGCATCGGATCACCTGCCCACCCTCCTTAATTTAGGGCTGTTGCGTTTGATATTGCTATGCCTGTCATGGGGTCGCTTGCTTTGGGGACAGGGGCCTGGTAGGAATTTTGTCCATTTGGCAGATTGGCTGGTGCCATTTGGTTTTTGCCTACTGTGCCTGCCCCTCCAATGCTGCTGCTGCAAGGGAATTCCGTTAAAGGAATCCAGGGGTTTTGCCATGCTTTTGTCCGTATCCCAAGCAAGGGGCTAGGGCCGTGCAAGCCCCTGGGAGCATGCAGGGAGGGGTGATGGTATGGTGCCCAGCCCCATTCTCTCCCCAATATTGTTTTCCCTTACTGGCTTTTACTGGAATCCGGAAGTCAGTTCTGTCCCGGGACGGGGACAGATAGTCGTAACCAATGCCTAAGCAACCACTCACATGTATTTTAATAAAGTTGTGGCCAAAATTATGCCAAAAACCTTAAACCAAAATTTTATCTGAATTGTGATTTATTTAGGGGGTGGCTTGGGGACCTCGATAAGGGACGCGGGTGGCGCTGTGGGTTAAATCACAGAGCCTAGGGCTTGCTGATCAGAAGGTTGGCGGTTCGAATCCCCGCGACAGGGTGAGCTCCCGTTGCTCGGTCCCTGCTCCTGCCAACCTAGCAGTTCGAAAGTACATCAAAGTGCAAGTAGATAAATAGGTACCACTCTGGAAGGTAAACGGTGTTTCCGTGCGCTGCTCTGGTTCGCCAGAAGCAGTTTAGTCATGCTGGCCACAAGACCCAGAAGCTGTACGCCGGCTCCCTCGGCCAATAAAGCGAGATGAGCGCCGCAACCCCAGAGTCGGCCACGACTGGACCTAATGGTCAGGGGTCCCTTTACCCTTTACTGGGGACCTCAACACACAAAGAAACGTTTCACAAGTCAGCCAGGCAAGCAAGAATTTAGGTCTGGCCAAGAGAGGAAGCTTGGGATGAGTGTAATTCCAGAGGCCAAATGCAGCTGTCCACGCCTAAGATTTTGCACCTCTGTTACTGACAGATACTTCACTAAGTAGTTTTGGTTGCTTACAGAGTATGGTATTTCTGATCTCTTTTCTTTCTGTGATCTTTGGATGAAGAGCGTCACACGAATGCAGTTAAACAAACAAACAAACTGTACGCTGTAGGTCACTGGCCATACAGCTTGTCTACCTAGGGCTCAGGCTGGAGCTATATCATAAATATCTGTGTAGCTCTGGGGAGGAAAGCATCTTGGGAAGGGCTGAATTAGAGCAGCCAGATTATTGGGCTGAAAAGTGTTAAACAATCCTTTCTCTGAAGGGCCCTGGGTGAGGGGTTCACTCTTCTGCGTGTTAAATAAGGGTAAAGATACAATTATAGGGGTTGCTATATGCCCGGAATGCCATATCCACATTCATCAGCATCGTCCAAATGTCTGGGGAAATCTGGATGTATGGCAGGCAATTTTGCTGATGTT
This sequence comes from Podarcis filfolensis, assembly GCF_964270895.1. NCBI lineage: Eukaryota > Metazoa > Chordata > Lepidosauria > Squamata > Lacertidae > Podarcis > Podarcis filfolensis. Next base: position 11,180,231 of record NC_139603.1, read on the forward strand.
AAAATAGCTCGAAAACGGCATTTTTTGAACTTTGGGCAAAACAAAAGAAAGCTCAACAACTTTTCCGTCTTGATTTTCACTGTTTGAAATATTGTATTTACTTTCTCTGTCCCCTCTTCTTCTTAATTTTCTTCCTTTACTTATTCTTGCTTTTTCCTTTCTAGATTATTTTGGCTTTTATTGTATGTTGAAAACGTTTAATAAAGATTGATTATTAAAAAAAACACCCTCAGTTCTCTGCTCATCCCCACCCAACTAATTTTCAACATGAGAAAATGAGGGGAAGATCAGGAATTGCAGAATTAGAAAAATAGAAAAAATATGGCTGATTTATAACTGTGTGAGTGTGATACAGCACATTGCCTCAAAAACTGCATCTGAAGGCCCAACAAAAGGAACTGGTGCTATATTGAGCTTTCCATATTCCCAGTCCCTGTCGGAGGCTTTGATTCCCTGTTTATCTATCTTAGATGTAGTCTGCTGGGTACTTGCTGTTGCATGAGCTTTACCTTCAGGTCTTTGGTAGATGATTTAAGATTTCTGTTAACTTTGTTCCATACTTTATCAATCACAAGGTTCAGGGCTTTTGCTCCGTGCATTTTTCTCCCAAAGAATATGAACTGGTAGTAGGCTATAAATAATGCATTGTGAAGGCCTTGCATTCTGTCTCCGCTAAGTCTGTGTGTAATATAACCTCATCTTTTTCATGTAGGGAGCTTGGTGAAGTATATAGATGGCTAGGCAGCAGCAGGCAGTATTAAAATGGGCTGCGTTTATTTTAAGAGAGAAATTATTTATTTAGGGAGATAGAAATGTATTTTTCGACTCGTTTTTAAGTACCAGATAATCTCTAATTATGACTGCTGTATTCTTAATCACCAGAAGTCTAGTTTCTTCAGAATTGATAACCACTTCTTTTCCTGGGCACTCCCTACTTAGACAATAAAGACAATTAATGCTTTTGGATTGGCAATTCATCATAGTTAAACACCTTGTGGGAGGCACATTCTTCTTCCAAATTAATGCACTCCCACCCATTACTTTATAATTGGAATGCTTTCCAATTTTACTGGGGATGAAAGGAAAAAAATGAAAATATGTGAGGAGTAAATCATGGGTTAAAGGTAAAAAGACCAGGAAAGTTGATACCAACCAACAGAAATAAGCTATCAAATGATTATGGGATATTATTTAATACTCAGGTAGAAGAATATAAAACCTTTATCAAGAAATGATAGAGAGACAATAAAGAAAAGTGCTTTTAGATGGATGTACAGTGGTGCTTGTGGACCTGCAAAATGAATAAAATTGGTGAAAAGGAGATTGAATGTACTAAATTTGTACAAAACCAAAAAGAGTCCCTGTGACAAGAACGTGTCTTCCAAGGAGATGGAATATTTGTAAATATTTGTAAATAACGAAGAGATTTCACAGACATGCACACATGTTGGAAGCATGGGAAGGCAATTAAATATTGGCGGATGGTAGTGAATATTAAATTTTTCAGTTTCATATTATATTAGACTTTGAAATGTTTATTACATTTTGTCAAATATCATGTTTCTTATTTTTATATCTTGCAGTGGTTAAAAGTGTGTTTTCTAAAACGGAAGAAAAGCAGTTGAAGACCGATAAAGCTAATAAGAAACATTTGTGAATTTGATGGCATTTCTGAGGAACTCACAATAAAGTGGCCCTGAGTAGAAGGAATCTAGTGATTTGATATGGAAAACAAAGTAAGAAAGGGGCAGAGGGCAAACTTGACATTGTGAATCACGTAAAGGTTGAGATGGAATAATGGCTTTTTAAAAATCATTTTTATTTGATTTTACAGATAGAAATTTATAACAATACCAAATACATATCCATGTATAGAGAATTCTCTGAATCTCAAGACTTCCCCTCCATGGGTCCTATTGTCAACATTTTCAACTGCATATTATTCCATACTCTATATTTTATATCCATCCACGTTATCCATAATCTTTGATACATTGCAAGTGACATTGAAATCCTGCTAATGTTTTCATCTGCTTACAGCGGTCAAAATAATGGCATTTTGTACCCAATAGTCGGAAAGTTATATGGAAGAAATATAATTCCACGTGTTTAAGTATTATTCTGAGTAGACCCACTGAAATCAATGGAGTTGTCAATGCAAACTTCCAACTCCCATTCATTTCAGTGGGTCTGCCCTGAGCATGATTTAGTCAGGTAGAATTTTATATATACTATACAGCAGGTGTATATTGTGTTGTTGTTTAGTTCTTTAGTCGTGTCCGACTCTTCGTGACCCCATGGACCAGAGCACGCCAGGCACTCCTGTCTTCCACTGCCTCCCGCAGTTTGGTCAAACTCATGCTGGTAGCTTCGAGAACACTATCCAATCATCTCGTCCTTTGTTGTCCCCTTCTCCTTGTGCCCTCCATCTTTCCCAACATCAGGGTCTTTTCTAGGGAGTCTTCTCTTCTCATGAGGTGGCCAAAGTACTGGAGCCTCAGCTTCAGGATCTGTCCTTGCAGTGAGCACTCAGGGCTGATTTCCTTCAGAATGGATCGGTTTGATCTTCTTGCAGTCCATGGGACTCTCAAGAGTCTCCTCCAGCACCAGAATTCAATTCTTCGGCGATCATTTTATACAAAAGCCACTAAAATCTTTATTGTGGTTGCTAGCAACGTGGTCCTATGCATGTTTATTCAGAACTGAATCTAATTGTATTTGTTGGGTCCTGCCATACTACAAATAATCAGAATCCTACCATTTATCAATTTCTGCGGTTTAGGGGGAGCACCCCCTCAAATCTATAACCAGTGCTTTTTCTGGGAGTACTCAAGAGTACCGGCACCTTTTTTCCCCCTAGAAAAAAAGCACTGTCTATAACAATATATTTTTCTGGCTTGCGGCAAAGCTAGGGCTAATCTAAAAGTGGATTAGTGCATTAGTCTGCAATGCCATCTCCAATTCCCTGTGGTAAGGGGAACTTCCTTTTGAGTAGACATGTATAAGAATGTGGCACTGCCTGTATTGTTTTTGGCTGAACGTAACAGGATTTTATGTTTCTGCGGCTATGTACTGTAAACCTTGAGGAAGGGGTGGCCCATACGCTTTCAAATAGCCAACTACTTTTCAAGTCAATCATCTCCTCCGTGTCCCACTTCTCCCAGCGGAGGCTGTTAGGATTCCTTATGTGGGTGGCTAAGGTGTAAGGAAAGTTGTTTTTCTTGGACATATTGCAGCTTCCTGTAGCGAGACATGAAATATTCTGACAGCACTGGGCTGGGCCAAGAGTCTAAAATGGGATAACATATGCTAGCTGACTAAAGAGACCTATAAAAAAATAATAAAAGCTTTTGTTTTGTTGCTGGTTTCGACAAGGAAAGCTGCCAAGCGTAGCATGTTGTAGAACCCCTGGGGTGCTTTCCCATGTTAGCAGCTTCTATCGTATGCATATGGTGATAAGCACCAGTCTGCCCTTTTCAAGGTTTTTTCTCCTACGTACTGAGGCCATCTGAGATTAATACCGATAGATACATTCAATATTGGTGTACTGGAATCCACGAGGGTTTGGCCTGCTTTCCTACACATGTAGGGTTTACATGGCACAAAGATTAAAGTGATCTCCTGCTGCAAAGATTCCCACCCCCTCAATAATAATAAAAAAGGAAAAGCTGCTGGCAATCTTATTATACCTGTTGTTGATAATCCATATACAGTGGTACCTCAGGTTACATATGCTTGAGGTTACATACGCTTCAGGTTACACACTCCACTAACCCAGAAATAGTGCTTCAGGTTAGGAACTTTGCTTCAGGATAAGAACAGAAATCGGGCTCCAGCGGCGCGGCAGCAGCAGGAGGCCCCATTAGCTAAAGTGGTACTTCAGGTTAAGAACAGTTTCATGTTAAGAACAGACCTCCAGAATGAATTAAGTTCTTAACCCGAGGTACCACTGTATGCAGACAGATATGATAGCTATCTTTCCATATCATGAGACCCAACATAAGATCTTTGTTTGGACAAGCATACATGTATTGCTAGGGAGCAAGTGGCGCTGTGGTCTAAACCAGTGTTCCCCAACCCCCAGGCCGCGGACGGGGCCAGTCTGTGGATCAATCGGCACTGGGCCGCCCGAGGAACTTCAAATCATTTCACTGTGGCGGGCGGCCGAGGCGCAGAGCATTGCGCCCTCTCAAGCCCGCCCATTGTGTGACAATAGCGAATGAAAATTCGCTATTGTTACACTGATGCTCCTCCTGGCCAATCAGAGAGCGGGTCCTCCCGCTTCCTGATTGGCCGAAAGGCAAACCTCACGCCATTGGCCGAGGAGGAGGCGCCACGGGAGGACTGAGGACTCGAGGTCGCAGATGCGGGGACTGAAGAGAAGCTGCCGTGAGGTAAGTGCACGGAGGGGGGGACTCAGCACTATCAAACGGAAAGAGGAGCAGCAATGGTTTTATTCGAAGGCCCTCTCATTCACCCAGGCCTATTGCACTTATTTAGGTCAACAACTCCTGGGTCGAATGTGTTTGTGCGGGTTCAGGCATAAGTGCATGGGGTGGGGTGGGGGTTCTCTGCTATTGAGGAGACTCAGCACTATGGCGCGATGATCTCTGTATTGAAAGGGGGAATGCTGGGGCATCTCTGTATTGAAAGGGGCATGCTGGCATCTCTGTATTGAAAGGGGAACGCTGGCATCTCTGCATTGAAAGGGGGCACAGTCATCTTTTGTGATTTATATATATACAGTGGTGCCTCGCAAGACGAAAAGAATCCGTTCCGCGAGTCTCTTCGTCTTGCGGTTTTTTCGTCTTGCGAAGCAAGCCCATTAGCGGCTTAGCGGATTAGCGCTATTAGCGGCTTAGCGGGCTTAGCGGATCAGCTGATAAGCGGCTTAGCGGATCAGCTGATAAGCGGCTTAGCGGATCAGCTGTTAAGCGCCTTAGCGGATCAGCTGTTAAGCGGCTTAGCGGCTTAGCGGATCAGCTGATAAGCGGCTTAGCAGCTTGGGAAAAAGGGGGGGGGGAGGGAAAAAAACCGCAGGAACTCGCAAGACATTTTCGTCTTGCGAAGCAAGCCCATAGGAAATTCGTTTTGTGAAGCACCTCCAAAACGGAAAACCCTTTCGTCTAGCGGGTTTTCCGTCTTGCGAGGCATTCGTCTTGCGGGGCACCACTGTATTTCACTACGTTCGAGACAACAACTCTGCCGATGTTCTGGATTAAAGTCATGGCGGAATACCCTGAGATTGCCACCACAGCACTTAAATCCCTATTGCCATTTCCAACAACCTATCTGTGTGAAGCGGGGTTTTCTGCAGTGACAGCAACCAAAACAAAACAACGGAATAAACTGGACATAAGCAACACACTTCGGGTGTCATTGTCTCCTATTACCCCCAGATGGAACCGTCTCATTGCAAAGAAACAAACTCAGGGTTCTCATTGATTTGGCATTCTAGTGAGTTAAATAAAATAAATCACTTTATATTCATTTTTTGGTGTAGCTGTATTTTATTTTGAAGGCATGTTTAAATACAATTAAATTAAAATTATTAAATCAAAACAAGCGGGCCACGGAAAAATTATCAAACATTTACTGGTCCGCAGCGATAAAAAGGTTGGGGAGCACTGGTCTAAACCACTGAGCCTCTTGGGCTTGCCAATCGGAAGGTCGGCGGTTCAAATCCCTGGGACAGGGCGAGCTCCAATTGCTCTGTCCCAATTCCTGCCAACCTAGCAGTTCAAAAGCACACCAGTGCAAGTAGAGAAATAGGTACTGCTGCGACGGGAAGGTAAACAGCGTTTCCGTGTGCTCTGGTTTCCGTCACACTGTCCCGTTGCACCAGAAGCGGTTTAGTCATGCTGGCCACATGACCTGGAAAGCTGTGTGTGGACAAACACCGGCTCCCTCGACCTGAAAAGCGTGATGAGCGCCGCAACCCCATAGTCGCCTTTAACTGGACTTAACTCTCCAGGGGCCATTTACCTTTTACATGTATTGCTATTTATTTTATATTGCTGGAGCATAATTATTGCCTCCTCCTTTTAAATATATTACCTGCACTTGATCCCCAAGATAAAGTATATCATGTTTAGCTGAATATAGTTTTATATAACTCTCTATTCGCCATGAAATGTTAAGATTTGTATTATATGCCCTGGGGTCTCCAATCCAGTTCAGCCAATGGCAGATCCACACCTTATCATTTCTGTATGCTATTCTACTTACTGTATATGTGTGACTGGTAACTGGATTTATAAACTGACTCCATTTTGTTTCAGGTGTTGGGAAATCATAGAATTGTAGAGTTGGAAAGGATCCTGAGGGTCATCTAGTCCAACCCCCCTGCAATGTAGGAATCCTGTCCACAGCCATCCCTGGGTGGGCTCAAACCCCCAACCTTCTTGTTAACAGCCAGACACACTGACCCATTGTGCCACAGAAGGGCAAGCTCTCTGTGTAGTCCTATATCTGTGATAACATTCAGGTTATCTTTCCATATCGCAGTCATGAATATGCATGAATCTAAAATTGCTCTAATAAGTGAAATTTCTTAGAATAAAACCCTATAAAAATCTGCTTGATTTACTTTTGAAACGGGCTGAAGTGCAGGAACTCCTCTTGACCTGTGAATCAGGCTGAGTGTTGAAAAGCATAATATTCTGGAAAAAAATGATGTGAGAAACCATGGATACAGAACACCTTAGTGGTACTTGTAGGAGATCATTATGTGGCTGACTGCAAGCTAATTGCATTTGTTCAGTGACTGAGAAAATGGGATACAGATGGGAAGTGAGCGGTAGGAAACACCCTACTGTTGGAGAGCAAAATAAAGCAACTGCTACAGGGTATAGCACGTTGTTGTCAAGGAAAAAAAGGTTGAAATTGCCTACCCCACGCATGCGCTTTTTTCTGCTTAAATAGCTCTTTTAATTAATTTTTAGCAATGTGTGGTTGTCACAAAACAAGCGTAGTAATGGCTGAGGGCAGCTAATAACGTACACTTCTTCAGTGGGAGTATAGCTGAAGTGATTGACAGCATTTCCTGCGAAGCAGTGCGATAAATATCAGTCAGTGAAAGCTGCTTTGAATTCACAAATACAAATAATCATATGAAGATGATGGCAACTCCTTTTTAAATTTTTTATTTCCAGAAAAATACATGGAGCGCATAAACTGTCACAGAGCGAGCCAATCAGTGGTACAGCCTTTGCTTTGCTGATAGCCAATCTTGATGGGTCATGGCACTGCTTTTGTTTCTTAATGGCTTTTTTCCAGGCGACTCTCTGGTTAGGAGAAACCAGTTTAGCCTGCATTTGTACACTGCTAAATTCAATATCTGGCACCTTCTCTAAATCAAGGAAATATGAGTGCCTTGCCCCCACAAACTCTGGCACCCGAAACCTGTAACAATACTTGGCTGCAGTCTTCACACCAGTTACTGCCATTTAGTCCTAGACATCCTTTACACATCCTGCCAACCTAGCAGTTCGAAAGCATGTCAAAGTGCAAGTAGATAAATAGGTACTGCTCCGGCGGGAAGGTAAACGGTGTTTCCATGCGCTGCTCTTGTTCGCCAGAAGCGGCTTAGTCATGCTGGCCACATGACCTGGAAGCTGCACGCCGGCTCCCTCGGCCAATAAAGCAAGATGAGTGCCGCAACCCCAGAGTTGGTCACGACTGGACCTAATGGTCAGGGGTCCCTTTACCTTTATCCTCTAGAAAGCTAGAGGATTGGTGAAGGGAAAAAGAAAAGGTAAAGGACCCCTGGGCTATAAAGTCCAGTCAAAGGCGACTATGGGGTTGCAGTGCTCATCTCGCTTTCAGGCTGAGGGAGGCGGTGTTTCTCTACAGAGCTTTCCGGGTCATTTGGCCAGCATGACTAAACCCCTTCTGGCGGTACGGGACACCGTGATGGGAACCATAGCGCACAGAAACGCCGTTTACCTTCCTGCTGCAGTGGTAATTATTTATCTACTTGTACTGGCATGCTTTCAAACTTTACCTTTAGTGAATCAAACAGTGTGAAGACTGCTATCTTATGGATGCCATCTTATTGGCAACGTTTATAATGCCACCCAATATCCCATTAAGCTTGATATTTGCTTCAAAAGCAGTGTATTTTATGAACAAATAGCCGGATGGGGCTGGCGGGGAGGGGGGGCGCAAGCATCTGTGATGGCATGCACGCACAGTGCGCTGACATCATGTGGCCCTGGGTGTCCCGCGTGATTGGGGAAATTTCACAGAGAAAAGGTTTAACCTACTTCTTCCATTGTGTAACTATTATACGGACGGCCACGATCCAATTCAGGGGAGCCCACGGCTGCTTTTTAAAAGAAACATACAGAGATCCCGGATGCAGCCATTGAATTCTAACGTCTTGGCTAGGCTGGCCCCTAATTATTTCTTCTTTGCCAAGCTGACAGCCATTTCCCAGATAGAGATGCATTGTGTAGCTTTGTAAAGGTGTGGGGGGAATCATACCTACTCATGTATTGTAGCAAATAAAACCATAGGGGTTTCTGTTAGGAAAGGAGCTGAAAACCATTGTTGCAAACTTCTTGATGTTTCTGAAGGCTGCAGCTATCTCATTCAGAAGACAGTTATTCTAACCTCCTCCTTGGTACTTTGCTGCAATTTCTGTGACTGCCAACCTCACTCTTACTGCTATGACATACCTTAAAGTGCTCTGGCCTGATGCAATTTCACAGTCTAGCGAAGTCCCTGATGTCAGGGTCTCTACCCCACTTTTCCCATCTGCTCTGTTGTTTAGTGTACTGTAGATGGTATGCTTCTTATACCTCCGTTAATTCTCCAATGACATTCTCCAAATCACTGCCTTCCCATAATTTCTCTTCCCTCAATCTGGACTTTCTCATATTAAGGATACTCCAAAAAAGTGAAGGGTAAGTGAAAATCTGGATTGAAGGGGGAAAGTGACCAGATCACGGGGGTGGGCGGAGTTAGGCCAAATGTCTGCTGAAACAGTGTCGTTATACAGCACCAAAATGCCATTAGTGAATTAGCTGGGCAGATCTCTTGGCACAGACGTCTTCACCCTGGGCACTGCCATGGGGAATGCAAAATGCACTCTGGCCGCAGAATGCTGAGAAGGCCCCACCCTCCCCAACCTGAGCAGATGGACAGGTTCATGTTGGAGGAGATGGTCCTTCAGGTATCATCAGAACAAGCTACTTAGGGCTTTAAAGGTGATCACCTTTGAACTGACCTTGGAAGTCACGAAAGCGGATCCAGCAACGGAGTCAACATGCTCCATCAAACTGCTCTGGCCACAGCAACCCTGACTGCAGCATTTTACAGCCATTATAGTTTCCAAACACTTTTCATTTTTTTTAAAAAAATATTTTTATTAAATTTTCAACAAATTTTAACATCATCGCTGCTGGTAAAAAAAATAAAAAAAATAAATTCTCAATTACCCCCCCCCCCAAACTTCCCTTTCTGGTTTATAACATATTCACTTTTCCTGCTTGTTATTTTATATCCCTTATGTAGTAAAGTTAAAATTGTACATTGTTATATTCTTAATATTTTAACCTCATATTTATGTTTTCTGTTTATGTTCATAAAGGGGACCAGCTTGCACTCACCTTTTATTTAACCACTCCCCTGTTTTGCTTAATTACATGTTTTCTTGAAAGAAAAGGGAATGAGCCAAGGGGGAACTCAGGACCTTGTATGTCTGGTCCCTGGCCTTAAAGAAGATTTCCCCCACAGCTTGTGTTAATATTAAGTAGCATCTAAGTGACCCGGGCTGGTGATAGTGGCACATATTCACACAGCACATATTCACTCAGGAATCTAAAGCCAGTCCATCAATAGATGCACCACATAATATGTCTGCTGAACATGTACCTTGCAAAATGTCATGGCTGGGAAATTATGTCTTTAGGAAGAACTTCTAAATATGACCCTTCAGGTCTTCCACAAACTGGCAAGACTGTAAGAGACATGGCACACAAATGTGTCAAGAAACGTGTGATAGAGTGAACTGCAACCTTATCTCCAGTGCTCCCCCCCCACTTATTTTTGAAGGTGTTTGCCTCCGCAATCTATGTGTTAATGTTGCTATTTTAATTTTCCCATTCACAATGATTTTGGGATATCGTTGCCAATATCTTGTCACAGGTCACTTCCCATCTAGTCAACACCATTAAAGATGGCAGGATCTGCCAGCCTAAAAGAAGTTCGTGGGCTTCGTTCCAAGCCTGTTTAGTCCTCTGCGGAGGCTGCCAGACAAGAAGCCAGTGAATATATTAGTATATTCTTTGATGAGAAATTGGCAGTGAAAAATCCTGCAGCCTCTTCCTCTCTCAATCCCCTATCTGTGCGTTTTGTCTATTATGCCATTAAAATGGCATCTGGTCGCCATTCGTTTTAACAACAGGTGCGATCTTTTAACTGTTTGAGGCAAAGTTTCCAAAACTGCTTCAGTGGCAAGAAACGGCCCAGATTTTGTTGCAAGCAATTAGATGCCCTCTTTGACATTTTCAAATCTGGGCTATAATGTTTTCACACTACTTGGAAAGTGGGGGTAGGGGGCGGAGAAGAGGTTCATTGTTCTTGGTTGTGCTTATTTCCCACCTGGAGTCCTAATCCTCTGTTTGGAAAATTCGCATTTACTTGGTTGCTGAGGCAATGAATAGTGTCACAAACAAAGGATTAAGATGTCAAAAGAGGACTAAGCAGCAGGTGCAAAACTGAAATAAAGATTCCCTTTTCATCAGAATGCTTCTATAATTGAAAATGGATAGAACGTTTTAATGTACAGATGCAAGGTTGTTGCTTAAGATAAATGCTTTCCTCAAGGTTGGCTCGCAGGTTTGCACAACAGGCTATGCCCATGATAACTGCAAACATATGAGAGTATATGAGACTTTATAGATGTTGCCCAGCCATTGCAAGAGTTCCTGTGTTAAGGTGTCAAGTGATGGGGGCATTACTTTAGGTGCTCACCACAAACCTTTTACTAGTGCCATGTGTAACTATTATACAGAATGTATACACCTGGAAGGCCGTATTCACAAATACCAAGGGCTACAATAATTAACCCTGAAAGGTATCAGACAGATAGCCTTTGCCTTTGCAGTCAACCTGCTACAAATCCACCTAGCAGTTACCTTGTTCAACCCACATTTTACAGCTTCTCTGCAAGAATATCATGTGGGGCTTTTGTCAGAAGCCTTACTGAAATCAAGATACACTATGTCGACAGCATTCCTCTGATCCACCAAGCTTGTGACTCTATCAAAAAAGAAAAAAGAAATGAGATTCGTTTGGTTTGACTTGTTTTTGAGAAACCCAGTTCGCCTGTCTTCCCAAGTGATGTGTAAAATTTTTCGGAGACACCGTTGATGGAATCTTTTGAGGACTTGGAGATGGCATTTATAAGTGGTCCATGTTTCACAAGCATATAGTAAGGTTGGTAGTACAATAGCTTTGTAAACAAGCATTTTGGTTTCCCTGCGAATGTCCCGGTCCTCAAATACTCTGCACTTCAATCGGGAGAAAGCCGCACTCGCTCAGGCGATGCTGGATTTTGGCATCAACATTGGCAACCATCAGAGGCTTTCTGTCATGATCCACTGGAATCGTTTGGAGCACAATGGAATGAAGATTGCAAGAAAATGTTTCATGAGATCATTCGGTGCTTAACATAGGCTCCAGCGTTAGCCTGTGCAGTTGCAAGTAAGCCATTCATTCTCTACTTGGCACACAGATACCACCACTAGTGGACTGGGGGCAATGTTGTACCAAGAGATTGATGGGAAAAGGAGGTCTCACCATTAGCAAAGCCAGACACTACATACATAAATAACAATTTCCAGCACTGAAATGGGCCTTTATTGAGAAATTCCCAGACAATTTGGAGAGACAACCAATTTAGAGAAACAATAAGCTCCTTACCTACGTCCTTACATGGGCAAAGCTGGCCACAGTATTCATTATCCACACTTCAGTATTCATCGCCAGACTGGAAAGACTAGCATAGATGCAAAGGCATTATCTTGCCAACAGCATAATAAATAGTCCAGCATCCCTGCTGAAGGAGTAAACACACTATGTGGTGAGGATGGAGTGAAGCCAGGACCATCAATGGGATTTGCTGCTGAGAAACCAAGGGTTCCATATGTTTTTATAATATTCTGTTTTTCTTGTTGTTAGACGACAATATGTCATGGAGAAGGTTGATCTAGCACTCTTTTCTCTTGACATCTCACTTGCTTTGTACAGTGACCATTTATGCACAGCTAGCCTGACACAGTTCAATGGGATTCTGTGTTTATATTTTAAACAATCTTTTATTTCTCTGTTTTCAAGTCTCGTTCCAAATTCATAAATGCATTTCCCTATACATCAGACAAAAGCGAAACAAATATTCAGTAAGAACATAAATTTATTTATTTTTTTAAAAAATCACAGTGCTCCTGACATGATTCACAAACAATATTTCTTGAAAACCAAGTTAGAGTGCAGTCCTTACATCAGCATATGTCCAACTGAACCCAATGGGATTACTTCTGAGTAGGCATCTATAGGCTTGCCCATCAGACTAGTAAAATACAGTAATTATTGGAAGGACTGGTGAAAAAGAAGAAGAGAGAATTTCTAGAGTATAGGTAAAGGTAAATAACCCCTGGACGGTTAAGTGCAGTCAAAAACGACTATGGGGTGTGGTGCTCATCGCTTTCAGGCCAAGGGAGCCGGCATTTGTCCACAGACAGCTTTCCGGGTCATGGGACTAAACCGCTTCTGGCACAATGGGACACCATGACGGAAACCAGAGCACAAGGAAACGCTGTTTACCTTCCCGCCGCAACAGTACCTATTTATCTACTATTGCACTGGCGTGATTTCAAACTGCTAGGTTGGCAGGAGCTGGGACAGAGCAACGGGAGCTCACCCCATCGCAGGGATTTGAACCGCCGACCTTCTGATTGGCATGCCCAAGAGGCTCAGTGGCTTAGACCATAGCGCCCCTAATCCACCAATCCATCAGCGTACTGTACATTTTTATTTAGAGCCACAACGAATATCCTAGTCCTCATTCAATAGATACAATTAAAAATTTTAAGACCAACATCACCCCAGTACTTTTGCTTTGTTCCAGAAAAACTGGCTCTTATTAGTTACCCCACCACCCTGTGAAACATATCAGATTTGGAGTTAAACAGGTATCATTTGGCAGCTTTAATTTATCCTATAGCCTTGCTACATCAATCTACCAGCTATCACAATTATTAAATAAATGTATTAACTTACAACATTTTAAAGGAGGAGGTGGTGGATCTTTAGAGAGATCTGCATGCACAATGCAGACAACCATCATCTCTCAGGTGGACTGCTTTAATGAGTACCTCTATCACAGACAGCGGAAGGCACATATTTGTATTCTCCAGAGAACCAGAAACTAGCTTCAGACACACAGCAGGACCTTTGATATTCCTTCCACCACTGCCAGGCAAAGCTCCTTTATACTGCATAGCAAGGCACTTCTGAAGCTTGAGAAGCATCTAAAATAGTTAGGGAAAATAGACAACATCAATTCCCAGAAGGCACATGCAAGCTCATGGGTATACTGAAAAGAGCTTCCCGGGTTGCAGCCATGATTGGAGGCCTTAGCTGTTAGAGCAGTTAAGGCTCTGGGTTAATTTTGCAAGAGCGCAGAGAATACTGACTCCGAGAGCCATGCAAATAACTCCCAGACAGATAATTATGATTCCACAATATATGATTAGCTTGTCCTGGTGCGCTGCCAAGATGGTTTTGATAACTTGCCCAAGAGCATACTGCGCATAGGAAGAAATCCACGGGAAATATAAGCAGATGAACGCCTTTATCTCAGTCTTCTGTTGTTGCTAGATGACAATGTCTGGGGCAAAACAAAGTGTTTGCGCTGAAATGATCTCAATTCAGATTTGGCAACATCAGATTTGCATTTGCTTGGCACTTGAAAAAGCCGGTGTTAAATATATATGTAATACATGCATTTAAGCTTGTTCTGCTTGTCTGGGGACAGAACAAGGCACAATATTGCTTTGCCAAATCGAGGCATTGGTAGGCCAGACTAATTTGGAGCCTCTGGTTATTAGAATAGTGATGCCACAAAGAGTCCTATTCCACGGAAGAAGAGCTAATCTAACAAAGTGACATGAATCTGAAAAGAGGCCAAGAAACATACTTATTGAAGCACTCCAGAAAATACGCTACAACCTGAAGTGTTTCAAGTTTGATGGAACAGAGCAGTGCTAGTGTGGAGACCTTACAATTTTAAAAGCTCAAGAGGACAACCACCTATGTGATGGGTGGATAATCTAAAACTAACAGCAGGGCGTATCTCTCCAGAAAATGCTGGAGAGGCATATATCCAAAGATGGGTGTGAGACACTGTAGAACAGGCTTCCGCAGCTTCGGTCCTCCAGATGTTTTTGGCCTACAACTCCCATTATCCCTAGCTAGCAGGACCAGTGGTCAGGGATGATGGGAATTGTAGTCTCAAAACATCTGGAGGGCCGAGGTTGAGGAAGCCTGCTGAAGAAGAAAGCTCCCCCACATAATTACTTTTTGGTTGACAATATGGGGTCCCAAGAGTAATTTAGTACTGAGGGTGTACTATCGGTCCCCTCTTACCAAAGTGCTCCGGATGATCTTCAGTTGGAAAATGAAATCAGGGATTCATCCAAAGGCATTGTAACAATAGGATTAGTTTGATTAGCTGCACATACACTGAATACATGCTCTGGTCACAAGAAGCAGGCAACATTTATAGATACCCCAAATTGACTGTGTCCTAGAACCAACCAATCGGGAGGTGACCATGGACTTAACTCTAAGCAGCACCCAGGACCTAGTAATCATTGTTTAACTGCTTGGAAACAATGAACACAGTAATAATAAAAATTAAGTTATATCTAAAAGGTAAAGGTACCCCTGCCCGTACGGGCCAGTCTTGACAGACTCTACGGTTGTGCGCTCATCTCACTCTATAGGCCGGGAGCCAGCGCTGTCCGCAGACACTTCCGGGTCACGTGGCCAGCGTGACAAGCTGCATCTGGCGAGCCAGCGCAGCACACGGAACGCCGTTTACCTTCCTGCTGGTAAGCGGTCCCTATTTATCTACTTGCACCCAGAGGTGCTTTCGAACTGCTAGGTTGGCAGGCGCTGGGACCAAGCGACGGGAGCGCACCCCGCCGCGGGGATTCGAACCGCCGACCGTGCAATCATCAAGTCCTAGGCGCTGAGGTTTTACCCACAGCGCCACCCGCGTCCCAAGTTATATCTAGATGGCCTATTAACAAGCAAGTCCCATGCACATTGACTTTATTGCAGTTGTCATGTATTAATGAACTGGGCTTTCTAGAAAAGTAATACATCAGCTTGCTAAGTTCAAAGGAGGAATTTTTGTGTGTGCTTTTGAGCTTCAAGTTGTTTGTATGTGTGTCATTTGTTGTTGTTGTTACAAAAGTACACACAGCACCTCTCTTTTCCATTCATAGAATCCTTTCTACAGAACTGGCCCTATTGAATATTTCCCAAGACAATAATGCACACTCACACTGCAAAGGACTCACAAGCCACCTACTCTCAGCAGCCAGGAACATCATAACTAGACGCTGGAGGGACCTGTCTATAGCATTAGTGTCTCACATCAAATATAACTGATCAGTTTACATGTTGTTAATATAGATATTTATTCCATCTGTAGGTGGTAGGGAGATCTGAATCAACAGAAGCGACTTGCAGGAGGGAAAACTTGTTTGAAAGGGAGCAGGCACTAGTATCTCTTACTCTGAATGGTGTGAGGAAAATCCTGCTGGCTGTAGAAGTAAAACCCATTAGTTGATATCACACAGCACAGCAGAACTTATTGTTCTTTTCGTCTACGCCTCCAGTGCTTAGGCAGAGTCTGCTCATCTCCAATCACGCTTCTTTGCCCCTTTGTGCTTTCGTATGACTGGAGGCCAAAGACCCACAATGGCCTCTCTTTCTTTTCAGCATTCTTTTTATGGATGCATCACAACAGACCTGTTGCTCTAAAAAGCAAGTTCTATATCAAATGCAAATGCCGCTAACCTAGCCTCCGTGCTTTCTTCTTCCTCGTCCCATGAGCCCCAAACATAGAGCAAAGCTACCGTATACAAAATTGATGGTTTGAGTACTTCGATGAGGTTGAGCCAATATGGCCTTTGCTTCCTTGCATCAAAGAGGCATGCATTCCCCACCTCCCTGCCTCTCTCTGTTCTTTATTTCTGTAAGAAACATCTGCCTTCTGTAGGTGAGGAATCATAACAGTGGTACAGATGTAAGCATTAGTACACAGAGGGGAGAAATGTCCGCTACAAAGCAAAGGAGAGTGGTTAGTTATTTACAAGCACCATATGGACATGAAGGCCCCCATCTTCTTTGCTTCTTCCTGGTACTTTTTACTGCTATGCCGCATTGAGTGTGCCACTCAAGCTCATGGTAAAGATCTCCTCTCTAAGCGCAAGCCAGTGAAGAGAGCCAGTGTAGTGTAGTGGTTAAGAGCAGTGGACTCGTAATCTGGTGAACCGGGTTCAATTCCCTGCTCCTCCACATGCAGCTGCTGGGTGACCTTGGGCTAGTCACACTTTTCTGAAGTCTCTCAGCCCCACTCACCTCACAGAGTGTTTGTTGTGGGGGAGGAAGGGAAAAGAGAATGTTAGCCTCTTTGAGACTCCTCTGGGTAGTGATAAAGCGGGATATCAAATCCAGACTACTACTCTACACGCTGTAGCCATTAACTTACCTTGGCTCATCTGCTACCATCTGACTGCAGTATAAAAATTTCACAGTCTAAAGTATGCCAAATTACTATAAAGACCTAAAAAGACATCAGTTTTACTTCTTCAAAACGGAGTTTTGATTCATGCATTGTTTCAAAAAGTGCTTTTAAATACAAACTGAACAAAATTTCTACCCCATCCCTACCTTGATGTTCTTCAAAAGGGTGTCAAGATTTCTAGTCATTAGTCAAAAAAGAGAATTGTTTAACAAACAACTAACAACCCAGAACAAGTGTCAGATCACAAAAACATGAAAATGTTTAATATGCAATAAAATATCATTTCTCTCAGGCCATTTGGAGCAAAAAATTATCTTTTTGGGAGGTTGTGCTGAAATGGAAGGTTTAAAAAGAATATAAATGATAAAAGCAATATAAATATGATTAATTGAAGTCAAATCCCATGTAATGTTAAAATCTAATCTGGGTAAATGACTCTCTCTGTCTCTCTATATCTGTGTCTGTGTGTGTGTGCACGAACATCTGTAGAAGAAACAACATGTTATCATTTGCAAAATGTCATACCGTAATAATTGCCACCAGCAGTTACAACTATCCATTGTAGACATCTTGTATAAGAATAAATAGTATTATGCCATGGGGACCAAATGCCCTGATTTCATAAAACGAGATCTGCTCCAATACACTAAAATTTCCCTTTAATAGAACACTGCTACTTGGATCGATAAAACTTTCTTTGACACTCCAGAGGTTCAGACAAATCTAGGATAAAGTGATTTAAACTGGGTTTGAAGCCTGATGTTCTTTCTTCTTAGGTTACGGGAGAAACTTACTCATGCCTCAGAGATCATTCCTATAATAACTCTCACTGCCTAGGTACTCTCTTGATGAATTCCTAGTTTCAGATCCAACCAATCCGAATAAAGAAGTCAGTTCCAGGTCATTCTCATATATACATCCTCTGGGAACTAGTGACTGAAATTTGAGAATCCTTACGTCTCTTTAAGGCATATTGAGAGATTGCTTACCTGTTATACATCCAGTAGATTGCTGCAGTCTGTGAGAAGGTTTCTTCTGTGAGACCCAAAAATTCCACAAGCCACAGTAACTCAGAGCAGAGCTTTTAGTGTGGCTGCCCCTGTTCTGTAGAATAGCATTCCTGTGGAGACGACAGGCATCCATTATCTGTACTTCCTAGAAACAGCTGAGGACATTTTTGTTCCAACAGTCTAGCTGAATAGTTAGGTCTTTGCCCTGAGCATATGTTATGGTTTTAGTTTTGTTTTAAAGGCATCTGCTAGGTTTTGTGTATTTTTAAAGCTGCTTTTATTGGTATTTTGCCTTTAGACAATTGTATAGAAAGCAATTAATAAATTAATGGCGCTGACGACGATAATGAAGAGCTTAGGATGTGGTGAATGGTTCTATCCACAACCTGAATGATAAAATCTTAGGCAACAAGGATTCTCCAAACGGTTCTTAAGTAAAGGCATGCCGTCTTCTACTTTTAATTACTGATTTTACTCTGGCTGCAGATCACTTTCTTTAAGCTTTTCGCCCATTGGTCTTGCCCATTGCTGAAACAAAGCTTATTCCTGCTGCACCTGACAGCATTACAGGTAATGAAAATCCTCAAGATCATAAGCCTTACTATCTGCAGGGTTGCTGGAGAAATGCCTTCATAGGCACGACGTACCTGATAATGCAGTGGTACCTCGGGTTACAGACGCTTCAGGTTACAGACTCCGCTAACCCAGAAATAGTACCTTGGGTTAAGAACTTTGCTTCAGGATGAGAACAGAAATTGTGCTTCGGCGGCAGCAGAAGGCCCCATTAGCTAAAGCGGTGCTTCAGGTTAAGAACAGTTTCAGGTTAAGAACAGACCTCCGGAACGAATTAAGTTCTGTACTTCAGAAGCCAAAGAAAAATGCTATTATCTGTTTTAACAACTGGCTGATGCGATGAGTGGTAATACTTGTCTCCTCAAAAACAGCTCTCAGGGCAAAACCAGACGTCTCATCCCATTTAATGTGTCCTGTTTCCTTCCCCTTTTCTACTTCACAGCCATGGTGGGTGGGGGCACAGATCACAGTGGCATTAAAAGAGCTCTGCTGTATCAAGGCCGATCTAGTTGTGCATCTTGTTGTCACAGCAGCCAAGGAGATGCCTGTGGAACTGAGCACCACAACACACTCCCCACTTGTGTTCCCTAGCAACTTGCATTCAGAGGACGGAAGTTTTTATTGGTGGCGAGGCAGCTTCTTTCCTGGGGTTAAGAGGAACTGAAGGGATAGTTTTATTTGGGACTGTGGTGGGAGGAAAGGGTTAACCCTGTTGCCATGCACCATACCTGTTATTGAGAAGAAGAAGAAACTTGACATGTTAAATGCAGACATTCAGCCATCACTTCTGGTTTGGATCTCATCCTTCAATTGTAAACACATTCCCCAAGTGCCACTGAACTTGATGGGACTATAAAGTAAAGATACCTAGGGCTACATAATTAGAGAGGACTTTCAACAGCAGCACCTCTTCAGGGACACTTTTCCTGTGAGTGCTGTGGGAAGTATTAAATGCAACACACACACACACACACACACACACACACACTGAGATGTGGCATGGAGCTGTGTTGCTCTCAGAGGCCCTTCCTGCTTTTGAAAAGACAAATATTACTATGCATCAGCCGAGCTCTAAATTGGCAATAGCTTTTTCTCCGGGTTCTGAAATGTTACTAAGTACATGTCAGGGGTCTGCTTCTGAACCAAATTCCCAGGTGGGAGATAAATCCCTTCGCAAATTTTGAGTAGCATATAAAAACAGCATCTGAGGGTTGGCATTGAAAGTTGGTGCACGTATAGACCAGACAACAACCTGATGACTAGGAAATGGGAAAATTCCTACATCTCTCTCCCACTCTGGCTGCATACACACCATACACTGAAAGCACACTGAAAGCATGTTATTTCCCCCAGAGAATTCTGGGAACTGTAGCTTAACCCTCACAGAGCTACAGTGCACAGCACATTATAAATTACGGTTCCCAGGATTCTTGGGGGCAAGGGAGATAAAGTGCTTTCAGGGAGCTTTAAATACATGGTGTGTACACAGCCCCTCCCAATATCTCTATGAAACAATGGTTTGGAAGAATTCCTCCCTCCCCCCATGGTTAAAGTACTTTGAAGATGTCTGGAAAGTTAAAACCTAGCATAGTCATAGACTTATATCCCAGCCTCATCTCTGAGATTGTCTGGAAGTGTGCTGTTAGTTGTCTCCTGTGTTGTTGTTGTTGTTTAGTCGTGTCCGACTCTTCATGACCCCATGGGCCAGAGCACGCCAGGCACTCCTGTCTTCCACTGCCTCCCGCAGTTTGGTCAAACTCATGCTGGTAGCTTCGAGAACACTATCCAACCATCTCGTCCTCTGTCGTCCCCTTCTCCTTGTGCCCTCCATCTTTCCCAACATCAGGGTCTTTTCCAGGGAGTCTTCTCTTCTCATGAGGTGGCCAAGTATTGGAGTCTCAGCTTCAGGATCTGTCCTTGCAGTGAGCACTCAGGGCTCATTTCCTTAAGAATGGATAGGTTGGATCTTTTTGCAGTCCATGGGACTCTCAAGAGTCTCCTCCAGCACCATAATTCAAAAGCATCATTTCCTCGGCGATCAGCCTTATTTATGGTCCAGCTCTCACTTCTATGCATCACTACTGGGAAAACCATAGCTTTAACTATACGGACTTTTGTTGGCAAGGTGATGTCTCTGCTTTTTAAGATGCTGTCTAGGTCTCCTGTGTTACAGGGGCCCAAATGAGTCCAGCACTCTTCCAGCAGAGATTTAGCAACTCCGCATTGGTGGCGGTGGGGTTTGCATTCTGAGGCACCACGCGTGTCAGCAGGATGCGTGTAAGCCCACCCCGTTCTGCACCCTTCTTGAGCCAAAACCAGCATGTGTGTCGGTGGTCATGCAGGCCTTGAATGTGCACAACTGGGGAGTTGCATCACAATTCACATGAAAAGAAAAATGGACATTAATATACACACTCTCTCTCTACACACACACACACACACACACACACACACACTGGTACCTCAGGTTACAAACACTTTGAGTTACAGACTCCGCTAACCCGGAAGTAGTACCTCGGGTTAAGAACTTTACCTCAGGATAAGAACAGAAATCGCACGGCGGCAGCGGGAGGCCCCATTAGCTAAAGTGGTACCTCTGGTTAAGAACGGTTTTGGGTTAAGAATGGACCTCCGGGCCGAATTAAGTTTGTAACCTCGTACCTCTGCTGACGTATCCCTCTGGATATGTAAACTTTGGGTTGCGAATGCGGCAAACCTGGAAGTGTATAAATTGTGGGAAAACCACAATTTATATTATACAGTACAAAGAAGGAAACAGAAGCAAAAAGAAAGAAAGATGCTGGTAAATAGAATCATATTTCGAAGGGATTTGCCACCTATGTGACTGCGTGTTGTCATATATTTAATGGAGGTAAGATCAGGAGGCATGCAAGTTTGATTGACAGATTAGACAGAGGTACAGAACACACAATAAAATAATTTCGGAAATTTCATTTTAGTGCTGAATCAGTCTGACGTGTCCATTGTCAAGAAATGGGAAGCCAATTTTTAACTTCTTGTTGTTCAGTCTTTTTGTGAGCAATCCAATCACAGATGGTTCTTGGAATATTTTAAGCCAAATGTCTTCATGACTCACCGGGATAGATGCTTTTCCAAGGTACTTTACAAACAGATTTTATCTAGATTACAGCAGTGATTGGCAAAGCACTATAATGGTTGGATTTGGCTGGTAGATTATTTCAGCTCCCTCTGTTTGGAATCTCAGCGAAACGTCTTGATGAATAGCAGAGCTGGAGGCAATAGCAATAGAGAGCATAGTACATGAAAGAATAATGCCAAGGCAGTTTGATTAGATCTGCGATTTGCAGTATAGTTTTGGCAAAAGCACTGAAATCATAAAAATAAGAGGACCGCCGGCCTTTGGAATTTATACAATACGTGGCTGTGTTTCTTTTCATATTCGCCAGACAAATAACGATGCCTCTGATTTCATCTTGGGCAGATGTGCCCTTCCTTGCAAATTTGTCCTGCAGCTGTTCAGTAAAAGTAGATATCAGATGGGCATCTCTCTCTCCAACTTGAAACCTTGAGTCATATTAAGAGGTTCTTATAGGACTGCCAAAATCAGTTGGTGATGGACTCCTCTGTGAATTTGGTACAGTAAGGAATAGACTATAATGATGAATGTGTGAACCAATGTTCTCTGTGAACATAGGGAACATAAGAAGTTGTCAGACCACTGGCCCATCTAGCTCTTAAAATGTTTCTCAATACGCAGGGCCAGGAAAACTGTCCACCTGATACATTGTCCTTGCAGCCAGAGTGGACAGTACTTGCTAGCAGAAAGGGTAATGGTCTGATTAAGTATAAGGCATCTTTCTACCTAGCATTTGGAGAGTACCTAGTGAACAGGGGCAACCTCTGCTTTCATGGGATTTGTGTACATAATGGTGTCTTGATGGGTGCAGCTGGACTAGAGAAGAATAATCTAATTTTTCTCCGTTGCCTTTATTTAAACTGGAATTAGCAGCATTTAGCAGAACCCTCAAAATACATGAAACTCTATACACACCTATGTACATAATACATAAAACATCACACACATTTGTTGAGCTCATTGGGGCTTACTGCTGATTAACCTATAGAAAACAAGTATACTGCCTGTCCTGTTTCTTTACTGGCAATTTAAAATTGAACCCATGGTCAGGGTTCTTTCCTTTCCCCTTTTTATTTTACATTCATGGCCAAGCCCAACCCACCTTGCTACTGTAACTGCAGATGCATCAGATTTCACATGTGAGAGGAATTGGATTATGCCACAAATGCTTAACTAAAGAAAAACAAACATGCATTTTCTCCTAGTCTATTCAAATTAATCCAGTTGCATCCAACCAGGATTTTTTTCCCAGCTGGAACTCACTGGAACTCAGTTCTGGTGGGCGCCATTGCCATTACATTGGTACCTCGGGTTACATACACTTCAGGTTACATATGCTTCAGGTTACAGACTCTGCTAACCCAGAAATATTACCTCGGGTTAAGAACTTTGCTTCAGGATGAGAACAGAAATCATGCAGCGGCTGCACAGTGGCAGCAGGAGGCCCCATTAGCTGAAGTGGTGCTTCAGGTTAAGAACAGTTTCAGGTTAAGAACAGACCTCCAGAATGAATTAAGTTCTTAACCCAAGGTACCACTGTATAAGAGAACAAGGGAGGTGTTCATGGTGAGTTCCATCTCCTCTATTTCTAGAAAAATAGCACTGTATGCAACCATATTTTAACAACAACTTAGGTTGCCTTTTAGCTAGTTAGCTAAATATTTTCAAGCCTCATTGATGTTGATGGGAAGGAGTTAAAGATTTGCTTAACAGTGAAACCATAAGCAACATATATATTTCTACCCAAAAATAAGCCCAAGTTCAATAGGACTTTTTCCAGCTTTGCGTATCAAAGTTTTACTAAGAATAGACCTACGGAAATTAATAAGCTCTGAGTAGAACTAATGATGAATACAATCCCAAGTGTATAACTCTGCCCTTTGGCTATTTTCTTATAGACATGTATCTGCCAATCATCACAACAATTAAAAAATATGACTGGTTATTTTGTGAGAGAAACCACGGCTTCCTTTCATTTAAGTTGTGTCTGCATTAGTATGGAATTAGCTATATTGTCCTGGTGTCAAAACTGTGCAAGTTTACCATATATTTGGGGATAAGTGTACTATTGTTACCTCAATAAGAAAATGGGGGGATGACCATCAATTATTTTCTCTGACATGCAACTATTAACTATTCTCCATGGCTTTTTATTTTGAAAAAGCTCATAGTTTCCTTCCTTTTGAGTTAACTGGCTTCCTCTTGTTTTCTCTTCAAACTTCAGAGTCAAACTTCTCCACAGTATTTGCTCAGGTTTTCGCCTTCATGGAAGGATTTCCATCTTCATATTAGCAATAGGTTTTGTATATCTAATATGGAAGCTCCAATGTTTTCTTTGTACACCATCAACTAAAACATTAATTTCTCCTTAGATCCTTCCTCAGTGAAGCTGATACCATGATATCATTCTTGGTTACTTCACTTCTTTTACAATGTGAGCAGCAGCTTGTGTGAGGAAAAACACCATAATCTTGATGTCTTTGGAAAATAAAAATGTTTCCTTGCGGACGATGGATTTTCAATTTGGGCAATTGCGTTTACCTTCTTTCCATGCCCTTTTTTCGGTCTGGTCACGGTTAACCAGGGCTTTGAAAACAAGAGGCTCAGCAGGTATTTTCTGAAATCCAAACAGCAAATATTGGGGGCAGATATTTTTTATTTTAGAATGGCACCATCTGTTAAAACTTAAAAATGATACCTTTTTTGGGAGGGGCGGGGAGTCTGAATGGCTCCATAAGGTGGGGTATTATATGTGCTGCCAAAAAATACCTGACAAAAAGAAATAGAGAAGGGCTTTGCTGGACAAATTTGATGGCACCTGATATTCATTTCTGATCTGCTTCAATTAAGAGAGGTACATCTGTTCTCTCTCTCTCTCTCTCTCTCTCTCTCTCTCTCTCACACACACACACACACACACACAGGTATATGCATGTTCAGCATTTCCAGCCCTCTCCAGTGCTGGGGTTGAGGAGGCTGGAAAGACATCTCTGCCTTCTCCTTAGAGCAGAGCAGGCAAAGGGATTGTATTGCTCATTCTCGGCACTATGCACCACAGCGCTAAGACCAGAGATGAGAGTAAGAGGCAGCATTTCTCCCACTTCCACTCCAGTGCTGTGGTGGGGAGTGAGAGGAAAGGCTGCCATATACTCCTAAAGAGTAAGCAGAAGGCTTATCACTAATCCTAGCACTGTCATGCTTAGCCCTAACAATTGGGATAAGAGATCCCTTGCCACCTTTTGCTCCCAAAGAGCAGGCAGAGGGGTTATCTTAGATTTTAGTACTGTGGTGCTTAGTGTTAAGACTGGAGATAAGAGACCCCTCTGCCTGCACTTTAAGGACTTCTCTCCAACCTAATTACTAGATTCTAATATTAGAACTTTTATATGCCTGTTGTCTTTGTCCATGGAGTTTTCTTGGCAAGGATACTGGAGTGGCTTGCCGGTTCCTCCTCCAGGTGGATCACGTTTGGTCAAAACTCTCCACTATGACCTATTCATCTTGTGTGCCCTGCTCGGCGTAGTTCATAGCTTCTCTGAGTTCTTCAAGCCCCTTCGCCACGGCAAGGCAGTGATCCATGAAGGGGGCAGTGATCCATGAAGGCTGATCGCCGAAGAATTGATGCATTTGAATTATGGTGCTGGAGAAGACTCTTGAGAGTCCCATGGACTGCAAGAAGATCAAACGCATCCATTCTTAAGGAAATCAGCCCTGAGTGCTCACTGGAAGGACAGATCGTGAAGCTGAGGCTCCAGTACTTTGGCCACCTCATGAGAAGAGAAGACTCCCTGGAAAAGACCCTGATGCTGGGAAAGATGGAGGGCACAAGGAGAAGGGGACGACAGAGGACGAGATGGTTGGATAGTGTTCTCGAAGCTACCAGCATGAGTTTGACCAAACTGCGGGAGGTAGTGGAGGACAGAGGTGCCTGTCGTCTCTGGTCCATGGGGTCACAAAGAGTCGGACATGACTAAACGACTAAACAACAACAACAACAAATATTAGAACACAGTAGATGAACCAATTGAGCAATTATTCATGATAAGGTGGCTAATAGTAAAGGCCATATACTGTATTTTTCCATGTATAAGACTGTGGGGTTTTTTTACAAAAAAAATAGGTTTAAAATTGGGGCTTGTCTTATACACAGGTAGTGCTGAGGGGTGTTTTCTTAATTTGGAGCCCCCCAAAATAGAGGGCATCTTATACATGGGGGCGTCTTATATATGGAAAAGTAAGAGTGTGTGTGTGTGTGTGTGTGTGTGTGTGTGTGTGTGTGTAATTACATGAGATTATTGGCAGGTAGACAAGACTCCCCAGACAGGTCTGGTTCGCCAGATTGAGGGACAGTGTGGGCCAGAGACTCCACACTGCAAAACTAAACTTGTACAATAAAGTTGACATAGCTCTGAATTTCTATCTAGGCTTAAACAGCTATTCTTCCTTACTTGTTGCAATTAAGATTTAAAAATGCCTAATGGAGGACCTTAAAACATTGCTGAGAATATCCTTCCCAAGATGTTTGCTTACCAGACTGAAACCCGAAATGGCAGTTTGGAAAAAGGCGAGGGGAAATGCGCCTGGTGGGGTCTTCGTTCGTGAGCTGAACTTCCTCTATTCTTAAGCAGGTTCGTTCAGATATTAATTGAAGTGTTTTGTCTCAAGGTAAATTGATTTAGGTATGCAGCCATAGTGTAGAAGATGATAGTTTGTTGAGTGCAGGGAGTTGGCCAGAAATAAAGGTGCTCTTGAAGAATAAGTGCATCCATGTTTAATCTAAACTTCATGAATTGGGATTTAAGAATAATGAAATGAGGAGTTCTGTGAAGTAGAAAGCCGGTCAGCACAACCCTATGCATACATACTCAGAAGTAAGTCCCACTGAATTGTCGAGGGCTGATTTCTTTTCCAATCCTTAGACTTAGGGATTTTTTCAAAAAAAAAAATTTCTGCCGGTTCAGTTGTCGAGGGCTGATTTCTTTTCCTGTGATTAAAAGGCTTATGTTTCGACCGCCAAACCTTTCAGAGGAGCATTTGCAACCGTTTGGCACGATTTTCGAGTGAATTGCCGAAAGTCAGACTTTTGATGAAATTGTGACCCCGGGGCTTAGGGATTTTTTCAAAAAAATCTTTTTCTGCCGGTTAAGTTGTCGAGGGCTGATTTCTTGTTCTGTGATAAAAAGCCTTCTGTTTTGACTGAAAAACCTCTCAGGCGAGCATTTGCAAGAGTTTGGCACCATTTGTGAGTGAATTGCAGAACATCAGATTTTTGCTGAAATTGTGACCGCGCCCTAATATAAATTAGTCAACTACATTTCGTATAAATTCATTCGAAATACTGTCGTATTTATCCAAGCAGTCTATGTTTGTAAGCAGTCCGTTCACAGGTTTCAAGTGTTACCATATTATCAATCCACCGATTAAAGGAGATCATCTCTTTGCTCTTCCAGTTTATCAATATCAGCCTCTCAGCTACCATTAGAGTGTGTACAATCCATTTCTGTTGTACAGTTGTTAACTTCCATATAGTAGGTATATAGTTAGAAAAGGTTTGATGTTTTATTGTATATTATTTTATCCTGCAAGCTGCTGAGCGTGGCTGGCACGACCCAGTCAGATGGGTGGGGTATAAATAATAAAACTATTATTATTATTTATTTATTATTGAATAGGACATCCCTTTTTTCATCAGAGAAGTGTTGGAGGGTTTGAGAATGAAATATACTCTGAGTCGAGAGTGGATTTCATGCTCTTTATTCAGCTCATAGTGGTGAGGAGGAATGGATGTTCCCTCAAAGTATCTGCTTTATATACATTATTTACACAATGGGCTGCATGTGATTGGCTAGTTTACACCAACTTTACTCCTAGTTTACACCTAGTTTACACCTAGTTTACACCAACTTTACTCCTAGTTTACACCTAGTTTACTCCTGGTTTACTCCTACTTTATGTGTGCTTTTATTTAAAATGCATCTGTGGGTTACTTGTGGGGCATAGGAATTTGTTCATTTTTTTCTTACACCACATGTCTGAGGGACGGTGAACAGGCGATGCACAAGCTCTCAGGGGAGCATTAGCGATTTTTTCAAAAAAATCTTTTTCTGCCGGTTAAGTTGTCGAGGGCTGATTTCTTGTCCTGTGATAAAAAGCCTTCTGTTTTGACCGCCAAACCTTTCAGGGGAGCATTTGCAACCGTTTGGCACCATTTTTGAGTGAATGGCCAACAGTCAGATTTTTAATGAAACTTTGACCCCGGGGGCTTAGGGATTTTTTCAAAAAAATCTTTTTCTGCCGGTTAACTTGTCAAGGTCTGATTTCTTGTCCTATGATGAAAACCCTTCTGTTTCCACTGCCAAAACTCTCAGGGGAGCATTTGCAACCGTTTGGCACCATTTTTGAGTGAATTGCCGAAAGTCAGATTTTTGATGAAATCTTCTTCTGCCGGTGCAGTTTTGGCAGTGGAAACAAAAGGGTTTTCATCATAGGACAAGAAATCAGACCTCAACAACTTAACTGGCAGAAAAGATTTTTTTGAAAAAATCGCAAAGCCCCGGGGTCTTTGCTCTTCCAGTTTATCAATATCAGCCTCTCAGCTACCATTAGAGTGTGTACAATCCATTTCTGTTGTCCAGTTGTTAACTTCCATATAGTAGGTATATAGTTAAAAAAGGTTTGATGTTTTATTGTATATTATTTTATCCTGCAAGCTGCTGAGCGTGGCTGGCGCGACCCAGTCAGATGGGTGGGGTATAAATAATAAAACTATTATTATTATTTATTTATTATTGAATAGGACATCCCTTTTTTCATCAGAGAAGTGTTGGAGGGTTTGAGAATGAAATATACTCTGAGTCGAGAGTGGATTTCATGCTCTTTATTCAGCTCATAGTGGTGAGGAGGAATGGATGTTCCCTCAAAGTATCTGCTTTATATACATTATTTACACAATGGGCTGCATGTGATTGGCTAATTTACTCCTGCCTTACTCCTACTTTACACCTAGTTTACTCCTAATTTACTCCTTGTTTACACCTAGTTTACTCCTACTTTACTCCTAGTTTACACCTACTTTACTCCTAGATTACTCCTAATTTATGTGTGCTTTTATTTAAAGTGCATCTGTGGGTTACTTGTGGGGCATAGGAATTTGTTCATTTTTTTCTTACACCACATGGTCTGAGGGACGGTGAACAGGTGATGCACAAGCTCTCAGGGGAGCATTAGCGATTTTTTCAAAAAAATCTTTTTCTGCCGGTTAACTTGTCAAGGTCTGATTTCTTGTCCTATGATGAAAACCCTTCTGTTTCCACTGCCAAAACTCTCAGGGGAGCATTTGCAACCGTTTGGCACCATTTTTGAGTGAATTGCCGAAAGTCAGATTTTTGATGAAATCTTCTTCTGCCGGTGCAGTTTTGGCAGTGGAAACAAAAGGGTTTTCATCATAGGACAAGAAATCAGACCTCAACAACTTAACCGGCAGAAAAGATTTTTTTGAAAAACTCGCAAAGCCCCGGGGTCTTTGCTCTTCCAGTTTATCAATATCAGCCTCTCAGCTACCATTAGAGTGTGTACAATCCATTTCTATTGTCCAGTTGTTAACTTCCATATAGTAGGTATATAGTTAGAAAAGGTTTGATGTTTTATTGTATATTATTTTATCCTGCAAGCTGCTGAGCGTGGCTGGCGCGACCCAGTCAGATGGGTGGGGTATAAATAATAAAACTATTATTATTATTTATTTATTATTGAATAGGACATCCCTTTTTTCATCAGAGAAGTGTTGGAGGGTTTGAGAATGAAATATACTCTGAGTCGAGAGTGGATTTCATGCTCTTTATTCAGCTCATAGTGGTGAGGAGGAATGGATGTTCCCTCAAAGTATCTGCTTTATATACATTATTTACACAATGGGCTGCATGTGATTGGCTAGTTTACACCAACTTTACTCCTAGTTTACACCTAGTTTACACCTAGTTTACACCAACTTTACTCCTAGTTTACACCTAGTTTACTCCTGGTTTACTCCTACTTTATGTGTGCTTTTATTTAAAATGCATCTGTGGGTTACTTGTGGGGCATAGGAATTTGTTCATTTTTTTCTTACACCACATGGTCTGAGCATTTGCAACCGTTTGGCACCATTTTTGAGTGAATTGCCAACAGTCAGATTTTTAATGAAATTGTCACCCCGGGGCTTTGCGATTTTTTCAAAAAAATCTTTTTCTGCCGGTTAACTTGTCAAGGTCTGATTTCTTGTCCTATGATGAAAACCCTTCTGTTTCCACTGCCAAAACTCTCAGGGGAGCATTTGCAACCGTTTGGCACCATTTTTGAGTGAATTGCCGAAAGTCAGATTTTTGATGAAATCTTCTGCCGGTGCAGTTTTGGCAGTGGAAACAGAAGGGTTTTCATCATAGGACAAGAAATCAGACCTCAACAACTTAACCGGCAGAAATTTTTTTTTTGAAAAAATCGCAAAGCCCCGGGCTCTTTGCTCTTCCATTTTATCAATATCAGCCTCTCAGCTACCATTAGAGTGTGTACAATCCATTTCTGTTGTCCAGTTGTTAACTTCCATATAGTAGGTATATAGTTAAAAAAGGTTTGATGTTTTATTGTATATTATTTTATCCTGCAAGCTGCTGAGCGTGGCTGGCGCGACCCAGTCAGATGGGTGGGGTATAAATAATAAAACTATTATTATTATTTATTTATTATTGAATAGGACATCCCTTTTTTCATCAGAGAAGTGTTGGAGGGTTTGAGAATGAAATATACTCTGAGTCGAGAGTGGATTTCATGCTCTTTATTCAGCTCATAGTGGTGAGGAGGAATGGATGTTCCCTCAAAGTATCTGCTTTATATACATTATTTACACAATGGGCTGCATGTGATTGGCTAGTTTACACCAACTTTACTCCTAGTTTACACCTAGTTTACACCAACTTTACTCCTAGTTTACACCTAGTTTACACCTAGTTTACTCCTGGTTTACTCCTAGTTTACACCTAGTTTACTCCTGGTTTACTCCTAGTTTACACCTAGTTTACTCCTGGTTTACTCCTAGTTTACTCCTAGTTTACACCTAGTTTACTCCTGGTTTACTCCTAGTTTACTCCTAGTTGCTTTGCGATATTTCAAAAAAATCTTTTTCTGCCGGTGAAGTTGTCGAGGGCTGATTTCTTTTCCTGTGATAAAAAGCCTCTGTTTCGAACACCAAACCTCTCAGGGGAGGTTTACAGCTACTTTACACCTAGTTTACTCCTACTTTACACGTAGTTTACTCCTACTTTCCACCTACTTTACTCCTAGTTTCCACCTAGTTTACAACTACTTTATGTGTGCATCTGTGGGTTACTTGTGGGGCATAGGAATTTGTTCATTTTTTTCTTACACCACATGGTCTGAGGGACGGTGAACAGGCGATGCACAAGCTCTCAGAGGAGCATTAGCGATTTTTTCAAAAAAATCTTTTTCTGCCGGTTAAGTTGTCGAGGGCTGATTTCTTTTGCTCTGATAAAAAGCCTTCTGTTTCGACCGCCAAACCTTTCAGGGGAGCATTTGCAACCGTTTGGCACCATTTTTGAGTGAATTGCCGAAAGTCAGATTTTTGATGAAATCTTCTTCTGCCGGTGAAGTTGTCGAGGGCTGATTTCTTTTCCTGTGATAAAAAGCCTCTGTTTCGAACGCCAAACCTCTCAGGGGATGTTTACAGCTACTTTACACCTAGTTTACTCCTACTTTACACGTAGTTTACTCCTACTTTCCACCTACTTTACTCCTAGTTTCCACCTAGTTTCCACCTAGTTTACTCCTACTTTATGTGTGCTTTTATTTAAAATGCATCTGTGGGTTACTTGTGGGGCATAGGAATTTGTTCATTTTTTTCTTACACCACATGGTCTGAGGGACGGTGAACAGGCGATGCACAAGCTCTCAGGGGAGCATTAGCGATATTTTAAAAAAATCTTTTTCTGCCGGTTAAGTTGTCGAGGTCTGATTTCTTTTGCTCTGATAAAAAGCCTTCTGTTTCGACCGCCAAACCTTTCAGGGGAGCATTTGCAACCGTTTGGCACCATTTTTGAGTGAATTGCTGAAAGTCAGATTTTTTATGAAATTGTGACCCCGGGGCTTTGCGATTTTTTCTGAAAAATCTTTTTCTGCCGGTTAAGTTGTCGAGGTCTGATTTCTTCTGATGAAAACCCTTCTGTTTCCACTGCCAAAACTCTCAGGGGAGCATTTGCAACCGTTTGGCACCATTTTTGAGTGAATTGCCGAGAGTCAGATTTTTAATGAAATTGTGACCCCGGGGCTTTGCGATTTTTTCAAAAAAATCTTTTCTGCCGGTTAAGTTGTCAAGGTCTGATTTCTTGTCCTATGATGAAATCCCTTCTGTTTCCACTGCCAAAACTCTCAGGGGAGCATTTGCAACCGTTTGGCACCATTTTTGAGTGAATTGCCGGAAGTCAGATTTTTGATGAAATCTTCTTCTGCCGGTGCAGTTTTGGCAGTGGAAACAGAAGGGTTTTCATCATAGGACAAGAAATCAGACCTCAACAACTTAACCGGCAGAAAAGATTTTTTTGAAAAAATCGCAAAGCCCCGGGGTCTTTGCTCTTCCAGTTTATCAATATCAGCCTCTCAGCTACCATTAGAGTGTGTACAATCCATTTCTGTTGTCCAGTTGTTAACTTCCATATAGTAGGTATATAGTTAGAAAAGGTTTGATGTTTTATTGTATATTATTTTATCCTGCAAGCTGCTGAGCGTGGCTGGCACGACCCAGTCAGATGGGTGGGGTATAAATAATAAAACTATTATTATTATTTATTTATTATTGAATAGGACATCCCTTTTTTCATCAGAGAAGTGTTGGAGGGTTTGAGAATGAAATATACTCTGAGTCGAGAGTGGATTTCATGCTCTTTATTCAGCTCATAGTGGTGAGGAGGAATGGATGTTCCCTCAAAGTATCTGCTTTATATACATTATTTACACAATGGGCTGCATGTGATTGGCTAGTTTACACCAACTTTACTCCTAGTTTACACCTAGTTTACACCTAGTTTACACCAACTTTACTCCTAGTTTACACCTAGTTTACTCCTGGTTTACTCCTAGTTTACACCTAGTTTACTCCTAGTTTACACCTAGTTTACTCCTGGTTTACTCCTAGTTTACTCCTAGTTTACACCTAGTTTACTCCTAGTTTACTCCTAGTTTACTCCTAGTTGCTTTGCGATATTTCAAAAAAATCTTTTTCTGCCGGTGAAGTTGTCGAGGGCTGATTTCTTTTCCTGTGATAAAAAGCCTCTGTTTCGAACACCAAACCTCTCAGGGGAGGTTTACAGCTACTTTACACCTAGTTTACTCCTACTTTACACGTAGTTTACTCCTACTTTCCACCTACTTTACTCCTAGTTTCCACCTAGTTTCCACCTAGTTTACTCCTACTTTATGTGTGCTTTTATTTAAAATGCATCTGTGGGTTACTTGTGGGGCATAGGAATTTGTTCGTTTTTTTCTTACACCACATGGTCTGAGGGACGGTGAACAGGCGATGCACAAGCTCTCAGGGGAGCATTAGCGATTTTTTCAAAAAAATCTTTTTCTGCCGGTTAAGTTGTCGAGGGCTGATTTCTTGTCCTGTGATAAAAAGCCTTCTGTTTTGACCGCCAAACCTTTCAGGGGAGCATTTGCAACCGTTTGGCACCATTTTTGAGTGAATTGCCAACAGTCAGATTTTTAATGAAACTTTGACCCCGGGGGCTTAGGGATTTTTTCAAAAAAATCTTTTTCTGCCGGTTAACTTGTCAAGGTCTGATTTCTTGTCCTATGATGAAAACCCTTCTGTTTCCACTGCCAAAACTCTCAGGGGAGCATTTGCAACCGTTTGGCACCATTTTTGAGTGAATTGCCGAAAGTCAGATTTTTGATGAAATCTTCTGCCGGTGCAGTTTTGGCAGTGGAAACAGAAGGGTTTTCATCATAGGACAAGAAATCAGACCTCAACAACTTAACCGGCAGAAAATTTTTTTTTGAAAAAATCGCAAAGCCCCGGGCTCTTTGCTCTTCCATTTTATCAATATCAGCCTCTCAGCTACCATTAGAGTGTGTACAATCCATTTCTGTTGTCCAGTTGTTAACTTCCATATAGTAGGTATATAGTTAAAAAAGGTTTGATGTTTTATTGTATATTATTTTATCCTGCAAGCTGCTGAGCGTGGCTGGCGCGACCCAGTCAGATGGGTGGGGTATAAATAATAAAACTATTATTATTATTTATTTATTATTGAATAGGACATCCCTTTTTTCATCAGAGAAGTGTTGGAGGGTTTGAGAATGAAATATACTCTGAGTCGAGAGTGGATTTCATGCTCTTTATTCAGCTCATAGTGGTGAGGAGGAATGGATGTTCCCTCAAAGTATCTGCTTTATATACATTATTTACACAATGGGCTGCATGTGATTGGCTAGTTTACACCAACTTTACTCCTAGTTTACACCTAGTTTACACCAACTTTACTCCTAGTTTACACCTAGTTTACACCTAGTTTACTCCTGGTTTACTCCTAGTTTACACCTAGTTTACTCCTGGTTTACTCCTAGTTTACACCTAGTTTACTCCTGGTTTACTCCTAGTTTACTCCTAGTTTACACCTAGTTTACTCCTGGTTTACTCCTAGTTTACTCCTAGTTTACTCCTAGTTGCTTTGCGATATTTCAAAAAAATCTTTTTCTGCCGGTGAAGTTGTCGAGGGCTGATTTCTTTTCCTGTGATAAAAAGCCTCTGTTTCGAACACCAAACCTCTCAGGGGAGGTTTACAGCTACTTTACACCTAGTTTACTCCTACTTTACACGTAGTTTACTCCTACTTTCCACCTACTTTACTCCTAGTTTCCACCTAGTTTACAACTACTTTATGTGTGCATCTGTGGGTTACTTGTGGGGCATAGGAATTTGTTCATTTTTTTCTTACACCACATGGTCTGAGGGACGGTGAACAGGCGATGCACAAGCTCTCAGAGGAGCATTAGCGATTTTTTCAAAAAAATCTTTTTCTGCCGGTTAAGTTGTCGAGGGCTGATTTCTTTTGCTCTGATAAAAAGCCTTCTGTTTCGACCGCCAAACCTTTCAGGGGAGCATTTGCAACCGTTTGGCACCATTTTTGAGTGAATTGCCGAAAGTCAGATTTTTGATGAAATCTTCTTCTGCCGGTGAAGTTGTCGAGGGCTGATATCTTTTCCTGTGATAAAAAGCCTCTGTTTCGAACGCCAAACCTCTCAGGGGATGTTTACAGCTACTTTACACCTAGTTTACTCCTACTTTACACGTAGTTTACTCCTACTTTCCACCTACTTTACTCCTAGTTTCCACCTAGTTTCCACCTAGTTTACTCCTACTTTATGTGTGCTTTTATTTAAAATGCATCTGTGGGTTACTTGTGGGGCATAGGAATTTGTTCATTTTTTTCTTACACCACATGGTCTGAGGGACGGTGAACAGGCGATGCACAAGCTCTCAGGGGAGCATTAGCGATATTTAAAAAAAATCTTTTTCTGCCGGTTAAGTTGTCGAGGTCTGATTTCTTTTGCTCTGATAAAAAGCCTTCTGTTTCGACCGCCAAACCTTTCAGGGGAGCATTTGCAACCGTTTGGCACCATTTTTGAGTGAATTGCTGAAAGTCAGATTTTTTATGAAATTGTGACCCCGGGGCTTTGCGATTTTTTCTGAAAAATCTTTTTCTGCCGGTTAAGTTGTCGAGGTCTGATTTCTTCTGATGAAAACCCTTCTGTTTCCACTGCCAAAACTCTCAGGGGAGCATTTGCAACCGTTTGGCACCATTTTTGAGTGAATTGCCGAGAGTCAGATTTTTAATGAAATTGTGACCCCGGGGCATAGCGATTTTTTCAAAAAAATCTTTTTCTGCCGGTTAAGTTGTCGAGGTCTGATTTCTTTTGCTCTGATAAAAAGCCTTCTGTTTTGACCGCCAAACCTTTCAGGGGAGCATTTGCAACCGTTTGGCACCATTTTTGAGTGAATTGCCGAAAGTCAGATTTTTGATGAAATCTTCTTCTGCCGGTGAAGTTGTCGAGGGCTGATTTCTTTTCCTGTGATAAAAAGCCTCTGTTTCGAACGCCAAACCTCTCAGGGGAGGTTTACAGCTACTTTACACCTAGTTTACTCCTACTTTACACCTAGTTTACTCCTACTTTCCACCTACTTTACTCCTAGTTTCCACCTAGTTTCCATCTAGTTTACTCCTACTTTATGTGTGCTTTTATTTAAAATGCATCTGTGGGTTACTTGTGGGGCATAGGAATTTGTTCATTTTTTTCTTACACCACATGGTCTGAGGGACGGTGAACAGGCGATGCACAAGCTCTCAGGGGAGCATTAGCGAATTTTTCAAAAAAATCTTTTTCTGCCGGTTAAGTTGTCGAGGGCTGATTTCTTGTCCTGTGATAAAAAGCCTTCTGTTTTGACCGCCAAACCTTTCAGGGGAGCATTTGCAACCGTTTGGCACCATTTTTGAGTGAATTGCCAACAGTCAGATTTTTAATGAAATTGTGACCCCGGGGCTTAGCAATTTTTTCAAAAAAATCTTTTTCTGCCGGTTAACTTGTCAAGGTCTGATTTCTTGTCCTATGATGAAAACCCTTCTGTTTCCACTGCCAAAACTCTCAGGGGAGCATTTGCAACCGTTTGGCACCATTTTTGAGTGAATTGCCGAAAGTCAGATTTTTGATGAAATCTTCTTCTGCCGGTGCAGTTTTGGCAGTGGAAACAGAAGGGTTTTCATCATAGGACAAGAAATCAGACCTCAACAACTTAACCGGCAGAAAAGATTTTTTTGAAAAAATCGCAAAGCCCCGGGGTCTTTGCTCTTCCAGTTTATCAATATCAGCCTCTCAGCTACCATTAGAGTGTGTACAATCCATTTCTGTTGTCCAGTTGTTAACTTCCATATAGTAGGTATATAGTTAAAAAAGGTTTGATGTTTTATTGTATATTATTTTATCCTGCAAGCTGCTGAGCGTGGCTGGCACGACCCAGTCAGATGGGTGGGGTATAAATAATAAAACTATTATTATTATTTATTTATTATTGAATAGGACATCCCTTTTTTCATCAGAGAAGTGTTGGAGGGTTTGAGAATGAAATATACTCTGAGTCGAGAGTGGATTTCATGCTCTTTATTCAGCTCATAGTGGTGAGGAGGAATGGATGTTCCCTCAAAGTATCTGCTTTATATACATTATTTACACAATGGGCTGCATGTGATTGGCTAGTTTACACCAACTTTACTCCTAGTTTACACCTAGTTTACACCTAGTTTACACCAACTTTACTCCTAGTTTACACCTAGTTTACTCCTGGTTTACTCCTACTTTATGTGTGCTTTTATTTAAAATGCATCTGTGGGTTACTTGTGGGGCATAGGAATTTGTTCATTTTTTTCTTACACCACATGGTCTGAGGGACGGTGAACAGGCGATGCACAAGCTCTCAGGGGAGCATTAGCGATTTTTTCAAAAAAATCTTTTTCTGCCGGTTAAGTTGTCGAGGGCTGATTTCTTGTCCTGTGATAAAAAGCCTTCTGTTTTGACCGCCAAACCTTTCAGGGGAGCATTTGCAACCGTTTGGCACCATTTTTGAGTGAATTGCCAACAGTCAGATTTTTAGTGAAACTGTGACCCCGGGGCTTAGGGATTTTTTCAAAAAAATCTTTTTCTGCCGGTTAACTTGTCAAGGTCTGATTTCTTGTCCTATGATGAAAACCCTTCTGTTTCCACTGCCAAAACTCTCAGGGGAGCATTTGCAACCGTTTGGCACCATTTTTGAGTGAATTGTCAAAAGTCAGATTTTTGATGAAATCTTCTTCTGCCGGTGCAGTTTTGGCAGTGGAAACAAAAGGGTTTTCATCATAGGACAAGAAATCAGACCTCAACAACTTAACTGGCAGAAAAGATTTTTTTGAAAAAATCGCAAAGCCCCGGGGTCTTTGCTCTTCCAGTTTATCAATATCAGCCTCTCAGCTACCATTAGAGTGTGTACAATCCATTTCTGTTGTCCAGTTGTTAACTTCCATATAGTAGGTATATAGTTAAAAAAGGTTTGATGTTTTATTGTATATTATTTTATCCTGCAAGCTGCTGAGCGTGGCTGGCGCGACCCAGTCAGATGGGTGGGGTATAAATAATAAAACTATTATTATTATTTATTTATTATTGAATAGGACATCCCTTTTTTCATCAGAGAAGTGTTGGAGGGTTTGAGAATGAAATATACTCTGAGTCGAGAGTGGATTTCATGCTCTTTATTCAGCTCATAGTGGTGAGGAGGAATGGATGTTCCCTCAAAGTATCTGCTTTATATACATTATTTACACAATGGGCTGCATGTGATTGGCTAGTTTACACCAACTTTACTCCTAGTTTACACCTAGTTTACACCAACTTTACTCCTAGTTTACACCTAGTTTACTCCTACTTTACTCCTAGTTTACACCTACTTTACTCCTAGATTACTCCTAATTTATGTGTGCTTTTATTTAAAATGCATCTGTGGGTTACTTGTGGGGCATAGGAATTTGTTCATTTTTTTCTTACACCACATGGTCTGAGGGACGGTGAACAGGTGATGCACAAGCTCTCAGGGGAGCATTAGCGATTTTTTCAAAAAAATCTTTTTCTGCCGGTTAACTTGTCAAGGTCTGATTTCTTGTCCTATGATGAAAACCCTTCTGTTTCCACTGCCAAAACTCTCAGGGGAGCATTTGCAACCGTTTGGCACCATTTTTGAGTGAATTGTCAAAAGTCAGATTTTTGATGAAATCTTCTTCTGCCGGTGCAGTTTTGGCAGTGGAAACAAAAGGGTTTTCATCATAGGACAAGAAATCAGACCTCAACAACTTAACTGGCAGAAAAGATTTTTTTGAAAAAATCGCAAAGCCCCGGGGTCTTTGCTCTTCCAGTTTATCAATATCAGCCTCTCAGCTACCATTAGAGTGTGTACAATCCATTTCTGTTGTCCAGTTGTTAACTTCCATATAGTAGGTATATAGTTAAAAAAGGTTTGATGTTTTATTGTATATTATTTTATCCTGCAAGCTGCTGAGCGTGGCTGGCGCGACCCAGTCAGATGGGTGGGGTATAAATAATAAAACTATTATTATTATTTATTTATTATTGAATAGGACATCCCTTTTTTCATCAGAGAAGTGTTGGAGGGTTTGAGAATGAAATATACTCTGAGTCGAGAGTGGATTTCATGCTCTTTATTCAGCTCATAGTGGTGAGGAGGAATGGATGTTCCCTCAAAGTATCTGCTTTATATACATTATTTACACAATGGGCTGCATGTGATTGGCTAGTTTACACCAACTTTACTCCTAGTTTACACCTAGTTTACACCTAGTTTACACCAACTTTACTCCTAGTTTACACCTAGTTTACTCCTGGTTTACTCCTAGTTTACACCTAGTTTACTCCTAGTTTACACCTAGTTTACTCCTGGTTTACTCCTAGTTTACTCCTAGTTTACTCCTAGTTTACTCCTAGTTGCTTTGCGATATTTCAAAAAAATCTTTTTCTGCCGGTGAAGTTGTCGAGGGCTGATTTCATTTCCTGTGATAAAAAGCCTCTGTTTCGAACACCAAACCTCTCAGGGGAGGTTTACAGCTACTTTACACCTAGTTTACTCCGACTTTACACGTAGTTTACTCCTACTTTCCACCTACTTTACTCCTAGTTTCCACCTAGTTTCCACCTAGTTTACTCCTACTTTATGTGTGCTTTTATTTAAAATGCATCTGTGGGTTACTTGTGGGGCATAGGAATTTGTTCATTTTTTTCTTACACCACATGGTCTGAGGGACGGTGAACAGGCGATGCACAAGCTCTCAGGGGAGCATTAGCGATTTTTTCAAAAAAATCTTTTTCTGCCGGTTAAGTTGTCGAGGGCTGATTTCTTGTCCTGTGATAAAAAGCCTTCTGTTTTGACCGCCAAACCTTTCAGGGGAGCATTTGCAACCGTTTGGCACCATTTTTGAGTGAATTGCCAACAGTCAGATTTTTAATGAAATTGTGACCCCGGGGCTTTGCGATTTTTTCAAAAAAATCTTTTTCTGCCGGTTAACTTGTCAAGGTCTGATTTCTTGTCTTATGATGAAAACCCTTCTGTTTCCACTGCCAAAACTCTCAGGGGAGCATTTGCAACCGTTTGGCACCATTTTTGAGTGAATTGCCGAAAGTCAGATTTTTGATGAAATCTTCTGCCGGTGCAGTTTTGGCAGTGGAAACAGAAGGGTTTTCATCATAGGACAAGAAATCAGACCTCAACAACTTAACCGGCAGAAAATTTTTTTTTGAAAAAATCGCAAAGCCCCGGGCTCTTTGCTCTTCCAGTTTATCAATATCAGCCTCTCAGCTACCATTAGAGTGTGTACAATCCATTTCTGTTGTCCAGTTGTTAACTTCCATATAGTAGGTATATAGTTAAAAAAGGTTTGATGTTTTATTGTATATTATTTTATCCTGCAAGCTGCTGAGCGTGGCTGGCGCGACCCAGTCAGATGGGTGGGGTATAAATAATAAAACTATTATTATTATTTATTTATTATTGAATAGGACATCCCTTTTTTCATCAGAGAAGTGTTGGAGGGTTTGAGAATGAAATATACTCTGAGTCGAGAGTGGATTTCATGCTCTTTATTCAGCTCATAGTGGTGAGGAGGAATGGATGTTCCCTCAAAGTATCTGCTTTATATACATTATTTACACAATGGGCTGCATGTGATTGGCTAGTTTACACCAACTTTACTCCTAGTTTACACCTAGTTTACACCAACTTTACTCCTAGTTTACACCTAGTTTACACCTAGTTTACTCCTAGTTTACACCTAGTTTACTCCTGGTTTACTCCTAGTTTACACCTAGTTTACTCCTGGTTTACTCCTAGTTTACTCCTAGTTTACACCTAGTTTACTCCTGGTTTACTCCTAGTTTACTCCTAGTTGCTTTGCGATATTTCAAAAAAATCTTTTTCTGCCGGTGAAGTTGTCGAGGGCTGATTTCTTTTCCTGTGATAAAAAGCCTCTTTTTCGAACACCAAACCTCTCAGGGGAGGTTTACAGCTACTTTACACCTAGTTTACTCCTACTTTACACGTAGTTTACTCCTACTTTCCACCTACTTTACTCCTAGTTTCCACCTAGTTTCCACCTAGTTTACTCCTACTTTATGTGTGCTTTTATTTAAAACGCATCTGTGGGTTCCTTGTGGGGCATAGGAATTTGTTCATTTTTTTCTTACACCACATGGTCTGAGGGACGGTGAACAGGCGATGCACAAGCTCTCAGAGGAGCATTAGCGATTTTTTCAAAAAAATCTTTTTCTGCCGGTTAAGTTGTCGAGGGCTGATTTCTTTTGCTCTGATAAAAAGCCTTCTGTTTCGACCGCCAAACCTTTCAGGGGAGCATTTGCAACCGTTTGGCACCATTTTTGAGTGAATTGCCGAAAGTCAGATTTTTGATGAAATCTTCTTCTGCCGGTGAAGTTGTCGAGGGCTGATTTCTTTTCCTGTGATAAAAAGCCTCTGTTTCGAACGCCAAACCTCTCAGGGGATGTTTACAGCTACTTTACACCTAGTTTACTCCTACTTTACACGTAGTTTACTCCTACTTTCCACCTACTTTACTCCTAGTTTCCACCTAGTTTCCACCTAGTTTACTCCTACTTTATGTGTGCTTTTATTTAAAATGCATCTGTGGGTTACTTGTGGGGCATAGGAATTTGTTCATTTTTTTCTTACACCACATGGTCTGAGGGACGGTGAACAGGCGATGCACAAGCTCTCAGGGGAGCATTAGCGATTTTTTCAAAAAAATCTTTTTCTGCCGGTTAAGTTGTCGAGGGCTGATTTCTTGTCCTGTGATAAAAAGCCTTCTGTTTCGACCGCCAAACCTTTCAGGGGAGCATTTGCAACCGTTTGGCACCATTTTTGAGTGAATTGCCGAAAGTCAGATTTTTGATGAAATCTTCTTCTGCCGGTGAAGTTGTCGAGGGCTGATTTCTTTTCCTGTGATAAAAAGCCTCTGTTTCGAACGCCAAACCTCTCAGGGGATGTTTACAGCTACTTTACACCTAGTTTACTCCTACTTTACACGTAGTTTACTCCTACTTTCCACCTACTTTACTCCTAGTTTCCACCTAGTTTCCACCTAGTTTACTCCTACTTTATGTGTGCTTTTATTTAAAATGCATCTGTGGGTTACTTGTGGGGCATAGGAATTTGTTCATTTTTTTCTTACACCACATGGTCTGAGGGACGGTGAACAGGCGATGCACAAGCTCTCAGGGGAGCATTAGCGATATTTTAAAAAAATCTTTTTCTGCCGGTTAAGTTGTCGAGGTCTGATTTCTTTTGCTCTGATAAAAAGCCTTCTGTTTCGACCGCCAAACCTTTCAGGGGAGCATTTGCAACCGTTTGGCACCATTTTTGAGTGAATTGCTGAAAGTCAGATTTTTTATGAAATTGTGACCCCGGGGCTTTGCGATTTTTTCTGAAAAATCTTTTTCTGCCGGTTAAGTTGTCGAGGTCTGATTTCTTCTGATGAAAACCCTTCTGTTTCCACTGCCAAAACTCTCAGGGGAGCATTTGCAACCGTTTGGCACCATTTTTGAGTGAATTGCCGAGAGTCAGATTTTTAATGAAATTGTGACCCCGGGGCTTTGCGATTTTTTCAAAAAAATCTTTTCTGCCGGTTAAGTTGTCAAGGTCTGATTTCTTGTCCTATGATGAAAACCCTTCTGTTTCCACTGCCAAAACTCTCAGGGGAGCATTTGCAACCGTTTGGCACCATTTTTGAGTGAATTGCCGGAAGTCAGATTTTTGATGAAATCTTCTTCTGCCCGTGCAGTTTTGGCAGTGGAAACAGAAGGGTTTTCATCATAGGACAAGAAATCAGACCTCAACAACTTAACCGGCAGAAAAGATTTTTTTGAAAAAATCGCAAAGCCCCGGGGTCTTTGCTCTTCCAGTTTATCAATATCAGCCTCTCAGCTACCATTAGAGTGTGTACAATCCATTTCTGTTGTCCAGTTGTTAACTTCCATATAGTAGGTATATAGTTAGAAAAGGTTTGATGTTTTATTGTATATTATTTTATCCTGCAAGCTGCTGAGCGTGGCTGGCACGACCCAGTCAGATGGGTGGGGTATAAATAATAAAACTATTATTATTATTTATTTATTATTGAATAGGACATCCCTTTTTTCATCAGAGAAGTGTTGGAGGGTTTGAGAATGAAATATACTCTGAGTCGAGAGTGGATTTCATGCTCTTTATTCAGCTCATAGTGGTGAGGAGGAATGGATGTTCCCTCAAAGTATCTGCTTTATATACATTATTTACACAATGGGCTGCATGTGATTGGCTAGTTTACACCAACTTTACTCCTAGTTTACACCTAGTTTACACCTAGTTTACACCAACTTTACTCCTAGTTTACACCTAGTTTACTCCTGGTTTACTCCTAGTTTACACCTAGTTTACTCCTAGTTTACACCTAGTTTACTCCTGGTTTACTCCTAGTTTACTCCTAGTTTACACCTAGTTTACTCCTAGTTTACTCCTAGTTTACTCCTAGTTTACTCCTAGTTGCTTTGCGATATTTCAAAAAAATCTTTTTCTGCTGGTGAAGTTGTCGAGGGCTGATTTCTTTTCCTGTGATAAAAAGCCTCTGTTTCGAACACCAAACCTCTCAGGGGAGGTTTACAGCTACTTTACACCTAGTTTACTCCTACTTTACACGTAGTTTACTCCTACTTTCCACCTACTTTACTCCTAGTTTCCACCTAGTTTCCACCTAGTTTACTCCTACTTTATGTGTGCTTTTATTTAAAATGCATCTGTGGGTTACTTGTGGGGCATAGGAATTTGTTCATTTTTTTCTTACACCACATGGTCTGAGGGACGGTGAACAGGCGATGCACAAGCTCTCAGGGGAGCATTAGCGATATTTAAAAAAAATCTTTTTCTGCCGGTTAAGTTGTCGAGGTCTGATTTCTTTTGCTCTGATAAAAAGCCTTCTGTTTCGACCGCCAAACCTTTCAGGGGAGCATTTGCAACCGTTTGGCACCATTTTTGAGTGAATTGCTGAAAGTCAGATTTTTTATGAAATTGTGACCCCGGGGCTTTGCGATTTTTTCTGAAAAATCTTTTTCTGCCGGTTAAGTTGTCGAGGTCTGATTTCTTCTGATGAAAACCCTTCTGTTTCCACTGCCAAAACTCTCAGGGGAGCATTTGCAACCGTTTGGCACCATTTTTGAGTGAATTGCCGAGAGTCAGATTTTTAATGAAATTGTGACCCCGGGGCTTTGCGATTTTTTCAAAAAAATCTTTTCTGCCGGTTAAGTTGTCAAGGTCTGATTTCTTGTCCTATGATGAAAACCCTTCTGTTTCCACTGCCAAAACTCTCAGGGGAGCATTTGCAACCGTTTGGCACCATTTTTGAGTGAATTGCCGGAAGTCAGATTTTTGATGAAATCTTCTTCTGCCCGTGCAGTTTTGGCAGTGGAAACAGAAGGGTTTTCATCATAGGACAAGAAATCAGACCTCAACAACTTAACCGGCAGAAAAGATTTTTTTGAAAAAATCGCAAAGCCCCGGGGTCTTTGCTCTTCCAGTTTATCAATATCAGCCTCTCAGCTACCATTAGAGTGTGTACAATCCATTTCTGTTGTCCAGTTGTTAACTTCCATATAGTAGGTATATAGTTAGAAAAGGTTTGATGTTTTATTGTATATTATTTTATCCTGCAAGCTGCTGAGCGTGGCTGGCACGACCCAGTCAGATGGGTGGGGTATAAATAATAAAACTATTATTATTATTTATTTATTATTGAATAGGACATCCCTTTTTTCATCAGAGAAGTGTTGGA
Organism: Podarcis filfolensis; assembly: GCF_964270895.1. NCBI lineage: Eukaryota > Metazoa > Chordata > Lepidosauria > Squamata > Lacertidae > Podarcis > Podarcis filfolensis. Next base: position 11,224,709 of record NC_139603.1, read on the forward strand.
GGGTTTGAGAATGAAATATACTCTGAGTCGAGAGTGGATTTCATGCTCTTTATTCAGCTCATAGTGGTGAGGAGGAATGGATGTTCCCTCAAAGTATCTGCTTTATATACATTATTTACACAATGGGCTGCATGTGATTGGCTAGTTTACACCAACTTTACTCCTAGTTTACACCTAGTTTACACCTAGTTTACACCAACTTTACTCCTAGTTTACACCTAGTTTACTCCTGGTTTACTCCTAGTTTACACCTAGTTTACTCCTAGTTTACACCTAGTTTACTCCTGGTTTACTCCTAGTTTACACCTAGTTTACTCCTAGTTTACTCCTAGTTTACTCCTAGTTTACTCCTAGTTGCTTTGCGATATTTCAAAAAAATCTTTTTCTGCTGGTGAAGTTGTCGAGGGCTGATTTCTTTTCCTGTGATAAAAAGCCTCTGTTTCGAACACCAAACCTCTCAGGGGAGGTTTACAGCTACTTTACACCTAGTTTACTCCTACTTTACACGTAGTTTACTCCTACTTTCCACCTACTTTACTCCTAGTTTCCACCTAGTTTCCACCTAGTTTACTCCTACTTTATGTGTGCTTTTATTTAAAATGCATCTGTGGGTTACTTGTGGGGCATAGGAATTTGTTCATTTTTTTCTTACACCACATGGTCTGAGGGACGGTGAACAGGCGATGCACAAGGTCTCTGGGGAGCATTAGCGATTTTTTCAAAAAAATCTTTTTCTGCCGGTTAAGTTGTCGAGGGCTGATTTCTTGTCCTGTGATAAAAAGCCTTCTGTTTTGACCGCCAAACCTTTCAGGGGAGCATTTGCAACCGTTTGGCACCATTTTTGAGTGAATTGCCAACAGTCAGATTTTTAATGAAATTGTGACCCCGGGGCTTTGCGATTTTTTCAAAAAAATCTTTTTCTGCCGGTTAACTTGTCAAGGTCTGATTTCTTGTCCTATGATGAAAACCCTTCTGTTTCCACTGCCAAAACTCTCAGGGGAGCATTTGCAACCGTTTGGCACCATTTTTGAGTGAATTGCCGAAAGTCAGATTTTTGATGAAATCTTCTGCCGGTGCAGTTTTGGCAGTGGAAACAGAAGGGTTTTCATCATAGGACAAGAAATCAGACCTCAACAACTTAACCGGCAGAAAATTTTTTTTTGAAAAAATCGCAAAGCCCCGGGGTCTTTGCTCTTCCAGTTTATCAATATCAGCCTCTCAGCTACCATTAGAGTGTGTACAATCCATTTCTGTTGTCCAGTTGTTAACTTCCATATAGTAGGTATATAGTTAGAAAAGGTTTGATGTTTTATTGTATATTATTTTATCCTGCAAGCTGCTGAGCGTGGCTGGCACGACCCAGTCAGATGGGTGGGGTATAAATAATAAAACTATTATTATTATTTATTTATTATTGAATAGGACATCCCTTTTTTCATCAGAGAAGTGTTGGAGGGTTTGAGAATGAAATATACTCTGAGTCGAGAGTGGATTTCATGCTCTTTATTCAGCTCATAGTGGTGAGGAGGAATGGATGTTCCCTCAAAGTATCTGCTTTATATACATTATTTACACAATGGGCTGCATGTGATTGGCTAGTTTACACCAACTTTACTCCTAGTTTACACCTAGTTTACACCTAGTTTACACCAACTTTACTCCTAGTTTACACCTAGTTTACTCCTGGTTTACTCCTACTTTATGTGTGCTTTTATTTAAAATGCATCTGTGGGTTACTTGTGGGGCATAGGAATTTGTTCATTTTTTTCTTACACCACATGGTCTGAGCATTTGCAACCGTTTGGCACCATTTTTGAGTGAATTGCCAACAGTCAGATTTTTAATGAAATTGTCACCCCGGGGCTTTGCGATTTTTTCAAAAAAATCTTTTTCTGCCGGTTAACTTGTCAAGGTCTGATTTCTTGTCCTATGATGAAAACCCTTCTGTTTCCACTGCCAAAACTCTCAGGGGAGCATTTGCAACCGTTTGGCACCATTTTTGAGTGAATTGCCGAAAGTCAGATTTTTGATGAAATCTTCTGCCGGTGCAGTTTTGGCAGTGGAAACAGAAGGGTTTTCATCATAGGACAAGAAATCAGACCTCAACAACTTAACCGGCAGAAATTTTTTTTTTGAAAAAATCGCAAAGCCCCGGGCTCTTTGCTCTTCCATTTTATCAATATCAGCCTCTCAGCTACCATTAGAGTGTGTACAATCCATTTCTGTTGTCCAGTTGTTAACTTCCATATAGTAGGTATATAGTTAAAAAAGGTTTGATGTTTTATTGTATATTATTTTATCCTGCAAGCTGCTGAGCGTGGCTGGCGCGACCCAGTCAGATGGGTGGGGTATAAATAATAAAACTATTATTATTATTTATTTATTATTGAATAGGACATCCCTTTTTTCATCAGAGAAGTGTTGGAGGGTTTGAGAATGAAATATACTCTGAGTCGAGAGTGGATTTCATGCTCTTTATTCAGCTCATAGTGGTGAGGAGGAATGGATGTTCCCTCAAAGTATCTGCTTTATATACATTATTTACACAATGGGCTGCATGTGATTGGCTAGTTTACACCAACTTTACTCCTAGTTTACACCTAGTTTACACCAACTTTACTCCTAGTTTACACCTAGTTTACACCTAGTTTACTCCTGGTTTACTCCTAGTTTACACCTAGTTTACTCCTGGTTTACTCCTAGTTTACACCTAGTTTACTCCTGGTTTACTCCTAGTTTACTCCTAGTTTACACCTAGTTTACTCCTGGTTTACTCCTAGTTTACTCCTAGTTTACTCCTAGTTGCTTTGCGATATTTCAAAAAAATCTTTTTCTGCCGGTGAAGTTGTCGAGGGCTGATTTCTTTTCCTGTGATAAAAAGCCTCTGTTTCGAACACCAAACCTCTCAGGGGAGGTTTACAGCTACTTTACACCTAGTTTACTCCTACTTTACACGTAGTTTACTCCTACTTTCCACCTACTTTACTCCTAGTTTCCACCTAGTTTACAACTACTTTATGTGTGCATCTGTGGGTTACTTGTGGGGCATAGGAATTTGTTCATTTTTTTCTTACACCACATGGTCTGAGGGACGGTGAACAGGCGATGCACAAGCTCTCAGAGGAGCATTAGCGATTTTTTCAAAAAAATCTTTTTCTGCCGGTTAAGTTGTCGAGGGCTGATTTCTTTTGCTCTGATAAAAAGCCTTCTGTTTCGACCGCCAAACCTTTCAGGGGAGCATTTGCAACCGTTTGGCACCATTTTTGAGTGAATTGCCGAAAGTCAGATTTTTGATGAAATCTTCTTCTGCCGGTGAAGTTGTCGAGGGCTGATTTCTTTTCCTGTGATAAAAAGCCTCTGTTTCGAACGCCAAACCTCTCAGGGGATGTTTACAGCTACTTTACACCTAGTTTACTCCTACTTTACACGTAGTTTACTCCTACTTTCCACCTACTTTACTCCTAGTTTCCACCTAGTTTCCACCTAGTTTACTCCTACTTTATGTGTGCTTTTATTTAAAATGCATCTGTGGGTTACTTGTGGGGCATAGGAATTTGTTCATTTTTTTCTTACACCACATGGTCTGAGGGACGGTGAACAGGCGATGCACAAGCTCTCAGGGGAGCATTAGCGATATTTTAAAAAAATCTTTTTCTGCCGGTTAAGTTGTCGAGGTCTGATTTCTTTTGCTCTGATAAAAAGCCTTCTGTTTCGACCGCCAAACCTTTCAGGGGAGCATTTGCAACCGTTTGGCACCATTTTTGAGTGAATTGCTGAAAGTCAGATTTTTTATGAAATTGTGACCCCGGGGCTTTGCGATTTTTTCTGAAAAATCTTTTTCTGCCGGTTAAGTTGTCGAGGTCTGATTTCTTCTGATGAAAACCCTTCTGTTTCCACTGCCAAAACTCTCAGGGGAGCATTTGCAACCGTTTGGCACCATTTTTGAGTGAATTGCCGAGAGTCAGATTTTTAATGAAATTGTGACCCCGGGGCATAGCGATTTTTTCAAAAAAATCTTTTTCTGCCGGTTAAGTTGTCGAGGTCTGATTTCTTTTGCTCTGATAAAAAGCCTTCTGTTTTGACCGCCAAACCTTTCAGGGGAGCATTTGCAACCGTTTGGCACCATTTTTGAGTGAATTGCCGAAAGTCAGATTTTTTATGAAATCTTCTTCTGCCGGTGAAGTTGTCGAGGGCTGATTTCTTTTCCTGTGATAAAAAGCCTCTGTTTCGAACGCCAAACCTCTCAGGGGAGGTTTACAGCTACTTTACACCTAGTTTACTCCTACTTTACACCTAGTTTACTCCTACTTTCCACCTACTTTACTCCTAGTTTCCACCTAGTTTCCACCTAGTTTACTCCTACTTTATGTGTGCTTTTATTTAAAATGCATCTGTGGGTTACTTGTGGAGCATAGGAATTTGTTCATTTTTTTCTTACACCACATGGTCTGAGGGACGGTGAACAGGCGATGCACAAGCTCTCAGGGGAGCATTAGCGAATTTTTCAAAAAAATCTTTTTCTGCCGGTTAAGTTGTCGAGGGCTGATTTCTTGTCCTGTGATAAAAAGCCTTCTGTTTTGACCGCCAAACCTTTCAGGGGAGCATTTGCAACCGTTTGGCACCATTTTTGAGTGAATTGCCAACAGTCAGATTTTTAATGAAATTGTGACCCCGGGGCTTAGCAATTTTTTCAAAAAAATCTTTTTCTGCCGGTTAACTTGTCAAGGTCTGATTTCTTGTCCTATGATGAAAACCCTTCTGTTTCCACTGCCAAAACTCTCAGGGGAGCATTTGCAACCGTTTGGCACCATTTTTGAGTGAATTGCCGAAAGTCAGATTTTTGATGAAATCTTCTTCTGCCGGTGCAGTTTTGGCAGTGGAAACAGAAGGGTTTTCATCATAGGACAAGAAATCAGACCTCAACAACTTAACCGGCAGAAAATTTTTTTTTGAAAAAATCGCAAAGCCCCGGGGTCTTTGCTCTTCCAGTTTATCAATATCAGCCTCTCAGCTACCATTAGAGTGTGTACAATCCATTTCTGTTGTCCAGTTGTTAACTTCCATATAGTAGGTATATAGTTAAAAAAGGTTTGATGTTTTATTGTATATTATTTCATCCTGCAAGCTGCTGAGCGTGGCTGGCACGACCCAGTCAGATGGGTGGGGTATAAATAATAAAACTATTATTATTATTTATTTATTATTGAATAGGACATCCCTTTTTTCATCAGAGAAGTGTTGGAGGGTTTGAGAATGAAATATACTCTGAGTCGAGAGTGGATTTCATGCTCTTTATTCAGCTCATAGTGGTGAGGAGGAATGGATGTTCCCTCAAAGTATCTGCTTTATATACATTATTTACACAATGGGCTGCATGTGATTGGCTAGTTTACACCAACTTTACTCCTAGTTTACACCTAGTTTACACCAACTTTACTCCTAGTTTACACCTAGTTTACTCCTGGTTTACTCCTAGTTTACACCTAGTTTACTCCTAGTTTACACCTAGTTTACTCCTGGTTTACTCCTAGTTTACTCCTAGTTTACACCTAGTTTACTCCTAGTTTACTCCTAGTTTACTCCTAGTTTACTCCTAGTTGCTTTGCGATATTTCAAAAAAATCTTTTTCTGCCGGTGAAGTTGTCGAGGGCTGATTTCTTTTCCTGTGATAAAAAGCCTCTGTTTCGAACACCAAACCTCTCAGGGGAGGTTTACAGCTACTTTACACCTAGTTTACTCCTACTTTACACGTAGTTTACTCCTACTTTCCACCTACTTTACTCCTAGTTTCCACCTAGTTTCCACCTAGTTTACTCCTACTTTATGTGTGCTTTTATTTAAAATGCATCTGTGGGTTACTTGTGGGGCATAGGAATTTGTTCATTTTTTTCTTACACCACATGGTCTGAGGGACGGTGAACAGGCGATGCACAAGCTCTCAGGGGAGCATTAGCGATTTTTTCAAAAAAATCTTTTTCTGCCGGTTAAGTTGTCGAGGGCTGATTTCTTGTCCTGTGCTAAAAAGCCTTCTGTTTTGACCGCCAAACCTTTCAGGGGAGCATTTGCAACCGTTTGGCACCATTTATGAGTGAATTGCCAACAGTCAGATTTTTAATGAAATTGTGACCCCGGGGCTTTGCGATTTTTTCAAAAAAATCTTTTTCTGCCGGTTAACTTGTCAAGGTCTGATTTCTTGTCCTATGATGAAAACCCTTCTGTTTCCACTGCCAAAACTCTCAGGGGAGCATTTGCAACCGTTTGGCACCATTTTTGAGTGAATTGCCGAAAGTCAGATTTTTGATGAAATCTGCTGCCGGTGCAGTTTTGGCAGTGGAAACAGAAGGGTTTTCATCATAGGACAAGAAATCAGACCTCAACAACTTAACCGGCAGAAAATTTTTTTTTGAAAAAATCGCAAAGCCCCGGGGTCTTTGCTCTTCCAGTTTATCAATATCAGCCTCTCAGCTACCATTAGAGTGTGTACAATCCATTTCTGTTGTCCAGTTGTTAACTTCCATATAGTAGGTATATAGTTAGAAAAGGTTTGATGTTTTATTGTATATTATTTTATCCTGCAAGCTGCTGAGCGTGGCTGGCACGACCCAGTCAGATGGGTGGGGTATAAATAATAAAACTATTATTATTATTTATTTATTATTGAATAGGACATCCCTTTTTTCATCAGAGAAGTGTTGGAGGGTTTGAGAATGAAATATACTCTGAGTCGAGAGTGGATTTCATGCTCTTTATTCAGCTCATAGTGGTGAGGAGGAATGGATGTTCCCTCAAAGTATCTGCTTTATGTACATTATTTACACAATGGGCTGCATGTGATTGGCTAGTTTACACCAACTTTACTCCTAGTTTACACCTAGTTTACACCTAGTTTACACCAACTTTACTCCTAGTTTACACCTAGTTTACTCCTGGTTTACTCCTACTTTATGTGTGCTTTTATTTAAAATGCATCTGTGGGTTACTTGTGGGGCATAGGAATTTGTTCATTTTTTTCTTACACCACATGGTCTGAGCATTTGCAACCGTTTGGCACCATTTTTGAGTGAATTGCCAACAGTCAGATTTTTAATGAAATTGTCACCCCGGGGCTTTGCGATTTTTTCAAAAAAATCTTTTTCTGCCGGTTAACTTGTCAAGGTCTGATTTCTTGTCCTATGATGAAAACCCTTCTGTTTCCACTGCCAAAACTCTCAGGGGAGCATTTGCAACCGTTTGGCACCATTTTTGAGTGAATTGCCGAAAGTCAGATTTTTGATGAACTCTTCTGCCGGTGCAGTTTTGGCAGTGGAAACAGAAGGGTTTTCATCATAGGACAAGAAATCAGACCTCAACAACTTAACCGGCAGAAAATTTTTTTTTGAAAAAATCGCAAAGCCCCGGGCTCTTTGCTCTTCCATTTTATCAATATCAGCCTCTCAGCTACCATTAGAGTGTGTACAATCCATTTCTGTTGTCCAGTTGTTAACTTCCATATAGTAGGTATATAGTTAAAAAAGGTTTGATGTTTTATTGTATATTATTTTATCCTGCAAGCTGCTGAGCGTGGCTGGCGCGACCCAGTCAGATGGGTGGGGTATAAATAATAAAACTATTATTATTATTTATTTATTATTGAATAGGACATCCCTTTTTTCATCAGAGAAGTGTTGGAGGGTTTGAGAATGAAATATACTCTGAGTCGAGAGTGGATTTCATGCTCTTTATTCAGCTCATAGTGGTGAGGAGGAATGGATGTTCCCTCAAAGTATCTGCTTTATATACATTATTTACACAATGGGCTGCATGTGATTGGCTAATTTACTCCTGCCTTACTCCTACTTTACACCTAGTTTACTCCTAATTTACTCCTTGTTTACACCTAGTTTACTCCTACTTTACTCCTAGTTTCCACCTAGTTTCCACCTAGTTTACTCCTACTTTATGTGTGCTTTTATTTAAAATGCATCTGTGGGTTACTTGTGGGGCATAGGAATTTGTTCATTTTTTTCTTACACCACATGGTTTGAGGGACGGTGAACAGGTGATGCATAAGCTCTCAGGGGAGCATTAGCGATTTTTTCAAAAAAATCTTTTTCTGCCGGTTAACTTGTCAAGGTCTGATTTCTTGTCCTATGATGAAAACCCTTCTGTTTCCACTGCCAAAACTCTCAGGGGAGCATTTGCAACCGTTTGGCACCATTTTTGAGTGAATTGCCGAAAGTCAGATTTTTGATGAAATCTTCTTCTGCCGGTGCAGTTTTGGCAGCGGAAACAAAAGGGTTTTCATCATAGGACAAGAAATCAGACCTCAACAACTTAACTGGCAGAAAAGATTTTTTTGAAAAAATCGCAAAGCCCCGGGGTCTTTGCTCTTCCAGTTTATCAATATCAGCCTCTCAGCTACCATTAGAGTGTGTACAATCCATTTCTGTTGTCCAGTTGTTAACTTCCATATAGTAGGTATATAGTTAAAAAAGGTTTGATGTTTTATTGTATATTATTTTATCCTGCAAGCTGCTGAGCGTGGCTGGCACGACCCAGTCAGATGGGTGGGGTATAAATAATAAAACTATTATTATTATTTATTTATTATTGAATAGGACATCCCTTTTTTCATCAGAGAAGTGTTGGAGGGTTTGAGAATGAAATATACTCTGAGTCGAGAGTGGATTTCATGCTCTTTATTCAGCTCATAGTGGTGAGGAGGAATGGATGTTCCCTCAAAGTATCTGCTTTATATACATTATTTACACAATGGGCTGCATGTGATTGGCTAGTTTACACCAACTTTACTCCTAGTTTACTCCTAGTTTACACCTAGTTTACTCCTGGTTTACTCCTAGTTTACACCTAGTTTACTCCTGGTTTACTCCTAGTTTACACCTACTTTACTCTTAGATTATTCCTAATTTATGTGTGCTTTTATTTAAAATGCATCTGTGGGTTACTTGTGGGGCATAGGAATTTGTTCATTTTTTTCTTACACCACATGGTCTGAGGGACGGTGAACAGGTGATGCACAAGCTCTCAGGGGAGCATTAGCGATTTTTTCAAAAAAATCTTTTTCTGCCGGTTAACTTGTCAAGGTCTGATTTCTTGTCCTATGATGAAAAACCTTCTGTTTCCACTGCCAAAACTCTCAGGGGAGCATTTGCAACCGTTTGGCACCATTTTTGAGTGAATTGCCAAAAGTCAGATTTTTGATGAAATCTTCTTCTGCCGGTGCAGTTTTGGCAGTGGAAACAAAAGGGTTTTCATCATAGGACAAGAAATCAGACCTCAACAACTTAACTGGCAGAAAAGATTTTTTTGAAAAAATCGCAAAGCCCCGGGGTCTTTGCTCTTCCAGTTTATCAATATCAGCCTCTCAGCTACCATTAGAGTGTGTACAATCCATTTCTGTTGTCCAGTTGTTAACTTCCATATAGTAGGTATATAGTTAAAAAAGGTTTGATGTTTTATTGTATATTATTTTATCCTGCAAGCTGCTGAGCGTGGCTGGCACGACCCAGTCAGATGGGTGGGGTATAAATAATAAAACTATTATTATTATTTATTTATTATTGAATAGGACATCCCTTTTTTCATCAGAGAAGTGTTGGAGGGTTTGAGAATGAAATATACTCTGAGTCGAGAGTGGATTTCATGCTCTTTATTCAGCTCATAGTGGTGAGGAGGAATGGATGTTCCCTCAAAGTATCTGCTTTATATACATTATTTACACAATGGGCTGCATGTGATTGGCTAGTTTACACCAACTTTACTCCTAGTTTACTCCTAGTTTACACCTAGTTTACTCCTGGTTTACTCCTAGTTTACACCTAGTTTACTCCTGGTTTACTCCTAGTTTACACCTACTTTACTCTTAGATTATTCCTAATTTATGTGTGCTTTTATTTAAAATGCATCTGTGGGTTACTTGTGGGGCATAGGAATTTGTTCATTTTTTTCTTACACCACATGGTCTGAGGGACGGTGAACAGGTGATGCACAAGCTCTCAGGGGAGCATTAGCGATTTTTTCAAAAAAATCTTTTTCTGCCGGTTAACTTGTCAAGGTCTGATTTCTTGTCCTATGATGAAAAACCTTCTGTTTCCACTGCCAAAACTCTCAGGGGAGCATTTGCAACCGTTTGGCACCATTTTTGAGTGAATTGCCGAAAGTCAGATTTTTGATGAAATCTTCTTCTGCCGGTGCAGTTTTGGCAGTGGAAACAAAAGGGTTTTCATCATAGGACAAGAAAGCAGACCTCAACAACTTAACCGGCAGAAAAGATTTTTTTGAAAAAATCGCAAAGCCCCGGGGTCTTTGCTCTTCCAGTTTATCAATATCAGCCTCTCAGCTACCATTAGAGTGTGTACAATCCATTTCTGTTGTCCAGTTGTTAACTTCCATATAGTAGGTATATAGTTAAAAAAGGTTTGATGTTTTATTGTATATTATTTTATCCTGCAAGCTGCTGAGCGTGGCTGGCACGACCCAGTCAGATGGGTGGGGTATAAATAATAAAACTATTATTATTATTTATTTATTATTGAATAGGACATCCCTTTTTTCATCAGAGAAGTGTTGGAGGGTTTGAGAATGAAATATACTCTGAGTCGAGAGTGGATTTCATGCTCTTTATTCAGCTCATAGTGGTGAGGAGGAATGGATATTCCCTCAAAGTATCTGCTTTATATACATTATTTACACAATGGGCTGCATGTGATTGGCTAGTTTACTCCTGCCTTACTCCTACTTTACACCTAGTTTACTCCTAATTTACTCCTTGTTTACACCTAGTTTACTCCTACTTTACTCCTAGTTTACACCTACTTTACTCCTAGATTACTCCTAATTTATGTGTGCTTTTATTTAAAATGCATCTGTGGGTTACTTGTGGGGCATAGGAATTTGTTCATTTTTTTCTTACACCACATGGTCTGAGGGACGGTGAACAGGTGATGCACAAGCTCTCAGGGGAGCATTAGCGATTTTTTCAAAAAAATCTTGTCCTATGATGAAAACCCTTCTGTTTCCACTGCCAAAACTCTCAGGGGAGCATTTGCAACCGTTTGGCACCATTTTTGAGTGAATTGCCGAAAGTCAGATTTTTGATGAAATCTTCTGCCGGTGCAGTTTTGGCAGTGGAAACAGAAGGGTTTTCATCATAGGACAAGAAATCAGACCTCAACAACTTAACCGGCAGAAATTTTTTTTTTGAAAAAATCGCAAAGCCCCGGGGTCTTTGCTCTTCCAGTTTATCAATATCAGCCTCTCAGCTACCATTAGAGTGTGTACAATCCATTTCTGTTGTCCAGTTGTTAACTTCCATATAGTAGGTATATAGTTAGAAAAGGTTTGATGTTTTATTGTATATTATTTTATCCTGCAAGCTGCTGAGCGTGGCTGGCACGACCCAGTCAGATGGGTCACAATTTCATTAAAAATCTGACTGTTGGCAATTCACTCAAAAATGGTGCCAAACGGTTGCAAATGCTCCCCTGAAAGGTTTGGCGGTCAAAACAGAAGGCTTTTTATCACAGGACAAGAAATCAGCCCTCGACAACTTAACCGGCAGAAAAAGATTTTTTTGAAAAAATCGCTAATGCTCCCCTGAGAGCTTGTGCATCGCCTGTTCACCGTCCCTCAGACCATGTGGTGTAAGAAAAAAATGAACAAATTCCTATGCCCCACAAGTAACCCACAGATGCATTTTAAATAAAAGCACACATAAAGTAGGAGTAAACTAGGTGTAAACTAGGAGTAAAGTTGGTGTAAACTAGGTGTAAACTAGGTGTAAACTAGGTGTAAACTAGGTGTAAAGTAGGAGTAAACTAGGTGTAAAGTAGCTGTAAACCTCCCCTGAGAGGTTTGGCGTTCGAAACAGAGGCTTTTTATCACAGGAAAAGAAATCAGCCCTCGACAACTTCACCGGCAGAAAAAGATTTTTTTGAAATATCGCAAAGCAACTAGGAGTAAACTAGGAGTAAACTAGGAGTAAACTAGGAGTAAACCAGGAGTAAACTAGGTGTAAACTAGGAGTAAACTAGGAGTGATTGGCTAGTTTACTCCTGGTTTACTCCTAGTTTACACCTAGTTTACTCCTGGTTTACTCCTAGTTTACACCTAGTTTACTCCTGGTTTACTCCTAGGTTACACCTAGTTTACTCCTAGGTTACACCTAGTTTACTCCTGGTTTACTCCTAGTTTACACCTAGTTTACTCCTGGTTTACTCCTAGTTTACACCTAGTTTACTCCTGGTTTACTCCTAGTTTACACCTAGTTTACACCTAGTTTACACCAACTTTACTCCTAGTTTACTCCTGGTTTACTCCTAGTTTACACCTAGTTTACTCCTGGTTTACTCCTAGTTTACACCTAGTTTACTCCTGGTTTACTCCTAGTTTACTCCTAGTTTACTCCTAGTTTACTCCTAGTTGCTTTGCGATATTTGAAAAAAATCTTTTTCTGCCGGTGAAGTTGTCGAGGGCTGATTTCTTTTCCTGTGATAAAAAGCCTCTGTTTCGAACGCCAAAACTTTCAGGGGAGGTTTACAGCTACTTTACACCTAGTTTACTCCTACTTTACACGTAGTTTACTCCTACTTTCCACCTACTTTACTCCTAGTTTCCACCTAGTTTCCACCTAGTTTACTCCTACTTTATGTGTGCTTTTATTTAAAATGCATCTGTGGGTTACTTGTGGGGCATAGGAATTTGTTCATTTTTTTCTTACACCACATGGTCTGAGGGACGGTGAACAGGCGATGCACAAGCTCTCTGGGGAGCATTAGCGATTTTTTCAAAAAAATCTTTTTCTGCCGGTTAAGTTGTCGAGGGCTGATTTCTTGTCCTGTGATAAAAAGCCTTCTGTTTTGACCGCCAAACCTTTCAGGGGAGCATTTGCAACCGTTTGGCACCATTTTTGAGTGAATTGCCAACAGTCAGATTTTTAATGAAATTGTGACCCCGGGGCTTTGCGATTTTTTCAAAAAAATCTTTTTCTGCCGGTTAACTTGTCAAGGTCTGATTTCTTGTCCTATGATGAAAACCCTTCTGTTTCCACTGCCAAAACTCTCAGGGGAGCATTTGCAACCGTTTGGCACCATTTTTGAGTGAATTGCCGAAAGTCAGATTTTTGATGAAATCTTCTTCTGCCGGTGCAGTTTTGGCAGTGGAAACAGAAGGGTTTTCATCATAGGACAAGAAATCTTTTTTTTTTATTTATTAAATATTTATTGGTATTTTCGAAAAACACACAACAAACAAAAACAAAAAATAAACAAAATAAAAACAACACAAAAAAGCATATTCGAAACTAAACAGAAAAATAGAAAAAACACATACAATTTCTGATACTTATTTTCCTCAACCTTGTTTCTCAGACCTCCTCACACCTCCCCTTCTTGTATTCCAATTTAAATTGTCAATTCAGCAAGTCCTTAACTTATTTCTTCACCTTAACTTAAACATTTATTCTAACATACTGTTATTTTACTTTACTTCTTTTTTCCATTTCCTCCATTTATTTTTAACAGCCTTATTTTCACTTAATTTGAAAAAAAAACCAATTTCACCTTATTAAAATTACACATCAATACTTATACCTCATTAATTTATTCTTGAACCTTTTTCCTAAGGTCGACCAAAATTTCCCTTCCACGGTTTACCCAATTTCCTTACCACTAACAAAATATAAAACAAACAAAGCAATGCAAATTATCCTTATGTACCCTTTGGATTCCCAACCTCCACCCACCCTTCTCCCGGTTCCAGTCCCCAACCAATATCCATCAGTCTTTATATTATTTATTTAGCCTGGAGATCTCAGGTCCGAGGCCCTTATGTCTCTCTCAGTTCCTTTCTGCCGGTCTCTTTGATAGACCTTGATGTTTAGCCCCAGGTCTCGGAGGGGCCCCGGCTCAACAGAATCGGTGTTGCTTCTAGCCAGTCCTCCATACTTAAAAGCAAAAGCAAAGCCTATGGGGTATTCCAACTCTTGTTTCAAATTTCTTTCAAATCCAAATGTCCCCACAGCTCCAGCTTCCACCTTCAACAAATTTATAATCCTCAGGTCTTCAGATCTCCTCAAAAGAGGATCTCTCCATTTTCCAAACTCCCAATCAAACCCGGCTTTCCGCATCCAGTTTTTATTGTCCTTTTTTATCATCATGTCAGGCCTCATATTGTAGCTCTCCTTTGACTCCTGCAAACCTCCATCTCCTCCTTCGTTTTCTTCAAAAAGAACATATTGCTCCATCGTGTCTACGCTTTCGGTTTCATTTATTTGTTCAGTTAAATAGGCTTCCTGTTTCAAATCCTTATCAGACTCCAAGCTGTTGTTTACTGTCCAGTGTAATAGCGATACCTCTGTAGACAAAGCATCGTACTCATCTTGTAAGTTTCCCAAGAGAACCAGTGCTCTGTCCAATTCTGCTTGGAATTTAGACACTCCAGCCATTTTTGTAATGTAGTATCCTTGTTACCCCTCTAGGGGGATTTAATTCCTTGATCTTCCTTTCAGCTCAAAAACCAAAAGTCCAGTTATTTTGTATCAACCTTATTTTCAACAAGTTATCCCGAATAAACCAGCAAAAACAGCAGAAACAATGTTCTCTTTTTCCAGCTGACAACTAGCTGACTAGCAGCTCACTTGACAGCTGTCAAAATCTTCCATGCAACAGGCTTTCTCATCGGACGTTCCCGGGTCTGGGGGGGGTGTAGTTTCAGCACCCAAAATTCTTTTTATCCTCCAGAATATCTTCTTATAATGTCCAGACCGTGAGGTCAGGATCTTTTGTTAAAAAAAGCAAGAAACAGATTCTCTCGACCTTAGCTGCCCAGTCCTTTGCTTTAAGTTGTTTACAAAGAGGGGGGGGGGTGGACTTCCTTTTTAGCCCCTTCCCGCTCGTTCCAAATCCAAGATAAGAAATTTTTTAAAGTTCCAATCTCCGTATTACTCACGGGTTGATGTTTTAGGATCCAATCACTCTTAGAAGAAGTTGGCGCTCTCTGTCAATGGCTTGCGGCTTCACTCCGTAGACGAGGGAGTACTCTCAGCACCACGCCTTACCCTGCCTCCGTTCCGAAGCCTTTAAAAAGGCTCCGTCGCGGATTGGGGGGGCGCAAATGGTGCCCGCTGAGTCTCTGTGTTCACAGGCATCCGCGCCTGTGATTTTAAGGGTCCCCGCTTCGCCGCAGCGGCCAGACCCAGACGCTACGGAGCCGATTCCCTCCGGAGCTCGGAGGGAATCCGCCATTAAACAGTGGCACCAACCCGGAAGTCCTTCCAT
This sequence comes from Podarcis filfolensis, assembly GCF_964270895.1. Lineage (NCBI taxonomy): Eukaryota > Metazoa > Chordata > Lepidosauria > Squamata > Lacertidae > Podarcis > Podarcis filfolensis. The sequence continues at coordinate 11,239,984 of NC_139603.1, forward strand.
CATAGGACAAGAAATCAGACCTCAACAACTTAACCGGCAGAAAAGATTTTTTTGAAAAAATCGCAAAGCCCCGGGGTCTTTGCTCTTCCAGTTTATCAATATCAGCCTCTCAGCTACCATTAGAGTGTGTACAATCCATTTCTGTTGTCCAGTTGTTAACTTCCATATAGTAGGTATATAGTTAGAAAAGGTTTGATGTTTTATTGTATATTATTTTATCCTGCAAGCTGCTGAGCGTGGCTGGCACGACCCAGTCAGATGGGTGGGGTATAAATAATAAAACTATTATTATTATTTATTTATTATTGAATAGGACATCCCTTTTTTCATCAGAGAAGTGTTGGAGGGTTTGAGAATGAAATATACTCTGAGTCGAGAGTGGATTTCATGCTCTTTATTCAGCTCATAGTGGTGAGGAGGAATGGATGTTCCCTCAAAGTATCTGCTTTATATACATTATTTACACAATGGGCTGCATGTGATTGGCTAGTTTACACCAACTTTACTCCTAGTTTACACCTAGTTTACACCTAGTTTACACCTAGTTTACACCAACTTTACTCCTAGTTTACACCTAGTTTACTCCTCGTTTACTCCTACTTTATGTGTGCTTTTATTTAAAATGCATCTGTGGGTTACTTGTGGGGCATAGGAATTTGTTCATTTTTTTCTTACACCACATGGTCTGAGGGACGGTGAACAGGCGATGCACAAGCTCTCTGGGGAGCATTAGCGATTTTTTCAAAAAAATCTTTTTCTGCCGGATAAGTTGTTGAGGGCTGATTTCTTGTCCTGTGATAAAAAGCCTTCTGTTTTGACCGCCAAACCTTTCAGGGGAGCATTTGCAACCGTTTGGCACCATTTTTGAGTGAATTGCCAACAGTCAGATTTTTAATGAAATTGTGACCCCGGGGCTTTGCGATTTTTTCAAAAAAATCTTTTTCTGCCGGTTAACTTGTCAAGGTCTGATTTCTTGTCCTATGATGAAAACCCTTCTGTTTCCACTGCCAAAACTCTCAGGGGAGCATTTGCAACCGTTTGGCACCATTTTTGAGTGAATTGCCAAAAGTCAGATTTTTGATGAAATCTTCTTCTGCCGGTGCAGTTTTGGCAGTGGAAACAGAAGGGTTTTCATCATAGGACAAGAAATCAGACCTCAACAACTTAACCGGCAGAAAAGATTTTTTTGAAAAAATCGCAAAGCCCCCGGGTCTTTGCTCTTCCAGTTTATCAATATCAGCCTCTCAGCTACCATTAGAGTGTGTACAATCCATTTCTGTTGTCCAGTTGTTAACTTCCATATAGTAGGTATATAGTTAAAAAGGTTTGATGTTTTATTGTATATTATTTTATCCTGCAAGCTGCTGAGCGTGGCTGGCACGACCCAGTCAGATGGGTGGGGTATAAATAATAAAACTATTATTATTATTTATTTATTATTGAATAGGACATCCCTTTTTTCATCAGAGAAGTGTTGGAGGGTTTGAGAATGAAATATACTCTGAGTCGAGAGTGGATTTCATGCTCTTTATTCAGCTCATAGTGGTGAGGAGGAATGGATGTTCCCTCAAAGTATCTGCTTTATATACATTATTTACACAATGGGCTGCATGTGATTGGCTAATTTACTCCTGCCTTACTCCTACTTTACACCTAGTTTACTCCTAATTTACTCCTTGTTTACACCTAGTTTACTCCTACTTTACTCCTAGTTTACACCTACTTTACTCCTAGATTACTCCTAATTTATGTGTGCTTTTATTTAAAATGCATCTGTGGGTTACTTGTGGGGCATAGGAATTTGTTCATTTTTTTCTTACACCACATGGTCTGAGGGACGGTGAACAGGCGATGCACAAGCTCTCAGGGGAGCATTAGCGATTTTTTCAAAAAAATCTTTTTCTGCCGGTTAACTTGTCAAGGTCTGATTTCTTGTCCTATGATGAAAACCCTTCTGTTTCCACTGCCAAAACTCTCAGGGGAGCATTTGCAACCGTTTGGCACCATTTTTGAGTGAATTGCCGAAAGTCAGATTTTTAATGAAATTGTCACCCCGGGGCTTTGCGATTTTTTCAAAAAAATCTTTTTCTGCCGGTTAACTTGTCAAGGTCTGATTTCTTGTCCTATGATGAAAACCCTTCTGTTTCCACTGCCAAAACTCTCAGGGGAGCATTTGCAACCGTTTGGCACCATTTTTGAGTGAATTGCCGAAAGTCAGATTTTTGATGAACTCTTCTGCCGGTGCAGTTTTGGCAGTGGAAACAGAAGGGTTTTCATCATAGGACAAGAAATCAGACCTCAACAACTTAACCGGCAGAAAATTTTTTTTTGAAAAAATCGCAAAGCCCCGGGCTCTTTGCTCTTCCATTTTATCAATATCAGCCTCTCAGCTACCATTAGAGTGTGTACAATCCATTTCTGTTGTCCAGTTGTTAACTTCCATATAGTAGGTATATAGTTAAAAAAGGTTTGATGTTTTATTGTATATTATTTTATCCTGCAAGCTGCTGAGCGTGGCTGGCGCGACCCAGTCAGATGGGTGGGTTATAAATAATAAAACTATTATTATTATTTATTTATTATTGAATAGGACATCCCTTTTTTCATCAGAGAAGTGTTGGAGGGTTTGAGAATGAAATATACTCTGAGTCGAGAGTGGATTTCATGCTCTTTATTCAGCTCATAGTGGTGAGGAGGAATGGATGTTCCCTCAAAGTATCTGCTTTATATACATTATTTACACAATGGGCTGCATGTGATTGGCTAGTTTACACCAACTTTACTCCTAGTTTACACCTAGTTTACACCTAGTTTACACCAACTTTACTCCTAGTTTACACCTAGTTTACTCCTAGTTTACACCTAGTTTACTCCTGGTTTACTCCTAGTTTACTCCTGGTTTACTCCTAGTTTACTCCTAGTTTACACCTAGTTTACTCCTAGTTTACTCCTAGTTGCTTTGCGATATTTCAAAAAAATCTTTTTCTGCCGGTAAAGTTGTCGAGGGCTGATTTCTTTTCCTGTGATAAAAAGCCTCTGTTTCGAACACCAAACCTCTCAGGGGAGGTTTACAGCTACTTTACACCTAGTTTACTCCTACTTTACATGTAGTTTACTCCTACTTTCCACCTACTTTACTCCTAGTTTGCACCTAGTTTACTCCTACTTTATGTGTGCTTTTATTTAAAATGCATCTTGTCCTATGATGAAAACCCTTCTGTTTCCACTGCCAAAACTCTCAGGGGAGCATTGATGTTTTATTGTATATTATTTTATCCTGCAAGCTGCTGAGCGTGGCTGGCGCGACCCAGTCAGATGGGTGGGGTATAAATAATAAAACTATTATTATTATTTATTTATTATTGAATAGGACATCCCTTTTTTCATCAGAGAAGTGTTGGAGGGTTTGAGAATGAAATATACTCTGAGTCGAGCGTGGATTTCATGTTCTTTATTCAGCTCATAGTGGTGAGGAGGAATGGATGTTCCCTCAAAGTATCTGCTTTATATACATTATTTACACAATGGGCTGCATGTGATTGGCTAATTTACTCCTGCCTTACTCCTACTTTACACCTAGTTTACTCCTAATTTACTCCTTGTTTACACCTAGTTTACTCCTACTTTACTCCTAGTTTACACCTACTTTACTCCTAGATTACTCCTAATTTATGTGTGCTTTTATTTAAAATACATCTGTGGGTTACTTGTGGGGCATAGGAATTTGTTCATTTTTTTCTTACACCACATGGTCTGAGGGACGGTGAACAGGCGATGCACAAGCTCTCAGGGGAGCATTAGCGATTTTTTCAAAAAAATCTTTTACTGCCGGTTAACTTGTCAAGGTCTGATTTCTTGTCCTATGATGAAAACCCTTCTGTTTCCACTGCCAAAACTCTCAGGGGAGCATTTGCAACCGTTTGGCACCATTTTTGAGTGAATTGCCAAAAGTCAGATTTTTGATGAAATCTTCTTCTGCCGGTGCAGTTTTGGCAGTGGAAACAGAAGGGTTTTCATCATAGGACAAGAAATCAGACCTCAACAACTTAACCGGCAGAAAAGATTTTTTTGAAAAAATCGCAAAGCCCCGGGGTCTTTGCTCTTCCAGTTTATCAATATCAGCCTCTCAGCTACCATTAGAGTGTGTACAATCCATTTCTGTTGTCCAGTTGTTAACTTCCATATAGTAGGTATATAGTTAGAAAAGGTTTGATGTTTTATTGTATATTATTTTATCCTGCAAGCTGCTGAGCGTGGCTGGCACGACCCAGTCAGATGGGTGGGGTATAAATAATAAAACTATTATTATTATTTATTTATTATTGAATAGGACATCCCTTTTTTCATCAGAGAAGTGTTGGAGGGTTTGAGAATGAAATATACTCTGAGTCGAGAGTGGATTTCATGCTCTTTATTCAGCTCATAGTGGTGAGGAGGAATGGATGTTCCCTCAAAGTATCTGCTTTATATACATTATTTACACAATGGGCTGCATGTGATTGGCTAGTTTACACCTAGTTTACACCTAGTTTACACCTAGTTTACACCTAGTTTACACCAACTTTACTCCTAGTTTACACCTAGTTTACTCCTGGTTTACTCCTAGTTTACACCTAGTTTACTCCTGGTTTACTCCTAGTTTACTCCTGGTTTACTCCTAGTTTACTACTAGTTTACACCTAGTTTACTCCTAGTTTACTCCTAGTTGCTTTGCGATATTTCAAAAAAATCTTTTTCTGCCGGTAAAGTTGTCGAGGGCTGATTTCTTTTCCTGTGATAAAAAGCCTCTGTTTCGAACACCAAACCTCTCAGGGGAGGTTTACAGCTACTTTACACCTAGTTTACTCCTACTTTACATGTAGTTTACTCCTACTTTCCACCTACTTTACTCCTAGTTTCCACCTAGTTTACTCCTACTTTATGTGTGCTTTTATTTAAAATGCATCTTGTCCTATGATGAAAACCCTTCTGTTTCCACTGCCAAAACTCTCAGGGGAGCATTGATGTTTTATTGTATATTATTTTATCCTGCAAGCTGCTGAGCGTGGCTGGCGCGACCCAGTCAGATGGGTGGGGTATAAATAATAAAACTATTATTATTATTTATTTATTATTGAATAGGACATCCCTTTTTTCATCAGAGAAGTGTTGGAGGGTTTGAGAATGAAATATACTCTGAGTCGAGCGTGGATTTCATGTTCTTTATTCAGCTCATAGTGGTGAGGAGGAATGGATGTTCCCTCAAAGTATCTGCTTTATATACATTATTTACACAATGGGCTGCATGTGATTGGCTAATTTACTCCTGCCTTACTCCTACTTTACACCTAGTTTACTCCTAATTTACTCCTTGTTTACACCTAGTTTACTCCTACTTTACTCCTAGTTTACACCTACTTTACTCCTAGATTACTCCTAATTTATGTGTGCTTTTATTTAAAATACATCTGTGGGTTACTTGTGGGGCATAGGAATTTGTTCATTTTTTTCTTACACCACATGGTCTGAGGGACGGTGAACAGGCGATGCACAAGCTCTCAGGGGAGCATTAGCGATTTTTTCAAAAAAATCTTTTTCTGCCGGTTAACTTGTCAAGGTCTGATTTCTTGTCCTATGATGAAAACCCTTCTGTTTCCACTGCCAAAACTCTCAGGGGAGCATTTGCAACCGTTTGGCACCATTTTTGAGTGAATTGCCAAAAGTCAGATTTTTGATGAAATCTTCTTCTGCCGGTGCAGTTTTGGCAGTGGAAACAGAAGGGTTTTCATCATAGGACAAGAAATCAGACCTCAACAACTTAACCGGCAGAAAAGATTTTTTTGAAAAAATCGCAAAGCCCCGGGGTCTTTGCTCTTCCAGTTTATCAATATCAGCCTCTCAGCTACCATTAGAGTGTGTACAATCCATTTCTGTTGTCCAGTTGTTAACTTCCATATAGTAGGTATATAGTTAAAAAAGGTTTGATGTTTTATTGTATATTATTTTATCCTGCAAGCTGCTGAGCGTGGCTGGCACGACCCAGTCAGATGGGTGGGGTATAAATAATAAAACTATTATTATTATTTATTTATTATTGAATAGGACATCCCTTTTTTCATCAGAGAAGTGTTGGAGGGTTTGAGAATGAAATATACTCTGAGTCGAGAGTGGATTTCATGCTCTTTATTCAGCTCATAGTGGTGAGGAGGAATGGATGTTCCCTCAAAGTATCTGCTTTATATACATTATTTACACAATGGGCTGCATGTGATTGGCTAGTTTACACCAACTTTACTCCTAGTTTACACCTAGTTTACACCTAGTTTACACCTAGTTTACACCAACTTTACTCCTAGTTTACACCTAGTTTACTCCTGGTTTACTCCTACTTTATGTGTGCTTTTATTTAAAATGCATCTGTGGGTTACTTGTGGGGCATAGGAATTTGTTCATTTTTTTCTTACACCACATGGTCTGAGGGACGGTGAACAGGCGATGCACAAGCTCTCAGGGGAGCATTAGCGATTTTTTCAAAAAAATCTTTTTCTGCCGGTTAAGTTGTCGAGGGCTGATTTCTTGTCCTGTGATAAAAAGCCTTCTGTTTTGACCGCCAAACCTTTCAGGGGAGCATTTGCAACCGTTTGGCACCATTTTTGAGTGAATTGCCAACAGTCAGATTTTTAATGAAATTGTGAACCCGGGGCTTAGGGATTTTTTCAAAAAAATCTTTTTCTGCCGGTTAACTTGTCAAGGTCTGATTTCTTGTCCTATGATGAAAACCCTTCTGTTTCCACTGCCAAAACTCTCAGGGGAGCATTTGCAACCGTTTGGCACCATTTTTGAGTGAATTGCCAAAAGTCAGATTTTTGATGAAATCTTCTTCTGCCGGTGCAGTTTTGGCAGTGGAAACAAAAGGGTTTTCATCATAGGACAAGAAATCAGACCTCAACAACTTAAGTGGCAGAAAAGATTTTTTTGAAAAAATCGCAAAGCCCTGGGGTCTTTGCTCTTCCAGTTTATCAATATCAGCCTCTCAGCTACCATTAGAGTGTGTACAATCCATTTCTGTTGTCCAGTTGTTAACTTCCATATAGTACGTATATAGTTAAAAAAGGTTTGATGTTTTATTGTATATTATTTTATCCTGCAAGCTGCTGAGCGTGGCTGGCGCGACCCAGTCAGATGGGTGGGGTATAAATAATAAAACTATTATTATTATTTATTTATTATTGAATAGGACATCCCTTTTTTCATCAGAGAAGTGTTGGAGGGTTTGAGAATGAAATATACTCTGAGTCGAGAGTGGATTTCATGCTCTTTATTCAGCTCATAGTGGTGAGGAGGAATGGATGTTCCCTCAAAGTATCTGCTTTATATACATTATTTACACAATGGGCTGCATGTGATTGGCTAGTTTACACCAACTTTACTCCTAGTTTACACCTAGTTTACACCTAGTTTACACCAACTTTACTCCTAGTTTACACCTAGTTTACTCCTGGTTTACTCCTACTTTATGTGTGCTTTTATTTAAAATGCATCTGTGGGTTACTTGTGGGGCATAGGAATTTGTTCATTTTTTTCTTACACCACATGGTTTGAGGGACGGTGAACAGGCGATGCACAAGCTCTCAGGGGAGCATTAGCGATTTTTTCAAAAAAATCTTTTTCTGCCGGTTAAGTTGTCGAGGGCTGATTTCTTGTCCTGTGATAAAAAGCCTTCTGTTTTGACCGCCAAACCTTTCAGGGGAGCATTTGCAACCGTTTGGCACCATTTTTGAGTGAATTGCCAACAGTCAGATTTTTAATGAAATTGTGACCCCGGGGCTTTGCGATTTTTTCAAAAAAATCTTTTTCTGCCGGTTAACTTGTCAAGGTCTGATTTCTTGTCCTATGATGAAAACCCTTCTGTTTCCACTGCCAAAACTCTCAGGGGAGCATTTGCAACCGTTTGGCACCATTTTTGAGTGAATTGCCAAAAGTCAGATTTTTGATGAAATCTTCTTCTGCCGGTGCAGTTTTGGCAGTGGAAACAGAAGGGTTTTCATCATAGGACAAGAAATCAGACCTCAACAACTTAACCGGCAGAAAAGATTTTTTTGAAAAAATCGCAAAGCCCCGGGGTCTTTGCTCTTCCAGTTTATCAATATCAGCCTCTCAGCTACCATTAGAGTGTGTACAATCCATTTCTGTTGTCCAGTTGTTAACTTCCATATAGTAGGTATATAGTTAAAAAAGGTTTGATGTTTTATTGTATATTATTTTATCCTGCAAGCTGCTGAGCGTGGCTGGCGCGACCCAGTCAGATGGGTGGGGTATAAATAATAAAACTATTATTATTATTTATTTATTATTGAATAGGACATCCCTTTTTTCATCAGAGAAGTGTTGGAGGGTTTGAGAATGAAATATACTCTGAGTCGAGAGTGGATTTCATGCTCTTTATTCAGCTCATAGTGGTGAGGAGGAATGGATGTTCCCTCAAAGTATCTGCTTTATATACATTATTTACACAATGGGCTGCATGTGATTGGCTAGTTTACACCAACTTTACTCCTAGTTTACACCTAGTTTACACCTAGTTTACACCAACTTTACTCCTAGTTTACACCTAGTTTACTCCTGGTTTACTCCTAGTTTACTCCTAGTTTACACCTAGTTTACTCCTGGTTTACTCGTAGTTTACTCCTAGTTTACTCCTAGTTGCTTTGCGATATTTCAAAAAAATCTTTTTCTGCCGGTGAAGTTGTCGAGGGCTGATTTCTTTTCCTGTGATAAAAAGCCTCTGTTTCGAACACCAAACCTCTCAGGGGAGGTTTACAGCTACTTTACACCTAGTTTACTCCTACTTTACACGTAGTTTACTCCTACTTTCCACCTACTTTACTCCTAGTTTCCACCTAGTTTCCACCTAGTTTACAACTACTTTATGTGTGCTTTTATTTAAAACGCATCTGTGGGTTACTTGTGGGGCATAGGAATTTGTTCATTTTTTTCTTACACCACATGGTCTGAGGGACGGTGAACAGGCGATGCACAAGCTCTCAGAGGAGCATTAGCGATTTTTTCAAAAAAATCTTTTTCTGCCGGTTAAGTTGTCGAGGGCTGATTTCTTTTGCTCTGATAAAAAGCCTTCTGTTTCGACCGCCAAACCTTTCAGGGGAGCATTTGCAACCGTTTGGCACCATTTTTGAGTGAATTGCCGAAAGTCAGATTTTTGATGAAATCTTCTTCTGCTGGTGAAGTTGTCGAGGGCTGATTTCTTGTCCTGTGATAAAAAGCCTCTGTTTCGAACGCCAAACCTCTCAGGGGATGTTTACAGCTACTTTACACCTAGTTTACTCCTACTTTACACGTAGTTTACTCCTACTTTCCACCTACTTTACTCCTAGTTTCCACCTAGTTTCCACCTAGTTTACTCCTACTTTATGTGTGCTTTTATTTAAAATGCATCTGTGGGTTACTTGTGGGGCATAGGAATTTGTTCATTTTTTTCTTACACCACATGGTCTGAGGGACGTTGAACAGGCGATGCACAAGCTCTCTGGGGAGCATTAGCGATTTTTTCAAAAAAATCTTTTTCTGCCGGTTAAGTTGTCAAGGTCTGATTTCTTGTCCTATGATGAAAACCCTTCTGTTTCCACTGCCAAAACTCTCAGGGGAGCATTTGCAACCGTTTGGCACCATTTTTGAGTGAATTGCCGAAAGTCAGATTTTTGATGAAATCTTCTTCTGCCGGTGCAGTTTTGGCAGTGGAAACAGAAGGGTTTTCATCATAGGACAAGAAATCAGACCTCAACAACTTAACCGGCAGAAAAGATTTTTTTGAAAAAATCGCAAAGCCCCGGGGTCTTTGCTCTTCCAGTTTATCAATATCAGCCTCTCAGCTACCATTAGAGTGTGTACAATCCATTTCTGTTGTCCAGTTGTTAACTTCCATATAGTAGGTATATAGTTAGAAAAGGTTTGATGTTTTATTGTATATTACTTTATCCTGCAAGCTGCTGAGCGTGGCTGGCACGACCCAGTCAGATGGGTGGGGTATAAATAATAAAACTATTATTATTATTTATTTATTATTGAATAGGACATCCCTTTTTCCATCAGAGAAGTGTTGGAGGGTTTGAGAATGAAATATACTCTGAGTCGAGAGTGGATTTCATGCTCTTTATTCAGCTCATAGTGGTGAGGAGGAATGGATGTTCCCTCAAAGTATCTGCTTTATATACATTATTTACACAATGGGCTGCATGTGATTGGCTAATTTACTCCTGCCTTACTCCTACTTTACACCTAGTTTACACCTAGTTTACACCAACTTTACTCCTAGTTTACACCTAGTTTACTCCTGGTTTACTCCTAGTTTACACCTAGTTTACTCCTGGTTTACTCCTAGTTTACACCTAGTTTACTCCTGGTTTACTCCTAGTTTACTCCTAGTTTACACCTAGTTTACTCCTAGTTTACTCCTAGTTGCTTTGCGATATTTCAAAAAAATCTTTTTCTGCCGGTGAAGTTGTCGAGGGCTGATTTCTTTTCCTGTGATAAAAAGCCTCTGTTTCGAACACCAAACCTCTCAGGGGAGGTTTACAGCTACTTTACACCTAGTTTACTCCTACTTTACATGTAGTTTACTCCTACTTTCCACCTACTTTACTCCTAGTTTCAACCTAGTTTCCACCTAGTTTACTCCTACTTTATGTGTGCTTTTATTTAAAACGCATCTGTGGGTTACTTGTGGGGCATAGGAATTTGTTCATTTTTTTCTTACACCACATGGTCTGAGGGACGGTGAACAGGCGATGCACAAGCTCTCAGGGGAGCATTAGCGATTTTTTCAAAAAAATCTTTTTCTGCCGGTTAAGTTGTCGAGGGCTGATTTCTTGTCCTGTGATAAAAAGCCTTCTGTTTTGACCGCCAAACCTTTCAGGGGAGCATTTGCAACCGTTTGGCACCATTTTTGAGTGAATTGCCAACAGTCAGATTTTTAATGAAATTGTGACCCCGGGGCTTTGCGATTTTTTCAAAAAAATCTTTTTCTGCCGGTTAACTTGTCAAGGTCTGATTTCTTGTCCTATGATGAAAACCCTTCTGTTTCCACTGCCAAAACTCTCAGGGGAGCATTTGCAACCGTTTGGCACCATTTTTGAGTGAATTGCCAAAAGTCAGATTTTTGATGAAATCTTCTTCTGCCGGTGCAGTTTTGGCAGTGGAAACAGAAGGGTTTTCATCATAGGACAAGAAATCAGACCTCAACAACTTAACCGGCAGAAAAGATTTTTTTGAAAAAATCGCAAAGCCCCGGGGTCTTTGCTCTTCCAGTTTATCAATATCAGCCTCTCAGCTACCATTAGAGTGTGTACAATCCATTTCTGTTGTCCAGTTGTTAACTTCCATATAGTAGGTATATAGTTAAAAAAGGTTTGATGTTTTATTGTATATTATTTTATCCTGCAAGCTGCTGAGCGTGGCTGGCGCGACCCAGTCAGATGGGTGGGGTATAAATAATAAAACTATTATTATTATTTATTTATTATTGAATAGGACATCCCTTTTTTCATCAGAGAAGTGTTGGAGGGTTTGAGAATGAAATATACTCTGAGTCGAGAGTGGATTTCATGCTCTTTATTCAGCTCATAGTGGTGAGGAGGAATGGATGTTCCCTCAAAGTATCTGCTTTATATACATTATTTACACAATGGGCTGCATGTGATTGGCTAGTTTACACCAACTTTACTCCTAGTTTACACCTAGTTTACACCTAGTTTACACCAACTTTACTCCTAGTTTACACCTAGTTTACTCCTGGTTTACTCCTAGTTTACTCCTAGTTTACACCTAGTTTACTCCTGGTTTACTCCTAGTTTACTCCTAGTTTACTCCTAGTTGCTTTGCGATATTTCAAAAAAATCTTTTTCTGCCGGTGAAGTTGTCGAGGGCTGATTTCTTTTCCTGTGATAAAAAGCCTCTGTTTCGAACACCAAACCTCTCAGGGGAGGTTTACAGCTACTTTACACCTAGTTTACTCCTACTTTACACGTAGTTTACTCCTACTTTCCACCTACTTTACTCCTAGTTTCCACCTAGTTTCCACCTAGTTTACAACTACTTTATGTGTGCTTTTATTTAAAACGCATCTGTGGGTTACTTGTGGGGCATAGGAATTTGTTCATTTTTTTCTTACACCACATGGTCTGAGGGACGGTGAACAGGCGATGCACAAGCTCTCAGAGGAGCATTAGCGATTTTTTCAAAAAAATCTTTTTCTGCCGGTTAAGTTGTCGAGGGCTGATTTCTTTTGCTCTGATAAAAAGCCTTCTGTTTCGACCGCCAAACCTTTCAGGGGAGCATTTGCAACCGTTTGGCACCATTTTTGAGTGAATTGCCGAAAGTCAGATTTTTGATGAAATCTTCTTCTGCTGGTGAAGTTGTCGAGGGCTGATTTCTTTTCCTGTGATAAAAAGCCTCTGTTTCGAACGCCAAACCTCTCAGGGGATGTTTACAGCTACTTTACACCTAGTTTACTCCTACTTTACACGTAGTTTACTCCTACTTTCCACCTACTTTACTCCTAGTTTCCACCTAGTTTCCACCTAGTTTACTCCTACTTTATGTGTGCTTTTATTTAAAATGCATCTGTGGGTTACTTGTGGGGCATAGGAATTTGTTCATTTTTTTCTTACACCACATGGTCTGAGGGACGGTGAACAGGCGATGCACAAGCTCTCTGGGGAGCATTAGCGATTTTTTCAAAAAAATCTTTTTCTGCCGGTTAAGTTGTCAAGGTCTGATTTCTTGTCCTATGATGAAAACCCTTCTGTTTCCACTGCCAAAACTCTCAGGGGAGCATTTGCAACCGTTTGGCACCATTTTTGAGTGAATTGCCGAAAGTCAGATTTTTGATGAAATCTTCTTCTGCCGGTGCAGTTTTGGCAGTGGAAACAGAAGGGTTTTCATCATAGGACAAGAAATCAGACCTCAACAACTTAACCGGCAGAAAAGATTTTTTTGAAAAAATCGCAAAGCCCCGGGGTCTTTGCTCTTCCAGTTTATCAATATCAGCCTCTCAGCTACCATTAGAGTGTGTACAATCCATTTCTGTTGTCCAGTTGTTAACTTCCATATAGTAGGTATATAGTTAGAAAAGGTTTGATGTTTTATTGTATATTACTTTATCCTGCAAGCTGCTGAGCGTGGCTGGCACGACCCAGTCAGATGGGTGGGGTATAAATAATAAAACTATTATTATTATTTATTTATTATTGAATAGGACATCCCTTTTTCCATCAGAGAAGTGTTGGAGGGTTTGAGAATGAAATATACTCTGAGTCGAGAGTGGATTTCATGCTCTTTATTCAGCTCATAGTGGTGAGGAGGAATGGATGTTCCCTCAAAGTATCTGCTTTATATACATTATTTACACAATGGGCTGCATGTGATTGGCTAATTTACTCCTGCCTTACTCCTACTTTACACCTAGTTTACACCTAGTTTACACCAACTTTACTCCTAGTTTACACCTAGTTTACTCCTGGTTTACTCCTAGTTTACACCTAGTTTACTCCTGGTTTACTCCTAGTTTACACCTAGTTTACTCCTGGTTTACTCCTAGTTTACTCCTAGTTTACACCTAGTTTACTCCTAGTTTACTCCTAGTTGCTTTGCGATATTTCAAAAAAATCTTTTTCTGCCGGTGAAGTTGTCGAGGGCTGATTTCTTTTCCTGTGATAAAAAGCCTCTGTTTCGAACACCAAACCTCTCAGGGGAGGTTTACAGCTACTTTACACCTAGTTTACTCCTACTTTACATGTAGTTTACTCCTACTTTCCACCTACTTTACTCCTAGTTTCCACCTAGTTTCCACCTAGTTTACTCCTACTTTATGTGTGCTTTTATTTAAAACGCATCTGTGGGTTACTTGTGGGGCATAGGAATTTGTTCATTTTTTTCTTACACCACATGGTCTGAGGGAAGGTGAACAGGCGATGCACAAGCTCTCAGGGGAGCATTAGCGATTTTTTCAAAAAAATCTTTTTCTGCCGGTTAACTTGTCAAGGTCTGATTTCTTGTCCTATGATGAAAACCCTTCTGTTTCCACTGCCAAAACTCTCAGGGGAGCATTTGCAACCGTTTGGCAGCATTTTTGAGTGAATTGCCAAAAGTCAGATTTTTGATGAAATCTTCTTCTGCCGGTGCAGTTTTGGCAGTGGAAACAGAAGCGTTTTCATCATAGGACAAGAAATCAGACCTCAACAACTTAACCGGCAGAAATTTTTTTTTTGAAAAAATCGCAAAGCCCCGGGGTCTTTGCTCTTCCAGTTTATCAATATCAGCCTCTCAGCTACCATTAGAGTGTGTACAATCCATTTCTGTTGTCCAGTTGTTAACTTCCATATAGTAGGTATATAGTTAGAAAAGGTTTGATGTTTTATTGTATATTATTTTATCCTGCAAGCTGCTGAGCGTGGCTGGCACGACCCAGTCAGATGGGTGGGGTATAAATAATAAAACTATTATTATTATTTATTTATTATTGAATAGGACATCCCTTTTTTCATCAGAGAAGTGTTGGAGGGTTTGAGAATGAAATATACTCTGAGTCGAGAGTGGATTTCATGCTCTTTATTCAGCTCATAGTGGTGAGGAGGAATGGATGTTCCCTCAAAGTATCTGCTTTATATACATTATTTACACAATGGGCTGCATGTGATTGGCTAGTTTACACCAACTTTACTCCTAGTTTACTCCTAGTTTACACCTAGTTTACTCCTGGTTTACTCCTAGTTTACACCTAGTTTACTCCTGGTTTACTCCTAGTTTACTCCTAGTTTACACCTAGTTTACTCCTGGTTTACTCCTAGTTTACACCTAGTTTACTCCTACTTTACACGTAGTTTACTCCTACTTTCCACCTACTTTACTCCTAGTTTCCACCTAGTTTCCACCTAGTTTACTCCTACTTTATGTGTGCTTTTATTTAAAATGCATCTTGTCCTATGATGAAAACCCTTCTGTTTCCACTGCCAAAACTCTCAGGGGAGCATTGATGTTTTATTGTATATTATGTTATCCTGCAAGCTGCTGAGCGTGGCTAGCGCGACCCAGTCAGATGGGTGGGGTATAAATAATAAAACTATTATTATTATTTATTTATTATTGAATAGGACATCCCTTTTTTCATCAGAGAAGTGTTGGAGGGTTTGAGAATGAAATATACTCTGAGTCGAGCGTGGATTTCATGTTCTTTATTCAGCTCATAGTGGTGAGGAGGAATGGATGTTCCCTCAAAGTATCTGCTTTATATACATTATTTACACAATGGGCTGCATGTGATTGGCTAATTTACTCCTGCCTTACTCCTACTTTACACCGAGTTTACTCCTAATTTACTCCTTGTTTACACCTAGTTTACTCCTACTTTACTCCTAGTTTACACCTACTTTACTCCTAGATTACTCCTAATTTATGTGTGCTTTTATTTAAAATGCATCTGTGGGTTACTTGTGGGGCATAGGAATTTGTTCATTTTTTTCTTACACCACATGGTCTGAGGGACGGTGAACAGGCGATGCACAAGCTCTCAGGGGAGCATTAGCGATTTTTTCAAAAAAATCTTTTTCTGCCGGTTAACTTGTCAAGGTCTGATTTCTTGTCCTCTTTATTCAGCTCATAGTGGTGAGGAGGAATGGATGTTCCCTCAAAGTATCTGCTTTATATACATTATTTACACAATGGGCTGCATGTGATTGGCTAATTTACTCCTGCCTTACTCCTACTTTACACCTAGTTTACTCCTAATTTACTCCTTGTTTACACCTAGTTTACTCCTACTTTACTCCTAGTTTACACCTACTTTACTCCTAGATTACTCCTAATTTATGTGTGCTTTTATTTAAAACGCATCTGTGGGTTACTTGTGGGGCATAGGAATTTGTTCATTTTTTTCTTACACCACATGGTCTGAGGGACGGTGAACAGGCGATGCACAAGCTCTCAGGGGAGCATTAGCGATTTTTTCAAAAAAATCTTTTTCTGCCGGTTAACTTGTCAAGGTCTGATTTCTTGTCCTATGATGAAAACCCTTCTGTTTCCACTGCCAAAACTCTCAGGGGAGCATTTGCAACCGTTTGGCACCATTTTTGAGTGAATTGCCAAAAGTCAGATTTTTGATGAAATCTTCTTCTGCCGGTGCAGTTTTGGCAGTGGAAACAGAAGGGTTTTCATCATAGGACAAGAAATCAGACCTCAACAACTTAACCGGCAGAAAAGATTTTTTTGAAAAAATCGCAAAGCCCCGGGGTCTTTGCTCTTCCAGTTTATCAATATCAGCCTCTCAGCTACCATTAGAGTGTGTACAATCCATTTCTGTTGTCCAGTTGTTAACTTCCATATAGTAGGTATATAGTTAAAAAAGGTTTGATGTTTTATTGTATATTATTTTATCCTGCAAGCTGCTGAGCGTGGCTGGCACGACCCAGTCAGATGGGTGGGGTATAAATAATAAAACTATTATTATTATTTATTTATTATTGAATAGGACATCCCTTTTTTCATCAGAGAAGTGTTGGAGGGTTTGAGAATGAAATATACTCTGAGTCGAGAGTGGATTTCATGCTCTTTATTCAGCTCATAGTGGTGAGGAGGAATGGATGTTCCCTCAAAGTACCTGCTTTATATACATTATTTACACAATGGGCTGCATGTGATTGGCTAGTTTACACCAACTTTACTCCTAGTTTACTCCTAGTTTACACCTAGTTTACTCCTGGTTTACTCCTAGTTTACACCTAGTTTACTCCTGGTTTACTCCTAGTTTACACCTAGTTTACTCCTGGTTTACTCCTAGTTTACACCTAGTTTACTCCTGGTTTACTCCTAGTTTACTCCTAGTTTACACCTAGTTTACTCCTGGTTTACTCCTAGTTTACACGTAGTTTACTCCTACTTTCCACCTACTTTACTCCTAGTTTCCACCTAGTTTCCACCTAGTTTACTCCTACTTTATGTGTGCTTTTATTTAAAATGCATCTTGTCCTATGATAAAAACCCTTCTGTTTCCACTGCCAAAACTCTCAGGGGAGCATTGATGTTTTATTGTATATTATTTTATCCTGCAAGCTGCTGAGCGTGGCTGGCGCGACCCAGTCAGATGGGTGGGGTATAAATAATAAAACTATTATTATTATTTATTTATTATTGAATAGGACATCCCTTTTTTCATCAGAGAAGTGTTGGAGGGTTTGAGAATGAAATATACTCTGAGTCGAGCGTGGATTTCATGTTCTTTATTCAGCTCATAGTGGTGAGGAGGAATGGATGTTCCCTCAAAGTATCTGCTTTATATACATTATTTACACAATGGGCTGCATGTGATTGGCTAATTTACTCCTGCCTTACTCCTACTTTACACCTAGTTTACTCCTAATTTACTCCTTGTTTACACCTAGTTTATTCCTACTTTACTCCTAGTTTACACCTACTTTACTCCTAGATTACTCCTAATTTATGTGTGCTTTTATTTAAAATGCATCTGTGGGTTACTTGTGGGGCATAGGAATTTGTTCATTTTTTTCTTACACCACATGGTCTGAGGGACGGTGAACAGGCGATGCACAAGCTCTCAGGGGAGCATTAGCGATTTTTTCAAAAAAATCTTTTTCTGCCGGTTAACTTGTCAAGGTCTGATTTCTTGTCCTATGATGAAAACCCTTCTGTTTCCACTGCCAAAACTCTCAGGGGAGCATTTGCAACCGTTTGGCACCATTTTTGAGTGAATTGCCAAAAGTCAGATTTTTGATGAAATCTTCTTCTGCCGGTGCAGTTTTGGCAGTGGAAACAGAAGGGTTTTCATCATAGGACAAGAAATCAGACCTCAACAACTTAACCGGCAGAAAAGATTTTTTTGAAAAAATCGCAAAGCCCCGGGGTCTTTGCTCTTCCAGTTTATCAATATCAGCCTCTCAGCTACCATTAGAGTGTGTACAATCCATTTCTGTTGTCCAGTTGTTAACTTCCATATAGTAGGTATATAGTTAAAAAAGGTTTGATGTTTTATTGTATATTATTTTATCCTGCAAGCTGCTGAGCGTGGCTGGCACGACCCAGTCAGATGGGTGGGGTATAAATAATAAAACTATTATTATTATTTATTTATTATTGAATAGGACATCCCTTTTTTCATCAGAGAAGTGTTGGAGGGTTTGAGAATGAAATATACTCTGAGTCGAGAGTGGATTTCATGCTCTTTATTCAGCTCATAGTGGTGAGGAGGAATGGATGTTCCCTCAAAGTATCTGCTTTATATACATTATTTACACAATGGGCTGCATGTGATTGGCTAGTTTACACCAACTTTACTCCTAGTTTACACCTAGTTTACACCTAGTTTACACCTAGTTTACACCAACTTTACTCCTAGTTTACACCTAGTTTACTCCTGGTTTACTCCTACTTTATGTGTGCTTTTATTTAAATGCATCTGTGGGTTACTTGTGGGGCATAGGAATTTGTTCATTTTTTTCTTACACCACATGGTCTGAGGGACGGTGAACAGGCGATGCACAAGCTCTCAGGGGAGCATTAGCGATTTTTTCAAAAAAATCTTTTTCTGCCGGTTAAGTTGTCGAGGGCTGATTTCTTGTCCTGTGATAAAAAGCCTTCTGTTTTGACCGCCAAACCTTTCAGGGGAGCATTTGCAACCGTTTGGCACCATTTTTGAGTGAATTGCCAAGTCAGATTTTTAATGAAATTGTGACCCCGGGGCTTAGGGATTTTTTCAAAAAAATCTTTTTCTGCCGGTTAACTTGTCAAGGTCTGATTTCTTGTCCTATGATGAAAACCCTTCTGTTTCCACTGCCAAAACTCTCAGGGGAGCATTTGCAACCGTTTGGCACCATTTTTGAGTGAATTGCCAAAAGTCAGATTTTTGATGAAATCTTCTTCTGCCGGTGCAGTTTTGGCAGTGGAAACAGAAGGGTTTTCATCATAGGACAAGAAATCAGACCTCAACAACTTAACCGGCAGAAAAGATTTTTTTGAAAAAATCGCAAAGCCCCGGGGTCTTTGCTCTTCCAGTTTATCAATATCAGCCTCTCAGCTACCATTAGAGTGTGTACAATCCATTTCTGTTGTCCAGTTGTTAACTTCCATATAGTAGGTATATAGTTTAAAAAGGTTTGATGTTTTATTGTATATTATTTTATCCTGCAAGCTGCTGAGCGTGGCTGGCACGACCCAGTCAGATGGGTGGGGTATAAATAATAAAACTATTATTATTATTTATTTATTATTGAATAGGACATCCCTTTTTTCAATCAGAGAAGTGTTGGAGGGTTTGAGAATGAAATATACTCTGAGTCGAGAGTGGATTTCATGCTCTTTATTCAGCTCATAGTGGTGAGGAGGAATGGATGTTCCCTCAAAGTATCTGCTTTATATACATTATTTACACAATGGGCTGCATGTGATTGGCTAGTTTACACCAACTTTACTCCTAGTTTACACCTAGTTTACACCTAGTTTACACCTAGTTTACACCAACTTTACTCCTAGTTTACACCTAGTTTACTCCTGGTTTACTCCTACTTTATGTGTGCTTTTATTTAAAATGCATCTGTGGGTTACTTGTGGGGCATAGGAATTTGTTCATTTTTTTCTTACACCACATGGTCTGAGGGACGGTGAACAGGCGATGCACAAGCTCTCAGGGGAGCATTAGCGATTTTTTCAAAAAAATCTTTTTCTGCCGGTTAAGTTGTCGAGGGCTGATTTCTTGTCCTGTGATAAAAAGCCTTCTGTTTTGACCGCCAAACCTTTCAGGGGAGCATTTGCAACCGTTTGGCACCATTTTTGAGTGAATTGCCAACAGTCAGATTTTTAATGAAATTGTGAACCCGGGGCTTAGGGATTTTTTCAAAAAAATCTTTTTCTGCCGGTTAACTTGTCAAGGTCTGATTTCTTGTCCTATGATGAAAACCCTTCTGTTTCCACTGCCAAAACTCTCAGGGGAGCATTTGCAACCGTTTGGCACCATTTTTGAGTGAATTGCCTAAAGTCAGATTTTTGATGAAATCTTCTTCTGCCGGTGCAGTTTTGGCAGTGGAAACAAAAGGGTTTTCATCATAGGACAAGAAATCAGACCTCAACAACTTAACTGGCAGAAAAGATTTTTTTGAAAAAATCGCAAAGCCCCGGGGTCTTTGCTCTTCCAGTTTATCAATATCAGCCTCTCAGCTACCATTAGAGTGTGTACAATCCATTTCTGTTGTCCAGTTGTTAACTTCCATATAGTAGGTATATAGTTAAAAAAGGTTTGATGTTTTATTGTATATTACTTTATCCTGCAAGCTGCTGAGCGTGGCTGGCACGACCCAGTCAGATGGGTGGGGTATAAATAATAAAACTATTATTATTATTTATTTATTATTGAATAGGACATCCCTTTTTCCATCAGAGAAGTGTTGGAGGGTTTGAGAATGAAATATACTCTGAGTCGAGAGTGGATTTCATGCTCTTTATTCAGCTCATAGTGGTGAGGAGGAATGGATGTTCCCTCAAAGTATCTGCTTTATATACATTATTTACACAATGGGCTTCATGTGATTGGCTAATTTACTCCTGCCCTTACTCCTACTTTACACCTAGTTTACACCTAGTTTACACCAACTTTACTCCTAGTTTACACCTAGTTTACTCCTGGTTTACTCC